>NC_067140.1:3767744-5113614 GCF_903995435.1 Acomys russatus | reverse complement strand
CGCTTCTTCTTCTTTTTGAAAAAGGATCTCTATTAGCCCAGACTGCTCTTTGACAGTCTTGCTTGGGCATATATCCTCAATTATAAAACCAAAACCAATCCAAACCAACCAAACAAAACAAAAAACCAAATACAAAATCTCAAACTTGCAACCTCCTGCTTCAGCCTCCAGAATGCTGGGATTGCAGGCGCAGCCTGTCATGCATAGGTTTCTTTCTGCCTTACGTCTCTCTCCATGCAGGACCTGGCGCATGATTTACAAGGCCCAACGCAAAATGAGAACCCAGAGCCACTTGTTAAGATACACCTGTAGTCAGACAGTGGTGGTGCACACTTTCAATTTCAGCACCTGGGAGGCGGAGGCAGGGGATCTCTGAGTTTGAGGCCAGCCTGGTCTACAAAGTGAGTTCCAGGACAGCCAGGGCTACACAAGAGAAGCATTGTCTCAAAAACACTTCTACCTGTAATATAACCCATCATTTGGGAGTGGAAGGGCAGGAGGATGGCCATGTTGGCTACAAAGTGAGTTCAAATACTAAGAATTTCAAGACGGTAAAAGTGGAACATTTTAACAGTATAGGACCCCAGTGAATGCAAGATCACAAGCTTGTGAGGCTGGCCCAGACCTCTTAGAGGGCTTAGAAACCCTCTTCCTTTTAATCCCAGCACTCGGGAGGCAGGGCAGGTGGATCACTGTGAACTTGAGGCCAGCCCTGCTCTACAAAGCACGTTCAGGACAGTCAAGGCTACACGAGAAACTGTCTTGAAAAACAAAAAACAAAAACAAACCAAGGGGGGCAGAAAGAAAAAGAAAAAAGAAGCCCTCTTCCTGCTCTGTGTGTCCATCCATCACCACAGTTTCAAACACCATTCCTGCCCTCTGTGCACACACAACAGCTCCCAAGTTCCACTCCCACTGGCTCACGTGCAACTCTACTACAGCGATGCCCTCAGCAGCTCGGCTGCCGACTTGACTTGCTTTCCTCTGCCATGGAATTTCCAAATGGCACCAGACCAAGTCAAGCTCTTGTCATTCAAAAATCCCATCTCATCCTAAGCGCTCTCAGTTTAGGGACAGGATTGCATCTGGCATGATCTTCTCCGAGCCCTGGGCAGCACCCTTGATACCACCTAGCCTCCCCCATTTCCAGCCAATAACTTTTTCCTGTGGATTCCACTTCATGCCAGACTCCCTGGACTTCTGGACCTGGCTACACAGCGTATTCTATACCCTATGCCATCTACTTCACAGAGATAACCTGACTGTATTTAATTATAATATTTTGTGTGATTTCGTCTGTTCCACGGGAACAGACCATTTCTGAACTGTTTCTATCACACTGTGGGTGACTACTTGTTACACGTAGAAATAAGTAGAAGGTGCCTGTAGAACTGGTGTTTGTAATTTGGTGCCTATGCTATAATTCCAGTAGGGGGCAGCAAAGCATAAGCAATGGAAGAAGCCCCAGGCCGCACTCTTTAAAGGATGACTTGTAGACTCTTGGGAGGGAAGACAATTTCTCCTTCCCCTGGATCATTCGAGATACTCAGCTATAAAGAACCTGCGGTGCTGCATAAGGAAACAGCGCCAGGAGTGTCAGTTAGGAGAAGATGTGGGCTAGAGGACTGATGTGAGTTACAGGCACGACAGATCAGGAGGAGTGGAGACTCGCCCACACCCAGAGCCAGCCCCTGAGCCAAGCTGTGAGGTCAACCCAGTGGAGCTCTTGTCAAAGTTCCTCCCTGTCCCCAGAACATGGCCAACTTCTGTGGCGGCCTCCAGCAGTTCTGTCCTGCACTCCTCCTTCCCTTTTTCCCATCACACCTCCCCAGTGCCGGGTCCTGGCCCCTCAGAGGCCTGCTCACGCCAGCCTATGATTACCAGCTAACCTGACATGCTGACTGTGCTAATGTCAAAGTGTATTTTTTTTTATCATTCCCAACGGACCAGAAGCTGGACCATCCCCAGGAAGAAGAGGCAGCTAGAGCAGTCGGAATAAATGCCAACAGCTGAGCTTCCGGGACCTGCGGGAGAAAAGGCTAGGGCTAGCTATAGCAGTCCTAAAAGTATACTAAAATAAGTAAGTCTCCATGCACAGCACCTGGGAGAGGCTGTTTCCTTGGGATATTAAGAGATTGCTTGTAAATTTTTTATCAAGTGAAATTTCTGTTTGGGGAACACAGTGCGGTACTGACAAAGGCTTTAGAACCATGTGACCCACATAGTAAAAATGTAGAAAACACGCTCCAAAAACACGCCCTATCATGTGAACCCAAGCCTCCGTCTCCCCTTCTAGCCTGGCCACACCCACCCAGCCTCACTAGATCTGCCTTCCCCAACATCTCATAGAACGATGCACTGTGGAACTTCAAAACTTGCCTTCTTTCACTTGGCATCATGGAGTTTTAGGCCCTTTATTTAAAAATTACTTTGAAAGTCGACACACAGAATGATGGGCTTGACCATGGCATTTTCTGCACTCTGTACGTCAGAATGCTTTGTCCTGATTTGCTCCTTTTCTCACAGGCTTCCCTTGCTCCTCTTGCTGGTCTCCCTCCTTCCCCTCCCTCCTTCAGCTTTCAAACCATATGTATTCCATCACCATCTCACTATCTATCTTTATTTTATGCGCATAGGTGTTTTGCTTGCGCGTACGTCTGTGTACCATGTGTGTGAGCAATGCCTGTGGAGGCCAAAAGACGGCATCGAATCATCTGAAACTGGAATTATAAATAGTTGTCAGCCATGGTGTGTGAGCTGGGAACCAAACTCAGGTGGCCTCTGCAAGAACAAATGCTCTTAACCACTGAGCCATGTCTCCAGCCTCCCATCCCTGTGAGATTTCTCCTTCCTTCTCTCCTAGTCCCGGTCTCCTTTTCAGCACTCTCTTTCTCTCTCTCCTCTCTCTCTCTCTCTCTCTCTCTCTCTCTCTCTCTCTCTCCTCTCTCTCTTCCCCCCCCCCCCCAGGTTCTGCACATAGAGAATCATGAAACATTTGTAGTTCAGAATCTTTCACTTTCCCGCAAACATCCTAATTTCACTTTTCTTTGCTTGATTACTTCTGTGACTGTTCTTTTATTCCCTGTTTAAGAGACTTCACGCTAATCTTTATTATTTCTTGCCATCTGCTGCACTGGGTTTGACTTGTTCTTGTTTTTCGGAGACTTTCAAGCTCTTCACATTCTTTGCTTGAGATCTCTTCAGTTGTTTGGGGGAGCACTCACTCACTCACTTACAGCTCAGGCACACCTCCTGGAACAACCATCGTAACTGGACCCCAAAGGTTCTGATAAGTTGTACTTTCATTTTTCACTTGATTCTAGGAATTTTAATTTTTCCTCCTTGATTTGTTTCATTTTTGATTTTTTAAAAAAGTATTGATCATTGATAGGAAAAAAATACATCTTTTAAAAAAGACATGCTTCTCTGGGTTTGGTTTTTAGAATCAAAAGGTACCAAGCAAAATAGCACATGCCTGGTATGAAAAGGGCACTCCTCTTCCTTTGGTTTAGAGACTGTACAGCCCTGCTGGCCCGGGACTTGCTCTGTAGACCACACCGGCCTTGGACTCACAGAAATCAGAGAGCCTCTGCCTTCCGAGTAAGTGCGGGGAATACAGGTGTGTACCACTGCGCCGGCTTCCATAAATATTTTTTTAAATAATGAACTGAGGAATTTTGAAGGTTAGTGAAATGCCACAGGCAGTAAAGAACCCTGAAAGGCTGAAAGATGTCAAACCTACAGAGGGTTTGCAAGCTGGATGGCTGTTTCTAGAAATATGTGTCGGGGGGGGGGGGGGGGGGGGCACGGTTGTCCAGAGTCAGAACTTGAAAGTGTTTGCCTGTGTCTAAGCATGAGAAGTGGCCAGTTCCGTTACTAAATTACTGTGTTGGAAAATGACATTAACTCTGTTTGCTCCCCACCCCTACCCCCCATCCTCCAGAGCTGCAGGCTGTGTGAAATCCCCAAACGGATTCACTAGCAAGAGCACGGAATAAGACACCAAGAGGCAGATTTAAGGAAATTAAGAAATAAAAAATATGGAGCTTTTGCTTTGCACAGAGGGACACACATATTGAAAAAAGAGACGTGAGGAAATAATGGGTTTTGTGTTTCTGGGACAGAGTTGCAAAGTTGTGAAAGAAAACAAACAAACAAAAGTCAATAGAGATGGAGAAGAACAGAAGTGGTCCAGCACTCGGGAGGCAGAGACAGGAGGATTTCTGTGAGTTCAAGTTTGAGTCCAGCCTGGTCTGCATATTAAGTTCCAGGCTAGCCACTGTTACAAAGCAAGACCCTGACCAAAAAAAAAAAAAAAAAAAAAAAGGAAGTGTTTTACAAATTTGATTAAAATCTGTGCTACATAGAATGTGAGGGTCCTTTTCTCAGGTTTCCCATGAGGTAAGACGCCCTGCATCTGCAAAAACTTCAGCTTCTGTTTTTTTTGAGACACAATTTTTCTGTGTAGCCCTGGCTGTCCTGGAACTGGCTCTGTAGACCAGGCTGGCCTCAGACTCATAAGATCTGTCTGCCTCTGCCTCCTGAGTGCTGGGATTACAGGTATGCGCCACCACTGCCTGGCAGAAATTTCATCTATTTGGGGGACATGTAGAAACTCTGAGTAAGACCAGGCATAGTGGTGAACGCCTTTAATCCCAGCACTCGGGAGGCAGAGGCAGGTGGATCTCTGTGAGTTCGAGGGCAACCTGGTCTACAAAGTGAGTCCAGGACAGGCAAGGCTACACAGAGAAACCCTCTCTCAAAAAGCCAAAGAAAGAAAGAAAGAAAGAAAGAAAGAAAGAAAGAAACTCTGAGTAAGGTTAGAGTAGAGTGAAGCTACTCCTGGGAGGCCTGGCAACTGCACACAGACTCCGAACAGTGTCAGTTGCACAAGAGAGACAAAAGAAAATGAAGTTTTGGTTCCTTGGCACTGGATATGAGAAAAAACAACAGCTGGGAGCTTTGGGAAATGAGGATAAGCCATGCCCTTCAGTCTTCACAAACCTGTTTGTATATATGAGTTAGCATAGCACTCTTAGTGCCATTTTACGCCCCACTCCACTTGTAATGTAATCTGTACTCACCACAGCCACCCTGGATGTTGCCACTGTAGGGGAAACTGACCTCCTCCCCTCTTTCTCCACACCCCTCCTTTCCTTTCCCCTCTTCTTTCTCCTCCCATGTGCATGGTGTGTGTCTGTCCGTGAGTGTTGATGAGCCATGGTGCTACAGTGGAAGTCAAAGAACTATCCCTGGGGTTGGTCCTTGCCTGTCATCGTGCGCGAGATACCGTCTGGGGTTTTGTTGTTGCTGCTGGTCTGTACACTAGGCTACCTGGCCCACAAGCTTCTAAAGAGGCTCTTTTCTTCACACGCCCCATCTCCCTGGAGGAGCACTGGGATTCCAGACGTGTGCCGCTGTGCCTAGGGGATTCGAACTCAGGCCCTTACACTTGTGTAGCAGGTGTGTACTCCCGGAGCCGTCTCCCTAGCTCCTCTCTTCCCTTTTCCTTGCTGTTGTTCCATCAATTCAAACATCTACTAATTACTCATTCGTTCGACAAATGCGTACCGAACTCTTTTGTGCTAGGCAAAGATGAGCGAAGATCAGTGGGTCCCCCTTCTTCCACTGTGGAAATCATTCCCCTTCCAAGCCCTGATGAGATCTGTGGCTTCCTGGGAGTCTTTGCCCTGGGAAGGCAGCTACTGTCACTTTGCATCTCTGGTGTTTTTGTGGACTTCTCCCTCTAGATTAGAAGTGCTTCCAGGGGGATCCTATTTTACCCATTTCTACCTTCCCTACTAGCTGTCAGCAGGATGCTTAGCATGACTCAAACCCCACCAGCAGTACAGTAACCTGGAAACATGGAATACATGTCGGGTGCCATGGTGCACTTTTATCCCAGCACTCAAGAGGCAGATGGTGAGTTTGAGGCCAGCATGGTCCTACAGAGCAATGACAGGCCAGCCAGAGCTATATAGTGAAACCCTGCTTTTTAGGAAAAAAGATAGAAAGATAGGTAGGCAGATAGATAGATAGATAGATAGAAAGAAAGAAAGAAAGAGGGAAGGAAAGAAGGAAGGAAGAAAAGGAGGGAAAAATGGAATACAGACATTTGGACCTTAGGCTACCTGGCAGATTGTGTATAGTGAGGACAGCCATGTTTAATGCTAGGTGTGGGGACTATGGCTAGGTCACCCAGAAGGAGAGTTTTTTAGAATGCTCTTAGGAGTTACTTGTTTAAGTATGTTCCAGAGTTGTTTACTTCTCATGTAAACTACAACTGGACTTCCAGTAGTTCGGCTGGCAGGGCTCAGACCTAAGGCAAACATCCTGAGGTCACTCTCTGAAGATGGATGGAACATCAAAGATCCTTAAGAGTTTGCCCAAATGTCAGCCATCTGCAGTTAGAACCCTGATTATGAGAGCTGGCAGACATCACAGAAACCATCTGCTCCTTCCCACGGCAGTAGTGGCTGGTCCATGGCCACATGGCCACACGGCCACACAGCCACGAAAGCTGCTTGGGAATGTCAGCTGCGTTTCCAGCCACCATTCTCTTGGCAGACACTGAAGGAGGCGAGGGACCAAGCCTTCTTCCTGAGCTGCTGAAGTGACTCTGCTTCTTCATATGGTCATGAAGGCTCCGAGGACCCTCTTTGGGATCACTGGCCAGCACTCATGTTAAAGCCTAGCTTTTACCTCCATGTTATTAAAAGATTATGAAGCCTTTAGTAGGTGGGGCCGTAGTGGGAGGTGACCTGGCTATGACGTTGACGGGAAAGGATTCATGCAGGTCTCAAGGAGCGAGTTAGACTGTACAGAAGTGGGTTAGTTCCCATGAGAGCAGCAGTTAGAGAGCAGTTATGAGACAGTGAGTCTTTCCCCATCTCTTGCTTTCCTCTCTGGGAGATCTCTGTGGCACACAGTCCTGCCATGTAATGCCATCTAACATGTCATGATATAGTATTTTGTTGCTTGTTGTTGTTTGGTTTTTCGAGACAGGGTTTCTCTGTGAGCCTTGGCTGTCCTAGACTCGCTTTGTAAACCAGGCTGGCCTTGAACTCACACAGTGATCCTCCTGCCTCTGCCTCCCAGAATGCTGGGATTAAATTGTAGGTTTTCATTCTAATGTCAACACATCCTTATAGTATATTGGTTGGCCTAGTTTCTTGGGTTTTTTTTTGTTTTGTTTTTGTTTTTTGATAACCCAGTATCTCTCAGCTCCTATTGTTCCTTTTTCACTAACATTAAGAAAATGTAGAGTTAACAAAGCACTATCTAGTCTGCCCCTGGGGGTATTTACTCCTCCTTTTTGTTTAATAAGCATCTCTTTTTAAGGTATGATTGGCTCTTTCTACAACTGCTTGTCTTGTGGGATTGTGTGGTATACCAGTACTGTGCTTTGTATTATAATATGCAAAAAATTTCTTCATCTTATTGGATACATCTGCGGGAGCATTGCCAGTCTTAATTTGTGCAGGTATCCCATAATTGCCATTATTTTCAATAATTACACAAGTAGCCTTTTCCTGAGTATGTGTCAATGGTATGGCGCATATACATTTGCTTTCCAAATTCTACAGAATTAAAAACATCCATTCGCCAGATTTTTTTTTCTTTTTTCTTTTTTTCTTTTCTTTTTTTTTTTTTTTTGGTACCCCTAGAGTTACTACCATCAGGTAAAGGAGTTTGGTTGTATAGAGAACAGGTAGGACATTTTTTTTTTTTTTTTTCTTTGCTTGTTGCTAAGTGGTAGAAATTTTTTCTTTAAAGCTTTCCCATTAATATGATATTTCTCATGAAAATTTGAGGCTTCTAACATATTTCCTATTAATGATTGATCAATTTCTCCATTTCCTTGGGCCAATGGACCTGGCAAACCTGTACGAAACTGAATTTGAGTAATATATAATAGATGGTTTCTTCTTCTGATGGACTGCTGCAACTGCATAAATAACAAAGTTAATTTTGAGTTATCAGGAACAAATTCAGCAGCCTCTATATGCTAAACAACTCTTTCTGCCTACAATGAATCTAGTGATATTAAGAGATTCAGGAAAATTTAATAATGCCGTAAAGATTGCATACAATCGTGATTTTTGAACTGAGTTATATGGACTTTTGATCACCTTACTTATTTTGTCTGACTTATAACCTGCCATTCCCATCCTGTTTGCATCAGTATAGAATGTTGGTGCCCTGGAATTGTTGTTTTTCTATAATACATGGAAGAATCCATTTAATTATTTTTATAGACTGTATACATTTGCTTTTCAGATATTTGTTATTAATTTCTCCCACGTAGTTACTACAAGCTCTTTGCCAATCTTCACCAATCCCCCATGCTGACATAATCTCAGCATTGGTAAGAGATATTTTCACTCTGTTCATGAGCTAAGATGATCCTTTCCATAAGAGCATCTTCCCTTTGCATGCTGGGCCAGCAGGAGATTGAGGTGAAGGCAAATTGACTAAAATAAAATCAACTGTAGGATCGATTTGATCCATATATGCATCTGGGAGTCTTTTCTACAAGAGTTAACTCTTTCTCTGTCAGCTGTTAGACATCTATTGTTTTTAAATTGATCTCGTATTACCTGGAGGCCCGGCTAGGGATCAATCAAGACACAGACACTGTTTTCTTTTCTTTTATTTATTTATTTATTTGGTTTTTTCGAGACAGGGTTTCTCTGTGTAGCCTTGGCTGTCCTGGACTCACTCTGTAGACCAGGCTGGCCTCGAACTCACTGCGATCCGCCTGCCCTGCCTCCTGGTGCTGGGATTAAAGGTGGGCGCCACCACACCTGGTCACTTGTTTATTTTAAAATAGCCTTAGTTACCCTGGGGCAGGGCAGATATCAATTCTCAAACTACCTCCCATAGTGGGGCAGCCATGGGATCCCTGCCTCAATCCCACGCCATCTGTTTCTAATAACTTCTATCAAGCTACCTCCCATCCATAATCCCAAATCCTTGTTCATGTTCTTCATCTGGGCCGGATTCTCCATCCACGCCGGCCATGTGCTTCTCTTCTAGCTAACCCATGGCGGCCTTCCTCTCTTCACTTTAGGTCTGTCTCCTTTTTCGCATGGCGATCTTTTTTCTTTTTTCAGAATCCCCCGCCCCCCTCTCTCAGCCCACCCTCTCCTGCACTGCTCAGGTGGGGTGGCTTTTTATTAAGCAAAAGCCGTTGTCCCTGTACCACTCCTGCTTTTCTGGCTCCTTGTCTCAGGGAGGTGCTCGGGCACTTCCTCACCCAGGCCCCCAAGCAAAAATTTAAACTTGGCTGTAAGATTTTATGTTTTTACCAGGAAGGTATGTGGTTTCCAATCTTTCTACATTCTTTTTTTTTTTAATGTTAACTTGTTGTTGTTTTTAAGTATTTATTATGTATAGTGTTCTGTTTGTATGTACACCTGCAGGCCAGAAGAGGGCACCAGATCTCTGTGGATGATTATAAGCTACCATGTGGTTGCTGGGAATTGAACTCGTGACCTCTGGAAGAGCAGTCAGTGCTCTTAACTGCTGAGCCATCTCTCCAGCCCCTCTTTCCACATTTTTACCAACACATTTACTTTAAAATGATAGCCATTATTGATGGCAGCAAGTTACATGACAGATCTGATTTGCCTTTCCTCAATAAGCAATGATGCTGAGTGTCTTTTCATGTGCTTATTAGCCAATAGGTGTGGGAGTGTGTGCTTTTTTTTTTTTTTTTTTTTTTTTTTTTTTTTGAGAAGTGACTGCTTATACCTTGCTTCTCCCCACCCCTCCTGCACTGAGACAGGGTTGTCTCTATGCAGCTCGTCTGGGACTTGCTATGTATATCAGGTTGGACTCAAACTCACAGAGAGCCAGCTAGAGACTTCTTAACACTGCAGCTAAACGTGTGGATTTCCACTCCCAGCAAAGCCCTTTGGCTCCTCCTCTCTTTTCTTAAGATCTACTTATTTGTGTTATATATTGAGAGCTCTACCTGCATATGTGCCTGTGCCCCAGAAACGGGCATCAGATTCTATTATAAATGGCTGTGAGCCACGATATGGGTGCTGGAATTGAACTCAGGACCTCTGGAAGAGAAGCTAATGCTCTTAACCACTGAGCCATCTCTCCAGTTGGCTTTTTCTTTCTTTCTCCTTTCCCTTCTTCTCTTCCTTGTTTTTTGTTTGTTTGTTTGTTTGTTTTGTTTTTTTTGTTTTTGTGACAGGGTCTCTCTGTGTTAGTCTTGGCTGTCCTGGACTCGCTTTGTAGCCAGGCTGGCCTTAAACTCACAGCCTTCCTCCTGCCTCTGTCCTCCCGAGTGCTGGGGTTAAAGGCGTGCGCCACCACACCCGGCTGCCATTCTTCTAAAGATTATTTTATATTTAATCATGTGTATGTCTTGTGGGTGTGAACACACTCACAGGCCCTCGTTCCCTCCTCTAGAAATTGCCCTGATTCCCTGGGTTTTAGGAGATGGAAGAAGCATCACTGTCAGGACACGGGGCATGGCCTTGAACCCTGTCTTGCCACATACTTTATATTTTGTTGGTAGCATGTTTCCTAAGAAGGGTAATATGTATCTTTTTGAAATCTTTTTAATTATTATTGTTGTGTAGGTACAGTGTGTGTGTGTGTGTAAGAGTGTGTGTGTGAGTATGTGTGTGTGTGTGAATGTGTGTGTGTGTATGTGAGTGTGAGAGTGGGTGGGCCATGGCACATGTGTGAAAGCCAAACGATAACTTGCTAAAGTTGGTTCTCTCCCTCCTCCTTTTCTATGGGTTCCAAAATGGACCACAGATGTGGTAAACAGCTTTACCTGCTGGTCCCTCCTGTCCCTGAGAATATGAGCCTTGGGAGACCTCACTGAGTACTAAATGACAAATCCACACTAAAGAATTATAAACAATTATAAACAGCATATAAACAATAGCCAGGACTGTAAATCACAACTGCATTGATATTTTTATGTGCCTTGCTAAACCTGGGTTCCCTTAGGATACCCTGCCTTGTGCAGAGGTTATGTATATGTGTCTTTTCTTCTTGTATCTTCCAATGCCAAAGCATCAAATATGTATGGACATTTCCTGGGTAAGTAAATAAACTGATAATGGCGGTAATCAATCAAGCTTAGAAAACAACAGAACTAGCAACGCCAGCACAGCTGCAAGACAGTGGTCTGGTTAAGAACACCACAACTGAAATCAGGACCATTCTCACCAATGTGCTAGTAATGAGTGTGTGGCTGGGCAGTGTGTGGTGTGTGTGTGTGTGTGGTGGTTGTGTGTGTGTGTCTGGTCTGTGTCTGTGTCGTGTCTCTGTGGTGTGTCCTATTCAAGGAGAACGGGAAATTAATAAACAAGCAAACAAAAACGTCACAGACTTTTCAAATCTTTGTTAACTTTTTTTAATTGCCATGTAGAAGATTACTTAGAACAAGGAAAAACATATAAACAAGAGGAACTTAGGAGAAAGCTTTTGCCACGGTCCATATTACTATGGATTGGGCTGGACATGGTGGAACACACCTTTAATCCCGGCACTCAGAAGGCAGAAGCGGGTGGATCTCTGTGGTTCGAGGCCAACCTGGTCTACAAAGTGAGTTCAGGACAGCCAGGGCTCTGTTACTTAGAGAAACCCTGCCTCAAAAAAAACCAAAAACCAAACAAACTGATCTCTTTCTCAATTTGGGATAAGTGGGGGGGAGGAGGACACATGTCTGGGGGAAGGGGCACGCACACTTGCATGTTGAGTTTTGAGTTTTCTGGAAGCAGAGCTGAGGGAGCAAGCTGGAATGCAGGATGTTTACTGGCGGAGGAAGCAGGTTCAAGTGGAGGAAAAAGTCAAATTGGCCACAGACCCCACACTGGCCAGACCACCTGGCAGGGAGCTGTGGGGTAACTGGGCTGAGTGTTTACACCTCTGCTGTGCCCAGTCACAGGAGGAGGGCAGTCACAGGACAGGAGGTGCTACACTTGGGAACTGAAGTACCCAGAGGCCCCTGCTGCCTGTACTCCCTGAAGGCCTGTCTGAAGGTTGAACTAAGTGGCACACTTCTGTGCTTCCCACAGAGAAGAGGAAGGAGAAAATAGATGCTAAGGTTTTTATTTCATCAGTGGGAATAAAGAAAAGTAAGTAAATAAAGCTTACCACTGAGGTCTCTCTATTGATAACATGCAGATGATTTCTTTTACCTATTACTAGACATTATAATAACAGGAGAGAGAAAACAGGTGGTAAAATAGATTTTTCACCAGGTGCACTCCTTTAATCCCAGCACTCAGGAGGCAGAGAGCAGGTGGATCGCTGTGAGTTCAAAGCCAGCCTGGTCTACAAAGCATGTCTAGGACAGCCAGGGCTACACAGAGAAACAAAAACAAAAGCAAAAACAAAATAGATTTCTCATATGGTGACTTTGAATATCCTCAAGATATTAAGGTAGAAACCATGTTCAAGGGAGCTGGCTGTCGTAGGCATGCTTGTAATCCACACCTTGGAGGGACTGAGTGAGGAGGATCACAGGTTCAAGGCTAGCCTGGCCTACATAGTGAGACCCTGCCTAAAACAAAGCAAAACATAAAAGAAGGCCAGGCGTGGTGGCACATACCTTTAACCCCCACTCAGGAGGCAGAGGCACGTGGATCACTGTGAGTTGGAGGCCAGCCTGGTTACAAAGTGAGTGCAGGACAGCCAAGGCTATACAGGGAAACCCTGTCTTGAAAAACCAAAACAACAAAACAAACAAACAAAAACAAAAACCATAAAAGGAGCTAGTCCAGGGCTGCCTAGCCTTTGTGAAGCCTTGAAGTTGGTTCCCTGGGAAATTTAGAGTGGTAGGCTCTATTGTGTTCATGAACTGTACATGTATTACCTTACTTGTATTAATTTACCTAATACTCATAATGTCTTCTGGAGATATCTTCCTTACATCCTTTTTGTATATTTTCTTATTCTTTTTGTGAAGGAAGGAAGATTTGGAGAAGTTAAATACCTGCCTCCAAGATTTAAAACTGAGGTCTGATTTTAAAATGTTCTTAAACCTGGGGTGGTTACTCCTGCCTTTAGTCCCAGCACTTGGGAGGTAAAGGCAGGTGGATCTCTGAGTTCGAGGCCAGCCTGGTCTACATAGTAAGTTCCAGGACAGCCAGAGCATCACAGAAAACCGCCTGCCTGAAAAAGAAAAAAAAAATCATGAAAAATATTCAGTTTGTGTATGTCGCATATCTGTGTTTGTGTGTTGCTTCCCCAGGAGGCCAGAAGAAGGTACCAGGTCCCTTGTAGCTGAAGTTACAGGCAGTTGTAAGCCACTGGCAATGTGTGTGCTGGGAACCCAACTCTGGTCTTCTGAAAGAACAGCAAGCTCTCATAACTGCTGAGTCATTTCTCCAGCCCCGAACACACATTCTTAAATATTAAATTGTATTGTTTCTCCACTGAATAGATATCTGAAGGCCTGGAAGTCAGTGTATGACCCCCACAAACAAACAAAAAAACAAAAAAAAGAAAAGAAAAGGCATTTAGAGGAAGACAGCATCTCCAAGGTGAGTGGATGGATGGGTTGAAAGAGTTCCAGAACACTGTGTGTGAGTTACAGTGTGTCAGAAGGGAAGCATAAAGAAGGTTTCCAGCTCACACATTACAGATGAGGATGGTGACCGTGACAACCCACTGGTGATCTTTGCGCACTTCATAGAGAGGCCATGCCGCTGTTGGTTACTGAGTGATTGACAGATGAGGAAACAGGATATTGTTTTCAGAAGTTTTAATAAAATAGAGGACATAATTACACCTTTTACATAAATAAGAAATTTAATAATTATTTTTTAACGATTTATTTATTTATTTATTTATATAGTGCTCTGCCTGCATGTACACCTGCAGGCCAGAAGAGGGCATCAGCTCACATTATAGATAGTTGTGAGCCACCATGTGGTTGCTGGGAATTGAACTCAGGATCTCTGAAAGAGCAGCCAATGAGCCTAACCTCTGAGCCATCTCTCCAGCCCCTATTTCATCTATTATTAACCCACTGCTCCCCTGCTCTTTGTTCTTACAACCGTGACATTTCTCTGGTTCTTTCTTCCCTGTCATATCAGTGCCCCCTTCCCAAGTTGGACACACCTAGACACATTAAATATTTTTTATTATTATTATTTTGGTTACAGACAACTCATTTTATTTAGCTAGATGTTTTCAATGTTTCCAGTGAATTTGCCTTTGCAGGGAGGTCAGAGACAACCCCCAGCCCCCCTCACCCCTAGTCTATCCTCTGATTTCCACAGCTAAGCACCCACTTCTCAGACCAGCTACACAAAACATGCACATTTTCAAGTCCTTACTCTGCCGACATACCCTCCTTACATCCCTCCCTCACACTCTTCCTTGGCAGACACAGGAGGAACAGGGAAGTTTTGTTGCACTAAACCTCCTGAGATATGGTGGCCCGCCGGGGGAGTCAGGTTGCCTTCATATGAGCTGCGACCTTCCCTTACCAAGCCCCCTTCGGTCCAGCCTTTTTCTCCGAGGGGACTGGAGAGTAATTAGCAACGCCGTCCACCTGTGCACATGAAGATGCCCACTGCCACACCGGCAATTATGAAACAGCCCATCAGGATGCCCAGGACCAGCGAGGTGTAAGAGCGGCCTGTTTGGCTCCCTACAGAACAGGAGAGAAGGAGTTTAAGAGCATACTCCAAGGAGTCTAAAGTGTGGGGTCAAACCCCCAAAGCATCTATAAGGTCAAAGGAACTCACCCAATGACTTAAGCTCTGTGATAGCGCCTCTCCCCAGTCTCCAACCCCCTCCTTTTGTTGCTCAAGGGATCCCTCATGTCCACCATCCCCTTGCCTGGGACAGGCAGGGCCAGAATCCCCTCATACCTTTCATGTTTTGCGTGGCGAGATGGCTCTCCAAGTACTGGACACAGGTGTCCTGGAGAAATTCCTGCAATTCGTACGAGTTCGATTGTAGGCATTGAGATGAATGAAGGGTGAAAGTGATTGCTTCAGAGGGCTTCTGGGAGCCTGTTACCCACAAGGCGGACTTTGGTTGGAAACTGACAAAGGCACTTCCGTTCACAGCCACATCGAAGTAGACGTGGGCTTCTTCGGAGCCCTCCTTGGCGGGCAGCTCGCAGCCCAGGGAGCAACTGACTGTGAGGGGAACTGTGAAGAGGCGGAGGAGGGTCAGGTCAGTCCCGGTGCTGGCTTCCAGAAGGTGACAGGTGTCGGGTGGGGGCGGGGGGGTGTTCACCAGGCGCAAAGGGAACACGGAGAGGAGAAAGGATGGGGGGCCTGAGGACACAAGAGGGGGGGGGGTCTGTCTGAAAAGTGCTGGGGTTCGATTGTTGGAGCCTGTGTAAGGAGGAGCCAATGAAGGAAACTTGGGACTCTGGAAGAAAGGAGCAGAGAAGGGTTGTGAAAAGAGTGGTGGCTTCCCAGGCAAGAAATTGGGTCTTTGAGAGGAACTGGGGGTTGTGAGAGCTGTGGGTGGAACCATCAACAACTGTGGGAAGAGGAGGTGGGAGGCTGAGGGCAAGGTGCCTCAGGCTGTATAAAGAGAAGGGTAGGCCGGGTGTGGTGGCGCACGCCTTTAATCTCGGCACTCGAGAGTCAGAGGCAGGCGAATCGACCTGAGTTCGAGGCCAGCCTGGTCTCCAAAGGGAGTCCAGGATAGGCAAGGCTACACAGAGAAACCCTGTCTCAAAAAAAAAAAAAAAAAAAAAAAAAAAGGGTAGGGGAAGGAGTTAGCAGTCTTCAGTAAAACTTTGGGGGTCAAGGTGGATCAGGGAAAGGGTCTCCCAAGAAGGTTTGCTCCAAGATGCCATGCAGGCCTGAGAAGTAGATGATAGATTCTATCTATCTATCTATCTATCAACAGAGGTTTCTTTCTTTCTTTTTTGGTTTTTCGAGACAGTGTTTCTCTGTGTAGCTTTGGGGTCCTGGACTCCCTTTGTAGACCAGGCTGGCCTCGAACTCACAGCGATCCGCCTGCCTCTGCCTCCCGAGTGCTGAGATTAAAGGCATGAACCACCACGCCCGCCCGGCTCTGACAGAGGTTTCTTACAGTTAGGACGTCTGCTTTTCTCCTACAGAACAAACTCCAAGGGTCAGGGTTCTTCAGAGAAGCCCAGCTCAAAGGCCACGCCCACCCCTTCCCAGTCACAAAGATCTGCTGTCTAAAACCTTAGCCTTAGCGCACAAGCTCCACCGCAAGCCCCTTCAGGCCCTCCCATCCTCCAGGGCTCCCCCAGCCCGACCTGGCACGCCCCCGACTCACAGCCTACGCTGCTCCTGCGCTCACGATACACCAGTTGGACCAGACTGCGGAACTGGGAAAGGTAGAGCTTCAGGCCGCTTTTTGTACGAGCCCAGCTCTCCGCATCCTGCCAGGGTTGCAGCTGGAGGATGGTGACGTTGTTGCTCTGGCCTTCCAAAGGACCTTCCAAAGGGCCTTCCAGCGTGTGCGTCAGGAGTTTCCCCAGCGTGGCGTTGCCCTGATGCCTCACGTGATGGGGGTCTGGGAAGTAGGAGACCTGGAGCATGTGCAAGCCTTGGGAGCCTGAGGGCAGAGTCTGTGCGTCAGGACCGTCAGCGAAGGAAGGGGTAACCGACAGCCAGAAATAATAACCCCTTACCCAGAAGCCTGCCGCCCACTTCTCAGTCCTATAAAACACTCACCTACCTGCCCCACCCCGACCCCATTTGATGCTCACAATAACCCTACCAGGAGAGAGCGGGGATTATTATCTTTGCTTTATAGATGAGGAAACAGAGGTCGGCAGATGGAAAAGGCATCCCTCGGTGCCTTTACCTCCTCCTTCACCCACTGTCCTGTCTGTCAAGCCTTGGCCTCCGATAAGATACCAACTCCAGCCCATGTCCCCTCCCTCTCTCCTGGGCCACTGTTACCCCGTGGGGGGTGCCACGGAATACTCATTTCTCAACTTCGTTCTTTTTTTGTTCTGTTTTGTTTTTCGAGACGGGATTTCTCTGTGTAGCCCGGCCTATCCTGGGCCTCCATCCAACTCAAAGATCGGCTCGCTCGGCTCTGTCTCCCGAGTCCTGAGATTAAAGTCGTATGCCAACACACTGGGCTCAGTTTCATTCTTCTTACTGGCTCTCCACCTGACCCAAAGCCCTTAAAGGCCCTCCAGGGACATACCCTACCCCTCCCAAATAATAATAGCTAATACCCATGAAGTGCTTGTCACGCCCTGGGCACTGTTTTATACACATTATTAACTTATATATGCCTTCCTCCTAATGCCTTAACATGGTAGCTACTATTATTAACCCTGTATATGGGAATCTGAAGGCAAGATTTGACTATTGGTAGCTGAAACCTACTCGCCTGTGTCTGAAGTCACTGCCTCCCCCCATAGGACACCTATCCATAGGTCAGATTTCAGAGTCTGGCCCCAGTTTGAGATCCACAGCAAGTGACCTGGCCCTGGCTGCTTTTTCTGGTGAATCTCAGTGTTTAGTTTTATCGAATGGCTTTGGGGCTCCTCATGGTGGCTTTTGGCCACTGTATCATGAGCCTGTCTGGCTTGCTCTCTTGCCCTTGTTCTGTCAGGCAAATTTCAAGACCCAGCTCTGTTGCCTTCTCCTTGGAGCGCTTTGCTGATGCCTGTCTTTCCTCCTTTTCGCTTGGGTCTGGGCAGAGCGGGTTGCGTCAGCACAGATTTCGTGCGATTCCTAGTGTTGGCGTCCATGTGATAACATTGCCCACCGTGGTGGATAATCGAGTCAATGTGTGTATTAAACACGGTAAGCACTCTGAACACTGATCCTCTGAGGGGGAGACTCAAGCTATAGAAACTAGGGGAGGGGAGCTGGGCACGGCAGTGTGTGGTGTGAGCCCACCCCCATCCCTACCCCCCAACCCCCCCAGCACCCCCCCCCCGCCCCGTCCCACCTCGCAATCTTTCTCCTCCGTCCCGACCTCCAACCTCCGCATCTCAAGCCTCAAACTCGTCTCAGTGTCTTACTGGTCCCTCCATCTCATCTTACCTTTTCCTATCTTCCTTAGACAGACACTGCCTTTTCACTTCATTCTCACTCTCTCCACAGGTCCCATCCACCAGCCCCCCTTTCCCCTCCCTTCCCCTCCCATCTCCCCCGCACCCCCCCCCCGCAAGCCCTCACCATATCTTTGCAGCACAAACCAATGCCCCATGACCCAGCATGCGGTGGGCTTAACTGTCCTACAATCTTGTCAAAGTTCCCAAACACACCCAAAGTCCCCAGAACACCCTCGGGCAGGAGCCCTGTCCCTAACTCACCATCCGAGTCTTCCTGATTACAAACGGCAC
This sequence comes from Acomys russatus, assembly GCF_903995435.1. Classification (NCBI taxonomy): domain Eukaryota; kingdom Metazoa; phylum Chordata; class Mammalia; order Rodentia; family Muridae; genus Acomys; species Acomys russatus. The sequence goes on along the minus strand of NC_067140.1, from coordinate 5,095,316 downwards.
AGGCAGGCAGCCACAGGAGCAGCAGTGAGAGAAACGCCGTCAACATCCTGGAGGAGCTGAAGTTCTGCTGGGTCCTACCTGAGCGCTCCGCAAGCTGAAGATTAGCAAAGAGAAGGGGCGCTGTCCGGGCACCGGTGGGAGCGAAGCCGAGGATGCAAAGAGACCAGGCAATGTGTGGAGGAACAGAGAGGCAGGCTTTTAAAGTGTTGCTGCTCTCTGTCTCATTTCCTACTAGGGGGCCGGCTTGCCTCGGCCCCTCCCAGCCTTGGGCCCTCCTGCCTAGACCTGCCTGTTCCCTTCTCCGGCTTCCGAGGCTTGAGGAGGAGCGGAAAAGGGGGAGAAAGGCTTGGTGAGAAGTCCGGTAGGCGCTGAGTCAGGGGGTGGGGCGTCTGTTTTCGATGTTGGCGACTCCAAGAATGTAGAGATCATTATGTTACTGACGGGGAAACTGAGGTCCTAAGAGATGTAGAGACTTGCCGAGAGTTTGTATGTCGTGATGACGGCAGATCCAGGATTGGAACTTAGCTTTCCAGGATAACTGCCTACATTTTATCAGAAGTTTAAGTACGTAGGAATTACACAATCGGGGGGCGGGGGGAGGGTGGGTTGACGCTCAGAAATAGTCACGGAAACGAGTGAGTATAAAGGACCTCATAATTTGTAGCAGAGATTTATGAGTGATCTAGATAAATCTCGGCATCAAACAGGTCATAGTCATTTAGTGGACAGTGACATCACAAATAGTATGGGTTTTTGGTTTTGGTTTTTGTTTTTTTTTTTTAAGCAAAGTAGAACAGAATAAGAAAATTGGTGCATCATCCTTAAAAAGCAATGTTTTCTGAAATATGTGTTCACCCTGAAAAATAGGGCGTTTTGGCTTATGCATTTTCTTATTTTTAAAAAACAGGATCTCCCTATCTATATTAGGCTGGCCTCGAACTCACAGAGATCCAGCTGCCCCTACCTCATGAGTGCTGGGATTAAAGACATGAGCCACCATGCCTGGCCTCTTAGGCATATTTAAGTTACCATGCACAGCGATGGGTTTCATTATGGCATTTTCATCCATCTATGTCATTCTACTTTGTTCGTAGACATCCTCCTCCTTCTGTACTGCCCTTGCTCCTCTCTCTGGTCTCCTTCCATTGCCCATCCCTTCCATCCCCTTACACTTTTAAATGCGACCTCACAGGCGCACGCACACACACACACACACACACACACACACACCACACACACACACCTAGATTCCACACACAGGAGAAAATATGTGGTATTTGTCTTTCTGAATCTAATTATTTCACTTAACAGGATGACCTGCAGTTCCATTTGTTTTCTTGTAAATGTTGCAATTTAATCCCCCCCCCCTTTTTTTTTTTGCTATGTAGAATTCCATAGTGTTTATACACCACATGCTCTTTATCCATTCCTGTGTTGATGATGTGCGGGCGTGATTCTGTGGTGGGCTTTGGACAGCAGTATAAAATGCAGATCTTAGCCAGGTGTAGTGGTACAGGCCTTTAATCCCAGCACTCAGGAGGCAGAGGCAGGGGGATCACTCTGCCTGGTCTATAAAGTGAATCCAGGACAGCGAAGGCTACACACAGAAACCTTGTCTCACTGAGGGGGGTAGAGGGGTGGGAATGTAGATCTTATGTTAGGAAGCAAGTAGAGTGGTTTAAAGCCAGTCTCCCAGGCAGAGGCAGGTGGATTTCTGTGAGTTAGAGGCCAGCCTGGTCTAAAAAGAGAGTCTAGGACAGCCAGGGCTCTGTGTAACAGAGAAACCCTGTTTAAAAAAACAAAAATAAAACAAAACAAAAAAAGTCACTCTCCCAATTTAGGAAAGTCCTTATGGTGAAATACTACTCAGAAGCAAAAGCAAAAACAACAACAACAAAAACTTCCCTTGCAAAATCCCCACTTCATTTTCATATTGCTTAGAATAATTTGTACTTATTCACACATTTGTTGTGTGAATTTCCCGACAAAATGAAAGCTCCATGGGGATAGAGAGGCTGTCCATCTTGCTCTACCCTGATCCAATGGTGCACATCACGCATAAACACCAGCTAAGTGAGTGACAGAATGAGGTTGTGATGATGTGCACATATCTCTTGCAGTAAGTTATAGATCACTAGATGCAGCTCGGAACCATCTGTTCATCTCAGCTACACAACAACCGAGCACACCTGCTTCTGTATGGGAGCAAATGAATCTAGAAGACTATGTATTAGGTAAAGCAATGGTTTATTTCCAGGGAGGGGAGCGGAAGGGGGAGAGGGGAGGAGAGGGAAGGAGAGAGGGACAGAGGAATGGAGAGAGAGAGACTAAGACTGCAGAGAGGGATGGAAAATCTTGCGAAAACATTTGCCATTATTTTGTAAAGGATTTTTCTCATTTTAAATGTATTCTTTTAAATGGTTAATTTTATATTTAGAATATGATCATATATTTCCTGTTTAACTAAAAATAAGAATTTTAGCTGCACAGTGGCAAGGCAGGTGAATCTCTGTGAGTTCAAGGCCAGCCTGGTCTACAGAGGGCGGGGTTCTTCCAGGACAGCCAAACTACATAGATAAAGCATGTCTCAAGAAGAAGAAGAAGAAGAAGAAGAAGAAGAAGAAGAAGAAGAAGAAGAAGAAGAAGAAGAAGAAGAAGAAGAAGAAATTTAAATAACAGGTTATGGTACATCTTTATACTGGGATAGTTTGTGGTGTGGGAAAGGGTGGCAGAACAGGGAGACAGAGAAAGATCCATGAGACATTGATGGGGGCGGGCGGGGAGCAGCAGGAATTGTGGACCAAATACAGATAGCACACCCCGTGTTGCAATACATTTATAATGTCATCCTATCTCCTATGTGTCTGTCTGTCTGTTTGAATGCACAGGAGCATGACTGTGGCTCAGGTTTGCCTCTGGGGAACAGAATTGGGTCAAGTGCCAAGAGAGGGATTTTAACGTTTTACTTTATATCCTTCTTGGTGTCGCCGTGGTCTGCACAGGCTCCCATTCTCTGAACCCAGCCTGTGTAAGACTCCCAGGCTTTCCCCCTCTGTTGTTGCAGACTTCACGGCAGGCATCTTGCTCTGGGTGGAGGGACTGGGCTTCAAAGTGGAGCGATTTAAGTTGTAACCAGTGACACTGCCTTGAATTTTTAAAAACGATTATGAACTGCCTTGAAGAATTATTACTTCGTGTTTGTAGAATTACATTCTACACACATCTATCTCTACCAACTAGAAGAGACCTGTTACAAATGTACCCGACACTATATCAACTCATCCACAGCTGTAGTCCTTCTTCCTGCATTGATTCCTGAATTAATAACATCAAATGAAGATGGAAATTGGCTATGTCCATTTCTTTGCATTTCTGTATGTTTATGCCATATGTACATGCATCCCGAATGACACAGTGGTATTAATCAGAGTTCTCTAGAGTCACAGAACTTATGGAATTAAATATGTAACTGGCGTATAAGATGACCCCCAATTTTAACTTTAACTTTTCCAGTTAAAATATAGAATTTTCAGCCCGAGTCTGCTGCACAGGGTATGTGTTATGACAAGTTTATTCCAAGCTCTCTGGAAAAATAAAGTTAAAGTCTTTTACACTGGAAAATCGTGTGTGTGTGTGTGTGTGTGTGTGTGTGTGTGTGTGTGTGTGTGTGTGTGTAAAAGGAATTCATTGGAGTGACTTACAGGCTATATTCCAACTAATCCAACAATGGCTGGCTGTGAACAGAAAGTCCAAGGATCTAACCAGGTGTGGTGGCGCACGCCTTTAACCCTAGCACTTGGGAGGCAGAGGCAGGCACATCTCTGTGAGTTCAAGGCCAGCCTGGTCTACAAAGCGAGTCTAGGACAGCCAGGGCTATACACAGAGAAACCCTGTCTCAAGAAACCCAAAGCAAACAAGCAAGGATCTAGCAGCTGTTCAGTTCCATAAGGCTGGATGTCTCAGCTGGTCTTCTGTATAAGCTGGAATCCCAAAGGAGTAGGCTCCAATGCCAGTGAGGGAATGGACGTGCTAGCAAGGTGAGGGCAAGCAGGCAGAGAGGGAAGGCTTCCTTCCTCCGTGTCTTCCTGGAGACTTTAAGCAGAAGGTGTGGCCCAGGTTAAAGGTGTGTCTTCCCAACTCAAATCTGGATTAAAGGCGTGTGTCTTTCTGCCTCCAAGATCCAGATCAAAAGTGTGTGTCATCCTGCCTCAGGATCTGGATCGAGGGGTATCTTCCCCTTTGTGGAAATGACACTAGCATGCGTTAGTCCTCTGCAACCTGCCTCTCTCACTTGTTGTGCATAGGTGCAGCTATTGCCATAGCTTTATCATATTTCATTTTAATAGTATACCACCACTGGGGGCTGGAAAGCTGAGTCTGCAGTTAAGAGCACTGGCTGCATCCGGGTGTGGTAGCGCACGCCTTTAATCCTAGCACCGGGGAGGCAGAGGCAGGCGGACCACTGTGAGTTCAAGGCCAGCCTGGTCTACAAAACGAGTCCAGGACAACCAAGGTTACACAGAGAAACGCTGTCTTGAAAAACAAAAACAAACAAACAAACAAACAGAAAAGAGAACACTGGCTGCTCTTCCAGATGACCCAGGTTTATTTCCCACAAAGTAGCTCACAGATGTGACTATGCTCACAGTCTGTAACTCAATTCCAGGAAATTCAACAGCCTCTTCTGACCTTCTAGGCCACCAGGTATGCACAGGGTGCAAAGACAACACATGCAGGCAAAACACATACGCATAAGGTAAAATAAGTAAATAAATAAATCACTATTTATTCATCTGGTATTAGATTTTACATTTTTGTGTTTGTTCATATGTGTATGTATTTCTGTGTGCATTCATGTTCACATGTATGTGGGCGCATATGAGTGTGAAAGGGTGCATGTGTGTACATATGTATTCAGAGGCCCAAGGCTGATGCTGGGAATCTTCTTTGATCATCCTTCCCCCTTGGTCTGTGTCAGGCTCACTCAGTCACCTGGGCCTTGAGGCCAGTGATACGGCTCAGCAGGTTAAGACATTGAACACCAGGCCTGACCATCTGAGTTTGCTTCGTAGGGACCACATGGTGGAAGGAGAGAACTGATCTGGTATGCACAAGCCTCCCCACAACTAAATTTAAAAAAAATTTTTTTTAATGTATCTGTAGTGCTCTGCCTGCATGTACACCTGCAGGCCAGAAAAGGGCATCAGGTCACATTATAGATGGTTGTGAGCCACCATGTGGTTGCTGGGACTTGAACTCAGGACCTCCAGAAGAGTAGTCAGTGCTCTTAACTGCTGAGCCATCTCTCCAGCCCTAAATTTAATTTTTTTTTTCAAACCCAGAGCTTGATTAACGCTAGTCTCACTAGCCAGCTTGCTCTGAGGGCGGGGGTGTGGGGGGGGGGGCGCATCCTCTGTCTCCACCTGCGGAGGCTAGAATTACAGGCATGCTGTTATGCCTGGGTTCTGGGGCTCTGCATTTTAACTGCTAAGCCATTTCTCTCAGCCTTTCACCTTATTTTTCATCCCAGTTTTAGTATATGTGCTGCCAAAGCGAGCGCTTTCATCAGGACAGGGTCTCTCACTGAACCCGGAGCTTACTGACTGCCTGGCCAGCAAGGGACCCTCCTGTCTCTGCTTCCCAGTGATGGGATTACAAGTGCACCCTGCCAGCCCGGGCTTTCTCCTGGGATGCTGGAGTCCCCGCTGGCCAGCCAGCCACAGGTCCCAAGATTGAAAGGCAAACAGGTCTTTGACTGCGACATCTCCCCATCCTGACACTTAGGTTTATTTATTTTTCTGCACTTTATGAACCGTGCTGGCATGTGCATTCTGTTCATGATTTTCTGTGTATAGATGGGAGAGTTTGTGTAGCTGCGAACCTGGGCGTGGACTTGCTGAGTCACTGGGTGCATGGGTTTCAATTCGGGTAGATGCTGCCAAAATCTTTTTACAAAGACGTGTGCTAATTTGCATTCCGGGCGGTGTGTAAGTTCCCTGCGCTACATCCTTGCCAGCCCCTGGTAGCACCAGGTGGGTGGTGTAAAATGGCACTTGGGTTTGCTTTGACTTTACATTTCTCTGATTCCTAATGAGCTTGTGCGTCTCTTTGCTTTGGCTTCTCTGTCCCTTGAGGGCTTGAGAAGCATTTGGGGATGGAGGGAATGAACTGAGCCCCTCAACCGACATCCATACGCAGCAGCCAATTTGGAATGGAGAGTGGTGTCAGTGGTGCGTGGGATGGGGGGCCCCAGTTCCACATCGTCACCCTCTGGAGTGACACTCGGGTTTCCCTAGGGTTTTAGAGATCTTGATCTGGGCTCAACCAGGCTTCATGGCTTTGGCACTGAAGATAATTTCTGTAGGCTTAAGTACAAGGAAAGAGAGGAAGCTGAATGGTGGTGCATGCCTTTAACCCCACCAACTCAGGAGGCAGAGGTAGGTGGATATTATTTGTGAGTTCGAGGCCAGCCTGGTCTACAGAGCTGCTTCCGGGGCAGCCATGGAAGGCTACCCTGTGAAAACCTTGTCCAGGGGAAAAGAAAGTAAAATATATGTGAGTAACTCTGGGATCCTCAAGGGAGACTCACAACTAAACAGTCTTAGCGTTAACCATGTAGACCATCTTGGTGGCTCTCAAGTTACATCTCAAAAAGTGGATAAGTGAGATGGCTCAGCCGGGAGAGATGCTTTCACACAGCTCTGCTGGTCTAAGTTAGATCTCTCTCTCTCTCTCTCTCTCTCTCTCTCTCTCTCTCTCTCTCTCTCTCTCTCTCACACACACACACACACACACACACACACACACACGCACAGGCACACACACATGCACACTCACACACATACACATACACACATACACATGCATACAAAAAATAATTATATAATTTGAAGTTGCTAAAGGCTCTTCCCTTCTTTTCTCTCTCTCTCACTTTTAAACATTTTACTTATTATGTTGTATGTGAATGGTTTGTCTGCATGTACATATATGCACTGTGTGCTGGCCTGGTGCCTGTGGGGCCAGAAGACGGCACTGGATCCTTTGGAACTGAAGTTAGGAAAGGTTGTGAGGCACTGTGTAGGTTCTGGGACTCAAACCCAGGTCGTCTGTAAGGACCGCCAGCTCTCCTAGGCACAGAGCCACCACGCCTGTCCCCACCCCCGACCCCCTTCCTTTGGTAAGTGAGATTATAGTCCAGGTTTAGAGGTAATTTTGATGAAATTAGAATCCGACAAGGTAAAGCCAGGGGCCATTAGTGCTGCACAAGGCACATGCCCCTTCCCTGAAAAATGGGTTTTTCTGGTGTGATTCCTAGAAAACGGCAGGTGTATAGCTGGGAGGGGAAACGGCCTTGAGTAGCTGTTGACTGCGCTGCAGCTCTTGCTCTTCTGTTGGTAAGATGCTTCCTCTGGTGACTGGATGCTGGCTTCCTCTCCCCTCCCGCGGCTCCAGGATCTCCCCTGCCTGGATGTAAGCAGCCGGAGCTCAGCTGGAGGCGGATCCTCCACAGGACTAATTACACAGGGCGCTGTCCCATCAAGCTAGGGCCGGTCACAGACACCACTGGTAGCAGCAATAGCTGTTTGCCGAGCACCATCCTTACACACCAGAGTCCTGGGACGGAAACAATGAGGCAACAACAGTAATTTTGATCGTTAACGTATATTGCTGGCCAGTTCTTGTGAGCTAAGGTTTTTTTTTTTTTTTTTTATCAACACTAGTATCTTATAAAAAGGACCAGGTTGAAAGACTTTAAGTGACTTATCTTAAATTTACCATCGGAACTTCTTTTTTTTTTTTTTTTATGATGCCAAAGTTTATTAATCTACACACAATAATCTGAAAAGTTTTTGAATGCCTCTGAATGGGTTTGTATGTGCATGTGGGGTGCATGTGCCTGTGTGTGCATGCACACATGTGTACATATGTGTGTGAACGCCAAAGGGCAACTGCAGGTGCAGTCCACGTGAATGCAGCCTACCTCTGTAGTCTATCTCCTTTATTTTTTCTTTTGAAGACCATTTATTATTATTAGTGTGTGTGTGTGTGTGTGTGTGTGTGTAGCACATGCACACTGAAGCACGTTGGTTCTGTATTTCCACTGTGGGATACGGTGATCAAATGCAGACCACCAGGTCTGCCTGGCTGATGCTTTGGCCTGTTGAGCCATCCCTTGCTCATCAACCCCACCTCCTTTGAGACAGGGCCTCTCATTGGCTCAGAGGAATCCCCGTTTCTGCCTTGCCAGTACCAAGGCGTTTTTTTTTTTTTTTTTTTTTTTTTTACGTGAGTGCCGGAGTTTGAACTCAGCTCCTGATGCTTCAAAGGCAAACACTCTCCCAGATGAGCCATGCCCCTGCAGCCCTCAAAAAGATTTTGGTCAGTTTCCACTGGCGCATTTCTTAACACATGCCTTTGATGTTCTTGACCGTTGAATGTATGCTTCAGATTTATGCTGTAGCCCAGGCCTGTGCTCACTTCCTCTGGGGAAGCCAAGTTCACTATCCTCACTTTACAGACAGGCCAGCTGAAGCCCCAGGAAAGTGAAATAACTCTCAGAAGGTCACATTACTTGGCAAGCAGTGTGCAAGAATTTGAATTCAAAGAGGATGAGGGCATGGGGCTGGGTGGGAGGCAGTGGAAGACTACTGGGGGTCGGTAAACTAGTGTACTGAGAAGAGTCAATTCAGAGATGCTGCCATTGGCGTTGAGGGGAAAAAAAAAATCACACACCATAGTGGGCTCTGGGCCAGCAGCCAGATTTGACTGGAATCTGAAAAATAAGTATCTTAACAAGCAAAGGGAAGTAAAGGAAGCAAGTGGTAGTGTTTCTCACCCCGGAGAGCACATGTTGGGGAAAGATAAGGGAAACAGGAAACTGCCTGGGGCCAGTGCTGGTGCAGCCCCAGTGGGTGATGAGAGCCCCTGCCAGGCTGGCTGTGTGCCTAGCTGCACTTCAGAGGATCCACTCCCCTTTCCCTGTGTCCTGAAGATAGACCTGACCCAACCTGGCTCAACTCCACAGCAAAGAGCATGACCTCTACCGCCACCCCCACCTCCCCAGGACTGGGAACCACTAACAACACGAAGCTTACAATGCCCAGGCAGACACTTGTTGAGTGAGGGGAGCACTTGTGCTTGATGCCCAACCGCCCGCCCCCCACCCCCGCCTCCCAAAAAAATCCAGCCTGGAGAAGAAGCGGCGAAGTCCCATTTTACAGATGAGGAGACAGAGACACGACTGTAAGCCGGCCCGCTAGGATAGCCAGATGGTCAGAGGCAGAGCTGCAAAGCACGTGACCTGGACCCCTGGGCGCGCGCATGCGCATAGTTTCCCCGCCCTTAGAGGATCCTGCATGGCCACACTGTGCAAACTGAGTAGATGAGGGAGATGAGAATGGACTGTGATGTCCTGAAGGGAAGGCAGAGAAATAGATGGGAGTATTAGTCAGGGTGTTTGTTCTGTGTAGGCATGGTTTCCAACACACTTCAGTGTAGGCCATGTGGGGACATGTGACCAGAGGCCTGAGGTCCGGCTAAGTCCAGTACTGCCAGCCCCAGTGACTGGCAGGCACATGATGGCATTGATGTGACTCCCACCATTCTTTCCAGCCTTATCTTTCTGTGGATTCTTTTCAGCCAAACACCCTCCCTCTGGTTTCCTGGACAGAGTGCACACGTGTTATCTTTTCACCCTCTTTAATCATTTTTTTTAAAAGATAGCCTCTAACTTTATGGTCCTGACCAGCTCATTGCACACAAGCTCATGCAGGAAAACACATACACCTAACTTTGACAGAAAGTACAGATTTAATAAATAATTAAATACAATAAAGAGATGAGCTATCTAAGGAAAAATCTAACAAAGTATAGGTAAGTTGTGAGGTGTTTAAAAATAAAATTATAGAGCCGGGCGGTGGTGGCGCACGCCTTTAATCCCAGCACTCGGGGAGGCAGAGGCAGATGAGTGTCTGTGAGTTCAAGGCCAGCCTGGTCTACAAAGTGAGCCCAGGACAGGACGGCTACACACAGAGTAATCCTGTCTCAAAAAATGAAAACAAAAACAAAAAAGAAAAAAAAAAAGAAAGAAATAAGATTATAGAACTCTGAGAGATGTCAAAGAAATTGGAGAGAGAGACAGAGAGAGAGAGAGACAGAGAGAGAGAGAGACAGAGAGAGAGACAGAGAGAGAGACAGAGAGAGAGAGAGACAGAGAGAGACAGAGAGAGAGAGAGAGAGAGAGAGAGGAAGAGAGAGAGACAGAGCGAGAGAAGAGAGAGCAGAGAGAGAACAGAGAGAGACAGTAGAGCGAGAGACAGAGCGCGAGGGAAGTGTGAGAGAGACAGAGAGAGAGGACAGAGAGAAGAGGGAGAGACGAGAGAAGAGAGAGACCAGAGAGACAGGAGAGCGACACGAGAGGAGAGACAGAGAGAGAGGGGGAAAGAAGAGGAGGGCGAGGACAGAGGACAGAGAGAGAGAGAGAGAGAGAGACTATTCTGTGATTGGATGGTTTAATATTTGTGAAGATATCTATTATCCCCAAAGCCATTTGACAATACTACTACACACAACGAAAAAAAAAATCAGCAAAAGCTTATCAGCCTAATAATATAACTCCCAACTCAATCTATAGAAAAGTTGCCAAGATGCTCTTGAAACACAAAGTGGCCCTAAGCTATGAAGACTAAACCTAAAACCGTACAAACTGAGATAATAGGTCACTGGTGCAGGCAGAGAATCAAAGTCAGCCGTAAGTGTCACTGCAGATCTGCAAGGAAAAGCCGACTTGGGATGACTGGTGGCCGGACAGTGGGTGGCAAGTAAGAGACACCAGTCTTTGTGTTGTTGCTGTTTTCTTTCATCTCTCCATGTGACCCAGACTGGCCTGCAGCTCACGATCCTCCTGGGTTTGTTTGCTGGGTGTTGGCCGATGGGCGTGCCCCACTGGGACCAGACAAGACATCAAATCTAGACCTTGGCTTTAGCGTGTACACCCAAAGGTGAAAGATAAAAACTGTACAGTTTGGGGGATAAGTAGGAGACTTAAGGCTAGGAAAGGGTTTTTTTTGTTTGTTTGTGTTTTTTAAGAATTATTTTTAGTTATGTGTGTGACCATGTCTCTCTCTGGGTTGTGTGAGTAGTTAACTAAAGTTACAAAAGGTTGTGAGCCACCATGTGGGTGCTGGGAACAGAACACGGGTCCTCTAGGAGACAGGAAGTGCCCTTAGCCACGGAGCCAACTCTCCAGATCATGATAGTTACTTATTTTTGAGATAGGGCCTTGCTATGTTGCGCAGGTTGGTCTCGAACCCCGAGACACAGTGACCCTCCTGCCTCAACCCCGTGAAAAGTAAATATTACTGAAAGTAGTATTTGAGAAAAATCTCATATTCTGACTGCTCATTATGCACAGAAATACTAACAATTTTGCTTCTAGTAACTTTTTTTTTTCTAAGACAGGGTTTCTCTGTTACACGGAGCCCTGGCTGACCTGGACTTCCTTTGTAGGCCAGGCTGGGCTCTAACTTACAGAGATCTGCCTGCCTCTGCTTCCCGAGGCTGGGATTAAAGGTGTGTGCCACCACACTGGGTTCTCAACTCTATTTTTTTTTTTTTTTTTTTTTTTTTGAGACTGGGTCTCTTACTGACCCTGGAGTCCATTCATCTGCTGGACTGACTAACCAGCAAGCTCTTGGATCTGTCTCTACCCTTCCCCAAGCCCCAGTGCTGAGATCCCAGACACAGTCCCCACACCTGGCTTTCACTCAGGTGCGGGGACTGAACTCAGGTCCTCATGCTTGAGTGCAAACATTCTCCTGGAGATGGCTCTCGGCCACTCTTCTTTCTTCTGTTTTTGAGACTGGGTCCTGAGCTGGCCTCTAACTTTTGGCAGTCTCCTCCCTCAGCCTTCCCAGTGCAAGAATTAGAGGCACATGCCACACTGCCTGACTTAATTTTTATTTGCTTTTCATCTACTTATAAAGATACGTTTTATTTGTGTATATGTGTTTCTATCTCTGTGGTGCCCATGTGTGGAGATGCCCTAAGAAGGTTTCAGATAAGCTGCCTGCTGTGGGTGCTAGAAACTGAACCTCCATCCTCTGGAAAAGCAGCAGACACTTTTAAGAACTGAGCTATTGCATTTGGTTTGTTTGTTTGTTGGTGGTGGTAGTTTTTTTGTTTTATTTATTTATTTATTTTTTGAGACAGCTTCTCAATGTGTAGCTCAGGCTGGCCTTGAACTTCCATTCCTCCTGCCCTGGCTTCCCTCTTCCCTGAATGCTGGGATTCCTTGTGTTTGCCACCTGTCTTCTTGTAGTGAGAATTTTGTAATTTCAGTTTCTTAAAAAATAACACACACACACACAGAAATAGTACACCATGAAGTACTACTCAGCTATTAAAAACAAGGGAATCCCAAAATTTGTGGACAAGTGGATGGAACTAGAAATGATCATACTGAGTGAGCTAACCCAGAAGCAGAAAGACTCACATGGTATATACTCACTTATAAAAGGCATGTCCCACAAAAGTCTTCACTTACCAGGAGATTGGGATAGATGTGAGGGCATCTTACTGGGACTCTGGATAAGAGAAATATAGGAGAATGGGGGAAATAGAAGGATCCAGAGGGTCCTAGAAACCTACAAGAAGAACATCTTGATGGGTGGATCGGGGCCCAAGGGGGTCTGCTCAAACTATTGCACTAACCAAGGAAAATACAAGTAGTAAACATCGAACTCCTACTCTGATTTAAATGGACAGGACATTCTCCACAGTTATGTGGAAAGTGGGGACCGACTCTGACATGAATTCTGGAGCCCCATATTTGACCATCTCCCCTTGGTGGGGAGGCCTGATGGCACTCAGAGAAAGAATAAGCAGGCTACCAAGATGAGACTTGATAGCCTATGACCATATAGTGGGGGAAGAGGTCCCCCTCAGTCTTAGACCTAGGGGAGGGGAATAGGGTGAAAGCGGGAGGGAAGGAGGAATGGGAGGATATAAGTGATGGGATAACAATTGAGTTGTAATCTGAATAAATTAATTAAATTTTTTAAAAAAGAGCAAAAAAAAGAGAGAAAAGAAACAAGGGGGGGTAGTGAGGGGGGAACAGGAAGATACAAGTGAGGGGATAACAATTGAAATGTAATCTGAATAAATTATTTAATAAAAAAAATAAGAAACAAGGGCTCATTTCATTTTTTAAAAAATTTGTTGTCTTCCTGATTGTTCTATGATTCTTCTTGCTGTATGTAGTTCATTTTATATATGTGTAGTAAGGTAAATGTATATGTAAAAAATAAATAAATAATTAAAAAAAAATAAAAACAAAACAACAAAAAAACTCCACAGAAATTGGAGCTGGGCATGGTGGTGCATACCTGCAATCTCAGCACTCAGGAAGGCAGAGGCAGGCTGCATCTCTGCTGAGTTCAAGGCCAGCCTGGTCTACAAAGTGAGTCCAGGACAGCCAAAGCTACACAAAGAAACCCTGTTTTGAAAAACCAAACCAACCAAACAACAACAACAAAGGCCCCCAAAACCCGTACCAACCATCCAAAAAACAAAACAAAACAAAAAAACCCCACAGAAATATTATGGGAATATGTTTTCATCTTAATCCCAGGTGTGGGGATGTGGCGGCTGCTTCACAGCAGGTGACTATGATTTGCCTTGTGCTCGAGACACAGGGACATGAGTTTGCCAGCTGCAGATAGTTTCTGTGAGTGTGTGACACTTGGAATTCTGGGAACTTTTCAGAGGGCAGATACATGCTAGGGCACTGGGAGGCTGAGTTGTTGACTGGTAGTTGGTTGTTGGGTTGCTGTGGTTGTTAAGTAGTTGTGAAGAAAGAAGGAAGAGAGAAGAGAGAAGAGAGATGGAAGGAGAAGAGAGATGAAAGAAGGGAAGAGGAGGAGGAGGAGAAATTAGATATCTGATGGCAAAGACCAAACTTGCCCCAAGAAGCTCAATGCTTCTAATTGGCAGGATATAGACTAAAGATAACATCACCTCCTTCCCTTTCTATCATTTTCCCCCTCTCCTATCTAGTGTTAGGGGGTTGAAAGGGGGAAAGAAAAGAGAAAAAGGGTGGGTGCCACTCAGAGGGCAGCTACGCTAGGTTCCCACCTGCAAGTATAGCAGACAATCATTAATAGTGTCAGGGCTTGGGCCAGGTACTGGTTGGATATTCCCGCAATCTCTGCTCTATCTTCATCTCTGCACATCTTGTAGGCAGGGTAAGCTTTGGGCCAAAGTTTTTGTGGGTGGGTGAGTCGTGTCTAGTTAGAGGGTGGCTTCTTCAGTCTCGATAACCCCCGCTACTAGGAGTCTCAGCTAGAGTCACCTCCCAGAAGCCTGCCCTGTCTTAGGTCTCCAGCTTGTCACCGAGAAGCTCCTGCCCAAGGTTTCTTTTCTCTCTGCAAGCCCCCTGGTAGCTGATGGAAACACACGCAGAGACCCACAGCCAAACATTGGGTGGAGCGCAGGGTGTCTTGGGGAAGAGTGAGGGGGAAGGATAAAAGACACAGAGGAGACATGAGCTCCAGAAGAAGACCAACAGAGCCAACTAACCAGGGCCCAGGAGGCCTGTGGAGACCGAAGCTCCAACCAAGGACCATGCATGGCCTGGACCTAGGCCCCCTACACAGACGTACCTGATGGACAGCTCGGTCCTCATATATGTGCCTTCGTAGGGGAATGGGAGCTGACTCTGACATGGATTCTGCTGCCTGCTTTTCCATCACTTTCCCCTGTTGGGGCTGCCTGGCCAGGCCATAGGGGAAGAGGATGCCCTCAGTCCTGATGCAACTTGATACGCTGGGGTGGGTAGGTGGGGGGGGGAGCTCCACTTCTCTGAGGAGTAGGCAGGGATAGGTGAAAGAGGGAGGGAGGGTGGGATTGGGAGGAGAGGAGGGAGGGGCTATGACCACAATGTAAAGTGAATAATTAGTTTTAAAAAGGGGTGGGGGGGAGGAGAGTGGAGAAGGGAGGAAGAAAAAAGAACTCACAAAGTAGCAAATACCAGTTACACCTCCCACCCACTCCCTTTTAAAAGACAGACCTTCATGTAGCCCAGTGTGTTCATGCAAGCACACAGAGGAGGTCAGAGGACAACCCGTTGTTCTTTAGGAATGCCAGCTACACTTTTTGGAGACAGGGTTTTTTGTTGGCCTGGAGTTTGTCAAAGGCAATTGGCCAGAGAGTCCCAGGAATTCCCCTGCCTCTCTCTCCCAACTAGCCACTTTTGTGCTAGGATTACAGGCATCTGCCACCACATCCAGCATTTTTTAGTTTTTGGGTTTTGGCTTTTCAAGACAGGGTCTCTCTGTGTAGCCTTGGCTGTCCTGCACTCCCTTTGTAGACCAGGCTGGCCTCGAACTCACAGAAATCCCCCTGCCTCTGCCTCCCGAGTGCTGGGATTAAAGGCGTGCATCACCATGCCTTTAATCCCACCCAGCATTTAAAAAAGAAAGTTGAAGCTGGGCGTGGTGGCACACACCATATAGACCAGCCTGGTCTATAAAGCGAGTCCAGGACAGCCAAGGCTACACAGAAAGACCCTGTCTCGAAACCCCCCCCCCCAAAAAAAAGAAGTTGATTATAACCTTATTTATTCACTGTGTGCACACAGGCACACAACATATGTGTGGAGGTCAGAGGATAACTTTTGGGAGTCTGTTCTCTCCTTCCACTGTGAGAGGCCGGGACAGAACTCAGGTTGTCAAGCTTGGCAGCAGGCACCTTTATCTGCAGGGCCGTCCACCACCCCTCACACCTAACTTATCTTTACGTGGATTCTGGGAACTGAATTCAGGTTTTCACACTTACAAGACAAGCACTTTACTGACAGAGCATCTCCCCAGCCTCGTCTAATTTGAACTCCTGATCCTCTTGCCTTGACCTTTCATGTGCTGGGATTGCAACCGTGTACCTCTTTAGTAGAGTCCTAGCCTCCTACCTTTCCTGCTATTTTTGTTGTTGTTGTTTGTTTTGTTTTTGTTTTCTACTTCTTGAAACCCCATTGGCAACACTTAGAACAAAGTCCAAGATCCCTGCTTGTCTTTACAAAGGTTTGTACTGTCTAGTCCTTCCCCCAACTTATCACCATGGCTTCTCACTGCTTATAAAACTACCCGCCCTTCTTCCAGCTAGGTGACCACTGCTGTCCTTGTAAGTGGATCACACTTTTTGCTGCTTTGGGGCCCACATACCAGTTCTTCCTTTACTTTGAAGAGCCCTTCCTGGGCACATGTCATTTCTGTTAACCAGTTGCTTCCTTCTCAGAAACTCAGACCTTTTAGTTTAACCCTCTTATATGCCATTAAAAAAAAACTTACATACCAAAAACTGCAAGAGGATAGAGGCTGCGTCTGGACATGTCTGTATCACCAGGCTCACAGTAAGTGTTCAAGAGGTATTTTCTAAGTGAAAGAGCAAATAAGATTTCTAAAGAAGAATTGAAAAAATGTGATTAGCCAACCTCTTGGCCTTAAAAGCATTATTTTATCTTTCAGAGTCTCTTATTTCTTATCTGAAAAAAGAGAATAAAATAGAAACTATCTCAGGACTGGAGAGATGGCTCAGAGGTTAAGAACACTGTTCTTCCAGAGATCCTGGGCTCTATTCCCAGCACCCACATGGCAGCTCACAAGCATCTCTAGCCCAGTCCCAGGGAATCCGTGCCTTCTTCTGCCCTCCAGAGGCTCTGCACACACTCTATGCCCAACATACATGCAGACAAAGCACCCATACACATAGACATAGAAATATGTCTCAAAGGGGGTACTGTGGGTTTGTACATTATTCAACACAGGGTCTGGCACTTTGTGTTAAGGTTAATATGCCTTTGGCATAGTAACAACGTCATGCTTATAAAAATAGTAAGCATGAGTCACAAGTTCATTTAACTCATCAATGAAGGGGACAGGAAGATGACAAATCCAACTGAAAACAGAATATAAAAAAACAGAGTTTTCAAATAATCAACAGGAGAGAATAATATAAAATTAGGAGTGCTAAATAAAACGCAAGATGATTAAACAGACCCAGCATAATAACTGCAATCTTTGGGCTTCTCTTCTGTACTAGACAGGAGGATATTTTTGGGCCTTGTCAGTTTTTGGAATTGTATGCCATATGGGTTCTCTCAGTGATATGAAAGTCTGTTCTTTTCAGGATTGATGACTGTCTTGTTAGTCCTGTTGTCTTTGGGCAGGGTCTCAGTAGGTGTCCCAGGCAGATTAAACTCTCAGTCCCCTTGCCTCAGCCTCCTGAGTGCTGGGATTGCAAGCAAATGTCACCACACCCGACTTCAGAAGCCTCTTCAAGAGCTTTGCTAGCCAATGACTTACCATGACATCAACATGTCACACGGGGCTGGAGAGATGGCCTCGAGTTAAGAGCACTGGCTGCTCTTCTGGAGGACCCAGATAGAGTCTCAGCACCCACGTGGCGGCTCACAACCATCTAGAACTCTAAATTCAGGGATCTGGTGCCCTTTTCTGGCATCCAAGGACACTGCACACATGTGGTGCGCAGACATATATGCGAGCAAACGCCCATACACATAAGATAAAAATAAAGGTGGGTACCACTATGCTCAAACAAAGAAAGTTGCACAATCATGTTCTTTCCTTGGTAACAGGTTTTGTATCACTGTTCTTAACATTACTTAGTTTAACTCACAAGACGCAAGAAGTCGTGATCACAATGCTCAAGCTTTTGTTGAAAGGATTAGCATTTTATTAGACTTCCTTTTTTTTCTACAAAACTGTTCCTGCACAAATAAGTAGTGGCAGAATTTGAAGCCACAAAGCAAGAAAGCTGAAGGGGAAAATCGTTATCTCCCCTCCTCGGTTGGGTGTGCCATGGGGCTTGGTGCATCACCAAACCATCAAACTGGCAGAGAAAGCATCTGCTTTTGACATCACCAAAACACCTTCTCCACATCCTCACCATTTGCTGAATAGGAACAGATTTTCATTGTTAAAGCATTGGACCATTATGGTGCCAGTAGATACCATGGAAAGTCCTGCAATTTTATTCAGTCATTTTATATTTACTTACTCCCCTTTAAAAAAAAAACATCATAGGGCTGAGGATGTAGCTCAGGGTAGGGTGTTTGCCCAGCATGCTCAAGACCCCAGGTTCAACGCTCAGTACCCAAAAGTGAATCAATGTATATAACAGGTCAGATCATTTTAATTGTTTTTAAGACTGCAGACCAGCTGTAGATTCATTAATAAGTCTGAGTTCACATGGAAGATAGTGTTAGGAAAAAAATGTCGAGGGCCCTGGCCTACGAGTCATCAATGCAGTTTTTGGATGTGCTGGGCACAGGGGAAATGCAAGCATTTCTACAAGGCAGCAGATGGAGAACTTCCCAGGAACAAAATAGTTATTTGTTGGCAGTCTGAGAGTATGGAGTGGACAAACTCTGCTTTGGGAGTTGAAAGAATCTGAACCTCCTGACCTTCAGATCCTGGAAAAGGGATTCCCAGATATTCCCCAGCTAGACGCCCAGCTTGTGGGCCAAAGAGGATCTAATGACCAGCCCCAAGGTCTCAACTTTATTTTCTGGCTTTTCAACCCAAGGGAAGGGAATGCTGACCCTGGAATCACATCAGGCACTGGACAAGCTGACCAGATTGCCATTTTTAGACTCTGAACCAGCCTCTCAGTACTCTCAGCAATATGGTAGAAAGCGGACTGCCTGGCTGCAAATTCTGGCTCTAGTGCTTTCTAAGCACGAGACATTGCTGTTTGCTCAAACCTCTCTTTGACTTTTAACATTTGCCCTTCAAGGAGCTGGAGACAGGACTCGGTGGATAAAGGGCACATTCTGGATTTGCAGAAGACCTGAGTTTGGCTCGCCGTTGCCTGGGATTCTATCTTTAAGGGATCCGATGCCCTCTTCTGGCCTCTGTGGGGACATGCACCCACACGGGCACACACACACACACACGTACATGCACACACACGTGCATACACACACACACACACTGTGAAATGGTGATAACAATACTGTTGGGAGGTTGTGGGATGAGTACTCAGACCGGTCCACCTGCAACAGGTAAATCACTGTATATAAATACTTCTGCCAACACATTTAGCCATTTCTTCCTCCTTCTTTAGCTCCTTCCCCTTTCTTCTGCTCCCCCTCATCCTCCTCCTCTTCCTCCATTTGGCAAATAGTTCTTCCATCTGTAATGTTGCCCCAGTTGTGTTTTGCTTCCGGAATGTTGCTGAGGGACTTCTGTTGTCCATGACTGTTGGGTTTCTGCTTTCTGATTTTTTTTTTTTTTTTTTTGCAATAACTCAGTGATTTGTAATGTTTTTTTCTTATTCTGAGAAATGATCTCATTCATTTGCTTTCCAGATATGGAAATAGTGTCTCTGAGAGAGAAAGCAACTCACCCAAGACCACACAAAGATGCTAAACCGGTAACAGAACCAAGACCTACTAACTCTCAACATGAGGCTTCTGTAATTCAATACACAGTCCAAGGTCATTGCTCTGGGGTACTGATACGATCAAAGTACCTTCCAAACTCTATTCACCCATGGGAAGATGTGACTATTCTGTATTCCAAGTGTCCACCAAGTAGTCACCAAGAAACATCTCTCCTTTCCAGCAAAATGTCAAGGTCTGCATGGAAAGGACCCTGGCCCGTTGGTTTGTAATAGTAGTTTTGTGCTCAGCACAAAGCTTCAAACTATTTTTCTTCTTCTTTTTTTTTTTTTTTTTTTTTTTTTTTTTTTAGTTTTTCGAGACAGGGTTTCTCTGTGTAGCCTTGGCTGCCCTGGACTCACTTTGTAGACCAGGCTGGCCTTGAACTCACAGCGATCTACCTACCTCTGTCTCCCGAGTGCTGGGATTAAAGGCGTGCGCCATCACACCTGGCTCTTTTTTTTTTTTTTAATAATTTTTATTTCATGTGCCTTGGCGTGAGAGTGTCAGATCCCCTGGAACTGGAGCTACAAACAGTTGTAGACTGCCATGTGGGTGCTGGGGATTGAACCCGGGTCCTCTGGAAGAGCAGGCAGTGCTCTTAACCACTGAGCCATCTCTGCAGCCCCGAAGCTTCAAACTCTTGAGCATCGCCTGTGACCCCCTAGCACTGTTAGGAGTGAATGCAAAATGAGTAGCTTTCCCACAGGAAGACAGGGAAAAGAATTAGCCTCAATTAAGAACAATATATACGCTGGATGGGTGTGTGAGTGTGGCACTCACACCTTTAATCCCAGCACTCAAGAGGCAGAGGCAGGTGGATCTCTGAGTTAGAGGCCAGCCTGGTCTACAGGGAGAGTTTCAGGACAGCCAGTGCTACACAGAGAAACCCTGTCCCAAACAAAACAAACAATCCTCCTCCCAAAAGAAACAATGCATACAAGTCATTTATCCTGGGACTTTTCACTTCCGTTATCCTATTTAATCTGAAGACATCCCTTCTTGCCTTGTCAATTTCTGCATTTAAAATATGGAAATTGAGGTTTAGGGCCATTAGGTGACTCACTCTGAGGGTTTCTTTATCTGTAAAGAGTTTTGTAGTTTGTAATTTCACTGAACCGCACGCTCCTGAGCTAGATCATAATATCATAAACAGAGTGAGGGGCAAGGCCAGGAAGGAAGAATTCCAATCCTTTTCAAGGGCTAAAAAAAAAAAAAAAAAAATTTTTTTTTTTTTTTTATTTTGCCTCATCAGAGACCTGAGAAATCAGTCACAAAAGAATTCTAAAAATTGATCCAGGCGTGGTGGCACACGCCTTTAATCCCAGCACTCGGGAGGCAGAGGCAGGCGGATCACTGTAAGTTCGAGGCCAGCCTGGTCTACAAAGTGAGTCCAGGATGGCCAAGGCTACACAGAGAAACCCTGTCTCGAAAAACCAAAAAAAAAAAAAAAATCTAAAAATTGGAGCTGGAGAGTTAGCTCAGAATTTAAGAACACTGCCTGTTCTTCCAAAGGACTTGTGCTCAATTCCCAGCACCCACATGGCAGCTTACAACTGTCTATAACTCTAGTTCCAGGGAATCTGACACCATCACACCATCACATACACATATACAAGCAGGCAGAACACCAATGTACATAAATAAAAATGAATCTGTTATTTTACGCCAGGTGGTGGTGGTGCATGCCTTTAATCCCAGCACTCGGGAGGCAGGGGTAGGCGGATCGCTGTGAGTTCGAGGCCAGTCTGGTCTACAAAGTGAATCCAGGACAGCCAAGGATACCCAGAGAAACCCTGTCTCAAAAAAAGAAAAAGAAGAAGAAAAAAAAATTTGTTATTTTAAAAAAAGATTGTAAAAATATGAATCTTGGTTTTATTCATTCTGTGAATGTTGGAAAAGCTTTGTTTTTTAATCAAAATAAGAAACTTAACCATTTCTGTTCTGTTCATAGAGACACAATTACCAAATCCAGGTAGTCTTATCCCACCCTCCCTGAAAATATTTCATATACATTAGAGTTCCGAATAGGAGAAAAAAGCTAAGGGGCTTATTGCATGGAAAAAGATGTTTTAGGCTAAGCCGACTTTCATAATAAAGAAAGACTCACGCTTAGTACCCATGCTAAACTTGGTAGCCCTCCAACGTCCCCATCATCACTCCTGGAGCCTGTGCTGCCTTATTTGGAGAGAGTCCTTAAAGGTGTCATTAAGGATCTTGAGAGGAAAGATTTTTCAGTATTTTCAAGGTGGGTCCTAAACATAGCAAAAAGTTTGTTGTTGTTTTTCTTTTTTTAGAGTTATTTATTTATTATTTACACAGTATTCTGCCTGCATGTGTTCTTGAATGCCAGAAGAGGGCACCAGATCTCATTATAGATGGTTATGAGCCACCATGTGGTTGCTGGGAATTGAACTCAGGACCTTTAGGAAGAACAGTCAATCCTCTTAACCTCTGAGCCATTTCTCCAGCCCAGCACCTCCCCACTCGCCCCCCCTTTTTTTTTCCTGAAACAAGATTTCTCTGTGTAGCCCTGGCTGTCCTGGACTTACTTTGTAGACCAGGCTGGCTTTGAACTCATAGAGATCGCCTGCCTCTGCCTCCCAAGTGCTGGGATTACCAGGCAACAAAAAAGTTTTTATGAAAGAGAAGCAGAGGGAGATGTGATACATCTCTAAGAGGACAGAAGACAGAAAGAGGAATGCGAAGATGGAAGCATAGACAGGAATGACACAGTTAGAAGATGGGGGTGGGGGTGGAGGATTCTAACCATCAGGAGAATCGGGAGAGGCAAGAAGCAGCGTGTGGCTGGTTTTACGTCATTTTTACACAAGCTGTAGTCACCAGATAGGAAGGAACCTTGATTGAGAAAAATGTTTCTGTAGGCACGCCTATAGGATAGTTTCTTCACTAGTGACTGATGGGGGGTGGAGGGGAGGGCCCAGCCCGTTGTGAATGGCATCGTTCCTGAGGTGGTGGCCCTGAGTCCTATAAGAAACCAGATTGAGCAAGCCATAAGGAGAAAGCCACTCAGCCCCCCCCCTGCCCCCCCCCCCCGCCTCCCTGTCCATGGCTTCTGCATCAGCTGGCAGTTTGAGTTCCCGCCTTGGCTCCCCTCAGTGCACTGTGACTAGGAGATACATAAGCCAAATGAGACCTTTCGATCCCGCGATGCTTTTAATCATGGTGTTCTGTCACAGGAGTAGAAACCCTAATTAAGATAAGCAGGCTTTCCTTCCTCATAAGCATTAGAAGAGTAATGGTAACTTTTCCAAAAGGCTATTTTGGACTCAATGAAACTAACTTCAGGTGTCTGAACTCTGGAAGTGGGAGCATAAATTTCTCTTGTGTTGAGCTTCCAAGTTCATGATAATTTGCTACAGTAGCTTGGGAAAACTCACACACCCCTGTGTTGTTACCCAGGTCTCAGTCTCCTGTGGTTTCCTTTCTAACTGACCCCTCTAAGAAGTGGTTTTGTTTTGTTTTGAGGTTTCTGAGACAAGGTTTCTCTGTGTAGCCTTGGCTGTCCTGGACTCACTTTGTAGACCAGGCTGGCCTCGAACTCACAGAGATGAACCTGCCTCTGCATCACAGCGCCTGGCTCCCTCTAAGAAGTGTTTAAAAAAATACTATTCTAGGGGCTGGAGGAATGGCTCAGTGGTTAAGAGCACTGGCTGTTCTTGCAGAGGTTCTGAGTTCAATTCCCAGCACCCACATGGTGGCTCACAACCATCTGTAATGGGATTTGATGCAGTCTTTTGGTGTGCAGGTGTACACGCATGCAGACGAAGTCCTAGAGTATATAAGTAAATAGATATATCTTTATAAAAATTACTATTCTAGTTACTTGGTGTTCACTCTGCCAGTATTGTAGGCATTTTTTATGGTTCACTGACTCCTCCAATCCTATTAAGTAGGTATTAATAGTCTTCCTAATTTACAAATGAGGAAAAAAAGGGGAGGTCACACCCCTAATAGTAATGCCCCAACTTAACACCCCACATTTACCCTTGACCCACCCACCTGTAATAATTTTTTTAAAAATCATATTTAGGACCCACCTCAGTGTTTCAGGGTTAGATACAGAGTTTAATTCATTTATCAACTGATGGCACTTTGGGACACTTACTGAGAGATATTTTCAGGAATGCTGGATTGGGACTGGAGAGATGGATCAGCCGTTAAAGAGCACTGGCTACCCTTCTAAATGACCTGGGTTCAATTCCCAGGTGGGCATGTGGGCGTGGAGGCTCACAATGTCTATAATTTTAGTCCCTTTTTCTGCTCCAAAGGGCATCAGGCATTTGGACACAACCCTCATGTACATAAATAAAATTACAAAATTATGCTGAACCCAAAACTTGCCCATAACTCCTTACCTCTGCTCATGTATGCAGCCCTAATAAACGTAGTGTACCGCAAACACAATCACAAAAGACGTGACAGTAGGAAAGGGCTTGCTGGGAGGAAGAAGAGGTTCAGCCAGATGGTGGGAGGTAATAGCGGAGGGGCAGTGACCAGCACACATTATATATGCATATGAAATTGTCAAAGAACAATCATTTTAAAATGATTGTTTATTATATTTTTATGTGCATTGGTGTTCTGCCTGCATTCATGTACGTCTGTGTGAGAGTGTCAGATTCCCTGGAACTGGAGCTACAGACAATTGTCAGCTGCCATGTGGGTGCCGGGAACCCAGCCCTGGCCCTCCGGAAGGGCAGCTAGTGCTCCCAACCATTGACCCATCTCTTCAGACCCTGAGAGCAATATTTTTAAAAAGAATGCTGGCCCAAATGAGGTGAAATTTGCCTGTCCTCTGCTCAATAAGTTTAGCAGCCCCATTTCCCTCTCACTTCTCCAGCAAAGAAGTGGTGGGCAATTCTAGAATTAAAGAAAAGTCAAAGTTAAAAGGATCTCAAAGAGGCTGGGTAGGGGCAGTGCATGCCTTTAGTCCCAGAGGTAGGTGCATTTCTAAGAGGTCAAGGCCAGCCTGGTCTACAGAGCTGAGCTCCAAGACAGCCAGGGTTGTTACAGAGAAACCCTGTCTCGAAAAACCAACCAACCAACCAACCAACCAACAAACAAAATGGGTCTCAATGATCAGTTTAGTCAAAGCTCCTTTTTTTTTTTTTTTTTAAATAAACATGGAAGCTGTCCAGAGAAGGGGAGGGGCTTCTGTAGGGTCGCAGAGATCGGTTGTGTGTGAATGGCAGAGTTGTAAGGAAGCCACATCTAACTTCAAACCCGGGGCTGTCTCTACAGCCCATCACACTCACCAAAGAAATAAGTGTTGTTGTGGTTGACGCACCGACAAAGTCTAGGACCTAGCAAGAAAGGAAGTGGAAAAATTGGCCCAGATGTTCTCAAAGGAGTAGTGCTGGGGAGGGGAGGCGGGGAGGTCTTCATTCTCACCGGAGATACTAAGGACTGCAGCCATTGAGATGGTCCAGGGTACTCGGACAGGAAAGAAAGCTCTGGGTTGACTTAAAGATTTCAAGGAGCCACGATTTCACGGCATCCTAAAGCGAAAGAACGTCATACATTTGTGAATTCCTAGAACAGAAGGGATTTCTGGAAATCCTGAGAGTAACAGCTTTCGGAAAATAATTACAGAGCTTCATTATACAATAGAGGAGTGGTTTGGGAAACCCTGCGTCTAATAATGGTCAAAGCGGAGGATTTTCATCTATCTTTACATAGACATCTGCTCAAATCTTGAGTCCCTGCTAGTCCCTTCCTAAAAAGGTATTTGGGAAAAACTAAACTAAACTGGACAGTGCCTGTAAAGTGCTCCCTGACGCTTTACCACACAGTGAGGGCTCAACAAACGGAATCTGGGATTGTGAAAACACCATTAACAGAAGGCACAACAGCCACTGTCTTTAAGACACGTTGAACTCCTCTCTGTAGACTAGATATCCCGAGATGCTCTTTTGCCTGGCTTCCACTGCCCATTGCACCCTGGTCCTTGTAGTCAGGAAGTGAGTGGCTTCTTGCCCAACACGCAGGCGTCGTAGTGCGTATCCCCGGAAGAACCAGCCGCGGCTCGGAGGATGAGCTGGTGGCGGTGGCTGCAGCTGCTGCGGCGGCACTGACAGGACACGAGCTCTATGCCTTTCCGGCTGCTCATCCCTCTCGGCCTCGTGTGCGTGCTGCTGCCCTTGCACCATGGTGCGCCAGGCCCCGACGGCACCGCGCCCGACCCCGCCCACTACAGGTGAAGGGGACCAGGCTCCCGCTCTCTATGGCTGGGGACTGGCAAGCGCCCACCGGGCCCCTTCCCTTCCTTCCCTCAGCCCCAGGACCCCCACCCTGACGTGCTCTGGTCCCGCTGCTGGGCCCTTGGCAGAAATCACTTGGTGGTTCCCACTCTCTGTCCTGTCCTGTGTCTGGTCCTTTTCTCCCGCCTGGTTTTGGGTTCTGGCCCCTGCCTTATATTCTCATCCCTCGAACCAGGGAGCGAGTCAAGGCCATGTTCTACCACGCCTACGACAGTTACCTGGAAAATGCCTTTCCCTACGACGAGCTGAGACCTCTCACCTGTGACGGGCACGACACCTGGGGCAGGTAGAACGAGCTTGAGGGCCAAGGGGGTTGGCCGGGGTCCTAGGTGGG
Organism: Acomys russatus; assembly: GCF_903995435.1. Classification (NCBI taxonomy): domain Eukaryota; kingdom Metazoa; phylum Chordata; class Mammalia; order Rodentia; family Muridae; genus Acomys; species Acomys russatus. Next base: position 5,069,242 of record NC_067140.1, on the reverse strand, counting down.
CTGGTGGCTTCGTGATCTCACAGTTTGTGGAAAGTTTCCGGCCTGGGGCTGATTCAACCCTTTCCCCTCAATGCAAACCACCGCTGTCAGAATCTATACAGTTTTCACAGTACAAAAAAGTCTTGCTTTAACCTGCCAAGCTAGACCTCTGGACGCACCCTCAGCAGGAACAGACTTGGGGATGTTTCTGGAGTCACAAAAATAGTTTGAAAACAAAAAACAAACAAACAAACAAAAACTCCTAAGAGTCAGAAAACTTAACTCCACTGGGCACACAGGTCCAGGACAGGGTGTTACTCCCTCCAAACTTAAGATCCTTTGTAGTTGGTGTACCTTGTATAACCAAAAAGTATTTAATCTCTATTTTCACACCAATGTTTCATGTCACTCCTGTCTTGTATTATCACATCCTTTTTCATTTCCACTGGAATAAAACCCCAGCTGAGGAAAGAATCATTGCATCAGCCAAAACTGACATTAGGGCTAGACTCCCTAGTTGCTGTTTGCTTTTTTGTTTGATCTTGTTTGAGATAGGTGCCGCATAACACAGGCTGGCCCCAAGCTCACTGTGTAGCTGAGAGTGGCCTTGAAACTGGTGCTGGGATTTGCAGGTGCTCACATCACTCCCGACTTATCTCTGTTTTTACAAATATTTATAAATGATAGCATAATCTTGTAGACTACACAAGTAAGTACGAGCTTGTGCTAGTATTTATTTTTTAGTTGGAACAAAAAGGAAATACAGAAACAAATGGCGAATCGAAGCAGGGCAGAGTCATTCTTGCAAACTATCTCGTTCCTTAGAACTCCAGCACTACAACCTGTTCTGTATATCATTCTAGAATATTCTGTTTATACAACTCTGGGTGTGCATATGTGTGTTATGTATTGAGACAGAATCTTGCTATGTAGCCCAGACTGTATCAGCCTCACCACTGCTGGGGTTGCAGGCCACACCTGGCTACTGTGTTTCTTTGTTAAAAAAAAAAAAAGAAAAGATGAACTTATTAAAGATGTAATTTCCATGTAATTAAGTACCCCATTTTAAATGTCTAGTAGCCACTATTACAACTAACATGTAGAATATGTCTTTACTCTAAAAAGTTCCCAGCTACACCTTATCAGTTATCCCTCTGCTGCCCCTGGCCCTAACAGCTGCACACCAGCTTTCTGTCAGTATGGTTTTAGAAATTGTATTAATGGTATATATGTTTGCCTTGTGTGAATTTAGGTGTACCATATGTGTGCAGGAACCTGTAGAGGCTCCTTGCTAGAGTCCCTGAAACCCAAGTTGCCAGCAATTGTGAACCCCCATATTGCTGCTGGGGATCAAACTCATGTCCTCTGCAAGAGCAGTAAGCGTTCTAACCACTGAACCATCTGTACAGCCCCCAGCACAGCCTTTTATTTATATTTATTTGGGAATGCATGTGAAAACATGCTATGTGGTGGCTTACTTCATACATGGTGTTTTTCTTTTTTCTTTCTTTTTTTTTTAAAGTTTTTTTTTTCAAGACCATTTCTCTCTGTGTAGCCTTAGCTGTCCTGGACTTGCTTTGTAGACCAGGCTGGCTTCTAATTCACAGAGATCTGCCTGCCTCTGCCTCCCAGTGCCTCCCAGTGCTGGGATTACAGGCGAGTACCCCCAGGCTGCTGGTGTTTGTAATTTATTTGCATGTACACCTGTGCACACAAGAAGAGGGCATTATAACACATTATAGATGGCTGTGACCCATCATGTGGTTGCCGGGAATTGAACTCAGGACCTCTGGGTGAACAGACAGTGCTCTTAACCGCTGAGCCATCTCTCCAGCCCGGTGTTTGTCATGTAAAAGCACGATCTTCTCCTGGTGACCTTAATAATGTCATGAATTTGTACGTGTTTGTATCATAGTTTGTTCATCACTCTTCAACCTGTGAGCAACTGCTAATGTCTAGCTTTTTGATGTTATAAGCTAACGAAGCCTTGCACATTTTCCAACATGCAACAGTTTTGTGCTGCCTCTCTGTCGCAGGGAAGCATGCCAGAAAACATAAGTGAACTGTTAATTACAGCTGCCTCAAGGGACTCTGACTTTCCCTCCGGTTCCTCTATTGTGACTATAAAGTAGGATAGCTAGGTACGTCCCTATCCCCGGGCCTCACAGTTTGGGGAGAATCTGTTGGGGCAGTTGTAAATCTGGTGGCTGACGTTCTTACGAAGCGGCTGGGATTTTGTCTTTTCACAGTTTTTCTCTGACGCTAATCGATGCCCTGGACACCTTGCTGGTAAGTATCCCCACCTATTTCTTTTCCTGTCTTATCATTGCCTAGCCAGCATTGTTCCTCTTTTGATAGCTCGTCTGTGGATAAAAAGTAAGTTTCTCCCCTGAGCCTTTCATCTCATGATTCTGAGCCACCAGGCTCTGGTTAACCGAGCGCATAGGAGAGAATGCCAAGTTCCAGGAGAAAACCAACGTAGCAGCTCATTCATTGAGCAAATATTTACAGAGGACCTGTGACAGACGTGCACAGCTCTGTGAAAGATCCAGAGACTTTGGCATCATCCTTTTCAGAAGCTTATATTCTGGGAGTCATGTGCAGTGGCAACAAGATAGCAACAAAACCAGGGACTGTCATGTGCATGGCTTGTGCTGAGTCCTTTGCAGACTTTATTAGTCAGTTTTTGTCATTACTATGCTCCCACAAGAGCACAGCTTAAAAGAAGGAAAGATGTATTTTGGCTCACAGTATTGGAGGTTGCTTAGCCCCGTGTGCTTGGCAACAGTGTGGCGGGGATGGTTCTTCGCCTTATGGTGGACTGAAAACAGATGTCAGGAGACAGGAGGGGCCAGGGACAAGATACCCCCACTTCTCACCCCCCACCCCCCAGTGACTTACCTCCTCCAGTTAGGTCCACTTGGTAAGGTTTCCATACCTTCTCAAAATATACTACCTGCTGGGAGCTTAGACTTCCACACAGCCTATCACAATTTCTTTTTTGTTGTTGTTGTTGTTGTTTTGTTTTGTTTTGTTTTTTGTCTTGTTTTGTTTTTCGAGACAGGTTTCTCTGTGTGGCTCTAACTGTCCTGGACTCAAATTGTAGCCAGGCTAGCCTCAAACTCACTGAGATCCGCCTGCCTCTGCTGGGATTAAAGCCATGCACCACCTGCCCAGCACCACAATTTCTTCTTATTCAAATTACAACATGCGCACTATCCTATTTAATCCTTCCAGGACTCTCTTGGTTTTATTATTTCATTATTTTATTCCTTCCTATAGCTGAGAAATGTGATCCTTAGAAAGATAAAAACAGAACTGGGACTTAACCTGAATTTTATGTGACTCCAGTCCTTGGTTGTCTTCTGCTCTGCCTACCCCTACCTAGCCAGGTAGACCTCAAATGAGGCAATCCTCTTGCCTCAGCCTCCCAAGTGCTAAGATTATAAAGATTTACAAACCATGCCTGGTTACTTTTCATTTTTATACACCTATAATATTTATGTGACTGTGAGTACTACCTATGTATGGCTTGGCTTATACTTTTTTGTGTAATGTTAATTTGTATGTTTTTATCTGTTCATCATATGCTTATTGAGGACAAGCATAGTGCTAAACTTTGGAGTCAAAATAATGAGTTTAGCTAGAGAGATGGCTTAGTGGTTAAGAACTCTGTCTGCTCTTCCAGAGGACCCAGGTTCAATTCCCAGCACCTACATGGTAGTTTACAACTGTCTATACCTCTATCCAGTTCCAGAGGATCCAACACTTTCACACAGACATACATGCAGGCAAAATACCAATGCAAATAAAATAAAATAAAGATTTAAAAAAAAAAATAATGAGTTTAAACAGAAATGACCCCGGCTTGCCTGGGGTTTGAGATATTAGCACTGGAATCAAAAAATAGCCATAAAAGCTGGGCATGGTGGCCCACACCTGTAATCCCAGCACTTGGGGAGACAGAGGCAGGCTGATCTCTGAGTTCAACGCTAGCCAGGTCTATGGAGTGAGTTCCAGGACAGCCAGGGTTTTACAAACAACAAACAAACAATCAGAAAAACTGATCTGACTTAGGCTGAGGATGCAGGGAGAACTTGTCTGAGGCAGTGATGTAAAGTTGGTGTTGGAATTTGAACGAGAAGCTGGTGGTAACTGGGAAAGTGATGGAAGAAAGACGTGAGGCCAGTAGTGCAAAGGCTTTGTGGCAGGAGAGCGAAGCAAGTGCAACAAATGGGAGCGAGGCCAGTGTGGAGGGAGCTGGGAGAGAGGAGGGCACGAGTGACACGGGGGATCTGTAGGGTCTGGAGGCTGCAGGAGCTTCTTCACTACGTTATGAGCTTTTACTCGAGAGTACAGAGGAGCTCCTAGGCACAGTGACACACACCTGCAATCCCAGCACTCAGGAGGCTGAAGCATTCAGGTCTCTGTGAGTTCAAGGCCAGCCTGGTCTACAAAGCAGGTCCAGGACAGCCAAGGCTACACAGAGAAACCCTGTCTTGAAAAACAAACAAACAAACAAAAGGTCAGGAAGTAATGACATTTCTGCTTGCAGATCCCTGACTGCCACATAAAGAAAGTTGGTCAGGAAGTAATGACATTTCTGCTTGCAGATCCCTGACTGCCACATAAAGAAAGTTGGTCAGGAAGTAATGACATTTCTGCTTGGAGAGAAAGACATAGAGGCCCTAACAGTTGTGTGAGTAGAGAGCTTAGAGATCTTTAGAGGAAAAAAAGGTTGAAGAAAGAGTCAGAGGCCTCCTAGAGCAGGCGACAGTCCCCGCTGGTGGGTCGGATTTATACATGGAAGACATAGGAGGAAGTGACTTCTGGAGGAGGAAAGCGGACACTGGAGAAGAATGGGGCCAGTTTTGCTACAGATGAAGGTGGGTTAGAGGCAGGCGAACGGGGGGGGGGGGGGGGGGGGGGGGGGGTGGGCACACAGGGCAGGAAGTAGGCCAGGCTGGCTCCAGGCCCTGGAGAAGCTTGAGGGTGAGCGGTGAGATAGTCAGGAACTGTTTGGGTTGCAAATTGCAGAACTTACTGGATCAGATAACTAGAAAGTCCAGATCAAGGCAGGCCTCAGACCCGATCCAGACAGACAAATGACGTCCATAGGAGTCGCCTTCCACCTTTTATCTCTGCCTTTGTGGCTGCCGTGTTCTCAGAATCTCCGTAAAAGGTGGTCAGCCACTTGTCTTTTCTGCTACTCCGCAGCTTAAGAAACAGTATGTTCAAACAATCACCCTTCCCCGTTAATCCAGGGGGTCAGTCTTTATCGACCAGGCTTGGATCACACACGTGTCCCCAAACAGCCTCCCTTGGTGAAGGGACATGGTTGGTAGTGTGGCTGCTCCCGGTGAGATGCCTGCTCCACACCTGGGAACATGAGGTCACCCTCTTCTGCATTACAGGAGTGACTGTGGGTGGAAGAGAATTCAAGGGAAATTTGGAGTGATAGTAGCAGAAAATTAATCAGTATTACATATCAAACTAGGCATGGTGGCACACCACTGTAACCCCAGCGCTTGAGAGTTGGAGCCAGGAACACCAGCAGTCAAAAGGCCGTTTTTGCCTTACAGTGTGTTTGAGGCCTAGCTGGGCTGTATGAGGACATCTCAAACAAACAAAAAGCAAACACGTTTACTCTCTGTGTATATAGCTCTCCTCTCCCTCTCTCTCTTCCCTACACCCTCTCTCCCTACATATATGTATATCCACATACAACGTATATGTATATACACACATATATATGTAGAAACATATATCTAGCATTTGGCTGGTAATTTAAACATTTATTTTCCCAAGGAAAAGAAAGGAGGAGCCATGGCTTAGTTGATAGAACACTTGCCGTACGCCTGCAGCCATGGGCTCAGTCCCCGTCAGCTTCAAATGGACAAGAACCACAAAGCTGAATGAAAATGCAGATTCATCCTTTAAGCATACAATTTGGGGGCTAGAGAGATGGCCCAGAGATTTTTAAGAGCACTGTTGCTCTGGGAGAGGACCTGGGATCAGGTCCCAGTACCCATATGGTGGCTCACAACCATCTGTTAGCTCCAGTGTGAGGAGACTCAACCCCCTCTCCCCGGCATACACACACACTTCTGATCTCCGAGGGCACCAAGTGTGAATGTGGCACACTTATACGGAGGCAAAACACTCAAACCCACAAAATAATTAAATTTTTCAAAAAAGAAAAGAAAAGGAAGCCAAGAGTTCATTTTTTTTTCCTAGCAATGAGTCAGCTACTTAACTGACGTCATCAGACACCGGCTCTTCGTAGCTTCCTAGTCTCCCACCATAGGCTTTTATTCCCATGATTTGTACCCCACAGCTTCCAGCACTCCAGAAATCGCAGGGGCCAAGTAAAAGCCATGCTGGCTGAGTCTGTTGTTAGGGAAGATTTGTTCCCAAAGGTGTGTCTGGTGTACTTCACAAGGGTCGCAGTTACGGTGACAGTGCCCTCTCACAGCAGAGGCAGCTGAGAATGGCAGGTGGCATCAGGGCTCTTGGCCTCTGGGGCAGGAAGCTCTCGGATATAGATGTCTGGGCAGCAACTGGTATTGTTTTCCACAGGGTGGAAAGGAAAGGACAAGTGAGGTACAAACAATTGATGTCCACTGCTGATCTCCGCGTTGTTTATATGGGATCTATTTAATGGGTACCAGAAAGTTGCTCAGACCGTGTTTCTGCGTGGTTGCTGGCTCAGCGTAACTGAACTCAGGACAGAGAGGTTCTGACTGAAAAGCGATGGTCAGCCCAGCATCTGAACTGCTCCTATGCTCAGGGGAGCCATATGGTCAAGCTTCTCTTTCGTTTCAGATTTTGGGGAATACCTCTGAATTCCAAAGAGTGGTGGAGGTCCTCCAGGACAATGTGGACTTTGATATCGACGTGAATGCCTCTGTGTTCGAAACCAACATCCGAGGTGAGGGCGCCTCCGTTGGCCTGTAGGAGAGGGGTAGGCAGATGAGGTCTTGAGTCCAAACTAGTGACTGACAAGGCTGCTGTCTTCCTGGAGTAAATAACAGTTGTTAGCCAGTGGGGCTTTGTGGGATGATGGAAATGACATTTGATTTGGTTTATTTTCTTTTTTTCTCTTTTGTTTTTGAGACATAGTCATACATGTAACTCTGGCTGGCTAGAAACTGGCTGGGTTTAGCCAGAAACTAGACCAGGCTGACCTCAAACTCAAATATCTGCCCCCTTCTGCCTCCCTAATGCTGGGTTGAAAGGTGTATACTGCCACTCCCTGCTAGGTTTTTGTTTTTTGTTTTTGTTTTTGTTTTTAAGACATGGTCTCTTGCTTTTGCCAAGGCCGAATTACAGCTGACTATGTAGTACAAACTGGCTTCAAACTCAAAGCCATCCTTTTTCCTCAGCCTGCTGAGTGCTGAGATCACAGGCGGGAGCCACCACACCCAGATCCCATTTCCTTTTATTAAGGTTGAAGTTGTGCACGCTATTCTCTAAAATAGTTTTCTTAACAAATCGCTAAACAACTTACTAAAGTCGTGAACACTTTCTGTTCTCTTCCTGAATGGTGGACGCGATGCAGAGGCGAGCATCTTGACACATGGCGCTGTAGTTGCATAGTTCGTTCTTTACACTTAAGTTCAGGTGTGCTGCGTATTTAGCACCTCTGCATGCATGTGTGCTCATGGAAGTGTGCACGGATGTGTACAGCCAGAGGCCAGCTCCCAGACTTAGTCATCAGGAGCTGTTCACCTTGTTTTCCAGACAGGGTCTCTTCCTGGGACCTGGGCCTCGCTGACTGTGCTAGCCTGCAGGGCCACTGCGCCCCAGGGAGCCTCCTGCCTCTGCTTCCCCAGCACTGGGGTCACAGGCATGAACCTTCACACTCACTGTTTTTTTTTTTTTCAGATGGGTGCTAGGGATGGGATTGAGGTCTTCATGCTTACAGGGCAAGCCCTTTACAACGACTCCCCAGCCCATTACTACCTCCTGACAGACTTTGCTGTTGCGTCTCAGGCCTTATTATATGTGTAATCCGTCTTTTGTCTAAAGAACGTTAGAATTTTCCTTTGTATGGGTATGCTCTTGGCAAAGTTTCTCAGGTTTTGTTTACACAAAAACGCCTTTGTCCCACTGCCTTCCGTCTTTGGGAGGTGTTGCATGTATAGCCTCTATTAATGATTTTTTATCTTAGTTCATCAAAGAAAAGTTTCCACTGTCTCCTAGTTTCATTTTGTTGTTAAGAAATAGTCTGCCAACCTCATGGTCATGTCTTTGTTTTTGTTTTTTATTCTCATGCTACCTGTCCTTTTAGAATGCTTTTATTATGGAAAAAAAGTAAATACCTATGACCATTGAGAAGATAGTACAGTGAACTGGATGCAGCCATCACCCACTGTTACCTCGAAGATGGCTAGAAAAGTGTGTGTGTGGGGGGGGGGGGGATTCACCCATTGTTACCTCAAGGACGACCAGAAAAGTGTGTGTGTGTTGGGAGGATTCACCCACTGTTACCTTGAGGACGGCCAGAAAAGTGTGTGTGTGTGGGGGGGGATTCACCCACTGTTACCTCGAGGATGGCTAGAAAAGTGTGTGTGTGTTGGGGGGATTCACCCACTGTTACCTCGAGGATGGCCAGAAAAGTGTGTGGGGGGGGATTCACCCACTGTTACCTCGAGGACAGCCAGAAAAGTGTGGGGGAGTGTGGGGGTATTTATTTACTAACTTGCTTGAGATTTTATAATATATGCATTTGAAGTATATATATTAGTGTATGTTGATGTTGGTTTCTTTTTATCTTGCTTGGGATTCTTGGGTCTATAAATTGCTGTTTGTCCTTGGTTGAGAAAGTTCAGATACTGCCTCTCCCCCCATCTTTCCCCATCTATCTATCCTTCCATCCATCCATCCATCCATCTATCCATCCACCCATCCATCCATCCATCCATCTATCCATCCACCCATCCATCCATCCATCCATCCATCCATCCATCCTTCCATCCTTCCACCCACCCACCCATCCATCCATCTATCCTTCCATCCATCCACCCATCCATCCATCCACCTATCCATTCATCCACCCATCCATCCATCCACCCATCCATCCATCCATCTATCCTTCCATCCATCCATCTACCCATCCACCCATCCATCCATCCATCCTTCCATCCATCCACTCACCCACCCATCTATCCATTTATCCTTCCATCCATCCATCCATCCATCTGTCCTTCCATCCATCCATCTACCCATCCACCCATCTGTCCTTCCATCCATCCATCTGTCCTTCCATCCGTCCATTTACCCATCCACCCACCCATCCATCCACCCATCCATCCATCCATCTACCCATCCACCCATCCATCTACCCATCCACCCACCCATCCATCCATCCATCCATCCATCCATCCATCCATCTACCCATCTACCCATCTACCCATCCATCCGTCTATAGAATTCTACTTTTTCTCCAGAGTTGCTCTTGTATCTGAGGAACATTTCGTACCTTCAAGTTGCATTTTGGATAACTTTTGGGCTGTCTTTAAGTCTACTAAGTCTTCGGGTATATTTTACATACTAGTAAATCATGTAATTTCCATTTATAATATTTTTATCTATAGACATTTTATTTTTATTTTGGTTTTGGTTTTTTGCTTTGTTTTTTGAGACAGAGTTTCTTTGTGTAGCCTTGGCTGTCCAGGACTCACTTTGTAGACCAGGCTGGCCTCAAACTCACAGCGATCCACCTGCCTCTGCTTCTGGAGTGCTGGGATTGAAGGCATGCGCCACCATTGCCCGAATTACTTCTAATCTCTTTCATTTCTTTAAATATATCTCTCATACTTATTTTCCATTCTCTGGAAAATTCCTCCATCTGAAGTGGTGGGTCACCTTGATCTACTTCTACTTATGCTGTTATCCATAAGGCTTTGTTTTCACAATGCTTTTCGAAGATTTACACATCTTATTTGTATTATTTACCATAGGCTCCTTTTCTAATCCTCGCCAATTGGATTCTTTGAGGCCTGCATGGAATGTGGCTCGCCGCTCCCCAAATATATTCTTGTTGATTTCTGCTGTGAGACTCAAGGTTCCACCTACAGAGCCCCTCTTTATGTTGGGGGTGTAGTTTAGCGTGGCGCACTTGCCAGCTGTGGTAGGGTCTTGGGTTTGATCTCTAGCTCTGCACAATCCCGAAGCGGTCAGATTTCTACAAAGCCCCCTTTCGGCTGACATTTGAGGTTCTCTGGACCATCGGGTTCCTGTGTATTGAGACTAAAATTTGTGCATTTCTGGTTGTAGTCACTACCTCTGGGGGCATTTTGTTCCCTAACTGTTAAACCTGAGAATTGGGAAAGGCCAGTTCCACAATTTTTGAGCCAAATTTGAAGCAAGCTTCAATTAAACACTGGCCAGGATGATGGACGCTGGCCAGGACCTTTTCAGCATTTCCAGAAAATGGTGACAAGCCACATTTTGCAGAGACTTAAAAAGGCAAACCCATGCCGAATGTGGTAGCGCAGGCCTGTAATGCCAGCACTTGGGAGGCAGAGGCAGTCGAATTGCTGTGAGTTCTAGGACAGCCTGGTCTACAAAGCAAGTCCAGGAAAGCACACAGAGAAGCCCTGTCTTGGAAAAAAACAAACAAACCAAAAAGGCAGACCCATAAGGCCACCATGTTTCCCATCAAGTCCAATCAGGGTCAGGCATATCTCCTGACATATTTCCGACCCACATTCAGTCAGGGGCAAGCCTCGTGCATCTTTTCATACTTCCTGCCCACGTCCCTCCCACCTACACATGATCAAGCACAGGCGGTACAATTCAGGCAAACAAACTTGGTTAGGGGGTGAAAACGAGGACTTGTTATCTCCCACAAACAAGAGTCTCCAGCACTTCCAGAAGTATCTGTCCTTGGGCAAGGGGCTTACGGGTTAGAGGCATTTTTGTCTCATGGATCTCTTTAACACAGTAATTAAAACTTTGGTGCCAAGGTTTGAAGCCTGTAATTTTCCTAATGTTCACTCATGGAATTATGCAGGGTCTATTCTTTTTGTTTGTTTGTTTGTTTGTTTTCTGAGACAATGTTTCTCTGTGTAGCCTTGGTTGTCCTGGACTCACTTTGTTGATCAGGCTGGCCTCAAACTCACAGGGTCTATTCTTAACCTATTCTTTTTTTTTTTTTTTTTTTTTTTTTTTGGTTTTTTAAGACAGGGTTTCTCTGTGTAGCCTTGGCTGTACTGGACTCACTTTGTAGACCAGGCTGGCCTGTTTGGTTTTCTTTCCTTCAGGGCTAAGAGAAACTGAGACAAGACAGGGCTGGGCCAAACAAGTCATCTGATAAAGGGTCCCTGCATGAAGTGAGTCCTGAAAGAAATATTTGCTCTATAAGAATAGGTTAAGAGGGCCGGGCGTGGTGGCCTATTTTTTGTCAGAGGTCACTTCCTGGTATCTAATTAGCCTTAGTTTCAATGGTAAAGTCTCTGTCCTTTTTGGGGGGCAGGGTTTCGAGACAGGGTTTCTCTGTGTAGCCTTGGCTGTCCTGGAATCACTTTGTAGACCAGGCTGGCCTCGAACTCACAATGATCCGCCTGCCTCTGCCTCCCTAGTGCTGGCATTAAAGACGTGCACCACCACGTCCAGCTCAAGTCTCTGTCTTTTTTATACGTTCTGAATATTGTGTGATGAATCAAAATAAAACGTAAGTGGAGGTAGCAGTAAGCTACCTTCTTATCCCATGACATGCAAAAGGTAACGGAAGAGTGACAGACTGAAGTGTGCAGAGCTTCAGAACTGGATAGACTGTCGTACCAGCTGTCAGACAGGTGACAAGTCACAGGGAAAGTCACTTTGCTTCTCTGAAATTTAAGATTCATTTCTGCAGAGGGGGCAGTGGCATCTATATCTTGGTCTGTAATGGAGACTTCAAAGGGCAGGCATTGTTTTTGTGACCCACCAAGGGAAATACTTTGCTAATGCTGTCAAGTATGTGGGATTAAGAGGTGACTTTTTTAGAACAGTGGTTGTCAACCTGTGTGGGGTTGCAACCCCTTTGGGTTCAAATGACTCTTTCACAGGAGACGTCGAATATCACCAGAAAACACAGATATTTGCATTATGATTCATAATGGTAGCAAAATTACCATTATGAAGTAGCAATAAAAATAATTTTATGGTTGTGGGGGTCACTATAACATGAGGAACTATATTAAAAGATGACAGCATTAGGAAGGTTGAGAGCCACTGCTTTAGAATATTTTGATTTATTTTTAAGTTGTATTATATTTGCGTATTTATTGTATGGGTGTGAGTGAATGCACAATGACATAGCGTGTGTGTGGAGGGCAGAGAACAACTGGGGAAATTCATTCCCTCCTTCGCCATATGGGCCCTGGGGATGGAACTCACAGGTACCTTAACTCACTGAGCTATCTCAATGGCCCATTTAAAGTGTATTCTTGATAATTTCATAGATGGATATAATGAACTTTGGTCATATCCAACCTAAATCCCTCTTCCCACTCCTTCAAAACCATCCCCCACACTTCTCCAACCTTCATATCTAGTTAATGCTGCCTGCACATGGGATGTGGTCATCCGCTCTCGGATGGGCAACCCACCAGTGGCCACGCCCCTGAAGAAGATGATCCCCTAACCCCTAAGAGCCATCAGTTACTGATGGCTCCTCAGCCAGGGATGGACCCTCATGGGCTCCTGTCCCAGTCACACTGGAAGCTCACTAGCTTGAGTTGTGTGGTGACCACAGCTGTTGTGAGCTCATGAGTGTGACAACCACGTCAGGTCCACAGCACTCCTTTCCATCCTCTCCCTCTTAGATTCACCCCACCGTCCCTCCTGGGAAGCTCCCTGAGCCCTGAGGAAGTAGCTTAGTATAGGTACTCTGTTGAGGGCCGAGCACTCAGGAGTCACTCGTTCTCAGCAGTTTGGCCAGTCATGAGCGCTGATCTCCGCACTGAGAACAGGTGGAAGGCTACAGTACTGACTCCTCCCAGAGAAGCTCCTTCAGCAGCACTAATCGGTGGGTGTAAAAATAAACACTTAGAAGGCAGTTTGATAGCATGTCTGTTCAGTAGCCCTACAGTAGTAGGGTCACCCCTAGCGCCTGTGGCCTTCCTTACCATGGGCTTTTGATCAGGTTTACTACATTACTGGGACATAAATTCCCTCCTGTGGAATAAGCCTCAAATATAACCAGAAAGTAGTAAGTTACTCCACAGTAGCCACGCCACTGTTGCAGCAGTGGATGTACTTTGTTGGATAGGTCAGTAGGTCAGCATTCAGGGCCCTCTGCTGTGAAGGCATTGATACTGTCCCCAGCTCCCGTAGCACCTTTTGGCACTATGAAGGCGGACAGAATTGGCTTTTATCTCACTTGTAGTCCAGGCTGGCTTCAAACTCTGCCTCTACTTCCCAGGCATTGGGATCCGAGGTGTACGACACTTTGCCTGGGTGGTGGTGGCTTTTTCATTAGCTTCTTCCCAGTGAGGCACTCCAGCAGTGGTCCAGGGCCCTGACACTGGTGTTCTGTGCCCTCTCCAGTGGTAGGAGGACTCCTTTCTGCTCACCTCCTGTCAAAGAAGGCTGGTGTGGAAGTGGAAGCTGGGTGGCCCTGTTCCGGACCTCTCCTCAGAATGGCAGAGGAGGCAGCCCGAAAACTTCTCCCAGGTAAGAGCCAGGCAGAGGTGGGGTGGGCGGACACGATGGACATGACAAGGACACGGAGCCCAGCTGGTTCTCCCCTCTTTTCCTGTCTTCCTTTGAGCTACGGTTGCGCTGTGTAGTTGTGCCTGGCCTGTAGCTTGCTGTGTAGACAGGGTTCACCCTGAGCTCTGACGGCCCTGCCTCTGTCTCCCAAGTGCTGGGCTGACCACCACATCTGGCTCTAATTGTACTTCTCTGCCTGGAGGCAAGAATGGCAGTGCTGGAGTTTCCCCCTGATTTTATTTTAAAACCTCATCTTTATGTCTGCCCCCGTAGAAACCATTCACTATAGAAGTCAGGAGAGGCCTAAGCATTTTAAGGGTCTGCTGAGGGTCTTGGCCCAGGATGGCTAAGCTGGGGTTACTACTGTTTACAGGTATAGGCTAAAAGTGAGTTCCATTGGTTCACAGGCCTTGCATTTATTTTGAGGGAGCCCTCTTGCCCGCTCCCAGGCCACATGCTGCTAGAATAAGAGGGCCCCAGGGAATATCTTTGGCCTGAGCATTAAGAGCTACAGGTTCTAGGCTTTTCTCTGCTACCGGGATCTTGACCATGCCCCTCTCCTGCTCTGTTGCTCAGTTTCTCTGCCAAGCATAATTCTTACCTGCTAGATGTGCTTTTGGAAGGCTGAGCTGGGGTGAGACAGGAGAAGACGCTTGGCAAACCAGATGAGAGAGATTGGTTTTTGTGGCTAAGCCATGTTCAGGACTACACGCCAGGCCTTACTGTTTTTATCCAGTGGGGCCATCACTGCTGGGCTCAGCAGCATCAGCTGGACGCTGTGTTCTCTTCTGGGTGTGGTAGACGTCTAGGGATGTTCACACCCAAACACATGACTGCCACGGCGTGCATTCTGCTAGCTCCTTGGCCATCTCACTTATTTGTCTCTCAAGTGCAGCATTCGCCTCTCAGCCCTGGGGAAGGCCAAGGCGGGAGGGTGAGCTGGGTTCAGGTCTCATAGCCCATGGCTCACAGCCACACGTTTCCTCACAAACATGTCCTGTGTGATTCATCCGCAGAGAAGACTGCCTTGTTGCCCCTTCTATTTCTTTTTTCTCATTTAAAAATTATTTGCACTGAGTAATATATTCTAAAGTTCATACTGAGTAATTAGAAAGCCAGCATTAGTGTGTCACCTCTGTAGGTCAGGAATGGATTCTTACACCCTTCCTTTAATACCAACTGCCTGTCCCTAAGATATTCCTTTGAGCCTTTCTTGCCTGTGACTCTGTCTCCTTGCTTGCCCTGTGCCAGAAAGCAAGTTTCGTTCCTCCAGCAGACAAAGTGTCTAGGGCTTGTAGCACTTACGAGTTTTGACAACTTAGGTCACAACTTGGTGACGCGCGGATTGCTCTGCCATTGTTGGCCTTTGGGGTAGGAGAGGAAATCTCTGTCTTGGGCTCATTGTCAAGTTCTTCCCTGGACACGGGGTAGGATGGGCAGAGCGCTGGGCTGGATTTGAAGAGGTGGGGTCAGGGCAGGCATTACCAATTCCCTTCCTGAGTGACTCTGCTATGTGACCCTTAGCTGAGTCACTTATTACAGGCGTAATTTTCCTACCTGTAAGTAGGGAGGTATTATCAGTGGTTTGGTTGTCATCTTATTTTTAGATTTTATTTTAAAAATAGTTTAGTCCCTGAACTTTTTATTTGAATCAAGGATCTAAAATGGACTCCCCTGCCCATCTGTTTTGTTTGGTGAGAGTGTGAGTGACTTCCGGTGTGGCCCCACTACTGCCTAAAGCATAAGTTTGGCCTGCTTCACACTCAGTTATGTGCCTGGCTTTGGAAGGCACAGGGTGAGAATAGAGGAGTAAAGTAAAATAAAAAGCTGTGCTGGCTAACAGGAGGCGGGCAGTGCGGCAGCTCTTTCCAGGTCTCCTCGTCACGGTGGGAGCCCACGGTTACATAGCACAGTGTTTGACAGCATCTAGGTTAGGCAGATCAGGGTCCTGGGTTAAGGGTCCTACAGTGAGACATACAGCTTTCTCTGGCTCAGACACAAAACAGTTACCCGGGGAAAAAAAGGAAGAAGTGCTGACCAGCGCCTGAAGCTTGGGGTCTATCATCAAACCACCCATCCCTCTCTCCTTCTACCTGGAGTCATACGTTTTTGACGGTCTAGCATTTCAGACCCCCACGGGCATGCCCTATGGAACTGTGAACCTGCTTCGTGGCGTGAATCCTGGAGAGACTCCTGTTACCTGTACAGCGGGGATTGGGACCTTCATTGTGGAATTTGCCACCCTGAGCAGCCTCACCGGTGACCCTGTGTTCGAAGATGTGGCCAGAGTGGCCCTGATGCGCCTCTGGGAGAGCCGGTCAGACATTGGGCTGGTAGGTCAGCTGTTGCTACTTTCCTGTGTAAGTCAAGGCCTCTGTGCGGCCCCCACTTATGAGACCCAGAGGTCTAAGGCGTGAGTTAGGGTTTATCCAAGGCAATCTTACAGTGGTTGTAGGAGTGGCCCACGATACCAAAAGTAGACTGAGCCTCTGTTTACATTTTGCCACAGGAAGGTGTCTTGGTTAGGGTCTCTGCTGCTGTGATACAACACCATGACCAAAAGCAGCTGGGGAGGCAAGCGTTTATTTCATCTTTAGTCCATCACCTGGGGAAATCAGGTCAGGAATTCAAGGAAGGAACCTGGAGGCAGTAACTGATCAGGGGCCATGGAGGGGTGCTGCTTACTGGTTTGTGCCCTGTGGCTTGCTCAGCTGGCTTTCTGAGAGTGCCCAGGTGTTACACTGCTCACAGTGAGCCAGGTCTTTCTCTGTCAAGCAAGATGTGTCACAGACTTGCTCAGAGGCCAGTCTCCTGGGGCATTCTCTCAGTTAAGTTCTGTTTCCCAAAATGACTCTAGTTGTGTCAAGCTGACACAAAACCCGCTAGCACAGGAGGGAGAGAGCCAGATACCTCGCCCTTGGAGGGACAGGGTTATGTTACTCTTTGAGCCTTTCTTAATCATAGGAAGGAGTCATATACTTTCCACGTCTGACTCACTGGCTATAGATTATCACTTCACCTGGCCCCTTAGTGACCATCCGCGTAGCAAAGCCGTGTTTCATAGAACACCAGTACTGAGAGGTGTCGAATGGCTGTTCTGTGGAAAAAAAATCAGAACAATTAAATTAGGGGATTCTTGCATGTGGTATAGGTTTTTATGTTTTGTTTTGCTTTTACTTTTGCTCTCTTCTTTCTTTTTCTTTTTTTAAAAGTTATAAAGAACTTGAACAGAATAAAAGTTATTAAGTGCAATAGTAAAGAAATGTCTTTCCCAAGCATACTTGACCCTAGGGCTTCATTTTCCCTTCAGTTCCTATTAATAAATGGAAATTTAACACATTCTGGGCCAACCAATTCTCAAAGCTGATTTCAAATCTGAAAAGGGATGAGACAGTGACACTAACAGTAGTTAATCCAAAGCAATCAAGACAGTAATGCTGGATTCAGTTCGGTGCTAGATTCAACTGCTGGCCCTGCTTCAAGTTGTTCAACCACTCTGGTCCTCAGATATTTGAGCAATGGTGTTAACATGTTAACAACTATGCTGAAAGCCAGGCGTGGTGGCGCATGCCTTTAATCCCAGCACTCGGGAGGCAGAGGCAGGCGGATCTCTGTGAGTTCGAGGCCAGCCTGGTCTACAAAGTGAGTCTAGGATGGCCAAGGCTATACAGAGAAACCCTGTCTCGAGAAAAAAAAAACAAAAACAGAAACAAAAAAAAAGAACCGGTTGTGGTGGCGCATGCCTTTAATCTCAGCACTTGGGAGGCAGAGGCAGATGGATCTCTGTGAGTTCGAGGCCAGCCTGGTCTACAAAAGTGAGTCCAGGACAGCCAAGGCTACACAGAGAAACCCTGTCTTGAAAAACCAAAAAAGGAGGAGGAGGAGGAGAAGAAGAAAGGAAGAAAGAAAGTGATTTTGATTTTACATAAAATTTGGTGCTGTGAGCTCAGAGAGTGGAGCTTGTCTGAGAATTTAGAAAATCCCTTGAGATGCCACCCTAGAGGCCCATGGTAGCACCTTAGTCCAGTGCAGACAGGTTTTGTGCCAGCACTAGGCTGTGGTGGACTTGGTGCCCTCTCTCCTTTTCCATCCCTGTGCAGCCTGGCCTGTCAACACCCACATCCTTTTGGAGATTAACCTGCTTTGCTTTTGGCTGGTAGCTCCAGGCCCTATGAGCAGGTCTCCACCAGTGACTGCTGCTGTGATGTCTGTGGTGAGCTCACTCTGAGGGGCATCTCCTGCAGCAGCCTCCAGACCCCATGGGTCTGCCTTCAGTAACCTCCTGTAGAGACCTTCCTCATCACAGCCCTTGATGGATTGCTTCTCCTTGCCTCTTTCGTCTGTTTCTTCCTCCATTACTTGTATTTCCAGGAACTCACCTCTGGAATGAACTTCCTCCAGTTTTCCTTGGTGAGGGGCCCCCGCACTCACACAGTATACGTCGTAGCTGTGTCTTTTCAGTTGATTGCCAACCAACTTGGACTCTCCAGGTTATACAAAAACAAAACAAAATGAAACAAACCTCCTTTTTTAGGGTTTTTCAAGACAGGGTCTCTCTGTGTAACCTTGGCTGTCCTGGAACTCACTCTGTAGACCAGGCTGGCCTCGAACTCACAGAGATCCACCTGCCTCTGCCTCCCAAATGCTGGGATTAAAGGTGTGCACCACCACTGCCTGGCTTAAAGCAAAACAAAACAAAATCTCCTTTTTAACATTCCTTTTAAAAGGCTTTAAAGTCATGGGATTCAAAAACCAAAGCATACACAAAGGGTACCCAGTGACACTGGTGGAGTCCCCTCTCACCCCAGGCCCCCAACCGTCCAGAAGCAATATCTCTATCAGCTTCCTGGGTCTTTCCTGAGTGTGAGTAGGGTGTGTGTGTGTGTGTGTGTGTGTGTGTGTGTGTGAGCTCCTTTGCTTTTGGTTTTTTGATACTGGGGATTGAACCAGGGCCTTGCGACTGCTAAGCAGACACTCTGCTGTTAGCTTCATCCCCAGCTGTCTTGGGTTTCTAGACACTGGAGTCACAAACTCGTGTCTTGAGTCTGAGACAGATTCTAGAAACAAGTTATCGTCTCCCACATACATGCCCTCTTTTTCATTTTGTCTAGTGTGCTAAGTAAGTCCTTTCAAAGCTGCTGTGGGCCACGTCTCCACAGCAGAGATGTGCAGGAAGGATGGGCTGTGGCATAGCCGCACGCTCTCCTCCGTAGCCTGCATGTCGCAAGGAAGCACTGAGGTGCCTGCCTGGTGTCTAAGCAGGCACTCAGAGCTCTAGATAGGTCCTTCTTGGGCCTTGGGTCCTTCCTAAGTACTGTGTTTCTCTTAGGTTGGCAATCACATCGATGTGCTCACTGGCAAATGGGTGGCCCAGGACGCAGGCATCGGGGCCGGTGTGGACTCCTATTTTGAGTACCTGGTAAAAGGAGCAATCCTTCTTCAGGATAAGAAGCTCATGTCCATGTTTCTAGGTAAAAGGGGCAGGGTAAGGGGGCTTTTTATATGACTCTCCCGTTGGTTGTGCTTTGTTGTGTATGTCAAGTTTCTGCGCAGTCCTACAGAATCCACACGTTCTGCGTTCAGCACCACAGGAGGCTCTAAATATTTTCTTTTTCTGTTTTATAGGGTTTTTTTGGTTTAGGTTTGTTCTATTTGGTTTTGATTATTTATTTCTGGTTTTGAGTCAAGGTCTCATGTAGCCTAGGCTTGTCTCAAATTCTGGGTAGCCAAGGATAACCTTAAACTCTTTCTCTTCCCACCTCTTCCTCTGCTGTGTGACACTGTTCCTGGGGAGACATGAACAAACGTCTGCTCATCCCACATAGGGAACCAATGACAGGCTGGAGTACGGACACTCCATGTGTCCACCCTCCATCCTTCCATCAGAGCTTAGTCTGTGTGTCCTGCCTAGCAGGCAGTATGCCTCCCCTCCAAGTGTAGAGCCGTCAGCATCTGCCCTGCGCCTTACTCATTTTTGAGTTTCTCCCAGTCCTTTATATGCAGAGGGTCACACTTAGCTGGTCAGTAAATACATTGACCTTTCAGGCCACTGAACACTAGCAATAATTGTCATGTCAGCTTGTCAAGCACACAGTAATAGTTATTACAGCCGCTGTTGATTCATTTGGTACATATTTATTGGGTAACATTGACATACCAAACACTGCACCAAGCTCTGAGCGTGGGTTGTTTAAATTCTTATTACGTCTTTGACAGAGGTCGTGAATTTATGTCTGTATTTGGTTCGTTGTCTGTCCAGATTATATTTATTATGCACTGTCTTAGTGGTGGGCTAGAGTTGAGGCGGGGCTTTGAACCTGTGTTCCTTTCGCTTGTGCTTCCCTCAATGTGTCCCAGTGTGCTTCGGGGCTAGGCATAAGTGCATGCTTCTGTTGTTCCTTCACTCACCTGTGTCCATTACCTCACCTCCCACGATGCAGAGTACAACAAGGCTATTCGGAATTACACCTACTTCGATGACTGGTACCTCTGGGTGCAGATGTACAAGGGGACCGTGTCCATGCCAGTCTTCCAGTCCTTGGAGGCCTACTGGCCTGGCCTTCAGGTAGGACTTGTCAAAGAGAGGCTTCATCTTTCTGTGGAATGACAATGCAAGCAAGCTTACTCTAATGTATCCAATGAGGAGCTCTAGTTGCTGAGTGCTCTGGGGGTGGTGCGTGGAAGAAGCAGCCAAAGCAAGCTGGGCAGAGACGTGATTCTACCTAAGAGAGCGTTAAGCAGCTGAGCGCCCAGGTGCCTGCAGGTGCGGTGCCACCCGCAGCCGTGTGCAGTGTTGCCACAGGCTGCATAGGAATAGCCACTGACAACAGCTACTTTTCCACTGGGCATTTGTGTCCAGTTCCTTACTTGACACGGTGGCCTGCCCTGCCCACCATCCTGATTTTTTACCCCTGATACAGCCTGATAGAATTACAGTTAGAAGAGACCTTCGAGCCCATCTAATCTACCCCTACCTATACCTAAATATTTCATGTGCAAAAATATTTTTGTAATCTAAATGATGCCTTTTGCTTTGTCTTGAGACAGGCCCTCATCTACCCCAGGCTGGCCTTGAGTTCACTGTGTAATGGAGGGTGGCCTTGAACTGCTGCTCTCCCTGCCTCTGCCTCCCAAGCATTAAGAGAAAGACACTTCAGAGGCCGTGAGAATGAGCAGCCTCCCTTTGGCGTATGCACACACTTGCACAGGAGCACACATGCATCCACACACGCACACATAAAGAGTCAAGGAAACACGAACAGAAAGATTGCTATTGCACTACGGTAAAGCACTAGGAGCAATAATTAACATTTTAAAGTTATTAAATAGAAGCAGGACAGTGGCCTGGCCATGGTGGCACACACCTTTAATTCCAATGCTTGGAAGACAGAGGCAAATGGATCTCTGTGAGTTCAAGACAGCCTGGTCCACATAGCAAGTTCTAGGACAGAGCCAAATAGGAAGAGCCTGTCTGTAAGATAGGAAGGAAGGAAGGGTTCTTTAAATAGACTTAACAGTAACATATATTCTCTGACCCACAAATCCTATTTCTGGATATTTGTCTTACAGATACATTTTCATATGCTTGAAGTGATTTGTAGGTAGTATTCATTGTGGCATTAACTGTTTTAACAAATGGCAAAAGACTGGAAACAAGCCAAATGAGTAGTTATAGAATGGATGAAACTTGATTCTCTGTGACAGAATATTGGGCAGCTGTCTAAATAGGCGGGTCCTCTCTGTATACATGGAAGAAGACCGAGATATATTCTTGAATGAATAAAGAAAGCAGAGAACAGCATGTTCAAAAGGCTGTTCGCGGTATAGGGAAACAGCACTCTCATTCTCTTAGGTCTACATAAGGAATAAGGTAATAAAAAGGCCACTAGTAAGCATGGCCATCTGTTGGAGGTGTGGGGTCCTCGTGAGTCTCAACATGTCAGTCTTTCCCCTGCACTTAGAATCTTGGATCAGCTCTCCAAGGTAAAAGACTGATAGAGGCAGACGCTGACCATGGAGGTTCAGAGAGTCCTCAACAAGGAACGAGATAGGTGTTGAGTTTTATGTCTTACAGTCAAGGCCCTGAGAGGTTCACTCTGTGGCTCAGGGCTGCAGAGTCAGTGGCTGGC
The DNA here is from genome assembly GCF_903995435.1 of Acomys russatus. Taxonomy (NCBI): domain Eukaryota; kingdom Metazoa; phylum Chordata; class Mammalia; order Rodentia; family Muridae; genus Acomys; species Acomys russatus. The sequence goes on along the minus strand of NC_067140.1, from coordinate 5,047,430 downwards.
CTCAGGGCTGACACCAGCACTCTTGGCTTCCAAGACTTTGCTTTGTTCTTCCCTAGATATCAATTGGTTGTGAGGTTTTATCTGTGGACTCTGAGCCTGAGTCTGCTGACCCGATGACCTTTTTTTTTTTTTCTCCACAGAGCCTTATTGGGGATATTGACAATGCCATGAGGACCTTCCTCAACTACTACACTGTATGGAAGCAATTTGGGGGGCTACCAGAATTCTACAACATTCCTCAGGGATACACAGTGGAAAAGCGAGAAGGCTACCCACTTCGACCGGGTAAGCAGAGTCTTTGGTCTGTGGTTGACCTGCAGGCTCTGGTTCCTCACACATTAACCCTTCACAGATGCTCTCCAGGCTGTTTTTCTGTCCTCTCTACTGGCTCTTTTTTTGTTTTGTTCTCTTTTGCTTTTTGAGACAGGGTTTCTCTGTGTGACAGCCTTGGCTGTCCTGGACTCTCTTTGTAGACCAGGCTGGCCTTAAACTCACAGAGATCTGCCTACCTCTGCCTCCTCCTGAGTGCTCAGATTAAAGGAATGTGCCACCACACCTGGCTTCTAATGGCTCTTGATGGCTTTCCTCCTCAGGAGGGAAACTGAGTTCTGCTGAGTTGAAGAGGCTCACCCAAGACAGTTAACTGTAGGAGCTAAGACCAGAACCCAGGTCTCCTGTCTAAGTCCAGTGTCTTTGAAACTTGGAGAAATGATAAAAAAGAGAGATGCCAGGCAGGCTGAATCCTGGGGACTTCTGCCACCAGCACATCATGAACTGCAGGCCACTTGTGTCAGTGGTTTATGAAAAGTCTACTCCTACACTATGGAATGTTAGAACTGTGGACCTTAGGCCATCGAGTCTCAACTCTTGTCTTGGCAGGTCAGAATCAAGGAGAGGACCACAGACTGGACACTGTCTTAAGTTCACTGCCAGCTCTGATGTCTTCTGATTCATTGCAGGGAAGTTCAGAGCTGTGAGGAAGGAAGGGCTAGGGAGGCTGAGGCCGAGATTAGTCAGGAGGTAGGCACATGGCCCAGTGTAAGTCAGGTCACACGGGAGTCTCTGCACGTCCTCCCTTGCCACCTGAATTTCGTTTGAGCCACAAGATCTGCGTTCTTCGTGCCTCCTGCTGTCCTGTGTTCTCTGCCCCATTCCTTTCCTCCTCTCATGCCAGGGGATGTAGGACTTGGAGGGGAGAAGAGTACTGTGGTACCAGTAGAGCATCGGCCGTCACGTGCAGGACTCCGCACGGACTGCACTTCTTGCTGTTTCTCAGACATTTGTTCTCATGACTTCTTCTTTTTTGTTTTGTTTTTCTAAGACATGGTTTCTCTGTGTAGCCCTGGCTGTCCTGGACTCCACATAGACTAGGCTGGCCTCGAACTCACAAAGATCTGCCTGCTTCTGTCTCCCAAATCCTGGGATTAAAGGTGTGTACCACCAGGCTGGGCGTGGTCTTCAGTGGCAGTTAGAGAACCTAGCCTGAAGTCCTCGAAAGGCTTTTACCTCCCTGGACTGTCCTTGAGAGTTGACCAGGGTGACATACAGCAAAGCACTGGCTCACACAGTAAGCTCATGTGTGAAAAAGAGAACAAATTGGCCTTGCCCCAGCCAGCTCCCAGCAGCAAAGGGCGGCCTCCCAGGAGAGCACTGTCTTTTCTGCGTGTGTCCATCTGCTCTGGAATGCACCCTAGAATGTGAACAGTTGAATTAGCTTTTATTTAGAGGATCGTGGAACGAGGGAGGAAGGGTCAGGAGATCTGAGGAGACAGGCAGAGACTTGTTCTCCAAACTAAGAGTCGATGAGGAGGCTGTGGATGTGGCTCAGTGGTGGGTGGTGGGCCTAGCATGTGCGTGGCCCTGGCTCTGCCCCCCATCACTACAGAAGTGAGAAGATGAGAGAGTGAGTGAGAGCTAGAGCTCACATCAGAAGCGAGGGCCAGGAAAGGAGAAGACCAGAGGAGATGCTGGGGGAGGGAAGAGAGAGGCGGTCTTTTATTTGAGAAGAGGTAAGTGTGAAGTAGAGAACAGTGAAGCTGGGCATGGTGGCGGGCGCCTGTAATCCCAGTGCTAGGGAGGCAGAGGCAGGCGGATCGCTGAGAAGTCAAGGCCAGCTACCCTAACCCGAACCCTAACCCTAACCCTAACCTGTGGAACCTGAGGAAAGAAAGGAAGAGAAACATAACAAGCTCTCGCTTTTGCCCACCGAGGCTATCGGCAACAACAACAACAACAAAAAAACATTTTTCCCATAACAAGTTTTCATGTGTTTAAAAGCAATAAACATATATTTTTAAGGACAAGTAGTCTTACCTGGGTCCACGCCTGTTGGCCGACATCCAGCTGAGGAAGGGGCCGGGCTGAGCGCCACAGTCCAGCAGCAGCGGTGTAGACTAGGACCCCTCAGGGCATCTGGAGCACCTTCTCACACTCTCCTGTAGCCTTGAGCTCACGTGAGGGGGGTTTAGAACTCTTGACCCTCATGCCATCCTTTCCCAGGTGCGAGCATCTTAGGTGTGTGGCACCACGCCCAGCTAATGTGTCATAATTAATATTTTTCCTTTTTCTGTGGTGCTGGGAATCGCACCCAGGGTCTTGCACATGTTGGGTAAATGCCCCTTCCCAGAGCTGTATTCCATGGTGTTCTTGTCACATTGCCGCTGGGACTACTTGCCAGTCAGACAGAGTACACTGTGAAGTCAGGGAGGTAACAGACATTGCAGATCAGGTCACGACTTCTGCTACCTTCTCTATCCCAGAGCCTGTCTGCCTCTCTCTCCCTGGGGGACAGGGGTCTGCTGTGCCCCACTGAGCTCCAGAACCTGTGCACATTGGCTCTGAGAATCAAAGACAGACACATTCAGCCTTCACAGTCTTCACACTGTCAGAACTTATTTAATAATAAATTCATAGGCTGCATTGGGTTCACTGGTTGCAGTTTGCCAAGTAGTCCCAAAAGCTATGCCTTGATTCTCTTCAGGGGGCTGGGCAGACCAGGTCCTGGCGGGGAGGAGTTCTTTGCTGCCTTCCCTGAGCAGGCCCCCTGCCACGCCTGCCCAGCCACTAAAGTTTGCTTGGCTTTACAGAACTCATCGAGAGTGCAATGTACCTCTACCGTGCCACAGGAGACCCCACTCTCTTAGAACTTGGGAGAGATGCTGTGGAGTCCATTGAGAAAATCAGCAAGGTGGAGTGTGGATTTGCAACGGTAAGTGTTTCAGGGGCCCGGGGAAGTGGAAGTGTCACCTCTTGCCACTCAGAAGCCATAGTGGTGATTTGGCAGTGCTGGAGCCTTATCACCAGAAGGGAGTGGTTCTAAACTTAGGAACAGACGCTTGCTGAAGGCCATGTGTCTGGTGGAAGTGTGAAAGGTCAGCAAGGAGGAAAGGCAGGCAAGGGCAGAGTGACTCATGGCAGTGCAGGCCTTATTTGGGGAAAGAAATCTACAGAGGGCCTCTAAGAAGTACGCCCAGTGTCCCCTTACGAGATGGTATAGTTATAGGACACAGTGGAGGGCTCATGGAAGGAGGCTAGGCTTCTCCTGGGCCTGCAGTTTGTTGTCGCTAGAGGTAGATGGTGAGGTAGACAGTTAAAGAGCAGTAGGTGACTGGCAGACATCTTTCCTAGGGGCCATTATGTGGGGTCCGTGGGCAGTCAAACGTATGAAGAAACAAGTTAATTACTTCTAGAAGCCAAATTATTGTAGTTACTGGAATTGTCACAACCAAAATGGAGTTTTACAAATGGCAGGGGCCTAGCTACCAAGATAGACTAGACCCTAAGCCCTTGGCTTACCTCTGCCTGCATCAGTGGTCCTCTTCTGTCAGAGTGATGCTTTTCAAAGTGAGGTTTGTAGAAAGAGTTGTCTGCGGACTTTTTAAGTGAATCTTTTAAAAAAAAATATTTATTTATTTATTATTATGTATAGAGTGTTCTACCTGCATGTACACCTGCACGCCAGAAGAGGGCATCATATCACATTACAGATACTTGTGAACCACCATGTGGTTGCTGGGAATTGAACTCACTACCTCTGGAAGAGCAGGTGGTGCTCTTAACCACTGAGCCATCTCTCCAGCCCCTAAGTGAATCTTAAGAGAGGAAATCTAGAGCTCTATAGCCCTGTATTCAAACATGGACACCTTAATAAACAGTTCTGTTCTCTCAGGTACTTACTGTAAGTACGGCTTACATGTGCCAGGCACTGTTCTGGGCCATGGGTTAGAGACACAGGCAGATGGGGACCCTTGCTCTGATGAGCTCTCATTTTAGTTCCTTATTGGAAAAGTAAGGAAAATGTGTCAGGGAGACAGAAAAGCAGCCAGTGTGGCTGGAGTGGAGGAGAGTAAACAGGAGGACTGGTAGAGAGCAGCTCTCAGAAAGGGAGGGGTAGATCACAGGGCGCCTTTGTCGGCACAGCAGAGAGTAGGATTTGGTCAGCTTGGGCTGCAAACTTTGGTCTTCTCCTCTTTTTTTTTTTTTTTTTGGTTTTTCAAGACAGGGTTTCTCTGTTAGCCTTGGATGTCCTAGATTCTGTAGAACAGGCTGGCCTTGAACTCACAGCGATCCACTTGCCTCTGCCTCCCGAGTGCTGGGATTCTTTAAAGGCTTGTGCCACCACGCCTGGTGAGAGCTGACACTCTTAGAGGACCCAACAGGCGAGGCACAGGCAGACGCTGGATACACATAAAACAGATGTAGAAGAGAACGCGCTGGGGGTGTCCTGAGAGTCTATAGAGTTTGTGTTGGGGTGTGGAATTCAAAACAAAACAGCAAAACTTTTGCAAAAAAATTTAATGTGACAATATTTTATAAGTAAAGTATAGTGCTAAAGAGTCCAGCTAGCGGCTGCTGTGTGCTGGCAAGTGTCCTACCACTGAGCTACATCCCTGCTAGACTCATTTATTGATAGAGGAGACCTGTAGTGTGTGGGATAGTAAAGCAGTGCTTTGTTTTGACTTCCAGTGTGTTTAGTTCTCTGAAAAGCCAAAGCAGTAAGTCCACTGGGAAAGCTTGTTTCCATGAAAAGAAGGTCTCCTGGAGGCCTCCCAAGGTACATGATGGGAACAGCCCTTCACTCCTTGTCAAACAGGGAAGAAAATCTGACTTGGTTTTTGATTGAGTCCATAGTTGAGTCACAGTATTGTGCAAGCTAAATGTCCATTGAGAATTAATTTCCCTTAAGGGTATTGGCAAATCTAAGAAGCTAAAAGAAGCATTTGCAGTAAACTGCCCTGCTCATCTCTGCCTGTGAACGTTTAAACTTTTCTACAGCTGACCCCTGGTTAGTTATTTACCATAGCGAAAGCCTGACCCTCATCAAGGAAGGGCACATCAGGAATACTGTGTCGCTGTTTGTCATGAGCAGTGTGTCAGAAACAGATGGATACATTGATGTTTTCCCACAGCTCCAGGAGTTATTTAGCAATAAGCTTACAAGCTACATTGGTTTCAGTGCAGCTTGCCAAGTAGTCCCAGTGTCCCTCCATAGTGGTCTGTTGTCAAACACAAGCTCTTCTATTCCAGTCTTCAATAATATTAACTCTGGGGCCACGTACTAGACAGTGCGCAGGACTTACATCTAGCTGTGTCTGTCACCTAACTGTCTGTCTAAATGTGGCCAGATGATAGAAGGAGTACAGAAGGGTAAAGAGACCACAGCAGCGTTCAGGAAGCTCAGAGGCACAGGGGCAGAGGTCCTTTGTTGTTGTTGTTGTTGTTTTGTTTGTTTGTTTCCCCCATCAGCTTCTTAGCTGGCTCCCTCACTTCCTTACATCTGTATTTTTAAAAAGTTCACAAAGACCCTCAGGTGAGAGTGTGCTTAGTGCAAGAAAAGGATTCAAGCAGGAAGAAATGAGGGCAGAGAGGGAGCAGGGACCTGACACACTCAGGTTTCCAGCCTGTGTGAAATGAGATATCCCAGAGTCATGAGACGGGACAGGTAAGACCTACAGTCCACATGTACGGCAGGGGAAGGATGGAAGCAGGAAGCCCAGTTTGTCACGATTCAGGTGAGAGGTGATGGTGGCGGAAAGAAGTGATTCACCCAAAAGCCCCAAGCTGTCTAGTGGCAGAGCAGTTTCTAAAGGGGCTGCCTGACCCTTACTCCCTAACCGCGCTGCTGTTCTGACTCGCCTCCTCCCTCCCCTGGCAGATCAAGGACCTCCGGGACCACAAGCTTGACAACCGCATGGAGTCTTTCTTCCTGGCCGAGACTGTGAAATACCTCTACCTTCTCTTTCACCCAAACAACTTCATCCACAACAACGGCTCCACCTTTGACTCTGTGATGACCCCCCATGGGGAGTGCATCCTGGGAGCTGGGGGCTACATCTTCAACACGGAGGCGCACCCCATTGACCCTGCTGCCTTGCACTGTTGCCGGAGGCTGAAGGAGGAGCAGTGGGAGGTGGAGGACTTGGTGAGGGAGCTCTCCTCTCTCAGACAGAGCAGGTCCAGAGCTCAGAGAAAGACCATGAGTTCGGGGCCCTGGGAGCCCCGAGCAGGGCCAGGCACACACTCCTCACCTGAAAGCCGTGAGCAGCCGAGGGGGAGGCAGAGAACCCCACTTCTCAGCTGCCCTAGCCAGCCCTTTACTTCTAAACTGGCACTGCTAGGCCAGGTTTTCCTAGATTCCTCATAACCACTGGATAATTTTTTTAATTTTTATTTTTTTGAGACTGAGCTCTAATAATAAATCTGCTTTTGGCTATCAAGTTGTACGCACTGGACTCTTAGTGAGATTTTGCTCAAAAAAAGGATTTGTGCTAAACAATCATGAATATTGCTTGTCCCACTCAGCCAGTTGGTAAGGGACTAAACACTGAGGTGCCTGTCTACATAGCCCCAGGGCTAAATATTGAATCCTTCTTCTTTCTCTGGCATCTCTGGGGAAGGTGATGTCACCAGCATTTCTTTGTTGGTTTTTCCAACACATGCTTTCAGCTTTTAACTGCCTCCTTCATCCACGTGTCCTTCTAGGCAATAGAGGTTTATTAAGCACCTCTGGGTGCCAGCCATAACCCCAGAGAGTCAGAAAACAAAGAAAACTGATTTTATTCCTGTTGGAACTAGATTCTGGTAGAGAGAGATAAACTAGCTGGTATATAAAGTGACATTAGCGTAAGTTCCATGAAGAACAGGTTCGGCGGGCACTGAAGGTGGGTTCAGTTGGTGACCCCCAGCATGCACGTGAAAGCCTGGCTCAGCAGTGTCTGTAGCCATAGTGCTGGGCATGGGGAATGTGGGGGGGGGGGGAGCATGTGGATCTCTGGAGCTCAGTGGTCAGCCAGCTGAGCTGACTCAGTGAGAGATCCTCTGGAAAAGCAAGATGGAAAGCAATGGAGGAAGACGTTGGGTGTCATCCTCTGGGATCCACACACATGCACCCAAAAAGAAAGGAAGGGTAAAAGAAAAGAGTGTGATGTTAATAACGGGGGGAACTAGGCAGCCTTCATGTAGAGGGTCCACGGGGGTCTTCTGGTACAGGAGCATCTGTACATCAGGAAAAACAGGGCAAAATGGTGGCCACGCGTGCACTTTTCATTCAACTCCTACAAAATTAGCTTCAAAGATGGTAGACTTGGGGCTGGAGAGATGGCTCGGTGGGCGAGAACACTGCCCATGCGTGAGGACATGGGTTCTAATCCCAGAACTCACAAAAACGTGGCCGTGGCCGTGCACAACCTTAACCCAGCACCAGAGAGTGGAGCTAGAGGTTCACTGGGACTTGCTGACTGTCTTCTTGCTCCAGATTTGGTGAGAAACCTTGTCTCAAAGGAGTAAGGCAGAGTGACAGCAGGACACCTGACGTCCTCCTTGGGCTTCCACAGACACGTGTGCACACACACATTCACGTGCATGAACGAGTAGATGGATGGAGGGATGGATGAAAGTCCAAAAGGTGGTAGGCTAACAAACAACCTTCCTTATTTCCATAAAATTCATAGACTGCAAAGTGACCATATCTCTGCAAGTGGATACATCAGACGTGTATAATCTCAGTATTTGGGAGGCTGAGGCAAGGGTAGCCTGAGCTTCATGATAAGCTCCTGTCTCAAAAAATAATTCAAGATTCATTGTCAAAACATAACTACAAAAGTGATCAATTATTCCTTAACACCTAAAAATATCTAATTCATGTCCAACATTCTTATTGTGTTATAAATTTATATTTGATTAATCAGAACCTAGCTGGGTGGAGTGGTGCACACCTTTGACACCAGCACTCGGCAGAGGCAGGCGGATCTCTGTGAGTTTGAGGTCAGCCTGGTCTACAAAGAAAGTTCCAGGACAGACAGGGCTATTACACAGAGAAACCCTGTCTTGAAAAACAAAAACAAACAAACAAACAAAGAAATCAGAACCTAAGCAGTACTCATATATTTGGTAATTAGCAGTATGTTTCTGCAGTGTCCTCTGATATCCAGGTCCTCTCTCCCTCCCTCCTCCCCCCTCCTCCCTTCCCCCCTCCCTTTCCTCCTCCCTTCCCTCCTCTCCCCTCCTCCCTCCCTCCTACCCCCCTCCTCCCTCCCCTCCTCCCCTCCGTATGTTGCTCCCTTTCTTGTTTCCCACTTTCCACTTATCTTTATTTTCTGTGTATGAGTATTTTGCCTGCATAAATGTCTGTGCACATATGTGCATAGTGTCCAGAGAGGCCAGAAGAAGGCGTCAGGTCCCTGAGGATTGGAACTATAGTGGTCGTGAGCCACCATGTGGACTCTGGGAATAGAATCTAGGTCCTCTGCAAGAGCAGTCAGTGCTGTTAACAACTGAGACATCTCTCTAGCTCCCACAAAGGAATACACAAAACAAAAGTAACTTGCCAATTTCTTTTTTTGTTTTTGTTTTTTTGTTTGTTTGTTTGGTTGGTTTTTGTTTGTTTTGTTTTGTTTTGTTTTTCAAGACTGAGTTTCTCTGTGTAGCCTTGGCTGTCCTAGACTCACTTTGTAAACCAGGCTGGCCTCGAACTCATAGAGATCCACCTGCCTCTGCCTCCCAGAGTGCTGGGATTATAGGCATGCGCCACTGCACCCAGCTCTTGCCAATTTCTTTTTGCAAAAAGGGTGCCCCAGAGCCCAGACAAGGCTCGGGAGCATGTTGGCCAAGACAGCCTCTCTCTTTTATCTCTGTCATAGGTAGTGACTGTGTCTTATCCCATTGGTGAGACCTCAACTTTACAATCTGACACAGTTGACTAATCAGAGCGAAGGGAGAGGTTCAGGCAATATGTGCCCTTTGACAGAAAAAAAGAATTTCTCAGAATTACAATTTGCTGAAGAGATTGGGTTATCTTGGAGCGTTCCCATACTAACAAGCCTACTTCCACTATGGTGGGCTGAACTGGTAACATGGAGAAAGAAGCAAGGAAGGCAGCAGGATGTGCCAGAGATGGCAAAGGCCCCAAAACAATGTGGTAGGTACTGCTGATTCAACCCCAAAGGGAAACAGGGTCCAGACAAATGCTACAATATAGAGAAATCTTGAAAATTCATGATATCTAGACACCAGATACAAGGGGCCTTTTGTATCCCAAGGTGTAGGTATCGGTATATTACCCAGGCGCCGGTAAATGGCCTCCCATGCACATCCCTGGAAGCAACTCTAATTAAGCTCAATGGGTCACACACAGAAAGAAGACATGAAAATAGGAGGAGGACTTCCTGGGAAGAAGAAAGTTTTCACCAGAGAGTAGGGGGATGAGAGAGAGGAACAGAGGGGGAAAACAACTGAAAGTTATTACGGACGTGTGAAACTGGAATAAAAGTCAAAAAAGAGAAAAAGCATTTTCACATATGAGCCAAAGGACCCGTACTTCTCCAATTCGAAGTGGTATTGATGGGGGTGATGTGAAGAGAACAGGAAAAGTGACAGGCATGCCCAGAAGTGGCGTGTCCCTCAATCAGAGCAATGAAGGGCATCGCCTCTCCTTGGGAGTGGAGACTGCGGATGTAGTGCAGGGGGGCTTGGAGATTGTATAGGGTGAGAAGGGGACTTTGGGAATGGAAGATCCCACCCTTCATGGACGGAAGGTCAGTCCCCCTTCAGTCTCAGAATGATAGATACCAGCAGGGTTTGGTATGCCTGCCAGTCTTCTTATCAGAAGCTCCCTCAGGTCCACCAGTCAAGTCAATTTTCCTGTCTGAAGTTTCCCAGTTTACCTAAGGCTTTTAGGTCATTAACCTTTCATCTAACTTGATCCCAGGTTAAGTGTTGCAGCTCTGAGGAGAAAGGTTTCCCTGATGGAAGTGTTGCAGCTCTGAGGAGAAAGGTATTCTGGCGCCAAGGAGCCAAGGAACGCTACAGTCACACTACACAACAAACATCACACAAGAGATTTGTTGGGAAAGACACTGGAGGGTGGCTGCCTCTGCTCTGGCGAGAAACAGTGGAGAACTGAGTGGAGGTAAGCTTTAGATAGGGTTTCTTGGCGGGGGGGGGGGGGGTGTTTCTGGAGTAGGGATTGGTGGGATTTCAAGTCTTGAGCTTGGGGCAAGCCCAGGCATTGGTGGGTCTTTAAGTTCAGAGACCAATGGGTTCTTAAAATCCAGAAGTGAACTCAGGCCTTTTTAATTCTTTCTTTCCTTATTTATTTATTTATTTTGGTTTTTTGAGACAGGGTTTCTCTGTGTAGCTCTGGTTGTCCTGGACTCACTTTGTAGAACAGACTGGCCTTGAACTCACAGAGATCCACCTGCCTCTGCCTCTGCCTTAAAGGCATGTCCCACCACTCCACCTGGTAGTTTTTAAAAATGAATCTCTGGGTATATTCCAAGGACTGGAGTAGCTGGGCCTTGAGGAAGCCTTATTCCTATGTTTCTGAGAAAGCGCCAGATAGATTTCCAAAGTGGTAGTACTAGTTTGCATTTCCACCAGCAATGAAGGAGTGTTCCTCTTTCTCCACATCCTCGCCAGCATGTGGTGTTACTTGAATTTTTGATTTTAGCCATTCTGATGGGTGTAAGATGGAATCTCAGTGTCGTTTTGAGTCGCATTATTCTATGAGCATATATATATCAGTCACAAACACAGGAGAGGGGAATAGGGGGAAAGCGGGAGGGAGGGAGGGGGGAATAGGAGGATACAAGGGATGGGCTAGCAATTGAGATGTAATATGAATAAATTAATAAAATATTAAAAAATAAAAATGGATCTCATTGTATAGCTCTGGCTTAACCCCTTGAATCCTGGAATTATAGATGTCTATCCACACTAATTTCTTGGATATAATGTTTTCATGATTATGGAGTATGTCTCTGTTCTGAAGAGAAAAACACTGGAATATTGAGGTGAAATTTCATAGTATCTGTAGTTTTCTTTAAATGGCGTAGCAAAAAGTAAATGGTTTGGGCCAGCAAGATGGCTCAGTTGCCAAAGGAGCCTGCTGCCAAGTCCGATGACTGAATTCAATCTGCAGGATTCACAAGGCAGAAGCAGAGAGTCAAGTTATCTTTTGACCTTCACACACAAACCTTGGCATGCATATGCACAAAATCCCACACATGCACAAGAAAAAAATTTTAAAAGGTTCAATAAAATTAATTTTCTCTATAAATATTTATCTACTTATGAAAATATATGAAGAAAGTTGGGCATGGTGACACACGCCTTTAATCCCAGCATGCAGGAAGCAGAGGCAGGCAGATCGCTGTGAGTTCAAGGACAGCCAGGGCTACACAGAGACACCCTGTCTCAAAAAAAAAAAAAAAAGCCAGGAAAAAAAAAAAAACCAAAAGGAAAATATATGAAGATATACATCATGTGTTATGTATCTCTATATCTGTGTAGGAGGATACATATATGTATGTATATATTATATAAAATATGTTAATAATGGGAGAATATAAGCAAAATATATATGGGTGTTCATAATATTATTTTTTAACCTTCCTGTAGACTTGAAAAGTTTTCCCAAAAAAGCTGAGAGGAGAAAATGGAAGCTCGTGAGAATTAAGTGTCCAATGGTCAGTGCCCAATAAAAGGGTGGATTCTAGACTGAGTGTGAGGCCTATGAGAGCAGGGTCTTTCATCTACCCAGCACAGCATTCCTAGTGCCTGTGAGAGCACTAGGCCCATAGGCGATAGCTAATGTTTAAAATAACAAATCACTGGGCCAGTGAGATGGCTCTATGGGTTCATGGCACCAAACATGTCATGAGTTCAATACCCAGAACTCACAGGTGAAAGGAGAGAACAGGACTCCACCCCTAGTTTTTCTCTAATCTCTACTCCCTCTCTATAAAAAATAAAATAAATAAATAAAAAAGTTGAGCTGGACGTGGTGGTGCACTCCTTTAATCCCAGCACACGGGAGTCAGTGGTAGGCAGATCTCTGTGATTTCGAGGCCAGCCTGGTCTACAAAGTGAGTCCAGGACAGCCAAGGCTACCTGTCTCAAAAAAACAAAACAAAAAGTCAAATCATTGAGAAGTTGTACATTAGAAACAAAATGTGAAGATATTGTTCAAAATGACATCACAAGATGTTGAATGGTTACATGGACTTCTTACTATGGCCTGAACATAATAATGTGATTTTCTAAAAATATGACTTAAAAATTTGCCTTAGAAAAATCTTTATGCCTTATTGAGATGATCTTGAGTTAATTAAAGGGAGGTAATATTTTGGGAATAACACCATCGTATGTGGTTACACCACAGGGCTTACTGCAAAAATTAGTCGAGCTGAGGGATTCCATTTTTTGTTTTCGTTTTTTCCCAGTGTTGACACAAATTCACACCAACAGAAGGATGCTGCTCCCTCTGCTGGTGAGAAGCAGTTGGTCTCCATGGGAGAGGCTGACAGGAAACAGATAAAGTGCACTCAGCTGCCACACAGCTTTCGGGGAAACCTTTGTCCTTAACTAACTCCTAGTATTATGGCGTCCTTAAGGACTGAATTTGAGGTGAATGCTTTAAATAAAAAGATTTTTAAAAATGTGTTCGTGTGTTCAGGGGTATGCTCATGTGAATGCAGGTGCCTGTGGAGTCCAGAAGAGGGCAGCATCAAGTCCCCCTGGACTGGAATGAGCCTCCCAGAACGCAGATCCTGGGCAAGAACAGTATGCACTTTTAGTAGCGGAGCTGCAACTCTGCAGCCCCTTTTTCTTGGCTTTTTGTGTGTGGTTTGTATTGTGCAAACTTTGCTGAGGTTGTTCATTGGTTCTGTTTGTGTGTGGAAATCTTCAGTTTCCTGCATATGGGATGACGTCATCAGGAAATAGAGATGATTGTACTTCTTCCCTTCCAACTGGGCTGCCTTTTTTTTTTTTTTTTTTTTTTTTTTTTTTTTTTTTTTTTCTTGACTAATTGCTTTGGCTACATCTTCTAGAATTACACTAACTAGAATGATATAATGCTAATGGAGTATTGTTGAATCAAAAGTGGACTTCTTTTAGATGAAAAAAAAAATGCTTTCAGTAAAGACATTTCAGTTAACCCTCTCATCACCAGTATTCCAGTCTGGGGAAAACTGAGGAGACTTATTTTTTCCTACGTTTTTTCTTTTTCCTATGACTTGCCTATTCCTGCTTATCTATTACTTTTTAAAACATTTATTTTTTTTACTGTGTATGTGTGCATATATACACACTCGTGTGCACACATATAGGATGGGATGTCTTGTGTTCAGAGGTTACTTTTCAGGACTGGGTTCTCTGCTTCCACCATTTGGGCTCCAGGGATGGATCTGAGGTCTTCAGACTTGACAGCAAGTGTCTTGACCTCCAGGGTCATCTCCCCAGCTGCTCCCAGCCTCTTTGTCTTGCTGCAGTTTTGTAGCAGTGGCTGGTATCTGCTCAGTGATCGCTAACTAGAATTTGTTCCAGGCACTGATCTGGGTACCGGAGATGGTCATGGCAAAGCACTAACCAGATCATAAGGAACGAACTGGAGAGGCGCACAGAGTAATGAATTACATGTCAAGTGGAGAAAGCAGGCAGTGCGAGCATATGTAAGACACTGACGCTTTATGTCTGTGCTCAGGGCAGTGGTCTTTGATCAGAAAGGAGGAGTATAAGGGAGCTAGCAGCTCAGACAGCCGCCCTGGGGTGGAGAACGTGAAGCCAACAGGACAGAAAGTTCTTCATAAACTTTAAATTAACTTCTTCCCAGAATGCCATGTGCCTTCTATGGTTGTCCATGCTGTCTCCTACAGGGTTGTTATCCTGACATTGAGGCTGCTTTTATTAATCTTCCAGTTATGGTTCTGAAATTTATACTTAAGAAGACATTTCTTCCCCCAATTCATAAAAGGATTATCTTAATTTGTGGCTACCATTTTATGCTTTTTAAACAGCTTTGTGGATGTACAATCTATGTTTTAAACCCCACCCATTTTGAATGTACAATCCAGTGATTTGCGTGTGTGAATTTATGCAGTTGTACCACTGTCACCACAGCCCAGTTTTACAGGTACACTTGATTTTGTTACATTTAGTTTGATGGTTTTAAGAAGAATTTTAGATTTAAGTGTAAACTTAAAAAACTAATGTTTTCTTATCAAATTGAGAAGAAAAATCTCCTTCGCCACAGGAAAAAGTACCTGTTCTTGTTTTCCTCCAGCAATCACAAGCACACAGATTTTGTTTGGCTCATACAAATTTCAGGATGGTACAATTTCACAGAAAAAAAAATGCAGTTTTATGGCTTTTATTTTTATTGTTTTTTCTTCTTTTTAAAAATTATTTTCTTTTAATTTTTTGAGATTATATGGTTATATCACTTTTATTATCCTTTCTCCCCCCAAACCCTCACATATACTTCTCCTTGCTCTCTTGTGCGCTCTCTCTCTCTCTCTCTCTCTCTCTCTCTCTCCCCTCCTCTCTTTCTCTTTTCCGAGTCAGGATTTCTAGCTTGGCTGTTCTGGACTCGCTTTGTAGACCACGCTGGCCTCGAACTCACAGAGATCTGCCTGACGGCATTAATTGAATTTTTTTAATTTTATAGGTGTTGGCCTGAGGGTGTCAGAGCCATTGGATCTAGAGTTACAGACAGTTGTAAGCTGCCATGTGAGTGCTGGGAATTGAACCCGGGTCCTATGGAAGAACAGCCAGTGTGCTCTTAACTGCCCAGCCATTGCTCCAGCCGCTCTTTGCTCTCTTTCAATACAATTTTTTTAACTTTAAAAATTACATTTAATTTGTGTGAGAGGGAAGGAGGGAGGGACGGGAGGGGAGGGGAGGGGGGAGGAGAGAGAGAGAGAGCAGTTTGAAGGGGTCATTTCTCTCCTTCCACAAACATGTGTGCATTAGGTCCTCAGTCTTGGCAGCCAGTGCCTCTACCCACTGACTCATCTCTTGGACCCTATTTTATTTTGCTTTAACCCAGGCAGTCCAGCAGTTCTAAGTGGGCATGAAATGAAGATGGCAACCACAGTCCAGCTTGTCCTGGCAGGGCCTATAGATGTCTGCTGTTGTTCTGGTGTAATTGTCGATTGCATCATTTCACTCTTGAAGGAACTCTGGTTTGGGCAACAAATTATAGCCACCTTAGTTACAAGTAGCAAACTTCATGACTTCCTATTTCATCACACTCAACTCTCCTTATGTGTGTTACAAGATTGCCTCCCAGAAGATAGAATGGGGAGAGTCAGCAGCACCTTGGTACAGAAATCTGTCAGGAGTGTGTGAGTTCAGAGCAAAAACGATACATTTGTGTGTGTGTGTGTATTTGCTGTGCTCTCCTGTAACCCTCACTGTTCTGCCCCTCTCCTCACCCTCCACCTCAAATGCCTGTCCAATGTGAGGAGTTCCTCCCTTAGGAACTATTTATTGACATCTGTAAAATTATTAATCCCAACACAATTTTGTAATTCATGAAATATTTTCCACCGTTTTCTTCGAACAAGCAGTAGCTCATTGATGGTCCTTCATGTATTATTTACGTAAGACATATTTGTTAATTATAATAAATATTAAATGTACTGAGGGGCAGGGCTAAGGTGCAGTGACTTGGCAGAAGTCATTCTTAGAAAGAAGGGGACAGAAATTAGAGTCAACTCTAGCCTAGGGCCTAGGATCCTTCATTGGCCACAGGCTGCATCATTCACCAATAGAGGAGAAATTTGAGAGCATGTGCAGGCAGCGACTGGTTTTCCACTTAGAGCTGGAGGTGGGATGTGGACAAACAGGTGGTCCCCAGGAAAACAGGAGGTCCGGGAAACACAGAACCTCTGCCACCTGCCCAGCCTCGGGAAAGACTACAGTTCCCACAAAGCCCCGGGGCTCCCACATCCCCTGCCACGCGGCTTGCACCTCCGCGTCAGTCCACTGGGGGCGATGTGGAGAGTCCTCCGCCGCCCCGTAGAAATCGACGCGGCCTCGGAGCCGCTTGCTTCCTGTTTGTCGGACGAAGAGACATGGCGGCTGCTCCGGCAGCGGCTGGAGCTGGGTCCAGCCGGGGGAGACGGTCGGCAGCTACAGCGGCGGCGTGGGGCGGCTGGGGCGGCCGGCCACAGCCCGGTAACATCCTGCTGCAGCTGCGGCAGGGCCAGCTTACGGGCCGGGGCCTGGTCCGGGCGGTGCAGGTAGGAGGCCAGCCCGGAGGGGCGGGGCGGGGCGGGCCAGTCTGGAGCTGGCCAGGGGCCGGGGAAGAGGCCTTTCCAGGCCGCCGCGGGGACCGGCCAGGTCCCCCCTTGGCTGGCCGCGGGGCTGTCCTGTGTGCTGCCCGGACGCTGTCAGCCGCGGTAGGACGGTGGGCAGCGGCCGGCCCGGAGGCCAGCAGGTCTGGGCCGAGTTGGGTCGGGCTGCCCGGGCTACTGGTGGCGCGTATAAGCCCTGGGTCGAGTTTCTAGATCCTCATTTTCCTGCGCCACGTCTGCATGTCTGGGGGACCTTGGCGGCGAGTCGGCTTCATCTTCTACTGGTCTCGCGTTTGCTCCTTGTGAGCAAGACGGGGTCGTCCTCACTGCAGCCCCCACAAACCGTTCCCAAGCCTATCATAAAATGTCATCTTCTCAATGAGGGCTTAACGTTCCCCCTCCTCCTCCTCTTCCAAAGTAGGCTTCCATTGTTACTCCGTCAAATCCCCCCCAGTGGTTTTGATTGCATGATATTTCTTAGGCGGCAGTTGCATATTTCTTTGTTGTCTGCCCTTTTTACGCCTGTCTTCCACATTAGGCTGAACTCCAACGGGTCCAGAGACAGTTTTGCCAGCGTAGGGCGACATGCATTGGAGGGGGAACTTTAGTCAAGCCCGAGTTCAAAGCCCTGCTCTTTTTTTTCTTGCTTGGGCAAGTTACCTTTCAGTGCCTAATTTCCCTCATTTAACTCACCTTTTAAGGCTATTATCAAATTCAAAGAGGATAGTTGTGCCAAGTGTTAGTGTATTTCAGGTGCATTTAAGGACCGAAGGTAATTCGTTACTGTTATATTTACTGCTTACCTATCATTACACCAGTTGCTGTGTGTGTGTCTGTGTGTGTGTGTGTGTGTCTGTGTGTGTGTGTGGCACTACCTTAGAATAAAGCAAGATGGATGACCCATCTCACTTTCTCCTCATTCTCTCAGGTGGTCCCAGAAGTTACTTTGAAAACATTAGCTTAATTTAAAGATAGCTTCGCATATGGTTTTGATGAATATACACAGCATCCTGTAAGTGTTGATGGGAGAGGGATGGCATTTAGGCGAGTGGATGAGAGAGCGGGTGTGAGATTTTTCTCAGTGTACCACCAGTATAACCTCGATTACGTCTTTGAGGTTAGTTTTCAGTCATTTGAGTATTACTCAGGACTGAAAACGTGATATGATAAAGGTGTGATGATCTGTATTTGTGGAGGGTTGCGGATGAAGGAACGCTTTTGGGTAGCTGTATATTCCTACAAAACTGTAGATGAGCAGTCTTTTCTTCCTTGAATTCCTCTGAATCTGCCTTAAGGTCTGAGAAATACTTTGCTCTGTCCTTGAAGCCAGGATACCTCGCTGAGCTGAGTATGTAGGGACAGGCAGAAAGGGAACTGACTTCACTTTTTATTTATTTTGGTTTTTCGAGACAGGGTTTCTCTGTGTAGCCCTGGCTGTCCTGGATCTCACTCTCTAGACCAGGCTAGCCTCCTCAGGGACCTGCCTGCCTCTGCCTCTGAGTACTGGGATTAAAGGCATGTGCCGCCACCACCTGCCTAGACTGATTTAACTTTTAATGATCGCGGATTTTGGGTCAGTCAATGTGCAGGTGTTAACACTTTTTGAAAGTGAGTTTACTTTTGAGACAGGCTCTCACTGTGTAGGTCTGGCTAACTTAGAACTCATCATATAGACTAGTCTGGCCTTGAACTTGTGGTGGTCCCTCCCCAGCACTCTTAGTGCTGGGATTACAGGTGCGTTCTACCACACCCAATAGTCTTCATTATTTTGAGCCACGCGTTGAATTCATCTCAACACAGATGAGGAAATTGAGGTTCAGAAAGGTTAAGCAGTTCGCTTGTAAACTCCCTTCCAGAAAATCACTAAGAACAGTGAGCCATGGAAATTCTTTAACATGCTGAATGAGGCAGTTTAGGAAAATAGTTTGTTTCCAATGCTGAAATCCTAGGAATGCTAGGAAACTAGATTAGAAGGCTACTAGAGTATTCTTGGAGCCCATTTTGGATGTTCCTTGTCCCCACAAATGATGCCCAAAGTTTGTTTCAGTCAAATTACCTTGTTAGCCTGTAATTGCATATTTCTTTGGTATTTTGATACAGGTGCTATTTCGGAGGTTGAATTAGAACCCCTCTCTCCCAAATAAGAGTGACAATTCTTTGCTTTTTGTTTTTTTTTTTCTTTTGAGACAAAATTTCTTTGGGTAGCCTTGGCTGTGCTAGACTTGCTTTGTAGACCAGTCTAGCCTTGAACTTACAGAGTTCGCCCTGCCTCTGCCTCCCTGGATGCAGGATTTACAGACATGTGCCACCACCTCCCAGCTCATATTCCTTTCTTAGTAGTGTTCTTCAGTTTCATTTGTTATTTTCCTCTTGCTATGCTCTCCCTCTCCCTTCTCCTGCTATGCAGAATAAATTATTTGCTTACCCATATTTCCATAGCACCATGCACATACTGGTTACAGCATATGGCATAGTAGGAAAGTGCCAAGTTTTTAAAAAACTTTTTGAGGGGGTGGTAGGGTGGGGAAGAAATAAATTTATTAAGTGCACTGTAAGGGGCAGCAGGCTGGACAGTAGCAAGAGCACCTCTTGCCTAATTACCTTTTAAATAAAAAATACATATATGGCCAGGAGGTGGTGGCGCACGTCTTTAATCTCAGCACTCGGGAGGCAGAGGCAGGTGGATCACTGCAAGTTCGAGGCCAGCCTGGTCTACACAGTGAGTCCAGGACAGCCAAGGCTACACAGAGAAACCCTGTCTCAAAACACAACAACAACAAAACACATATGTTGATCATCACAACTGTTTGAAACTATAGGATTCAGTAGCTTTTACTAGTCTCACACTGATGCACACTGGATCTCTAGAGCCTTTTCATCCTGTAAACCTGAAACTGTATCCACTTGGTAACTCCTCATGCCCCTCCTGGCCCTGTAGCCACACTTCTGCTTCTCTTGCTGTGAGTTTGACCAATGCCCTGAAGGTTTATCTGAATACCACATGGTAGAATTTCCTTGGGAAAGACTGGATTTTGAAGTAAGATGGGTCTGAATTAAATCCTAGTTCCAACTTTTTTTACTTTTTTTTGCCAGTGCCCCTAGGCTAAATCAATCTCTTTAATCGGTTTCATTATTTCTAAAATCTATCCCATAAGGTTGTTATGAGAATCAGGTGAAACACTAGGTCTCGAAAGTTTAACCAGTGGGCCAAATACCGGTTACCTGATAAACAGTTGCTCTCAGCCAGCAGTAATTAGACTGGACTTTTTTGAGAGAGTGTCTTACTTTTCTTTGTATCTGCAGAGCTTGAAACAATACCAAGCACTTGATAGGAAGGACTCAGGAAACTATTTGAATGGGAATATTATATCCTCAGTCTGTGTCTGTCTGTAGTCACTCTCCGGTAACTCCATAGCTTTAAAGAGTTCCAGAGTCAGGCCACCTGTGATTTGAAACCTGGCTCTGAAACAAACTTGCTTTAAGTCTTTGGGAAAGTTACTTAATATCTGTTTCTTTATCTGTGAAATAGAGATTACCCCAGGACCTAATCTCTTAAGATTATGGTGAGGAAAAAAAATGTGTTTTTACAGGAAAACGTTGGAAATAGTTAACTGAAGTGTCACGAGTATGCAGAAAGGCTAGCTTTTATTGTTTTTATAAACACTGTATATTCTGATGATGGCTCTTAGGTCTGTATCTGCATTCTGCCGAGGTCTTTAGCGCTGGTGGTTAGGTATGGTCAACCACCTGCTCTGAATTTCCATGTAGATACTGGGCAGCTCAAGTTTAACATGTATAAAACCAGAATCTTGGCCTCCTCTTCCACCAAATCCCATCCTCCCCATTTTCCTCCTGTCCCTGAGTGGGACACAAGGGCAGCCTGAGAGAAGACTGTAGGCCTCAGGATGGGCTGGTCCTTCTTGGGTTTTCATTTGCCTGCTTCTCTTTCCGATTGTTCGTCCGTCCTCTGTCAAGGTAATAAATATGCCAGGATACTTTGCGGTTTATTGATGCGTTCATATTCATCTGCCCATTTGATCCTCAAAGCAAATTGAATATTTATTTGTTTGTTTGTTTACTTATTTATTTTGGTTTTTGGAGACAGGGTTTCTCTGTGTAGCCTTGGCTGCCCTGGACTCACTTTGAAGACCAGGCTGGCCTTGAACTCACAGAGACCCACCTGCTTCTGCCTCCCAGAGTGCTGGGATTACAGGCGTGTGCCACTGTGCCCAGCCAAGTTGAGTCTTACAAATCCTCTGCTTGAAGGTTCCCGGCTGCTTTCCATTGCTGTAGAACCAAATCTGTTTACTATATGACAGAGGTACAAGGTCCTGCAAGGCCAATGGGGTTGAGGGGAGAGAGACTGGATAAACAGTGGGGAGTGGAACAGCAGTGCACCTGTGCGTCTCAGGGCCCCTCACCCTCAGGTGCTTTGTATCTTGGCCATTTGGTAGTCTGGGTTATGGAATGAACTCTTCTGTTCCCCCAAGTGCTGCCATTGCATCCTCTGAGATCACTCTAGATTTCGCCTGTTTTACTTTCTACTTTTTTCTTTGGATCCTTTCTCTCCTCTCTCCCAACCTCCCTTCATTTCTGTCTGTTGCTAGGAATCCAACTTGGGACCTGGTACAGGCTAGGCAAATACTCTCCCACAACCTCCCTCCCAACTTACTTACTTACTTTCTTTTGTAAATACTGTTTGTTTTAGTCTTACTCTATTAGAGTTTGAAACTTAATGATTTAAGTTTAAAAAACCAAAAAGCAAAAACAAGCTTCTCTTTCCTGGTAAGGGCAATTTGATACTGAGAAAACCTTGGAAACCAGGCATGGCAGTATTATAGCTGGTAAACTCCAGCACATGGGAGGCAGAGGCAGGAGACTGTTAAATTACTCAAAGTTCAGGTTGGCCTACATAATGAGTGAGTTCTCGGCTAGTCAGGATTATACAGTCTGACTTAAAAGCTATACCCCTTTCTCCATGTGTGGGGGAGGGAGATGGGAAGAGAGAGAGAAAGAAGAAAGAAAGAACCCGCTGGATAAGTAAAGTCTCAGAAACATACTAATAGTGTTAGTTTCAGCAGGTAGCATTTGTATCCACAAACCCTGAGATGTACCCCTCCTAGTGTTGAAGCCACACAAACACCATTGCAAAGGATACAGGTATTTAGTGGCTAATATTAGTTATCAGACTTCCATAACAAGGTTTTTGTTTGTTTGGTTTTCCAAGACAGGGTTTCTCTGTGTAGCCTTGGCCTCCTGGATGCTCTGTGGAACAGGCTGGCCTCGAACTTACAGAAATCCACTGCCTCTGCCTCTCAAGCGCTGGGATTAAAAGTAGGCACCACCACTGGGCTCCTAATAAGATATTTAATCTTTATTAATAATCCTCTGAAATGTCTGTTTGCTTGTACTTTGCTATTTTAAGACATTAACTATCTTTTTTTTTTTTTTTTTTTTTTTTTTTTTTTTTTGCTATCTTATGCTTAGGATTAAACAAAAAAGGTATACATTTGTTTTCATAGAAATCAGCTTTTAATTATTTTAAAAGGAAGGCAGTAAAGACAGTCAGTAAAAACTGTGAAAGTCTGGAAATGTCCCATTGACTGAGCAGGCTGACAGCTTAGGGAACATGCTGTGAGAGATTACTGCTCCTGTGAACTGTCAGACCACAAGTGCTTGAAGAGAAAGCCCCACATGACACCTGCCAGTAACTCAGCTGTGAAGATGCCTGCATGGTGGCTCTCTCATCGCAGCGTTCAGGTACTTGCAAGGAAAACAAAGTGGAAATGATTGTTTTATTTATTTTATTTTCAGACAAGGTCTCTCTGTAGCCCAGGTCAGCCTGGATCTTACTGTGTTGGCTCCAGATAACCCATGGCCTCCTGCCTCGGCATCTAAAGCGCTAGGATTAATTATAGGCACAAGCTACTATGCCTGGCTTTGCATGTTATTTTACTTATTTATTTTTTGGCCTTTGAAACAAGGTTTCTCTGTGTAGTCCTGGCTGTCCTGGACTCGCTTTGTAGACCATCCTGGCCTCAAACTCCCAGAGACCCACCTGCATCTGCCTCCCGAGTGCTGGGATTATAGGCCTGTGCCACTGTGCCCATCTTACATATTATTTTAAATAAGTGTCTTAAAAACCAGTGTATAAGTTGTGAACATCTGAAGCTAGGTATTTCAACTGCGGCTGGGTCTTGGGGTATCATGAGGCTCATTACAGGCAATAGCAGTGCCCTGCTCCACTCTTCGCTCTGACTTCCATCCTCCCAAGGCAACCGTTGGTCACAGCGTAGCTCTGGCTTTCACAAGAGAAGGACCCAGGAAACCAGAGTATTTCCAACTAACTTGTTTATAAAGTTCTTTCTCCACTTTTCAATTTGACAATATCTATTTTCTTCCTCGTGTTAAAGATTAGAATCTAGGGGCTGGAGAGATGGCTCAGTGGTTAAGAGCATGAACTGCTCTTGCAGAGGACCCAGGTTCAACTCCCAGCACCCACATGGCAGCTCACACCTGTCTGTAACTCCAAGAACTGACACCCTCACAGAGATACGTGCAGGCAAAACATCAATGCACATAAAATTAAAATAAATAAATTATTTAAAAAATGATTGGAATCTATGTGTCACTTACTTGTCTCTACCATTCTCCCAGTATCACAGTTTTGGTTGTTGGTATAAAGTAGGAACATTCTGCTGCGGATATAATCACTATTTATATCAGAGCCATGCATGTCTAACAGCTACGGGCTTCATATGTCTTCCTTGGTATTAAAGGCTCTTTTTCTTGCGTTTTTATTGATATACAAGTACAGACACAGCAAAGCTCACTTTTCTCTTTTCGTGCTGGAGGCTAAACTCAGGCCCCACATGTACTGAACATGTGTTGCACCACTGAGAATCATTTTTAGTGTGTCGTTCTCTGGGGTTAGGCAGATGCATGTGGTCCCGTGGTCGCCACATGAGTCTAGTTTGCCTAGAAAGCCTCCTTAGAGGCTGCAGCCTCTTCCCACCATCATCCCTCTCTCCGACTTTTTCCTTTTGGAGTCACACACGGACATGCTGCTGACATCGCTCATGACTGTGACTGACACTTCATGGAAGCAGCTGAAGAGAGGATAGTTTTATTTTGCCTCTGGCTTCAGGAGTGTAGTCCACCATGGAGGAGATGGCATGATAGAGGGAGTCCGTGGTGACAGCGCATGGCTGCAGACAGGATGTAGAGTGCTCTGGCTGGAGCCAACCTGGGTGTTACCTTCAAGAGCTGCCCCCAGTGTCCACCTGTGCTATCTATGTCACAGTCCCAAAGGCACCACAATCTTCCAGAAAAATACAACTGACCAGGCACCAAATGCTCAGACATGACCCTGTGAGGTACATTTTATATTCAAAACAATGACACCTCATAAAGACATGTCCTATACCTTCTGAGTCTCCCTAGCACACGCGGAGCCTTCTGCGTCTCCCTAGCATAAAACTGAATCTTTTTACATTTGTTCCGCTTTCTCTATATATATAATTTGACCCCAGTTTCTAAAACGTTGTGGTTTTTTTTGTTTGTTTGTTTGTTTGGCTTATTAAGTTCACCAACCTCCCCTTCCTCATTGGAGTTTGGATTGGTGTTTTTGCAGCTGGATTCTTGGAACATCAAGTTCAGGGCATCTTACTCTTTTTTACTGACTTTTTTTGTGTTTTAGACCTTGTTTCCTAAATCTATATTTACCTTTCTGGGAGCACATTCTGTAGTAGACTCCAGAAAGAAGTGTGCAAAAGGTAATTTTTTTTCATGTTACTATTTGAAAGTATCTTTTACTCTGATACTTTTGTATCCGATCTAATTCTGAATTGCAAAGTATTTTCTTTTAAAATCTTGTTTTTCGAGACAGGGTTTCTCTGTGTAGCCTTGGCTGTCCTGGACTCGCTTTGTAGACCAGGCCTGCATTCACACCTGCATGCCAGAAGAGGGCATTCATTAGATCTCATTATAGATGGCTGTGAGCCACCATGTGGTTGCTGGGAATTGAACTCAGGACCTCTGGAAGAGCAGTCAGTTCTCTTAACCCCTGAGCCACCTCTCCAGCCCCTTAGACTCATTCTTGAAGATGATGAAGCTATAGTCCATCCATCTTGGTTTTGGCCTGTTATTCTATCAATGGTCCACAATTATTATGTTTTTGAGAAATAAATTAGATCCTTCTAGTTTGGGGCCTATTATGAATAATGCTAGCATGAGCACTGTTCGTGTTTGTATTCAGCGTTTGTTCCACCTGGAGGGTACATACTGAGAACTGCTGGGGTATCAGCCGTGCACAGGCTTGCCATCGGTGTCCATTACCAGAGTTTCTCAAGTGCACACACTAATTTTCATTCTCATCAGCAGTGTCTGTCAGCTGCATGTTCTTGCTGACCTACAGTGTTGTGTCAGTCTCTTTTTCTTTTTGTTTTTTGAGACAGGGTCTCTCTGTGTAGGCTTGGCTGTCCTAGACTCACTTTGTAGACCAGGCTGGCTTCAAACTCACAGATCTGTCTGCCTCTGCCTTCCAAATGCTGGGATTAAAAGCATGGACCACCATACCCAGTTGTGTCAATCTTTTTAATTTTTGAGTTTCGGGTTTTTTTTCTCTCTCTCAGGTATTTATTTAGTGGTATAATCACTATGGCTTTAGTTTATGGTGAGTTAATGAAGTTAAACTCCTTTTCAGAAGTTTATTGGAAAAATTTGGATACCCCTCTTTTGTGAATTGCCTGTTCAAATATTTTGTATATTTTTATTATCTTTTTTTAGAAATTATTTTATGTGTATGAGTGTTTTGTCTTGTCTGTCTGTCTGTCTGTCTGTACCATGTACATATCTGGTGCCTGAGGATGTCAGAAGAGGGCATCAGATCCCTTGGAATTAGCATTACAGATTGTTGTCAGACATTGTGTGAGTGGTGGGAATTGAACCCGAGTCCTCTGGAAGGTCACCAATGTTCTTGACCACTAAGCCATCTCTCCAGGCTGTTTGCATCTTGTTTAACTAGAAGCCTTTGGCATTTTCTCGATATACAACCCCCCTCCCTCTTTAAATTGGTTCTCACCATATCCCTGGCTAGCCTCAAATTCATAGAGAGCCATCTGTCTCTGTCTCCTGAGTGCTAGAATTAAAGGTGTGTGCCACCACCTCCAGATGCATATATGCACATTTTGAAGTGATGTTTTGTAGATCTTTTCTCTCTTTCTATGACTCCTTTTTAATCTATGAAGATCTTTTGATGAGCCAGGCATAGAGGAGACAGAGGCAGAAAGGCCTCTGGTTCAAGGCCAGCCTGATCTATATAGTTCCAGGCCAGCCACTGCTACTGCTACGTAGTAAGACCTCCCCCCCCACACACACACACCTCAAAAAACAACAAGACAATCTCTTGATGAGCATAAGTGCTTAGTTTTATCATAGTGCATTCTGTCAATTAAGTGGTTTATCCTCTTTCAGAAACACTTGCTCTCAGGGGCTGGAAGAGTGTATCATCTGAAGTGGTGTGGATTTGCTTTGGCATTTAGCTGTGCACCCCACACCTAGCTCCTAAGGTACTTATCTCTGGACATGTTCTTTATGTACTTACTTGTGAGACAGATGTTGCCATGCAGCCTGTGCTAGCCTTGAATTCACGGTAGTCCTCTTGCTTCAGCCTTCCGAGTGCTGGGGTCACCGGTGCATGTCATCAACCTGGATCTCTCCAGTTGGGCTTTTCGCTTTGGGTTTTTTGTGATGATAAGTTACACCACCTTTCTTCTCTTGTGCACTTTTACATTGTGTATTATTTCCCAGTCTGTTAGACTGATATTTTCTTAAATGTTTCTCTGGTAGGCAGCATAATATGCTTTGTTTTTGAATTTTACTATACTAATTGACATTTGGGGATTTAAATATATTTACTTAATATGATATTTGCTTTTCAAATGTCATATTGGTTCTGTGTTTTTTTATTAGGCTTCCTTAATATTTATTTGTGTGTGTGTGTGTGTGTGTTTGTGTCTGTGTGTGTGTGTCTATGTGTACATGCACATGCATGTGCTTGTGGGGGCAAGTGCAGGTGCATGAATGCATAGTGTATATATGTAAGTCAGGGGACAACCTTGGGTATCAGTCTTCCGGTGCCTCTTCTCCTTTCTGTTTGAGGCATGGACTCTCGTTGCTTTGACCTTTCACCAGATAGCCGGCTAGCTGGCCTGTGAGCTTCTGAGGACTTGTCTTGCCCCTCTTACCTCTGCCTTTGCTGGGCTGCAGGTGTATTCCACCATGCCTGGCTTTTTATGTGAGTTAGTTCTGGGGATCCAACTTGGACCCTCACACTTGCCAGACAAGAGCTTTATGGACTGAGCTATGTCCCCAGTTCTTAATGTTTCTCTTTCCGAGACAGGGTCTCTCTGTGTAGCCTTGGCTGTCCTGCACTTGCTTTGTAGACCAGGCTGGCGTCGAGCTCACAGCGATCCACCTGCCTCTGCCTCCCGAGTGCTGGGATTAAAGGTGTGTGCCACCACACCCAGCTTAATGTTTTTTTTAAATAATAATTTTATTGAGACTAACAAATAAGAAAACAACCAGATTTACTCATGGTTGTAATTTCAGTACTTGGGAGGTGGAAGTTGGGGGATCAGGAATTTGAGGCTGGCTTGGGCTCCATTAGATACTGTCTCAAAAAACAAAATCAAATTACCAATTGTAAGTTTTCATTTCAGTGGGGTTTTTTGTTTGTTTGTTTGTTTGTTTGTTTTAGCAAATTATGGGGCTGGAGAGATGGCTCAGTGGTTAAGGGCACTTGGTGTTCCTCAGATGGGTTCAGTTCCCAAATACCCACATGGCAGTCTACAACCATCTGTGTGTGACTCTAGTGCCAGGGCATCTGAGCCTTCTGCAGACCTCTGTGCACACATACATGGTGCACATACTTGCAGGAAAACACTCATACACACACAAATAAGGTAAGAAGTCTAAAAAATTTATTTAGAAAATTACACAACCATCACCAAAATAGTTTTAGGACATTCCTGTCCTTTTAAAAGTTCACTTATGTCCATTATGTATTTAGCTTTCATAACAGCTTTGTTGAAGTGTTGATTGCCTTTCACACACACTCTATTTAATTATGCAAGTAAGTAGCTGTTTATACAACGCTACAGTTACCATAACCAATTTTAGAATATTCCTGGCAAAGCAAACAAAAAAACAAACAAAACAACAACAAAAGGAAGTTGGAAGGTAAAAGCAAGAAGGTCAGAGTTCAAGGCCATCCTCACCTACATAGAGAGTTTGTAGTGAGGGTGGGTTACATGAGATTCAATCTCAAACTGAGACCCAAACCAACTCTGTGCCGAGAGCAGTTACTTCCCAGTTGCTCTCTCTGGCCCTTGGGGGCAGCTAGTCTTTTTATTTTCTATCTCTGGATTGGCTTGTTCTGAATATTTTTTATATTAAATAGAGTCAAATAATATGTAAGCTTTCGTGTCTGGTTTCTTTCATCTTGAATAATAAGCCTCAAGATTTATCTGTGTTATATGTATTGCTTCTTGCCAAATAATAATGCCATCACATGAATGACCTATATTTTACTTGTATGTTTACCAGTTGATGGGCACTCAAGTTTCTACCTTTGCTTACTAAGATTTTTGCTGTTGTAAACCTTTTTGTGCAAGATTTTTTGTGGATATTTGCCTAGGAAGAGAATTGCTGGGTCATATGATAACTCTGTTTGTGGGGGAGGTGCGTGCGTGCGCGCGCGCGCGCGTGTGTGTGTGTGTGTGTGTGTGTGTGTGTGTGTTTGTGTGTGTGTGTGTGTGTTGCTATTCCAGGACCTAGCACACACCTAGGCAAGTTGCACTACTCAGGTACTTCCGCAGGCCTTGGGGTTTTGGAACAGTCTTGTTAAGTAGCTCGTGTATGCCTTAAATCTGTGTGACCCTCCTGCCTCCACTGTCCAAGCACTGGAGTTAGAGTCACACTCCTCTTCCTGGCTGTATGCTGAACTTTCCAGCCTTGATAAACCGGCTGTGCCATCTTTCATTTCTACCTGGAGTGTAAGAGAGTTTGAGTTTCCTCAAACCTTCCCAAACACTCTCTGTGATCATATGGTCCTGGATGGTGTGATGGAGCTCACTGTGGATTTAACTGCTTTTTCTCTGATGACTACCGACACTGAGTCTATCTAGAAAAATATCTCTTTCTTTTTTTCTGTTTTTGGTTTGCTTTGTTTTGTTTTTCTGAGACAAGGTTTCTCTGTGTAGCCTTGACTGTCCTGGACTCGCTTTGTAGACCAGGCTGGCCTCAAACTCACATCGATCCACCTGCCTCTGCCTCCCAAGTGCTGGGATTAAAGGTGTGCACCACCATGCCTGGCTGGAAAATGTATCTTTAGAGACAATTGCCCACTTTTATTTGTAAATATTTCTATAATAGCTGGTTTCGTCAACACATCCTTTTTTTTTTTTTTTTTTTTATAGATCTCGATTGTACCATTTAAAGAATGGTCCATTTAATCGAATAAAATTTTGTTCATAGAGTTGTTTACAGTATTCTTTATTGTTGAATATTTATTTATTTATTTATTTTATTATTATTATTATAGAGTGCTCTGTCTGCATGCACACCTGCAGGCCAGAAGAGGGCACCAGATCACATTATAGATGGTTGTGAGCCACCATGTCATTGCTAGGAATTGAACTCAGGACCTCTGGATAAGCAGTCAGTGCTCTTAACCTCTGAACCATCTCTCCAGCCCGTATTCTTTATTGTTAATGGCAATGGGATCAGTAATAATGACCCTACATGTATTTCTGGCATTAGTAGTTTGTATCCTTTTTTTTTTTTCAAGGCAGGCTTTCTCTGTGTTAGCCTTAGTTGTCCTGGGCTTGTTTTGTAGACCAGGCTGGCCTCTCTATTTTTCTTTATAGACCCAATTTTTTATTAAAACTTTTTCTCTACTGATTTTATGTTTTTTAATTTAATCTTTCCTTTTTTTTTTTTTTTTTTTTCCTTTTCTTTCATTCATTCTTTATTTATTTATTTTTTTTTCAAGACAGGGTTTCTCTGTGTGGCCTTGGCTGTCCTGGACTTGCTTTGTAGACCAGGCTCAAATTCACAGAGATCTGCCTGTTTCTGCCTTCTAAGAGTCTTTCTTTTTTCTTTTCCTTCTTTGTAGTATGTGTGTGTGTTTGTGTGTGTGTGTGCGTGCGCGCACATATACACGCACACGTGTGTGTGGTCTGAGACCAGGTTTTGTTCAGTCAGTCGCTCAGGCTGGTGTGACACTCATGTCTATCATTTTAGCTCAGCCACCCAAGTGCCACTGAGGTTACAGGTATGAACTGCTATAGTCAACTTGAATTCGATTGTTTCTGCTCTCATTTTTTTTCTTATTTTCTTCTGCTTGCTTTAGACTTACATTGTTCATCTTTCTCTGACTTTTTAAGGTAAAAGCGTAGCCTGTGGACTAAACGTTTTCTTCTTTCCTAACACTTTCAGTGTAGTAAATTCTTTCCTAAACCCAGAGTTTTGCCATATCCTACAAATTTTGGTAAATAATCTTTCATTTAGCTCAAAATACGTTTACATTTCTCTTGAGGCTTATTTGACTCAAGTTATTCAGACTGGGTTGCTTCATCTCCAAAACCTTAGACTGTCCAGCTGTTCTGTCCATTAGTCCCATTACATGGTTTGAAAACACACCTTGTACTGGGCCTGGTGGTGCCCGCCTGTAATTCCAGCACGGAGGTTAGCAGAGGCAGGTTCATCTCTATGAGTTCAAGGCCAGCCTGGTCTACAAAGCAAGTCCAGGACAGCCAAGGCTACACAGAGAAACCACGTCTTGAAAACAAAGTAAGTTTTTTTTTCTATGCCCGCTCTAGCTCTCAGATAGTGACATGGAGACCTATTAAATGTAGTAATAAGCTTTAAGCTCTTAGCTGGGCGGTTTCTCATCTATTGTAACTCATCTGTGGGCTAGACTAGGGTCTGGACTGTTGCCACCCACGTGCCCCATCACCTGTCATCTAGTCTCCTGCTCATCCGCATCTTCATGACGACCTGGCCTGGCAGCCCTCGCCTCGGCCTTCTCTTGTCCTTCATCCCCTCCTCATGGGACTGCAAGTTCCACCTCAGCTCTCCTGCCCAGCATCAGAGAGAATGGAGAACAATTTTTATACAACATTGAGATAAGAGATTCTTCATTAATAATGACAGGCATGGTGGCACACACCTGTAATCCCAGCACTCGGGAGGCAGAGGCAGGCCGATCTCTGTGAGTTCAAGGCCAGCCTGGTTTACAAAGTGAGTCCAGGACAGCTGAAGCGACACAGAGAAACCCTGTCTCGAAAAAACAAAAACAAAAACAAAACAAAACTCAATAACAACAACAAAAACAATAATAATGACAGTGCCTATGTCTGGACTGCAGTTGGATCTCTGGGCACAGAAATCAGCATCTGAATACACAGTGCACAAAACACATCCCCCAGTGTTTTGAGTTATCTGAAACTCATACAACTCCTTAAACTTTGTTTTGTCATTAACATGACTTGTCTTTCTTCGTGCCTTTTACTTTATTGTTTTGTTTTAAAGATCTGTCTTATTTATACTAGTGTTTTGCTCACACACATATACATACATATATACACACGTATATGTATATGTCTATGTATACCACATGCATACCTGGTGCCCATAGGAGTCAGAAGAGGGCATCAGATCCCTGGAAGCTGATCCTCTGGAACTGTAGTTATGGATGGTTATGATCTACTTATGGGTGCTCTCCACTGAGCCTTCTCTCTAGACCCATTTGTTTATTTGTTTGTTTGTTTGTTTGAGACAGGGTCTTATGTATCCCTGGATAACATGAATTTACCAGATAACTGCAACTGGTCTTGAACTTTCTGTATTCACCGCCCAAGTAGTGGGTTTACAAATGTGTACCTGTACTTTTAATGGATCCATAATGTCATATATGAAATAGCATTTTTAAAGATGTATTTTTATTATTTTAATAATGAGTATGTGTGTAGGTCTGTGTTTGCATCTGTACATAGGAAGCAGGTACTGGAGGAGGCCAGAGTCATTGGATCCTCTGGAACTAGAGTTACTGGAAGTTGTAAAGTGCCTGATGTGGGTGCTGGGAACTGAACTTGGGTCTTCTCCAGGAGCGGTACAGGCACTTAGCCCCAAGCCATCTCTCTAGTCACTGAAATGGGCTTTTCATAGACAATCCCAGCACTCGGGAGGCAGAGGTGGCAGATCTGTGTGTGTTCTCCATAGTGAGTTCCGAACCAATCGGGACTACACAGTTAGACTCTGTCTCACAAACCTACAAACAAAACAAAAACTGCTTAACTCTCATTGCTCTGCCTTTCTTTATGCCCAGTCCGCTAATGCCGTCTTGATTAATGTAGACTTGTGATGAACTGACAATTCAGGAATTAGGATTCTTCAGACTTGAAGACTGTTTTGACTGCTCTGGGTCCCTGGCATTCCCATGAGAGTTAGTAGTAAATTATCAATTTGTACAATGAAGACAGCTGGACTTTGATAGGAATTACATTGAATTATCATTGTAGGGGGCATTGTTGTTTTAGTAATAATAAGCAGTATGGAAGGCATTGCTAACTCAGTAAAACCCCATCTTTGAACATGAGATATATTTCCTGTTTTGTTTTGTTTTGACAAGTTCTCACTGAATAACTCAGCCTGGCCTTGAACTTGAGATCCTCCTGCCTTGGTGTCCTTTATTATATTTATTTATTTTTTATTTTTTATTTTTTTGGTTTTTCGAGGCAGGGTCTCTCTGTGTAGCCTTGGCTGTCCTAGACTCACTTTGTAGACCAGGCTGGCCTTGAACTCAGTGCAGTGATCCACCTGCCTCTGCCTCCCGTGTGCTGGGATTAAAGGTGTGTGCCACCACACCTGGCTAAATTTATTCTTAAATATTGTTTTTGTTTGTTTGTTTTAAGGATTTATTTATTATGTGTACAGTATTATAACTACAGGCCAGAAGGGGCACCAGATCTCATTACAGATAGTTATGAGCCACCATGTGGTTGCTGGGAATTGAACTCAGGACCTCTGGAAGAGTAGCCTGTGCTCATAACCTCTGAGCCAACTCTCCAGCCCTTGTTTTTGTTTTTATTGAGGCAGAGTTTCTTTGTGTAACAGAGCCCTGGCTGTCTTGGACTCACTTTGTAGATCCTCCTGTGTCTGCCTCCTGAGTGCTCAGTTTAAGGGCATGCACCACCACTCCAGGCTAACATCTTATTTTTAATGCTGCTATACATGTAATTGATAACCAGGATCATGTTATCTACAAAGAATATTCCATATTTCCAAATCAGTGCTCATATTTATTTACTCACCCAATTGTTCACATTCATGTTTCTAGTGCATTGTTAAATAAAATTGATGAGAGTGGACATCTTGCTGGGCGGTGGTGGTGCACACCTTTAACCCTAGCACTCAGAGGCAGAGGCAAGCCTGTGAGTTTGAGGCCAGCCTGGTCTACAATGCTAGCCAAGGACGACTAGGACTACACAGAGAAACCCTGTCTCGAAAAACAAAAACAAAAAGCAAACAACAACAACAACAAAAAAGTGGACTTTTTGGGTCTTTTTTTCTCATTGATCTTAGTAGGAAAACATTAGTTAGCATGGTGTCAGTTTAGACTCTGTAAATACCTTTAGCTGGTTGAGAAAGTTCTGTCTGCTTCTAGTGTGTGCAGAGTGTAATCATGAGAACGTATTTGGCTATTGCCATTTTTCATCTGTGTCTTTTGACATATCCTGAGGTGTCCTGTATGCTGTTGGTTTTATGTATGTAATAGTTGGTATGTTGAAGTGTCTTTGCGTTCCCCGATGAATCCCGCTTGTTTTTGCTACAAGTGTTGCAAGGTTTTTGCATCTGTGTTGTTAAGAGAGATTGGCTTGTCATTTTCTTGTGTGTTTGTCTAGATTGGTTACCCGGATATTGGGCTCACTTATTTTGTGGTAATCTGACTATTTGTGCTAATTCTCCTTTAAGTGGGTGATGCAGTGCAAACCCTTCAGTCTGGATCTGGGCTTCTCTTTGGAGGTCTTGGTTGTCGCTGTGTGAGTCATTACACAATCATCCTCTGTTGCTGATACGGGGCTGCTTCCTGCTCCATCAGTGTCGCAGCTGTGTCCCTTGTCATTTCCTTTAGCTTAGCTGGTCTGTTGGCATGAGGTCACTTTCAGTGCTCTACTATAATCTCTTTAGTAACATGCTCTCATTCATTCATGAATTTAGTAATCCCAGCCAGTCATTAGCAGCTGTAGTTAAAAGTTTATCTGTTAATTGACCTTTTCAGAAAATCTTGAAACTTTTAGTGTTGTTTGTGTAGTTTTCTGCTTTCAATTTCTTTTATTTTTACTGTCCTGCTTAATTTTGTTGTGCTGGATTGCTCCCCAGCTTCTCATGGTAGGTCACTGGCTTGTGATTTCCCACCGTAATGCTGTTTAGAACCCTGTAGTGCTGTGCATGGATAGTGCTCTGAATGGCTTCTGCAGGCCTCAGAGCCGCAGGTGCTTGCTTTGCTTCTTAAGGGAAGCAAAGAGGTTTTTACCATTTTTATTTTTTTATTTTTTAGTTTGCATTGATTTTTGAGCTTAAACACTATAAAATTGCTGCTATTCAGACATTTTTGTTGTAAGAAGTAATATTTTCTTGTGTTCCACTCCTCTGTTAGTTGCCCCTCACACTATAGTAATCTAAGACACAAGTGGAGGAAGAGTTAGGAGACTTGTCTTATCATCATAGGGCTGTGTGTTCAGAAAAACCCAAGCATTATTAAAAGTCTGTTCCATACAAACTAAAACAAGATGCTTTTGATTTGATTTATCTGCAAAAAATTTGTCTGGTCTTTGTAATGGTAAAGTGCTTGTGACTTCATAATTGCTCATGCTCTGCCAGTGTGCCGCTGCCTTCAGACGTCCTTGCTCTGAGCAGGAACTCTGCAGCTGGATGACAGTGAGAGAGAGTGGGTGGTTTGCAGTTTGTTATCTGCTCTGAAGTAGTTATGATCCAGAGAAACAAAGGGACGGATGAACTGGGAGCTATGTACGATAAGTTAAGATCTGTAATAAGGAAGCCCCTGAGTAGGGAGCCCTGCTGCCTTAGGAAGGAGAGAGAGGAAAGCCTACAAGGGAGGTTTCTCGCAGTTGGCTTGTATTTAAGAAAGAGAATATTTTTATTTATTTATGTGAATGTTTGCCATATGGGGGGGGGTTGCTGACAGAGACCTGAAGAGGGTGTTAAATTCCTGGAACTGGAGTTATTTGTGGTTGTAAGCTGCCCAATATGTGTGCTGGGAGCCAAACGTGGGTCCCCTGTGAGAATAGGAAATGCTCCTCCTAACACCGAGCCATTTCTCCAGCCCTGCATGTCTTTTTGTGTGCATGCAGGCATGCATCAGTCTGTTGTTTTGCTTTGAGTCAGGGTCTCTACAGCCCAAGCTGACCTGGAACTCACTACGTAGCTCAGGATTTTTAAAAGGTCTTTTAAAAACATGGCAGCTCAGCCCAGTGTGGCGGCAGTATTCAGGAGGCAGAGCAGGCAGATCTCTGTGAGTTCCAGGCCAGCCTGGTCCACAAAGCAAGTCCGTGACAGCCAAGGCTACACAGAGAAACCTGTTTTGAGAAACAACAACAACAACAAAAAGGCAGCTTGCAGGTGTTTGTAACTCTAGTTCTAGGGGATCTGACACCCTCTTCTGGCCTGCATGGGCACCAGGCATAAATGTTGTGCATAGACCTACAAGTAGACACAACACTCATACACATAAAATAAATAACTTAAAATTTTAATAAAAGTTCTTTAAATTTTTAATTATTTTATTAAGTATATGTATGTTTACCCCTGTGCTGTGGTGTGCATGTGGGGGTCAGAAGATGGTGTGTGGTGTTAATTTTCCTCCCCTTTACGTGGGTTCCAGGGATCAGTCATGTTATTAGTCTAGTACAGTAAGCAGCCTTACCCTCTGAGTCACCTCGCTGGCCCGCTTCATCTTGGGTTTGGAGGAAAACAGCATCTTAGACAGGAAAAGACTGGCAGAGAGCCTCTGGGCAAGGGAGATGACATACAGAGAACACAGCTAACTTGGAGTCTTGAGAGTGCACTGAGGAAAACATGAGGCTGGCGGCAGGGGGAGATCCAGGATGGTGCTGTCAGGAGCAGAGGCCTCACGCTGCGGCTTTATAAGTTGTTGCAAGTGCCTCAAGATTTCTTGAGAGCACCTTTAAGTTGCTTCCCTGGCTGTTGGGGAGTCAGCTGTTCTCTTTTGTTAAAATTTCTTTCTTGCCATTAAAATGTTCCTTTTTTATTTTTTTATTCACAGTTCACGGAGACTTTTTTGACCGAGAGGGACAAATTGTCCAAATGGAGTGGAATTCCTCAGTTGCTCCTTAAGCTGTATGCCACCAGCCACCTTCACAGTGACTTCACTGAGTGCCAAAACATTCTCAAGGTAACTAATTCATAGAGTCCTTAGAAAGGCTGTGCTCAGTCTCTAGATGCCCCAAACTGTTGTTGACCTTTTAAAAATAGCTAGTTTTTGTATGAACTTTAGAACATGGGAGAAGTTCAGAAACATGGAAAGAAGAAAACAATCACTAGTGATTCCATTCTCTTCAGCTAGTCAAGGTGTGGTTGTCCTGCGCAGCGTTGAAACATGCTTCCTTTGTTTGGGAGGTCAGCGCTGTGCCCAGGAACTGAGTGAGTCCCTCAGCCCCACCTCCTGTGGTCCTGGGGACTGAGCCCAGGCAGAGCCTTGCACATGCTAAGCTAGAATTGGACCCTCAGCCCCTATCCCCATCCCACCCCTAGATGATACTCCTTTTGAACAGAACTGTAAAGGCGCCATATCACTGAAGGCGCTTGGGAGGGGCTTGATTGCTGTAAAGATTGTCACTAAGGCAAGATTGACGTTGGATTATGCTTAGGTTGAGAGTTCAGTTGTTCTAGACACTTGTTCTCCAGTTGGCGCACAGTCTCAGGGCTGGCCACGCTCACAGTTCCTGACTGAGCGGCTGGGTCCAAGCTTGAACTTAGAGAAGCAGCTGGAGCTACAGTTATGATCTGTGTGAGCCTGTGGTCATAAAAAACTACAGTACTTTTCAGAGGCAAAGCTTCGATGACTGTATCACACAGGTTTGCTCTAAAATGCTTATTAAACTTATTTTTTCCCTTTAAGAAGAGATACCACATATTATAGCTTCTTTATGTGCCTTAAAATGCTTTCCAAATTGGGTGTGGAGCCTACATACCTTTAATCCCAGCATTTGGGAGGCCAGAGACAAGTGGATCTCTGTGAGTACAAGGCTATCTTTTACTATGTAGTTAGTTCCAGGCCAGTCAGGGCTACACAGTGAGACCCTGACTCTCAAAACAAGACAAAACAAAACACTGAAAGTGCTTTTCAAAAAACTTGTTACATTTTATTCCTGCCAAATCTCTGTTTTACAGAGCTGAGGTAAAATGAAAGCCGTGGGGAATGGCTATGCGAATGGCCTTGGTGTGTGATCTTGACCTCTTTATTCATTCTGTAAATGCATGTTTGAAACCTCTGTGTAAAACAGGGTTCTGTGCATTCTTTTTTCTGTTACCTGTGTTTTATGAACAAAGAATGCTGTGCCCCTCCCAATTTTTGAGAACCACTGCCTTTACCTGCTGTGCAGAACAGCTCTGCCTTAGTCTTAGAGGAGGAAGCCCACAGAAGAATCTGCCCAAGCTTGTCTGCAACTCAGTCTAGGGGAGAAACCTTGTTTGTAAACAGTTACAAAGTAAGGTTCTAAATGTCACCTGTGACTTAGCGATTCCTTTGGGTGGCTGTGGAAGACCATCAAAATGCCTCTGACTTGGAGAGGTCTCTGAGGACTTCCCGCAGGAGGTTGCAGTCCCACAGAGATTTAGTTATGGCTGCAGAACCAGTTGCTCCCTGCGAAACCTAGTAACTTCAGGTAGCACCACCGTCTTCTCCCAGCAGTTCTCTGTAAAATAGTTCTGCTTCCTGTAGAATTTATTGAGGGCCTGAAGATGTTTCGAATGTCCAAAATGACCTCACTGGTGCACTGGAGGGTTGCTGCTGGAAGTCAGTGAGGGATACACACCTTCCCCATGTAGCCACGGAGCTTTTCACAGTGTGGAGTGAGGTTCTGTGGGAGCAAGAGCCACTTCTACCTCTGTAAGGCTGTGTCTGAGTGTGCAGTGTCGCTTCTCCACACGCCATTGAAATCAGCCACACTAGCCAGATTCCATGGGAAGAGGGCTCGAGGGCCCAGATACTCCACTGAGGGCTATCTTTGTGCTGGGGGACGGGGCGTCATTTTGTAACTAAAATGCATATATTAATGTCTGGTCTGTTAAATTCTAAAAACAAGACTCTGAATGTGTCTGTGCTTTTTTTTTTTTTTAACCAGGAGATTTCCCCTCTTCTCTCCATGGAGGCTATGGCATTTGTAACTGAAGATAGGAAATTTACTCAAGAAGCTACATACCCAAATACGTATATTTTTGACTTGTTTGGAGGTGTTGATGTAAGTAGTTGGTTAATACTATTAATACTTAAGTCATTGAGAATTTAAAATGAGAATCAGGAAAGAAGAATTTCAGATTTTTGTTTGTTTGTTTTCTTTTTCAAGATAGGGTTTCTCTGTGTAGCCTTGGCTGTCCTAGACTCACTTTGTAGACCAGGCTGGCCTTGAACTCACAGAGATCCACCTGCTTCTGCCTCCCTGAGTGCTGGGATTACAGGCATGCGCCACTGCACCCAGCTAAGAATTTCAGATTTAAAGCAAACATTTCAGATTTGTGTGTTTGTTTTTGTTTTTGTTTTTGTTTTGTTTTTCTAGATGGCTCAGCGGTTAAGAACACTGACTGCTCTTCTAGAAGTCCTGAGTTCAATTCCCAGCAACCACATGGTGGCTCACAACCATCTATAATGTGATCTGATGCCCTCTTCTGGCCTGCAGGTGTACATGCAGGCAGAGCATTGTATACATAATCAATAAATCGGGGAGAGAGAGAGAGAGAGCGCGCGCGCGCGCGAGTGAGCGCGCGCGTGCGAGTGAGAGAGACAGAGAGAGAGAGAGAGAGAGAGAGAGAGAGAGAGAGAGAGAGAGAGAGAGAGCGCACGCGCGCGAGTGAGAGAGAGAGAGAGCGCGCCCTGGCTGTCCTGACCTTTTTGCATACCAGGATGTCCTCGAACTCACAGAGATCCACCTGCTTCTACCTCCCTGAGCACTGGGATTAAATATGTGTGCCACCATGCCCAGTACATTTCAGATCTTAACTTTTTATTTTTCTTTAATTTTCTTTTCTTTTCTTTCTTTCCTTTTTTTTTTTTTTTTTTTTTTTTTTTTTTTTTTCTTTTTTCTTTTTTCTTTTCAAGGCAGAATTTCACTATTCAGCTCTCTAGCTGTCCTGGATCTCATTATGTAGTCCAGCCTGGCCTCGAACTCAAGGAGGTCTGCCCACCTTTCCCTCCCTAGTGCTGCCATTAAAGGTGTATGCCACCATTGCCTGGCTTAACTTTTAATTTTTAAAAGTAAATTTATTTTACATTTGTGTGTGTGTGTGTGTGTGTGTGTGTGTGTGTGATGCACACATGCACACCCTTGTGGTTCTGTTCTTCTACCACGTGGGTCCTGTGGATTGAACCCAGGTCATCACACTTGGCGGCTTGTTCCTTACCCCACCAAGAATTTCTCTGGTCTGCATCTTACATTTATTTATTATGTGTAGAGTGTTCTGCCTGCATGTACACCTGCATAGAAGGGGGCATCAGATCTCATTATAGATGGCTGTGAACCACCATGTGGTTGCTGGGAATTGAACTCAGGACCTCTGGAAGTGCAGACAGTACTCTTAACCTCTGAGCCATCTCTCCAGCCCTGCATCTCACATCTTAACTTGAGATCTTTGGCATTCTCTTATGTTGAATCACTATAGTGTTAGCTTAGGAAGAATTTATTTGATGTGCTAAAAGAAGCACCTTTAAAAAATGTGCAAAGTAAAAAGTGTGTCTCCTGATGTCTCTTCTGTGGAAGCTGCTGTTTGCTCTGTGTCCCAGAGATGCTCTTGTTTATGTGCACGTACAAATGCAAATGCTCCGCATCCCCAGCTTAGTTTCTTTTCTCCCCACATGCACTGGCAGGCCATATATCCAGTATATTGTCTTCTGTTTTGCTCCCCCCCCATATAACATGCTAATTGGTACTGTTCCATTTCTGTACACCTAAATCTGCTGTATTTTAAATATCCAATTTGTATTCCTGGTGTAATTGTACCATGGTTTATTTGCTCAGACCCCAGTTGAACATTTAGTTTTTCCAGATTTTTTGGAGGTGTTGTTGTTGTTACAAACAAGATTGCAGAGGGTTTTTTACATACTTTTGGAGTCAAAGTATATATTTCTTTTATTTATTATTCTGCCATTTATACCAATTTTTATCAACTTGAATCCAAACAAAGGATAAGAGAATCTTTTTACTGTCACAAACATGCTGTATATATGTGTGTATTTTTAAAAATTATTTCTGGCCGGGCGTGGTGGCGCACGCCTTTAATCCCAGCACTCGGGAGGCAGAGACAGGCGGATCTCTGTGAGTTCAAGGTCAGCCTGGTCTACAAAGTGCATCCAGGACAGCCAAGGCTACACAGAGAAACCCTATTTTGAAGAACCTTTAAAATGTTTTCTTTTGGGCTGGAGAGATGGCTCAGTGTCTAAGAGCGCTGGCTGCTCTTCCAGAGGTTGAGTTCCCAGCACCCACATGGCAGATCACAACTGCATGTATCTCTAGTTCCAGGGGAGCTGACACCCTCACACAGACATACATGCAGGCAAAACACCAATGCACATGAAATTTTTAAAAAAAATTTAATTATTAGTTTTTTTTATTAGTTTTTATTTTTGAAATCATAATGTAATTACATCATTTATCCATTCTATATATTTTTAAAGATTTGTTTTCATTTGTATGTATTATGTGGTAGCATGTGTGCCTGTATGAGTTCATGTGCACCATGTATGTGCAGTTGTCTGTGGAAGCCAGCAGAGGGTGGAAGACCCCAGAACTGGAGTTGTAGATGGCTGTGAGCTGCCATGTGAGTGCTGAGACTCCAGCCTGGGTCGTCTGTGAGAGCAGCAAGTGTCTTAATTGCTCGGCTGTCTGTCTGCCCCCTGCATGTTGATTTCTGTGGACTCATTATACAAGCCTAGTCTTGGTACAGAAAGAGCACACTGATTATTACCACAAAATAAATTCTTTTTCCAACTGCTTAAATAAGTAGAACATATCAGCGCCTAGAGGCCTCTTCCCTGTGTATTTATTTTAAGCCTTTACTAAGCAGATGTAAGACGAGAGCAAAACAAAACAAAACCCCACATTTCTTTACAGTTCCTTTTTTGCCATTGAAATATGGCTCCCATGCCACACAGTGCACCCACTTAAAAGTATATGGTTCATTGTTTCTTGACTTTTTGCCCAAGTTCAAGTATAACATGTACAGTTCATTGTATTCAGAAGCATCCCACAGTCAGAATAGTTTCATCATACCCCGGAGGAACTGTTACCCCCATCCTCATCCTCCTACCCCGCGTAATCGGTAATTTCCCTTTGACTCTGTAGTTACTGGTCTGGATATTTCCTGTAAGTGGAATTATGTAATACAAGGCTTTTGTAAGCGGCTTCTTTGGCATAGCACAGTGCTTTCATGACTCATCCATGTTGAAGCATGTACAAACATTCCTGCGATACTCCACTGTGTGGATGCACAGCACACGTTGTGTATCTATGTCTGTTGATAGGCAGTTGACTGTAATGAGGACTACTGCCTATAAACACTCCTGAGCAAGTTTCCGTGTGGACACGTGCTGTCCTCCTCCTGGGTGTGTACCTAGGCGTGAAGTTGCTGGGTCACATGGTAACGTGCTGCAGTTGAGGGAGCTGGCTGACGTTTTCAAAAGAGGCTGCGCTGTTTCATACTCCTTTCAGCTGTGTGTAAATATTCCGATTTCTCTTTGTTTTTACCAATACTTTTATCATCTGCCAACTCTGTAACCCCCATTCCAGTGACAGTGAAATGCTCCATTGTGATTTGGATTTGCATTTTCCTGATGACCAATGACGATGACTGTCTTTCATGTGTTTGTCACCTGCTTCTCTTTAAAGAACTGTTAGTTTCTCCTATTCCCTTTTTCAAATCAGGTTTTCTCCTTTTTATTACTAAGATGTAAATTTTTTTTTCGAGATAGGGTTGCTCTGTGTAGCCTTGGCTGTTGTGTGTAGGCCAGGCTGGCCTTGAACTCACAGAGATCCACCAGCCTCTGCTTCCTGAGTGCTGGGATTAAGGGCATGCACCGCCATTCCCAGCTAAAATGTAAACTTTTTATATATTTTCTCGATAGTTAAAAAAATTTGTATTCTTCTGTGGGTGTTTTTGAGTATTTTCATGTGTTTGTTATTTCTTCTCTATCAACTGTTAGTAGCTGTTTTATTTCTTTTATTTGGTTATCGTCCCATTCACTTATGTAAATGCCTACATAAGTGTAAACACACCCATATGGGTGTCAGGTACCTGTTGTGGCCATCATAGTGTTTCTGATCTCCTGGAACTGAAGTTACAGATGATTGTGAGCCATCATGTAGGTGCTGGGAACCAAACCTGGGTCCTTGGGTGAGAGGTGGAGAAAAAAAAAGTTTTCCTGTAAAAGCAT
This sequence comes from Acomys russatus, assembly GCF_903995435.1. Taxonomy (NCBI): domain Eukaryota; kingdom Metazoa; phylum Chordata; class Mammalia; order Rodentia; family Muridae; genus Acomys; species Acomys russatus. The sequence goes on along the minus strand of NC_067140.1, from coordinate 5,005,106 downwards.
CTTTTACTCTCCTGTTCAGTTGTTGTCTGGGAGGCTTACTGCCTCCATCTACTAACCTGGGCCTAGTCCTGGAGGCTTCTGGCCTCCATATAATCTCACCTAGGCCTAGAATGTTTTCAGCCTCTGAGACCTACTGCTTAATAAGGTCTTACTTGTTCTTTCTGAGCGCTGGGCTGGCTGGTTCAACTCAGCTGTTCTGGCTCAAACTCCTCTCCCAGCTGACTTATTTAATCTGGCTTCTCTGTCGGCCTGGAATTTCTCTACTTGACCTCAACCAACTCAGCAATCTGCTCTAATCTTGTGGCTTCTTCTCATTTCCTGGCTCGTTCCATCTTCACCTGAGTTCTCTCTCTGTAACCCACCTCTGTATTACTGTCCTGGTAAAAACTGCCTCTTAAGTAATTTCCCTCTCATGAGAATTGGGCGTATCCTATTCTGTCAAATCTTCTCTGATTTGTTACCTTTTCTGCCTCTACCTTCTAAGTACTGGTTACAAGTGTGTGTGTGTGACTGTCCTAACTTAAAACTTTGCTGTAAAGAAAAAAACAAAGCCATCACCCCCACCACCACCCAAGAAAATGTTGGAGAGATGGCTCAGAGGTTAAGAGCACTGTCTATTCTTCCAGAGGTCCTGAGTTCAATTCCCAGCAACCACATGGTGCCTCACAACCATCTATAATGTGATCTGATGCCCTCTTCTTGCCTGCAGGCATACATGCGAGCAGAGCACTGTATATACAAAATTAATAAATAAATCTTTAAGAAAGAAAGAAAGAAGGAGTCCCATTAAGTTGCTCAGATTGGCCTGGTGGTCACTCTGATTTCCAAGTCGGCCTTGAGTTTTCAGTCCTCCTGTTTTCCATGTATTTGCTGCTGTAGTCTCTAGGTGACAGGAGCAGTTATACGCATGGGATGAAACAATATTGGGCCACTGCAAATTGAGATGAAGTCTGTTTTGTCTCTTCTGCATGGTCTGAGACAATGACCAAAGAAAGAAAAAAAGAAAGAAAATGTTAACCCTCCTGACTCCCAGATAGCTGTAGTTGTATACCTATGCTTCCAGACCTGGCTACAGTGGCATTAATTGCAAAAGTAAAGATTGAGTGTTACGTCTTCAGCATGCCTGGCCTTTGCATTCTCGTTCTGTTTCCTTCTGTGCTGACAGAACCGCAGCCTTGAGTATACTCGGTGAGGGCTCTACCACCAACACCCCTCCTCCCAGCCCCGCTTTGTAAACCCCTCGTTGGTGATCAGCATTCCCTCTTGGTCAGCTTTTGTGGTCTGTAGCACCCACTCACTCAGACCCTTGACCTCGTTAGGAATGTGCATAGGAGGAGATGAAGAAGTAGTTCAGAGCTTATGATCACTGGCTGCTCTTGTAGGTGACCCAAGTTCAGTTCCTGGCACCTACATGGTGGCTCACAACCATCTTTAACTCTGGTTCCAGGGGTCCAAAGCCTCTTCTGGCCTTCATGAGCATTGCACACAAGCCGTGCACACGTAGGCAGAGCACTCATGCGCATCCAAACAATGAAACCTAAAAATAGAGACATGTACATTGAAAGGTAGGGAGATGGTTCAGTGGGTCCAAGCACTTGTTCTAAAAGCCTGAAGGCCTGGATTTGAGTCCTCAGATTCCACTTAGCAGGAACCTCTGTAATCTGAAGTGTGGGTCAGACAACGTGTGTCTGAACGCCAGGTAGAGCTGCACTTGGCGTACAGGGCCTCTTATTCATTATTCTCCTTCAGCTTATCTTAGGGAAAATGCTTGATGCAGTTGAGCATTTTACTTACATCTCAGGAGCTCAGGGGATTTTGATCTCTCTTGGAAAGCATTGGCTGATACCCAGAACCCACATAGTGGAAGAAGAAAACGGATGACCACAAGTTGTCCTCTGAATTCCACAGACTTTCCAGGGTACCTGTATGTGCCCCCCCCCCTCCCCCAGCATTGATTAGTGTGCTACCCGAGGGCTGGAGGCTGGGTGGTAGGTAGAGCACAGCTGCCACTATTGCACAAAGCAAAACAGCTGCCTTCAGAGCGCCTTTCATTGTTCCCCCAAGTTCTGAGACCTCTTTCTTGACTTTCACCAGTGCAGTAGTGCAGCGAGCCCTGGGAGTCTCCAGAAGAGACCGTCTAGGGCAGGGATGCTGAGGGTTTTCATTTTGTCAGCCACCACCTCATGCCAAAGCCCCTCCCATCAGCTGGTGTGTTGGATTCACTCCTGTCAGGAGCACCTCTGAGAATGGATTTGGTTTCTACAGATTTGCTGCTGGTTTGGGATGAGGAGAGGCTTTCTTAGCCTCTTCAGCTCATCTCCCTAGTCTTACAGGCTGCCCATTGGCTTTAAAAACCACGAGAAGAGACAAAACCTTTTAAAATGCCATGGGATCTTTGTTTCTCTCACTTGGCTCAAAGTGTCTTGTGTATGCTGTCCAGTCCTGGTGTATAGCTGGAAAAGGCTGGAAGAGCATTTTGGTCTGTTCCAAAATTGTTTCTAATTTGATTTAAACAACAAAATAAAGCTAAATACCTATTTATGGTGAATATCTTTTAAAAACATGGACTTAGATATTTTGTTATCACATAGATTACTTCAAAATACTTTTTACATTTTAATATGTTTCTATTTTATGGGCATTGGTGTTTTGCCTACATGTATGTCTATGTGAAGTCATCAGATCCCCTAGAACTAGAGTGACAGACAGTTGTGAGCTGCCACGTAGGTGCTGAGAATTGAACCCGGGTCCTCTGAAAGAGCAGTCAGTGCTCATAATCACTGAGCCATCTCTCCAGCCCCACTTCAAAGTACTTTAATATCTTTAAATACAAAGTGGGCTGGAGGTGAACTGTTGTAATCCCGGCTCATGAGTTGGATGCTAGCCTGGGCTGCTCAGCTAGACTGTGTCTCAAAAACAAATAGAAAAACTGAAATAGAAAATAGCTTTATTTAACAAGTAAAACCCTTGTTATAAAAACAAGAGATACAGGGCTGGAGAGATGGCTCAGTTGTTAAGAGCACTGACTGCTCTTCCAGAGGTCCTGAGTTCAATTCCCAGCACCCACATGGTGGCTCACAACCATCTGTAATGTGATCTGATGTCCTCTTGTGGCCTTCAGGTGTACACGAAGGCAGAGCACTGTATACTTGATAAATAAATCTTAAAAAAAAAAAAAAAACAAAAGCAAGAGATGCTCCTTAGGGCTGGAGAGACAACTCAGGGGTCAAGAGAGTTTATGCTGATTCTGTGCCCAGCACCCAAATGGGGAACCACAACTTCCCTAACTATCCATAGGATCCAGTGCCCTCTGCTGGCCAGAGTGCGTCTACTGACCCTTACTCACTGCCACCTGGAACAGGAGGCTTTGTAGCAGCTCCTTAGACCACACATGTTCATAGTAAAGGTTGCTTTGTGAGTTGTGCTTTGAATTAATTTTGAAGATTTTTATACTATTTTTGTTTGTTTGTTTTTAGCTTCTTGTAGAAATTCTCATGAGGCCTACAATCTCCATCCGGGGACAGAAACTAAAAAGTAAGTATGTTTGCTAGGTGCTGGTCCTAGTCCCAGTGTGCCGCCAGTGTGGGTGCCATTGGCAGGAGCTGCTCTGTCCTTCCCAGGCTAAGCAATGCACTCTACTAATTGTGAATTTGTTAGAAAGGAAGATTTGTTTCTTTACAGAAAAACCACAAAAGCCACTGCTTTAAAAGAGTTAGTTGCATCTTTGTACTTTGCTGGATCTAGATTTTCTTGAGACATTCTTATGTTACGTGTGTTGTCAGAGAAAGCAAAGGCTACACGGTAAGATTGTCTTGTTTGAACAGCCCACAACCCTGTCAGACTTTTGTTGTAAAGGAGATCTGTGTTCTTGTAAAAAGCTCAGTTGTGCTGGGGGTAGTGGAGCAATTCCTCCAGTCCAGCACTCCGGGGCAGAGGCCAGCCTAGTCTGCGCAGTGAGCTCCAGGACAGCCAGAGCTACATGAAGATCCCGCATCCAAGTAAATAAATAAGTAATGAAAAAAAGCTCAGTCATTGACAGAGTCGTATATGGCAACAACTCAGTGTTTGCATAATACATAATTTTTTAAAGCTGGGTGATATTGGTTCTATATTTTTATAACTTACATGTGTGACAGGCATTCTTTTTTAGGATTCAATATTTAACTTTTAAAAACTACCTTAAAAAAAGGTATACTCTGCCTTTAAAAGCTAAAGATAAAAAAAGTTAGGGATCACTTCAGTTAACGTGTGTGTGTGTGTGTGTGTGTGTGTGTGTGTGTGTGTGTTATATATACACATTTTAAATTTACACCTGTGTCAACAGAATGTACTACTGTGTGAGGCCCCATTACTGTGTATGTAGCAGTTTAAAAAAATCATATTCTTCTTTGGTGGGGCTGGGGCGAGGCAGGCTGGCCTTGAACTCTGTGCCTGAGAATGACCTTAAATTCCTGATCCTCCTGCTTCCACCTTCCAAGTGCATGCTTGAGTTGCCAGGCCCTGCTCTCATCTCTGACAGGAAGTAGCATCTTTTAATATAGTGGTTCTCAACCTTTCTAATGTGTGCTTCATGTTGTGGTAATGCCAACCATAAAGTTATTTCTATTGCTGCTTCATAACTGTAATTCATCTACTGTTCTGAGTCATAATGTAAATGCCTGATATGCAGGATGTCTAATATTTGACTCCCGTGAAAGGGTCATTCATCCCCCAAAGGGACACACAGGTTGAGAACCGTTGTTTTAATGGCTTATTGGCCACTCTTGGTTTCTCCTCCCCCCCTCCCCCAGTAGATTTTGTAGGTGCCATGAGGAGTGGGAGTTCTCTTCCTCTTGCTTGCAACTCCACATTAAAATGAATAGTGAGCAGATTCCTGGTGAATGCATGAATCTAACTCCCTTGGGAAATGGAAAACTGAGAACTCCTGAAATAGTCATTAAAAAAATAAGCAAGGCAAATAGGTCGGGAGGTGGTAATAAGGGACACCACATACCTGCACAGTCAAAAGCATGAGCAGCCCATCTGTCTGGTCAGGCTGGTCACAGGGCCATTCATTGGGACCCTGAGGGAGATCTCGATGTTAGAGCTCATGGTAGTGAGGAAGAGAATGGAAAGAGCAACATCAGACACAGACAGAGCACCCTCCATGGCTCACACTCAGTTTTGTCATCACTGGGTTGGGAGGGGTCATAAAATTAAGTTCCTTTTTGTACTACTGTCTTGTTCTGATCATAGAAAATAGTGAGTTCTTTCCGTAGTGGAATTGACAGTATATGAGACATCAGCAGCCACTTTCCTAATATAAATAACTGTAGCAACAACAAACCCTAAGCCCCTTGGCAAGTCTGAGGCAAAAGTGATATCCTTATTTTCTGCCAGCAGAGCCTTCAATGGGAGTGTGTAGGAGGAACGGCCAGGACTCCTGGCTCTGGGTCCTAGCAGTTGTGCTTCTGAACATACACCTGATAGAGAGGAGCTTGTGTGTTCACCTAACGCTTGCAGTCTAAGCGCCTGCACAGTGCTGGGACTGAAGACACACTACACATGCCCAGCTAGAACGTGCTGTACGTTCCAGAAGTGTGCTGTTGTTACACTGTTTTCTATGAGGAAAAATAAGTCTCCTCTTTCCTTTTCAGTAAGTGATGAGATGTCAAAGGACTGCTTGAGCATCCTGTATAACACCTGTGTCTGTGTGAGTACTCCTGCCATTGCGGCCCATTTATCTCCTCCTTCGTCTTGAGTGATGAGATGGGAATGTTGGCATGAGAACTGTCTTCAGGTACTTAAGGCAATTAATTGGCCTTATTTTCTGTGTGCCTGACAATCGGGACCAGCAGGTAGAAATAATGGAGAAACATAATTTTTTTTAAATTTCTTTTTTAGACAGGCTTTCCCTGTGTAGCCTTGGCTGTCCTGGACTCACTTTGTAGACCAGTCTGGCCTCAAACTCACAACAACCCGCCTGCCTCTGCCTCCTAAGCACTGAGATTAAAGGTATGCACCGCCATGCCTGACCCAAAACATAATTTTGTAGCACTTAGTAAGACCCTAAGCTACCTCAACAAGCCCGAACTCTGTAGCCAGCGTGCACACACACAGAGACACAGATACACACACACACACACACACACACACACACACACACACAGGTGTCTGAGCAGAGAATGACCATTACTTGTTGAAGGGTGACAAGTGATGGCAGAGGGTATCTGTCCTTAAGATAACTTTTAACTCCACTCTACCTGTCCTTCGTTTTCTTTATTGGAAAGCAAAAGCCATAGATCCTGCCCATATATTGAGTGCAGCAGTCTGTGCGGGTGACTCTCCAAGAAGAGTGGTGAATAAAGGAAGTAATCTGACAGGAAGAAGAAAGCTGCACACTTACTATTGGAACTTGGTTTTGTGCCCTGGCCCTGGCCTTAGTACGGCTCCCTGACCCCGGTCCACAGAGTGTTTATAATCAAACTGACATCACAGGGTTGTTGGGAGAACTCGGTGAGATCACAGGTGTAGATGCACTCTGTAAGCAGTGTGTAAATGTCAGCTTTGAAAAGCAAAGTTACGGTACTTATGGTAGGAACTTACGGTAAACTTACTTGTTGCGGTACGCAGCAGAACACGCTAAGTGCTGCTGTGCCTCTGTCATGGAAGCAGAAGAAACATTTAACCATTCTACAGAGGACTTGAGGTGAGCACTGCTAGGACCACAAAATGAGAAGTAGATAAGAAAGGAAAGGATGGGAGAAAGGTGGGCACACAATCTACAGACACTGGGCTGACAGGAAATGCAGACAGTAAACATATGAGCCACAGGTGGGCTCTAGGTTCTTAGTGGCCAGCACAGATGGCGAGCTGCTGGGACCCCGTGCACAGCGGCATCCCTGGTGGTGGTGTGCTGTGGGTCATAACCCATGTCAGTTTACTGTGCATTGCCTCAGAGCCACTTCTTTTGAAATAAGAAACATAATTATTTTGATAATATATTTTATTAACACATCTAGCAAGAATATTATTACTCCATGCTTTCAGAACCCAGTGTGAGTTTTACATGTAGAAAGTGTCTCAGTTTGGACCAGCTGCTTTCAAGTGCTCAGTAGCCATGCTGTCACAGCACAGCACAGAAAAGCAGAGGCAGCTCTATAGGCAAAGGCTAGTTGTCAAGAGTACTCAACTGTTTTTGCAGCTAAAATTCAATAATATTAAAAAAAAAAAAAAAAAGACAGCATAGAAGAGAGTGACTCCATAATTGTCAAGTGCCTTACAAGAGTGTTTTAAATTGTGACCCAGTATTAACCACAGACATTCCAGTAAGACAGTTCAGTTTTAAAAACTAAAGGCTACAGGGATGGCTCGTCTGAAGTGCTCACCGTGCAAGCATAAGGGCCCCACTTTGCTCTCATGTAGAAAGCGATGGGTGCTCCGTGCCTACAGTCACAGTGCTGAGGATGTAGACAGGGGCGTACCATGGCCTGTTGGCCAGGCAACCTAGCTTACTTGTTGAATTCTAGGCCAGTGAAAGACTCAGCACATTTCTACCAATATCTTTGTTTTGAAAGTTAAATTTGATTGACACATTTATCTCACAGATTATAACATTCTCTTAGCTTGGTACCCATTGGTTGGTTTAAAAGCCAAACTCTTGAACCTTACTTTTGAGGTCATTTGCCAACTAGTTCTTTTATTTCCTTCATTATGGATAACTTGTTTTTTTATTCTAGCTTTTAAATACTGCCCATGTTCTAGGTTTGCTGTAGATAGCAGGGGTGCAATAATAGAGAACAGAGTACCTCAAGCTGGGCCTGGTGGCGCATGCCTTTGATCCCGGCACTTGAGAGGCAGAGGCAGGTGGATCACTGTGAGTTCGAGGCCAGCCTGGTCTACAAAGTGAGTCGAGGGCAGCCAAGGCTACACAGAGAAACCTTTCTGTCTCGGAAAACAAAACAAAACAACAAAACAAAGAATAGAGTCCCTCTGTTACATCACAGCTGGCGGGGGAGGGTTGTGTATGGTGAAGGTTGTGGACAGCTGTAGACCAGGTGCTGTGAGGCTCCAGGGAAGGAAAAGGTCATGTGTTGAGAGTGGGCTAGGGACGATTTTACGAAGAAGGACTCATCGTGATGAGTTGGTAGGCTGCCTGTTCACATCTTTGACAGTAATTTATAAATAACAAAGCATTTACTTATGTGAGTATATGTTTGTGTGTGGAGGTTGGAATCAGTTTGTTGCGGGGCGGTTCTCTCCTTCCACCATGTGGGTCCAAAGATCACGATCAGGTGGCAGGTGCCTTTACCATCCTGTTGCTGGCCCCGAAGCATATTCTTGACTAAAGAAAATGGTAACTCTAGACAAGATACAGAGTGTAAATCACATGTGATCCCATTAACGAGATTAAACAGCTATCGGTAATCTGCTACAAATAATTTCAGACTTTTGTATGCTGCTCTGTGTAGAAGCAGTTCATGACAAGCTTTTTCATTCTACAAAAGGAAAAAAAGGATAGTTACATTATATTTTTGATGGCATTTCCCCCATAATGTAGACAAAGCATACTTGATTTATATGTCTCTACTAGCCAACACTCAGCTTGTTCCATGTGGCTGAATGTGCTAACAGCCAGATTCACTCTGACCTGATCTGAGGTGAGTCTCTGAGAGGCACTGAGTACCTGTGTGAAGGACCATGGAGTGCCAAACAGAAGAGCAAAGGAAACTTAAAGCCTGTTGGTTCCTCCAGCATCACTTTGGCTCCAGGTGCAGAATGAGAGGCTCACAGTGTGGGCAGAACTTTCTGCACTCTCACTGGAATCCTTCTGGACTTTTGAGATAGCATGTGCAGGTGAAGAGATGCCAAGCCAGCTGAAGCTGTTCGTTGCCCCCTGCTCTTTTCCTCGTTCCCAGCTCCAAAGTGCTCTGAGGGCCCGGAGTCCTTACCCACCTTCCCCCAGTACCCATGCCTTCCTAGATTTGTTGGCTCACGCTGGTTTTCAAGGTGAGATGGATAGCTTTCTGTATCTGGGATAATGCTTATTGTCACAAGCTCTTCTGCCTTTTCTCCTTTCTCCCTGTGACAGACCGAAGGAGTAACAAAGCGTTTGGCAGAAAAAAATGATTTTGTGATCTTCCTGTTTACACTGATGACAAGTAAGAAGACGTTCTTACAAACAGCGACTCTCATCGAAGATATTTTGGGTGTTAAAAAGGTGAGCTGTGTTCTGCTGTGGGAGGGTGTCTTGGGTACTGCATTGCTGGCCCTGGTTAACGACTGGACAGGACCTCTTTCAAAGAAGCTCTTCCACGCCCTAGAGGTAAATCCTTAGTTTTTAGCTAGGTGATAGCTCCATATATAAAGTCAGGTTATACCCCTCATGCCAGTGGCTCTTTATGGCTATCAGACTTGCACATATAAATTGAAATCAAACAGTATGAAGCACAAAACATTACATTGATTGGTGAATGTAATGGCATTTATAGTGTTCCTTGCTAAGATAAAATTGCTCCTCACTAACCTTAGTGGAACAAGTTGTTCTTAGCATGCTTTTGTGTTGTGTGCGCTGCTGACTGCTCACAAGCCAGCTTTCTGTGTTTGGGCTGCTTCCCCTGGTGTTTGCTCCTCTAGTGGGAATATCTGGCCTCACTTATTTAATCTACCTTTATGTTTCTTTACCAGCCCTCAGTTAAAGTTGGTTACTTAGTGTGAACATGAGATTTCAGTGTAAGCACTGAAATCCTGCCTCTCATTTCCCTTTCTTTTTTGTTTCATTTTGTTGTTGTTGTTGTTGTTGTTTTATGAGACAGGATTTCTCTGTGGAGCTCTGACTGTCCTGGAAGTCACATCGTAGGTCAGGCTGGCTTCAAACTCAGATATCTGTTTGCCTCTGCCTCCTGAGAGCTGGGAGTAAAGGCGTGCACCATTACTATCTTTTTTAAATAGTGGTACTAGGGACTGTACTTAGGATCTTGCACAATCTAGGCAAGTGTTCTACCACAGAACTATTATCCTGTAGCTTACCATATAGTTGAGGTTTATGGGGGTAAGAGTGAGGCTTCGTCTCAAAAGGCAGCAACAAAAAGATGAAAGCATTAAAGTTTTCTCATCAGAAACTCAGGCTTCCAAAAATATACTCATGTGCACTATACTAGGGTTTTGGTATAGTGTTTGTTAGGACCTAGAGTTTACTTCCTTGGTCCTCTCCACGCCTCCCTGTTGATTGCTGGTAGGAGGTTTCTTCTCATTGCTGCATAGTCTCCTGGAGGTTGATGGTGTAAAAGGGGGATCCAAACACACTGTCAACCAGCCTCCACTTCTGCTTTCTGCAGGCCTTGCCTGTTGTCACCAGGCAGAAGCATCACAAGTGTCCCGTTGTCTGTGGGAACACATTTCCCATGTATACAGGCCTCAGACAGACCCTTTGTGCTCTTTGATAAAATGCCTTTGTTATTTACCAAGAATCATGTGCTCAGTCCAGTGTGTGAGAGTGGCTGTCAGTGCAGGAGCCCCGTGCTCCCTGGCGGTCTCTGAGTAGGAAGCACTGACTGCTCTTCCTCAGCTTTGCTCACCTGGCAAACGCCCTCATGCCTTCTCATCCCTGTCTGTGTTGTCCAAATCGGTGAGGGGTTCTACCACCCTCTGTAGGTGCCTTGATGTAGCATGCAAAACTAGGGTGGGAGAGGTACCTGCAATTCTTGTAACAAAGGACTGATACTCAGAATTCATAAAAATTCCTACAAATCAGCACAAAAAAGACAAAGCCTAGTTAGCAAGCAAGCAGTGGTACAAACAGGTGTTTCACAAAGGATGAATAGATGAGCCATAAAGAGATGTTTGGTTTCATTGAAAGTCAGGAAATGCAGATCCTACCTGTGTGAAGTGAGAGCAGATCCTAGTGGATGCAGAGTGGAAATGCTTCCGGCAGAGTATGTACTTGTCCAGTTTGGGCTTTGTTGTTGTTGTTGTCGTTGTTTTTAACTTCATTGTGTGCATGCTGTGTGCCCAGCACCTGAGAAGCACTGCCCCAAGGACTGGGGCCTCCGTGTTTTCCTGTGGCTGAATGTGACCTGTGCCTCAGTGTACTTGTGGGAAATGATTCTCAGAAATGAAAACATGCAGCCAGAGAGACGGCCTGACAGGTACAGGGACATGAGCCTGGGCTCAGTCCCTGGGAAACAGTGGAAAGAGAACCAACAACTGGGAGTTGTCCTCTGACTTCCTTTTGTGCTATGGCACACACTCACCAGTATATACACATACATAACATATACACACACATGCACACCCACCCATACATATACACACACCCCATATATACACATAGATGCAAATACACGTGTGTACACACATGTGCGCATCCACATGTAATTAGAAAAAAGGGTTTTTGTTCTGTTCTGTTTTGTTTTGTTTCTTGAGGCAGGGTTTCTCTGTACAGTCATGGCTGTCCTGGAACTCATTTTGTAGACTGGAGCTGGCCTCAAACTCAGGGATCCTCCTGCCTCTGCCTCCTAAGTGCTGGGATTAAAGGTGTGTGCCACCACTGCTTGGCTAAAATAATGTTTTAGGGAAGCAAAAATAATCAGCTAGGGAAATGCTAGATGGATAAAACAGCTGCTGTCTAAGTGTGAGAACTGGCTTTTGGATCCCAGTACCCACATAAAAGCCAAGTGGTCAGAGTAGTCCCTGTGTAATCCCACCTCCTAGAAGGCATAGACAGGGATCCTGGGCAAGCTGGCTAGCCAGACAAGGCAAACAGGCATGCTCCATGCTCCTGTCAACATGGTAGATTGAGATCCAGGAAGACACCTCATGTGCCATACACACTGCACACACATGTGAACATGTATACACTACATGTTTTTTTATTTAAAAAAAAAAAAAAAAAAGGAACGAGACCACTAGAGTGTACCCAGAAGGTCTGTCTATTAGCTAGAGGGAACAGATCCAAGTGTGTTATGCGAGGATATTGCTGGAAAATGTTCTTCCCTGCCACCCCCATACATATTTATTGGATTGTGATGGAAAATATGTTTTACTGGTCATTCAGAATTCTTTAGCAACTACTGTCCTAGAAGAGCTTCTTTATGGGCATCAAGTGACAATACTTAGGGTTGTCAGAGCAGAAAACCTAAAAAGCAAGCCTATGACCCATGTCTCCTCACACACTGAAATATAATAAAGCATTAGATATGGCTGGTGCTGTGGGCAAAAGCACAGCTGAGTCGGAGTGACAGTGATAAAAGCCAGCTGCAGAACCCTGTAGATGGCGTGTCGTTTTCATAAAATTAAAAGATAAAACAAACCTTTTTGATGATAAAGCCATAAAAAATTCATAGCAGTGGTCACCTCTGACAGAGGCGGAGAGATATGGTAAGGAAGCTGCACACAGCCGACTATGCTTTATAACATGCATCACATATTAAAATTTTAAAAATTAGAACCTGTATTCTGGCAGTGGGGAGGCTGAGGCAGGGGGATTGCTAGATGCCTCAGGCTACCCTAGCCTACATCGTGAGTTGTAAACCAGCCTGAATTACAGGAGGATGCCCCATCTCATAAACAACAGCAGCAATAAAAAGTGGGATGGGGGGACAGGACTAGAAGGAGGGAGGAGCTGAGAGTCAGAGATACTGAGTTAGATGGGCTGGGCCGGGGCATGAGGAGCTGAAAGTGTCTAATGATGACAGTAGCTGACATCTGTGTGCTGACTGGGCAGAGAGGACTCCCAAATGCTGCTTCCTCCATCACCACATACAAGAATCATTTGCTTATTTAGTGCACCGTTACTAAGCTCCGCGCCACCAGGCAGTGTGCATGAGAGCTAGCCCTGAAGGAAAGTAAGGTCTGTCCCTCTTGAAGAAGTGTCAGATTACTTGGAAAATAGATGAGGGACAAATAATGGCAAGTTCCTATGCAGCGATAGAAAAATGCGCAGTCTAGTGGAAGTTAAGCGACTTAGTGGGCTTAGAAGAAGCAGGAGCTCTCTGTAGACTATGTGACCCTTTAAAACAAGGACATCTCATGCAGCATACACAAATTGAAGGAAGAAAAATACATCATAAACATAAGCATTTTGTGTATTTACTTTATGTGTATGGGTGTCTTGCCTGCGTGTATATATGTGCACCACATGCATGCAGTACAGGGGCTGGAAGAAAGTGTTAGATCCCCAGGAGTTACAGACAAGTGTGAGCTGCCATGTGGCTGCTGGTAATTGAACCTGGGTCCTTTGGGAGAGTAGCCAGTGCTCTTAACCACTGAGCCCCAGGCCAGAATGCCCTTTTTTATTTTTTATTTTTATTTTTTAAATAAATAATAGAGCATTAGTCAGGTTTTGTTAGGAAAAACAAACAAACAAACAAAAACTAACATGGGCTCCTTGGGAAGAAAATGAAGTTTATTTGACTTACATTTCTGGAGCATCAGAATTCACACAGCATAGCCTGCGTGGCTGTGTCGCTGCATGGCAGTTAGCAACGTGGAGTGTGACAGAGCCACGAAGAGAGAGTGGATGGGACCAGACTTAGGTTTTTTATACTTTTATTCCATGAATTACCAAGGAGTCCCAGGAAAGCCACCTTCCAGCAGGATACCCTAATTTCTTAAGGATCTCTTGAAGGTCCTCCACCTTCCAGCAGAGCTCCCCTAAGAGCCTAGTTCTCTGTGCATGAACCTGTGGTGAGACTGAAATACAGCTAGGAATAGAAGGAAAATTCCTCGATATGCTGTAGAGCATTTGTTAAAAGTTATAGTAAGCTGGGTGTAGTGGCGCACACCTTTAATCCCAGCACTTGGAAGGCAGAGGCAGGTGGATTGCTGTGAGTTTGAGGCCAGCCTGATCTACCAAACGAGTCCAGGACAGCCAAGGCTACACAGAAAGACCCTGTCTTGAAACACTCCCCCCAAAAGTTATAGTAAACATCAAACTTTGGAAATATGTCTGATAGAGGCAGGAAGAGAAGTTCTATATTGTGTACATGTAAGCAAAAAACAGCTATAGGGTCGCTCCCTGCAGCATTCAAGTATGGTGAGACATCATAGTTCACCTAAGTGCATAGAGGAGAGTGAAACACTGTAGTGAAGCCATGAAAGAGAATTGAGCTGGCGCCGTTTGCCAGAGGTTCTATATAGATTTCTGCATAGAATTACAAGTAGGCTCTAGTATATTCACATCACATGCCCAGCGTGCTACACAGGTTGATGGGAGTGTTGATGAGGGCTGGAAACTACCTAAGAACAGGAAACACAAGTTCAAAATCATGGCTGCCTCCAGGAGGGAGGGGGACTGAGGGTAACTGTAGCACTTCACGGAGGCCTTTGGCTGAATAGGAAAAGTTTTACTTCTTTTTTAAAAGTTAATCCAATAGGAACTGTAGCTCAACTAGTAGAGTGCTTGCCTGGCGTGTGCAGAGCCCTGGGCTTGACCCACATAACTGTCACAGTAGGGACACCTGTAATCCCAGCACTCAGGAAGCAAGAGAATCAGAAACTCAAGTTAATCCTCAGCCACAAAGTTCGAGGCGAGCCTGTGCCACATAGACCCTATGTAATTTATAAAACTTAATGGTAGGCTTTTTAAAGTGGGGCAAAATTTTGCTGCCAGAACAAAGGTAGATAGTAGGACAGTTGTGCTTACAGGGTAAATGTAACCCCCACCTAACTGAGGTAGGAGAGATCCCAGAACTTAACTGAGGTCTGCAGAGCTGGGATTTGAACCTAAGTGGTCTTCACTGCTGAGGCCACATAAGAGGAATGCAGGAAAACACATGCAACTTCTTGAGGAATTGAGCGTGGGGATTGTTTATTTGTGTCTTCCATAGGAGATGATTCGGCTAGATGAAGTGCCCAACCTGAGTTCCTTAGTGTCCAATTTCGATCAGCAGCAGCTTGCTAACTTCTGCCGGATTCTGGCTGTCACCATTTCCGAGATGGACACAGGGAGTGATGACAAACACACACTTCTTGCCAAAAATGCTCAGCAGAAGAAGAGCTTGAGTTTGGGGCCTTCTGCAGCTGAAATCAACCAAGGTAAAGGGTTCTCAACATTTAAATGTTTGTTTATTATTTATATAGTATTCTGTGTGCATGTGTGCCTGCAGGCCAGAGGAGGGCACCAAGTCTCATTATAGATGGTTATGAGCCACCATGTGGTCGCTGGGAATTGAACTCAGGACCCCTGGAAGAGTAGGCAGTGCTCTTAACCTCTGAGTCATCTCTCAGCCCCCTGAGACTCTTCTTAAACCACCTGGCTCTTAGTATTTGCATGCAATCAGTGTTTTAGGGTTTCCGGGGCCCACTTGGAGTCTGTAAATTTTATGTGTCTTTTTCTTTTATGTTTCAGTTTTAGGACAGAGTTCAATAGCTTAAATTAGGCACTTTTTGTTTTTGGTTTTGGTTTTGGTTTTTGGTTTTTTTCGAGGCAGAGTTTCTTTGTGTAGCTGTGGCTGCCCTGGACTCACTTTGTAGACCAGCCTGGCCTCGAACTCACAGCGATCCACCTTGCCTCTGCCTCCCAAGTGCTGGGATTAAAGGCCTGCGCCACCACTCCTGGCTACTTATCTATTTCTTATTATTTTATATATATATAGGTGTTTTGCCTGCATGTATGTCTGTGCACCACGTGGGTGCCTGGTACCCAAGGAGGCCAGAAGAAGGTTTCATATCCTCCTGTGTGGTGCTGGGAATTGAACCCAGGTCCTCGGGAAGAACAAACTCTTTAATCCTCTGAGCTGACTCTCAGCCCTTTGGTATTTTGTTTTAAGAGGATAACTGTAGTTGCTATCACAGTAAAAAGTTTTTTCCATCTGGATATGGCAGCACATATCTGTAATCCTAGCACTTGGAAGGTAGAAGCCAGAGGATCAGGAGTTCATGGCCAGCCCGGGCCTCGGAGACTCTGTCTCAACAGAAGGAGCAGAGGAGCATCCTTTTCACAGCTCAGGGCTGGAGAGCTGCTCTGTAAGGTCCTTCTCTCTCTTTCCTTGCAGCTGCTCTTCTCAGCATCCCTGGCTTCGTGGAACGGCTTTGCAAACTGGCGACTAGAAAAGTGTCCGAGTCAACGGGCACAGCCAGCTTCCTCCAGGAACTGGAGGAGTGGTACACATGGCTGGACAATGCATTGGTGCTGGATGCCCTGATGCGAGTGGCCAGCGAGGAGTCTGAGCATAATCAAGGTACTTTCTTTTAAAACATTTTTTAAGGATTTACTTATTTTATGTGAGTGCTCTATCTGCATGTACACCTGCATGCCAGAAGAGGGCATCAGATCACACTATAGATGGTTGTGAGCCACCATTTGGTTGCTGGGAATTGAACTCAGGATGTCTGGAAGAGCAGCCAGTGCTCTTAACCGCTGAGCCATCTCTCCAGCCCCAATCAAGGTATCCTCTATGGGTCCCTGAGTGGTGAGGTTTTTCTGGGCCCCTTGGAGACATTGTTGATCTCTTTTCTGTGGAGAAGTAAGAGTTGCTTACAGTAGAATTTTCTTTAAGGTAGTCCTACACCAGGACGCCATTAAAACCTTACTTAATAAGTCCCCCTTTGCTTCATAAAAAGAAGTAAAAATATTTGAATTTGCATAATATATAAAGAGATTGAATAAGGATGCAAAAGCTGCTCGAAATAAGAGCCCTAAGCCGGGCAGTGGTGGCGCACACCTTTAATCCCAGCACTTGGGAGGCAGAGGCACGTGGATCTCTGTGAGTTTGAGGCCAGCCTAGTCTACAAAGTGAGTCCAGGACAGCCAAGGCTACACAGAGAGACCTTGTCTCGAAAAACCAAAAATAAATAAATAAATAATAAGAGCCCTATACTATGTGGTTTCACAGGTGATTTCTGCCAAACACTTAAAGAAAAATTCACACTGAAATTTATAAGCCCTTCCATAAAGCAAACACTTCTCAACTCATTCTTTGAGATAAATTTTACCCTTATACCAAAACTAGACAAAAAGATCACAAGAAAAGAAAATTCGAGACTAATATCTTTTGAATATAAATACAACGATTTTTTTTTTAAAAAAATGCCTTCTACCGCCATTTAAGTGGGCCAGGTTCCTTCCTTCACAGGAGCCTGGTGGCAAGGGCTGCATATAGTGGCCTCCTTGGAAGTATTTGTAGCCTGTTACTCTGCGGGTTGCCCTGAGGGACCCTGGAGACAGTTTTCACGTCTCTGATGTCAGTGTTAGGCTCCAGACAGGCATGTGGGTGTCTGTGGGAAGCATAGGAAGTGCAACCTGCACAGTGACAGCCTACAAATACTTCCAAGGAGGCCTGACTCGACGTCACGGTGGCTTCACAGACGCTGAAGCACAGCGAGCAGGCTAGTCATAGATAAATTAAACTTCATAAAAGTCTTACAAACATCACAGAAAACTGAAAAGACCAACTCACAGATCAGAATGGTTTTGCAACCATGTATGTAATAAGGGGCTTTAATATAGAATGCAGAATGTATAAAGAAGTCTAAGGATGTCACCTACCTCAGACATATGAGACCCTGGGTGGTGCCCAATACTGACCAAAGAGTTAAATAAGCAAATAGCATGGGGCTGAAAAAATGGCTCAGCAGTTAAGAACACTGCTTATTACTCTTTTAGAAAAGAGACCTGAGTTTGATTCCCAGGGGTTCAGAGCCCTCATCTGGCCTCCACGACACCCACATACACTCACATGCACATGAATTTAAAAAACAAAACATAAAGAGCACACATACATAAACAATAAAACTCATTTCAAAATGCAGACAGGGATCCAAATAAGACATTTTTTCCAAACAGGAAAAATGGCCGAGCACACATGAAAAGCCACTCAACAGCTTTAGCCGTTAAAAATACAAATGAAAACTATGAGGAAACATTCCTACTCACTGCCCCCCCCCCCACTTCTTTCTGTGTTTACGTGAGCTGCCCGTATGTTCCCCCTCGCTGCTCCCACCCGTGAATACTCATTACTTCTGGCATTGTGGCATTGTGTGCACCACTCTACCTCCTCCTCCTCCTCCCTCAGCCACGTCTTCTTTAGGCCCCCCCAGAGCCCTACAGAACCAGGTAATAATAGTGTTCAAGGCTCAAGGGTGTGGCCAAGGCAGGCTTTGTTACTCCCCAGTCACCTCAGACTGCTGGACTCTTGTGCTGTTCTAGGCACCTGTGGGGATGTAGTGACCCTGAGTTTTGCTCCTATGTGTAGAAAAGTATACTAAATGGATAACTTTTTCTCACTTAGGTTTTTTTTTTCCTTTAAAAAAAAAAAAGATTTATTTATTTTATGCATATGAGTGCTCTATCTGTATGTGCACCTGCAGGCCAGAAGAGGGCATCAGATACCAATATAGATGGTTGTGAGCCACCATGTGGTTTCTGGGAATTGACCTCTGGAAGCCATCTCTCCAGCCCCAGGCTTTTGTTTTTGTTTTTGTTTTTTATGGTGTATATTTAATTAAGCTTTGCCTACTGCCACGTGGGTGACCAGGAAGAGCACACAAGCTGAAGGAAAAGCATGTACAACCAGGTGGAAATAAGGACTTGTAGTCTGCTGAGTGATGGAAGGTGGCGCACACTGGTGCAGTCGCAGCATGTGGGAGGCAGCATTGGGTACACAGCTGAGCTCAAGGGCTACATAGCAAGCTCCAGGCTAGCCAGGCCTGCAGAGTGAGACTTTTGCTCAAATAAGTAAATAAATAAAATAAAAATAAAAAGCTCCAGTGCAGGGGGCTGGAGAGATGGCTCAGCTGTTAAAGACTAGGCTCACAACCAAAAATATAAAAAGCACCAGTGGGTTATTGCCCTGTTATTATAGATACTATATTACTATAGATCTCAAAAAACCTAAAGAATTTCGGGTGTTTGAAAAGATGTTTAACTTTGAGCAAAACATTAAACAGTGTATGTTACACGCCTATGAAAACATTATAAATGCCTCCATTGATGGGGACGGTATGCCTGTTCTGGGTTTTTTGAGACAGGGTTTCTTTGTGTAGCCTGGCTGTCCTAGAACTTGCTCTGTAAACCAGGCTGGCCTCGAACTCACAAAGATCCGTCTGCCTCTGCCTCCTTAGTGCTGGGATTAAAGGTGTGCACCACTGTGCCTGGCTGGTACAGTTTGTTTTTATTTATTAACGTTTTTAATTTCTAAATTACTAGAAATTACATCATGCAAGCATTAGCAGAAGAATTCCATTTTTAAAAAAATACCATTTAACATCCTTGCGTGTTGCTCGATGGTGCCAGGCATCATTGTAAACACTTTCTATGTGATAATTCTTTGCATTCTTGTAACATTAGTAGCTGGTGTCACTGACATCGCCGTTGCCTCACCAGTGAGAATGTATAGCAAACACAGAGAAGTTACCCTGCTTCCCAGCCCCACACACCAGTGATGCAGGTTAAGCAGCAGTCTGGCTCAGCATCTGTATCCTTAACCACTGAGCCACAGTGCCACTTGTCACTGTCCTGGCGTCACTTTGTCCATTTTCAGAGCTATCCTAAGACTCCAGTGCTGGGCTCTTGTTGAGTGGGTGATGAGTGAGGGAGGGATTACTTAAAGGGCTCCCTCGTGCGGTCAGCAGTGTATGGGCAGCACCAAACACTTGGTCGTTGGACTCCTGAAGAGTGGGCTCCACAAATTGCTGTCAGACATCTGTCTGTCCAGTTGGTAACAAGTACAAGGGGAAGTGACTGTTGGCTGTGTCAGAATGCTGCACTTGATGTTGGGAAGTGTGGCACTGCGGAGGCCCTCTCCTCAGTGTCTAAGTTGCTGTTGCTCTTTAGGGTGTGAGATTTCGTGGCTTTTAAAATGTCTAATGAGGGCTTGAGTCAGGTCCGATGGCTCTTTAACTCCAGTCTCTTCACAGCAGGCTGGTGGGTAGAGTGGGCTTCCTCGGGAGCTGTGCTTCACCCATCGTACTGGGGCTGTGCCAGCCTCCACTGTGTTCCCTCCTCTAGGCGCTTCGGAGGAGAGCGGGCTGCCACAGCCCTCAGCCAGGACCCAGCTGCCCCAGTCAATGAAGATCATGCACGAAATTATGTACAAACTGGAAGTGCTTTATGTCCTCTGCGTGCTGCTCATGGGGCGCCAGCGAAACCAGGTGCGTTCCTCCCCGGCCTCAGGGTGGGACACCGAGCAGGTGCCACACAGCCTGTGGGGGGCCAGGGGCGTTTGCCTTCTCAGTAAGGGAGTCAGCTGATGTACATTCTGTTGTACTAACAGAAGCAAGTGTAATGTTTAAGCACTCAGTTGAATGCGACTCTTCCATTCGTGTGTTTCACTGATTGTTTATCACTACATGTGAAGGACTTCAATTCTTTCTTTTCCATTCCTGTTTTTTTTTGTTTTTGTTTTTGTTTTTGTTTTTAGACAAAATTTCTCTGCATAGCCTTGGCTGTCCTAGACTTGTTTTGTAGACCAGGCTGGCCTCAAACTCACAGTGATCCACCTGCCTCTGCCTCCCGAGTGCTGAGAGGCGCCACCATCGCCTGGCCTCCCCACTCCTGTTTTATATCTGTCATTTGACTACATCATTATTTGTTTAATATTCATTCATAGAAGTGTAAATTTTGTCTGCTTTGGGTATTATAAATGATACTTCCAGCACTGGTGCTGTAAATATGTCATTTATCATGTGTAAGAGTCTATCTGTTGGCCAGGGAAATGTGGATTTGTGAATTTGGATTTGGGGGACACTGCCAAACTACCCTCCCTCTGCAGGTAGTACCAGTTACCAGTCACCAAAGCGATGCTGAATTAGCCAGACTTCTGCATTGATGACCAGACACCTGAGAAAATGATTGTGTGCGTGTGTATATGCATGTGTGTTGTGTACATGTACGTGCACAAGTGCATGATTGTGTGTGTGCACATGTGTGCATACATGCTCACTCATATACATGGGCGCTCATGGAGGCCAGAAGAGGACACCAGACCCCCAGAGCTGGAGTTGTGAGCCACCTGACATGGTTGTTGGGAGCCAAACTCAGGTCCTCTGGTAACTAGCAAGGAAGGGCTAGATAAACATGAGACCAACACTTAGCAGAGAAACCATTAACCCGGAGCCGTAGAGTAGGGCTGGGTGAGCCTGTGTCTAGGGCAGGGGTCTGGTGTCTTGAGGTGAGCTGCAGTGCTCAGGAGCCTTGCCCTGTAATCTTGTCATTGCAGCCTTTATGGCAGTTTTCCTGGACAGACTCTCGATGCTGCCTGCAGCTCTCTTCTGTAGCTGCTGTAGGTGCATCCTGGGCTTTCCGCCCCACATGGGCTCATGCTCACCCTCAGAGGTTCCCTGTGGGACTCCGTTACTACACTCACAGGACTCTGTCTCCAGGCCTTCCTTGAGATCTCAGTAATTCCATAACTCCTACATTGTGGATGCCCTCAAGGCCAGTGTCAGTGAGCTGGGCATAGTGCTGTAAACCTGTAATCCTAGCACTCAAGGCATGAAGACCCCACTTCAGAGCCAGTCCGGGCTTCAGATGAGCCTGGCATGGCTGGGGTTGCCTAGCTGTGGAGATCCCATTAGGCACTTCTGCTATGTTTCCTGTCCTCTGCAGTGTGCTTGGCTCCTTTTCAATGCTCTGATCTCTTTTTCAACCACATCCTCTCTATCCACAACTTGCAACTCCTTTTCCTGACTAGCCCACTTCACTCTTTAACTCTCTGCATTTTGCTCCCAGTTTTCACTAAAATCGGCTGTAAGCAGCCCACAGTAGCCATGCGGCAGCCTGAACGCTGTGACGTCTTAACATTTGCTCCTTGATCTATCACCTTTAAACTCATCCTCCCACAAAGCTTCAGGCAAAATAGAAACGACTTATTTGCCAGTATGTATTAGAAATGTCCCCTAGAGCCTGTTCCCGTTGGCACCTCACGAGCAGTCTTTTCGGTCTGCTCTTCTCTGGTACTCTGGTCTTTTGAGCTCCCTCAAGAATCTCCTCTTCAGCTCTGCTTGATCTCCCCCTGGGTCTCCTCCTCTCTCCATATCCACCCCACCGTCACCACCAAGCTCCCAACATTCTCCGGCAAACAAGTTCCAAAGGCCTAGGAACCACGTGGTCTGACTTGGCCAAAGCAGTGACCCTGTATCTCTAGCACCTGTGTTCTTTCTTGGGCTTCTGTGTCACTGTGAAAAGCATCTGAAGGAGGGAGATTGGTTTGGGTTCAGTTTTAGGGGTATCAGTCCTTGTGTCTAGAAGAGTAGTGCAACAGAGCAGTCCCCATTTGACAGCCAAGGGCAGAGAAAAAGACAAGGAGGGGACCTACTCTCTGTGACCCGCCTCCCCCACTAGATCCTTCCTCCCGGTTTTGAGAGCCTCCTGAAGTGGCAGCACCAGCTGTGAAGTGTCACACACTTACAGATGCCAACGTCAGATACAACTTTCTTCTCCTCTGCCCATCTAAAAAAGAAAGATTGTTTGCAATACGAATTTCTCCTCATATTGTGAGGTTGAACTTTTCCTGTGATGTAAGAACATTTTCTTAGGGTTGGAGAGATGGCTCAGTGTATAAGTGTGGCTGCTCTTCCAGAGGGCCCAGCTTTGATTTCTAGCACACACACAGAGCAGCTCACACCTGCCTGTAAATCCAGTTCCAAGGGATCTGACACTCTCTTCATGAGCACCAGGCACACGTGTGATGCACAAACATATATGTAAGCAAAACACACACACACACACACACACACACACACACACACATTAAAGAGCATTTCCCCCCTCTCCCCCTCCTTCCTTCCTTTCTTCTCTCTCTCTCTCTCTCTGTCTCTGTCTCTCTCTCTCTTCCTCTCCCTTCCTCCCTCCCTCTCTCTTTTGTGTGTGTGTGTGTGTGGGTGGGTGGGTGTTTTCCCTGACTGTGTGTCTATGCACCATGTGTGTGTGTGTTGTACCTTCAAATGCCAGGAAAGCGTGATGCATCCCTTGGGGCTGGAGTTACAGAAGGTTGTAAACAGCCATGTCGAGGTAGAGAGCCAACCCCAGGTCCTATGGAGAGCAGCCAGGGCTTTACTCACGGCTTGTGACTGAGCCTTCTTTCTAGCTCTTAAAAACATTTTTTAAAGCCAAGTAGAATGGCTCACTCCTCATAGTGAGTCGCAGGTCAGCCTATGACACTCCACATGCACACGCACGCGTGTACGTGTGTACACACACACACACACACACACACACACACACACACACACACACACACACACACACACACACACACACACACACACACTGTCTTAAGGATGTTTTTCTGTGTAGCCAGGGTAGAGGACGTGTGGAGTCTGTCTTTAAATGGCAACACTCCCTGGCAATTGCGTTCTTCACCCTGAAGATGGCTGTACTGATGTTGTGCGCACATTGGCCTCAGTGTTTCTCCCTTCCCACTCCACCTACACAGGTTCACAGGATGATTGCCGAGTTCAAGTTGATCCCAGGACTCAATAATTTGTTTGACAAACTCATTTGGAGGAAGCATTCAGCATCTGCCCTTGTCCTCCATGGTCACAACCAGAACTGTGACTGCAGCCCGGTAAGCAGGGGAGCCTGGGAGTGTACAGGAGGCTAACTGCTAAAGTTAGTCATTTTAAGAGCTACTGCTGACCCTGATGGGCTCCTTCTTGGAGAAGAGAGCAGAAACGAAGTTTCTCAAGCTCTACCTGAATCTCAGAGCACCCAGGTAGGGTGTTGAACGAGACTCAGAAGTCCTCTGTGCCACCCACCTTTTCAGGAGAACTTGACTGAGTCACTGAGTTCTCTGAGCCTGTTTTCCTGGACTAGGAGGGTCATGTGCCTGTTGTCCTCACAGCACGGCCTTCCCACACCCCTGACACTAAAGGCCTGAGTGCCAGCAGGACCTGGTACCGTGGGTTCTTGAACCTGCATTTTGGAACTTTCCTAGTGCCTTGCCTCTTACTTTGTCATTATCTTTAGCCTTGTCTGAGTGTAGTTTATATTTCTAGATGACACGCCTGGCTCTATCAGAAAGCACTTGGTCTTTGTTCACTGTATAAACATACTGCATCTTCTGTTTTTTTCTTTTGCAATTTATCTCGTTAATGGTTTGTCATCTGCTTTTGTATGGTCCCTTGGAAATGCTTATGTGGTGTCAGCAGCTTGTGTTTGGGTTGTCCCACCCTCAGGGTGGCATATCCCTCATTTTGTGATGTTTGGGAGGTGGTGATCCTGGTGACCTGTGCAGCCTCTGCCCTGGACACTGTTTTGCTCGTGCTTTAGGAGGAGCCAGGTTTTTGTTTGTTTGTTTGTTTTTGTTTTAGGGTCCCCCCCCCCCCCGAGAAAGGGTTTCTCTATGTAATAGTTCTGGCTGTCCTGGAACTCTCTTTGTAGACCAGGCTGGCCTCGAATTTAGTGATCTGCCTGCCTCTGCCTCCCGAGTGCTGGGATTAATGGTGTGTGCCACCACGCCCGGCCCTGCCACTCTGTTAGGATCTCTTACTTCTCCTGGGAGGCTCCAGCGGGCCAAGGGCAGCAGGCCTGACTCCTCACCCAGCTCTCTGGTTCACAGATTGGCTCTTTCTGGTCACTGCGAGACATAGACGGCATAGCCATGTTTGACTAGGCCCCTCAGCTCCTGAACACCTCTGCCTGGCTCTCTGGACCAGGCTGTTCCGATCCCTCCGGGTTCCCTTTCTAGCTTCTAAGCTAGCCTCACATATAAAAGAACGTGTGCTTTCTCTAAAATCCCATATGCTAGGATGCTGTTAGCTGAGGAGCTCTACAGTAAGTTTACCTTCACACTGCCAGCTGTGAAGGTCTGACTTTCCAGCAGGCACTCAAAACAAGCAGTGTAGCAAAGACAGGGCTGTCACCGGAGCCCAGCCTTGTTTTATTTAGAAGTATCATGACTAATGTAGCTTTATCATGTGTTATAGGACATCACCTTGAAGATCCAGTTTTTGAGACTTCTCCAGAGTTTCAGTGACCACCATGAGTAAGTATGTGTGCCCTGCAGGCATCTCCTGCAGGCTCTCTCCCCCTCTTCTTCTGCTCTGACTCTGGAGGTATCTGTAGGGGCTGGTGGGGGCCTCCTACTGTCCCCTCTTCCTTCCATCTAAGTGTGGGCTTTCCCTGCACTTGGACAGACACCCTGAAAGGACAAGAGTGGCTGCCCCTCGTTGCCCTTGGAGCAACATATTCCCCTCTGAGCCTCAGAGAGCCCTTAACTGGAAACACGGAGGCTCCCACCTCCACAAAGAAATGTGTTGCACCCCTCCCCCCGCATTTTTTGAGATAGTCTACTCTCTGATTTTTATTTATTTATTTATTTATTTAATTTTTATTTTTGGTTTTTTCGAGATAGGGTTTCTCTGTTTTCTTGGCTGTCCTGGACTCACTTTGTAGACCAACTGGCCTTGAACTCAGAGAAATCCGCCTGCCTCTGCCTCCCGAGTGCTGGGATTAAAGGCGTGCGCTGCCATGCCCGGCTTACTCTCTGATTTTTAATGTTTAATCTCTTAGTGGAGAATGTACAAGAAAATGATTATTTACTATAAAGGAAACAGTGCAGGGGAGAGAGAAAAACAGGTGATTCTTGGCCTTAGCATTAGGGTAAGGACTTCAGTGGCCTACTTTTGTGTGCACAGAGAAGTGGACACTCTAGTACATGGCTTGTTTGCTTGCTTTTCCTTTTTTTTTTAATGCCTCAAAGGAAGGCAGAAACTCAGGCTTCCATGAAAGGCCTAGAGGAGGGCTTAGCCATCAGGGAGTTTGTCCTGGTTTCCTCACAGTTCTAGGGGTTAACCTGATTTTTAAATGTTGATTTAAAATTTCGGAACATTGTACGAGCTAATAGAACATCCTGAGTTCAGTGTAGCCCAGGGCCTCCATCTCTCCTGTGACTCTCTCATGTGAGCAAGACTATGTATGGCTGAAGGCACCTGTAGGTGACAGAAGTGATTTTCTTTTCATCTTTGGGTTTGTGTGTGGCTGTGTGTATGTCCCTGGTCTTAGCTTTCATCAGCACTTCTGTCTGCATGGCCCAATGGAAATACTGTGGCCCCTGCTGTCACGGAGGGCACATTTCCGTTAGAGAAGGCCATCAGTAAAGGAATGCTTGATGACACATGGGCGTCATGTTGGGGGCGAAAAGAGCTCAGTTCTGTGGCAGACAGCTGGCAGGTCTTCTGACCAGCTGGCCAGTGCTCAGCTGCTCCTTTCAGCAGAAGCAGTGTGTGAGCAGAGGCCTAAAGAGGATGAAAAGGCAGCGTGAACGGTGTTAGCCGGGAGGCCCATCGTGCCGAGACGCCTGCAGGAAGGACATGACGTGGTCAGGAACACCAGAGTGCCCAGACGGTGTGATGGGTGTGAGCTGCGCAGTTTGCTATGGCTGCAGAGGTGGCCTGGCTGCACAGGGCCTCTGAGTCATGACACTCCCAGGTGTCACACAGCTGAACTGTGAGAATTAGGGGAAGCATTTTCAATACTGTTCTGAAAACCACTCAAGGAGCTGTGTGAGGGCCTTCTTGTGAGAAACAGCTGAGGAGCTGCCTCTGTGCTGCACAGACCCATAACGACAAGCCTCATGGAAGAGGAGAGGTGATGTCATAGTTGTCAGACCTCTGCTTCTGTGACTTTGATAAGTCGTATAGGAATGCGCAGTGCGCAACACAGGGACCTGGAGATGCCAGGGGAAGGACTTGTTAGTGAGTGACAAGCAGGCATAGACATGCTGGTGGATTCTCAGCTGCTCCTCCCCACAGGGGTGAGCAGAGACAGAACCTCTGCCCTGCTACAGAGCTGCTCAGCAGCCCCAGTCCTGCCCTTTACCCTTTGAACCTATTTGTTTCAGGAACAAGTACCTGCTGCTCAACAATCAGGAGTTAAATGAACTCAGTGCCATCTCTCTGAAAGCCAACATCCCTGAAGTGGAAGCTGTCCTCAACACAGACAGGTGATCCTGGTGGGGACAGCTGTGGCTACAGGTCTCACAGGAGGCACAGTTGTGCATACTGTCCCTTCCCCAATGTAGCTACCATGCCCCACCGGCTTTGCTAGATAGTCACATCTCCTGCAATTCCTAACTGAATGTCACAGCAACCCTCAGAAGGCAGTGCCATCGTCATCTTCCTCTCTATATGTAGATGACAGAGGTCTCAAGCGTTCCCCTGCCAAAGGTCAGTTGGACTCATTTCCTGCCCAGTGGCCACTGTGCCAGGCAGGGTAGGCAGAAGCACGCCCTTCACCCCTGGCCTGTGTCTGCCTCCTGCCTCACCTTTGAGAACAACACAGTGACATGCCAGGCTCATTGGAGCTTGTGAAGTGTGGACCTTATCCAGCAACCAGAACCATACCCCCAACTTCTTCCTGATAAGATGGACACAGTGCTGCCCCAGTGTCTACAGGGGATGGACATGGAACTGCTGTGTTAAGAGAGAGTTTAAGGGCCCAGATACCTGCCACCATGACAGGCCTAATCATTTCCTTACCTACTGCCTTTGCCTCATAGATAGGAAGCTGAGGTCTGGAAGCCCACAGCTAGCTGGAACTAGCCCTGGGGCAGGGGAAAGAACTCTGGGCCCTGCCCTCTTGGCACAGATGTTGTTCCATCTGGTATGTTTGCTGTGGCCTGGATTAAACCCACTTGTGACACAAACGGCCCCAGTGGCAGTTCTGAGCCCCATCTGGCCCTGGATGTGCCTCTCCCTCTTGCCAACTGGCCTGAGGAGGGAAAACTGGCCTAAGATGCAGTAGAAATGCATTTGGTTACTGCATTGATGGCTGCTCATCTCTCATGTCCTGGCACAAGGTGGAGCAAGCGAGCATCCATGCAGACTCAGAGACATGGCCTGTTCTTTTGTCCGTCTGCACCAGCCTAGGAGCCTAGCTCGATGGCCCCCATCAGCCGTTCAGATGTGTCACCAGGGCTCTGCCTCTTTGATTTCAGGAGTTTGGTGTGTGATGGCAAGAGGGGCTTACTAACCCGGCTGCTGCAGGTCATGAAGAAGGAGCCAGCAGAGTCTTCATTCAGGTGAGTCTATGGACAGCTACATTTCTGAGGGGCTTAGGATCCAGGAGGTTCCTGATAGTTTAGTCTCCAGAACATATTCCTTAAAAGTAGTCACTGTTGGGGGAGGTGGTCTCACTGCCACTGGCTACATGGGGCTCAGCTGCTAAATGTATGTACCCTTGTCACACTAGCAGACTATGCCAGGAGGTGACTGAGCATTCATCAAGCTGGCCCTAAAGAGGTGGGGCACAAATGGGATCCAGGCTTTGCTGTGTGACATTATCAGGGGTCATGGGAAATAAGCAAGAGACCTGCTTCCATGCAGCATGGGAAGAAATAGAGCTAGAAACCACCCCAGGAGCCATCTGCTAGGTGGCTTCGACACTGAGGAGGGGCTGCAGAGTCCCTAGCCACCCCAGGTGTGGGGTGTGGGGGAAGTTGTGAAGGTTGCAGACAACGTTTCAGCAGGCCTGGACACAAAGCTATGTCCCCACAGGGTCCCTGTCGACTTAGCCTCACCTACTCAGGCTGACCCTGGGGTCACAGCTGAGCCTCTGGGCCGCTCAGGGTCTAGTCGAGTCTCTAGACCAGCTCAGCGCACATGAGCTCAAGGGCTTCTCCACACACCCCTGCCTCCCGTCCATGTCCTTCGGGTCTTCTGAGAGTGGAAAGCCTAGAGTTTCCTCATGGAGCTTACTAGAGGTCACTCTTTGAGCCCAGATGCCACTAACTATGCCATACAAACCCTTTCTGGTGCAGCCCCACGAAAGACCGTTCCCTGCAGAGCTGTGGATATGAGGATAGTAGCTTTCTTGCTCACTGCTGTGCCCTCAAGACCTAAGTCTGGGGCCCAGGACAGGACAATGTTCAGTAAATGTCAGATACTTGACTGCAAACAACTCCAACCCCAGGAGAATTGAGCCTGCACCAGGGGAAGGCAGCCGTAGCCACCTGGTCTAGGGGTCAACTTTTTGGTCACAGGTTTTGGCAAGCCCGGGCTGTGGAAAGCTTTCTCCGAGGGACCACCTCCTATGCAGACCAGATGTTCCTGCTGAAGCGAGGGCTCCTAGAGGTATGGCGGAGGAGCTGGGCGCCTGGCGGTCATCCTCCCCAGCCTCTTGCACTGACTTCTCCTCCTGAGCCTTAAATAGTCTGGTCAGGGACAGGCCAGCTCTGGTTCCTGTGCTCATGGCTCCCGCATTGGTTCTGGGTGCCAGCAGCGTGCTCCCTGTAGGTACTGAAGGGTGACCGAGGGACTCGGGGGCAGTCATGCAGGATTGTAGAATGCCGAGTTCCTAGCAAGCCCTCTGCGCTTGAGGGTAGTTCAGTACTGACGAAACGTTAGTGTTCCCATATTGATTAAAGGCCTGCAGAAAAAGCAAACTGAGAAGAGAGCAAATCGCCAGAGTTACAGTTGGGGCTTTTTTTGTGTTTGTTTGTTTAAATTGCTATGAACAGGAGACTGACCAGTGAATTGTAAAGGAGAATAAGTGCCAAGCCAGCGGAAGTTGATCACATGACCTGAGTTAGTGGGAACCTGAGCACTTGAGAGGCAGAGGCAGGAGTTGTGCAAGCTCAAGGCCAGACCCTGTTTAAAACAAAACAGCCATGAAAAGAAGGAAGGGGTGAAGAGAGGGAGTGAGGGGAAAACACAGAAAACAAGTGGAAAATATTGGAAACCGTTTCACCATTAAGGAGTTAAGTTGAAGCTGGGTGTGGTGGTGCACGTCTTTAATCCCAGCACTCGGGAGGCAGAGGCCAGCCTGCTCTACAAAGAGGGTTGCAGGAATTGTCTCACTGTTCTTGATAAGCATGTATTGATTTGTATATATGCTTTAAACAGTTTCATTGATAAACACAAAGCTAGCCCCTAGGGTCAGAATGCACACTCTGTCCTTGATTTACTGAAGAGGCCTAGTGCTTAGGCAGCAGCCCTTGTTAGCTCTGCAGACAGCTCTGCCACAGGAGGCAGAGAACTCTGGCCTTTTAGGTGTCTGCAAAGCAAATTGGAGGCTTTGTGTGTGAGCCCTGGTAAGAGAACAGTGCACACCCACCCAGCACCTCCTGCTGAGCTCCGCCACCTGGCTCTTTCCTTGGAGCCACCAGTGTCCTCAGGGGAGAACCTAGGCAGAGTTGCAGGGTCCAGCGCCCTGCATGCTTGCTTGAAGCAGTTATGTGGTCTGAGCTCCAGCCAGGCCTGAGGGCAGACGGTGCGGGGCAGACCCATGCACACCCTCACCCTGTTCCCTGCTTTCCTCAGCACATCTTATACTGCATTGTGGACAGCGAGTGCAAGTCGAGGGATGTGCTCCAGAGCTACTTTGATCTTCTGGGAGAGCTGATGAAGTTCAACGTCGATGCATTCAAGAGATTCAATAAATATATCAACACGGACGCAAAGGTAAGGCCTGCCCTGGGCCTCCACGGTGCTTGCTGTGGCATCGTTTGTCTGTGGCCCTTGGCCTGCCCACCCTCAGGTGTGCCCACACAGTAGGAGGGCTCTGGGATCAGGAGGGCAGTTTTCAGTACACCTACTCTGTGTCAGGCTGCAAGCCAGACTATTGGGATGAGAGCTTTGGCTGTTACAGCATTTTAGCAGGCCAGCAGCCCCTGGCAGTGAGCACCATCTCTGCTCCAGTTCCAGGTGTTCCTGAAACAGATCAACAGCTCACTGGTGGACTCCAACATGCTGGTGCGCTGTGTCACTCTGTCACTCGACCGATTTGAAAACCAGGTTGACATGAAAGGTAAGGCCAGGGTGCCGTGGTGAACAGGTGCAGTATGACGGCCAGACCTCTGCCCTCCCGCCAGGAACCCGTGACTTACTTGCGCAGAGCTCTGCGTGCCTTGGGCCAAGAGGGTGGTCTTGGCCGCCTCGCTCAGCTGTGTCGACTTCTCCACTGATGTCTTAGTAAGGGAAAAAGCCACCTTCTGGATGGGCTGCTTGAAGTGTGCAGTGTCCCTTCATTCTATCTTCCTGCACAGGACTGCAGTGTGCGGCTGTGGTGGGTGTGTCAGACCTCACCCAGAATTATGTTTAGCTACACATCTGTGTACATAGGTTCTTTTTTTTTTCCGCAGAAGGTCTGTGGTACCAAGCAGATTCTCACAAGTTTATGAACACTTCCAAAAAAGGACAGTGTTCCTCATCGTTGTCACTGATAGCAAAAAGCATCAATTAGACTGTTTACCGCCTGTTTCTTCTCTGGAGGATCTGTCTTAGGAGATTGGTCACGGTTTTGAGTGCCTTTTCAATAGTTTCGGAGGTCATTTGCTCGGTGCCCTTTGCACCCTGACTGCAGCAGTGGACACAGACATGTGAAAGTTATGCTAAACCAGTCATGTTAGGAGCTCTGGAAAGTGGTTTGCATTTCACTGTTTCTCTATTTGTGTGTGGCTTATGTATGTGTGGGTATGTGCACATGTGTATACACATATGTAGAGGCCAGAGGTTGATATCAGGGTCTCTTTTTCCACCTGTAATTTTTGGACATAGCTTCCCACTGACCCTGGAGCTCATGGATCCGGCGAGGCTGGCTGGCCTAGGATCTGCCTATGACCCCGCTCTGGGTTTTCACAAGGGCTCTGGTGATCTGAGCTCTGTTTCCCATTCTTGTGCAGCAGTGTCTCCCCGGCCTGTCCTGGTGCTCTCTCTGCAGACCAGGCTGGCCTCGAATTCACAGAGATCTGCCTCCCAAGTGCTGGGACTAAAGGCATGCACCACCACATTGTTGTGTTTTTTCTTAAAGATTTATTTGTAATTATGTCAGTGTGTGGGTATGTGCACGTAAATGCAAGGATAGGCAGAGGCTGGAAGAAGGTATTGCACACCCTGAGCTGGAAATATTGGTGGCTGTGTGCCACCATTGTAGGGCCTCTGCAAGAGCAGCGAGTAATCGTAAACTACTGTTTTGGTGGTGAGAGAGGCCCCGCTGCAGAGTCAGGACCCAAGTGGACTTAACCTGCGGCATGGGCGCCCTGCCACTGTACACACCTGGTGCTACACCTCTGCCTCCCTCCATAGTGGCCGAGGTCCTGTCCGAGTGCCGCCTGCTTGCCTACATATCCCAGGTGCCCACTCAGATGTCCTTCCTCTTCCGTCTCATCAACATCATCCATGTACAGACACTAACCCAGGTAAGCTGTTCCAGCCAGCGAGCAGTCAGGGAGGGCAGATTGGAAACTCTCTCTCTCTCCTCCAGAAGCCCAGCATGTCTGTTTCCCCTTCTCTCTAGCAACATAGCTCTTCCTACAGGGGGACTAAGACCAGATACCAAGTCTCCTGAGGTCACAGGGTCAGTTGGGCAGAAGTAAGACTGGCACTGCACTCTTGTGACTCCAAGCCAGTGCCCTTCCCCTTGTACCCTACCTACCCCAGCTCCTGACTACACTGGGCTGTGGACCTGGACCTCAGATGGTTCCAACTCCTTGACTGAGAGGACCTGGACCTCAGATGGTTCCAGCTCCTTGACTGAGTGGCGACGGTCTTCTCCTTTCACAACCTCACGCCATCTTTTCTAAGATGAGTCACACTAGCACCTCCGATTAATGGTTCTTTGGTTGTGGCTCTTTTGTTGCAAGGCATGGGGCCAGGGATGCCTCTGAGGCTCACATCCTAGTGCAGCACTAAATCCTTAAGTGAACGACTGTATCTGGCTTATGCACCCAGCCCAGCAGGGCATGGAGGGTCATCCCAGAACCAAGGTGTAGTAAGAACAGTGTTACTGTCAGTGCGAATCGTGGTAGGTGGAACGGGAACGTGCCTGTGATTGTGCCAGGCCTCTGTGTTGGCCCAGGATAGCCTCTTCCCTGCCCAGTGGCTGTCCAGTTTCACTAGCATCCTGAGGCTGCTGACATGCACCCAGTCCAGCTGCCTTTGGCCTTGCAGGAGAACGTCAGCTGCCTCAACACCAGCCTGGTGATCCTGATGCTGGCCCGGCGGAAAGAGCGGCTGCCCCTGTACCTGCGGCTGCTGCAGCGAATGGAGCACAGCAAGAAATACCCCGGCTTCCTGCTCAACAACTTCCACAACCTGCTGCGCTTTTGGCAGCAGCATTACCTACACAAGGACAAGGACAGCACCTGCCTGGAGAATGTGAGTGCCCCAGCCCCAAATGACAGTGGGAGGACAGTGGCCTGTGAACCAAAGGCCACTCGCTCAGATGGGCATTCAGGCGGCAGAGCGTGCACAGGCTGCCACCCTGCCAAGTCCCTGTGTGACACCAGACTGGGCCCAAGTCCTCCGTGCACTCCCCAACCCCCCTCTCTCTTCACTCAGAGCTCCTGCATCAACTTCTCATACTGGAAGGAGACAGTGTCCATCTTGTTGAACCCAGACCGCCAGTCGCCTTCTGCCCTGGTCAGCTACATTGAGGAGCCCTACATGGACATAGACAGAGACTTCACTGAGGAGTGACCTTGAGCTGGGCTTTGAGAAGCTGCTGGGCCAGGGCGAGTGTGGGTGAGCATGAGTGCACATGCCACGCGCTCTGCCCGTCCCTGCCCCTCTCGTGCCTCCCCACTGCTCTGTCTACCCCAGATCTTCAGGTACAGGCTCAGTGGAAGGAACATCCTAGAAGCTCTTGTCTCCTGGGCCTGAGGCCCGGGTCACTGGGGAGCCTGTTTCCTCACTGTCCGCAGGGTAAGGACAATGGCACTATGCCCACCCTTCCCTCGCAATCCTGGAGCCTGCCAGAGAAAGGGAACATAGGAAACTATCTCTATGTGAGCTTCTCCCATCAGGCACATGATGGGGAGGAAGGCACAGACCCCTGTGAGCCAAGCCTCCCTGGCCTCAGGGCACAGGCAGAGGCTCCTGGGCCCTGGGCAGGGGTGGGTACCAGAGAATGCTGCCTTCCCCAGGTCTGCCCATCCTCTCGTCCCTCCTGACCTCCCTTGTCTTCCTTTAGCTCCTCTGGTTCTTTGCTCATTGGCCACTGTGTTCATCCTGACGGGTCCCCAGAAGTGGGCGACCTTTTCTCTCCATCCCTTGGGGCATGGAGTGCCTGTGCCTGCCTGAGCCCAGACACAGGAGCCTGGCTGAGAGCTTACCCTTGGCTCCTCCTGTGTTGCCAATTTATTAACAGCAAATAAACCAATTAAATGGAGACTATTAAAGAACTTTATTTTAAAGACCGCTGTGGACCTGACTTTGTCCATGAGATTCTGTTCCCAGCTCTCTGAGGACAGTGGCTGCTGCTGCAGACATGGTGTTTATTCGGGGTTCCAGGGCTCAGGGAGGTTGGAGTGGCAGATGAAAAGAGACAACACAATCACAGTGGATTTTCCTCTTCAAAGCCTGGGATGTCTGTCACTCCTTGTGCTAAGAGATGAGACAGACTGAACCATATACCACTCATGTCTCCCCCAACGTCAACACACACGGAACACAGAGGCGCCTCACCTTGGGGCCCAGGGCGTCCCTGGTCCTTGCCCGCAGCTTGTTAGCCTGGGTCTCTGCCATGTCCGCCCGCTCCTCAGCGTCATCCAGCTCGTGCTGGGCCTTGCGGTACTTAGCCAGGTTGGTGCTGGCCTGCTGCTCCTGGCGGCATATGCAGGGCCTCGGTCCCCGCTGGTAACTGATTGGGACACCCTGCTCCCACCATCCCCAGGAAGGACCTGGCTTCTCCTGGTCCTCTTCCCCTTTTCTGTCACTAGCCTTCCCTTTACAGGACCCACACAAGGAAAAAAAAATGGAGACCTTTCTTCAAGAGGTGCCTGTGTGTCACCTGCCCATCAGGCCATCCTCAGGCCTAGGCTGAGGAAAGACACTTTATTTTTAGCCCCTTCTAAAGCTGTAAGTGATCCATGATCTAGCCATAGAAGTCCCTCCCTGAGTTGAGAGGACATGGTGCCACCATTTAGTGCAGCCTGCTACAGATGCCTCCCTGGCTGCAAGCCCCGCAGATGAAAGCAGCTCACCACTGGCATCCCGAACAGTCCCAGGTGCCTGGACCCCAAGTGTGCTCACCGCCTCCTCAAACTGACGCTTGTAGCTCTTGACCTTGCTCTGCAGCTTGTCCACCAGGTCCTGCATGCGAGCCAGGTTCTTCCTGTCCTCCTCGGTCTGGGCAAAAAAGGGGGTCTCAAAGTTTGCCTGGACTGGGTTAGCTCCAGTGGTGCCTCCTGAGGTGGACCCCCTCACCCACCTGGTATGCAAGCTCCTTGACCCTGCGCTCATGTTTGCGCACTCCCTTGAGGGCCTCAGCATGCTTCTTCTGCTCTGCATCAAGCTCAGCCTCCAGCTCGCGCACCTGGGGATGCATAGGTGGAGGGTAGCCTGCCAGCCGAGCAGTCCTGGCTTGCCCCGCTGGGGAAGGAAGGACTGGGCTGCGGTCCCCGGCTTGCCCCGCTGGGGAAGGAAGGACTGGGCTGCACACACCTTGGCCTCCAGCTTCTGCAGTTGCTTCTTTCCGCCCCGGAGGGCGGCCTGCTCTGCCTCCTCCAGGCGTGCCTGCAGCTCCCGCACCGTCTGCTCCAGTGTCTTCTTCATCCGCTCCAGGTGTGCACTTGTGTCCTGCTCCTTTTTCAGCTCCTCGGCCATCATAGCTGCCTGTCGAGTAAGAAGTAGCATGGTGGGGAGGGGCAAAGGGAGCCCCTTTGGGCTCTGTACCCACTCATGCCCAGCCCTGGCCCATCCTCACGTCAGTGATGGCCTTCTTGGCCTTCTCCTCGGCTTCCCTCCTCTCCTGTGCAGCCTCCTCCACCTCCCCACTCAGCTGGGCCAAGTCCACCTCCAGCTTCTTCTTCTGGTTCAGGAGGCCTGTGTTCTGAGGAGAGCAGAGCCTCAGCCCGCCAGCAGGGCTCTGCCCTGGCCCCCGCCCCCCATCCTTGTGGACATCTTTGGCTCATCCCCACCTGTGAATGCAGCAGGTTGAGGCGCTCAGTGGCTTCCAGCAGCTCCTGCTCAGCCAGCCTGCGGCTGCGCTCACCCTGTTCCAGAGCAGCCCTCAGCTCTTCCAGCTCAGCCGCCAGCAGTGCTGCCCTGCGCTCGAGGGCCTGCCCCTGCTCACGGAGCTCGGCAGCTAACCGCTGCTCCTCGTCGCGCCCCGCTTGTTCCTCCTTGAGTTGAGCCTGCAGGAGCCTCGTGGCTGCCTGTGCCTCCATGGCCTGGCGCGTGGCATGGCCCAGCT
The DNA here is from genome assembly GCF_903995435.1 of Acomys russatus. Classification (NCBI taxonomy): domain Eukaryota; kingdom Metazoa; phylum Chordata; class Mammalia; order Rodentia; family Muridae; genus Acomys; species Acomys russatus. The sequence goes on along the minus strand of NC_067140.1, from coordinate 4,969,054 downwards.
GCAGCTCCAGGTCATTGAGGTCCCCCTCCATCTTCTTCTTGAGCCGCAGCGCTTCATTGCGGGCCCTGGTCTCTGCATCCAGGGAGGCCTGTAGGGACTCCACGGCTCGCTGGTGGTTGCGCCTGAAAGAAGGTGGCATGAAAGGCAAGCTTGGCCTACAGGCATTACCTGTGCCATGCCCAAGGGACCCATGGAGATAGGAACCCATTAGGGAAAACAAGCGATTGCTTCTCTCTGTTGTAAAGCCCCTCGTGACCTGCCAAAGACGGCAAGTACATGCACTAGAGGCCCAGGAGGGCATGGGCTGAACTCTGAGCATCCTTTAGGCTTGTAGATGATGCCGTGTACCAGGAACGCCCTAGTCCTGTGGCGGGGGCAGGCTAGTCATTCTGCCCGTGTGCAGCCATAGGTACTGGGAGACTGCTTTGCCGAGACCTCAGGTTAGTGCACTCCTCGTCCTTCTCTGCCAGCTTCCGGTCCACTTCTGCCTTCACCTGGGACAACTCCAGCTGGATCCGCAGAGTCTTTGTCTCTTCCAGCTCCAGTGCCCCCTAGGGATGTGGATCAGGACGTGAGGGCCTGGGCAGGTATTTGGGGACCAATGAGGCCAGAGAGCCACCCCCGGAGTCCACCCACCCCTGTGGTCAGCCCTGACCTCAGCCTCCTCCAGCGCAGCCTGCAGCTCACTCTTCTCCCCTTCCAGTGCCTTCTTGGCTTTCTCCAGCTCCTGGACGCCCTTCCCACTGAGGCTGACCTGGTCTGTGAGGTCACTGATCTCCTCTGCAGGGAGAGCGGAGCGCCGGCTCACCCTCACGTCTGCTCTGAGCGAGGTCACTTCCCTTACCCCAACTCCTAGGTGACCCTCAGGCCCTACCCTGCAGATTCTTGTTCTCGCGCTTGAGCGTCTCCAGAGCCTCGAGCGCCTCCTCGTGGCTGTGCCGCAGTCGGAAGAGCTCGGTGCCCAGACCCCGAGCCTCCCTCTGCGCAGCCTCGAGTTCCTGCTGCATCGCCTCCTCCTGTCGCCTCCGCTCCTCCAGGGCCCGCTCCAGGTGCCGCTGCTTCTTATCCAGGGCCGCAGCGGCTGAGGTGGCCCGCTCCAGTTCTAAGGTCGCATCCTCCGACTCTGTCTGCAGCCGCAGCTTGGCCTTCTCCAGTGAGGAGCATTTGGCATTGGCGGCCTCCACACCTTCTTCCGCCTCCTGCAGCCTCAGGGCCAGCTTCTTCCTGGATCACGGGCCAGGCAGGGTGCACTCACTGTATAGCCCGGGAGCCTGAGGAAAGGAGCCCAGCGTCCCCACCACTACACACGGGACACACAGGCGCGGGCCTGAATCTCTCATTGGTAGTGGCCTGGACACGAGCTACGCACTTGGCCTCCTCCAGTTCCTCAGTCCTTTGGATGGCATCTGCCTCGTACTTGCTCCTCCACTGGGCCACCTCGGCGTTGGCTTTGGACAGCAGCCTCTGCAGCTCAGCCTGAGCCTCGGCCTCTTCCTCGTGCTGCTCCCGGAGGAGGTCACAGTCGTGCCGCAGAGCCTGCACTGCATGAGCCAGTGCGCCCTTGGCCTGCAGGGACACCAGTGGCCACAGCATGAACCCAGGCGAATGGCCCCGGTGCCCGCCTGTCTGCCCCGACGTTTGACGTTTGCCAGTGCTGTTCTACCTTGCTCTCCTCCTCCAGCTGCCTCCGAAGTTCCTCCAGACTCTGAGCTGCCGAGGTCTTCCCACGGCTCAGCTGGCTGATCATAGACTCCTTTTCCTCCAGCAGGCGGCCCAGCTCCCCTGCGGGTGAAGGGGCCAGCAGGCGGGTCAGTCGGTTGCGGGCGCCACCTAAGCTCTGCCTGGCAGAGGCCAGCTAACCCCAGGCCTCACCGTTCTCCGTCTGTAACCGGCCCCGCTGGGTGCTGGCGTCGGCCAGCTGCCGCTGCAGCTCTTCCACTTTGATCTTGGCCTCGCTCAGCTGGTCCTCGTAGGTCCGGCACAGCTTCTCTGCACTGGCCTGGAACCCGGATCAAGACAAATTTGTGTGCAGCCAAGGGCAGGATCCGGGGGCTGCCAGTCAAGAGACGGGGACTTGGGATTGGGGCCTGGAGTGGGACCTGGATCACTAGATATGAGACCAGGGGTCAAAAGGAGATGAGAGTTCCAGGCTCAGTGTCTGGGTTCCTACTGTGGGCACAAACTGGAAGCCTCAGGTGAGTGAGGTAGTAAGTACTGGCTCTGGACTCAGCTGGGAACAGGTGCCAGGACTCGGGGAGAGGGTCAAAGCTGGGTGCTTGGGTTCAGGACAAGAACAGTGTGAGGGCCGAGGTCAAGAGCTGCGGGTGACGCTTCTATTAGGTGGAAGGGCTGAGGTTTGGGTGCGAATCAGAACAGCCTGGAGCCAGGGAATGACGTTGAGCTCTCGGGGTTAGAGGTCAGGGTTAGAGGTCAGGACTGATGGCGAGCAGGAGGTCAGCGCTGCTGTGGAGTGTTGGCATGAAGCGGCCAGAGGAGAGGGTCAACGCAGGTTTAGAGGCACGAAGGACACGGACCTTGCCGCGGGCCAGAGTCTCCACGCTGGCCCCCAGATCGTCCACCTCCATGCGCAGCTCACTCTTTTCCTTTTCCAGCTTCTGCCGGATGCGCTGCAGGCTGTCCACTTGCTCGCTCAGCTCCGCAGCACCATCTGCCTGCTTGCGGCGCAGGGCAGCCACGGTGGCCTCGTGTCTCAGAACTGCCTCCTCCAGCTCCCGCCGCAGCCGGCCCAGCTCAGCCTCCCGCTTGCGGCAGCCCTCCCGCTGCCCAGCCGACGCTCCCCCAGCCTCCTCCAGCCTCTCGCTCAGCTCCTCCAGCTCTCGGGCTGCCTCTGCTCGCTGCTTTTCCACACGCGCCCGGGCTGCTCGCTCAGCCTCCAGCTCCTCCTCCAACTCCTCAGCCCGAGCCTGGGAAGATGATGCCGACTCCGTGAGCCTCTGGACCAGGCCTGGTCCAGCCAGCGCACCCCCAAAGCGCCACCGTGCACACCTGTAGCTCCTTGATCTTCTTCTGCAGCTGCGCCCCCAAGAGCTGCTCGTCTTCCACCCGCAGGTTCAGCTGACTCAGCTCTGAATCCTTCCTGTGAGGACACGCGGGATGAGGCGGCCCTGGCCCTACCTGCCATCCACTTGCCCACCTCCTTCCTTCCGTGAGGTGCTAGGGAGCCCGAATCCTGCACATCTGTTGTCCTCAGCCCTGATCCTGAGAGGGCAGGACATGACCCCTGCCCCGGGACCCTCCCCCACAGCAACAGGGCCGAGAGAATTGAGAAGGGACGGGCGAGCCCAGCAGGCTCAGAAACCCTGCCATGCGCCTGCGCACGCGCGCACACCCACTTCTTCAACTTCTCCTCCAGCTGCTGCTTGTCCTGGGTGACGTCTGACACAGTCTCCTGGGTCAGCTTCAGGTCTCCTTCAAGCTTGCGCTTGGCACGCTCTGTGTCCATGCGGAGCTTCTTCTCTTGCTCCAGGGAGCACTCCAGCTGTGGGGCGGGCAGAGCAGCATCAGCCTGGAGCAGGCCAGCCGGGCGCCACTGTCGCCACCCTGAGGGGCCCCCCTCAGCGACCCCAGCTTACATCCTCTACTTGCTGCTCCAGCCGGATCTTGGCCTTGGCCAGCGCGCTCACGCGATCCTCCTCAGCCTGCAGGTCGCCCAGAGCCTGCTGGTGAGCCTCCTGCGACGCCTTCTTCTCCTTGGTCAGGCGGACCACCGACTCATCCAGTGCAGCCATCTCCTCCGTCAGGTTCTTCACCTGCGCCAAGGCCCCCATTCATTGCGGGGACAGTCCTCCCGACAGGCTGGCCTGAGCAGGTGTCCCTCCTAGCTGCAGGATGCAGGAGGCGGCCACTAGAATGACCCCCACCATTGCTGCCTAAGGGTTTTCTCTCCCCTTGAGCAGGGTGGAGGTTCACAGCTGAGCATGGGGCCTGGCAGCCATTTACAACACCCACAGGTGCTCCATGAGCTGTGTCCTGGCCCCGGCCTTATCTTTTAGCATCTGTGAGAACCTGGGCAGCCCATCATGTTCCTCTCCTGTACAACAGTCACCACTCAACGCTGGCAACCACGGGCACCGAGAGGTCTCTGCGATAGAAGGATTTGGTGTTCTGAAGAGCTGCCCCCTCCCACTAGCTTGCAGTCCAGGACAGACAACAATTGCCAGCATTTACTAAGCACCTACTTCGTGAAAGGCCTTGTAGTGTTTGCTTAGCAAAGGCCAATTACACCCAAGTCCTCAATCACTCTAATGAGATAAGTGCTGGTAACCCACCTGACAGAGGAGAAGCCGCAGCAGGGGCCAAGCAGAGCCAGAAGGGGACCCTGCAGCCACCTAACACCAAAACTGGTCCCCAGCTCGGGCCGCCCCCACACCTTGTTCTCAGTGGCTTGCTTTTCCTTCTCCGCCTTGGCGAGTGTCAGCTCCAGGTCATCAATGTCCTTCTTGAGCTCCGTGCACTCGTCCTCCAGCTTGCGCCTGCGGGCGGCGAGGTCCGCGTTCACTTCCTCTTCATCTTCCAGCCGCTCGTTCAGCTCCTTCACCTTCGCCTCAAGCTGCACCTTGGACTTGATCAGCAAGTGGCAGCGCTCCTCAGCATCTGCGAGGTTGTCCTGCTCCTGAGGACACGGGGAGGAAGCAGTTAAGGAAGAGCCATCCGAGGAACACCAGGCTCAGCCCTGGGAGAGAGAGGCCATCTGTTGTTCATGCAAAGCCAGCTCCAATGAGGCACATATTGGCAATTCAGTTCGATTGATAGATGAGGAATTGAAGGACTTACACTTTGCTAGGCTCTGGGGACTATTGCAGGGGCCTCTGCAGGGCCCTGAACACACAGGGATAGAGATGGCACTGTTAAGGATTAACATTAGCGCCTGGCATGGTGGCACACGCCTTTAATCCCAGCACTCGGGAGGCAGAGGCAGGCAGATCACTGTGAGTTTGAGGCCAGCCTGGTCTACAAAGCAAGTCCAGGACAGTCAAGGCTACACAGAGAGACCCTGTCTCAAAAAATCATTAAAAAAAAGAATTAACAGTAGCAGCAGGTCATGGTGGCACACACACGCCTTTAATTCCAGCACTTGGGGAGGCAGAGGCAGGTGGATTTCTATGAGTTTGAGACCAGCCTGGTCTACAAAGCAAGTCCAGGAAAGCCAAGACTAGTCAGAGAAACCCTGTCTCAACTGGCCCCCTCCTCAAAAAATTAACATTATCCACAATGCAGGCAACCCAGGGGCCTAAGAAGAGCTCTGGGAGAGAAGCTGTCCTCTGAGAGGTCAAAGCCCTGCCCACCACAGAGCAGCACCAAGGGCACTCAGGAGGTGACAGCATTTGTTCCCTCACTGCCTGTGGCATAAGCTCCCATGCTAGAGGGGGAGTTTCATAACACCATGGCTACTGCTTCCCCAGGACCATGTCAGCATCAGCCTGGGGCCAGCGTCCAAGTGACACTCAAAACCTATGCTGGGAAGTTTCCAGACTTTGACCCCTGCCCTCTAGGTATGACCCTGTTACCTGCCTCAGAATCCTATGTCCTTGAACCAGAGAAGGGAGCAAAGGTATATTTCAGGGAGATCAAGATGGGGGAGCTGGGGCTCCCCTGCAGTGTTGGCTTTAGGATGACTGGATAGTCAAGGCCCGTGGGGAAGGCTGGCAGACACTGACCCTGCAGGCCTGCTCTCCTGGTACTTCCAGAAGAGAAAGACAACGCAGAGGTTGGAAGTGCCCAGAGCCCTCCAGGGCTGCCTTGGCCACAGTCTGGCTACAGGATTTCATCAGAGCCACCCGAATGCTCTTGTCCTTGTCCTACTCACTGCCTGTAGCTGCAGGGCCAGGTCATTCTTCTCCTGGGTGACACTGACATGAGTCTCCTCCAGTTCTTGACGCTTGGCCTCAGCCGCAGCCAGCGCCCCTCGCAGCCCCCGCAGCTCCGCCCGCAGCGCAGCCAGCTCCTCCTCTGCCTGTGCTGAGCGCAGCAGTGGCTTCATCTTGAAGAAGAGCTTCATCCAGGACCAGTTCTTGACAGCATTGAAGGCCCGGATGTTCCACTGGATGGTAAACAGGGCGTCCCTAGGGAGAGACAGCTCCTATGAGGCAGCCAGCCCTGCCCCTTCAAGGTGCCACGGCCTCTCTCACTTAGTCTTCCTAGCAGCCCTCCAGGGTAAGGGTCTGGTGAGCAGCCACAGATCTACCTCCAAGGCAAAGTCCATAACCTCCAAATGTCCAGGTGGCCTCAGCAAGTGTCTGAAGATGGCTAAGCTACCAGGCCCTGTGGTTACACTGCTTCACTCAGGCCTCCTCTGCTGACCGGGTGGGGACGCCCCTGAGAAGGGCGCCTTCTACTTTAACCAAGAAAGTGATAAATAAGACCACGGTTCAGTCTGGGAAGCACTGAATGTCATTAGCCTGCAGGCCACACTCTAGACACACAGAAGGGCAGAGGTTGAGCTCACCCCAACTTTAAAAACACATTCTTTGTGTGTGTGTGTGTGTGTGTGTGTGTGTGTGTGTGTGTGTACACACATGTAGCATGGCACACATGTGTAGGTCAGAGGACAACTTGGAGGTTAGTTCTCTCAACCATGTAGGTCTTAGGGATTGAACTTAACATTAGGCATGGCAGCAGGTACCTTTACCTACTGAGCCATCGCTCTGCCCTCGCCCCAATTTTAAGGGCACAGAATTTTAAGGACACAGAAGCTTGCCCCAACAAGCCATGGGGAACAACCTAAGCAGTATGGCAGGGTTGGTGAGCCTTGGGACAGTGGTCACACCTACGCCCCCATCCCTCGTCCCACAGCTACCTTCCTCCTAGCATGCGCTGGTACTCTAGGCGCATGAGGCGGCCCCGGCTCCGGGCCTGCAGCAGCGTCAGCACCTTAGCCAGGCGCTGGTCCCGGAGCTCCTCGAGGATTCCCAGGAGTCCAGCCTTGAAGAACACCTGAGGGCAGGGGTACAGCCAAGTGGGACCCCTGTTCAGTGTGCCTGCATGCACCCAGGCTCAGCCCCAACTCTGGCACACCCTAACCTTGGTGTGGCCAAACTGATATTGAGTGTGGTCGATGTCCAGGGAACCCAGAAGCTTCTCCGTGGCCTTCCTGCTGTCCACAAAGGTGTCGTCTGGGATGGCACTGGGGTTCAGGATTCGGTACCTAGGAGAGCAAGGAGGAGCTGCCATGGAAAGGACACTGACAACAAGAACCCAAGGGCTGTAGCAAGAAACTTGTGGTTGCCTACCCTCTCAGAGGTGAGGTTCTGAAGGGGGCATATGCTACACAAGATAGCAGGGGAAAGTGCCGCCATACTGAGGGATCCAGCACATCTGTACAGACCTCATCACAGTGGCCAGGGGTGTGGAATATGCCTGAGGTCCCAGCACTTAGGAGGCAGAAGTGGGAAGATCTTTGAGGCCAGCTTGGTTACCTGGCCTGGTCCTGTTTCAAAAGTGGACTTGTGGCCGAAGTGCACTTTAGTGAGTGTGCAAAGAGAGGTGCTTTATGCCAAGCGCGTGCCACTTTTATGATAAAGGCAAACAAACAAGTGGCATGCCATGCCATGCCCCACAGTTAAGAAACAATTGAGAATTCTATTCAGGAGCAAATATTCCTAGCATGTCCACTTACACGGACATTTACACACAAGTGTGCAGGTGGTCAGTGGCCACACAGTGAAGGGAAAGTCCCAGAGATAGGAAAGGGCCCTTCACGAGGGGGGGGGGGTCACTGGGCTACTGTATGTCTTAGAGACAACAAGAAACAACGGTGAATCGCTGGGTGTGATGGCGCATGCCTGTATTCTCAGAATTTAGGAGGTTGAGGCAGAACCATTCAGAGTTGCTAACTGAATGTGTTTTTGCCTGCATGCATGTGCTCATGGAGACCAGAAGAGGGCGCCAAAGCCCCTGGAGCTGGAGTCACACAAGGCTGGTTGTGTGGTTGGTTCTAAGTCACCATGTGGGTGCTAGAAACTGACCCTGGGTCCTCTGCAAGAGCAGCAAGTGCTCTTAGCCACGGAATCATCTTTCCAGCACAGGTTTGGGTTTAAGAGCAGAAAGAAGACAGCCTCAGGGCTATCCTCAAGAATTCTGTCTCCTGCCTTTGAGACAGGGTCTCTCACCACCTGGAATTCATCACGTAGGCTGCACTGGGTGGGCCTGGAGCCTCAAAGCTCCTGCCTCCTCAGCACTGGGATACCGAGGGTGCACCACCCTGCCCAGCACTTTATATGGTTTCTGGGACTAAAACCCAGGCTCTCAGCTTCAAGGCTAGCCCTTTAGCGAACCATACGTCAAATCCCAGGAGTTTGTTTTGGTTTTTTTTTTTTGTGTGTGTGTGTGTGTGTGTTTGAAATGTCTCATTCTGTAGCCTAGGCTGGCCTTAAACTCACTATGTAGCCCAGGCTGGCCTCAAACCCTTGGTGATCCTCTGCCCCAGCCTTCTCAGTGCTGGGATTACTGGCATGAGAAATCATGCCCAGGAATGTTGAAAGTTTGGGCTACCCAGCAATACCCTGCTTTAAGCAACAACTAAGGGATGATGTAGATTTGTGCCTTTGGAGTCTTTGGACGTGGGGAACCATCTCCTAGACTGATAATAATTTGAAAACAAACTTGCAAGCTCTGCGTGTACGCACGCCCCCACAGACAGTATAGGCATCTAAGCCCTAAAGGGCAGCTGCATCCCTCCTGTTACTTGTAGAAGGGGAGGCAACAGGGACACTTGTAATTTAACAACAGAACCTGCAGGGGAAGTGGGAGGGGGCGAGGGCGCTGATGTGCATCCACTACCTGTCAGGCAATCCTGGGGTCCAGTCCACACACGCCCATATTTAATTCCCAGATCTACATTCCCGCTGGCTGCTCATCTGAGCTCCAGAATAGTAAATCCAGTCCTGGTCCTACCTTCTTCAGGGGCATCTGCAGGAGGCATTTCTAACTGGGCATGCTCAAAACCCTTGTGCACCCAACCTAAGCATCCTGCCTTACTTATTGCTCAGTAAACCCACTACTCAGTAGCTCTGGCTTGAAACTCAGAGTCACCACAGCAAAGCCGGCAGCCTCCACCCCTACATTCTCCTCAACCCCCTTCCCTCCAGCTAGCTGCCTCCTCAAGGGACTAACATGTCCCTCCCACCCCTCAGGCTTCACCTAAGCAGCCAGCACCCACCGTTGCCTGAAGTCTGCGTACAGTAGCCTGTTGGGGAACCCTTGGCGGCAGATCCGGATGCCTTCCAGGACCCCGTTGCAGCGTAGCTGGTGTAGCACCAGGAAGGAATCCATGACCCCTGGGTGTGGTCGGAGTAGAAGGAGAAGGTTAGATAGAAATCTAAGGCCATGCCTTTAGGTCCCTACCCTGGCCTTACTTTGAGTCTGAGCCAACCCTGCAAGGTGAGAGCCTAAGCTGCTTCTGCTTCCCCCATCCTGGCCAGCCCAGGGACACCACCTGGAGTCTTGTTCTCGTTGGGGACTATGCACCGGACGAAGTGGGGCTGTGTGGCCCGCAGGTTGGTCATGAGCTTGTTGAGATTCTCCTGGGAGTGGGAAGAGCAGGGAGAAGGCACAGGAGGGGCAGGGAACCAAGATTGGATGTAGCACTGAATAGGGACCAGAGGGGACTGGTCCAAGGGGCCCAAATGCTCCTGATGACACCTGCCCCACCCCCCGCCCACCACCCCCAGAGCTCCCTCTCCTCCCCCTCCCCCACCCCCAGGGCTCCCTTCCTGCCCCCACCTTCCCGAGTCCTACCCAGGCGGCATGGGGGCAGGCAGCAGCACAGACTTGCTGTGATGTTCACATGGACAGGAGCTAAACATCACTGCAAGTCTTAACAGCTGCCCACCCAAGACACAGGGACGGCAGGGAGCAGAGAGGGTGGGGAAGCTGTGGGGGGCCAGGGCTGGGGCCCCATCTGGACCTCACCTTGTGAAGTTGAGACACCGTCTGAAATGATGCTGCCTTCTTGCGCTTCTCTTTCACCCCAGATTTGGGGGGCTCAGCTAGGAGAGATAATGACAGCTGGTCACTCCAGGGAATGCCACTCTGCGGGTCCCCAGGAATGTCCAGCTTGTCCCTCAGTCCTTACTGGAGCAAGAGCCTGTGTAGTTCTCATAGAGGGTGGCCAAGAGCCTGTTCTGCGACTTTTGGAAGATGGGGACCACTGTCTCGTTGAGGGGGTCCTTGTTCTTCTCCAGCCAGCCCACGATGCTATAAGGTACCTAAAAAGAAAAGCGTTGGCCCAGGTGGCGACCCTGAGGAGGGAGGGACGGCAGTGGCTGAGTGGGGAGTCCTGGTGGGCACCTACCACGCCTGCGTAGTGGACCACCTCGAAGTGAGCCTGGTACTTGCGTTTCTTGTCTGGGCGAGGCTGCTGGAAATTAGGTGACTTCCCAGAGTGATTGTCATAGAGCTTGGCCCTGAAGCTGGCATCCGAAGCCTTGGGGAACATGCACTCCTCCTCCAGGATGGACAGAATGCCCAGAGGCTGGGAACAAGGAGCAAGATTGAAGGGCCAGGCTGTTGGTCTCCAGACTACCTGCCCCCGGGATCTGTTTCAGATCCATAACCCTGTCATCACATGAGAGCCAGGTACATGTGCAGACCCAGGAACCCAGGAACCCGCCTTCTAGGAGAGAAGAGTCTGGCTTGACTATCAGTCCCTTCCTGCCCATGTGTGCAGAGCAGACTGGAATCCTTGGGCCCCAATAACTGACATCCATGGCTTAAGTGTACACACTGAGGTTTTTTTCCAAAGGCCAATATGTCTGCATTTTGGCCCCCACACTCATTAGAAATAGGAACCCTGCATTTTACTAAACCTGTTTCTTTCTTTTCTTTTTTTAAATAACTATTCATTTACTTGTATGTGTGTGTGTGTGCCTGCCTGAGTTTCTGTGCCCATGGAGGCCAGAAAGGAATTGGAGCTCTTGGACCTGGGTTACAGACAGCGATGAGTTGTCTGGTGTGGGTGCTGGGAGCTGATCAGGTCTTGGCAAGAGCAGCAAGTGCTGTTAATGCCTGAGCCATCTCTCCAGCCCCAAACCTTCATTTCATAACTGAATGGAAGAATTGTTCACTTCAGTGCTTATTTAATAGACAAAAAAAAAAAAAAAAAAAGCAAACATCATCCACCTAAATGCCCACTAGCCAGATGCTGTCTGAGAGTCCCTGCAGCATGGCCTGTCCTGGCTTCTTCCCAATACTGAAAATGCATGTTCAGAGGAAAAACATACTATAAACTGGGACTATGTCCATAGAGAACATATGTACTGAGCTGGCAAGCCATCTTCAGTGGGAAAAGACACATGTCACCAAGCCGATAACCTGAGTTCCATCCCCAGGACCCATGTGGCTCATGGAGAAAAGTGACTCCTGTTGTCCTCTGACCACACACGTGACACGGCACGTGATTACCAACACATTGATACACAAAGCAAATGAATGCGTGTAATGGTCCTTTTAAAGAAAAGAACACACATGCCTTTGGTAAAATATCTAGAATAAATTAGCTCAAGGCCAATGCACAGGATGTGGGGGGCTTCCTCAGAGGGACCCCCCTTTATTTCCAATGTTGTCAATTTCCTTTTTCCATTCTTTGTACAGTGGGGATGCGTACGGAATGTGTTACGATCAATAAACATAGTGCTCGGGTCAGCTCTGCACAGGGGCCTGGTGATTGGCAGAGCCGCCCACAGCCCTGAATCTATACATCCTTATATCACTCACGACCCTATTCTCCTATTCCCACATGTTCCCATTCACACCATGTGCATAGCCACACAGCCACGTTCACACTCACACACACAGCCACACACTGACATGAAGCTGACATAGGCCTACACACACACACACACAAACACACACATACACATATACACACACATTCACACATACACACACACTCACACACACATACAAACACACACAAACACACTCACACACACATACAAACACACACACATATATACACACATACACACACACATACACTCACACACACACACTCACACACACTCCTGGCGGTGTCCCTGCCCTAGGCCTGACCTTCTCGATGAGGTCGATGCAAGGCTGCAGGTCGAGGCCGAAGTCGATGAAGACCCAGTCGATGCCCTCCCGCTTGTACTCCTCCTGCTCCAGCACGAACATGTGCTGGTTGAAGAACTGCTGCAGCTTCTCATTGGTGAAGTTGATGCACAGCTGCTCGAAGCTGTTGAACTGCCGGGAGCAGCACCCCGGTCAGCAGGCTCCTTGCGGGTAGGGGGGAAGTGGGGGGCAGGGCTGTGGTCCCCCATACCCACCCATCAGCCTCTGCCTCAGATAGGGCGGTGCCTGTGCTCGAGAGCTGGTCTTACCTCAAAGATCTCAAAACCAGCGATGTCCAGGACCCCAATGAAGAACTGTCGGGGCAGCTTGGTGTCCAGGGTCTGATTGATCCGAGACACCAGCCAGCGGAACAGGCGGTCATAGGTAGCCTTGGCCAGCGCCCCCACGGCAAATACCACCTGTGGATGCAGGCAGGCGGGGTTGGGGTCCTGCCTCAGCTGTTCCTGGAGAGCCTTAGTCTGTAGGCTGCTCACCTGTTCGACACTCTGGCCCTTGGTCACATACTCGTTTCCCACACGAACCCGGGGGTGCAGGAGGCCTTTGAGGAGGTCTCCACTGCTGACCCCCATCAGGTAGGCGGCCTTGTCAGCACCTGGCAGGGAACAAGCCTGGATGAGGAAGAAGGAGCTCAGCAATGCGGGCACTTGGGGGCTGGGGCTCTGTTGTCATTGTCATAGCTTGGGATTAGAAAAAGAGAGTTGGGAGGAATCAGGGCCTGCATGTTGTCACTTCCAGAAGGGTGAGGAGTTTGGATAGGAAGAGAGAACACTGAGGTCAAAGGTTATGGGTTAATGAACGTGTGTAAGACACGAGGTGTCCATGGTAAAGGCCAGCTCAGCCCGGGGTTAAAGGCCCTCACTCTCGGTGCCGTCTGCCTCAGCCTGTTCCTCTCTCTGCTTCTGTTTGAACTTCATATTGCCGAAGTGCAGGAGGGCACCCACGATCTTATAGCAGGCACACTTCTCATCCACGCTGAAGCCCAGGATATCCATCGCATGCTGGAGTGGTAGGAACGAAGCAGGGTCCTTGAGAGTCTAGCCACGGACCACCCCACTGATCCTATTTCCTGGTCTCTACCCAGCTCACATGTTCACACACACACACACACAGCATGGGAACCCTGCTTGGCACCACCCCCATGCCAATCCCTTCCAACCCCTCCTTCCACCCTCACCCTCCAACCCCCACCTTCTACCCTTACCCTCCAACCCCCACCTTCTACCCCTACCCTCCAACCCCCACCCTCATCCTACAACCCCCACCCTCCAACTCCACCCGCCATCCACACCTCCACCCTCCAGCCCCCACCCTCCCCCCCTGAGCATACATCAGTGGCAATAAGTTCCTCCCCGTCATCCATGTTATCCACGGTGGTGACCCCCTGGCTGCAGAAATGGTAGTCGTAGGGGTTCATAGACAGGAGCAGCATGTCTGTGGACAGGGGCCCAAAGGGGTGAATTGGGATGCCTTCCCTCTCCAAGCCCACCACGAGGCCCTGGGGGGGGGGGGTCTCTGACAAGAGTCTCCGCCGCTCCCAGGGCTTCCCTCCAACCTGAGCTTCTGGTCCCTATTATCCACACATATCTTTTAATTTATTTCATTTTTATTTAGTCTTTTGAGACAGGTTCTGTGTAGTCCAAGGTGGCCATGAACTCAAGATCATTTTGTCTCAGCTCCTGAGTACTAGAATTACAGGATGACCACCTGGATGCTTCTTTTTTATAGTGTGAGAGAAAGAGAGAGAGAGAGAGAGAGAGAGAGAGAGAGAGAGAGAGAGAGAGAGAGAGAATGTGTCTGAGTATGTGTATATGTATGTGTGTCTAAGTGTATACCTGTGAGTCTGTGTGTATATGTGTGTATGTGTGTCTGAGTGTGTGAGTATGTGTCTGTGAGTGTGTGTATATGTGTGGATGTGTGTCTGAGTGTGTGAATGTGTCTGTGAGTATGTCTGTGTGTATGTATGCCTGAGTGTGTATATCTGTGTGTATATGTGTGGATGTGTGGCTAAGTGTGTGTCTGAGTGTGTGTATGTCTGTGAGTCTGTGTGTATATGTGTGTCTGAGTGTGAGTGGGTGTGTACATGTGGGTGTGTCTGTGGGTGTAGTATATGTGTGGATGTGTGTCTGAGTGTGTGAATGTATATGAGCATGTCTGTGAGTCTGTGTGTATATGTGTGTGTGTGTTTGTGAGTGTGTTATGTGTGTGTATCTGAGTGTGAGTCTGAGTGTGTGTATGTCTGTGAGTCTGTGTGTATATGTGTGTGTAAGTGTGTCTAAGTGTGTGTGTGTGAGAGAGAGAGATACAGAGACAGAGAGAGACATACAGAGAGAGAACAAAAGTGAGAGAGAAAGAGAGAGAGAGAGAGAGAGAGATTGAAGATGAAACTCGGGACTTTAAATAAGTGCTCTCTACCACTGAGTTCTACTTTCAAATTCTTATTTATTAACATGTTTATTAACCTATTTTTTAGACAAGGTCTTTCTACAGGCCTGGCTGGACTGGAGCCAACTCACAGACACCTGCCTGCCTCTGCTTCTTTTTAGGGCTCATGCACGTCTGGGCATGATCCTTAGTCCATATGCTTCACTCAGCCTTTGACCACTGCTCAGTCATCCCTCTAGCCTAGACCCTGAGTTGGGTACCGGGACAAAGGGAAGGCCCATACTTTGCCTTCAAAGAACTTGCAAAACTGAAAGCAGCTATAGATTACCGTTGGGTTCCCTTGTTGCTAGGTGGGGGTTCTAGTCTCAGGATGGCAGGGGCAGCTGCAATCTTGGCAGGACAGTGGAGCTAAGAGGCCTGTTCCCTAGCACAGGAACACACACACAGACACATACACACACACACAGCCACCCCCGTTGCCACCAACCCCATCCCCAATAACAACCACCACCAAAATGAATAAATAAAAAGTGGAAGAGGGCTTAGTGACAGCCAGCAGCAGGAAGAAGTGGGAGGGATACAGCAGGCTGCAGCTCTCCAGGAGAGCGGAGGTACCCACACCTCTGCAGAGAGGGCGAACCCCATCCCATGGCCTGGCCTGCTGGGTTCTCACCCTGCAGCTCTGGCTTCTTCCCCGAGAGGATCTGGTAGTACACGTGGTAACCACGCTCACCGGGCAGCTGGAAGATCACTCGAGACTTTTCCAAGAGGTCTGCCAAGAAAAGGAATGCTAGCCTGCTCTCTCTTTACCTTCCCAGAGCAAAGCCCCTAGCGCAATGCAGGGATAAGGAGATGGCAGCCACGACAGGCAGGGCATGTGTGGAGGTGGCTGTGTCTGTGCACAGGCCAGCTTACACTGGTAAGTGCCTTCCCCAGTGTTTGTGTCACTGTGTGGGACGTGTGACTTCCTCTGTGGGAGTCTCTGGCAGAAGTCTGTCAATGACGAAGCTCTCTCACTATCCAGCTTGCTCTAAGACTCCCTGCCTCGGCCTCCCAAGGGAGCCACACCCACTCAGCATTTACATAACTTCTGGGGATCTGAACTCTGGTCCTTGTGCTTGTGTAGCAAGGACTTTACTCTCCCTAGCTCCAGAGAGGAGGTTTTGAGGGAGATGATCAACTCTGGTCCACAGATGGAGTGGGATGCCAACGTGATGGGTGAGGGTGGACTCACGCGGGAACTGGCTGGGGATGGAGAGAAATGGCCGGAGCAGACAGAAGCCAAAGGACTTTTCAGCTCAGCCTCTGCCCTTCCTCCCACGCGTGCCCTGTCCTCTCCCAGACTCACAGCTGTCAATGTCCGCAGAGGCCAGCTTCCCAGAGGGACCAAAGTGGATGCGGATGAACTTCCCCTACAGCAGAGGGACCATGCCACCCTCAGTCCTGTTGAGGGCTCCCCACCACCAGGGCCCTCCCAGCCCCTGACCCTTCTCCCCGCCGACCCATGCACTCCCCAACTGTGCCCACTCACAAAGCGGGAGGAGTTGTCATTCCTCAGAGTCTTGGCGTTGCCAAAGGCCTCCATGGCAGGGTTAGCCTCAATGATTTGATCTTCAAGGGTGCCCTGGTGGCAGCAGGAATGAGAGGCCAGGGCAGCCCATGGAATCTCTGGTTGGAAGGAGAAGTGGGCGTCCCCAGGACCCCGAAAATGTCTGCCCCGCCGCTGGCCCTATACTTACCCCAGTCTTTGTTGCCAGAAATTGCTGGGGGGAAGAAGAAACATGTCAGAGGGTGGGGAGTCTTTCCCGGTAAGGGTTGGGCATTGGGACAGTAGTCAGTGGGGCAGTATATATTAGTTACCCAACGTATTTAGTAATGTTAAATGTAACACTCTCCCCTTGCTGACTCGGGACACTTAGCTCTCCTGGGCAATTAGCTGGGAGATGCTGTACTAAGGCCAAGCCTGCCTCTGGCTTCTCAGGGGTCTCTTTACTGTCCACATCCACACGGGGCCTGACTGGAGTCTTCTCCATTAGAGGCCTGCCTCTGGGAAGACTTCCCTGATCTCTGAAACTGTAGAGATTTCTCCCAACTCCACCTTCCTACCCTAACTTCCGTGACGGCCCTTTCCCATACGTCTCTGTACTATGTTAGCCGTGTCCTCAGCATTGTGTATGGACTGTACTCGACATGGCCCTGCCGGCTGCACATGATCAGCTCAGTCAGAGTTAGCAGGTGATCGGCTCAGGGCCACCACAGCAAGTCCATGTCCCCGGGGTCACCTGCAATGCCCTTCTGTGTCTCCACGGGGACATGTTGCTCAGAGTCTACACCCCCTCTTCCCCTCCTGGCTTTGTTCTTCCCTCATTTCTGATTGTTATCCCCGCTCATCCCCCACCCCACCCCTTTCTACCCACTGAGCAGGGGAAGAAGAGAAGGAAAAGAATGGACTCGGAGCCGGGCATGGTGGTGCACGCCTTTAATCCCAGCACTCAGGAGGCAGAGGCAGGCGGATCTCTGTGAGTTCAAGGCCAGCCTGGTCTACAAAGTGAGTCCAGGATGGCCAAGGCTACACAGAGAAACCTTGTCTCAAAAAAAAAAAAAAAAAAAAAAGAATGGACTCAGGATAGTGACCATGTCACTTGGTCTCTCAGTCATTTATTGACCTCCAGGGAGCCCAAGACCTAAAAATGCCTCAGACACCTTGCTGGGAAGAGGAAGGAAGGGGTCCCTGCCACCCCATCCCCCTATTCCCACCCCCCCCCCATGCACAATTCACACCCACTGTTTTTATTCAAAACTCTCTCTGGCCAGGTTAGTCAGATCTGAGCTCAAAGGGAGGGAGCTAGTGAAGCTTTTAGGTTCCCACATCTTGTGGGTGACCTTTCTTCCAACATCTTGTGGGTGACCACATGAGCTGTCCCCCTGCCCTGACTCCAGGTCCCTCATCTTGTGGGTGACCGTCTCCTGAGCTGTCCCCCTGCCCTGACTCCAGGGTCAGAGCCCTTCCTATGCAGGCACTCCCCTGCCCCAGCCCTGCCAGTTGTGTTCCTGTCGGCTTTGGGCTCTATCATCTTTTCCTGTTATCGGGTCACCCCACTTTTCTGCAGTATCCTCAAAGGCCTTTTAGAAAAACATGGTGGGAAGAGAAGGAAAGAAAGACTGTCAAAAAGGCAACAGCAAAACAACAATGTCTGCAACCAAAAACCAAAACAAACTAAGTCCCCAAACCAAGACAATCAAATGAGGAAAGGGGAGGAAAGGAGGGAACAAAAGACAAAAACAAAACAAAACAAAATGTGAAAGAAAACACAGCAAGAAGGAAAAAAATATAAGAAAAAAGAAAGAAAGAAAAGGAAGGAGAAAGAGGGAAACAAAGAAAAAACAAAAATAAAAGAAAGAAGAAGAAAGGAAAAAGAAAAAGAGAAAAAAGGAAGAAAGAGGAAATCGCCCCAGAATAAAGCAAGGCTCAACAGGACCAGGAGTGCCACTTGCGCAGAGGAAACCTGGGGTTCAGAAAGAAAAGATTGCTCACATCAGCGAAGATGCCTGGGGCTCAGCGGAAGCCACAGAGCTCTTAGCAGCTGGCCTGCAGGTCAGGGATGCAATGGTTCACATTAAAACCAACTAAAACCCCTGCTCCTCCACTGTTTAAGAAGTTTCAAAAAGTCTTAACCAAAACTACAGGCCATGCTATTGTCAAGAATTCCCAGTGTCCTCAGCTCTGTGGATGAGCCTGCCCCTCTTAGTGGCAGCAGGTAACAGTGTCCTCCATGAAGGCAGCACAAGAAAACAATCACTTTGAGGTAAAAACAGCCGGCTTGGCAAACTCTTTAAAAAGTACGATGGTCACGGTGGAAAAGTCACACACACACCAAAACATCCAGGAGCAACAATTATGGCTCCTGCCTGTGTGGCAGAGGGAAGCCGACCTAACACACTGAGGGAGGAGGTGGCCACAGGTTTTCTGGTCAAGCCTTGCTCAGGCCAGAGTCTCTCACCAAGGTAGGAGGCTCAGGCAGGGCCAGGGGCTCTGAGAGGTTGCAATTTTAAAAAAGAAAGAAAAAGAAAAAGAAAAAGAAAGAAAGAAAGAAAAGAAAAGAAAACAGCGGGAAAGCAGTGGGGGTTGGTGCCCAAGTGGGCAAGTCTTACTGCCTTCTTGCCCGGCCCGTCTCCCAGGGCAGCGACGATGGCAAAGTACTGAATGACCCGCTTGGTGTTAACCGTCTTACCGGCCCCCGACTCTCCGCTTGGACAACACAAACATGAGTCACCAATGCCCATTTGTCTCTCTAATTCCTCCAGCCCCCAAACCGCAGCCCTCCCCCGCCGTCCCCAGGTGCCCACCACTCTGTGGGGTGACGGTGCCAACATAGTGCTGACTTAGCTCCTGGTGCCAATCCAGGTACCCCACCTCATCAGAAGACCCCAAGGGTGGACCGTGGCTATCTTATGAGTAAGGAAGTGATCCTCAGAAGTTCTGGGCCTTCCTCTGCTCTGTGCCAGGTTCATATTTAAAGACACAATAACTGTTGGGAATTTTGTGTGGCAGGTTAGGTTGTTCTGTTTGTATTGGTGAGGTTCAAGGGCCCCAAAGCCACAGAGCAAGAGGTGGGAATGTGAGGGCCTGAATCCAGCTTCTTCCGGTTTCAGAGACCTTGTTCTTAATAACCAGGCTGTGGTTGTGTGTGTGCTCACGTGCACGCGTGTATGTGCGTGTGCGCGCGTGTGTATATGTGTGTGTGCGTGTGTGTGTGTGTGTGTGTGTGTGTGTGTTTGCACGTATTAGCCTGACTGGAATGAACCCAATACGTATGAAAGGGACCGCTTTCCCTGAAGGCTAAGGGAGGATGAGGGCTGAGACACAGAGATGAGAAGAGGAAGAATGGAAAAGGAACTGTACAGAAACCCCAGAGAATTAAGATGGGAGATTCCTAGCTGGGAGAGAGGCAGCAAGGAGCTTAGGGCCACACCCATGTTTGAATATCTGCTTTCTACCCACCCCACGAATAAGTGGAGACAAGGAGGACATTGGCTATAGGAGGTAAAGGCCCTGCCCTAAGCACTTTGGGTCCAACCCTGAGAAATAACTTTGATTCCCCTACCCCCACTCCCACCCCCATGGAATGGCCAGCCCTTGCCACACCATACCCAAAGCCAGAGCCCCACTCACGTGATCAGCATGGACTGGTTCTCTCGGTCTAGAGGAAAGGGAGGAAGTAAATGTGTCATCCAGGGTGAGGGGGTAACCATAGGTGGGCCACCTGGATCTTCTATGGCACAGACATAGTCATCACCACCCAAAGACCCAGTGGGGAAAACCAAGTAGGACGGCTAAGCTAAAGAGGCAGAATTGCTAGGGTGGCGCCAAAGGGGGACAGTGTGAAGGGAAGGCCACCCCGGAGCTGAGGGGTGGTGAGGGAGGTGAGACTCTTACTGCGGAGCATGTCGTTGTAGGCGTTATCTGCCACTGCATATATATGAGGTGGGGCCTCCGAGCGGCGCCTGCCCTTGTAGGCAGCCACCACAGAAGCGGTGTAGACCGGAAGCCATTTGTACGGGTTTATGGTGACACAGAAGAGGCCCGAGTATGTCTGAGGAGAGAAGAGTTCACGGACAGAGTTTGGGAGGGAGAAAAGAGAGATGTCCAAGTTGCCGTTCCCAGGCCCGCCATGACCCCTGCAATAGTCAAGAAGTCTCCCGATAGCCATGTCCAGCCCTTCCTCCTGGAGTCCCAGGTAACAAATGACCCCACAGCCTTTGGCAGAACCTTCAGAAGTGCCAAGTAGACAGCCAGGCTCTACACACAGCTTTGGCTCCGCCTCCAAGGCCCTAGACATTACCACGTCATGGCTCTAGGCCTTCCCCTCATTCACCTAGGGTTGTTCCTCTAGCCCTCTCCTCTGCTGCTGTACAGTTGTGCTCCTTGAGCCCCAGAGCCTGCTTCTAGCCCTGCTCTGGCCTAGCTCTCCCCACACATTTCCCTCTGGACCCTGATTCTTCCCTTAGACACGCCCCACGAGTGGCCCCACCCACCGCTTCCCTTAGACACGCCCCATGGGTGGCCCCGCCTACCGCTTCCCTTAGACACGCCCCATGGGTGGCCCCGCCTACCGCTGTCCTGACCCTGCCCAGGGCTCACATAGATCATCCAGCGAGCATAACGCTGGCGCAAGTTGTGCAGCACCGCAGCCTCATTGAGGTGCGTCATCATAGCCATGTCCTCCAGTAAGTCAAAGCGAGGTGGGTTCATGGATTGGATCTCCGTTTCGCGCACTGTCAGCACCTTCCAAAGAGATGCACCATATTGTGAGGAATAGAGACGGGAGATGCTCCCAGTCAGAGGGGCAAATCTCAAGGAAGGAGGAGCTCAACCTTCTGGTCTTTGGTCTCCACAGTGACTCTGCCTCCAGTAGCCTCAGTCTTGACCTCGGCTTCCACATAGGCGTCCTGTTCATCAGGCACCCACACTCGTTTCTTGCCTAGGTGGTAAAATAAAATAAAATAAAAATTAGACTTTGAGAGGGGTTCCAAATGCCCAGTGGGAGTTCCTATACTAAAGCAGTCACACATACGCACACGCTCGCACGCACACACACACACACACACACGCGCCTTCTGCCCCTTCTGCCAGGACATAGGAGTTCCAGTGAAGTCTCATCCAAAGCCAGGGCAAAGCTGGCATGGTCCGTCACGATCTCAAATGAACTGATTGCAATAACAGTCTCCCTACACACCAGTTTCCGCTCCCTGCCACCTGGAACGCCTTCTCACTGGGCCTGTTTCCTCAATGCAAAGACCATAAGGCCTCCTGAGATGGAGCACCCCTTCAGTACCAGGCCCCTAACTCTCACGCAGGTTGCGCCTTCCCGGTTTCACTGAAGCCTTGGACCCAGCTGGCCAGAAGGTGCACCTGTGACCTGTGCTCATTCCTGACTGGTCAGCTCACCCCTAGAGCTTTGGAGAGCCCAGCTTTTTATGTTGATAAAATGTGAGCTCTACAGCACTTGGGAGGCAGAGGCAGGCGGATCTCTGTGAGTTAGAGGCCAGCCTGGTCTACAAAGTGAGTCCCGGACAGCCAAGGCTACACAAGAGAAACCCTGTTTTGGAAAAAACAATAATAATAATAATAATAAATTTAATTTTTTACAAATGTGAGCTCATGCAGACAGCAGGGTCTGCTCCCTGCCCTCCCAGTTGCTGGCCACGTGCCTTGGTCAGAATTATTCCTATAACAAGGCTCCAAACCAAGCTCCCCCCACCTTTTTTTTTTTTTTTACTTATTAAATTTAAAATGCCCTAAGGAAATCCCCTACTCTACACGCTAAAATTTTTAACAAAAGAAAACAATTAAGATGACAATAGCAGAATGTCAAATCAAGTAGGAGACACTTTTTTCTTTTGCGGCAGGCTCTGACTATGCAGCTCTGGCTGGCCTCCAGTCACTGAGACCTGCCCAGCTCTGCCTCCTGAGTGCCGACAGTAAAGCTGTGTGTCACCACGTCTAACTAGGCACTATACATTTTGAGCATAGTGCTGTGTACAGCCCCAGATATTGCATACCACTGAATCTGGCTCTGCTTTGGATTCCACCCGCCCAGATTATTGAGAAGATTCGCGGAAAGTCACCAGCTCTGGGTCGCAGATGCTCATCGCCTATGTTATTATTGTACCATGAGCCAATCAAGTCATAAATAGTAGTCTTTATTCCTGTCCCTAATAAACAGTGCCATTGGCTCCATGGAAAGCACTAAAAATAAGTTCAACACAGGTTTGTGGACATGGAGGCCACCTGTACACATCAGTCTCATTTTAGAGGCCCCAGGTTCCAGCCTGCGTGTTCACGGAGACTTCAAGAGCAAGGTGACATTGTCCCATTTTACAGAGAGACAAACTAAGCCTCACTTATGGCCACACAGTCAAATTCACTCGGTCCCTGGGAGTGAATTCACACAGTCCCCAGAAACTAAGGGAAAGACCAGGTATCAGGTCATAGTCCCACTGTGGTATCAAGCAGAGTGTCTGCCCTCTTCACTCCTAGTCTGAGTCCACTGGGCTTCTCCTTGGCTGTGTTCCTCTCTGCTCTCACTTACCATCCCATGAGGCAGTGTTCACCTTCATCAATTCCTGGTAGCTCTGGCGGAGGTAGCAGGCTGATTCGCCAAGTTCACTCATGTCCATCATGGTGGTGAGGGGTAGAGGAGGAAGAGGACCTGAAAATCTGGGCGGTGGTCCAAGGTAGTCCTAGGCAGCAGGCACTGGAAGATGCAATGGCAGGAAACGTAGGGGCCACACACACACTGGGGTATGACCCTCTAACCCACAAGGCTTGAGAGTGAGTGACTCCCTGGGTGAACCTGCAAATGCATACCTCCAGACATAAGAGCATCCTCTGCTATAGGTACTGAGGTCCTGGGCCCACCATGGGCTCTCTCCTGCCTTCCCTCCAGCTCCAAAGCTATCCCTGATCACCCACCCTCAGCCCTGATCACCCACCCTCAGCCCTGGTTACCCACCCTCAGCCCTGATCACCCACCCTCAGGCCCGATCACCCTCCCTCAGCCCTGGTTACCCACCCTCAGCCCTGGTCACCAACCCTCAGCCCTGGTCACCCACCCTCAGCCCTGATCTCCCACCCTCAGCCCTGATCACCCACCTTGGCACCACGGTGAGGGCAGAGAGCTATTCCACCCCTTTTATTGCTGTTGTCAAGGTCAGCAAAGGAGAACTATGTCAGCAATCTCCACGTGTCACAGCCCCCCCCCAGCCTGGCCACAGGACACAAAAGGCAAATTCCCTTTTATCTCCTCCAGCTCAGCCTCTGGGCTATTTTTACCTCCCATTGTCAGGGGATCACAAAGGCAGAGAGAGGCAGTCACTCAGTCAGGAAGCTGGGTTTCAGAGAGTGACAGGGACAGGAACAAGGCAGTAAGGCACTCGGGAGTGGAAACTGAGTCACAGGGAATCTCGTGCATGCAGAAAAAGGAGCTACTCTTCCAGAAAGAGACAGGGACAGGAGCCATAGAACTTGCTCTGTGGCCATCTGCTTCAGTTCCCTTCATGCACCTAGGAAGAATGAAGTCCAGAGAAGGAAAGCACTAACCGCGCCTCAAGGGTCAGCAGTTGAGTTAGCGCCGAGAAGATTTGCCTCCCTCTGCAGCACCTGGACACTGGCTTCTCAGCTTCTATCCCCTCTCAGAGTCTCCAAAGGGAAAGCCAGCAGGAAGAAAACCCAAACAAAGCTGGGCCTGTCAGACACCTGCAAGTCCTGGTACTCAGGTCTGAGAGAAACTCAGGACAAATGGCCAAGGTGAGGCTCCTCAGTTAGCCGTGTTTGCCCTGAGTTTAAGGCCTAACGTTCAAAAGGCCTAGGCATGAAGGAGCCAAGTTCAAAGCCAGTCTACGTGATTTAGCAAGATCCCACCTCACAATTAGGAAACGACAGACAGAAAGTGGGCCGGGGATGAGCCTGAGTAAAGAGTCCTCACCTAACAAGCCTGAGACCCTGAGCGTGGCCCCTGAAGGAAGGAGGGAAATGAAAGAAGACCAGGGCTGGGCCCACACAGTAAGAAGGGGGAAGAAAATCTAGAAATTTAGGCTTGGGAGGTCATCCATGTTTTGACACTCATGATTCACAGAAAGACTACTGTTGCACCCCACTCTCATGAAGAATGGGGTGCTCACAATTTAGTCTATCTGACACGACCCTCGAATATGTCAGGGCACGTCTCTCCATCAGTTCATTCGGGCCTTGGTGACAATGCAGGATTTTAAAATTATAGTCTCAAATGATCCAAAAAACACTGGACACAGAGCTAGAGAGCCCCGGAGCCAGGATTCCAAGCAGATGGCAGGCTGAGCAGAGAACAGAAGGATCCAAGAACCTTGGACACTAGACACAGAGCTAGGGCATTCCAAACAGACATCAGGAGGAGAATCCTCTGTACCAACAGGCAATCCATGCCATATACCTAGCTAGCTGTGCCACACAAAATACACAAAGGTCATTTTACACACTGTCACCACATATGCTTTCAGAGCAGGCGAAGCTAGGCTTGGGGACAGAAGTGGAAGGCTCATCTTCTGAGGATGGAGGGCCTAGAGGAGGCACCTAGAACATACACAGTGCTCCAGAGGCTGTGCTAAGTGGTGGTCACATAGCTGTAGCTACCTTGTGAGTCAAATCAAGCTGTAGGTTTTAAATGTATACACACACACACACACACACACACACACACACACACACACACACACGCACACACACACACATGCACATGCATGCACACACATGCGCACACACACACCATGAAAGTCCCTCCCTCGCATAATGTGAAAACCTAAAAACAAAACAAACAAACTTTATTGCCAAATTTGGCAGTACCTGATGAGAGTATGAACCCTTCTCCCCTGGGGCAACACAATCCCGACTCTAACGCTCCTGCTTAGTTTTGTCTGCTTTCAGAATCTTTATGTCTGGGACATCTTTATGTCACTGCTCTTCATCCTCTAGACACATTTGTGAGAGCGAGGTCGCCTCCGTTCTCCTTGTGGAGGTAAGTTGTTCCTTACTCGCCTCCCGCCACTAGAAAGGGACTCAGAGGGAAGGAGTCCAGGCTGCATTCCCAGCACCTTTCAGAAAGCCTGTCCAGGATGGAGACTCAGTGGACAGCTACCAGGCAAATGAACCAAACACAGTAGGTGACAAGTCTTCGTCTCTGTCCAGGGTCAGAGGCTGGGAGCTGAGTTTGAACAATTTGTAGGAGGTGAGGAGAGCAGAGGCTTGACAGAGGGCTCCATGTGTAAGAACACCTGCTGCACAAGCCTGAGAGCCCGGAGTTCGTATCCCAGCACTCCTGTAAAAAGCTGGGCATGGCCATGTGCACACCTGTCACCACAGGGAAGGAGACAAAAGGTTGGCTGGGCTTGTTGGCTCCAGGTTCAGCGAGAGACCCTGTCTCAAAAGAATAAATTCAAGACCAATAGAACAGGACACCTGACGTCCTCCTCAGGCCTCTGCACACGCACAGGTGTGCATACCTGTATACTTAGGCATGCACACACACACACACACACACACACACACACACAGAGGGGGGGGGGATTATAGACAGTAGATACAACTATTCACTGCTCAAAGGTGCTCAGAATGAAGGTCTTTTTATCCCATGGCATAGTTCCAGAATTAACCTAAAGAAATCAGAACCTCAGACAGGCAATGTTGGTGCATGCCCTTAACTCCAGCGCTTGGGAGGCAGAGGCAGGTGCGTCTCTGTGGAGTTCAAGGCCAGCCTGGCCTACAAAGAGAGTTCCAGGACAGCCAGGGCTATTATACAGAGAAACCCTGTCTCAAAACAAAACAAAGCAAAACATCAGAACCTCCAATGACTACAATCTATGCCAATGAGGATAAAATTCTAGTTACCTGCAATGTACACATGAGTACTTTGCAAGATAGCCAGAATCTAGACCTAGAAGCATCCTGTTAGCTCCACTTTCACTCTCTGGGGCACATCTTCTTGCTAAGATGAACATATGGGTCAGAATTAACAAAGCAACAAGGAAACCCATATGCCATAACCCATAATGAAGTTAGCAATTTGCAAGGGCTTGAGGTACTAATTTCAGATGCCGTCAGGAGCAAAGGGAGCGTGTGGGACTTGGGCAGCCTCAAAGGAGACCGAACCGTCAGTGACTTGGGAAAACAACTTCATCATCCGGCATAGCTCTGGCACGCCTGAGGCCCAGCATTTGGGATGGATGGGGAGAGTAAACCTGCAAGCCGAGAAAGAACAAGGGAGCAAAGCAGCGGACACAAGGAGTGTTCATACGCTCAGAGGCAGCCTGCAACTGAAGATACGGCCTTGGAAGAAAGTGAGCCTGCGTTAGGGCTTGACACTTTGAACCGGGCAATGGCTGAAATCTGGTTCAACTCCTAGACTCCAGGATGTTAGAACCCAGCTCCAAATATCTCTGCCACCAGTATACCACACAGCACTGTGCATGGTTAGAAAGAAGCATGTGTGCTAGGAGAAGAGCTTCACTAGGGACCAGCGGAGGGTAGAAAGAAGGCAAGATCATCCAGAATCCTGAAACAGCTAGAAGAGACACAGGACTGCAAGAGCGATAGGAACCTTTTAGGGCCAGGATGTGCGTGGCCATTCTGGCTGTCATGCTGAGAACAGACTGGGATGGTTAGGAACCACACCGGGTAGTTTGTTGCGGTCACCCAGGTAGAAGTAGATGAGGCTGGGGGTGCTGAAGGAGCGTGCGCGCCTGTGTGTGTGTGTGTGTGTGTGTGTGTGTGTGTGTGTGTGTGTGTGTGATGGAGACAGGTGTCATGAGCCCACAGTCCCAGGAAAAGAGAATGAAGATCCGGCCTGAGCAACTGCATGGGCTAAGGCTAGGCCCCAGGGCATAAAGAGGGGTAAGGCTGGACCTAGTCATTGGGACAGGAGTGTGGAGAACTTCAAAAGCAACATTGGGATTTAGAGCTTTCCCCTGTATGAGTTGGGGCAGCATCAAAGCCGTTTTTATTTATTTCTTCATCAAAGAGCCTTGAGCAAGGGGATCTGACAGTGCGGTCAGACTTATGTGTTCGTCAGATCCCTGTGGCAGCTGCTGTGGAGGATGGACTGAAGGGGCGAGACCCACCGGTGGCAGGAAGACACCCTCAGGAGGAGGCTGCCATAACAGTCCACATGCAAGGTGGCGAGGCCCCAAGAGGGGCCCGCCACACTGGCACCCTGGGGGTGGTTTGGCCCCTGCTTGTCCCAGGTATGTCCTCCTCATGGGGCCCTGGGCAGCTGCAGAGGGCTCTAGTGGGCCCCAGCTCTGATGCTCCGAGCAGAAAATAGGATGAGGGCAGCCAAAAGGCATCAAGGCTGTTTATCCGGAGAAGAGATGTCTCAGTGTGGATTTATGGCTCAAAGGTTACTGGGGGGAGGAAGTGGGGAACCAGCTGTCCCCCATCCCCATAAAGGACTAAGTACAGGGACTGTGGCCTCATCTGCAGCAAGAGGAGGGTGGGTGGACATGAGAAGTAATGTCCTGCCAGTATCAGAGAATGAAGGGACCCTTTAATGGTTGTACAAATCAACTCTCATTGAAGACAGGGAAACTGAGGCACAGAGGGAGAGGCAGGTCTTTGTGGCACTATTACCCAGCAGGATAACCTCAAGCTTCTAAAGACCCTAGGGTCTAAAGAACACCTCTCAGAGCATTCTTGACAAACCTTCACATGGCCCCATGACGAATTCTAGGATGTGGTCACCCCAATAAGAAGGAAAGAAAGAAAAAGAAAGAAGAAAAAAGTGCAGGTGCAGGCATCCCACAAGACCTGTGTGCTGCTAAGGGTCTTGAACTCCCAGTACAAGCTCTGTTCCAGGTTCTGATCTGCTCATCCGTGAGTTCAACCTTTGCCTTAGTTGTGCAGTGTCTTTATAGCATGCTTTCTGGCCCCAAAACCGATCTGATTGTCTGGGACAGTGGGTGGGAGTCCTTAAGCGTCTTTCAAGGGTCTTGGTCTTTCCATGTTACCTGGCACTCTCTGTCCTCTGAGGAAATGCTTTCTCCTGGCCTTTGCCTTTGTCTCTCTAAGGCTCAGCTGAGCCTGTTCCACCATCCACCCCCAGGGGCCCTCACTGGTAAAGTGGCTCTATGTAGACAATGCCTGGGCCCTGGGCCCAGGCTGGGACAGGTGACAGCAGCTGTGGATCTATCTATAGCTCTCTTGCCCTTCAATTGTTCCCAACTTCAAACAATGGTTGGTCCCTGGATTACCGACACCCCCACTAGGCCTGCTGAGTGGATCTCAGAGGGAATAAATTGAGGCTCACTGTGGCTACATGGTGACCTCATAGGTGACTACCCTGTATGTCTGTCTGGACCCCCATCTTCCATCTTTCACTTGAGCTCTAAAGGCTCCTAGCTCTGAGACTGGAGAGGTGGAGGACTCATGGCTGAGGGAATGAGGGTCTGTCTCAACAGCAGGCTTGACACATGATGGAAGACATGTGGGTGTCCCCTCTCTCCAGCCTTAGCCCACAGGCACTTATGAGTGCTGGCATGCCAGTCCCACGAAGACAGAGGTCAGTCTTTTTTTATGCTCCACTACATCCCAGTTCAGCTGGGTGCCTGGTGATGCCCTGTACATATTTCTTGTCTTTGTAGCAGAGGGGTACGACTAAAACTTAAGAGGAAGAATGCCTGGGGTTTGAAGCCAGTCTCTTGAAAAGTCACTTAAGCCTGTAACAGGGGGCAGAATAGTGACACCCTCTACCCTGAACACGACGGTGCAGTGGAAGCATCTGAAGTGCTGAGACTAGTTCTCAGTACTTGTCGAGACTCAGTGTATCACTGAGGGCACTAAAAAAAGTGAGGAGGGGCTGGAGAGATGGCTCAGTGGTTTAGAGTGCCGCCTGCTGTTCCAGAGGTCCTGAGTTCAATTCCCAGCATCCACATGGCAGCTCACAACTGTCTGTGATTCCAGTTCCAGGGGATCTTACACTCTCACACCAATGGACACAAAAGAAAATTAATTTAAAAAGAAAAGGAAGGAGGTGGAGAGATGTTTAGTGGTATAGCCCTTGCTTAGCATGCACAGGTCTGAGGCTCCACATCCAACACTGGAAAAAAATAATGCACAGATAGAAAGGGGCTGTGTGTCAGGGAGGCTGTGTCTTTAGATTTATCTGTGAGATTAGCCCCTCAGGGTGCTGATGATAGCAGTCGGTGGGGATAAGGAGAGAAATGGATTTATTTCCTTTTTAATACCTTCTGGATTTTTAATCCGTATATATATATATAAAGCCCATTTAAAAGTACTTACTAAGTTAATAAAGGCCTTATAAT
This sequence comes from Acomys russatus, assembly GCF_903995435.1. Classification (NCBI taxonomy): domain Eukaryota; kingdom Metazoa; phylum Chordata; class Mammalia; order Rodentia; family Muridae; genus Acomys; species Acomys russatus. The sequence continues at coordinate 4,939,711 of NC_067140.1, read as the reverse complement.
GTGGAGGATGGCTGGGTGGACCAGCACTTGCACTGTCTCTAGCCACACACCAGACAACCTGAGTCTGAGCCCTGGGAGACACCTCCTTTCTTCCAGCCCAGAGGTGCACAAGGCCCCAGAGCAAAGAATAAGCCAGAGGGAGGATCCCAGCTTCCATGCCAAGCAGCAGGGATGAACGGGGAGACAGAGGGCCCTGTTCTCTTCCCTGGCCCCAGTCTCTCATCTTTACCTCAGACTATTCTTAGAAGCCAGATAAAGCCAGCAGTTGCTGCTGCTCATATCAGCTTCCAGCTTGAGAGGCTCAATCCTGACCCCCACTCTTTGTGCATCTGACCTCCCTGCCAGGTATGTACTTCCTGCTGGCTCTACCCTCTAAACTGCTCTGGTCACAAATATGCAACACCTCAGAGGGCCTGAGTGATCATTCCCTCCCTCACTCCCCTAGCCCAGAAGCTGGAAGTGATGAGGGCTAAAGAATGCCCCAAAGTAGATATAGCCCCAGGGCACGGTAACCTATACAGCTTGGCCCAACACTGTCCAAACCATGGTAAGAGTATGAGTGAAGGGCTATGGACATGGGCTATCCAGGGATTCTGGAAGAGCAGCAACAGCATTAGGGAGGGGCTGGGGAGCCAGTGTAGAGAGGGAGATTTGGGAAGAAATGGCAGAAGGTCACTGTCCAACTTCCCATGAGACCTTGCACAGGTCTCTTCTTAGAGCCCCCTGTTTCCACTGTGAAGTGGGCATAACTTTATACGCACTGCGTTGCTGTGCATATTCAGTTAGTCTATGCAAAGGGCTGAGCCTATGTCTGTCCTACAGTATGCAGCACACCGACGGCAGCAGCTGTGCCCCTGCAGAGCAGGCAGCGTAGGCTCACTTTTTTAAACAAATATATTTTATTATGAACTTATTAGCCGAGTCACTTATAACCTGACTAACCAAAACAATAGGAGAAGAGGATTAAAGAATACAATAACAAAACCGTAACGATATCAGTTCCAAGGAATGATTTTCCTGGTGTAATCAGCAGGATTTCTTTTGTTGGAACCTGGAGTTACCAGAACCCAGAACCTCATCAAGAGCCTGGAGCCCAGAAGCCTTCTGCTCCAAAACTATCTCACGTCTCCAAAGGTCCCGCCTCTTGTTTTTGGCTCACATTTATACCTCCTCTCAGAATTTGTTCAAGGATGTTTTTCAGTTGGTTAATAACCAATCTCCCCCACATGGGGGTTTGATTTCTAAGGGGATAAACATTTTTCTCATCTCCCACTTGTGATCTAAACAAAAAACATGTTTCTCTCTCCTTCAAGGCAACACTTCTTTTTAATCTGAGTATCTGTAAGGGTTACTCGGTGACAAGTTAGGCCTCCTTCAAATCTTTGTTCTGTCACTTACAGCAAGTTGCTTCATCTCTGTTCCATCTCTGCAGAGCAAATATGCACAGAAAGCCCAACTTGAGCGGTTGTTGAGAAGCAGCCAAGCTGTGCTTTCCCTAGGGTGGGAATGGCTGATGCTTTGGCTCAGGCTGTGAATAAATTGGGGTTCTGTGGGAATGAAACCTTGATTCTGCCACTATGTCTGAGGATGGAATTTAGGATGGTTCCCAGGTCAGTCAACATTTAGCAAGAGTGGTCCTAAGGGACCCAGCACACCAGAGGGAAGTCCCAGGATCTTAAAGGACCACACAGCAGCCCAGGTTCCTGGGATCAGGATGACTGGTCCAGACTGGGTCAGCTGCCCACTTAATTCATCAGCATTGTCTGATATCTCCAGGCTGGGACTTGGCTCATTGCTAAGGCTCCTAGGACTGGTGAGAGAGGCAAGTCCAAGATAGAGTTAATAAAGAAATGACCTGGGGCTTCCCAAGAAGGAACTTAGCCCCACCTGCTGGAGTGAGAATAGAGAAAGAAGACCCATCCATTCTAGGTGAAAGACCAAGCAGGAGAGGAAGGGCTTGGAAAGCTGTGGCTCTGCCCTTGCTCTGTGATCACGGCCAGTACGTCTGGGAGCTGAGCAGAAAGATTCTCAGAAGATTAGACTGGCAGCTCTGGCTGATGGTGCTGTAGCCCCACCCTGAGCATCCAGCTCCCTGTAAAGCTGGACTTCATCAACTTAAGGTCAGGAGGCCTCCTCAAGCCTAGCCCTCAGTTTTTATGGCTTAATTTTCTTTTCCTATTTAAAAAAAAAAAAAAAAAAAGGTATAGTGTTGGGAGTTGAGCCCAGGGCCTTGCATATGGTGGCTGCTGTTGTCTAATGATAGCTGCACAGACCACTGTGACTCTGATCTCAATGAGATACTGATGATTTATTGATCGTACACCCCTGCCCCCTCAAGACTGATCATAATCAGGGACACAGAATGGACTCAGGAGTCAAACTATGATGCTGGTCTGCTTCTAAGGCAGCTGTTTTTTTAATAAGAAAAACCACAATTGGTAACAAAAATGCAGCCTGCTAACCATGTATAGGAAGCAAAGCGGAGGGTAGCATCACATCATCTTGATTATCTACACTAAGCATTTCTTTCTCTCCGCCCCCCCTTTTTGTTGTTGTTGTTGTTGTTTGGGTTTTTGTTGTTGTTGTTGTTTTGTTTTCTGAGAAGGGTTTCTCTGTATAGCCCTGGCTGTCCTAGACCTGATTTGTAGACCAGGCTGGCCTCGAACTCACAGTGATCTGCCTGCCTCTGCCTCCGGAGTGCTGGGATTAAAGGCATGTGCCACCATACCCAGCTTTAGACTAAGCATTTCTAACTGCTCTTTAATTTGATTGTTCCTGCAGTTGGGGAATTTACAGAATATTGAGGTAACAAAGTATACAAAGTCTAAGAAATGAAACCATAGAGACAGAACAAGATGACATAAAAAGAGGTTACTTTGACCTTACAAAGTATCAGCATATTAGTCATTGAAAGGCAAAGCCTGAGAACTTGAACTTAATTTCACCTTACAATCAAGATAGAGACTAAAGACAAAATAGCTACAATTATGCTAAAAGCTAAAGTAGGTCTCAACAGTGGCCAACATCTACCTGTGAACTACACTCGCTATCAGATTATATTTCTTAATTAACTTTTCAATTAACTTAATTAAATTTTATTCTTGTATAATAATATGCAACTGTCAAAAATACAAAGTGCTGGTTGTGGTTGTTTATGCCTGTAATCCTAGCACTTAGGAAACTGAGGCAAGAGGAATACTATGAGCTTGAGGCCATCATCATCACATGCAGCACTGTGAATCTCAGGCCAGCCTGAAATTAACCACCACTCCCCACCCAAAAAAACCCAGAGAGACTGCCCTATACGAACACTGATATATGATTAACTTATTTAGATTTTTCTAGTGACTTTTTGTTTATCTAATGTCTCACTATTAATCCTAGGCCTGAAACTCAAATGATCCACTTGTTTCTACACGCTGGAATTAAAGGTGTGTACCACCACACCTGGCATGTGCCCAAAATTTCATTTATTACACTTGTTGCCAGGCTTGCATCCCAGCATCCAGCCTGGGCCTGGGCACAAGAGCATCACTGCTGCATGGCCATATCCCCTGGTGTGGAGCAGCTACTCCCAAGAACCACCCTCTCTGTGGGCCTCCTGATATTCCCCACAGTCGCCTCCACTCTAGATCCAGCAAATAAAATCTTAACCCCTGTTTCTCTCCCACCCCGGCCTGGGCAAGCTCCCTATTTCTTCATTCTTTTGAGCCAGGCTAACAATACAGGGCTGGAGTCTGGATGTCTGCGTGTAAGCCTCAATTACCCTGTCTCTGAGACAGCAGCTGTTCCCTAAGGAATTAAGTAAGATAACACACACCTTTTAAAAAGAACAAACACACTGCCAGCTCGTTGCTCATAATAAGTCTCCAGTGTGCAATAATTACTTTTTTTGTTACCACCGTCTCCCTTTCAGGAGAATAGGTGAGGAAAGTACACAGCTCACCATTGCAGAGGTCATGAGAAAGAAAAGGTCATGCTAGGGACTGTAGGTGCCTTAGGCATATCCTTGCTTTCATGGTCTCTGTGGCCTTTTTTTTTTTTTTTTTTTTTTTCCATGCAAGTTCAAGGAGGTGGAACTTTAGCTCCCTTCCAGCACAGGTTTCAAGGTGACAACAGCCCCTCCCTACAGGCTCATCACTGCCTCACTATTCCCTAGCTCCACTGTCTCCCTTTGCTTGGCCAACAGAGTGCAAACACAGCCTTGACACACTCCAACTACAGCAGAGGCAAGCCTTCTTTCCTTTGTGGCTTCTAAGCAGCCATGTAACTAATATTGCAGGTATAAGGAAAACAGCCATTAATCTGGGAAGACACAGCAAGCTGTCACTTCTCACCAGAGTTCGTGTCGGAGGCAGTGCCCTGCTCTCCCCTCCCCTTCTCCCTGTGGAGAATGGGCTTTCCGTTGGCTACATCTGAACAGGGCGTCTAAGTTCTCTGCTTGCAATTGCCTTGGTTGGTGCATCAGTTTGTGCAGCACCCCCCTATTTAGTTTTGAGACAGGATCTCAAAGTGTAGACAAGTCAGGCACCAAACTCACTTGGCAAAGCAGGCAGGCCTCAGAGTTGTAGCATCAAACTCACTTGGCAAAGCAGGCGGGCCTCAGAGTTGTAGCATCAAACTCACTTGGCAAAGCAGGCGGGCCTCAGAGTTGTGTAGCATCAAACTCACTTGGCAAAGCAGGCAGGCCTCAGAGTTGTAGCATCAAACTCACTTGGCAAAGCAGGCGGGTCTCAGAGTTGTAGCAGTTCTCCTGCGTCAGCTTCTGAAGTGCCAGGGTTATGGGTATGAGCTTTCATTTCTGGCTAAAACATGGTATTTTCATGCATTGAAACCCACAGAGCAGCGAAAATGAGTGAACCAAGGTGACCTTATTAAGATGAATGGCTCCCCAAACACAACACTGAATGAGAAAAGCAAGTTGCACATGGAAACATGTAATACATTATCATATAAAGTCTAAATTCCATGAGAAAACAATACCATAAATTTGGCTAGAAATATCTACTGACCAGGCAGAGGCAGGTGGATCTCTGTGAGTTCAAGGACAACCTGGTCTACAAAGTGAGTCCTGGACAGCCAGGGCTACACAGAGAAACCCTGTCTCAAAAACCAAAACCAAAACAAAACAAAAATAAAAGAAATGTCTACTGAAATGCATAGGATTTCTGTCACATGGTATTAAAAAAATTAAACCAAAGGAATAAGTCAGAGACTTAATCCTAAGGCCTAAAACAATGAAACTCTTAGAAAACCCAGGTGAACTCAGTGGGATCTTAGAATTGGTGACGGTTAGTAGATACAATGGGTCAAGAGGGGCAGAGTGGCGCATGCCAGAGGTCACAGCACCCAGGGTCAGGCAGGACTGTATCTGTGAGGTCAGTCTGTGGCCCATGCCAGAGATCACAGCACCCAGGCTCAGGCAGAAGGACTGTAACTGTGAGGTCAGTCTGGGCTAAACAGCAAAAACTATTCTCATGCCAGGCATGGGGCTGCACTCCTTTAATCCCAGCACTCAGGAGGCAGAGGCAGGCAGATCTCTGTGAGTTTGAGGCCAGCCAGGTCTACAGAGTGAATTCCAGTACAGCCAGGACTACACTGAGAAACCCTGTCTCAAAAACAAAAACAAACAAACAAAAAAAACAAAAGCAAAAAACAACACAAAACAAAAACCAACCAACCAAACAAAAACAACTAGTCTCAAAAAATAAAAAAGCACAACTGACTAAAGAGAAACTATTTGCAAAGCATAATCTAGTCAGGGGCTAGTGTCTGAAATACATAAAGAGCTCTTACAAGTCAACAACAGAGAGAAGTCATTTTAAATGGGAGATTTATATCCTTCAAAGATCACAAGAGTGGGAAAACTATAGAAAAGTGGTTTCTTTTGTGTGTGTGTGGTTTGTGCACATGCATATTTATTTATATGTGCAAATATGTCACAGCGTGCGCGTAGAGGTCAGTGTGTATTTCCAGTATTGGTACTTGCCTTCCACCTTGTTTGAGACAGGATCTTGTTTGCTACTGGGTATTGCAGGCTAGCTGGCCCTGGAGCTTCCTAGAATTCTTCTGTCTGTGCCTCCTACCTTGCGTTAGGAGCACTGGGACTTCAGATGCTACTCCTGGCTTTGTGTGGGTTTCTGGGATTCAAACTCAGGCCCTCACACTTGCGTAGTTAGCACTTCACCCACTAAGGCATCTTCCCACGCGTGAGCCACTGTGCCTGGTGCAAGTTTCTTTTTGAGCCGTGTCTCATTCTAGAGAAACAGACACAAGTGCTCATAATCCCCTGAGGCATCCCTCCAGGCCCATCACGAAGTGGGCACGGTGCACACACCTGCACTGTCTACACTTGGGAGGTGGAGGCAGGAAGACCATGAGTTCATGGTCACCTTGCCTTAACACAGAGTTGGAAGCCAGCCTGAGCTACGTAACTCAACAAAAACAAAAACAAACCCACGACCAGATACTACTTTACTGACCTAAGATGCCGATTACCAGAAGGATGAGTACCAGCGAAGATGTAAGGACCTCATACACTGCTGCCGTTTTGGAAAACAGTTGGCAGTTCCTTAAAGGACTTAACTTACGGTTAAGAAGACTCAGCAATTTCTCTCCTCGGCGGCGCCTCAAGTGTACTATAAAATGTAATGCCCCACACAGACATGTGTGTGGATGTTAGCAACATTCAGAGAAACAAAAAGTGAAAACATGAAGCAGGATGGCGCACGCCTTTAATCCCAGAACCTGGGAGGCAAAGGCAGGCAGATCTCTGTGAGTTTGCGGCTGGCCTGGACTATACAGTGAGTTCCAGGCTACCCATAAACAAGGCCCTTGTCTTCAGTGGAAAAAAGTTTACAAAGGGAAAATAGCTCAGATACCTTAAACTAATGAACAAAATGGTGTATCTATAAACGTGAGCACTCAGCCTAAATGAATGAAGTTCTATTATTCATGTTGCCTGCATGTGTGAACCATGTATGCGCCTGTTGTCTGACAGGGCAGAAGAGGGTGCAGGGGTCTCCAGAAGTGGAGTCAGCTGCCTTGTTAGCTCTGGGAATGGTACAGGGTCTTCTGCAAAAGCAGCCAGTGCTCTTAACCAAGCCATCTCTCCAGGCCTAGGAACGACGTTCTGATCCAAGAGAAAGTCACAAAGGCTACGATGATGTTCAGAGTACAAAGTCATACAGGAAGTTCACTTATTTTGAAGTTTTACTACACCTATTTAGTTGTATCTGTGCACAAGCAGGAGTCACAGCACACTTGTAGAGGTCAGAGAACAACCTGTGGGAGTCAATTTCTCTCCTTCCACCATGTGGGTCCTGGGCACTGAACTCAGATCTTCAGTCTTGGTGACAAAAGCCTTAACCTCAGGAGCCTTCTCACTGGCCCAGTCTTCCCTCCTCTCTGGACTAGAATTTGGGATAGGTTTCTGAGGATCCTGGGGTTTAGAAGCAGCCACCTCACCGTGAGGTGATGGCACAGGCCTTCAATCCCAGCACTCAGGAGGCAGAGGCAGGCGGATCTCTATTTTGAAGCGTGAGTCCAGAATAGCCAGAGATACTCAAGAGAAACCCTGTCTCAAAAAACAAACAAAGAAGCAGCAGCCCCCCCAGTTCAGAGAGCAGTTGCCCTGGAGCAGTGCTTGTCAGCCTTCCTAATGCTGTGACCCTTTACTTCAGTTCTTCATGCTGTGGTGAGCCCCAACCATACAATTCTTTTCATTGCTACTTCCTAACTGTAACTTTGCTACTGTTATGAACTGTTAGGCAAATGCCTGTGTTTTCTGATGGTCGTAGGTGACCCCTGTGAACTGGCTGTTCAACATGCCCCAAAGGGGTCATGACCCACAGGCTGAGAACCTGTTCTGGTCCTATGGGCAACTGCAAGTGGGCTTACAACAAAGTCCAGCTTCTCGATTTCTTTTCAGTAAAATAAGAACAGTAACGTCTGCCTCCCAGGATTACTGTGGGAGTGTAAATGAGATTGTGCATATAAAGTGTCAGGGATAGGGCTGGCACACAGTAAATCCTCAACACATGCGAGAGTCCCATTTTGATTCCACAGGCATTTCCTGAGTAGCAAGTCTGGGCCAGGCCTGTGCTGGAGGCTGGAAGGCAGAGGAATTCCACTCTGAATAGCTGAAGGAGTGGCCCCAGCCAGGTGGAGAGATAGATAGCCTCATAAACCTTAGTGCCAGGTGGAGTGATGTCATGGCTGAAAAGAGACATCAGCGATGTGTGTGAGATGCAGACCCTGGGACGGTGGGAGGTGTCCCAATCAAAAGGCCAGACCAAAGCCTGGCAGTGTACATGCCTGTGATCTCAACACTTGGGGAGTAGAGGCAGGAATTCAAGGGTGTCTTCAGCCCCACAAGGTGCATGAGCCCCTATCTCCAGCTCACTCTCTATAAAGCCAGCTGAGACTTGGAGAAGGCTTCGGGGGCAGACACGGAGCGCAAAGTTAAAGGCACCCTGGCTTGGCTTTTTCTAATTCATATTCAAGCGTTCCTACAAACCCTTCAACACAGACACAAAGGATTTAACAGTCCCCAGAGTGAAGGAAGAGGGCCAGTGGCTAAGGCTGTAAGAGTGCCCAACCGTGTGACCTCTGGCAAGCCAGGACACCTCCTCCTGCCTCGACTTCCCAGTTGTAAAAACGGAGACCACAACACTGCTGGACTCACGGCAACAATTGTGGAAAGAAGGAAGTAGCCAAGCTCCTAGCACTTGTGACCAGCGCAATAAAGAACAGTTACTAGTAAGGAAAAGCAGACTCTGCTTTGGAGGTCAGGCTTTGGGGCTCACCTAGGCCAGAGGGCTTGCTCTAGTCACAGAGCTAGGTTGCAGAGTCAGGATTCAGAGTCACATCTTAGATACCAAAGGTTTCCTGTATCTTCATCTCCCTCTATAGAGTTTCCAGCAGGTTCTCGGCTGTCTACAATACCAAAGGCACAGGACCAGGAAGGCTCTGAGCAAGTTCCCTCATCCTGGGTTTTTGTTTGTAGATGCAATCCACATACAGCCCCGGATGGCCTCGTGATCCTCCCAGTTACAGATACACCGCTGGGGCCAGCCTTTAAAGTGCACGTGATGGAAGGAAGTGGGGGCTTTGTTAATCCTTTTTGCGGGGGATGCTGGGGACCAAACCCTGGCCCTCACACATGCTAAGCAACCACTCTGCCACCATGATACGCCCCAAGCCTCCATATTGGGTCTGTTGATCTTAGATCTTGTTGTTGTTGTTTGAAGACAGGGTCTCTTTGTGTAGCCCCGGCTGTCCTGGACTCTTTATGTAGGCCAGGCTGGTTTCAAACTCAAGAGACTCACCTGCCTCTGCCTCCCAAGTGCTAGGATTGAAGGCGTGCAAAACCACACCCAGCTCAGACTCCATTTTGTTAGAAATAGCCTAACTCAGTGTGGGGGGGAGGGAGATGGCTCAGAGGTTAAGAGCACTGACTGCTCTTCCAAAGGTCCTGAGTTCAATTCCCAGCAACCACATGGTGGCTCACAATCATCTATAACATGATCTGATGCCCCCTTCTGGCCTGCAGGTGCACATGCAGGTAGAGCACTGTATATATACTAATAAATAAATAAATCCTTAAAAAAAAAAAAGAAAAAGAAAAAGAAACAGCCTAACTCCATCCCAAAGATCACCAGCTCTGAGAAAACTCCCTGCCAGACCTTATACTAAGCTATACGGTTTGCATCCTTATTATCTATTATCTATGATTCAATGGTGTCATAATTCATATTTTACATCTTGGGTTACACTTTGGATGTACCCTAAACACTGCCAGGCACATTTTCAAGGTTAGCTAGAACGGCTTGCTAGCAAAATAACTTGAGTCAGAGCTAACCACTCTGTTCCACCATCAGCCCTGTATGAACTAATTGTGGTTTTCACCCTTTAAATATGCAACACAACCTTCCCCTCAAGGATGCAGTTCAGATCCCAAACTGGCTGCCTCCCTGAGCTCAGAAAATAAAGCTTCTGTATCTGAAGTGAATTTTCTGGGCTTCCACCCTGAACCCAACAACTGTAATTTTACTGCTGTTATGAACTTCGGTGTGAACATATGATATGCAGGATATCTGACATGCAGCCTTTGTGGGGCCACGGCCACTGGTCTAGGGGTTGTTAGCAGGGGGCATAGCTGTGATGCTCCTCTGTTTTGGTTAAACGGTGATAATTCCCGAAACTAGAGTAGTGTGAGTCTCCAGAACTAAAGTAACCTGTTTCCCAAGGTTCTTGACATCTGGCCTGCCCTGTTGACCCTCAGCATTAGACAGCCCTGGGAGATGTTCATCCTCCTGGGAGATGCTCATCCTCCTGACACTGCTTTGCCAGCACTCCCTGGTCCCCCCTAGTCATAGCAATCTTGAGCCAAAAAAGGGGGGAAGCATTCAACTGCCTTCACCTTCTTCTCCCCTTTCTAGTCTGTAAGTGAAGAGTGCACCCCTCTGGGCCTCTTGATCTGGAGGACCCCCTTCCGAAGGTTTTATATTTTCTCAGATCACGCCTGTTCTGTTGTCGAAGTCCTTCCCTTTCCTGGACCTTTCAGAGGATAGTGGACAAGACAGATACTGGCCTTGCTGATGGAAATCACATTCAGGAGATGCAAACAACAAACAAACAGAAGTGATGTCAGATCCTAGTAAATGCTGTGAAGAAAACCCATTCACGTGACCGACTGACAAGGTGCGGCAAACATCTGAATGACAAGGAGCCAAGCCATGGCAGGATTTACAAGTAAATCATCTGAGGAGAGGAGCAGGAAGGGCTCAGCCTTGCTGGGAAGCGCGGCTCTTCACTCTCACTCTGTACACTACATCACTTTGAACAAGTTAGGAAAGTTCTTGGGCTCAGCTGCCACGTCTACAAAATAGAAACCACTCTTCCTTTGTCTCTGGTTAATACACGACCTTTGTCTGTCACTCGGGCTGCTGCTTCCTACCTTGTCAGGTAGAAAACAACAAGAAAAAGGTCTCAGACAGCAAATACTGTTCTGTCAGACCACCTGTCTGCCAACTCTGCCCCGTTCATACAGGAAGTCTGCCCGGCTGTCTGCCTAGACTGGAGAGATAGATGTACCTGTTTTATCTAAGGAGTTAGAAGGATTTTGATCCCTGGGTTGGGCCCCGGATTTAGTCAGTAGAAATTCTCCCTCCTGAATCTCTCCTCAATTTGACATTCCGCCTTTCTGTAGCTCCACACATAGCCATAGCTTGCCTCAGTCTCACAGGCTCACATTTGCCCACAAACTAACATCTTTTCTCTTCTTTTTTCCTGTCTTTTCTCTGCTAAAACCCCAGCCTCAAGGTTTCTTCCCAAAGCCAGCTCTTAATAGCCTGCCGCACACTCTAGAGCTCTCCTTTTTATTTGCACCAAACCAGTTGGGAGTTTGGTATCTTAGTCATAATTATTCCCTCGAGTTATTCCCTCAGAAACATTTCACTGTCGGGAGCCGAGAGACCCTGGCTGAGCTGAGAGACCCTGGTTGCGTTGAACTCCAGCTGACCCTTTCCAGCCAGCCTATACAGAAAGAACTTATCAAACATTTTGCCTGGCAACGGACAAACCGCAAACGTCGTGCTTGGCCCTAGGAGAGGGAACTTGGCCCTGAGAAAAGGAACACTCAGCGTACCGTGGCTTTGTAGCCTTTCACAGGAGTCACGGTACATGAACATCTGACGTGCTGTGCTCTCTGGGAGAGGACCGCGGGGCCACCTGTCTTCTCCCCCCGCCCCATACATTGTCCCAGGGGTTCCTACCCCAGAAGATTCTGTACTTTCCCACTGCTCTCCCTCCTTCCCCCGCCCTTCCTGAAGCACACTTTAAAAATCATACACCTGCTCTCAGTAAATGACTCTTGATAAGAACAACCTTTCAAGAGTCGTGTCTTCTCTCCCACCTGTTCTTATTTACAGGCCGCGACCCCCTTCGAGAACCCGAATAACTAAACCCGCGGGACGGGGACAGTGGCGCCCAGACGTGGTTGTCGGAGTACGGGTCGCCCCACGGACAGATTAAGATCGCGATCGCCCCTGTGACTTCATGGTTGTCGCCGCTCGCCCGGCTGCTTCAACTATTAGGTGAGTCATCTGTCCAATTTCTCAGAATGGGTAAAACTTTGTCTAAAGAGGCGGAATTCATTAAAGGCCTAAAAGACGCACTCAGAGAGAGAGGCATAAGGGTTAAAAAGAAACATTTGGTTGAATTTTTTATTTTTGTCGATGAGAAATGCCCCTGGTTCATTATTGATGGGCCGACCATAGATTCACACAAATGGCAGCGAGTCGATCGTGATTTAAATGTCCTCATAACTAGGGATGGGAATGAGGCCCTAGGACACAACATTTTTTCATACTGGGGTCTCATTCGTGACATTATTCAAGCCTCCAATTCAGAGACTGGACACAAACAACTCCTTTCTGTTGCAGAGTACTGTCTCAAATCTTCCCTGCCGCCTTCTTCTACGGCCCCTCGTTATCCTTCTCTCCCGTCCACCTATAACGACCCTTTCCCCTCCCCTCACTGCCTCCCCCTGCTTATGAAGATCCTGCCTCCTCTATGGAACACGGCTATTCCTCTTTCTGCGCACCTGTTATCCCTCTTAACAGTAAGAATTCCAAGACTGCCTCTCCATCCACTACAAAGTCTTCTGTGCCCCCTGCTGTCCTTTTTGTTAATCCTGGAGATTCCCTTAACCCTGACGACGCCGCAGCCCTTAAAGAAAAAGCCGCTGGAGATCATTCTGAAGAGTGGCCACCTCTTACAGCTTCACCCTGTAAACTGCAGCCTCCTGTCCTCCCCTATAATCAATCTCCTTCTTGCCGATGTTTTTCTTGCCTTTGTAACCTGAAAGCCCATCTTCACTCCCAGCTCACAGATGCTGTTAAAATCGCTCGCCTTCAGAAACAGCTTTCACTTTTAAACTTCTTGTCTTTCACAGACTTCAGTTCCCTGCCTTACTTTCCCTGCCACTCGCTCTCAATCTAATCCTGCTCCTCCCCCATTCTCCGGAGAAGCTGAGCTGCGAGTGAAGATCCTACCCCCCATCTGCTACACGCTCCCCGCTCTCCAGCCAGGGCCCATTCCCGGGCCCTCCTCTCCCTTCACTCTTTAATTTCTCTGCCATCATGTTAAAGCCTCAGCTGCCACAACAGGCTCCCCAGCCTGTCCAATTTTTGCCGGCCTCGGGGGTCAGCCAGCCACAATCCAGCCCACTGTTGCCTCCCCTCAGCCCCTGCCCCAAATGCCCAAACCTTTGCCGCTCCCCCAGAAGCACAGGAGTGGACCTCTGTACTTCCGCCTACACAATATTAAATCCTGACTCTGGCGTTCAAGTCATCTTTACAGATTCCACTGTTTTATCTCAGGCTTCCTGGCCTTCCTCTTGGCCGTGCCATCCCTCCCTAACCCACCTCCAGGGTATAGGTGCATCCACCAACACCCTCCAAAGCTCCCAGATTCTGACATGGGAGGATCCTGATGGCAATACGGGCTGTGTTCAGCCATTCATCGTCCCTGGCCTGCCTTAACCTTTGGGGGCGAGATATATTAACCCAGATGGGAGTTTACCTTTTCAGCCCCTCTCCTACTGTGACACAACAAATGCTAGATCAGGGATTCCTCCCCAGTCAGGGCTTGGGCAAAAATAGTCAGGGATGCCCAACCCCTGTCCAGACCACTCCCAAACTAGATCGAACAGGATTGGGTTACCGTACTTCTTTTTTGTAAGGGCCGTTGCTCCCCCTGCACTCCAGGCTGATAAGATTACTTGGAGAAATGACTCCCCTGTCTGGATCGACCAATGGCCCCTCCCCACCAAAAAACTCACCGCATGCCAGTTAGTGCAGGAACAGCTGTCCGCAGGCCATATTGAGCCCTCTACGTCTCCTTGGAACACCCCCATTTTTGTCATCCAGAAAAAGGGGGTAAATGGCGTCTACTACAAGACCTTAGAGAAATAAATAAAACTATGGTTCCCATGGGAGCCCTTCAGCCAGGACTCCCCTCCCCTGTCGCCATTCCCAAGGGATTTTCAAAAATTGTTATTGATCTTAAGGACTGCTTCTTTTGCATCCCTTTACATCCGGAGCATTGCAAGCGCTTTGCCTTTAGCCTACCCATTGTTAATTGTGTAGGACCCTCCCCTCGCTTCCAGTGGAAGGTACTCCCCCAAGGTATGGCAATAGCCCTACTCTTTGCCAAAAGTATGTGGCCCAGGCCATAGATCCCTTTCGCCTTAAACATCCTGATCTCTACCTTATCCACTACATGGATGATATCCTTTTGGGGAGCGAATGGTGAAGAGCTCCTGCGAGTTGCGTCCTCCCTAGTAGCCAGACTCCAAGAGTTTGGCTCCATATTGCGCCAGAAAAGGTTCAGCTTCAGCCCCCTCATTTTTTTAGGATATGAATTACATTCTCATAAGATTCTCACTCAAAAGATGGAACTTAGAAGAGATTCTTTACACACCCTAAACGATTTCCAAAAGCTCCTGGGGGACATTAACTGGTTGCGCCCCTATTTAAAACTCACCACTGGAGACCTTAAGCCCCTTTCTTCTATCCTTCAGGGCGATCCTGACCCCTCTTCCCCTCGACAACTGACCCCTGAGGCTATAAAATCCCTACAGGTTGTTGAGGCTGCTATTTCAAATCAGACCATTTCATATTACTCCCCCTCTTCCCCTCTGGCTGTTGATCCTCCCCACCACTTTTTCGCCCACAGGTTTGCTATGGCAAAATAAACCGTTATACTGGTTACATTTACCCGCTACCCCTTCAAAAGTCCTTTCCCCATATCCCCTCCTAGTGGCCAAAATACTCAGGTTGGGAAGAGAGAGTTCCCTTAAAATATTTGGAAAAGACCCAGACATAGTCAGCCAACCCTATAGCCCCGCCCAAATCCAATGGCTACTACAAACATCCGATGACTGGGCCGTCAATTGCTTTTCCTTCCAGGGAAAGATTGATAACCATCTCCCCTCTGACAAACTTATCCAATTTCTCAGTAAACAAGCCCTAATTTTTCCTAAACATACCAAGAGTACCCCTATCCCACAAGCCCCCTTAGTTTTTACTGATGGCTCCTCCTCCGGTGTAGCTGCCTATGTTATTGATGGGCAAACTACCAGGTTTCAGACTAATCTATCTTCTGCTCAACTAGTGGAACTGACTGCGGTCTTCCAAGTGTTCCAAACCCTGCAAGACTGCCCCTTTAATTTATATACAGACAGCGCTTATGTTGCTTGCTCCATTCCTTTGTTAGAAACTGTGCCCTTTATTCGGCCAGATACTAATGCTTCCCCCTCTTTGCTAAAATCCAAAAAAGTATCCAGCAAAGGACATGCCGCTTCTTTGTCGGACATATTCGTGCCCATACTGGTCTGCCTGGACCTTTGGCCAAGGGCAATCATTTGGCCGATCTAGCCACCAAAGACAGCTTCTTACTTCTGTTATCCCAAGAACGGCACCCCCTTCAAATGGCCCAACAGGCTCATCAACTACACCACCTAAATGCTCAAACCCTGAGACAAATGTTCTCCATTACCAGGGAACAGGCCCGACAGATTGTACGTCAGTGTCAACACTGCATTACCTTCCTCCCTGAGCCACATCTGGGAGTTAACCCTCGGGGACTCACCCCAGGAGAGTTGTGGCAAATGGACGTTACCCATTTTGCCCCTTTTGGAAAACTAAAATACATCCATGTGTCTATAGACACCTTTAGTGGATTCCTTTACGCCACCCTTCAGTCCGGGGAGGCTACAAAGAATGTAATCAGCCATGTTCTTTCCTGCCTCACAGTTATGCCCCGGCCCTCCACCATTAAGACAGACAATGGGCCTGGCTATACTAGCTCCTCCTTTAAAAACTTTTGCGCCCAATTACAAATTAAACATGTTACTGGAATTCCCTACAATCCCCAAGGACAAGGCATAGTAAAAGAGCTCATCAAACCTTAAAAAATATGATTTTAAAACTCAAAAATTCTGGGGGATATTATACCCCATCAATAATAATCATAAAAATTTATTAAATCATGCCTTATTTGTCCTTAATTTTTTAACCCTTGATAGACAGGGAAAGTCGGCTGCCGATAGATTCTGGCATCCTTCAACTGCCGATACTTATGCTCAAGTACTATGGAAAGATCCATTGACCATCAATGGCATGGACCAGACCCTGTGCTCATTTGGGGCAAAGGACATGCCTGTGTCTATGACCAGACTGAACAAAATGCTCGATGGCTTCCTGAAAGGCTAATCAAACTGGCTAACCCAACGACCTCCCCAGGGAAAATCCCTGAGAAAGATCAATAGATGTGTTTTCTTAGAATGTCCCTGCTCATCTTCTTCCTCGTCCTCCTGAGCCCGGTGGTAAGTACTCCCCTCTCCCTTCCCCGCTATAATCCCTACGTGATATTCAATTACACATGGGTCATTGTAAACCAGGCTGGTGACATCGTTAATTCCAGTAGCCACCTGGGAGCTCAGCCCCATTGGCCGGTCCTCCAAGTAGACCTCTGTGCACTGGCACTCGGGGCTAACCCCGACTGGGGTACTGAGAACATTTTTTGGCCCACACATGAGTCTAAGGCTCCCGAACAGCCCATAAGAGGAAAAGACCATGTCGGATGCCGCAATGATTTAGAACGAATACTGCTTCATAAGGCTTTAAGAAGACAAGGGTACTGGGGACTAAACGGAGGCCTATATGTTTGCCTTGGCACCTCTCATCGTCCCCGGACCAATAATTACAAGTGCGGAGGCTCTAATGATTTCTTTTGTGCCTCCTGGGGATGTGAGACATCGGGAACCACTTATTGGAAGCCATCTTCCCCCTGGGATTATATCTCTGTCACTAGTTCTTGGATACACCCTGAAGTTAATTCGCCTTGGCCCCTAATGGTACTTATTTTGCCTGCTCTTCAGGCCTGGCCTCTTTTCTCTTTACCCCTTTATTTATCCACAAACGTGATTGGTGTGTGACAGTCCTCTTATTCCCTCGCTTCTCTGTCCACAACCCTGAAGATTTCCTGAACTTTATAAATAAGGGCATCTCCATCCACCCCCGATCTAAGAGAGAGCCCATTACGACCCTCACCATAGCCACTATTTTGGGCCTTGGTGCAGTGGGGGCAGGTACAGGAATTGCCTCCCTGGTGACCTCCAAACAAGGTTTTGCTGAACTCCAGACAATTATTGATAGAGATATTTCTAATATGAGAGATGGGATTCAGGAGGTAAAGGACTCCCTTGATTCCCTTGCAGAGGTAGTTCTTCAAAACCGCAGAGGCCTTGACCTCCTTTTCCTCAAGGAGGGGGGGCTCTGTGCTGCTCTTAAAGAGGAATGTTGCTTCTATGTCAGTAAAACAGGCTTAGCACAAAAGAGCCTTGACAAAGTTTCCAAGGCTCTGGAAGAAC
This sequence comes from Acomys russatus, assembly GCF_903995435.1. Classification (NCBI taxonomy): domain Eukaryota; kingdom Metazoa; phylum Chordata; class Mammalia; order Rodentia; family Muridae; genus Acomys; species Acomys russatus. The sequence goes on along the minus strand of NC_067140.1, from coordinate 4,922,271 downwards.
GCCGGCGAGCCAGAGAGAAACAAGGATCCTGGTATCAAAATTGGTTTTCCTCCTCCCCCTGGCTCTCTACCCTCTTGCCCAGCCTCCTGGGCCCCTTTGTGGGGATCATCCTCCTCCTTTCTTTTGAGCCTTGGGCCTTCCATCGTTTAACCACCTTTGTTAAAAGCCAGGTTGACTCTGCTACCAAGAATATACACAGGTCCATTACCACCGCCTCTCCTCAGAAGATCCTAAAAATAATGCCTCCGAAACAGAGACTTCAAGGGTCCAACAGCCTTCACAGCAGCCCTATGGACAACCCCTACAGTTCCAGGCATTACGCGATGCCAAATGGAGAGCTCGACTCTGCCCCAGGCGTTTCTGGTAACCTCATCAAACCCCTTCCCATCATCCTCAGTTCTTACCGCACAGCCTTTTTGCCTTGGAGGTCAGATCATTCCCCCAGGCCTGGCAGGCTGCCTGTAAGTCCTACATAACTAACTTGCAGTGAGTCTCTCTTTCTTCTTTCTGCGTGGCCTTTGCACTCGACTGGCCCTAGTTGCCATTGCACGTCGTAAGGCACCCTATATCTGTGTGCACCCGGTGGCCATTGCACCCCGCAGGGAAGCTTGCCCATTGCACGCGGGATGGCACTGAGTGGCACCTCTAAGATGGTCCTTGATCGGTTGGCTCTGAGACATGCTCCAGCCTTGATCGGACCATTTCCTTTTCCTAAGCTCACTGCCCATATAACACCCTATGGAGAGCTGCGAAGTACTGCGCCCACATGTGGCACCAGTTTTCGCCTTCCGCCACCCCGACGGCGAGCACTCTCGGGAATGTGTGAGACCTTCCTTGGCATGTGGTGTGCTGGGCCTTTATTAAATAGGGAAGGGGGAGATGTCGGGAGCCGAGAGACCCTGGCTGAGCTGAGAGACCCTGGTTGCGTTGAACTCCAGCTGACCCTTTCCAGCCAGCCTATACAGAAAGAACTTATCAAACATTTTGCCTGGCAACGGACAAACCGCAAACGTCGTGCTTGGCCCTAGGAGAGGGAACTTGGCCCTGAGAAAAGGAACACTCAGCGTACCGTGGCTTTGTAGCCTTTCACAGGAGTCACGGTACATGAACATCTGACGTGCTGTGCTCTCTGGGAGAGGACCGCGGGGCCACCTGTCTTCTCCCCCCGCCCCATACATTGTCCCAGGGGTTCCTACCCCAGAAGATTCTGTACTTTCCCACTGCTCTCCCTCCTTCCCCCGCCCTTCCTGAAGCACACTTTAAAAATCATACACCTGCTCTCAGTAAATGACTCTTGATAAGAACAACCTTTCAAGAGTCGTGTCTTCTCTCCCACCTGTTCTTATTTACAGGCCGCGACCCCCTTCGAGAACCCGAATAACTAAACCCGCGGGACGGGGACATTTCACTCAAGGAAAAATTTCCAAGTGACTCAGATTTTGAACAAACTTCTCACAGTCTAGGGAAAAGAAAGTTAAATTACTGTGTGGGTTGCCAGGGGATGAGGGGGTCTGTGTAGGGGGAACCTGCGTAAACCTGTATATTTAAAAACAGCCCCATGAAAATACAAGCGAGGGGATAACAATCGGGATGTAATCTGAATAAATTATAAATTAAAACCAGAAAAACAAAAACAGCCCCATGAGGCTGGAGAGAGGGCGGTTAGGAGAACTTTTGCACTTGCAGAGGACCCGGGTTCGGTTCCAACGAGGATCCGACGCCTTCTGCGTTTGAGCGTTCCCAGAATGTCACTTTGTCTCTCTGGGAACCAGCCCACAGGTGGCATCCCGCCGTTGTAGCCACACCCCTTCCATACTTCCTAAGGCCTGTCCCTTAAGGTATCGACGTATCCATTAAGGCCTAGGTCGCCTCTCACGCTGTGCTCCTTCCCGGCCGCCGTCCAATTCCACAGACGCGAGGTTCCTTCCCCACCCTCCTCTTTAAGCTTAGCGGAGCGGTCTGCGCAGGCGCATTGCGTCGTACGGAGGCCCCGCCCCCCCTGAGCCTGGGTAACGGCGTGAGGAGATTGAGCTGGGTGAGCAGCTGGACAACTAACGAGTAGGTCGGGGCTCGGCGACGGCGGCTGGCGAGGGTCAAGTTTCCTCAGAAGGAGGAGAGCTGTGAGGGAGGGGTCTGAGAGCGATTGGAACGCGGCTGGCGGGCGGGCGGGCAGACGCGGTGCCCGCGACCGCGGCGGGCACCGGGGAACTTGTGTCCAGTGAGGGGTTTGGGCTGGGCGTGCTGAACCTAGATTCCCAGATCGGCGGCTTCCAGCTCGCACTCTGTCGGCGAGGCTAGAGGCGAAGTTCTAGGAAAATGTAAAAAAACCACCATCAAAAACTGGGAGAGATCAGGGCCAAACTTTTTCCAGGAATGGGGAACGAACGGGGCCGGCCCATCGTGGGGACAAGCCTGGGCCAGCGACTCTGCTATAGCCCGAGGCCCTGAGCCCTCGCTGGCCTCACTCACGGGATTAAAGTCCGACCGGATTTCTATGTGGGCGGTTAAAAGTTTGTCATGATTCATTCATCACTTACTTATTTAACCTTCAGGTTCTGGTACTAACGGAGAAGTATCAAGGCTAATGCTAATTTAAAAAAAAAAAAAAGATTTGATTATTTTTTATTATGTATGTATACAGTGGTCTGCCTGCATGTACATCCGCAGGCCAGAGGAAGACACCAGATCACATTATAGATGGTTGTGAGCCACCATGTGGTCGCTGGGAATTGAACTCGGGGAGCTCTGGAAGAGCAGACAGTGTTCTTAACCTCTGAGCCAGCTCTCCAGCCCTGGCAAATGATATTTTTATGCTAGATGTACAAACCTGGGCAGGGATGTTCTGGGATGGCTTCCAACACTCAATCAGGAGTTGTGAGCACTATTCCGAAAAGAACCCAGAGGCTGGGGATGTCACGCAGTGGGAGAGCCTTTAAGCCACAAGGAAGCGGCCATCAAGACCTGGAAAGTGGGAGAGAGGGCATTGTCACTTAATTAGATAATCCCAGCACTCGGGAGGCAGAGGCAGGTGTATTGCTGTGAGTTCAAGGCCAGCCTGGTCTAAAAAGCGAGTCCGGGACAGCCAAGGCTACACAGAGAGACACTGTCTCGAAAAACAAAAACGAAACAAAACAAACAAACAAAAAAAGGTGCCTTTACTATTCCAAATCTACTTAGTGCCCAGGAAAGAAGAAGAGGCTTTGGACGGGTGTTCCCCTAGCTCAGTAGAGGCAGACATGGAGGAATTCAAAGTGCTGCATTTAGTCAGCAGAATCCACAGGACTGATGTAGGAGAAAGGGGCATGAGAGGCTCGGGTGCCAGGGTCGGGTTCATCAGAGGGGAGGCCCCGAGGGGCGAGGGGGAGCAGGAGAGTATTCTAGTTTGAAAATCAGGAAAGTACCTGCTGTGAAAACACAAAACCTGAGTGTTGTCAGCAAAACAAGTCACAGAACAGTTAACTCTACAGAAAGGAAGAATGAGGGAGGAGCCCGGTTAGCAGTTTTCTGGTTGTTATCATTGTTAGTGTTTGTGGTCAGCATTGTTTTTCTCACTTGTGTTCCTCCGTAGTGTGTGTGTGTGTGTGTGTGTGTGTGTGTGTGTGTGTGTGTATGTGTGTGTGTTATACAGATTTGCTTGTCAGTGTTTGTTTGCACATGTCCAGGTGGAACCCCAGCATCCAATGTCCTTCATCGCTGTCCACTTTCATCTCTTGTCTCTGCCCCCTCGCGTTCTGGGATTAGAGGCCACCCCCTACACCTGGCCAGCATTTATGTGAGTTCTGGGGAATCTGAGCTCTACCTGCCAAGCCACCTTTCTAGCTTTCTAGAAAGTGGAGCTCACTCACATTCACTGACCAGCAAACACCAGAGATCTAGCTGTCAGGACCTCCCAACTGTATACAACTGTACAGGAGAGTACAGACCTACCTCTACCAGGTCTAATAAGTCTCCCACTGTTTGTTAAGTGGGTACAGCCGAAACAAGTTCCTATGTATAGCACTCTGCTATGGGGTCATGTGTTATGCTTGGTCCCCAGTGTGGGACCTCTGAGAGGTGAGGCCTGGCGGAAGCTGCCCTCGGACAGTATTGAGATAGCTCTTGTGTGGAGTGAGTTGCTATGAGCCACACTGCTCACATGCCCACCCTTGAAAGGCCAGCCTGGGAGTCCTCCCCGGAGCCAGCACCATGCCCTGCTGCCTTCACAAGGGAGAGATTAATTAGTCAACCATTCAGCTGGGTGTGGTGGCTCAAGCCTTTGATGCTGTCGCTTGGGAGGTTGAGAGTGGAGGATTGCTGAGGTGGAGGCCAGCCTGGGTGACATAGCAAGATCCTGACCAGGGGAAAAGAAGTAATAAAACTTCTTAGTTGGACTATTTTTTGAGACAGTATCTTGCTATATAGCCCCGGCTAGCCTGGCACTCAATATGTAGCTCCGGTTAGCTTTGAACTTGCAGAAATGTTCCTGCTTCTGCTGGTATGATAGACAATGTACCACCGTGCCCAAATAAGAAATCACTTTATAAAGTTATCCAGATTCAGGCCTTTCTCGATAAGAACAGAAAGCTGCCTAGTTAAAGCTCTGAACATGCTGAGAACCTTGACTGATTTTTCTCACTTAATCCACAGTGCCTTTCCGTATAAGGGAAGTAAAGGTTACTACAGACTCAAGCCAGGTCTGTCTGGCCCCAGAAGCTGGTGCTCTACTGTGACTGTTGTCTCCCATGCTCCCCCAGCACTGTGCCTGTGGCGACTGTCTTGAGATCACATGCTCACCATTCTGTCAAAGCGTTGTGCTGAGGCTGGCAGACTTGGATGGATTATTTAAAACCAGCTCATTCATGAGGAGGAGGCAGAGGCTGAAAATGATGGAGGTTATCTGTCATTGTCCAACCCTCTTCCCGAAGACCACTCACTGACTTTGGCAGCCATGTTTGTTTCTTAGAATTAAGTGACAGCAGGATAGAACAAAAATAGTGACAGATGCTTCTAGATTTTTATTCAGATCCTCTGAGCCCTGAACCTGCTGCAAAATGAATAAGCAGCAAAAATGTGAGTTAGTGTACTTCTCAGCATCTCTGGCAAACAGTCAGTTTCTTGACTTTGGCCTGGGCATTCGGTTTTAGGTATTTCTACCCTGATAATGTAATGTGATTAATTTCCTTCCTTCCTTTCTTCCTTCCTTCCTTCCTTTCTTTCTTTCTTTCTTTCTTTCTTTCTTTTTTCCTTCTTCTTGTTCTTCTTCCTCTTCCTCCTCCTCCTCCTTCCTGTCTCTTTGCCTCTCTCTTTCTCTGGTTTTTCAAGACAGGATTTTTGTTTGTAGTCTTGGCTGTCCTGGACTCGCTTTGTAGACCACGCTGGCCTTGAACTCACAGAAATCCTGCCAGTCATCCAAGTGCTGGAATTAAAGGTGTGCGCCGCCACCACCTGGCTTTTTTTCTTTCTATTTTTCCATTTGTTTGTTTTCTTTCTCAAGAGGGAGCTTCTTTGTGCAGCCCTGGTTGTCCTGAAACTCACTATATATGCCAGGTTGGCCTCAAACTTACAGAAATCCACCTGCTTCTTTTACTTTTTAAAGGTGTGTGCCTCCATGACACGCTATAATGTGATTTCTTTAAAATGTTAAGAAATGATAAATGTCCACACAAAGATGTAATTGTTTTATACTAGTAAATTAGTTCCTGGTGGAGGCTGGAGAGATGGCTCATCAGTTAAGAGGTCCTGAGTTCAATTCCCAGCACCCACATGGAGGCTCATAACTGGGAATCTGCTGCACTCATTGAGTCTGCAGACTTACACAAAAACAAAATTCCACCAGCACAGGGATCTCTGTTAGCTGGATGCCAGCCTGGTTTACAGAGTAAGTTCCAGGACAGCCAGATCTATACACAGAGAAACCTTGTCTCGGAGCAGGGGGTGGCGGGGTGGGGTGGGGTGGGGTGGGGTGGGGTGGGGCTCCTAGTTAGTATAAGGGAGAGATTGGCCTTATCTGCATTTCATGGTATTCTACAAAGTTCCCTCCCCTACCCCTTTGTAATTTGTTCGAGATCTAGTGATGCAGGTTGTTGGAATAAGAAAAGGAAAAGAGCCAAGAGAGATGACTAATTAGGTAGAGATGTTTGCCACCATGGCTGATGTTTGATCCTGGAAACCCACATGGTGGAAAACAAGAACTGACTTGCAGGTTTTCCTCTGACCTCCACCAAGCATTCTATGGCAACCCACACACACACACACACACACACACACACACACGAAATTTTTAAAAAGTAAAGATTAACAACTTACTAGGAAAATGCAGTCCCCACCCCTCCCCTGTTGGGCTCCTTCAGTCATAATCTGGGGTAGGGCTCAGTAATACGGATTTCCCCAAGCAACCCTAACGTTCCTTAGGCCATGTTTAGAAGCCGCCGATTTATCCTTCCTACTTACCTCACAGGCAGGGAGTCTGCAGTTCTGGGAGGGGAAGTTACCTTGTTCCAGTCACATGTGACACTGGTGCCTCTTTCTCCACTGAAGAGGTTTAGACCAGAAGTCCAGAGACCTGGACTTAAACTCCAGCTAGACCAGCCATTATCTGGGACAGCCGGTCCCCTTCCCTGAACCTTTGCTTCCTCGCTGGGAGAGCAATGCCATTGCCGAAATGAGAACCCGAAGAGAGGACGAATGGCCTTGGAAGCGCTTTGCCAACTTGATTTGTGCACGCGGAGGAAGGGGAAGCAGTTTGCTCTCTGCCACAAAGGCCCTTCCAGGGGAACTGGTCAGGTCTTGGAGGTAGCCACATTCCAGGCCTTCTGTCACCAAGTCCTCTTGTCTGTCACAGGTCGGGATGGCCGCCAGCTGGGGGAGCGTCTTGCAGGATGAGAAGCAGCTGGAAGAGCTGGCGCGGCAGGCCACAGACCGGGCCCTGGCTGAGGGCGTGTTGCTGAGGTCTCCCCAGAACCCCAGCTCCTCAGACGTAAGCTTCCAAGAAGGGCCAAAGACTATGCCTCTTTCCTTTATTTTATTCAAGAACTAACATTGATTTCTAAAAGTCTGTAGAGCAAAAAGAAGCATGCTGGAGCCATCAAACTTAAATCTGGGGTTCGAAGTGTAATTTAGGCAGCTACTTAATTTCTTTCAGTAGGTAGACACAGTAAGACTGTGTAATTGACTATGTAAGGTAATTAGGAGATAATTCCTAGGAAGCACTTTGTCCAGGGAACCCATATATATATCTCAAGGGCCCCGAATCACAAATCATGCTGTCTTCTCTGCAGTTGCCTTTTTGTTTGTTTTTGAAACAGAGTCTCAGCATGGAGCCCAAGCTAGCCTAAAGCTCACTTGTAGACCAAGAGGGCCTTGAACTCATGGTGTTCCTCCTGCTGGGATCCTAGGTGTGTATCACTCTGCCTAGCTTGGTTTGTGACATATCCTTTCAGGTTTTTGTGCATACACGCACATGCACACATGTACACACACACACACACACACACACACACACACACATACACACACACACACACGCACGTGCGCACACGTATGCACCTGTAATTTAAAATCTAAGTTGAGCCAGGCATAGTGGCACATACCTTTAATGCCAGCATTTGGGCAGCTGAGACAGGTGGATCTCTGAGTTCGAGGCAAGCCTGGTCTACAAAGTGAGTTCCAGGGCAGCATCCTAAAACAAGACAAAACAAAAATACAAGTTAAACCATACATATTATTCTAAGATGTGTTTTTAATTTTGGTTTAGCAATCTGTTTAAGGAATTAATTAGCCTTCTGTGAGGGTCAGCTTCATTTTTTCTTTAAAACAAACAAACCCATTCAGTTTATTTATTCATTTTATTTTGTAAAATTTCCTTTAAAAAGATTTATTTACTTATTTTTTAATTTATTATGGATACAGTGCTCTGCCTGCAACCCAGAAGAGGGCACCAGATCATTATAGACGGTTGTGAGCCACCATGTGGTTGCGAGGAATTGAACTCAGGACCTTTGGAAGAGCAGCCAGTGCTCTTAACCTCTGAACCATCTTTCCAGCCCCATCAGTTTATTTTTATTGCCAGGGATTATAATAAATGTTTAAAAGTAAAGGCCAAATTTCAGTACTCATTTAGTTGCTTATTCTATTTACTCTTAAACATGCTTTCCCCTAGTGTCGTAATTATGTCACATTTGTGTAAATATATGGAGGCACTCAATAGTATTTCAATATCTCTTATGATGCAAAAATTAAACACTCATTGGTATATTAAATATGTCATTTTGACAGGCAACACACATACACACACACACACACATACACACACACACACACACACACACACACAGGCTTTTTTGAGACATGGTTTCTTTGTGTAGTCCTGGCTGTCCTGGACTCACTTTGTATTACCAGGCTGGCCTCAAACTCACAGAGATCCACCGGCCTCTGCCTCCCAAGTGCTGGATTAAAGATGTGTACCACCACTGATGTGCTCTAGGATATTTTATTTTATAATTCATAAATTTTATGCTTATTTTATAGGCTATTAGGAAAAGTGATGAAGACAGTCAAAAAGACAACATTTTGTTTAAATTTAGGGGTGGCTCATATGTTTATCACGTAGAGTCTTGATTGGCCTTTTTTTTTTTTTTGAGACATGACTTCTTTGTGTAGTCTTGGATGTCCTGGACTTGATTTGTAGACCAGGCTGGCCTCAAACTCAGAGAGGTCCACCTACCTCTGCCTCCTAAGTGCTAGGATTAAAGGCATGGCCAAAATTTAAAACCCAGCAGCCTTCATTCTGCAAATACTTACTTTAAAAGAAATTTAGCATGTCATTTTTGAGAAATACTTCGTCAGAGATACTTATTGCTGCCCACATATTACATCTGGTATCACACTTGTTATCATAACTATGAAGGTGGCCACATTCCTCTAATTATTAACATGTTATATAGTCAGAGAAAGCTAATCAAATCATCAGATCACTTACTTATATATTAGCCAAACTGTGCTTGTGGTTAACTCCACTTCCCCCATTTTTGAAGCGCTAAGATGTCAGTTTGGGTCTGTTCTCAATATAAAACCTTCCTGTGACACTTGCAATTAGCCCTACAGCTATAAACTGGGCAGGGCAGAGCAGAATACGGTTCCCTCAGTGTTCCTACCACCCAGTGCTGGCTGTCCCTGCTCTGTCCTAAGGTCTGGATGCACACGGACACATTTTAGTTTACAGGTGTAAAGATAACCACGCATATAAAGGCGGCTTCATTTTGCTGTAGTGTTCCAGTGTGGGGTGGCTCACAGCGTCACTTTCCTGTACCATGGGCTGTTTGGGAACTTTATATCTGCAGATAGCACGGGAATCAAGCATGCAAGCCCGGGGCAGCTGTGTGCGTTTGTAGGGTTCATATGTAAATGTAGAACTGCTGTATCCAGACCTAAAAAGTCTCCTCCTTTAGCTGGGCTCGGTCGCAGGAGGATCGCTTGAAAGTTCGAGTTTGAGACCAGCTTAATAACATACTGAGAATCTTTCTCACAACAACAAACAAACAAAAAAAACCACTCTCCTTAATCTGTTGATTTTGCAACTACATAATACAGGAAACATTTTCCTGTGTCAAAATTCAAAGGTTGGTTCACCCTTCCTTCCACGTTACCTGCCTTCCCAGATCCCCTCTCCTAAAGACAGCATGCTCAGTGTCTTCCTTCTCCTTCCAGGTAGTTCAGAATAACAGATACTGATTTTCTCTACTGCTTTTTTGTTTGTTTTGAGACAGGGTCTTACTGTGTAATCTGTGCCAGTCTCAAATCTTCTGTGCTCCCTTCTCGGCCTCCTGGCTAGCTGTGCTCACTGTCATGTAATGCCACCATACCTGCCCTAGTATGCAAAGGCATGCACTACAGCCTTCCTGATTGTTTCTTTCTTTTTTGTCCTTCTTACTCCATAACCCCATATCTTTCTTCCCTTCCCTTCCCTTCCCTTCCCTTCCCTTCCCTTCCCTTCCCTTCCCTTCCCTTTGCTTCCTTCCTTCTGCCATTAACCTTAACACTACCCAGGCTGGTTACTGAAGAGGTGCCAGCACTGTTTTCTTTAACCTAGCCACATTTCTTTTGTTGTTGTCTCTATGTGACTCAGGTATGGGCCTGTGGACTGTCCAGACCCAGGAAGTACTTGCTGAGGCCCAAGTGCATGAAAACGGCCATTACTGAGAGCTGGCCAGTGCCATGGAAGTCGGCCTCTGGCTTTGGAAATAGTACTGCTTGGGTCAAGAACTTCAGGTTTATGAATTGCTGGAATCCAAGATGGATGTTTAAGCTTTTATTTCTTCCTTTAATAATGGGTATCATGAGAAGGTTTAATATTTAGTCTTTCTTGGATGTAATGGGGCCTACAAACAGCACAGTCCTCAGTGAGACTTCTTTCTTTGGTGACATGGGGGTAGTTTGCAACAAGGTCTCACTCTGTAGCCCAGGCTGCTCCTGCTTTAGCTCTGAAACCCTGAGATTTTAGATGTGATTTTGCTATTATTTGTATATGTGCATGTGTTAGTGTGTATGTATGTATGTGTGTGATTGCAGGCCCCCCATGTGCCACAGTATGCATGTGTAGGCCAGAGGACAACTTTTGGAAGTCAGCTCTCACCTTCCAGCTTTCTGATGCTGTACTGTGCATATCCCCGGCTGGCCAGCCTGGGAGTGACATGGGCACATCTGTGTAGCACTGAAGCCAATGTTGTTGTTTGTCTTACTTTTATCCACTAAGCCATCTCCCTGGCCCCCTCACTGAGAGTCCTAATCAAGAGAAAAAGACAACTGTCTTGTCTGTCTGTCTGTGTGTCTGTGTCTGATTTTGTTCAAATCCATACCCTGCTCTATGCCAGGACTGCCTTCACAAAGCCAACTTGGTGGCCAGCCAGAGGCTCTCACCTTTGGAGCATGGGGTTTAGTCGGAGAATGTCATTGGACAAGGAGGTGCAGGCAATGTGCAGCGCAGCATCAACTGTCATTTATTGACTACTCATTGTGTGTCAGGCATTATTCTAATCACTTGGAATTGCTGACTCATTTAACCTTCACCACAACAGAGATGAGAAAACCAAACCAAACCAAACCCACAGCTCAGAAGTGAAGTAACTTGTCTGAGGTCATTGAAATCGTGGGAAGATTGGCAGGGGCAGGGTCCAGTGCCCCTGAGACCACGCTCTGCATATCTCCACCTCACTGCTGTCTCTCTTGGGACACCTGATAGAAGCAGTAAATCATTTCGATTAAAGGTTAAATGGGGAATGGTAGAGCTTAAAAGACAAATGGGAGCCGGGTGGTGGTGGCGCACGCCTTTAATCCCAGCACTGGGGAGGCAGGGGCAGGGGGATCCCTGTGAGTTGGAGGCCAGCCTGGTCTATAAAGCTAGTCTAGGACAGCCAAGACTACACAGAGAAACCCTGTCTCGAAAAACAAAACAAAACAAAACAAACAAACAAAAAAAGACAGATGGGGGCAAAGTGACAGTATACCAGGGACCACAAATGTTCTAAGAATGCAGCTGGAAGGCAGGGTTCCCCAGTGGGTGTAATCAGGTGATGTTGGACAGCCAAAAGGCCTTTGAGACTCAGGAGGGGGAACTGTGACCTTCACCCTGTACCCTGTCATAGCAGACCAGGCACGTACGGGCCGAAGATTTGGTACCTGCAGCATTAGGGAGTGAGCTGTTTTTAATAGGTAACACATGAGCTAGGTGCACTGTTCAAAAGCACATTTAGTGTCGAGTAAGGCTCCGTCTCCCAGCCACTGTCCCCTCAGAGGCAAGCCATCATTACATTTTTTGTTAGTGGGCCTGGCGAGTTGGCCTTGTTAGTGGTTAAGAGCACTGGCTGCTCTTCCAGAGGACCTGGGTTCAATTCCCAGCACCCACATGGCAGCTCACAACTGCCTGTAACTTTAGGGAATCTGACACCCTCACACACACACAAATAAAAACAAATAAATCATGGTGTTGTCTACCTCCTTTATTATCAACATTTTTTGTTTAACATATTTAATTTTATTTTATGTGTTCGTGTGTATGCCCAGGTGTATGTATTATGTTCAGTACCTACAGGGGACAGAAGAGGCGTCAGGTCCCCTGGAACTGGAGTTACGGGTGGTTGTGAGCTGCCATGAACGGAGGTGCTCTGACAGAGCAACAGGAGCCCTTGACCACCGAGCCATCTCTCCAGCCCCATGCTACTATTAAAAAAAAAAAAAAAAAAAAGTCAGAGGCAACGTTAAAACAGCAGGGGCGTGGGAGACGGGCCATTTTGTGAAGTAGAGCAGCAGAACCTGAGTTCAGATGCCGGAGTGCACACCTGGCACAGCAGTGGGCGCCTGGAGCCCCAGGGCCGGGAGGCTCACTGGCTAGCCAGCCCTGTCAAATCTATGAGTTTCAGGCTTAGTGAGAGACCCTGTCTCAAAAAAAAATAAAGGTGAAGATCAGTGGAGGAAAAGATACCCTAACAAATACGCGTACCATACACACATGCAAGTATATGATAAATATAACAACAACAGCAATTATAATGGAAGTTACCCGTCTTATCTACACAGATCAGACTGGGAGGGTGTTGTGCACATGCCTGTAATCCCCCCACTCGGAAAGTGGAAATCAGAGGGAGTAGAAGTTCAAGACTGGGCCACTAGATGGCTCAGTAGGTAAAGGCGCTTGCCACTAAACATTAGGACCTGAAGTTTTGACTTCATAACCTAGTGGTAGAAGCAAAGACTCAATTCCCAGAAATTGTCCTTTGACATATGCATGCCATAGGAGGAACACACACACACACACACACACACACACACACACACACACACACACACACACACACACAAATAATAATGTACTTTGCTTAAAAAGAGGCTCAAGCTGTTGTTTTCTCTTAAAAAGTGAGCAACTGTGTGTGCCAGCCTTTGGCCTGTGGACAGCAGAGGACAGCTGTGTGCTCTTTGTCCTAAATTCAAGTGGGCGTAATGAGCTCTGGGTTAGGACAGAGCAAAGTCTTGGCAGAAAAACTCTGGGACATTTTTTGCATCGGATAGGACTTGAGAGAGGCAGTTCTCTGAGCTTTAGAGCCGTGCACTTTAGGTGCTAGCTCACCCTTTACAGGATCCACAATGATCCTGCTCCTGGCTTTTTGAGACAGTATCTTTTTGTATGTGTAAAAAGGAGATGATCTATTTGTGAACATGCATATCAGCAGAAAGATATGAGACACAAATATACCATTTCTCTTGGGAAAAGGAGTAGGTGAGTCAGGCCAGAGTGGGATAGAGACACACTTCTCTCACTATATACCTTAGCTCTTTTGTTACTTATTTATTTGAGACGTGGTCTCTCTACATAGCCCTGACTCTACTGGATCTCACTATGTAGATCAGGCTGGCCTTGAAATCACAGAGATACACGCCTGCCTCTGCCTCCCGAGTTCTGGGACTAAGGGCATGCCCTACCACACCTAGCTATTTAGAGCTCTTTTGGATTGTGTATTGTTTGTATTACCTAGTTCAAGATAATGCTTTTTAAAATAAATATATAATGGAAGTTCTAAGCTGGGTGGTAGTGGCACATGCCTGTAATCCCAGTGCTCAGAGGCAGAGGCAGGCAGATCTCTAGCTCAGGGCCAGCCTAGTCTACTAAATAAGTTCCATATACTAAAGAGTTACATATACAAAGAAACCTTGACTCAAAAAAAAAAAAAAAAAAAAAAAAAGAGAGAAAAAAAAAAAAAAGATAAGGAAAAAAAAAAAAAAAAAAAAAAAAAAAGAGAAAGTTCTACCACCATAAATCTCAGAAGTCATCTCTCCCTTTTAGATTAACTGTCCTAAGTGATATTTTGACTTGATGACTATGTCAAAAAACCCAGAGTGTAACAAGATGCCAGCCTGCTAACCTGTGTCACTACCTCCAGCACTAGGACAAGGCTATGGCACTACTGGTTTCTACTCACGGAGGCACAGTTCACTTCAGCAGTCCTACCAGCAGGCTTTTCCCTCAACCCCAGCTAGGAGGCCAGAGGCCTGGGGTGTGCGCCCCTGGTTCAAATCCAAGCTCCAGCAGCTGGATCTATTTTAGACCCGTTATTTAACTTTTATCTCAGGTTCTTTCTGTGCTGAGTATGCATAACAGTAGCACCTCCCTCACAGAGTTAAGCGATGAGCCCATCTGAGTGTTCAGTACAGTGATCGGCATGAAGCAAGCACCTAATAATTCTTGTGGGAGCTTTTATTGTGTTGTTTGCCTCTCATTTAAAGAAAATTCTGTAGCACTGTCACAGAACCCGAGAGCTGTCGCTTCAGCCTTTCTCACTTCTTTCTCATCTCATCCCTTCTTGAGGTAACTGCTGCCCTACAAGTGTGTGCCCGGGGCACGCAGGCCCAACTTTGCACAGAGATAAGCCCCTCACAGCTGCTCTGCCTCTGTCCCACTCTCTCTCGTTGATCAGGTGGTGACCTACGCCCCACTCACGCTCTTCCCCTCACTGGTCCCCAGTGCTCTGCTGGAGCAGGCCTATGCTGTGCAGATGGACTTCAACATGCTGGTGGATGCCGTCAGCCAGAACCCAGTCTTCCTGGAGCAAACTCTGTCCAGGTATTGAGAGCTGAGGCCTCGGGGACCAGGGGGGCTAAAAGCGTGGGGTGGGAGAGCTGGGGAGCTTTGAGTTGTTGCTGTGTTAGTTAACTTGGTGGAGTGGGGAGCAGGTACCCCCCCCCAGAGGAATTGAAATGTAGAAAAGGAATGAGGCGTGCTGTCTTCTAACCCCAGCTCTACTGCCTTTTGTGTGACAGGTGAAAGGAGAGTCCTTCTCCTTCTCTGAGCCTCGGTTTCTGAAAAATGAGGTTGACTGAGACCTAAGGTTGCTGTAATTCTATGATCAGAGACCCGCCCAACACTCCCCTTTTCATTACAAAAATCTCCACTGGAGAGGGAGGGCTGGAGAGATGGCTCAGGGCTAAAGAGCACTGGCTGCTGCAGCAGAGGACCAGGGTTTTTAGTTCCCAGTACCCACACGGTGGCTCACAGCCTTCCCTACGTTTAGTTCTGGGGATCCAGCACCCTCTGGCCTCCTTGGGCACCAGGTGGTTCATGAAGTATATTCACATACATGTGGGTGAGACATTCATACACATAAAATACACAAGCAAGTTTTTAAAAAGGTCTCCGTTAAGAATTACGGGAAATGGCCAAGCTTTGGGAGAAAACAGAGGGTGGAAGGGCCATTAGAAGTGTATGTTTAAGCCGGGTGTGGTGGCACACGCCTTTAATCCCAGCACTTGGGAGGTAGAGGCAGGAAGCTCGATGTGAGTTTGAGGCCAGCCTGGTCTACAGAGCGAGTCCAGGACAGTCAAGGCTACACAGAGAAACCCTGTCTCAAAAAAACAATCAAAAAGCAACAACAAAAGAAGGGTGTGTTTAAATTTTTTTTTTTTTTTCACCCAGGCCTCATATCTTTGGGTAGAACCCAATGCAGACTGAACCAAACCAAGCTACAAGTAAACATCCCTGACTAGCTCACCACAGATAGCCACTTCTTCTTGGTAGAGCTTTTTCTTCCCCCTTCAGGTCCCGAAGCAAGCAAAATTCCTTGGTTAATTTTGGAATTAAGTATATATAAACTGCTTGCTTCAGAAGTAAATGTACATATAAGTATGTTACACATGTACTGCATGTGCATAATTTTGTATCTATAATTAAGTTTTCAATGGAAAGCTACTTTATTAGGGACCAGATCTTTTTCAGCTGTGCTCCTTGGTGTCAGGTCGAATGTGGAAAGGAATACTAATGATAGGAAGTTTGGAAGCCATTGACCTGGGACCAACAATCCAGTGGGATGCTGACTGCTGCTACCACTTCTTCCTCGGGATGGGCTTGCTTTATGTTCATGACATGCAGCTTGGTTAGCCCACTTACACTCGGCAGTGATGATATGGGAGACCTGCTCCAAAACCCTTCTCAGTAACCCAGCCTTTCTTGTCTCTTTCTATACATACTTGCATACATACATACACACACACATACATACATACATACATACACACACATACATACATACACACACACACACACACACACACACAGACACACCCACCACTACCACCCCACCCCCAGCCCCAGCCCCACCATCATCATGGCTAGCTCCTAAGGGAAAACAACAATCTAGAACCTGGGGTTGAAAGGTCAACTCTTCCGAAAAGAGCAAATGTGTCCTTTTCTTGGAGGCTAAAGCCCAGCTAGGAATTCTTCTCACCATGGGCTAAGAAAGGCCCCAGTAAAAGCCCTCAGCCTCCAGAGAGGGCTGCCTAAGGGCAGAGAGGCTGCAGGCAAGCTCCTTGCCTACCCCACACTGCTCTGCCACACACCTCCGGTAACCAGATATGCCGATAGGCCTGGCGTGGGCTGAGGCACAGCGTTTGCACTGAATCTTGAAAAGCATCAAATGCGATGTTAATGACTTACGGACTCCTCCTTGCTGTGCTCCTTCCTACGGCTCCAGAAAAACATGCCGGATGAGCCCTTAGCACATGGCACCTGCCAGGACGGCACACTGGGATGAGGTGATGACCCCACTCAGATCTAGCCCACCTTCACGCAGTCTCTAGCCAAACAGGAGAGATGACATTAGTTGTCACATAATAAAGTGAAATTGCATCCCTGGTCGGCTCTGTAAAGGAGACAGTGCTGTGAGAGCTCCTAGAAAGGGGCTCTGACTGGTATTCTCTGAGGAAACGGTATTTCATGAGGATTAGCCTGTGCAGTAAACCAGGCTGTATACCTTGGGCTTGAAAAACCTGCAGGCGAACAACCAACTGCCCTGCTGTGGCCTGCCGTGGAGGAGAAGGGAGACTTCCAGGGAGGTACCCAGAGTGCAGGGGAAGCTACAGAGGGTTGAGTTAACTTTAGGTCAGCCAGAAAACTTCTCAGCCATCAGTTATTCAATATGTTTGAAGTTTTAAAAAACATAGTATCATTTACTCTTCCCCACATGCCCATTTTATAAGCAGTTATTTTCCTATTCAGTTGAGCAAATTAGATGGAGCAGTGGTACAATTCTCTGAGATTGCCTGACAACAGATGGCAAAGCTTGGATTTGAACCCAGGCTGTCTGGCTCTAGGTAGACTATTAGGCACTATTTTCTCTTAGGTTGGAATGGGTATACAAGGCCCAGAAAGTAAGTATACAGGAGTCAGTGGGTGGAGGTGCCGCGCCTGGGCCTGTAGGGTCTCATGTAGCCTGGAAGTGTTTTCTTTGTTCTTCTAGCACCATCAAAAAGGATGACTATACGGCCCGTCTCTTTGATATCTACAAGCAAGTCCTAAAAGAGGGCATTGCCCAGGTAAGCACCTAGTCCCTCCTTTGTCTGGAACTTGTCTCTTTTATCGCTGATGTTTTGTTTTTACTAGAAGAATTGACCTCAGTCTTGATCTCATAAGAATCTACCTCTGACTGGTCTCTAGTGGGCCCGCACACATCAGAGCCCAGTCCTGGATGATTGAAGGCTCCGTCTGGGTTTGGGACTATTACACGGTCCTCCTTAGTGCTGCAGAGTGCAGTGTGGCTGGACCTCCAGAGTCACATCTGGGCCAGTGTCAGTTCCCTCAGACTTCAGTTCTCTCCACAGACTGTGTTCCTGGGCCTGAATCGCTCAGATTACATGTTCCAGTGCAGCGCAGATGGCTCCAAAGCCCTGAAACAGATCGAAATCAACACTATCTCTGCCAGCTTTGGGGGCCTGGCCTCCCGGACTCCAGCTGTGCACCGGTGGGTTCCTAGGGCAGTGTGGAGCATATTTGTGGGCATGAACTCAGTGGATCAGTAGTCACTGGCTAAGCCAGGAACCTCCTGCTGTGACTTTGCTTCCCTGAGACCTGAGTTGTGGGTTCCCTACACCTTCATCTTTTCCCCATAGCAAGTTCAAGTTTTCTGCTTGAAATCAGATCTTTTGTATGTCAGAGAAAGAAGAGCCCTCATACCATATTAGTCCTGCCCCTGTACAAAATAACACCCCAGGCACAGAGAACGATGCCTTTGCGGGGCCTCTGATAGGAAGGTCCTGACATATCTGATGCCTGAAAGCAGTTCTGCATCCAAAGCACAGGGGGTTCAGAAGCCTCCATCTGAGGGCTGGGCCACCAGGGTCACAATGACTCCATACAATTGTCTGTAGCAGGATTCCATATGGCCCCTGGGGGCCCAAGATAAGGGGCTCCTGCTCCCTTAGAAACTGACTTAGGGTGAAGTGGCCGCCTCAGGACTCCTCTGGGAGTCCATGTAGGTGAAGACTCAGGATATTCCAGCTGTAGTGGACCCTCCAGGATGGTAGTAAGGAGTGGTTAAGTACTTGGCTGGGTTTCAGAAGAATGTTCCTATACGTATCTGTAAGGTCTCGAGCAGAAGGGTATTCTGGTCCATCCAGTTACTGAGCAGCACTCTCTCTCTCTCCCAACAGACATGTTCTCAATGTCCTGAATAAGACCAAAGAAGCTGCCAAGATCCTCTCCAATAACCCCAGCAAGGGACTGGCCCTGGGGATCGCCAAAGCCTGGGAGCTCTATGGCTCAGCTAAGTAAGGATGTGGAAAGGTGACAGTAGTGTCCTGCTTCGGTGTCAGCAGTCATGGGTGTGGCACCTCTTCTTTGCTAGACATCTTTAGGGAAGGAAGGGGTGTTTCTAGGAGTGGAAACTTACACCTTTAAGTGCCAAAGACGTTTTAGTGGAGTTTTGGATCTCCTTCTAAAATAAGAGATGCTGACTGTCACTTCCTGTTTCCTTGTTGCATGGCAGTCATGATGGACAGTGAGTGCATCTTGCTGAATGAAATTCACTGGTGCCACCTAGAGTTAGAAAGTGCCTGTGCTGCTGGCTTTAAGTTTCTACCCATTATCTCTGTAATGTTCCTAGTTGGCTTCTTAAACAACAACTCTTACATTTTGCCACTGTCAGTGTGCTCGAAATAGGACTCCTCTGCCTCTGTCTCCTTGCCTCCCAAGTTGCTGTGGTTTTGGGGGAAACCGGGGATCTTAGCTGTTCTAATTGTGTGTAAAGAGTGCGAGGACCTCTTTGCTGAGGTCAGTTTTGATCTGGGAATTTTATGGTGTCCATGTTCACTGCTTAGAAGTGTTTTCTTTGCTTTCTTCCTGTTTCTCAACCATGTTCCAGGCGTGTGAAGATGCTAGGTAAGTGATTTTCCATGGTTGAGAGGCCGCTGCTAGCAGCCGTGCTGTGGAACTGAGTTATGCCCAGTGAGCACTCGGTGCCACCTGTGTGAGTGGGCTCCATGCAGGGTGTCAGAACACGTGCGCCTTGAGGCAGCGCTGGTCCTCTCCCTGTTTCACACATTAAGACACTGAGGTTCAGAGAGGCCCAGTGCCTTGCACAGTCGGATGGTGAGCAGGCAGTAGAACTCAGTGTTCTGCTCCTAGAACCTGCAGATGCAATGAGATCGTTGCTTCCAAGTGAGCCTTTCTGGGCTTGCTAAGCCACACTAAGTTCCAAGAAGCCTCAGATTCTGAGTATTTACAAGTGGGACAAACAGAATGTCAAGTACAATCCTCCGCCAGGTTCCATTTTAAGCAAGTGAAGTCATGGGATGGGTCACCTGAGAGCTGCCAATGAAAAACACCACCTCCTACCAGGCCAAGAGTAACATGGGGAGAAAACACTTGGGCCCAGGGTTCGGTGTTGGTGGGTAAGGGCTCTGTGGATCCTGAGCAGGTACTGGCTTTTCCCACTGTGGGATGAGTAAGGCTCTACTGCTGAGCAAGCATATGACCCTAGCAGGTCTTTTCTCTGAGATACTTTTTTTTTTCCCTTGAGCTGGGCCTGGTGATACGTACCTTTAATCTCAATACTCAAGAGGCAGAAGGCATAGAACCACAAAATAGTGCAATGCATAAATAAAAATAAATCTTTAACAACAGTAAGACAGGGCCTGTAGTTGGAATAAGTAAAATAAGGGTGGATATTGATACTAAAAGATTGGGACATATGATCTGATTAACACTCCTATTTCATAGATGAGTCAAGTAAGGCTCAGGGAACTGACACGTTCAAGGACACCACACAAGTCACTGGCAGAGCCAGGACTAAGATGGTTGGGTCCTCTCTCCCAGCCAGCAGGCTATTTCCAGTTCAGCTTCCTCAAGTGACAACTTTCTGAGTCCTACTCAGTCCAGACTTCTCCGAACTGAGGGTAGTAGAGGTAGAGTGCGTTTCCTGCGTCTGCCTCCCGGTGCCTGGCAGGTGGAAAGGCTGACAACTTAATTAGCCAGTTTGCAATTCCAATTTAACCTCCCAGCCTCTGGGCTTCCTTCTTTGCTTCCTCTTGGAGGTGAGCCATCCTGGGCCAGGTGCCAACCTCACCCCATTCCCCTCCCCCAACTCCCCTTCAACACCTACCAGTGAGCAGAGTGGTTCAGGTACAAAAGGAAGAGCAAGGCCTTTGGTGGGCAAGATGGCTTGTGAGAAACCACTTCCTCTTTGTTTTGAAGGCCCAGCTTAAAGTCAGTTTTCAGTTTAAGCATCATATCTGTCCTCTTGACTGGCAGGCTGGGAGAGCTTTCAGCCAAGTAGAAAGAAGTCAGGTGAACACAATTTAGCAAAGGTTGGAAAGGCAGAGATAAATGAGAGGCCAGTACAGGAGGTGAGTATACATACTTAGCATAGGAAGACAAAGCCTGGACTTCTACATGTCTTACAAGAGGCCACAGGCACAGACCAGCGGCTGTAGCAGAAAGGCAGTTTGGCACTAAAACGTTGGCCTGATGACTCTGGTTGGGGAGGAAGGAAGGGGCCTCTGTTTAACACTGAGCATATCCTAACTGGTGTGAGCTTTTTCCTGGGTGTTCAAGCCCCTGCTTCTTCAAGAAACCTGTGGATAAACAGTGAGGAAGAGGCCCAGCAACGCTTAGTGATCCCATTAGTACATGAAATCACATGTGGCCCTGTGGACAGCACAGAGCTGCTGAGGTCCCAAGAGACGATGCCTTGTTTGTAGTTGCCTCTGTGGAGTTCCCTTCAGCTCTTTTGTTTTTTCATGTAAGAACTCCTCTCTTGGATCACATCCTTTACAGACTGATCATGGAGTCATTAGTGCCTGACCCCAGCACTGGTGCTGACTTACAAAATATTCCTCCGTGCCTATTCTCCAGACAGAATTTTGAATGCCTGTGTTAGGTTTTCTGTTGTTTGAGATAGCATCTCATATATAGAGTCCTGGGATCAAGAGTGGGTGGGCCATCACACATGGACCTAGTACAAGTTATGTACTAGGGTAAAAAAGAGTGGGCAGTGTTAGATGGTTTTAAATATAAATTTTAAGTTGTACAGAAATGTAACAGCATTACAATATTTCATCTAGCAGTAGAGAACAGAGATGCCGTCCGCCAAGTTTTCTATTTTCAAGACTCAGGCAGTCCTAATTTGAAGCAGCATCTGTTCTTGCAGGCGATCTATATTCTTGTCTCTGTCTGTCTGTCTGTCTGTCTGTCTGTCTGTCTGTCTGTCTTGTGTGTACATGCATATGGAGGCCAGGCCAATATCTAGTGTCTTCTTCAATCTCTTTTCATCTTGTTTTTGAGATAGAGTTTCTCTTTGAACTTGGAGCTCACCAATTTGGCTAGACTGGCTTGCCAGCAAGCCTCAAGGATGTTCCTGTCTCTGCGGTCCCAGACATGTCACCATAGCTGGCTTTTTTGTTTTGTTTGGTTTTGTTTTTGTTTTTATGTGTGTTCTGGAGCTTGAATTCAGGTCCTTATGCTTGCATGGCAAGTACTTGACTGACTGAGCCATCTCCTCAGTCCCTCCTTTCTGTAGCCCAGACTGCCCTCAGAATCATGATCTTCTTGCCCCCACTCCAAACCCATATGCTGGGGCTACAGCCTGCATGATCAGGACTACCTGAGATGCTGTGCTTATACCTCACTCTGAAGGGACTGGCAGGATGGACAGGCTCTGCAGCAGCCCTGCTCACGTGTGCTCTTTCTCCAGTGCGGTGGTGCTGCTGATTGCTCAGGAGAAGGAAAGGAACATATTTGACCAGCGTGCCATAGAGAATGAGTTGCTAGACAGGTAAGGAAGGGCAGAGACCTTCAGTGTGGCTCCAGGCGGGAGGGCCATTCAGAACCCAGCACCAGTACCTCTGATTCTCACCTTCTTTCCCAGGAACATCCATGTAATTCGGCGAAGATTTGAAGATGTCTCTGAAAGGGGTTCTCTAGACCAAAGCCGAAGGCTATTTATGTAAGCATCCCCAAGGATGTCCAGCTAGACAGCTGGACAAAGAACTTCTCTTGAACCTTCTATCACTAAAGAACTTTTCTTTGAGGAACACAATAGCTTGTTTTCTTTTTCTCATAATTTTTGAAAAACCTCATCCTCCCAGGAAATTTTAGAAATGCCTAGCCATGCTCTGTCTGCTTCTAAAGGGATATATCAGAGCTGTTGATTTTCTGGATTAAGAACGTCATCCTTAAAGATAACCTTAGTTTTTCATATAGAACCCTGAAGTTCGAAAAGTTTTCTTGCCTCTATTTGTGGCTGGTCAAGACAGGCCTGAGCAGCTGGGCTGGGCGGGCAGGGAGGCAGGCTCACTCTCACTCATCTGGTTGCCACTGTCTGGACTGCAGCCTGGCTTTGTCTTCTAAGCCAAGCTTATTTCCTCCATGGACATCACACCATGGCTTTAGTACCACATATTTCATATTTGGGTTGCACGTCAGCTTACGTAGCCTAGCCAGGGCTGGGCATGGTGGCACATGCCTTTAGTCTCAGCACTCCAGAAGCAGAAGCAAGCAGATCTCTGAGTTCTAGGCCAGCCTGGTTCTAGGTTCCAGAAAGTTCCAGGTACATGGAAAACTACAATAGTGAGATCCTGTCTAAAAACAAAAGAATGTAGCCAGTGTGATTGCACACAGTTATAATCCTAGTACTTGGGGAAGTAGAGACAGGAAGATGGGCATTCTGAGTCATTCTCAGGTACAAAGCGAGTTTAAGGTTAACCTGGGATATATGAGGTATTGTCTCAAACAAAACAAAAACTTAAGTAACAAAAAAGTTAAGAGCTTCCATGGACTTTCACAGTTCTACTTCAGATATTTCAAAATGTGCTGTTATCATACTAAGTAGCTAGTTTACTTATAGATAAACTAGATAATATGAAATAGGCCCAGGGAAAGGGGAAGAAGTTATTTCAGAGTCAAGTCTTTACACATCCCCACAACCAATGGCTTAAGAAATCTTATTCTAGTTGCTGCTGCCACTTTAAAAGCAGTAGAAATACAAAGTGCAGTTCTGTGTTGCTGACCTTGGCAATATGATTCTTTCACTTAAAACTTTGCATACATGTGCTTTTATTTTATTCTTTTTTGTTTGTTTGTTTGGTTTGGTTTGTTTTTTGTTTTTTGGTTTTGTTTTTTTTGCGACAGGTTTCTCTGTGTAGCCTTGGCTGCCCTGGGCTCTTTTTGTAGACCAGGCTGGCCTTGAACTCACAGCAAGATGCCTGCCTCTACCTCCAGAATGCAGGATTAAAGGTGTGTGCCACCACCACGCCTGGCTTGATACATGTGCTTTTAATTTTACCTATGTTAACTGTCTTGTTTCTTTTTTTCCTTCTTTTTTTTTTTTTTTTTTTTTTTTTTTTTTTTTTTTTTGAGACAGGGTTTCTCTGTGTAGCCTTGGCCATCCTGGACTCACTTTGTAGACCAGGCTGGCCTCGAACTCACAGCGATCCACCTGCCTCTGCCTCCCGAGTGCTGGGGTTAAAGGCATGTGCCACCACGCCCGGCTCCTTGTTTCCTTCTTGAAATAACTTTAGATCCAGAATATTCTAAAGCACTGTGTGCTGCACAGCTCTTTTTTGTTTGTTTGTTTGGTTTTTTGTTTTGTTTTGTTTTTTGAGACAGGGTGTCTCTGTGTCATCCTTGGCTGTCCTGGACTCCCTTTGTAGACCAGGCTGGCCTTAAACTCACAGCCATCCACCTGCCTCTGCCTCCCAAGTGCTGGGATTAAAGGCGTGCGCCACCACACCTGGTACAGCTCTGTTTTTAATGGAAGTACTGGATTTCTGTTTCCTCTTATTCTAGCAAACCTCTGTCCAGCGTACTCTGTGGACTTTGCTGTATCCTGAAGTAGACGGAGCCACTGAACACATGAATGATTTCATTCAGAAGCCTTTTTCATCTTGTGTTACAGGGATGGCCAGGAAGTTGC
Source organism: Acomys russatus (assembly GCF_903995435.1). NCBI lineage: Eukaryota > Metazoa > Chordata > Mammalia > Rodentia > Muridae > Acomys > Acomys russatus. Next base: position 4,898,068 of record NC_067140.1, on the reverse strand, counting down.
TGTGGTTTACTTCCGAGATGGCTACATGCCCAGTCAGTATAACCCACAGGTAGGTATTTTCTATTAGACCATTCTCTGCCTCCAGGGACCTGCTAGGGCTCCACAGAAACGCAGCTCAGGCGTCACAACAACTGGGCTTCACTTCTTTCTCAGGAGAGTACTGCTGGAAACACCTTTCTTCATGCAAGCTTTTTTGTTAACCTTTCACTGTAAAGGTCTTTAAGATTGGAATCTTCAGGAATCTATCTGTAGTGTTTTAGAATTCATGTATTTTCTGGAGATATGTTGACAAATGTTTAACAACCGTCTTTCTAAGAGGAAGAGCCCCAATTTATGGCATTTCTGACTTCTATAGTATAATTTTGAGATACCCAATTTAATCACTCTGAACAAAGATTTGGGAGGTGGATACAGCCAGCCCTCACTGGCTGATGCAAGCTAGTTCCAGGATACCCATCCACCCACACACTTACCTTTATTGCTCTTTTCTGTGGCTTTTTCTTTGGATAGGGAGGAGCAAGGCCTTCTTTGTAGCTCAGGTTGACCAGAAACTCTATGTGGCCTCAAATGAGTGGCAGCGTCCTACCTCAGCCTAGATGCTGACAGTGTAAGTGTAAGTCATCATGTCCAGATTCACTGACCATTTTCATTTTCTTTACCTCTCGCTCCTCCCCCACTCTTTTTGTTTATTTGTTTGTTTGTTTTCTGAGACAGGGCTTCTCTGTGTAGCCCTGGCTATCTTGGACTTGCTCTGTAGACCAGGCTAGCCTTAAACTCACAGAGATCCACCTGCCTCTGCCTCCCAAGTGCTGGGATTCCAGGCGTGCGCCACCACCCCCAGCATGCCATGGCTTCTTTACTTCTCCTTTATGTGAGTCAGAAAGGTTTTTTGTTTGTTTTATTATGTTTTCATTTGTGTTCATGGCAGTCTTGACATTACTTCATCCTGCTAACTACCATTTCTGCACGTTTCATTTAACTGTTCTGTGAGACATAATTATCCCGTTACACCGATGAGGAAACTAAGGTTTGGAGCCGTGCAGAACCATGTATTGTTGCCTCACTGAACAGCAACAACAGACAGCGAGTGCCAGACACTGCATTGCTGTGGGGATATAACAGAAAGCAAGGCAGGAGGAGCCAAGGAGCTGGTTCTTCTGGTGGATACATGGCCTGCTTAGGGAGATGAACATCAGAAAGAAAGACATAGAAAAATGAATTTTTTTGTTTTGGTTTGTTATGTTTATTGAGACAGGCACTTATTCTGCAGACAAGAAGAATATAGCAGAGGCTTGTCTAAAATCCCACCAGGATTTCCCAGGATTTCTGACTCTCAGGCCACGGTGTTCGGAATATTGCTATGCTATCTCCTGAGGTTCACATCTGTACCCTGGAGGAAAGGCTAAGAAGCCCTGCTCTCATGGAATTAGAAAGAAAGAAGGAAGGGAGTGGGGGAAGGGAGAGAGGGGGCGGGAGAGAGAGAGAGAGGGGAGGGAGCAAGGGAAAGGGAGAGAGGTGGGCTCGTGAGGACTCAGGTGGTTTGGGGCAGTGTACATCCATCTGTAACTCCAGTTCCAGGAGATCCAGCCCTCTCTTCTGGCTTCCACAGGTACTAGGCACCACACATGACACAGATGCACACCAAGAACACACACATAAGATAACAATAAATCTTCAAGAAACACTTAACAAAAGAAGCGAGGAAATGCCCTGGGTGAAGAGTCACGACTGATAGTTTCCGCAGCCTTCCTGGGTCTCAGCCTCTGACAGCAGGAGCTACATTTGAAAATGAGGGGTCTCCGGCGAGATTTATAATTCACTTGGGGTTCTTTGGGGTTGAGCTCTATAGGGGACAGCTCCACTGAGGGACAGCTCTAGGGAAAGTCCTTTGTCCAGAGATGTGGCTAGAGTGCTGGAAACTTGCTAACTACAGAAGAGAGAAATTGTCTGTTGGGAAAAGGGACCCAGGTTTCAGGACAGGGAGGCAGGGCAATGGTTTAAAATAAACTCAGAAGAGAGGGCGAGCGAACAAAGGAGAGGAAGTGGTTATAGAGAGCAGCTCACCTACACTCGGAACGTGGAGCAGTGCTTTGTCAGATGATTCTTCCTGTGTTTGAGGTTTGCTTTCTCTGCTTCTAAGATGTCTTTCGAGTCGTAGGTTCTGGGCCTCTACCCAGGACGCCAGACCAGCAGTTAGTCAGCTGACTGAGATGACTGGTGAAGAGCAGGGCAACCATTCCAGTGGACAGCACTGAGTGGGAGCAGGGTTTGCACTTTAGGCCGTAGCTTTGATCCAGCCGTGGACAGGTGTTCATGATCCTCTGACGTTAACCTGTCCCTTGTATTCTAAGCTCTAGCACAATCAGACTATTCAACCTGTGATTAGCCACCTGCAGGCCTTTGTTCCTATGATCCTGTTTGCCTAAGGACCCATTCTCAGTGAGTTTCACCTGTCAGACTGCCTATCGTCAGGATAGTAGTCAAATTTCACTTCTCTGAGCAACAATAACAGATACGGAGTACCAGAAACAGCATTTCTGTGGGGATATAACAGAAAACAGGCAAAAACCAAAGGTCTGGTTCTTGTGGTGGATACACGGCTTGGTCAGGGAGATGAACATCAGAAAGAAAAAAAAAATAGGAAAATGATCTTTTGATTTTTTAGTTTGTTCTGTTTATTGAGACAAGCTCTTACTCTTGTTTGTTTTTCGAGACAGGGTTTCTCTGTGTAGCCTTGGCTGCCTTAGACTCACTTTGTAGACCAGGCTGGCCTCGAATTCACAGCAATCCACCTGCCTCTGCCTCTCAAGTGCTGGGAATAAAGGCGTGTGCCACCATGCCCAGCCTGAGACAAGCTCTTATTCTATAGCCCACACTACCCTGGAACTCACTGTAACTCTGACACTAGTGCCTCAACTTCTTGAGTGTTCGCACTACAAATATGAAATACTTTACCCAGCTTGGGGGTGGGGAGTCCCTAGTTGAGAGGTAATTGGCTTTGACTGAAAGAACTGGATTAAAGATAGAGGGTTTTGGAGAAACCCACATTAGGTAGAATGGTCAGGGAAAAGGTGACTGAACCAAGACCTGATGGGAAGGATGTAGCTATCCATAGAAAAAAAAGCTAAAAGGCAGGCCATTTCAAGAAAAAAAAAAAAAAAAAAAAAAAAACAGTAGATAAAAGACCCTTAAGAAGGAATGAATTTGAGTAATTAAAGGCTTCAATGTGAGAGTCAGGGGTTAGAGGAAGTGGCTGGAAGCAGCAGCATGAGATGAAACACAAATGGGGAACTCAATCTTAGAGGGTCTTGTGGATCATGGTGAGGAATGGACTTTATTTGATAAAAGGGTAAAGGTTATATGGTTAATTGGATTTTTTTTTAAATGTTGGATTTTATCTGGATCACAGTGAAAAAGTTAAGCTTACAGTCAAGTGTCCTATGCCCTTCAAGCCTCATCCAGCACATGTTAATCCTAGCATGCAGGAAGCCGAGGCAGGAAGATTGCAAATTCCAGGCCAGCCTGGGCTACCTAACCAGATCCTGTTAAGGAATGACAAATCTCTTAGCACTCTGAAGGCTGAGGCAGGAGGACAGCCTAGGCTATCTAGGGAATTACAAGCCAGCCTGGCTATCAAGTGAGACTCAAAATGAGAGAATAGGTAGAGGAGGGAGCGAAGGGGACAAGGGGGGGAGGAAGGAGGAGTGGAGGGAGGAGAAGATGGTTAGGGAGGGGAGAGGGAAGAGGAGCTCACCAGCTTTGCCTTACCCTTACAAAATAATCTTATCTGCTGGATGTGGTGGTGCACGCCTTTAATTCCAGCACTTGGGAGGCAGCAGCAGGCAGATCTCTGTGAGTTTGGGGTCAGGCTGATCTACATAGCAAGTTTCAGGCCAGACAGGGCTACACAGTACGACCCTCCCTTTCCCCCAAAGATGGTTCCCTGTAGTAATTTTCCATTTAATTATGAACGTATATTAGTTGGCTAGACCACAAACTCCCTACAGGCAAGAATCCTGACTGAAAGGTCATATCTGCCTCACAAGCGTGTTGTAACGATAGTCAGCTTGGAGATGAAAAGGCACAGTGTCTGGCACCTATTTGGCAATGGCTGTTGGGTCTTATTGCGTCTGCAGAACTGGGAAGCACGCCTGCTGCTGGAGAGATCCTGTGCTGTCAAATGCCCAGACATTGCCACCCAGCTGGCTGGGACCAAGAAGGTGCAGCAGGAGCTGAGCAGGACGGGCCTGCTGGAAGTGCTGCTCCCGGGCCAGCCCGAGGCTGCGGCTCGCCTCCGTGCCACCTTTGCTGGCCTCTACTCACTGGACATGGTATGTAGTCTTTTCTTCCTACCACAGGGCACATAGCAGAGACCTGGACCCAGATGTGTTGGGGAGGGTGCTGTGCAGCTGGCATGATGGCTCACATCCTTGGTTCTCCAAAGAACCCCTGAGCCTTGAGGCCAGGGCCTAAAATCCACAGTAAACCCCTCAGCAAAGAGGGTGACAAGGATGAAAACCAGGGGAGGTGACTATAGAGAGTAGGGAGAATTAGGGAAAATCTGTAGCCACTTTCCAGGCCTCTGCTGCCGTCCTGAAAGCCTGTTCTATGTTTAGTGCTACAGGGAGTTAAGAGTCACATCCACCCTATTCAGATCTAGCCAATGGACAGAACGTTCTCCACAGTTGTGTGGAGAGCGGGGACTGACTCTGACATGAACTCTGGTGCATACTATTTGACCACTTCCCCTTGGTGGGGAGGCCTGGTGGCACTCAGAGGAAGAGGAAGCAGACTATCCGGATGAGACCTGATAGGCTGTGATCATATGGTGGGGGAGGAGGTCCCCTTCTGTCACAGGTCTAGGGAAGGTGAATAGAGTGAAAGAGGGAGGGGGGAACAGGAAGATGCAAGTGAGGGGATAACAATCAGGATGTAATCTGAATAAATTATTTAAATAAAATTTTAAAGCCAGGCGTTGGTGGCGCATGCCTTTAAGCCCAGCACTCAGGAGGCCGAGGCAGGCGGATCGCTGTGAGTTCGAGGCCAGCCTGGTCTACAGAGTGAGTTCCAGGACAGCCAAGGATACACAGAGAAATTCTCTCTCATAAAAACCAAAAATAAATAAATAAGTAAATAAATAAATAAATGTATGTCACATCTATGGGGCTGGAGAGATGGCTCAGAGGTTAAGAGCACTGTCTGTCCTTCCAAGGGTCCTGAGTTCAGTTCCCCTGCAACCACATGGTGGCTCACAACCATCTACAATGAGAAATGGTGCCCTCTTCTGGTGGGCAGGCACACATGCAGGCAGAGTGGGTATAAATAATAAATAAATAAATCTTAAAAAAAAAAAAAAAGTCCCATCCATATTGAAGTGTCTAGCCTAAAGGAATTTATGGTTGATTCCCCTTCTGCCCCTCCCCCCATGCCACTCTGTATGACCAGCAGGACCTCAGCTGCCTCATTAGCCTGCTTTCTAGTGACTACTTTCTGCCTCTGATTAGGGTGAAGAAGGGGACCAGGCCATTGCTGAGGCCCTTGCTGCTCCTAGCCACTTTGTGCTGAAGCCTCAGAGAGAGGGTGGAGGTAGGTGGATCTCCTCTGTAGAGCTGCTTAGTGAAGGGCTACAACCTGTTGCCAGTGTTTATTAGGACTTGATGTGGATATAGTCCTAGGCTTAGTGGTTACAAGAAAAAGCAACACAGACTCCAGCACCCTGAAACTGAGCACTGTGGAATACAAGGGGATCTGACTAAGTACACTGGAGTTTAGACAAGCTTAATTTGAGGTACCTGTGGGTAGATTATAGAGAAATGGAATAGGTGCATACTGGGAAGTCTAAGCAAACACTTGGCTGTATTCTTGCTTACTGTGAGGGCGTCCTGGAGGGCGCTGATCATGCCTATCTTACAGACTTGATTTTCCACTTGGGTCTTGAGGGACAGGTAGGAGTTTTCCTGGTAGAAAAGGGGGAAGATCATTCTAAACTGAAGAAAAGACTATTCAAGTAAAAGCAGTGGGCCATGAAGACGTGGCTTGGACTGTTTTGAGGTTAGTGAGGAACTGGTGAGGCCAGAGTTGGAGAGGGCAGAGGTGTGGGCTGGGAATGGCTATTGGGGACATGGTTATAAAGAACACTGAAAAATATTTCAGCAAGTTTGGGGTTAGGGAGATGAGTTAGTCAATAAAGCTCTTACTATGCAAGCACTGGAGCCCCACCTGCCCACATAAGAGCCAGGTATGATGGCAAGCATCTGTACCTCTAAGACTTGGGAGTAGAAGGCAGAAAAAGGCAGATCCTGGGGGGCTCACTGGCCACCAGTCTAGCTAAAATAGTGGGCTCCAGGTTCACTGAGAGACCTGTCTCAAAAAATAAGGTAGAGAGCAATTGGAAGACACCTCAGTATTGGCCTCTGCGTCTACAGCACATGCATGGGTGAACACACACACAAATATATGTTATAAACTGCATTTTATCATAAGTTAGGTAGGAAGCCATTAAAGTTTTAATCATGGAAGGGACACATGAGTTATCCAGGATACTGGTAGGTTTAGCAGTGATGAAAACTTGGAAAGCTTAGTGCTTCAGCCTTTATAGGTATACTGGAATGAGAGCAGATATTTGTGACAGTGACCATGAGAGAATGCTGACACCATTGCCCAGAAGACCCATGTAGAGCCCCACACTGGGGTTCTGGCAGTATAGAGCACAGGTGGAGAACTTCTGAGTTAGTAACATAGGTAACAGGGAGAGCAAACTTGAATAGGACTCAGGATGCCTTTCACCTATTAGGAGTAGCAAGTTCAGGAAAAGTAAGTTCTAGCAGGCATAGATATCCACGCAGACGTTCTGAGTTTGCACTGTGGACATGTGGTATATGCTTATGATGTCTAGAACAAAGAGCATGAGTTAGAGATCTGGGAGTTACCTTATACAGTGTAGACGAAGCCTTAGGAACAGAAAGTATGTAGAGGACAAAGCAAAGGGAGAGAATTCCTACAGATCTTCAACACCTTTGCATCTGAGTGCCTATGTGTAATGCTCATTCACATATATACATATTGTGGATGCCACAGATTGGCATCCAGTGTCTCTCTCTAGTGCTCTCTGCCATTTTTTTTTTTTAAACATGGTTTGTCACTGGTCATGGAATTCATCAAATGGCTAGACTAGCAGCAATCCAGCAAGCTCTGGGGATCCACCATCTCCACCTTCCACTTCCCCAGCACTGAGAATGTTACAGATGCTCACACCCACACCTGGCTTTACATGGGTCCTGGGTATCAGAACTCGGGTCTTTGTGCTTGCACAACACACACATTTTAAAGACTGAGCCATCTCCTCAGGCCCAGAGAGTCCCAACATTTAAGAAGAGAAGGAGCCGGGCGGTGGTGGCGCACTCCTTTAATCCTGGCACTCGGCAGGCAGAGGCAGGTAGATTGCTGTGAGTTCAAGGCCAGCCTGGTCTACAAAGTGAGTCCAGGACAGCCAAGGCTACACAGAGAAACCCTGTCTCAAAAAACAAAAGAAAACAGAACAAAAAATGGTGGCTGAGGAGAAATAGCCATAGATGGGGAAAACCAGGCAGATCAGTGTGGTGTGGGCTTTCTTGTCAAGGTGATCTTTCCTTCTCAGAAGCCAGATATGCCCTGTATGACTAGCCAATTTAATTGCAGGTAACAACCTATATGGAGAGGAAATGGTGCAAGCTCTGGAGCAGCTGAAGGACAGTGAGGAGAGAGCCTCCTACATCCTCATGGAGAAGATTGAACCTGAGCCTTTTGCGAATTGCCTGCTACGGCCTGGAAGCCCTGCCCGAGTGGTCCAGTGTATCTCAGAGCTGGGTATTTTTGGAGTCTATGTCAGGTAAGCCAGTCAGGAGCAGCTCCTTCTACTACTTCCATACAAAAGAACCAGCCAAGAAGGCACAGACTGCACCTTGGATAGAGCCATGAGGCATGGGCTTCAGTTTCAGCTCTGCCAGTTTCTGGCTTTATTGCCTGTTTCATTGTCTGTTAAATAAGGCCAGAGACCCAAGACTTAACCAGCCCACAGCGCTAACATAGCAAATCCTGGAAGAGACATGCTTTACAACTGTAAAGGAAATTCCATGTAGTACCACGAGGACTGAGAAAAGACGGTCAACAAGAAGGAATAGGAGACTCGGGGAGTACAAAAGGCTGAGTCCAGCTCTAAAGCCAGGAGGGATTCCAGAGAAAGAAGAAAGAGGGGAAGGTATGAGGTGGCTCTGAAATACTGAGTGGCTTCTGGATTTGAATTTGAATACTAGAATCAAGAAGAAAGCAGGCATGGCAGTGTATGCCTTTTGTCCCAGAACTTAGGAGGCAGAGATAGGCAGATCTCTATGAGTTAGAAGACAGTTCTTAAACACTGAGCCCCTGTTTCAAATAAAGAAAAGAAGAAAAAAAAAAAAAACCGAAGACAGAAAATAAGACTTTGGATTTGGTAAAGAACAAACCCCTAATGAACAGCCTGCAAAATACTTCAAGGTTAAGGCAAGGTGTAAAGACACCAAATGCTACCATACCATACTCTCTACCAGAGCCTTCCCCTAGCAACAAACTCCCCTCTCACCACTGGCAGCATTTTGCCTGATACAATCCCTATTCCTACTCCCATTACAACCACTGGCACCAGGGGGAGGAGTGTACAGCCAGACATACACGTGCATCGAATCATGGTATATGCTCTCTCACTTTATTTAATCCTTATGGCCATCCAGTAATATAAGAGGAATTTCTCAACTTTAAATTAAGGACTTTTTTAGGAAGGATAAGAATCTTCAGAACTAATAATTTCCAAGCTAGGATGAAACTCCAAATCTGATTCTAAACTCGTAGACTTTCTTTTTTCTTTTTTCTCTTTCCCCAAGACAGGGTTTCTCTATGTAGCCGTGGCTGTCCTGGACTCACTTTGTAGACCAGGCTGACCTCAAACTCAGAGGGATCCGCCTGCCTCTGCCTCCCAAGTGCTGGGATTAAAGGTGTGCGCCACCACCACCCAGGATAGAATTTCTTAAATGTAGCCCCTTCCAATCTGCCAGTTACGTGGGACTAGAGAAGGGCCTAGGTTTCCTAACGTCATATGTCTCCTGACCCCATTTCTACAGACAGGGAACAACACTTGTGATGAACAAGCATGTGGGACATCTGCTTCGAACCAAAGCCATTGAACATGCAGATGGAGGTGTGGCAGCAGGAGTGGCAGTCCTGGACAACCCCTACCCTGTGTGAGGGCACATTCTGGACTTCACTCGACAGACCTTCTATCCCCATACTTGGCACTCCTCTCCTAACTCCCCTGAGGGGCTATTCCTGCCCCTACCTTAGGGGGCTTGTCTCTTCCATGGACTTCCAGGGTCTTCAGGGAAGGGAAACTCCTAGGTTCCTTCTCTCAGCCTTCTATCTGAGGACCAGAAAAGCTATGATTCTATTAGAAGAGTTCTGGAGGTCCCAGATCTTTGGAGTGTGGGAATAGAAGCTGATTTAAGGCAAAGGCTCATACACCCTGCAAAATCTTCATCATCTTCTCACCAGCCTTTCTAGCAGGTTCTAGTGCCTTGACTTGGGATAGCACCGAATGACAGGAGGAAGGGGATAGAAAGGCATAGACCTCCCCAGATCTGCCCTAAATAAAACAACAATGCTGATTCAATGACTTACTGTTTCATATACCAAGGGGAAGAGGGCAGCCCATGTAAGATGGGTATGCCACAAAGGTGACTGGGTAGCACTGGGGAGGGGGGTGTGTGTGGGTCCCCAACTATTTTCAGATCCTAGAGATGAGATCTTGAAGTTCTAAGCCTTAGTCACTTGCTAATGCTCTCAGAGGACTGTAGGGTCAAGACAGGGTCCCAGGAAGGAGAAACCACGATGTGACATCATAGCTGTGAACTGGTTTTAATTACTCTTGATTAGAGGCTTGTCAGGGGTCTTTAGAGTGGAGCTTTGCCTGGTTCTACCCAAACCAAGGGTTCTGGGGCAATCTAGGAAACAGCAGACCCCTTCCCATCTGTCACACACATCAGAGCAGCTAATGAACACATAGATATCTAAAAAAAAAACAATTATGTTCTTGAGTTTATAAGCTTTATTCCTACAACTGTGGGTCTTGAACACAAAAAGTACAAGAAAAGAATGTTTCCCCTAAGAGTATCCCTCGTGGGCAGCGTTCCATTCATAGTGCAGGACTAGGAATGTTAACTTCCTTGGTTCTAGGAACAGCATATCTTATTCTTCCGATGAAGCAGATGATATGGAAATCCTCTGGAGACTGAGCCCACCTGCATAGTCTCTAGAGTAAACAGGCAGCAGTGCTACCATCTGGCAAAGAATTCAGACTCCGAACAGAGACAACAAAGTATTTTAAAAAATAATTATTCATAGATTTACCGACTGTCATTTCTAAAGGCTAGTGTAGGCCTAAGATGAGACTGGGGCTTTGTAAGGAAGCTGAAAGGATTAGCATCACTGCCCTGCTTCCAGCTAGGCCCTCACTTACTTTCTGAATAGCCAATTTTGATGGAGGACATGGAGTTCAAGTCTCTGTTCTAGACTTGAAGACCCCTTGTCATCTAGGAGTCCATCCCTCGGAGGTTGGCCTGAGCCCTGCCCCTTCCACCAAAGTGTCAACCAGAACCGGCCTTGGTACTCTTGGGTAGGGGGCAGAGTGGGTGGGCAGAAATTTGGAGAGCCAAGCACAGGGAAATCTGGACACGTCTTGTTCACTGGGTGGTCAGGCAGCGGTGACTGAAGAGATGACTGATGACAGACGGGTCAGCCACTGTAGATGTGTCCCCCAGGTCATGGTCATTCTGCGCAATCTTCCGGAGTACTCGCCTCATGATTTTCCCTGGTAACCCACACACTCATTACTTGATAACAATGCTCACTGACCCCAGCCTTTTAAGGACTTTCACCCACACACCTGCCACCACTGGCCTTTAGCCCATCCCAATCCCTGGAGGACTCTGAACTTACCTGATCGTGTTTTAGGCAAGCCAGGTGCATTCTGGATGTAGTCTGGTGTGGCAATGGGGCCAATCTTTTCTCTAACTATAACCAACAAATTATCAAGCATGTCTTTAGTGCCTTTGGCCAGACTTCCTAAAGCCATGACTTTATTTTCTCAGCTATTTCTTCTTCAAAGCTCTGCCTAGAGTCATTCTGAGGTTTTCTGCTCCCCAGTCTCTCCTAACACAGTGTCTCTTTCCTCCTTTGTTTTATTTTAATCCATGTTCATGGAACTCTGCCTGTAGAATCAGCTGCTGGAGTTTAAATCCCACCTCTGCAGCCCAGCCATGAGCAAGCTTTCCACTGCTCTGCACCTCAAGTTTCTTCTCAATACAACTAGAGTAACAACAGGATCTATATTGTTGGGGTAGTTATAGGATACAGAGGATAAATCATTTACAGCACTGATGCTGGTGCTGACAGAGAAAGTTTTCTAAAAAGATTGCCTATTATTATCCCAGTGGGGAGACTAGTGGAGACTAAATAGGAAGACACCAGTCACCCCACAGGACCCCCTGGGGCTGTTTGTAATTTGCTGCAGCCTCTCCCCCATAACTTGCAGATCTTTCAGTTCCTGCCCCAGGAGGCTTCTTACTCTGTTTCTTCAGTTCCTCAGTGAGGGTGGGGCTGAAGGTGTGGCCATCACACAAGGTGACAAAACAATAAAGGCATTCGCCCTTCACAGGATGAGGGTGGCCCACCACAGCTGCCTCTGCAACAGCCTCGTGTTCCACAAGTGCTGATTCCACCTCTGCTGTACTCAGAAGATGTCCTTATCAAGAGAAAGGAAATGCATGAGGGGCTCTCTCCTCCCGTGCCCCAGCTCTTGCTCCATTTGCACCCACGGGCTGATCTGATCTGGTCAAATAGGGAAGGCTTTCCTTCACCCTTAAGTGGCATACCTTCCAGCACGTTGTGACCATCCTAGATCCTCTCTCATGGCATATTCTAGCATGCATTATACTTTCCCTCCAAAACCTGACCCAGGACTGGATGACATACTCCACACACAGTCTCTCAGGAGGATTGTCCTGGCTCTCTCAAAGGGCTGTCTAGGAGTTGCTAGGGGAAAGGGCTAATGCAATGGAAGGGATAGAAGACCCTCACCAGACACATTGAGCATATCATCAATCCTGCCAGTGATCCAGTAATAGCCATCCTGATCCCGCCGGCAGCCTGGAAAGAAATGTTCAACACAATGAATACCCTACAGCAGAGTACACAATTTATACTATAAAACTGCCACACTTACTACACTAGCTGATTGTAATATTTTAACAAGTTTTCCTGCTTCCACTTTTGTTTGCCTTAGCAGCCAATCTCCAATATGGCCCCACTAATCTCCATCTTCTAGAATTTATAGCACTATACAGCCCTCTTTGTCATTATATAGCATTAGTGTGTGTGATCGGCAAAAATAATAGATGTTGCTTCTGAGATTAGCTTATTGAAGACATTGTAGCTACCATCTTAGTCTGTTCTCCCAGATCATTTCTTCTGGGTATAGTCAGATGCCATGTGAATGACCTATGGAGAGATCCAACTAAATCTGCTATTCTTCCAGAGGACTAAGGTTCAGTTCCTCGCACCTATATCAAGCAGTTTACAACTGCCTGAGGATTCCTGCCTAAAGCCTTGTGATCCCACACATAAATAGGCCCCCTAGGATCAGTCAGACCTTTTATTGACTACAGCCTGAGCTAGCAGCTTGACTCTTACCCATGAGACACCCTGACTAAGACCCACCCAACCAAGACACTCTCAGATCCTGATCCTCAAGAAACTATGTGTTCTCTGAAGCTGCCAGTTTGGGGCATAATCTGCTCCATGGCAATAAATAATATAACCAATTTCAAGTATATTTTTTAGAACATTCAAAATTATTTTCCAGATACTAATTAGCTACCCCTCACTCTGTGTGTGTGTGTGTGTGTGTGTGTGTGTGTGCACATGTGTATGTGTGCACGCGCGTGCATGCACGTGTGTTACTGAAAACTAAACTTAAGACTTCAGGTATGCTAGGCAAGCATGCTACTACTGAGATATATCTCCATCCACCCACCATCCACTTTTCAGATAGGGTCGTATGCACCCAAGGCTGGCCTTAAATTCACTATTATCAAAGTTGGTCCTGAATTCCTAATTTTTCTGCTTCTGCCTCCCAAGTACTGAGATTACCTTGTGCTCAGTTTAATGTGGTGTGGCAACAGATTCTGGAATTTTGTACATGCATAGGCCAACTAAGCCACATCCCAGCTTCCACTGTACTCTGAATAAAATTTAGACTGCTTACCAAGCCTACATGACTGTATTCTCTATTAGCTACCTTTCTAACTTAATGAGATACTCTTCCATTGGCTTATTTCACTCCAGCCTCACAGGCTTTAGTCCACTTCTTGTGAATTTCAAGGTTGTATCTACTATTTATAATACTCTTATTTATAATCTTTCTCCATGCTTGATTCCTTTCAAACCCTCAGGGGCTCTGCTCAAATATCACTTAGAGAAGCCTTTTCATTGAAGGCTCCTTTCTCACTGTTTTCCTCATAGCACGTATCTCTACCTATGACTAACTTGTAACCAATAAGCTTGGTTTATTGTCTGTCCCTTCCTTACTAAAATCCGCCTGTTTGGGTGCCCATTAGATCACTGGAGCCACATGGCATGGGTGCTGGGAGCCAAACTTGGGCCCTCTGGAAGAGCAGCAAGTGTTCTTCACCACTGACCATTTCTTCAGCCCTCATTCCTGCTCTTAGAGGTTTCACTGTAGCTTTCCTGGGACTAGATACAGACATTAGGACATAGTCCTTTCTCTGTTCCTTTGAAAGTGAAAAGTGAAAGTACATGTCTTGGGGAAAAGGGTAGGGGCAGGACATCCAAGGCTCACCATCTCCTGTCACATAGTAGCCAGGGAACTTCTTAAAGTAGGTGGTCTCAAAACGTGTGTGGTTTCCATAAACTGTGCGCATGATCCCTGGCCAGGGCTGCTTGAACACCTGGAGAGTACAGAAGGTACACTGATCATATTCTCTAGGCTGTCTCACAGGAAGACAATCATAGCATTGCAAACCCTGAAAGAGAACACCCTAAGTGCCACCCCTGAGAAGTAGTGCAGAGTGTAGGCTTTGGAAAGAGAAGAGCCGCCTTAGAATCCTGATTGTACATGGCTTTGGGTAAGTTACTTTGTTTCTCTGAACTTCAGGACTCTCGACTGAAAATAATAAATCCTAAAGTTATTATAAGGATTAAATTAATAATAGTATGTGGAAACTGTCTAGTACAGTGTTCTGTGAATAATAACACATTTCACATTTAGAAAATTTGGGTTTCTTTTGGGTAATTTCAGGAAAGCAGGTTTAGCTAAATGCAAACAAGTCATATAAAAATGGAACCTGTATGAGTGAATAAATAATTTCTAGTCAATCAACTCTGTGCCATAAGAATTCTAGACTGAGTAAGAAAGCTTAGATTCAAGTCCTGCCCCTGTTACTAACTTGATCTTGGAAGGATGAAATGGGATGCTATCTGACAGGCACCAGCCACAAAAGCGGCAACAGCAAGTGTTATGAGCACTAACTGCTCAGTTCCAGGCTAATGCTTTTGTGTAGATTATTTAATCAAAGGTAGGAGATAAGTACTATTATTTATACATATTATAACCCAATTTTACAGTTCCTAGATTAACAGTCAAAGGCAATAGGTAACCACTTATCTGTGGCCACGGAAGAGGCAGAGTCAGGATCTGAACACCAGCAGGCTACTCCAGAGCCTACAGGGTTAGTCTTTATGCTAAAAAGACCCCTTTCTCTAGAAAAGGTAGAATTGGGAGTAGGTCTTTTGACTCCAAAAAAGTGCCATCATTAATCTTGGAACATATGCTAAAAAGGCCCTTAAGGTTACCAAGAAGAGACTTGATACCCTATGAGCATATACAGGGGGAGGTAATCCCCCTCAGTCACAGTCATAGGGGAGGGGAATAATGGGAAAATGGGGGGGGGGAGGAATGGGAGGATACAAGGGATGGGATAAACATTGAGATGTAACAAGAATAAATTAATAAAAAAATTTTTTTTAATTGCTTGGAGCTGGGAAGTAGTGGTGCACACCTTTAGCCCCAGCACAGGGGAGGCAGAGGCAGGTGAATCTCTGAGTTCAAGGCCAGCCTGGTCTACAGAGCAAGTTCCAGGACAGCCAGGGCTCCACAGAGAAATCATTTCTGGAAAAAAAAATCTATGTGCCAAAAAGGTAAAGACACAGGAAAGTATGTGGAAGGCTCTCCATTGGTGTCTTTCAGCAGAGGACAAACTCTCAACTGTAGTTGTCCTTAGCAACTACCAGGGAAGATAGTTATTACTCTAAAACAAAGTACCCTTAGCAGATCCTTTCCTTTCCCAAAGATCCCAGATTCTCACCAGATAGCCTTCAGCTTCCCCTTCCAGCTCGTCCCCAGACTCATTCAGGATCGCAGGCGCTACACCAAAGAACGGGAAAGACTAAAAGCGAATGAGAGGCACAATCCAAGAGGAGGAATGAGGCGACTGTGACTTAGCTTCCAGGGAGCCCAGGAGCCCCACAGTTCTCATAGCTCTCAGTCCAGCACCCTACTCTCTAATAGGCCAGAAACCTGAAATCTTGTCCCTGCCCAGCCCAGAGCCAGCAGAAGCACTTTACTCACAGCAGAACCAGGTTTCATAGGTGTGGCACCAGGGAGAGGGGTCAGCATATGGCCACCCTGTGGAAGTCACGGATGGGGGGTTTGAATCCATTTTCCTACATTGTCCCTAAGCCCCAGACTCCTGAATCCCTTACTCACTGTTTCTGTTTGCCAGAAGGTGTCTACAATGGGGCAACGCTGGGAACCTACTACCCGGTGGTACCACAGCCAGGCTTCAGGGTTGATGGGTTCACCTACCGTGCCCAGCACCTGCAAGGATGCCCGGCTGTGTCTTGGGCAGGAGCGTGGAAGAGAGAAAAGTTCTGAGTACCACTAGGAGCCAGAATACATACACATTCAGCATCCTTTGCCCCCTCCCTCATTCCAGGTAAGGAAGTTGGGACAACAGAAAGAAACTACACAAAGGGCTGTGCTCAGCTCTGAGGGATACCATGAGGCAGCAGGTGGGGAGGGGTCTTACTTGGTGACAGGTTCATCTCCAAACTTCATGAGCATCCGGATTGCTGTTGGTGCCGTGTAGAACTTGGTCACCTTGTATTTGTCCACAATGCTCCACAAGCGGCTCTCATCTGGGTATGTGGGGATCCCCTCAAACTGACCCCAATGAAATCTAGTTATTTTTGGCCCTTCCCAATAGTCTTTCCATTCCCCTACCATTCCATCAGGTTCAGTATTTGCCTTTCTGATCAATTATGTCTTTACCCCCTAACTACCCAAGTCAAAAAACTTTCTAGTAGGATATACAACCCCTCAGGATTCCTTTCTCCAGGAAGTAGGTCCCTGTGTGAGTGTCCTTTTTTTTTAGACTAAGTTGCTTTGGGAGGTAGCCACCCAGGAGAATTTTGTCCATGTTTCAGATCCCATCTCACCAAAACACTGGTGGCACCATTGGCCAGTGGCCCATAGGTGACATAGGAATGACCAGTGATCCAGCCAATGTCTGCTGTGCACCAGAACACATCCTCTGGGTGGAAATCAAACACATACTTGAAAGTTGTAGCTACATAGAGCATGTAGCCTCCAATTGTGTGCACCACACCCTGTGGAGAGAACGGGGCTTCATGTTGGGGTTTTGTGTCTACCTCTACTGACCAACAAAGGAGCCTGCACAGAACTGGAAGAAGATCCTTCTTAAAGATTTTAACCCTGTGAATGCCCCCCATTTTTTGAGACAAGGTTTCTCTGTGTAGCCTTGGCTGTCTTAAAACTCACTCTGTACACCGGGCTGACCTCGAACTCACAGAGATCCACCTGCCTCTGCCTCCTGAATTCTGGGATTAAAGTTATGCACCACCACTGCCAGTGACAATGCCTTTTCACATTATCTGTCTCCCACCTCCTTTATCACACTCTGGTGTCACAAAAGTATACTGACCACTTACATTCTTAGATTATATGTCTTAGTCACCCATATCACTCACATTCCCAGTGCACCATCTAATAAGTTTTGTTGGTCATTCCAAGCTTCCTCAGAAACTCACTTCTCACCCTTATCCAAACACACACACACACACACACATGCACACACGCACGCACGTTTACCTTGGGTTTCCCTGTGGAGCCACTGGTATACAAGATGAAGAGTGGGTCCTCAGCATCACACCATTCAGGCTCAAACTCATGCCCGGCCTGCTGCATGAGTTCATGCCACCACAAGTCAACCCCTTCATTCCAGGAGATCTAAAGAGGAAAACAGGAATGGGCAGGGAAGAACTGTAAAAAGTTTAGGACAGAGGCAAGAGACACCCCGCCTGAGACCCTGTACATATGGGCACAGGAACGGAATAGAGAGAACAGACTTACCCTGCCATTCTTGCTCTATCTCTACCTTGGAACCCACCTTACCTGGCTGTACATTGAGGAATAGCTCTTACTGGCTCCTTCACATCTTGCAGTACTCAGCTGAAATGCCGCCTTCTTAGAAAGGCTCCCCTGAACAGTATCTGACAAACTCCCGCCCGCCTGTTATTATTCATCACGCCTGGTTTCTTTCCCAGACAACACATATTTCCAGTTACTTTCTTTTCTTGATTATTATCTCCCCAAACTGGACAGGGACCTCTAGGAGGGTGGTAGAATAGCTGTATTTCCCACATAGCCTTAGCATCTAGTGATGTATACAAGTATTCAAACAACATTTTTGTTGGACTATGCATACACAGCCTGAACACACACACACATACTACAGGGCTGGTGGCACATCAGCGGGGATGTAGGCAATCACACAATTAAAAACAAAATTAGTCACCGCCTACAGGTGAGGGGAACACTTAAGTCTGTTAGTTAGTAGCAAGAAAACCCAACAGATTTGGGTTCGGGAGTTTTTCCTACGTGTTTAGATCCCATCCCATCCTGGAGGTTCTCTTTGCTGTCCTCAGAGAAGTAGAAGCATTAGGGCTTCCCACAGCAGCTCCGACTTGAGGAGACAGGCTCCATCCAGCAGGAAGTTTTGTTTCAAGTTAGTAGAGAAGCACCAAGGTGAATTTCTCTCAGGAAAGGGACGGCCCACTATGCTTGACTGCCATTACATCTGCTTCCATTAGATTCTTGGAATGTTCAATGTGATGTTAGGTAATTTCCTTTCTCTAATACATGGTCATATACCCATGCTGTTGTGTGAGTATTTGTTGTTGTTTTTTTTAATCCCAAAGTGTCAGACATACACCTTGATAAGTTAGAAAATGACCACTCCTGTTTTTCTGTATTATCCAACCTTTACTCAAGAGAACTTGAAATTTCTGGAATATGAGCATTATAAAAATTACTAAAAGTGATAGGCTGATAGGGTGGCATATGCCTTTAATCTCAGCACTCAGGGGGCAGAGGCATGCTAAATTCAAAGCCAGCCTGGTCTGCATAGTGAGTTCCAAGTCAGCTGTAGCTATAGAGTAAAACGCTGTCTTAGAGAGAGGCATGCAAGTGAGGGCAGGGCTGTGTGTGTGTGTGTGTGTGTGTGTGTGTGTGTGTGTGTGTGTGTGTGTGTGTGTGTGTGTTAGACAAGCTGTCTCAGCAAGAAAACATAAAGTGCCCTATCTTTTAGTGGAAGATCTATAAAAGTTTATATGTCCATTGTCACATGGATACTTTTTTTCCTGCCAAATGATTGTTGAGCTGAGGGCATTAATGCTTTTAAGTGAACTATGTCATTATTCTTTATAAATGATGCTGGTCTATAATACATTGAATTGTCATAGGGTAAGACACAGTTACACTGTGGTTTGGCAATGAGGAAATTTTTATAATCTTATAACATTGTTTCTTTTGTGGGTGTCTGTGTGTGTAGGGAGGGGTGCAGTAGGTGTGGTGCTCCAACTGTGGAACTGATAGTGAGCTCCAGGAAGCAGAATGAGCTGTTAGTGAAGCAAACATTGCTTGTGAATTACCTGTGTGCCTATGAGGCCCGAGGCCTTCACAGAAGAAAAGAGCTGAGTTTTCCAGAATAAAAACTGAGGAGTTGGCCCTGTTGTTGGGCCAGAACTGTCTTAGAGGTTCCAGGTGTGTAAGAGGCAGATGGAGTGTGGTTGAGAGGGCGTCTGCCTGCACACTGCACCAGGCCCTCCTTTGAAGACTCTGTAACAAGGCAGGAACCTGGAGGCCTGCCAAGCTTTCTACAGCTTTCACTGCAGTTTTCACACAAAGAAACCTGAACTTTGTGAGACTAATTTAATTTTCTTTGGGCTTTTTATTTGTCTGTTTGCTTTCTTGCTTGTTTTGGGTTTTGTTTTTTGTTTTTATAACCTATTTTACTTTTATCTCCAAAAAACAACCACCCAGGAGTTTGCTGCTTGAGGCTGAATTATAAAAAATGTTATTGTTGCATTGTTTTGGGTTGTATTTATTTATTTATTTATTTATTTTTATTAATTCTAGTCTTCCCTCTAGAAATGTATGTATGTATGTAATTTTCCCGCCGAGACAGGGTTTCTCTGTGTAGCCTTGCCTATCCTGGACTTGCTTTGTAGACCAGGCTAGCCTCAAACTCACAGTGATCCACCTGCCTCTGCCTCCCAAGTGCTGAGATTATAGGCGTGCGCCACCACGCCTAGCACCTGTCTCATATTTTAAAGGCAGTGACAACACCTAACATATATTGAGTAGTTACTACATGACAAACACCATATATAATGATAAAACCCTGAGATAAGCATAGTTACAATTTTTACCTTATATATAGAGAAAGTGAAACATGAGAGCTTAAATTGCCCAAGCTTACTTACATTATAGCAGGTGGCAGAGACAGGATTTGAACCCACCTAGTCTGGCTCCAGAGCCTACATTCTAAACCACCACATTTGTTACCTCTTTCAAAAGAAGTTTCATTTAGCTTTGTTCCTTCCTTCCTGGCTGCCTAGAATTTGCTGTGTACATCAGGCTGGTCTCAAACTCACAGAGATCCTTATAACTCTGCTTCCCCGGTAATGGAATAAAAAGTGTGCATTCCATGCCCAGATTTGACTAAATTTCATAAGGAAAACAGATTCCTAGAATCAAGCCTGTGTCTACACTCATGAGAGTAAGGGCTTATGTATACCACCAGCACAAGAAGTCAGCATGGAAAACTCTACGTAGCCTGAAAAGACGGTGATGCTCACAGGAACAGTGGCCTTTATATTTTGTTTTAGGGGTAGAAACTATTTTTATTTAATCATGTGCCACTCTTTATTACCAATTTTCAGAAAGTGAAGCCCCAAGAAGAGAGACATGACATATTTGAAGTCATAAAACTTAAAATTGGCCTCTGAACTCCAAGCCACTGCTCCATACAAGTCTCCTTTCAGCAACACCTACAGTGTGACTTTTGTCGAATTTAGAACTTAATTACATCACAGCTATGGATGGTTTATAAATTCTAAATTGCATATAAGTGTATTTAGGAATCCCTTTCTCTGCTGTCTCATACAAAACTTCCTTTCCTTTTGCAAGACAGGACTAACCTCCAACTTGATGGTAAAGTCCCAAGCTCAGAGCCTGTACCTCCATATGCCTCCTGTCTTTCCTGGCTCTACCTCCTGCTCAGCTAAGTGCATTGCTTGTGCTATCTGAAAGGTTACCTAGTCCCGTCTCCACAAAGGGTTTATACAACAGGAGTGAACTGATACCTGTTGCTAACTCTGAGTTGACAGAGGCAGAAACACACATTTGATTCTATAACCCTTCAGAATAGCATGGCTGTCAAGGGGCCCAGGAACAAAGGCAGCAGGCTTAGCTCTGGCAGTCACTCGCTGGAGCAAACAGACAGAGAGCAGAAGAACTTACAGACAAGCACACAGGGAAGCAGTGATCAAGGGCAGTGAAGAAGTGGATACCTGGGGTCGGATGCACTTGGATTTCTCTTTCAGCTTACCCTGTTAAGAGCCCATGGAATGGAAAGCTGATGAGCAGGGTCCAAAGATAGAGCTGACAGAAGGAAGGGTGAGTGTTCCCTAGACCCCTAGAAACCTTCTCCATCCCCAGCCTGCCATTAGTCCCCTCAGCCTCTATTTTCTTAGCCCCTATTCTAACATTGACTGGGCTCTCCAATCTCCTTAGTCTTGTGCTAGCCTTTCTAGTTCCAACAATACCCAGATACTTCAAATTGAAGAATCTAAGCAGCCATCTACCCTTCTGGACTCCAGAATTTACATACTTATGCCCTTCAGAATTCTAGGCTGTCAATGGAGCTTTCCTACAGCTTTCAGCAGAAGTAATGGATCCAAAGCCACAAATGTAGCTCATTCAAGTCACAGTCCAATCAGGATGAGTAATATAGTCACCAAGTCAGCACACTTCCAACCTAAGCCCAAGCCTAACCCCTAAGGATCCCCTGTGCCTACCAACCCTTGCAGTTTCTCATGCTAAATTCCTAAAGCCCAAGGGCTTCTCTGCCCACAGTGAAGGTCAGCATCCCCTGCTCTCAGCAAACCCTATTAGAGGAAGCTTTCCTGGAACTGTTCCCAGATCTCAGTAATAAGACAACGAAGCAAAGGGAAACAAAATAGGAAATTCTTGGGGAGGAAGGGAGAGGGAATTAAAGCCCAAAGGAGAGTGCAGCAGTGTCAGCCTCACCTGGACATCTGGACAGGACCTCTTGACTGGAGGAGATTGGCTAGGGGAGTCATTCATGCCCAATTCTGACCGCCCCAGATGTTTGACCACAATGCAGCATCTCACTTGGAAACCTCTGGAGAGAAAAAAAAAAGACTGAAATATTGGCCTGTTTGGCTAAAAGAAGTTGGCAAGATGCACCATGCCCCTCTAGAAGTATGTAGGAAGGGAGGGAAGCTGACAGTGGAGAAAGATCCTGTCAACAGGTGGGTAACCAGTAGGTCAGCAAACTTACTTCTCTCGGCACTTCTCCAAGGACTCATCAGCCAGCTCCTTCAGGTTCACAAGTTTTTCCCCCCTGTAGAAGGCATCTTTGGGGAGCAATAAACATTCCAGGCCTTAGTACACACCGTGCTCCCCAGTCGGCCCAATGTCCACAGGGCCCTTCCTGAACAGGCCTCTCAACTCTGATTCTGACACTCAGCAGCTGAGGTAGGATGAGAAGGCAAGCAAGCAGTCCCTCCCCTCCAGCCCAAGAAGCCACATCAACAAGCAGACTAGAGACCACACTTAAGGTGTAGGAGGATCTAGAGACTGGGTGAAAAATTAGTCACCTGTAGTGATGAGAAGGCTGCAACTAGAATCCAAGATCCTTTCGCAGAGAGACTCTGCAGAGAAGCCTGCAAACTAGGGAAGGGAAAAAAAGATGAGGTGGGGGCAGGGCTAGGGATTAAGTGATCAAGGAAGGGAGGTGCTCCTGAAATCCAGCATCTCGCCTGGGCAGTGGTGGCGCGCACCTTTAATCCCAACACTCGGGAGGCAGAGGCAGGTGGATCGCTGTGAGTTCGAGGCCAGCCTGGTCTATAAGGTGAGTCCAGGACAGCCACAGCCAGGGCTACACAGAGAAACCCTGTCTCAAAAAAAGGAGAAAAAAAAAAAAAGAAAGAAAGAAAAGAAAAGAAATCCAGCATCTCCAAAACAGGGTTCCAAAAGATCTGAATAGCTAGCAGATTGGAACTTATATTTAAGAGCCTTCACCATCCAGGCCCAATTTCCTTCTCCACAGCCCTCCCCCTCACCCTTGGTTCCTTTCACCAGCCCAAGCTCCTACCACAATGGAGTGCAGAGCTCCAAGGCGCGCACATGCCAGCATAGCCACCACAAGTTCCAAGATCATAGGCATGTAGATGGCCACTCGGTCACCCTTCTGAATGCCTGTAGGACAAAGCACAACAGAGGCCATGGACTTCTCTCGCTACTCCTTCCTGCCTCCCACTCAGCTGGTCCCTCCCAACTAACGTTTTCTGTTCCTGTTACCAGAGTCCTTCCATTTCTTGTCCTCTTTTTTACTACTTCCTCAGATATCTCAGGGTTAGGTCCTCTAGTGCCTCTCTACACCCCATACTCACCCTGTTTACGGAGAACATTGCTGAACTGACACACTTGGACCAGAAGCTCCCGGTAAGTGATCTTGGTGGTCTCCCCTGGCTCGTTGCCCTCCCTATGATACATCAGAAATTACATCAGTAATTAGGGATACCGCTTTTTTCTCTTATAAATAAGAACAGTCACAAAATGCCACCTCTTCATATCAATGCCTGACACTCCCGTCAGTAAATCTTTTGCTACATCTTTCTAAAAAGTATTTTAATTAACTTTTAAATGTTATGTGCATGAGTGTTTTCTCTGAATGCATGTGTGTGTACCACTTGCATGGCTGTTGCCACCAGAGGCCAGAGGATGGCATCGGAGCTTCTGGCACCAGAGTTACAGATGATTATAAGTTGCCATGTGGATGCTAGGGATTGAACCCAAATCCTCCAGAAGAGCAGCCAAGGCTCTTAACTGCTGAGCCATCTCTTCAGTCCCCTGATAGCACATCTTGAGTTGACTGGACAGACACTTTGCCTCTCTAGATACTTTATATGCAAGTTTTATGAGATTGAAAAGTGTACTGTCTATCCCTGAGCCTTATTTTTATGTTGACAAAATGGAGTGATGAGCCCTTCTCTTTTATCCTAACACAGCAGATGCGCCTTGTGCTTCCAGGTTCAGCAAGTTATGACTTTTGAGAAGTATCAAGACTGGATTAAAGCCTTGTGTAGTGATTCTCTCCTGTAATATCACTACCCAGGAGACTAAGGCAGGAAGTTATTAAGTTGAACTGCCTCAAGTTCAGGGCCAGTCAGGGCTACAGTGTGAGAGCCTGTCTGAAAACCAAAAACAAACCACATAAAAAATCCCAACCATGATGGCAGTGTTCTGCATCCCAGCACTTGATGTTTGCCTGTATGTATGTCTGTGTGAAGATACTGGAACTGGGATATAGGCAGCTGTGAAAAGCCATGTGGGTGCTGGGAATTGAACCCGGGTCCTCTGGAAGAGGAGCCCACATACTTTTAGCCCTGAGCATCTCTCCAGCCCCTCTCCATTTTAAACAGAAGCCCAGCCCACTGGCATTTGTTCACAGCTGTGCAGGGCACAGCGTCACACGCGCTCCGTATCCAGGGCCTCTGCAGGAAGGCTGCCCAGACCACACCATTGTCTCACACGCGCTCTGTATCCAGGGCCTCTGCAGGAAGGTTGCCCAAACCACACCGTTGTCCCCATGCACCTGAGTTACATTTTTCCAGGTTACTCTGGTTTTATTCCGTTTGCGTCTAGGAGGCACTCTGTTGTGTTTTGCTTTATACACAACTCTTGCATAGACAGAATTCAGTCTCATTACAAACATAACTATCTTTGATTTTAAGAAAAACATTGCTATCTTTGGTTCTAGAAACCTTGATTATAGTTAGCAAAAATGCCCTTGCCCCATAGCCTTCTAGACATATTTGCTTCTTAGAAGTCTTGGTCCCATAAAATGGGCACACACCTTTAATCCCAACACTTCAGAGTCAGAGACAGGCAGATCTCTGAGTTCTAGGCCAGCCTGGTCTACAGAGCAAACTCCAGGACAGCCTGGGCTACACAGAGAAACCCAGTCTTGAAAAACAAACAACAACAACAAAAGAATTAGAAGAAATCCTATTCCCAATAGATCTCAACATGTTCCAAGAAGACAGAAAAAGCTTTTGTCTTGTTTTTCATTGCTGTGTTTTTCTTTTATTTTAAAAATCATTTATCTATTCACTGTGTGTGCGTGTGCATGGGCTTGTGCTCGCATGCCATGTAGAGGTCCTGGACATTCACCTCTGAAGCATTTTGTTTCGGCTGCGCTGTGAACGCCAGGCTAGCTGGTTCAGGAGCTCCCAGGCAATCATTCTCCTGTCTCCACCTCCATCTCCCTGTAGGAATGCTGGGATTACAGGTGTCCACTACCACATCTGGCTTTTTATATGGGTCCAGGTATTGAACCCAGATCTTCAGGCCAGCATTACTAACACTTTTAGCCACGTAGCTATCTCACTGGCTCTTTTCTTTTCCCTCCCACCCTCTTCCCTTCATTTGTCTATTGGTACAGAGCCTCACTATGCAGACCACACTGGCTTCAATGTCCCAATTCTCCTGTGTGCTTCTAACTCCAAAATATTGGGATTGCACAACTGGCTCACAGGATGTTTTTCCCATCTTTCTTTTTCTTGGATAGGATAATCCTAGGCTGAAATATTTTTTATCATTTTGGTTTCACAGAACATGATTGGTTTTTATAAATTTTTTTTTTTTTTTCTGATGACTGAACAAAGAGTGTAGTTCAGAAATCTCTCCCTACCCTGTGTGGGTTTCAAGGGTCAAATTCAGGTTGTCAAGCATAGTGACAGGCGCTTTTACAAGTTACACCATTTTGCTAAAACTCCTTAGGCCAAAATTTTTAAATTACTTTTACTATAAAAATAAGAAAACTTTTGAAATGAATTTACTTACTTTTAATTCCAGAGGTATCATATTTAAAACTAAACCATTTTGGGGGCTGGGAATATAATCAGTTGGTAGCATGCTTGCCACAATGCATGAAGCCCTGGGTTCAGTCTCCAGCACTGCATAAATGGGCACATAGCATGTGTTCATAAAGTGCTTAAAAGGTAGAGGCACAAGGATCAGAAGTTCAAATCATCCTCAGCTACATAGTGTGTTTCAGGCCAGCCTAGGCTAAATGAGATCCTACCTATAAGTAAATAAATAAAATAATGAATGAAATAACTTTCTTTTCTTTTTGAAACAGGTTTGCCTGGCCTAGAACTCACTATGTAGACTGGACTGGCACTGAACTCACAGAGATCTACCTCCGGTGCTTCTCTAGTTCCGGGGATTAAAGGTGTGCACATAATTTCAACTCAATAACAACAGTAATGAAAATGTCACCCACTTTCTTTCTTTCTTTCTTTCTTTTTTTTTTTTTTTTTTTTTTTTTTTGGTTTTTCGAGACAAGGTTTCTCTGTGTAGCCTTGGCTGTCCTGGAGTAACTTTGTAGACCAGGCTGGCCTCGAACTTACAGTGATCTGCCTGCCTCTGCCTCCCGAGTGCTGGGATTAAAGGCGTGTGCCACCATCACCCGGTTGTCGCCCACTTTCTATAACATAATTTCTGTCTCCTGACTCCCTAGGTCTGGCCTGTTTTTTTTTTTTTTTAAGTGATTCTTTCTTTGCTTATTCAATGACTACCACATGCTGTGTGCATATGTAGAAGAAGACACTGACGGTCAAGACACCTGACATCCTGCAGCTTGTATGCTAATGGTATTGTAGGTAGCATACAATCAACAACTAAACCAAGATGATTTTGTTATGCTAAGTATTCCAAATAAATAAAATACAGTGATAGAAAACTGAGTGACTGGGAAAATACCTTTTAAAAATACACAATTTTAGCTGAGTACCGTACCTATTCCTGTAATCCTGGAACTCGGAAGGTTGAAGTAAGGGGATTACCAAAGGTTTGAGATAAGCCTGGGCTAACAGGGAGACCCTGTTTCTTTCTTTCTTTCTTTTTTCCTCCCCAGAGCTGAGGACCGAACCCAGGGTCTTGTGCTTGGTAGGCAAGCGCTCTACCACTGAGCTAAATCCCCAACCCCGAGACCCTGTTTCAACAACAACAGATACACACAAAGGAAATACTGTGAGTTCCTGTGAAAATTTAGATATGAGAATGTTTTTCTCACTTTCCTCTGCTGCTATTTCATGATTTTTAATAAATAAGTAATACTGCATAAAAAGATATGAATTGATAAGTGTCCCTCTCAATCGTATCTCCCAATCACTCCACCTGCTGACAACCACTTTTACTGACATTTTGTGTAACTTTCTAGAGACAATTTGCAGAGAAAGCCACTTTTAAAAGTATGGAGAGCTCGTGTGGAGTGACCAAAATAATGATTTTGAAAGAAGCCTATACTTTTAGCATAAGTAATAAAAATTGAACTTAAAATATTAGACTTTAAAAGATAAGCTCAGAGGCTGGGTGTGGTGGCGCATGTCTTTAATCCCAGCACTCAGGAGACAGAGGCAGGTGGATCACTGTGCCTTCGAGGCTAGCCTGGTCTACAAAGCGAGTCCAGGACAGCCAAGGCTACACAGAGAAACCCTGTCTCAAAACAAACAAACAAACAAATAAATAATTATAAAAAAGAGAGAGATAAAAAGATAAGCTCTTTACAGTCTAGCCAGGCATGGAGTAGAAAGGTTAAGGAAAGGTGCTCTACTCAAGGGACACACTTGTTGGACAAAATTGTCTATGTATATGTATTCTTACATATTCTAATTTTCCACAGAATGATGGCATTTTAATTATTGCTTCTTTTTGAGACCAAGTATAGCCATGTTGCCCTAGCTCACCTCAGGATCACAGTCCTCTAAGCAGTGTGTGTGAGTGTGTGTGTGTGAGTGTGTGTGTGTGTGTGTGTGTGTGTGTGTGTGTGTGTGGTGATAGGGATGTAAACCAAGTGTTCTACCAATGAGGTACAGATTTAGCCGTTAGTTATTATATATATAAAATAAACTGAACAAATGTTACATGTGTAACTCAATCATCTTACTTTTTAAAAATTTAAACATATGACTTGGCACCATTCCTATCAAGACTATTTCATTCTCAGCCCAGAATGGTGGCACATGCTGGTGGCCCACGCCTTTAATCCTAGCACTCAGGGAGGCAGAGGCAGGTGAATCTCTGTGAGTCTGAGACCAGCCTGCTCTACAAAGTGAGTCCAGGACAACCAAGGCTACACAGAGAAACCCTGTCTCAGTAAGAAAAAACAAAATAAATGGTTTCATTTTCTTTATCTACTATCTGTATGTTATAATTAATTTCACAAGTAATATTTCAATGGCCATCTTTATTCATATGTCATTTGCAAATATATCCATAGTATGAATTACCAGAAATACAATTTGGGGGCCAAAAGATACGTGTATTTTATATATTGATCACTATTAGGAGATAACCACTTTAGATAAGAGTGTCAGGGAAGGCCTAGGGAAGTGCTACTTCAGCTCAGACCTCAGTAAAAATAGGTAACCATATCAATTCTAGGAAAGAATATTCTGCACAGAGAAAGTATCAGACAGAAATGCATTGAGGCCTACTCAGAGAACAGACAGGACGTCAGTATGGCTGGAATACAGCAAGTAAGAGGCAGGATGAGAACAAGAGCAGAGTCTGTAGGAGTGGTAAGTTTATATTTTATTCTAAGTGTATTCTTTCTGGATTTCCTTATATAGAGCTCACGCCTACCTCTACATTTTTGGTTTATTTTGGGATTCTTGTTTGTTTGTTTTGGTTTTTTGAGACAGGGTTTCTCTGTATAGCATTGGCTGTCCTGGACTTACTTTGTGGACCAGGCTGGCCTCAAACTCACATCTGCCTGCCTCTGCCTCCCGAGTGCTGGGATTACAGGCATGCACCATCAAGCCTAGCTCCTAACTGCACATTTTAAAATCCATCTTATATTTGTTTGTTTGCTTGTTGGGAGGGGTCCATACTATGGCATAAGTGTCAGAGGACAACCTGGAGGAGTCGGTTCCCCACCATATGGATCACGGGTCATCAGGCTTGGGGGCAAGTTTCTTTATACACTGAGCCATCTGCCCAGCTTCTTCCACATTTCTCATCATGCTATTGCTTCTACTCAAAATGTCCCTCTTCCTTTTTCAGATGCAATACAATCTAATACCCCAACAAGCTGTTGGTGCCCTCCCCTTCTTTACTAGCCAGTGCACTTATGAAATAGGAAACTGAAACCTAGAGAGAGAGAACTAGCGAGCCAAGGTCACTCAGTAATAAGTGACAGAGCCAAGAATAGATGCTCAGATCTTCTAATTTCAAGTCAGGACTATTTCCTCACAGTGTAAGGGACAGGGCACAAATGCCAGGCCTTTTCTTACTGAGAGAAATTATTAGCTTCTTTCCAGCTTCTGGCTTGATGAGTCAGTTACTATCTTCTCCTTGGCTTTAACCCTCCTAGGGCTGAGAGAAGCCACGCATAGCAAGCTTACTAAAACGGATGGAACAAGGAGCGAGGAAGCTGGCAAATGGCCCTGAGTACCAGAGCAGAAAAGCTGCCCACTGACAAATGCTACAGAAACTTCAAGCATCTCCGGTTACAGCTGAATGCCGACAGTGTGTCCTCATGCATATATGCCCACTGTGTACCACGTACCAGCTCACCTTTGCATATGCACTTGCATACAACCATGTATACTAATACAAAAACATTCTAGTCACAAAAGCTGCTGAGCTGCACACACAAACACAAATAAGCATAAATATATATACCCAAAATTCAAACACAAATCTGCCTGAAAGTACATTTACATACCCACCTACATGCACAGCTTGCCTTCTTAGAAACTTTTCATCCAATCAGCCTGCTCTTTTTTCATAAAGCTTTCCATTACTTGAAACAATCTCAGGTATTTCACTTGCTTGTTATTATTTGTGTCCTTTACTGGAATATAAACCTCAGGATAGCAGAGGCCATCCCTGCCTTGTTCACTGCTGTCTCTCTAGCACTGAGAATAAGGTTTGCTATCCAGATGATGAATGGGAGCAGGTGTGCATAGCTCATACATTCACAGCTTGAACCCACTTACACACACACGCACACACACACACACATACACACACACCAGTGTGTGCTCCTATCCTTGGCTATGGGAACAAGCTGTACATTATTAATATAGGTACATTACTCATTCCAGTGTCTTCTTTCTCAGTCACAGACACCAGGCTGGGGACCTGGGCTGGTTAGAAGGGTGAAGACAATGAGAATTGGCTCCTCCAAGAATCAAAGCCCACTAGGATCTTTAAAAAAAAACAGTTAATTTGATCTACCTCTGAGATTCAAAAAGACTATAAACTATGATTGGGATCAAAGGTTGGCTTGCAGAAAAACAAGTACAAGAACTCAGAGTTCAGCCCTCTTTTTCCACACTCAGAATTGCAAAATCAGAAGTTAACAGGAACTGGGCTTGAGATGTAGCTCAGTGGCAGAGCATTTTCCAAGCATGTTCAAGATCCTGGGTTCAATTCTCAGCACAATGAGAAAAAAACTAACCATGTCCAGGTAAATGAGTGAAGTAGGTCACATAGCTAAAAATTTTGACAGAGACAAGAAGCCCCCCCCCCCCCCCCCCCCCCCCGTCTCTCTCTCTCTCCCTCTCCCTCCCCCTCTCCCCTCTCTGTTTTGGTTTTTTGAGACAGGGTTTCTCTGTGTAGCCTTGGCTGTCCTGGACTCCCTTTGTAGACCAGGCTGGCCTCAAACTCACAGTGATCCACCTGCCTCTGTTTCCCGAATGCTAGGATTAAAGACATGCACCACCATGCCTGGCTGTCTCTTATTTTTTCTATATGAGAGCAACAATATATGTAGACTTATATTTAGCCTCAGTTTAGGGGCAACAATAGAGGAACCAACTAGAAAGCACAATACATGTTTCGGCAGAAGGAGGCATCCAAGGATCTAACTTAGCTCCTGTTAACTTTTGGTCAATGTTTCAATGTTACTGTCCCTTAAAGGTCTGGAATCTAAAAAATTTTCAGTACATATAACTAATTTCCAAAAGTTTGAAACACTGTAAACCAAACAGAACTATTAATGAGAGAGTTAACTGATAGATACCAACTGGGAAGGCCATGTGCTTACGGGATGACACAGAATGCACAGGCACTTCTCATGTTCCTTGTCTGGGGAATCTTTGCCAGGGAGTCTTTCCAAATTAGCCCTCTGTACACCCTCCAACTTTACTCTAATCCACTGTTAGTTAAAAATATATTTAGAGGCTGGAGAAATGGCTCAGTGGTTAAGAGTACACATTGTTCTTGCAAAGGACCAAAGTTCCATCCCCAGCACCCACATCGGGTGGCTCACAGCTGCCTGAACTCCAGCTTCAGAGAGCCAACACCTCTTCCATCTCCTTGGGCACATGCACAGCTACATATACATACATAGAAATGTTTTTAAAATTTAAACATATATACATACGTAGTATTTGCACAATTATTTCTATCATCCTTGTCAAAACCACCGCTATATAAGTCAGGGGTGTTACTTCTTTGCTCCCAACACTCCAGTTGGCTCTCCTACAGTCTTGAGTCCAAGTCCTTCCAGCAGTCTCCTAGTTCTGACATGATCTAGTCCCTCCATACTGGCACATTCCTGTTCTCTCCTCCTTTCCGGTTCCCTCTACTTCATACACTTGGCTGCTTTAGTGCATGACAAAACCACTCAGTCCCAGAATCCTCGCCCTCTATTTACAGCACTATTCCCCACTGATCACACGGTTTCCTCTTTATTTTTGAATCACTGCTGAAATGTTGGCTTCTTTTATTTATTTTGAGACTGGGTCTTACTCTGTAGCCCACGCTGGAGTGGAACTCACTATGGGGCCTGTGATGGCCTCAAACTCACAGCAGTCCTCCTGCTTCAGCCTCCCAAGTACTAGACTTACAGGAAACATTGGCTTTTCAGTGAGGCTATCATTGACCATCTTATGGACGAACACTCCGACCCTTCAAAATGAACATCTTCCATGAAACCATCTCTAGTTCCTCTTTGCCCCATCTACCTCCAAAACTGAAAATTCTTTTGCCCTTCCAGTGTCTTTTAACCTCATTTTACTTATGACTCCATGACACACACAAACTTGTACTGAATTTATATGGGTCTTATTTTTCCTGTTATACCCAAAGGGTAAGAATCATGTTCTTTCTTTCTCTGCCTCTTCCAAGTAAGGCCAGCACATAGGGTACTCAAGGTCATGGTCAAGTCATTTGAAGACTGATAACTGATTAACAGATAAGACTAGAGATGTTCTCTTTCTACTAGAAAGATAAGCATTAGATTGAGATTTTTAACTCCTCACAACCACAAGTAAAGCATAAAATAAGACCAAAGAACTGGGAAGAAGATGGTGGTAGGCCTGGGTACGTGCCCAGCATGCACTAAGATCCTCCAATACCCTGCCTCCCAATAAAAGATAAATGGGAAAATTGATTTATTCATAGAACTGTTTTGGGGGACGTTCTACCTGAGTGAGCCAGGCTGCATAAAGAACAAACACTTGAGAAGAAGTCAAACCTGTTATGAGAGATGTTTATCTAGGAAGGAAAGTAGCTGTTGAGAAATGCCCTAGCCATGACCACAATGGCTTCCAAACTCATCCCCCACTCCACTCTTGCCCCCCTTTTATCTACATGTCATTCAGAATGCTCAATTTGAGACACAAATCAGACCATATAGCTTCCAGCCTAAAACTCATCAATTTCATTACGTAAGGAAAACAAACTCCTATACCTTGTATCTTCTTCTGTTTCATCTTGTGCTTCTCTTCCATTCTTCTTTCTAAGGCTGCACACACCCCAGCCTAATATACAGACCACCCCATGCTCATGTACTTCATCTTTCCTCAGGTCTTTGACTTGTTCTATCTTATGCTTTAGATCTTAGTTTAAATGTCAACTGCCTAGTGTGATTTTCTCTAATCATCCTAAACAGCACCATCCCTTTTTATTTTTTATCACCACAAATTCTACTTAATTTCTTTGTATTTTTCTCAAGCTATACTTGTGTGGTTTACTTCTAAAATTGGCTGTTTTGAGGCCAGGGAACTGGCTCAGTCAATATAGCGCTTTTTGCATAAGCATGGAGGTATGAGTTTGGATTCTCAGCCCCCAATAAAATTTTTGGGTGCAGCAGCATGTGCCTGAAATACCAGAGCTGGTGAGACAAAGGAATGAAGGTCTCTGGGGCTTGTTGGCCATCTCTCTTACTGAACTGACTGAACTGGTGAGATCCAGGCTCAGAGCCTGAGGGTAGAGACCAAGTTGGTCTTGTTCACCACTAAATCTCTGATGTCTTGCACAAAACCTTGTTTATAGTAGGTACCTAACATATTCTTTATGAATGAATTAGTAAATCTGAAAGATTTTTATGGGAATAGAGCAGGCCAGTGTTATGTAACTGTAAGTGGAGTAGCTAGGTCTCTTTGGAGGGCTTGAGAGAAAGAAAGCCTTTCTACTGTCAGAGGTCTCCAAAGGTAGACTGTGCTGTGTCTGTTAGGAGCTCTCTCGCTCTGGAGGTAACATGTACAACTGAGATTTACAGAGATACTGAAAAGCAGATTCTGTCATGAGAACCAAATGAAACCAGTATTTCTCAAAGTATGCTCAAATAATGCTAGCACTGCAGAGTCTAAGATACACACCCCCAAACACACAGTACAGGCTTAAGAATGGGATTGTTAGCCTGGCAGGGTGGCACACACCTGGAATCCCAGCACTCAGGAAGACAGAGGCAGGTGAATCTCTGAGTTCAAGCCAGCCTAGTCTACAAAAGTAAGAACATGACAGTCAAGGCTATACAGAGAAACCTGTCTTGAAACAAAAACAAACAAACAAAAAATAGATTTGTTCAGTTTGCTAGAAAAACTCTAGCATCTATTTGTACTAGGTCATTTTCCAGAGAATGTCGCCTTGGTATTTTTGGTTTTGGTTTTTGAGACACAGAGTCTTGCTATCTAGCTCATGTGCCTCAAACTCCTGGTAGTCCTCCCATAAATGCTGAAATTATAGGTGTGTGTCACCGCACTGATCTTGTACTTTTAATTTTACAAATTTGTCATATAATTTATATTTGTGAAAATTAGCTTTAAGGCCTTCCAACTTCTTTTTTATTTTTAGTATAATGGTGACCAAACTCAGGGCCTTGTACATTTTGGGCAAATGCTCTAGAACTGAGTTACAACTTGAAGCCTTGGTCTTTCACTATGTAACCCAAGATGGCCACAACTTCTGGGATTATGGGGTTGCATACTTCAAGCCAGACATGGTAGCACATGCCCTTAATCCCAGCATTTAGGAGACATAGGCAGGCAGATCCCTGTGACTTTGAGACCAGCCTGGTCTACAAAGCAAGTTCCAGAATAGCAAGGGCTGCATCTTGAAAACCAAGACAAAACAAACAAAACAAAACAAAACACCCTAAAAAAAACCCTAAAAATAATAATATTTGAAACTATAAAATAAAGAAACAACATGAAAGAGTTCTATGACCCATAAAATGTTGCACAAATGTAAGGAACTCTAATGTAAGCATGCCCTTAGGTCATTTTCTCCTTCCACCATGGGAGTGGGAAATGGAAACAACATTGACTTGACAAATAAGCAGCCTAATGTTCCCCTTGGGTATTTCTGCTCTAACTGTGGCAGAAAGGCTGAAAGAAAGGTAGAGGGAGGCATTTCTCCAAAACTGACTCACAAACCACCCAGCAAGTGAAAGAAGACTGGAGATTTGAGATCTACCATTCTTATTTACAGATGAGACCCCTAAGGCACCGGAATAGGAAGTGATGGCCTTGGGTTCCTTAGGACATTACATTGTTCTAAAGTGGAGCTATCCAACATCGTAGCCATTAACCACGAATGACTAGTAAACACTTAAAATATGAGTGAAAACCAGAAACTTTTGTTTTATTTAATCTCACTTTAAATGTAAGATAACATGATTAGTGATCATCACATTGGACACCACAGCTCGACATTCTAAATGACAGTCTGTTCAAGATACTTTCCTTCTAAATAACATGGCCATTTCCTAAGGAAGACGTTTCCAAAACAGGGTGAGAGGGGCAGATTAAGGAAGAAAACCAATGTGTTAAAGCCCTAAGAACTGTGAGGCTGAAGGAATTCAAACTCACAGAGACTTGCCTGCTTCTGTCTCTTGAAGCTAGAACTGGTACACCACCAATGCCTAGCCAAGAAACTTTAAGAGACTAAAATCAGTGGCCGGGCGTGGTGGCGCACGCCTTTAATCCCAGCACTCGGGAGGCAGAGGCAGGCGGATCGCTGTGAGTTCGAGGCCAGCCTGGTCTACAAAGTGAGTCCAGGATGGCCAAGGCTACACAGAGAAACCCTGTCTCGAAAAACCAAAAAAAAAAAAAAAAAAAAAAAGAGACTAAAATCCCAGTTCCTCAATTTCTGTATGTAATCTTTCCTACACAGATCTATCAGGAAATCTAGAGAAAATTCTTCTTCCCCACCCTCTTTCACAATTACCCTTCTGCTAGGTTTTTTAAAACAGCAGAGCTTCTCTCCTATCCTAAACATGACTATGGAGGTAATTGAACCCTATGCCTCACATATCCTAGGTATGTGCTCTCAGCTGATCTATAACCCCGGTAGTTAAAGAATTGTTTTTCAGGGGTACTTTATTCCCACATAACAACTAATTGAGAAGCTTATAAAAATAGAGGTTACATTTTCTGGAGATTCTGGTTAAACAGGGCTAGAGAGTTGGCTTAGAAATTAAGAGCACTTCTGCTTTTCCTGAGGACCCAGGTTTTATTCCCAGCACCTGTATGGCAGCTCACAAACATCTGTAACTCTAGTTCAGGATATCTGAACCCTCTTCTGGCCTCCACAGTTACTGTGCACACGTGGTGCATATACATAATGCAGGCAAAACACCCATACACAGAAAATAAAAATAGGCTGAGATGGAGTCCTGGATTTCTAACAGAATTTTCAAGTGCTTACTCTTATATGCAAAAATGCAGGACCCCCTAGTTCTGAATATTTACTGTTCATTCCTCATTCAATAGATGAATTTGCACAAACCCAGCATCTATTTTTTCTTTGTAAAATATAAGATAGGAAAAGAAAGGTGGCAGAGGGGCAAGGATGATGTTAGCGAGGATAACCTCTGTGTATCTTAGACTGGTTGGTTCTTTTCTCCTGCCCG
This sequence comes from Acomys russatus, assembly GCF_903995435.1. NCBI lineage: Eukaryota > Metazoa > Chordata > Mammalia > Rodentia > Muridae > Acomys > Acomys russatus. Next base: position 4,862,162 of record NC_067140.1, on the reverse strand, counting down.
GGGGTAGAGGAGCAATTCTATAAGTCAGTTTCAAAGAAAATATGTAGGTACAGAAAGAGGTGGATGGAAACAAGCAGAATTTGGAGTCAGGTCAACACATGTTCTTGCATTTCTACAGGGATCAGTGATTCATTAGAAGAATCAGAGAATGAAACTTATATGGCAACTGAATACTTGCTTACATGGGGTAGAGGGAAAACTTAGCTGACAGAGAGATCCAAGAAAAGTGATGCCGTACCTGCCTCACATGCCGAGGAAATCAATACAGGTGCAGCTGATTCCTCACATGACCACAGTATATAACCGTTTTAAAGGTCACCCTTAACCTGATCCTCACAACTACCCTAGCAAGAAGCATTACTACTCTCATTTTAAAATTACAAGAAGTCCAGAGAGTTGGTCAAGGTCACACAGAGGTTAAATGTAAACCCGGAAGTAGGGCCTAGGTTTTGAATTCCAGACTATTTGCTCCACTGCACCAACCAAAGGATAGCCAAATGAACCTGGAGAATCACCCCCCTGAAAACCTGTGGGAAATTAAGGGAACTCCCATCTGCTCTCAACTTCAAACTGCGGCCAAGACCACAGTTACCATGATCTTTTCAATCACTTGACAACTTCCTGAAAGACCCACAACCTCAAGCAAACAAGGAAGATCTCATATTTCAGCTTTAATAGTCCTTGATGGATGGTGAGATAGCCCAATGGGTAAGGAAGGGTGCTTGCTGCCAAGCCTGCCAACCTGAGTTCAATTCTTGGAATCCACATGGTGAAAAAAAGAACTGCCTTACACAAACTGTCCTTTAGCTTACACACACACACACACACACACACACACACACACACACACACACACTAAACAAACAAGTGCAGAATAGTCAAGAGCTGTGGTGTATCTATGTGCCCCTGGAGACAAGCCCTCCACACCCTGACACTCTCCCTTGAAACAATCTCCTGCTTTACATTTTTTTGTTTCCTTACTTCACATTGGTCCTAACAATTCATTTCTTTTTTTTTTTTTTTTTTTTTTTTTTTTGGTTTTTCGAGACAGGGTTTCTCTGTGTAGCCTTGGCCATCCTGGACTCACTTTGTAGACCAGGCTGGCCTCGAACTCACAGTGATCCGCCTGCCTCTGCCTCCCGAGTGCTGGGATTAAAGGCGTGCGCCACCACGCCCGGCTAACAATTCATTTCTAAACAACATTGCAGCTGACAATCTTGTGAGCCCCCAAAAACAAATTTCTCTTGTTTATCATCTAAATACTTATTGTAGTGTCTGCAACTTATCTATAAATATCAAAAAGTTTAAGAACTGCTGCTAGAGGCTGGTATTTATGGATAGATGGTCAATGTATCTAGATGTCTCATTTAAGATGTTATGTTAGTGACTTCAATTATTTAGTCATCTTTAAGAACAGCTGAAATTAAAGTTACTAATAAGAGACCTGGGTGACTGTTTGAATACATTTCCATAAATATATCCCAACCACTGGTATAAAATGAAATAGCAAATTTAGTTTAGTATTTAGGTTATATTTTGTGGTCTGTTAAGACTGAAAAAATAGCCTTTTAAGACCATGAGAGACAAGACTGAAGGACTAGTCTAGTCTGAAGGAGACTAAAAAGGCATAGCAGCCACACATTATATATAATTCTATTGCTATAAAGGACAATCCTGGAAAATTTTCAACAAAGCAGCAATAAAATCCAAGGATTAGATGGTAAGTGACATTTGAATACTGATTTCCTTGTTTTGAGTCATATTTCAATTATACAGGAGAAAGTCCTTGTCGATCTTATTGTTCCCATTGTACAGATGGGAAAACTAAGACCTAACCAGGTAAGAAAAGCTAGTGTCTGTGCCAATGCGCCTCCTCCAGTAGCTACACAGTACTAAAAATACCTTACAGAGTAACTCTTTGGTTTTCATTTATTTACAGGATTATTTCTAGGTTTGTCAGAAGGAAATACAGGCCAGTTAACAAAAACTATGAAAGATATAATAATTTCTTTTTACCTCCCATATTGCATATCCTACAGAACTCTGTTTCTTGAGTGTGATAACTTTAGGAATGAATTTGATTCGAACTCATTATGTTTAGAGAAGGTGTTAGAATGTGCAAAGCAGGGAGACTCCATAATTCTAAAAGTGATCCTAAAGTAAAATGCTCAAGGAAATCGGAGCTCAAAGACCCTAGATATGGAATTTTGAAGTTGTAATCAGTAGGTTCATAATTCAAGTAGAAGGAAAAGAAGTCCAAATACAATTAGGATGACTAGTTAAACATTAGCTCTTTTTTAAAGGGCCATCTTGTGCCAGTGAGATGGCTGTTTGCATAAGAACACTTGCCACCAAGCCTGACAACTTGAGCTTGATTTCCAAAACCTTCCCACACATTAGGCAAGAACAGGCTGTTAATGGGAATGGAGTGAAAAGATAACATTGTAGTTGACTAGAGGAGGGAAACTATTATGGGTAAGTATGAGTGGAATAGAAGCAGAGGGAGAAAGAGGAAAGAATCAAGAATTCTCTTGTTTAATATAACATCTTTCAAAGGCACATACTTATTTGAACAAGGCTTAAATTTGTCCTCCAAAACACAGCCTTGCCTGTAACTTCTCTGTCACTATCTTTGTCTTAGTGTAGCAGGTAGGAGTATTAGTGATGACTTACATGAATGCATATAATAATCGGTCACAAAATATTAGTTATTCGGGGAAAGATAACAAGTGAACTATTTTATAGCTAACTGGAAGAGTGAGAGCTGGTGGGTTGAAAGGACATAGAGACAGTAAGTGATTTGATTTATGGCTACATGACAAGCCAGCCTTGGCTTATGAGAAGAAAGTGGGGAAGAGTAGTTGATGACTGATATTTTTGTCATCTGTACTGTATGTAACTCCATCTCTAGTTTACTCTAGGAAAAGTCGCCAGACACCAAAGCCCACACCAACAGCACCCAGTTCAGGAATCTCTACCCTGAATAAGAAATTCAGTTCTTAGCCGGGCATGGTGGCCCATCATGCCTTTAATCCCAGCACTCAGGAGGCAGAGGCAGGCAGATCGCTGTGAGTTCCAGGCCAGCCTGGTCTACAAAGTGAGTCTAGGTCAGTCAAGACTACACAGAGAGACTCTGGAAAAAACAAAACAAAACAAAAATCTTCCAAGATAGCAAACAAATTCCATGGACTCTTTCCCCCCGCCCCCTGAGACAGGGTTTCTCTGTGTAGCCTTGCCTGTCCTGGACTTGCTTTGTAGACCAGGCTGGCCTCAAACTCACAGCAATCTGCCTGCCTCTGCTCCCGAGTGCTAGGATTAAAGGTGTGTGCCACCGTGCCTGACTCAAATTCCACGGCCTCTTAACTCATAATAGATCCAGATTTTGAGCACTTTTAACCACCTTTACAACTGCCACTATTACCTAAATCATCATGACTCATCCAGATTTCTACAATATCTTGTAATTGGTCTCACCACTTCTACTCTTCCCAATTTAAAAGACAGATCCTAAGTATAATCCAAGTCATTGTCATGATTGTCTAGTGCATTCCCACTTCACCATGCATAAAAAGCCACACTCTGCATCGGCTTTCATGACTCTAAGTGATCCAGCAGCCTGCCCCTCTCTTTACATGGCTTGAGCTAGACCAACTCAACAGTCTCCAAGCACAGCAAGCTTCGGGATGCACTTGCTCTTCCATCTATCTGGAACATTTTTCTCCTCTACCCCAGCTATCTATCACATGGCCCAGTGCATCAGTGCTTTCACATCTGCCCAAATGATGACACCTATCAAAGGACCTTCCCTACCAATGCCCCTCTGTATGCCATTCCCTTCCCAGTGATCAGCATCTTTATATAGCATATATCACTATCTGCTATATTTGCTTATGTGTCTGTTATATACGTGTGTGTATTCTGAGGATTAGACTCAAGTCCTTGTAAGGAAAGCACTTTATTAACTGAGCTATATTCTCAACCCCTATTTGTCATATTCTGTTTGTTTGCTTTGTTTTTTTTTTTTTTTTTTTTTTGAGACAGGGTTTCTCTGTGTAGCCCTGGCTGTCCTGGACTCGCTTTGTAGACCACGCTGGCCTCAAACTCACAGAGATCCGCCTGCCTCTGCTTCCTGAGTGCTGGGATCACAGGCATGCACCACCACGCCCAGCCCCTCTTTACACTGCATAAAGACTTTTCTTTTATCTGTTTTACTCAGAACAGTGCCTGGTATATAGTAAATTCTCAACAAGATCTTATTAAATAAATAAATAGTTCCTTGCATAAACCTCTTATTCTAAAGACACTTGAAGTTTTATTTTGTTTCTCATCCAAATTATTTTTTTTTCAATTTTTAAAAGTTAAAGAATAGCCAGGCGCTGGTGGCACATGCCTTTAATCCCAGCACTTGGGAGGCAGAGGCAGGCGGATGGCTGTGAGGCCAGACAGTGTTCTGTCTACATGCCAGAAGAGGGCACCAGATCTCATTTAGATGGTTGTGAGCCACCATGTAGTTGCTGGGAATTGAACTCAGGAACTTTGGAAGAACAGAGGGTGCTCTTAACCTCTGAGCCATCTCTCCAGCCCTCTTATCTGATTTTTAAATTTTAATTTGAAAATAAGCTCATTTAACTAATATGGCTAATTTCTCTTTTTAACTGTCACAGTCTAGGGTTGGACTATTTGAACAAGGGAGTATCATATTAAAGAAAAGTACAGTTGACTAGTAAAACTATCTGGAGATTAATTTCTATTTTATCTTCAAACAGGTATACAACCCTTAGGCAATTCACTTATCCGTTCTAGCTAATCTTAGATCTGCTAATCTATAAAGAAAGTTGACCTATGTGGACTCTAACAGGCATATAGAGTTCTAAAAATAATATAATTCCATAAACATTTATTATGTATGAAGTCAAAGTAAAAGGCCAAATTCTTCCTTGTGGTGGTTCTGTTTTAGCTGTCTAGAATTCGCTCTTTTTTTTTTTTTTTTTTTTTTTAAGATTTCTTTATTTAGTATACAGTGTTCTATCTGCATGTAAGGGCAGCAGATTTCATTGTAGATGGTTGTGAGCCATCATGTGGTTGCTGGGAATTGAACTCAGGACCTCTGGAAGAACAGGCAGTGCTCTTAACCTCTGAGCCATCTCTCCAGCCCTAGAATTCGCTCTTAAAAGCGCTATTTTACTTGTGGATTACTTCAGTGCATATATGTTCCAATATAAGAAATGAACTAAAACTGCGGTATGCTAATAGTAGTACTACATTCATCTAAATGACACTAAGCCAAGAAGAAGGTGATAAGAAAACTTGCCAGATATGATGACTCAGGCCTGTAATCTCAGTATCTGAGCAGCGGAGGCAGGTAGAGCAGTTGCTTAGCATATGCAAAACTGTAGGTGTAATTGCCATGAGTTTGAGACCAAACTGGGTTACATGATGAGTTCCACAGTAGCCGGGGCTATATAGTGAAGACTCATAAAAACAAAACAGGAAAACAAAGAGCTGAAGATAAAGCTTACTGGAAGATTGCTCACCTTGACAGCATACGGCCCTGGGATCAAAAGCCTAGCACTGCCAGAAAAAAAAAATTACTAAAATTTTTATTTAATTTATTTTTATTTAAAAAAAAAATTTTTTTCTAGACAGGGTTTCCTCTGTGTAGCAGAGCCCTGGCTGTCCTAGACTCATTTTTTAGACCAGGCTGGGCTTGAACTCACAGTGACCCACCTGCCTCTGCCTCCCAAGTGCTGGGATTAAAGGCATGAGCCACCACTGCCCAGAAAATTTTATTTTTTTTTAAAGCATCAATTGAAAAAATAAAATAGCTGGGTGTGGTGGTGCACACCTTTAATCCCAACACTTGGGAGGCAGAGGCAGATGGGTCACTGTGAGTGGGTCACTGTGAGTTCAAGGCCAGCCTGGTCTATAAAGCAAGTCTAGAACAGCCAAGGCTACATAGAGAAACCCTGTCTCAAAAAACCAAAAAATAAAATAAAATAAAGCAGAAGCCGGGTGGTGGTGGTGCACACCTTTAATCCCAGCCCTTGAGAGGAAAAGACAAGTGGATCTCTATGAGTTCAAGGCCAGCCTGATCTACATAGGAGTTCCAGGACAGCCAGGGATACCAGGGATACACTGAGAAACACTTTCTCAAAATAAAACAAAACAAAAAGAAAAAAGGTGGGCCCTAAAAGAGAAGACTATGGGTTAGGGAGGAAGAAAGTCTTACATATATATATATATTACAAGAAAAAGATGGTAGGTAATTGCTGACTCCGGGGGAGGGGGGGGGAGCTTGTACATGAAAGAAAACGCAAAATGCAGTTCCATTAGGAGAATGCTTGTCTACCATGCACAAGTTCCCAGCATAAACTGGCCAGAATGGTTCAGGTCTATAATCCCAGCACACAGTAGAGGGAAGTAGAGGCAAAAGGTTCAGAATCTCATGGTCATCCTCGGCTACATAGTTACTGAGGCTACTGTGAGACACAGAAAAAAGAAAGAGAAAGAAAAAGAAAAAGAAGAGAAAAAGAAAGGAAGGAAGAAAGAAAAAAGAAAGAAATGCCACCTTAATAAGCTTACTACAATGCTCTTATAAAGACTGGTTTGAAGTTAATTTAGTGAAAGAGAGAAGTTAGAGTTGTGTTTGAGATGTAGATTCTTAACTATAATAACAGGAAACCAATCTCTTCTTCAAAGACAATAAAAGGAGGCTGAGAGTACAGCTCAGTGGTAGAGCATCAGCAGTCGAGAAAGAGGAGGAAAAGAAGGAAGAGGATTGTAAGTATATTCACAAGAAAAAAAGAAAAGAAAAGAAAAGCCAAGCATGGTGGTGCACACCTGTAATCCCAGCACTTGGGGAGGCAAAGGCAGGTGGATTTCTGTCAATGTGAGGTCAGCCTAGTCTACAAAGTGAGTCCAGGATAGCCAAGGCTATACAAAGACACCCTGTCTTGTAGAAAGAAAGCAAGAAAGAAAGAAAGGGAAAAGAAAAAGAAAAAAGGAGGAAATGCCACCCTAATACACTTACTATACTGCTCTTATAAAAACTGTGGTTTGAAGTTAATTAAAAAAATGCTTAAAGTAGGTTCAACAAAGGTAAGCAACTATATATCTAGTACATTTGCACTTTATTTTATTATAACAAATGTAATCCATTCATAGTTTACTGTAAACATCAAGAATTGAAAATTAATTATCCATCTGGTACTTGCTCCCATTTCTCTACTCCTGTACTCGTAACACCTAATACAAGGCTGAGTATCCAATATCTTTTATAATTTGTGTATGGGTGTTTGTGTGTGTGCAGGTGCCTGTGGCATCTACAAGAGGGCATCGGATTCTCTGGAGCTGGAGTTATAGGTGGTTTAAGCTGCCCAGTGTGGGTTCTGGGAACTGACCTTGGATCCTCTGCAAGAGCATTATGGTCTCTTAACTACTGAGCCATCTCTCTAGTCCAGTACCCAGTGTCCTTAAAGATTATTGTTGAACAAGTGATCTTGTAAAAGCCAAGTAAGGATATCTTACCATCGAGCTATAAAATTTTGCACCGGAAGAAAATTTGTAGATTACTAATGCAATGCTTTCCAAACTGGTGTTCCACTGAACACTGTTTCTTAGAGACAGCGTTAGCATACACTGGGGATCCCACACAGACAAGTCTGAGGGGGTAGGCATGTGGGGGTAGATCTGGGAGGAACTAGGGGGAGGAGCTGGAATTAAATATGACCAAATACATTGTAAGAATTGCACAAAGAATTAATAAAACATATTTTAAAAAAGAAATCTTGCCAGGCATAATGGCTTCTGCAGCTACTGTGAGTATTAAATAAAGTGTTTCTTAAGCTGCTAAACATAGTATCTAACATTTACTCAACAAAAGGTAAGGGTAACAGTGATATTGTTGGTGAAAACCTAACTCAAACTTTGTCCTAAAGCAAGAATGAAAAAAAGCGAACTAGCCCTCTTCTCTCCTATATACTCGCTCTCCTCCTCGCCAACCGTAAACCAAAAACAAGAGAAGGGCCACTTGGTTATATGTTGACACTGTTATGCAGTAGTTATGATTTGAAGAAAATAATTTAACTTCCTTGATGTATTTTTCCTTACTGAAATATCGAATGAATGATACTTTGCTTACTCTTTCTGGTTGCTGTAAACATCATGTCAGTGTATGGAATTTGAGGTACTCTGTGACAGCCCAGTGTGGATGGCATACAACTGTAATTCCAACCGTTAGGAGGCTGAAGCAGGAGGGTTGCTGCGAGTTTAAACCTGTTTTCATTACATAGCAGATACCAGACCAGCCAGGATTTCATAATAAGACTCTCTTAAAATATCTAGAATTGGCGGTAGGGGGAGCAAGATCTATTACCAAGTAAAAGGCATTTGTCCCCAAGCCTGATGATCTGAGTTCAGTCCCCACAATCCAGTGTGACTAGGAGAACCACCAACTCCTGAAAGTGGTCCTCTGACCTTTACACTCTCATGCCATCCACACACAACTAATTGATTAAATAATCAATTAATTAATTTTTAATAATATTTTAAAATTTAAAAATAAAACACACTGTGAATTATGAAACACTATATAAATACAAGATTTTTATCTGCCATAGACTATAAATATTTTTACCAGTAAAAAGCAACTTTATCACCAAGTTTTTTCTCATGGACATTTCTATCCAGCACATTGTAGCAGATATTTGTGGTTGCTCCTTTCATCCACTCAGTGAATATTCTCCCTTTAGTCACATCAAAGTTGTACTGGAGGAATGGGCCAGAGCATGGAGTCTTCCAATAAAATTCCTTGGCAATGCTTCCCCAAAACTCTGCAAGAAAAAGAGATGTCCACTGTCACAAAGTATCTCAAACACATCTTACCATCAGATGGAGTACTAATATATGCACAGGACCAAGTTACAATCGCCCTGCCCTAGGACCCATCTGTCTAATCCTCTCCTGCCTACAGTCTATTCCCAAATTTTGATTCACATTGCTCCTTCTATATGCAGAGGGTCTATCCCGAGCCAAGTGTAGTGGCACATGCTTATTATGATCCAGGTACCTGGGAGGTAGAGGCACAATTTTCAGGCATTCAAGGTAAGTCCTTTACATAGGGAGTTCAGAGCCAGCGTTGCTATATGATACCTTGTCTCCAATACACACACACACACCACACACACACACCACACACACACACACACACACACACACACATATCAATCCAGTTTTTACCACCTATTTAAATCATATTCATGCAGTATCTAGCACAATGACCAGCACCCAGCAGACAATCAAAAAAAAAAAAAAAAAAAGAAAGAAAGAAAGCAAAAGAAAAAAGAAAAGAAATTCTTTACCTATATTGTCTTCCACAAGCATGCCTTTCTTCTCTTAATTTGTTCTCTCTCTTAACAATATTTATTGAGCATTTCCTTCGATAACTACTTGCACAAGTGCTCCTGATACCAGATGTTACTCAAGGCTATTTATATGGCTTGTTTAACTCAGTCCTTACTGCATCCCTAGGAGGTATGCGTTATTTTGTTTCTTATAGATTTGAAAATGAAGGTTTGGAGACACTGAATAACTTGCCTAAGATTTCACAGGTTACTAAGTCAACATTTGAATTTCCTTGAGGAGACACTTTTCCTAATTTTTCAAAAGACAGATAGATATTTTACTTTGGAACCCAATGAAAGTGATTACTATGGCATGAGAGGAAACCGAGGGTTTATGTTTAGAAAACTATTTGAGGCCGACACAAAGAAAATATCAGTAGGAACTAATTCATAAGTTGGCATATTGGGGACAAGACAATATAACTGAAAGCTAAATCACATGCTGTGTCACCTTTCTTCACTCTATTAAGGAAACAAAAATTAAATCAAACCAAGGTGCTACTGTATACCTATAAAACTAAGCAAAGATTTTTTTTTTTAACTTAATTATAGGCTTTGGATGCATGCGCTCTATCTAGAAAATCAGATACTTTTATACATTAACAGTACTGTAAAAAATGTCTGGCAAGAGCTATCAAACTTTTTAAAATCTTTGCTAATTCAAATTTGGAAATATATATATTCCAAGAAAATAACTCCCAAAATGGAAAGAACGCATTACTAAAAAGGTTTCTATAGCAACATTACAATCGTGAAACTAGAGAAGGGTACAGTGATATAGGCCTGTAATCCTAGCACTTGAAAGGTAGAAAGCTCCACAATCAGGAGTTCAAGGCCAGCCTCAGCTAACAGGAAATTTGAGGCCAGCCTGGGCTACATGAAACCTGAACTAAAAACAAAATCATTAATAATAAAACCACAGCTGGAGAAATAGTTCAATTTGTAAAGTGCTTGCCATAAGCATAACGATCTGCCACTCATTTGTCATGCTATTGCCTTAGGGGCAGAGACAGATAGATCTCTGGGGCTTGCTGGCCATGATAGCCAAGGTTGTCCTCTAGTATACACACACACACACACACACACACACACACACACACACACACACCTTAAAACAAACTCAAAATCCCAACAAAAACTTGTAATATAATAAAATACTAAATGGCCATTAAAAAAAAGTCAGCCAGGACTATATATCAAGACCCTGTCTCACATACATGCACACACACACGAAGTTTTTTACAATGACATATGAAACAGCGTTCCCACAGTATCAGCCTAATGGTGTTGAGATAAGTCGGCTGGAGCAACTGAAGGTGTTAAGATTAGGGAGGAGGGGACAAATTAGGAGATAGCTTCCTGCTTTCTGAAAGTGGCTCTGAGAATGGAAGGAAAGGTCAATCTGAGAGCTATTTTGAAATAGTATTGACAGAACTTGGTGAAACACAAACTGTAGAGTCAAAGAATAGCATAATATTCAGAGTGTAGGTTGGTTCTCTAGTCAAGATCATGTTGGTCTAAATCCTAACTTCATCAGACTTGCTTTATGACCCTGTATAAGTTAGTCTCTCTAAGCTTCAGTTTGAGCTGAAAAGGGTGGGTCGTATCCACATCAAATCAAACTAAAATGCTGCTTAGTAAATAATAATTTATAAGGTATAAAAATATCAGAGAAGATGATGACGGAAGATATTTATAGTTTAGGATAATGCCACTGACACTACCAGGAGATTTAAGAAAAAATTAGAGTAAAGAGAAAGAAAGAAAATTAGGGACAAAGGCAGATCTGGTGGTATTCTTCACTCACAGTCTTCATCAAGGTGTGTGAAATACAAATGGTCTATAGTCCTGTGAAATTTGGGAGCAGAATATAAGTGAAATACAGGGTATGAGGTTAGATACTTAGAACAGGAATGACTGTAGTAGTACTTACTAGCTTATCCCAGAGAAACAGATGGAATTCATGATGGAAGAAAATACAGAATATTTGAAGCAATGAACAACTTCACACTTGATTCAATACTGCTTTGTGTTGCTTAGTATCTGACTCATCCATATTGTTGTTGTTAAACAAATCATTACTTATTTAATGGCTGCTGGGCATCAAAAATTTGATAATGGACCCTTTATTACCCACTTTGTCTTCATAATCTTTGAATCTAGTATTATTATTCCTATCTTGGAGATGAACAAATTAAATAGTTTTTTTTTTTAATCTGCCCAAGACGGCAAGCAATGCTGTTTATGCATTTTTCTGAATGTGATGTGTGGCTTGCGTTTACCCTACTACCAAATATGCTGCCTCTCAACCAGGATGTGGCAGTGGGATTTATTATTGGCTGTTTTCTGTTTGGGGCAGGGTCTCACTATGTAGCCCTGGCTGTTCTGAAACTACCTATGCAGACCAGGCTGGCCTTGAACTTACAAACACCTGCCTCTGCTTCTCCAGTGCTTGGGATTAAAGGCCTGGCCAGGACGTGGCTTTGCTCCCTAAACTGTCCTGACACGCTTTTAAAGGCAAAGACTTATCTCTCAGAATCTGAGTTACTGGAACTTAGGTCCAAATGTATTTTGTTGTTGTTTTGGTTTTTCCAGATACGGTTTCTCTGTGTAGCCTTGGCTGTCCTGGACTCACTTTGTAGACCAGGCTAGTCTCAAACTCACAGCGATCCACCTGCCTCTGCCTCTGGAGTGCTGGAATTAAAGGCGTGGACCACCACGCCCGGCCAAATGTATTTTAAACAAAAACAAACAAACAAACAAAAACACGCGACATACTAACAACTTGTTCAACTGTACAGAAATGAGATGAGCGCACTTCGTTAAAGGTCTGAGAGGGGCAATTGTTGAATTGGAAGCAAAGAAGATTCTCCCTCTCTTCAGGGCCCTCCTTCCCTCAGGGCTCACCCTTACGCCTTGGAGCCCTTCTTTTCACCTCAGGGAAGATCCTCGTGGAACTTTCTCCTCACTGAACCCCGCTCCTCCTCGCGAAAACCTACGTCTCACAAAACTGCCAAGTCGCCAGAGAGTCCGACTTCTAGGAACCTCCGCCTCACAGACCCCTCCTTCTTCTCACCGAACCCCATCTCTTTCGAATCCCTCTTCCATCTCCCTCGGCGACCCTCCATCTCCTCCTCCCTTCTCTGGGCGCTCGGTAAATCCCCCTCGGAGTCCCGCTCGCTCCTCTGCTCGCTGGCGCCCCCAAGAGTCGCCCGGGCCCAGCCTCACCCCGCGGCTCCTCCACAGAACGCCGGTGCAGCTCGCGGTAGCGCTGCAGAGAGGAGACGTGTGCCGAGCGCCTGACCTCCGGCGGCGGGGACCAACGCCGCGCCCGGCCCTCGGCGCCCGTCTCCTCGCGAGCCCGGCTCCCGCCGCCGCTCTTGCGCCGCTCCTCGGGAAGCCCCATCGCGTCAAGTTCTGAGCACCTTGGCCGCCGTTGCGGTCGCGGCGGGTGTCGGGGCGGGGAAAACAGGTCGGCCCTAGAGGCGGGGCCTCGGGCGAGGGCGGAGCCTGAGGCTAGAGGCCGTGCTCTCGGCATCCAATAGTGGGTAGGGCCGTGCGTGGAGGGGGCGGGGTCAGCAAGAACCGCTGCCGAAAGTTGGGGCGGGGGCGGAGCTGACTTGCCGGAAGGGGTGTGGCGGGAGAGGGGTGGAGCCCTGGAATGACAGAGCAGGGGGCGGGGCCAGAGGTGACAGGCGAGGAGGCGGGCCCGTGGAGTGATGGGGTGTAGCTCGGCTGGTTGTGACAGGAGAGGAGGCAGGGCTGTGGAGTGACCAAGTTAGGGTCTTGGAGTGACAGATGGGGGTTGGGTTACGGCGCAGCGCAGCTAGAGACGTGAAAGGCTGGCTACTGGGAGGCATTGTGTCATCCGTTGTGCTCTCACCGTGGTCTGATTGCACATTGCCGTCACCCCACCGAACTGGATAGCTAGGTGTTCCTTCTAGGTGACACTCCTCCCCCAAGTCTCCTGCCGAGCAACACCGCTATTCCCTTCCCACGGAAAAAGTCCTCCGCGACCTTGAGGGCTGGCTATGACCCTTCCAGCCAACTCGGGTCACTCTGATCTTTGCCTCCATACTTTCCATCCTGATCTACAGTGCAAGGCTGTAAGTGAAAACCAGAAAGATCCTTGAGAACTTTGCCAAAAAGCAGGAAAGGAAGAGAAAGTTCACGAAGTCAGGAAGCAAATAATCATCAAGTTGAGGTCAAGTCTGAGTTCTTGTGTTGTCTGTTTTTACTGACACAAATAGAAACCAGATCTTGTAAAATACCAAGGGCTATGCAAAATGATAAAAATATATCAAGAGGAATCATTGCATTCTTTAATTCACCTAATTCACCCATCTGCTACAAATCAAGTTTACTGACTTCCATCTTAACCCAGAAGGAAGCCTAGGAACCCTCCACCTCCTACCTGCAGTTATCACCGAGAAAGGATCACTTCATTTAACAATTCAGGCTGTCAAGACAAGGATCTATAATATCTACAAGGGTGAGTCTGAGGTCTGAAGCAGGAAGCTCCCGCCATTTGACGCCCACCTACCCACGTGCCACCCCGATCTTTGTCCGACTGTCTATAAGCTTAGCACACACCAAACTGAAAATAAAATCTCCCCCTGCTCAGTTATATGATCCAGAGCCCACCCTATCCCGAGGGGAGGGTCCTGAGGGCCCGCTAAGCACAAACAGACCTTATAGAACAGTCACGGATCTCAGCGAGGGAACAGATATTTTGTCAAGGAGACATCAACTCCTCTGAACAGATCCACACTTCACTGAAATTGCATGAATTGTATTAAGGAGGCAGAGATATTTTTTTTTTTCCTGGAGGTCCCAGTCCCCATGGAAGAAGCCTGCTTGTAGGACATGGATGGCATTAACAGGATGAAGAGTTTCCTAAGGGTATCTGAACCCTGATGAGAAGGCTCACTCCTCGCTAAGGAGCATCTACATACACTGAAGGAGTGAACAGCACCCATGTAACACGGATCTCATTTGGTGGTGATAAAACTCATTGATGGGGTCTGGGAATCATGGAAGCAGTGATCCCTATAGACCTCACGAATGAGATAAGACCCTTTCTATGGAGACTAAGGCACATATAACTTTGCCTCTTGGTAAGAAGACTGTCTTCCCTTAATCTCGCCTCCAGGGCACAGCTCTCACCCGCCCTCCTTCCTAAGCCTTTCTCCTGCAACTGTTCGCTGTCTACTGCTGCTCCCTGCTGTCTACAAGTAGCACCGCAGCTTCTTGTGTCCATAGTAAATGCTAAAACAGTTCAAGTCACACTGAAGCCTGGAGCCAAGGATTGGGAAAGGAAAGAATGTTACCTACACAAGGCTTCACCAGCCCAATTTCTCTTCCTGTGTACTGAATAGTAGAAGTTTGGACTCATAACTTTCATCCTTGGATCTAGGGGAGCAGTTCCAGAGATGGGCTTGGCAGGACCTAGAATGAAGAAACCTGTTCTCCTTCTTACCTTTCCATTTTCTCTCTCTTCTTTCCTTCTTCTTCCTCTTCCTCTTCTTCTTCCTCCTCCTCCTCCTTCCTCCTCCTCCTTTTCATGCTGGGTGGCAAACCCTCACAGGCAAGCGCTCTACCAAAGACTTACTTTCTAAGCCCCTGTCCTTACCCGTCTATCCTGCTCATCCTACCCCTGCTGCTCTACCATACCGCCGTTACTTCTCTTACTTTAGCTCCAGGACCACATCAAGAACTCTTAAAAATGCCAAAGAAGCCGGGCATGGTGGCGCATGCCTTTAATCCCAGCACTCGGGAGGCAGAGGCAGGCGGATTGCTGTGACTTTGAGGCCAGCCTGGTTCTACAAAGCGAGTCTAAGACTGCCAAGGCTACACAGAGAAACCCTGACTCGAAACATCCCCCCCACAAAAAAAGCCAAAGAACATTAAGGTTCCAAAGACCGCTTCCTGGCCCACTAAGTCACGTCTCTTGGAGTGGAATCTGAGGATTTGCTTCTAAAGATCCTAAAGCTGGGGTGGGCTCCAGTCAGGGCCAATCTCCCATGCTGATACATCAGGACAATTCCAGAAGGAGTTGGGGTTTAAAAGAGAAGTGTGTGCAAATTTGGGACGCAGAAAGGGACGTGAAATGGAAAGAGAGGTTCAAGAGAGGTCTGCAGATGAAAAAGTCGTCAGGAATGATTTAAAAGGAATCCAGGGATGGCTTGAAGTCAGAGTTGTAAGCCGCAGAGAAGTCTGAGAGGGTCCGAAGAAGTAGTCTAAAATGGGTCAGAGGAGTAGTCTGAGCTCAGAGGACAGTCTCGGTGCCCACAAAGAGGTTTGGGGTCCAATAAGCAAGCGGTCAAAAAAAGATCTGAAGTCAAAGAGCAGTTTGCGATCAGATGTCGGTCTGTGATCCTAGGAGCGTATGGAATCTGCGCTGGATTCAGACTGCAAAGAGGAATGGCTAGGGATTGCATGAGGAGCCTAGAGTAACGACCTCTTGCCGGCAACCTTCCTCTGCCCTCCGGGTTCCCATCCTCCTGCACCTGCGCGCACGCTGCAAGCAGTAGACTATAAGCAGACGGGGGCGAGTCAGCTTAGGACATTTCTGAGGGTGGGGGCGCCCCCTCCCGGCTGTCCAGGAGCTCAGACCCCGCCCTCCGCCCTCGCACCCCCCTCTCCACAGCCACTTCCGGCAGGCGCTGCGCTGCTGGGGGTTAGGGTGAGGATGGCGGCAGAGAACGAGGCTAGTCAGGAGAGCGCCCTAGGCGCCTACTCGCCAGTGGACTACATGAGCATCACCAGCTTCCCGCGCCTGCCCGAGGACGAGCCAGCACCTGCGGCCCCGCTGAGGGGCCGCAAGGACGAGGACGCCTTCCTGGGAGACCCGGATACCGGTGAGGCCCTCTGGCCCCATCCCTGCCCCGCCTTGGGGGTGGGGGTGGGGGGCTCCCGGTCCTCCTCCTGTTCTGAGCATCCACTCTCAGTCTCTCATCCCCTTCATTCATCCTCTTCGTCCTGGACCTCTTCTTTTCTTCTCCCTCAGCCCTGTTAACTGTGTGGTGGGGAGAGGGGTATTTTTGCCTTAGAGGCGTAGGATGCGACACACGGGAGAGGATGCAGGGACTGCAGTAGGAGGGATTATGATTACATTTTAGGAAGAACCTATTGAGGAGGAAGAGATGCTGGAGGAGAGAGCCTAAAGACCAGCCTAAAGACCAGCTGTGGTCACCTAGTAAAGGCTTTTCTCTAGTCACAGAGGACAGGGTAGAAGAAACCAAGTCAGAGACTGCAGCCGGAGGGAGGGCTGGAGTCTAGATCTTAAGGAGAACTTCACCACAGCCAGGGATTATGGGAAGCAGAGAGTCCGGAGAAGAGCCGGGGGAATCTATCTCTTCATGTCCAGAGACGGGTAAAGAAAAGATTATTCCCCTCTGTCTGGGAATTGTGGGTATTGCGAGACAAGGGGATGGGACTGCATGACCTCTCAAAGTCCTTGGGGACCAGTGTGCCTTTGTGTTCTGTGGATTACCGTACCCTTCCCAGACATGTTAGCCAGGCTGCTGGGAGCTTCTGATCAGCAACCAGATCTGTTTCCCAGGAAGCAGTCCCCAGATTTTACTGTGTTCTCACCCCTCTGCAGAAACTGAAGGAGATGGGGGGTCAGGAAAGGAAAGGAGGCTTGAGAGAGAGAGAGAGAGAGCAGGAGGCCAAGAGCTCTCTGGGTATAGTCCTTCCCTTGTGCTCGCTCTCCTACCCATGTGGGCAGCTCTATACTCCCCCACCCCCACCCCCGCCCATTCTTTACCCTGCATCCCTCTGCCCTCTTTCCTTCCACGTCACTTCCTGGCATTAGAGCCTTCTTCTGCCTCCCTCTCTGTCTCCCTCCTGGTGGTGCCTACACTTGGGCTTTCTCCCTTCCTGTACTGGAGGATGCTGCTTCTCAGGCCCCAGGCTCTTCCTAGCCTGGCTCTTCTGTTCTCACTCCTGGCCTGGCAACTGGCAATTCTCTCCCACTTTTTGGCCGTATGGTTCTGACCCGCGGGTCCCACCAACCCGGCTGGATCACATTTTAACCTGTGATGGGAATGAGAAAGGGATGTGGAGACTTTGGGTCCTCAAATGTCAGAGCTGCCCATCAAAACTAATTGGGGGTGGGGGGAGGTAGTAGCCTTGGCAGTAGAAGGGAGACTGTGGGAATGCACTTCCTGGTGGAACCAGCCTTCTGGTCATCTATTGATACCAGCCATCTGGTCAATCCAGCTTTTCTATTCAGGGATCAAGAGTAATGCAGTCGTGACTCACTACCGTGTAGTAGCTGTGCCTGCCCTGTACTGGGCCTTAATTTTCTCTTCCAGTTCACCAGAGAATGCCCATCTGTTCTAAATAACCTGCCTTCTCCTGGCCCCTCGTCAAAGTCATTGCTTTATAAAGAAGGCTGCAGTTATTTCTTTGGGCGGTTACGTGATTACTGCATGCCTATAAAGCCTCTAATGGCAGGGGTTGTGGCTTTCTTTTATTCATAATTCTCTCTCTGGCATTCAGCAAAGTGTTGGGTACTCAATAAATAATTGTTGAACGAGTAGATGAAAGACAGAAAAGGCCAGGATGAAATAATGACAGGGAACGGAATTCCTGAGCCTCAGGAATGCCTTGGGGGATTTCAGTGAAGGCTGTGTCCTGATGTGCGTGACAATTCGGCAGAGAGGGCCTGGGGGGCTAACTCAGCAGTAGAACACTTGCCTAGAAATTTAACTTAGACCCTGGTTACCTGAGCTCCTGGGAACTTAAATCTTACCACCAGAGTATACACCAAGGTTCCCAGGACTTGGCTTGGAGGGCCTTGCTGTCACAACCATGTAAACATCTTGATGCCATGTCACCTAGGCCTGTTTCCAAGTCCCAGGACTCTTTTGGTCCAGCTAGACCAGCTTGTAGGCAGACATGACCTTCTATAGTCTCAACCTAGTAGTGCCACCTAGTGGCACTGCCCTGTCTTCTTAGCCAGGACCTTGGTTGTGCCTGGCTAGCCCTATAGCCTGGCACTCTCCAAAATCAAGTGTCAGGCATCCCACAGCAGGCCCCAGAGACAAGAGAGCTAGACCATGAGTGCTCCAAGGTTAGGAAACGCTCTCTCTCCTTTCCTCTCTTCCTCACAGAAGCCTTGTGAGCCTTCCTCTCCCAGGAATTAGCCTCCGGGCTCTTGCAGATACCCAGCCTTCAACTGTATAGAATTCAAGTCCAGCCTAGGACGTGTGATAACTGTTTTTTTTTTAAAAACATGGAGGAGAAAGAAAATTAAATATTTTGACCAGCTACCTTCAGACAGCAAGACTCCCTGTGTCTCACAAATTCAGGATAATCAAAATTAAAGCCACCTTTCTCTGAAAGCAGACCAAGTTTCTGTTTGTTTAACTGGTTGTTTTCTGTTTTCCCCATTTGTTTTGGGATTGAGACCTTAATCTGTAGTTCTGGTTGGTCTGGAACTCACTGTGGGGCTGAGGCTGTCCTGGAACCTTCTGTTGTAATGCACACTGGCCTCAGACTGGGTGTAGCTTCAGCCCCCTGGGTGATGGGATTGCAAATTTGAGCCACAATGCCTGTCTCTAATAAACATTTCTCTTCTGGCCCCAAACCAATCTTTTCCCAGTATGTCACTCTTGCTATTTGTCAATGGGATTACTACCTTACCATGTACACAGGGCACATGTCACATACTCAAGAACCTTTCCCTCATAGTTTTGAAGATTTTTTTCTCATCATATAATTTTGCTAAATAAATAAGTACCTTGATATGCTGGATGAATAATCTTAAGTAGAGCCAGTTGTGGTAGGGCTGTATTATCTTCGTTTTTAAGTCATCTTACCTCATTGGAGAAAACAAACTGAAAAGCGGGTACCTGGAAATAACATCTAAAATTAGCTAGTAGGGTTGGATTTTTGCTTATTTGCATTTTTTTCTCGGACAAGCTTCCTGTATCTCAGTGAACCTTTGACCTCCTGGGCCTTCTGCTTCTCCCTCTCAAGTACAGGGATCAGGGATGTCTGCCGCTACACTCACCCCGCTTATTACATTGTTTTGGGGGATTGGAAATAGCTGCCGCTGCCACGTGGGGCAGTAGAAAGGAGGCTGTCAAGTGACACAGAGTCCCAGTTCTCCCACTTATTTGTGTTGTGGCCTGAGTCAGGCCGTACCACCTAGCCTCAGTCTGTTTATGTGTAAAGTGAGGAGAGTGGAGCCTAGCTCAGGAAGTCATGGAAATCGTTTAATGAGAAAGTATATGCAAAACACCTAGTGTGTCATCAGCATCGGTAAATACAAGCTCTTGCTGGGGAGATGGCGCAGTTGGGTAAAAGCCCCTGCTACCCAAGTGTATGGGCCTTAGTTCAAATCTCCAGACCCCATGTAAAAAGCTAAGTATGACCATGCTTCTACAGTGGGATGGGCCAGTGAGCCTGGTGTGCCTCAGGCAAGATCGAAGACCAGGCTCGAGGCCCAAGGCTGTCCTCTAAGTTCCACGCGTGCTGGAGTCCCTGAAGTTACATACAAGAGCATGCGTGCCTATGGACACACATCAGATATCCATATACCACACACACACACACCTCATACAATAAGTAAATAAAAGTTCAAACCCCCTTCTTGCTGTTCTTTTGGTACTTGGAAGGGCCAAAGAGGGTTTTGTATCCGCAGTGGATGTTTTCTTTTTCCTTTTTTTTTTTTCATAGTGGATGTTTTCTATTTGTCTGTTTAATGAATTCTCATTTACAGACCGCTAGCAATGATGTTGTGGTTTAGAAACAAACATGGCTAGCTAAGGGAGACCCCCCCCCCACCGAAGACAAACTTTTAAAAAATTATTGTATTATTTTATGCATGTCGGTGTTCTGCCTGCACGGCATGCAAGAAGTGCATGAGGCGGCCAGAAGAGGGCGCCGGATTCCCTGGAACTGGAGTTACAGACCCTCGTGAATCTCCCTCGTGTGGTTGCTGGAAATCAAACCCAGGCCTTCTAGAAGGGCAGTTGGTGCTCTTAACCTCTGGGCCACCTCTCCAGCCGGCCTGACAAGCTTTTTTTTAAAGCATCAGGTACAGATGTGGTGCACAGGTATACATGCAGGCAAAACACATCCATAAAATTACAATAAAATAAAATAATTTTAAAAGTAAAAGAATTAAAAAGCTACATATTATTATTTGCTTAATGTAAAAACAAACAAAAAATAGTTTAAAAAAAAAAGTAAAAGTCTCCATCTCTCTCTCTCTCTCTCTTTTTTTTTTTTTCAAGGCAGGGTTTTTCTGTGTGGCCCTGGCTATCCTGGAACTCACTCTGTAGACCAGGCTGGCCTTGAACTCAGAGATCTGCCTGCCTCTGCCACCCAAGTTCTGGGATTAAAGGCCTGTGCCACCAACCCTGGCCTTTTTTTTTTTAAATCTTTAATTATGTGTACATGTGCTTATTTGCATGTGCGTGCAGTGCCCCCAGAGGCCAGAGCCATCAGATCCCCTGAAGCTGGAGGTACAGACAGGTAGGAATCACCCAGCAGGGGTCCTGGGAACTGAACTCCAGTTCTCAGAAAGACCAGCACACATTCGTAGCCTCAGAGCCAGTCACCCAGTCTCACCCTCCAGCTCTTCTGGTTGTTGACTTTGGAGATAGAGTCTTTCTATTATGAAGTTCTGGCTATCCTGGAACTCCCTGTGTAGACCAGGCTGGCCTTGAACTCACAGATCCGTCTGCTTCTATCTCCTGAGTGCTGGGGTGAAGGGTGTGCACCACTTTGCCTGGCCACCCTCCAGTTCTTATCTCTGTGTAGTTTTTACTTTTTTTCCCCCCCGAGACAGGGTTTCTCTGTGTAGCCTTGACTATCCCGGACTTGCTTTATAGACCAGGCTGGCCTTGAACGCACAGTGATCTGCCTGCCTCTGCCTCCCGAGTGCTGGGATTAAAGGCGTGCACCACCACCACCGCCCGGCTTGTAGTTTTTACTTTTAATTTCAAAGTATATATGTTAAAATTGTAAAGGAGTCTAACTGCTGAAAAGATAGCTCAATCAGAGATCCAGATTAAAACAAAAAACAAAAAAACAAACAATAACAACAACAAACCCAATCAAACAAAAAACTGGGTATGGTGCAAATGACACAGCACCAAGCTTGCCATCCTGAGTTCAGTGCCAGGGTCTATATGGTGGAAGGAGAGAACCAACTCCTACAAATTGTCTTCTGACTTTCATATGTGGTCATGTGTGTACACTTTCACACACACAAATCCACCCACAACAAATAAGTAAGTAAACAAATAACTGTAATGTAATAAAATTCTTAAAAAAAAAAAAAACCAAAGAACAAACCAGCCAGGCATGATGACATGCATGCAAGCGAATGTACATGCACACAGAAAGAGATAAAAATAAAATGGTATAGGGCTGCCGAGATGGTTCCATGGGTAAGAGCACTTGCCACGCAAGCCCGATGGCTTGAATTTGATCCATCTCTAATCCCAAAACTCCTTCAGTAAGATAGGTGGCTGCTGAAGAATTGCCTGGGAGCTTGCCTGTCGTCTAGCTCGGCTTATGAAGAGCAGCTGAAACAAGAAGCGAGACTCTGCCCTCAACAAAGAGAAAGGGGAGAAGCAGCCCCAGAAAACTGTCCTCCTCCCCCCAACACACAAAATCAATTTATAACAGTTTTTTAGAGGAATATAAGTCAGACATGGTGGCTCACACCCATACGCACAGTACTCAGGAGGCAAAGACAGGCAGATTGCCTCAAATTGGAGGGCAGCCTGGTCTACTTGGAAAGTTCAAAGTTAGCTAAGGCTGCCTCTCTCACAAATACACACACCACCAAAAACAAAAACAACAAAACAAAACACCCCCCCCAAAAAAACCAAATATACACACTAAAAGTAAGGATGGAAGTAGAATTTTTTTCAATCAAAACATTTATTTACCTTATTCCAACCTAAAGTATCTTTTCTTGAAAGTGGCCATTGTAGCTGGGTGTGGTGGCACACGCCTTTAATCTCAGTACTTGGGAGGCAGAAGCAGGTGGATTGCTGTGAGTTCGAGGCCAGCCTGGTCTACAGAGTGAGTCCAGGACAGCCAAGGCTCAAAAAACAAAAACGAACAAACAAAAGTGGCCACTGTAAATGCATTCTAATAAATTTTGCACATATCATTATTTTATCTATGCTATTTATTTATTTGTGTTTTTTGAAGCAAGATTTCCTCTGTGTAGCCCTGGATGTCCTGGAATTCTCTGTAGACCAGCCTGGCCTACAACTCTAAGATCTGCCTGCTTCTGCCCCTGCCCTCCCCATCCCCCATGCACCAGTGCTGGGATTAAAGGCATGTGCCACCACTGCGTGGCTGTATGTAGTTGTTTTTTTTGTTGTTGTTTGTTTTTTGTTTGTTTGTTTTGGTTTTTCGAGACAGGGTTTCTCTGTGTAGCCTTGACTGTCCTGGACTCGCTTTGTAGATCAGGCTGGCCTTGAACTCACAGTGATCCGCCTGCCTCTGCCTCCCGAGTGCTGGGATTAAAGGCGTGTGCCACCACGCCCAGCCTTGTAGTTTCTTATTTACATAAAAGATGGAGGTGTGAGTCTTGGAGGGCCTTAAGCACCAAGTCAGTCAAAGACCTTGGATTTTTATAGAGTAAACATGAAAAATACGACAGTCAAAATTTAATGTTATCATTTAAATGTTTAAACCTATAAGAACTTATTGTGTTTTAAAGCTATCCTCTTATTTCCTTGTTCATAAATATCTAGAACTTTCTGATCAAATGTTTAAACCTATAAGAACTTATTGTGTTTTAAAGCCATCCTCTTATTTCCTTGTTCATAAATATCTAGAACTTTCTGATCTCTGGGGAATAGGTCCAAGGGTAACTGCATCCAGAGGAGAGGACTATGGGTAAGAGAAGGTGTTACACCCGCTCCAAGTGCATGGGGAGGCCAGAGCAAGACCTCGGCCTTTCCTCCATCACTCTCTACCTCAGCCCTTGAGACAGTCCAACACATCCATCACTTCCTGGAAACCTGCATCTGACCCGTGTGTCAGAGAGTAGCTGCATTATTCAAGGAGACTTGAAGTGACTCGTCCATCAGCGGCTTTCAACTCTCCCTCCACTCCATTCTGATTTCCTCCAGGCTGTTCTTCACACAGCAACCTGAGGGATCATTTGAAAACACAAAGCAGATGGTGTCTTAGTCAGTGTTCTGTTGCTGTGAAGAGACACCATGGCCACAGCAACTCTTGTTTTTAAAAGCGTTGGTTGGGGCTGGCTTACAGCTTCAGATGGTGAGTTCATGGTGGTCGTGGCTGGAGAAGTAGCCCGCTTGGGCTTTTGAAACCTCAAAGCCCACCCTCAATGGCATACTTCCTCCAACAAGGCCACACCCCCTCCTCATCCTTTCAAGTAGGACCATTCCCTGATAACCAAGCATTCAAAGAATATGAGTCTCTGGGGACCACTCTTCTTCAAACCGCCATAGATGGCTTCCCAGTCTCGTGCCTCTCTAGTAGCCTAGCAGAACAGGTCAAGTTCTCAGTGTGTCCGGAGGACCAGCCTCCATGCTGACTGGTTTCCCCGCCCCCCATGCTGACTGATTTCCCCGCCCCCCATGCTGACTGGTTTCCCCCGCCCCTCTTTTGCGGCCACACCAGAGCCACCAGACCTTAGTTATTTCTTTCAGCCTTCGAATTGGTTCCTAGTTTAGGGCCTTTGAACCTGCTGCTCTCTCTCCCTGGAACACTCTCCGTGTAACTCCTTGCTCTCCCAGCGGCAGCCCTTTCTGATCCCTTCATCCTCAGTTCAAGTCATTTCCTCTCCAGGCCCTTCCTTGACTTCCCTGCTAACTAGTCCCCCTTCCCTCTTCACATTCATTTCATGCCCTGGTATGAGTGAGTATGTGTATAAGTGTGAGTGTGCATGTATGTATGTATGCACATGTGCGTGCATGCGTGCGTATGCTTGCTCATGGGAGCATGATTGGAGGCCATAGTAGAACCTTGGGTATCTTCCTCTACTAGCTGAGACAGTCTCTCACTGAACCGGAAGCTGGCTTTTGTGGGCTAGGTTGGCTGAGGAGCTAGCTTCCAGGCTCAGCATGTCTGCCCCACAGTGGTGTCATGGGCGTTTTAGGTGGGTGCTGGGGAGTTGAACTCAGGTCCTCATGCTTGCAGAGCAAGCACACTTACCACTGAGCCAACTCCCCAGCTCCTGATGCTTTTTATAACAGCTGCCACAACTTGTTGACTTGTGTATTTTCTTTTCCTCCACTAGCCTGAGAACGTCTTGCAGAGGTGGCAATTATCTAGTCTAGCGTAGAGCCAGACTTATAGTAGGCTCTTGTATCTAGTGAATGAGTGAATTCGTGGAGCAAGGTTGGAGGCCAAGGTAGTTGGCTTGATGGTGGTAGCTTCCTTGTCCTGGAGACTGGTACCCAGCTAGGACAGGCTAAGGGTTTCCAGGGGAGGCTGAACACCTCACACTCCTGGCTGTCCTCAGCCCCGGCAGGAATCCAGCCTTTCAGTTGGCCACTTTAAGGTCTTTTTCCACTTGAGGACTGCTTTCCTGTGGGCCCTAAGGTGTGTCAAAGTGGAGGTAAACTGAGCGGTGCTGGGCATTGGGGTTTGTGTGATGGGCGGGGCGAGGGGAGCAGTGTGGAACGCCCCGCCCTCAGGGCTGCTGGGCCAAGTAGTAAGCTGCCAGACCGACACCCTGCGGCCCCACAGACCCGGACTCCTTCCTGAAGTCGGCCCGGCTACAGCGGCTGCCTTCGTCATCGTCCGAGATGGGCAGCCAGGACGGGTCACCACTACGGGAGACACGCAAGGACCCATTCTCAGCTGCTGCAGCCGAGTGCTCCTGCCGCCAGGACGGACTCACAGTCATCGTCACCGCCTGCCTCACTTTCGCCACGGGTGTCACCGTTGCGCTGGTCATGCAAATCTACTTCGGGGATCCCCAGGTGAGGGGAGCAGATGGGCAGAAGGGAACTTGGGAGAAGGGGGTGAGGAAAAGCCTGATGGGAGTAGAATGGCTGGGAAGATGGGACGGGAAGCGGTGACCTGAAAGAGGATGGTCCCAAAGGAAATGGCTCTGAGAATCAAGAGGACGCGAAAGCCGAGGTTCTAGGTTAATGGAGATGCTTTGATGTTGGTGGAGGGCCCTACTAGCCTGCCCTTCTTTTTTTGCTCTTAGATCTTCCAGCAGGGTGCTGTGGTGACTGATGCCTCCCGGTGCACGGCGCTGGGCATGGAGGTGCTCAGTAAACAAGGCTCTTCCGTGGATGCAGCTGTGGCAGCAGCCTTGTGTTTGGGGATTGTGGCTCCACACAGTTCTGGCCTGGGCGGGTAAGGAGGCCTGGGTCCCTCAAACCTATTTCTTGCCTCTGGTCTATGGGCCGGGCTGCAGGTTTCTCTTGGTTTGGTTTAAGGTGAAGGTGGTCCGTACTTGCATTTTGTCTTTCAATGCCCGGTTTTTCCCTGCATGGAGTCAGAAGCACAGGCCATATGGAAGGTATGGAGGTGTGTTCAGAAGCTTGCATGGTTTTCCACCAGGAGAGAAACTCTTGTGATGTATAAAGTGAGCTACATAGGAAGCAATAGGGGAACCAGTTAAGGCAGTGGTGTGCCAGCTTTTAGGCTTGCAAATCCCTGTAACTCTCATGAAAACTGTGGACACACCCCAGGCTCCTAGTTCTTAAAACCAAAGCTACAAACTAGACACTCAAAAGCCAGATGCAGCAGCTAGGCTGATTTGGTTTGCAAGGGTTTTTGTTTTTGTTTTTTGTTTTTATCATTTTAAGTTTGCTGTTGTTAAAATGTGGATAGTTTTCATAAAAATCCAGGTTGCTAACATCTCGGGAGCAGTCAGGAGATCTGGCAACATGGAGCCCACATTCCTATGTGGCTACAGTTACCTAAAGTTGAGCAGAGTCCTTCCCATGGTGGTTCAGGGTGCTGGCCACTTTGCTGTGGATCCAACCACTCGGGTTATCTATCTACCCCGATTTCCTTACTCTGTTACTCGGCTGCACACGTTTAACTTTGCCACCCGTATCTCAGATGTAAATACGCTACAGAAAAGGAGCAAGCCGACAAAAAAACCCTTCTCTCCTTGGTAGGACCAACCCTCCAGGCTCTACCAACGAAATTCCCCTTTTGGCCTCGCATGGTGTGTCCTTACATAATCCGGTCCTGGCGGAATGGAGGGGTACACAGAGTAGGCAGGTGCAGGAAGCTGGCAGGAGTCCAGCTCTGGTCTAGGGAGGGCCCGTTCCCCAAGTCTCTGCATTTTTCTTAATCACGGATTAAAGTCTCCAGTAACCTGGGTCCCCTACTGCCTAGATTTCACCCTTTGTAGGATGGCTGGGTTCCCACTGGGGAGGTGGCTCCCCAGGTAGGCAAACGGGCCTACAACCTCCGCCCAGGGGATTAAGGGAGCTGTAGTTTAATCCTTCAGAAAGTTGATGGGTCCTCATCGCCTTCCACTTTCTGTGTCCGTCCCAGCGGGGGGGTGATGCTGGTACATGACATCCGGCGCAACGAGAGCCGCCTGATCGACTTCCGGGAGTCGGCGCCAGGGGCTCTCAGGGAAGAGGCCCTGCAGAGATCCTGGGATACCAAGGTGGGGACCCTGGTGAGAAGAGAGGGTCCAGAGGGAGGGGGAGGCCCCCCTTTATTCCCTTCCGCTAACCTGAGCATTGATTTGCAACATATTTACTATGGGATGGCAAAATGAGTTGGGGAGAAATGGCCCGGGGCTACGGAATGACAGGCAGCTAGCTTCCCCCAGTGTACAGCAATGAACAGGGACTAATGAGAGGGCTCAATTGGTAATGGCATTCGTCTCCAAGGCTGACACCCTAAGTTTGCGCTCCAGGACTCACATAGTAGAAAGAGAAGAATGGATTCCTACAAGAACGCCTCTCATCTACATCACCCACATCATGGTCTCTGCGCGCACTCATTTACATACACACATAAGCAGATTAATTAACTAAACATAACTTTAAAAGTAAAGTTAAATGGACAAGAAAAAGTCGCATGACTAATAACAGATAACACGGCAACATCTTACTTCTCTGGCTGTCCTCCCTGGCTGGAAGAAAGTACAGGGCCACCTTTGTGGACCTCGAGGTATCACGCAGTTGTGGCCTTAAAACTCGTCTATCTCAGCCAGGCAGTGGTGGCGCACACCTTTAAACCCAGCACTCGGGAGGCAGAGGCAGGCAGATCTCTGAGTTCGAGGCCAGCCTGGTCTACAAAGTGAGTCCAGGACAGCCAGGGCTACACAGAGAGACCCTACCTTGAGAAACCAGAGCAAACAAATTCCCCTCTCTCTCACTCTAAGCCTGATGACACAACCTTTCCAGGCTGCGTCATATTGGGAGAAAGAAACGCTAGTGGCAAACCCACTAGTGGGAGCATAGGAGGAAAGAGAGTAGTGTGGGCAAGTAGGTATTTAGTGCCACGGCAAAAAACAAACACACCCCTGACCAGTCAGTGGTGGCATGTGAGGATGAACTGGCCAAATCGAGGTCCTTTGTTCAGTACTTAAAAAGACAAGGGCGCCTGTTACCCACTGTGAACTAATTTTACCTAGATTGATTGTGCCCTGCTTGGTTTATGAAATCCCTCAACTATGGGAGACAAAGACCTTCCTGCATTTACATATAGGAAGTTAGGGATGAGGCTGGGCATGGTGGCGCACGCCTGTAATCTTAGCACTCGGGAGGCAGGGGCCGGCAGATCTCTGTGAGTTCGAGGCCAGCCTGGTCTACAAAGTGAGTCCAGGACAGCCAAGGCTACACAGAGAAACGCTATCTTGGAAAAACAAACAAACAGAAAACAAAACAGGGTCAGGGATGGGGAAGAGGTACCCTGTGGGGGAAAGCTTGCCCCTCTCCTGGGATACTTGGCCTATGTCTCTCCTCTGTGCCAGCCATTCCTGGCTTGGGGCTCTGCGGAGTTCAGCCCAGCCCCCCCCCTTCCAGTGACCTGGTCTCCTCTCTCCCTCGCCTGCCCGCCTTGCCCAGCCTGGGCTCTTGGTGGGGGTTCCCGGAATGGTGAAAGGGCTACACGAAGCTCATCAGCTCTATGGCAGGTAAAGACCTCCCCTGGGGACCAGGGGTCTCTGCCTACTTCCCTCTCCTTGGGTGGTCTCCTACTGTCCTCCTGCATTCTTCCTTCCCAACTCCCCTTCCTAATATCCCCTTCCCTTGCCAGGGTTCTCCTTCCCAGGAACCCCCCTTCCCCCAGGACCCCTCCTCCTCCTCCCCCCAGGACCTCCTCCACCCCCTGCTCTCCGGCCCCTTCAGGCTGCCCTGGTCCCAAGTCCTGGCCTTCGCAGCAGCTGTGGCCCAAGATGGCTTCAACGTGACCCATGATCTAGGTCAGTGGGGCCTGGAGGTAGGGGGGAAGGCACAAAGCTCATGGGGAGGCCTTTGAGATTTGGGCCCCGAGCGAAAAGGATTCTTTTTTCCAGTTGACACCTCAAATTTCTTCCCATCCCTCCCGCTCTTCCATGGAGGCAGCCTCCAGCGAGAGGATCTGGGAAGGGCCTATATATCTTTACCCGACTATGACAGGCCTCTGGGAGCTCTCAGAGCCAGTCACAGAGCCTTCATCCACCCCACCAGTCTCAGCACTGCCCACCCAGCATCTCTCCCCTCCCCCTCCCCCAGCCCATGCCTTGGCTGAGCAGCTGCCTCCCAATGCATCTGACCGCTTCCTGGAGACTTTCCTGCCATTGGGCCACCCGCCTTTGCCTGGTTCCCTGCTGCGACGCCCCGATCTAGCCGAGGTGCTGGAGCTACTCGGGATCTCTGGCCCCACTGCTTTCTACAATGGTGGCAACCTCACACTGGAGATGGTAGCTGAGGTGAGTGTGACTGTGGGAGAGATGGGGCATGCGCAGTGACTGGGTGTTTGCCTCTGGCGACAGAAATGAGACCAGTGGTTATTAAGGACATGGGTAAAGAGGTTCTGTCTTGAGAGGGAGCAGCTGGGTTTCTTGGGGCTGCTGCTAGCTCTACAGGGCTTGGACCTGTTTCTTCCCAGGCCTGGTGGAAATTGAGCAAACAGTCTCAGTTCGCCCAGGCATAGAATCTTCCCTGTTCTCTCTGGGATTTTACAAGAACTGATGGCAATGTTGACATAGGAGATTGACACCTAATTCCAAAGAGGCTTCATCTGGGTTGATAGTGGGGACTGAGAATATTGTCAAGGGAAAGTTCAAGAGCAGGGTACTCAGACCAATTGAGGTGTGCACTGCTGTGCACTGGGGGCATTTATCTAAGCCTCGGGGGTACACCGCAGGGATTATATAGGTGTGCCATTCAGTACGAAGTGCATTCCCTGTATCAGTCACTGTGTTTTATTAACCTGCCAGACACACAAGTCGATGAGTAGTTCACCGAGGGGAGATACATCAAAAGTTTTACCTCTAGAAAGTACAAGAAAGATTGATAGTTGTAATACTAATTTAAGATTGGCATGGGGCTGGAGAAATGGCTCGGTGGTGAAGCACACTGGCTGCTCCTCTAGAGGGCCAGGTTTGCTTCCCAGCATCCACAGTAGCTGACAGAGCTGTTTGTCACTCCGGTTCCACGATGCCCTCTTCTGGCCTCCAAGGGCACTGTGTGCGTGTGGTGCACAAACCCACATGCAGACAAAACACCCATACCCATAAAATAACAAAATAATTTAAAATTATTTTTTAGAAAGGTCATCAATGGGATGAACACAACGGTTTGCACAAGTCTAGTGCACTCCTCAGCAAAGAGTGTTCAACTATGTGGCATAGAGTCAGTCCTACCAATGCCATTCAAAGTTCATAGTTTTGTAGTAGCCTGTTTGGCGGAGGGCCATCCGTCCTCACAGGCTCACCATGGGGGGGGTGGATGTTTTTCTCCCCTCCAGGCTCAGCATGCAGGGGGTGTCATAACCGAAGAGGACTTCAGCAACTATAGCGCCCTCATGGAGAAGCCTGTTTGTGGAGTGTACCGAGGTGACCTCTCCCCCAGCTCCCAAGGGCCCCCACTCGGGAGAAGCTTTCTAGTCCATGGCCACTTTTTTTTGGTTGGTTTTTTTGTTTGTTTGTTTTGTTTTTTGTTTTTTTTGTTTTTGTTTTTGTTTTTGGTTTTTGGTTTTTCGAGACCGCATTTCTCTGTGTAGCCTTGATTATCCTGGACTCTGTAGACCAGGCTGGCCTCGAACTCACAGTGATCCACCTGCCTCTGCCTCCCGAGTGCTGGGATTAAAGGCGTGCGCCACCACAGCCCGGCCATGGCCACATTTCTTTAGTCTGGAAACTTCTCTCCATGTCACAGGAGATAAACAGAGGCAATGAGCTCCCTAGGCAGCCAACTGTTGAAACAAGCCAGAGCCAGCCTTCTGAAATAACCATCGGGTCAGTTACCCTAAGTGACTAGAGTGTGGGGGGCACCTAGCCGGCAGCTAAGACCTGGAAGTTTGGGGTCCTGGACATGGCTTTTCCTTTTCTCATTTGGGGCTTTGTTACTTATTTGCTTTCTCATAGTGCTGGGAATTGGGCCTTCCACAGAGGACAAAGTCCCCATTGCTGAAGTGCGTCTTGGGTTGTCTTGATTTGGGTCCTGTGTTGCCTCAGCTTTCCTTCTAGCTCCCTTCTCATGGGCTGTGCATCCCAAGAATTTGTCAGACCAGAGTCCACATAAGGGCAGAGTAAACGCCTAAATACAATCACAGACTTTCCCCCTCACTGACAGTAAAAGACACCTGAGACCTAGGGGCAGAATCGAACAACTCAGAAGCCCATCAGAAACTTAGAAAGCCAAGCCTATGGGCGCGTGTGCCACTTCATATTTGCTGACCCAAAGATGGTGGGTGCTAGGACCCTCTGGAGTTTTTAGGTTCTGTCCTCTCTAGGAAGGACAGGTTACTTCAAGCCCTGGGTGAGGCTTCCTCTGAGCTCATGTTTCCAGGCTCCTGTCCTTCCTACCTCCTTATCCAGAGGTAGTTGTGTATGACAGAGAGGAAGGAAAGTAGCTCTGGAGTCAGGAAGGCCTAGGTGAGCATCAGCTGTACCCCCTGCCTTGGGCATCCCACTCCGAGTCTTGGTTCCCTCCTAGAAACGGAGACAATGCTAGTGTCTGCATCTCAGGGTGCCCACAGGACTTGATGAGCTAACCTAGGAAGTAGACACTGAGTCCATACTGGATTTATTGTTTTTCCTTCCTTCCCAGCCTGGGTTGTCTCAGCAGTCTGGTACCTACAGTGTTATAGGCTCACCTCCTATAATCTTGGCCCAGTTGACTCTTTTTTTTTTTAAAGATTTATTTACTTATTATTTATACAGTGCTCTGCTTGCATGTACCGCTGCAGGCCAGAAGAGGGCACCAGATCTCATTATAGATGGTTGTGAGCCACCATGTGGTTGCTGGGAATTGAACTCAGGACCTTTGGAAGAGCAGGCAGTGCTCTTAACTTCTGAGCCATCTCCCCAGCCTGCCCAGTTGACTCTTTTTTTGTTTGTTTGTTTTTTTGTTTTTTTGTTTTTCGAGACAGGGTTTCTCTATGTAGCCTTGGCTGTCCTGGACTTGCTTTGTAGACCAGGCTGGCCCACCCAGTTGACTCTTATGCCTCAGTTTCTGCCACTGTTTAATGAGGTTGATTAGACAAGCCGGGTGGTTGCTGTCAGTGTCCCGTGCCTCTGGTGTTGTTGTTATTCTTTTAATGTCCAACCACTGAGTAACTGAGTAGGAGGAGATGGCTGATGCTCCTAAGAAGTTCCAGGTTGAGTGGAACCATCAGGGCCCTTGCACGGTTCCTGGCCTCGGGGAGGGATCGAAGGAAGTCCATAGCAGACCAGGATTCTATAGACATTTGGTCACCTGTCCCTATTTTGCCAGTGACTGGCAAAGCCACAGATTTAGTATGTGTACTGCCAAAGTGAGTGCAGCCCAGCTCCTTTTAAGTCTGAGTTTTCTCCTATGGCAGAGGAGGCTGAAGACCAGCGCCTGCCTTCGAGTTTGGCTCTGCCTTTGGCCAGCGTGTGAACTTCAGTGGGTCCCTTTTGCCTCTGAGCTCTTTCTTTCCTCGTCTGATAAGGGCTGTCACTGTGTGTGTAACGATGGGATGTGCATATGGGATATCCACATGACAATGACTTGACCCTCTCCTGCCATCTGGTCATTTCCTATCCTTTCAGGTCACCTGGTTCTCAGCCCCCCACCCCCACACACAGGCCCAGCCCTCATCAGTGCTCTCAACATCCTGGAGGGCTTCAACCTTACCAGCCTGGTGCCGCGTGAGCAGGCCCTTCACTGGGTAGCAGAGGTAAGGCCCACTCTTCCACCTCACCTGGCTCTGGGGACACTAGCAGTGGGAAAATGGAGTACATCCTTGGAGCAGGACGAAAGCACCTTTGAGTTCTGAGGATTCTCCAAGTGAGAGTGCTGGGAGGGGCCCGGAAGGCTTTTCCACACCCCTGCTCTGTTTCCAGACCCTGAAGATCGCATTGGCCCTGGCTAGCAGACTGGGAGACCCTGTCTATGACTCTACCATCACCGAGAGCATGGACGACATGCTCAGGTTTGTCCTGGGACATGACTCTGGGTACAGCAGAAACCGGGGTGGATGTGGGAGAAGGGATCGGGTAAAAAGCTCATGAAGTCTCAAGCCCCTTCCAAATGAACCGAAACTCAGTGCTAGACACTAGGAGCCTCTGGCTGTATCACCTTCCCTGTCTGCAGAGTGAGTTGGTCAACTGCTTATGAGTCCATTTTGACCTTTACATGAACTTAACCTGTATGGGCACAGCTGTCCTCCACTTTGAGCAGAAAAGGAATCTCCGAGACAAGCAAAATAGTCCCCATGCAAGTGTCGGAGGTGGTGTGGGTTTTGAGGGGTTATAGCTTGGATGGCAGCACAGTGGTGAGTTATGCTGTGGTGAGACCACCCCTGTTAGGCCTTCACTGTAGTATTTGTAGCTGTCGCTCTGGGAACATAATTTAAACTAAGTCTGTCTCCACAAGGAGCCTGACAATACTGCATCACTCTCTGAGGTTTTGATGATAATGACATGTAAGTAAATAACATTGGAAGCATTTCGCACATTAACTGGGAACATGGTAAATGTGCAATAAATGCAATTCATCGTTATTCATTGGCCATAGAGGTGAGAAGAGGTTGATTGCCGGACTACCGCTGTACTTGATTTACAGTCTAGCTCCAGGAAAATTAGAAGTCAAAAATGCGGTTAATGTAAATTTGTACTGCGACTCAAACACCACTCTATGAATTAAATGGTAAGCAACTTATAATTTAAGAGCAAAATGACGGTAATTGGGAGATTTCAGAGAAAGTGATGCATAGTTGCCGATAACAGGAATAAGCTCAAGAGGTCTCTTGCACTGCGTGGTGCTTAGTATACTTTGAATAACAGAGAGTTAGGTGTATTCACCCCAGAAATGATAACTGTGCACTGTCATAGTTGTTAGCCGGTTTAACAGCTCCTCCATGCGGATACAACCACTTCAAAACGCCAGACTGGTGGCTCAGGCCTATAATTCCAGACTTCAAGAGGATGAGGCAGGAGGATTGCCGTAAGTTCAAGGTCAGCTGAGACTAGGTAGTAGGTCGCAGGTCAGCCTGAGCTAGAGTGTGAATGGCTGTATAAGGACTACATTTAATTTTATCTGTCAGCTTAAAAAATATGCTCAATGGGTTAGTGCACGGGGGTGGGGGGTGGGCTGAGTTTGAATCCCCAGAGCCCATATGAAAACCTGGCGTGGGTGTCTGTAACTCTAGCGACCTCTGAAGGGGAAGGTAGGAGACAGAGATAGACTTCCCAGAAGCTAGCCTGGCATGTGCAGTGGGAAAAACAGCAGAGAGCCTGCCGCAAGCAAAGGGAACAGTGAGGACAGATACCCATGGTTGCCCTCTGACCTCGACATGTACATCCTGTCATGTGTACACATGCACACATTGCACACGCGTGTGCATGCGCACGCACACACACACACACACACACACACACACACACACCAGACGTTAATATGCTGGGCCCCAGAATTCTGGAGGCAGAGGCAGGCAATATCTGTGATTTTAAGGCCAGCCTGGTCTACATAATGTGAGTACCAGGCCAGCCAGGGCTAGAAAGAGAGATTCTGTCTCAAAACACAAAAGCAAAAGTTAATATCGTTTGTCAAAATAAGGCAAAAAATAAGAACAGTGAACACTAGTGAACATCAAAGCACCAAGGACAAAAGGAAGCCTGAAAACTTAAGCTCCTCCCTGCTACCCACAGCCCGTGTAGCTCACTCTGGGTGGTCATCAGCCTTTTGGGTTGAAAACCAAATCAAAGTCTTTGCTTAGCCCTTCTAACTTATCGACTGCAGATCACATAGCCCAACGCACAGTTTCTAGCAGTGATAATGGAGAACCTCAATTGGGCTTTATGCCTGGAAACTTTAGCTCTAAAACATGCTTGCGTTGACAGGAAACATAGGCAACAGCTGCAGTCAGTAAATAGTTTGAGGGACTTTTTTCCCCCTCTTCTTTTTTTGTTTTTTTTTGGGGGGGGCAGGGTTTCTCTGTGTAGCCCTGGCTGTCCTGGACTCACAGCGATCTACCTGCCTCTGCCTCCCTGAGTGCTGGGGTTAAGGGCCTGCGCCACGATACCCTCTTCAGCCAGTAAGTAGCTATTCCGGGCTTACCTTGTTTTTTTTTTTTAACCTTGAGAACAACAACAAGAACAACGACAAACCTCTAATAACAGATAAAGATCTCCATACACAAAAATCTTTCCTCAGCTAAAACACTGCAGCTTTCTCCTCCTCCTCCTTCGTGGGGGATAGAATCTTGCTGCATGGCCAAGCCTGGCCTGGAACCCTGTGCAGTTCTAGCTCCGACCTAACGCTTAAAAATCTTCCAAGTCTGCCTTCTGTTTTGTTTTTGTGGGTTTTTTGTTGTTGTTGTTGTTGTTTTTGTTTTTTGTTATTTTGAGACAGGGTTTCTCTGTGTAGCCTTGGCTGTCCCGGACTCCCTTTGTAGACCAGGCTGGCCTCGAACTCACAGCGATCTGCCTGCCTCTGCCTCCCGAGTGCTGGGATTACAGGCGTGTGCCACCACGCCCGGCCCACGTCTGCCTTCTAAGTGCCGAGATTATGATCGTGTGCCAGCACTCTGGCTTTTAACTAATTTTTTTCCCTCCAAGACAGGGTTTCTCTGTGTAGCCTTGGCTGTCCTAGACTCACTTTGTAGACCAGGCTGGCTTCGAATTCATGAAGATCAGCCTGCCCCTGCCTCCCAAGTGCTGGGATTAAACACATGCACCACCACTGCCTGGCTAATTTTTTTTTAAACTTTATTTTAATTTATGTTGGTGAGGATGATGATGATGATGTGTGTGTAGGGGTCAGAGGTCAGCTTGATGGAGCCAGGTCTCCCTATTTATCTTCATGTGGTTTCTGGGGGTTGACCTCAGGTGGTTAGGCTTGCACAGAAAACACCTCTTACTAGCTGAGCCGTCTCACGGCCCAGTCTAAGTAAATTCTTAATGAACTTTAATTCCAAACTTCAAACATTAGGCCAAATCAATCAGGCTTGTTTATTCCAAACAAACATCTTTAGAGGATCCACTGGGCCTGGCCATTTCCATAGAAATGAATAGAGCCAAACAACTGTGACTCTTGATTGGAACATTACCTAAAATGAAAGGCTGGCTCTAGATTCTGAGTAGCACCCAACTAAATTGGTTCAGTTCAATAGTTATTTTCTGGGTGTTTGCTATGTGTTAGCAGTGTGATCTGCCTCTGTAGGCTTAATATTCCAGTGCAGAAGGCAGACTTAAAGCCGGGCCTGGTGGCACACGCCTGTAATCCCAGCACTCAGGGAGGCAGAGGCAGGCGGATCTCCGTGAGTTCGAGGCCAGCGTGGTCTACAAAGTGAATCCAGGACAGCCAAGGCTACACAGGGAAATCCTGTCTCAAAAAAGACAAAACAAAACAAAAAAAACAAGGAAGAAGAAGAAGAAGAGTCAGATAAGCAAGCAATCACGCAAACATCACAGACAGGTGGGATGTAATAAAAGCTTGCAGTGTTCTCATTCTTTTGCTTCCCCCTCTTTTCAGCAAGGTGGAGGCCGCCAACTTCCGGGGCCACATCAGTGACTCTCAGGCAGCCCCCGCCCCACTCCTGCCTGTCTATGAGCTGGACGGGGCTCCCACAGCTGCCCAGGTGCTGGTCATGGGCCCTGATGACTTCATTGTGGCCACAGTCAGGTATGATAGCTCAGGCTTAGAACCAGCAGCAAGAAATCATTCCAACCAAGATGGAAGTGCTAGGGGTTGGGTGGGGGCGGAGGCTGCCACAAGCCTCACCCAACCCCACTTCTACCCACCAGCTCCCTGAACCGGCCTTTTGGAAGTGGCCTCCTCACTCCCTCTGGGATCCTTCTCAACAGCCAGATGCTAGACTTCTCCTGGCCCAACAGGACTGCTAACCACTCTGCACCCAGCCTGGTAGGGTCTCGCTTCTCACACTCCGGGGGGCGGGGGGCGGCAGGGCTTGAGGCTAGGTACAACAGGCAGCACCATAGGGCC
Source organism: Acomys russatus (assembly GCF_903995435.1). Taxonomy (NCBI): domain Eukaryota; kingdom Metazoa; phylum Chordata; class Mammalia; order Rodentia; family Muridae; genus Acomys; species Acomys russatus. The sequence goes on along the minus strand of NC_067140.1, from coordinate 4,825,195 downwards.
CCTTTCTTCACTATTTCCTTTAAGGAAACAAGATGTTCATCTCATTCCCATCCCTGCTAAGTCTGGAGCATGGAGGCCGGTGGGTCTAAGGAACCCTTGTGCCATTCATGATCTCAGTGTGGCTAGGGAAAGTCTTGCCTCCTTTCTGGACTGTGAGATCATTCACCCCCATTTAGTGTTTGGGAATCCTTCTAACATTAGAGGCATAAGATTACAAAATGCTGGGCTATTGGTGCTCAGATCTGTGACTGGACACCAAAGAGGGACCAAGAGGTGGAACTTAGATATTACCGTCCACTGGGAGACCAGCTCTTCTGCCCCTGCAAACTTTCCGTAGGGCAAAGACACAGAGACGGTCCAGTGGTAATTCTACTGTGCATTTTTCTTGGTTCAGTCTTTTCCCCTGCCATCCATACCTGCCTCACGGTTCCACTTTTCACTCGCCTCTCACTACTCAAGTCTTCCTGGAACACACGAACAGCACATTGCTGCCAAACTTGTGGACCGTGTAGAAGAAAAGAGGTGGGAAGGGTGGTGGACTGGCCTGTTCCCTGCGTTATCCCACTCTCTGTCTCCCTTTCTCATCTCTGCCCTCTGGCAACAGGAGAACTCGGTGCAGCCAGGGAAGCGGCCTCTCTCTTTCCTGCTGCCCACTGTAGTCCGACCAGCAGACGGACTCTGTGGGACCTACCTCGCCCTGGGGGCCAACGGAGCTGCCCGAGGCCTCAGTGGCCTGACCCAGGTGAGAGCTACTCCACTGTGGGTCTTTTGTCGGTCAGGAGCCACGCTGTGACCTGGTCTGCAGATGTCCCATGTAAACTCTGGGTTTTTTTCCATCCCTTTCCAGCAGTCACAGGCTAGACTGTATTGTGCCTGACCTATGCTGGCCACAGATGTGCTGGGCTGGGATTCATAGTGCAAGTGGGGCCCTGAAGATCTCTGTCTCCATGAGTTTCAGGGGAAATTGTAGGACCAGTCAAATGAAGAAGTGATCTAGAGTCTGGCTGCCTGTGTTCCATAAGCCTCAAATCCCATCACCCCCTGATCTGTCTCTGAATAGACCACCAGCCCTCCGTAAGGGTCTTATTTTGAAAGGAAGGTCCCGTTGCTCTCCAGAGTACCTTAAGCCAGTTCCATGAGTGCCTCGAGCACCCTACGCACACCGGGCTCGCATTCCGACAGGTGGTGATGAGCTAACTCTGCAATTGGAGTCCCTTGAGTTCAGCTGAAGTGCTGCCAGTCTTCAACTGTGTAATTAAAGCTAGGGAAATCGCTTAGCCTCTCTTGAGCCATCGTATCCTCATCTGTGGAGCAGATCACAGTAGTTAATATCACAGACGCCTTACTAAGTGCTAGGCACTATGGTGTGTGTGTGTGTGTGTGTGTGGTGTGTGATGTATGTGTGTGTGCAGGTGTGTGTGTGTATGTGTATTCCTGTGTGTGTATATATGTGTGTGTGTGTGTGAGTGTTGCGTGTCTGTGTGTGTTAGCCCCTTTAACTCTCCCGACTTTGGAAGGAATGATGTTTCGAGTTCACAGGAAACTGAAGCTCAGAGAGGCTAAACAGCTAGCTCAAGTTCATTCAGCTGTAGCTTTGAGTAGAAAGCTGAGTTCCAGAGTCTACCCAGCCCCTAACCACTGAGCTGGAACTCCCCACATTGTTCCCTGAACCCCCCTGTTAACCCTGCCTTGCCCAGAGAGAAGGGAAGGAAGCCCTGGGAATGACAGCCCACTAACGCTAGGAGCGCCTCTTCCTAAAACGCTAAAAGGGAGTCACACTTTTTCTGTCTCTCAGATTCTTCCTCTGTAAAATGGGGACAGCTGCCATAGGTCACCTATTTCCAAGGCCGTGACACACCCAGTGTGAGCTTTCTAAAGACTAAAGGGTTTGGGCTGAGCACAGGAACCGTGGCATCTTGAATCGTTGTTTTTTGAACAGCTCTGATGATTTTGCTTCTTGCCTGCCCTTAGGTTCTATTGAATGTCCTGACCTTGAACCGGAACCTGAGTGACAGCCTGGCCCGAGGACGCCTCCACCCAGACCTGCAGTCCAACCTCCTGCAGGTGGACAGTGAGTTCAGAACCGACTCCTATAGGCGGGCACAAGGGTGGGCGGAGAAGGGCTCTTCCCAAACTTTCCCTGCCTGGACCAACACTGACTTCCTTTTTGTGACAAATTCCTGTCAGACCAATGTAAGATCTGGGGACTGGAGCCATCTTGGCATTTCCTGACTTTGAGACCTTAGGAAAGCCATGTCTCCACTCTTGAGACTTCGTTTCCCCTCTATAAAATGAGATACAGCTATCTTCGCGCAAACTTCCATTCAGTAGTGTGTGATGAGCACACCTACTATGTGTCAAGCCTACTATGTGTCAAACATCATCCCAGCTATGAGGGGTACCACGCTGATAGGCAGACAGGAAAAATAATCAGAGAAATGTGAGCTACCAAGGGGAGGGTCAAGCTCGGCCGCAGCATCAGAGTAGGGCGTTATAATGGTACTTACAGGGGCCGGAGGCCTCTCTTTGGTGACATCTAAGCTGAGATCTGAAGAGAGAGAAAGCCACCGCCATGCCAAAAACTGGGGCAGAGCTTTGTAGGCTAAGAACAGGTACGGAGAACTCGGGCCAGGATTAGGCTTCATGTGTTTCCAGAAATAAAAAGAGACTGAGAAAAAAAAAAAAAAGAGACTGAGGTGAGTGAGGACGTGAGAGGATCAGAAAGGAGAGCAGGGACCCGATTGTGAACTTCAGGGGTCTATGGTGAGGACAGAGTTGCCCCTAACAACAAAAGCTTCATTTTGGTCACGGCTTAGTTTTATAAATAGGAAAACATTGCACTTTTGAGTAGTTGTTATTGCAAAGCTAGTTCAAAGAGGATCCAGAATTGGTTGAGACAGTCCTTGCTTTGTCACTGTCATCACTGCTTTCCAGACAAAGAAGCTCATGGAGGTTATAAACTAGTCAAAAATCTACCAGCAAGTGGCTTTGGGGGTCTTCACAGCAGAGGTGGCGACTGGCTGTGCCTTGAATTAGGAGTAGTGATTCGACATAAATGGCTTTCTGGACAGAAGGAACAATCTGTCAAAGACCCAGGAAGAGTGGCATTGGAGACCGGGTGTTTCCCGAGCTTCTGAGTTTACCTGGCACCTCTGTGATATCACACAGGCTCTGTTTCACTCTGTGCATACTTTCTACAGAGTCCCTTCTTTTTCCTAAGTGCAGTTTTAATCTAAAGCTTATGATCACAAATAGGGATTATTTGCAACAAATAATTGATGAATAGCTATTTAAAAATAAACTATATTTAGGTTACAATTAGGTGGTGGTGTCTGTAGAAGGCCTGGAGGATCACTGTCACTGTTTAAGAAGGTCAGGAAATGTTAGAGAGCAGAATGAAACTTGATCCTTGCCATAATCAAAAGGACAAAAAAAAAAAAAAAAAAAAAAAGTAAAACACAAAGGATATAGATTTCTGGTGTGATTATTTTATGCTGTTCAATAATATGACATTTTCTAGTGGCCAGGCATGGTGGCCCACATTAAAGGATCTCAGTACTCAGGAAAGCAGAGATTGGTGGATCTCTGTGAGCTTGAGGCTAGCCTGGTCTACATAGTGAGTTCCAGAACAGCCAGAGTTACATACTAGAGAGACTCTGCTTCAAAAAATCAAATAAATATAATAATAATAATAAATTTTCTTAAGAACCACCTAAAACCATCCTTAGTGGGGACATAAGAAGACCAAATCTTTATAGAGGAACAAAGGAGGTCACATTAGCAAGTCTTATCATTGAGGTCTAAGTTAAGACACACCCAACCGGAGGAGAGACTCAGGGCCTGACTTGCTTTCCTCAGGGGAGGTGGATTGAAAAAGAGGAGAACATGAGTCTGGAAAAGCCCCTGGGATATGGCCCAGGGCAGAAGATGATGGAAACCTGAACTCAAACCAGAGGTTAAGCAGTCACAATCTCACAAATATAGACTTTTACAGGGCACTGACCTTTAAGCACTGAGAAGCAGTCACAAACAAGGCAACCATCCTTTTAAAAACCATAAATTAAAGAGAGAGACACAGTCAATCAGTAGAAACAGTAATAAATACTTTCGGGGGGGGGGAATCAGGGGTTGCTGGGTACAGTGGTTCATGCCAGAGTTCAAGGCCAATCTGCTCTACATAGCAACTTCCAGGCCAGCAAGGAATATACAATAAGATACTCTCTCAAACAAAACAAATGAAATAGCAGGATGTGACTAGGGATGTAGGACAGTTGGTATGAGCCTCTAGGTTCTATCCCAGTGCCATTTCAACTGGACCCTGCGGTGCTTGCCCTTAGTCCCCGCACTTGGGCAGTAGAGGCAGGAGCATAGGAAGTTGAAGGTCATCCTTGGCTACCTAGGGATATTGGGAATCTGAGGTCAGCCAGGGCCACATGAGACCCCCATTTCAAAAGGAAGAAGGAAAAAAAAAGGAAAGAAGGCAGTGTTAACCTGGCAAACAGGCATTCTAGATGATAGGGACATTCTCAAAGAGGTGCCTTTTGACCAAGGACAGGAATGAGGTAAAGGAGCCAACTGTGTGACTATCAAGGGGAAAGCATTTCAACCCAAAATAATAGCAGGTACAAAGGCCTGTGTGTAAGAGACAATATCCAGTTAGCCAGAGAGACAGCAAGGATGCCAGTATGCCAGAGACAGCAAGGACACCAGTATGCCAGAGACAGCAAGGGCGCCAGTATGGCCAGAGAGACAGCAAGGGCGCCAGTATGGCCAGAGAGACAGCAAGGACGCCAGTATGGCCAGAGAGACAGCAAGGATGCCAGTATGGCCCTGTGGAGAACAGAAGGGACTCAGGGGAAGACTTTAGAGAGGGACTGGTGACCCAGACAATAGTGAGCCTTAGAGGCTTAGGTGGACTTTAAATTTTATTTTAAGACTTGTCAGAGCTGTTGGGGGGTTTTGAGTAGGGGAAGAATGCTTTTGGCTTGTGTGTGAAGCTGTAAAGAAGGCAGGACTTGAGCATTAAGTGGACCATGCAGTAATCTTCATGAGTAATGATGGTGATTTGGAGATAGCGGCCAGGCCTTTTGCCATTACTAAGAATGACTGCTTAGGGCCGGGTATGGTGGCACACGCCTTTAGTCCCAGCACTTGGGAGGCAGAAGCAGGTGGTTCTCTGAGAGTTTGAGGCCAGCTTTATCTTCAGAGTGAGTTCCAGGACAGCTAGAGCTACATAATAGGGAAACCCGGTCTCAAAAAACAAAAGCCCCGCACTCGGGAGGCAGAGGCAGGCGGATTGCTGTGAGTTCGAGGCCAGCCTGGTCTACAAAGTGAGTCCAGGATGGCCAAGGCTACACAGAGAAACCCTGTCTCAGAAAAAAAAAAAAGCCCCAAGCAAAACCAAACCAAGCAAGAATGACTGCTTATTGTTGGTCCCTGACTGTGTGTAAGGCACCAAGCCCAGTGCTTTCCATACACTGTCTCCTATAATCCCTGCAAAAACTTTATGCAGCAGGTTCCCTATAACCTTCTCCCCCAACCCCCATTGTGTGCATGAGGACAGCGAGGCTCACAAAAGGAAAGCAAAGTCACACACTTCCTGCTTGTTGAAACAGTCGTGACTCAAATCTGACTGTGAGGCCCCTGAGTCAGTGCTCTGATGCACATATGCTATGGGGATGGTTTTCAGGTGAGTTCACGGAGGAAGAGATTGAGTTTCTGGAAGCCAGGGGTCACCACGTGGAGAAGGTAGACGTCTTATCCTGGGTCCACGGCAGTCGGAGAACCAACAACTTCATCATCGGTGTGAAGGACCCTCGGAGCCCGGATGCAGCTGGAGCCACCATCCTGTAGTGCATTGGGGTGGGCGGGAATCTCTGCTCCCCGCCTTTGCATGTTCCCAGAGTCCCTCTTTCTCCCAGGTTTGGTCTCAGGGGGACCCCATGGATGCCTCAGATCAGGAGTCAGAGGGGATACTTAGCAAATCCTATCCCAGAGTAACTGGAAAATTCTCCAACTGGAGGCCTTTGGTGGTAATGGTGACGTCAGTGTCCATGACCAGGCAGGCAGGACCTTGAGGAGTCAGATGGCCTGTCTGTCCTCTCAGCCATGCTATTCTTGAGCTTAGGGATGTGCTTGCAAACCCTTCTCAAGGGTCTCACAACCCCAACACCTTCAGACTGGTCTGACCTAGGCCTTGTGTTCCAGCCCCCTTTTTCCTGTACCTGGCCCCATTTCTTAAGTGACTAGGATTTTTTTTTTTTTTAATTGGCCATCATAGGGAGAAGTAATCCTCCCCTTCCACCAGGTTTAGGAATGGGCCTTGCATTTGAAGGTCTCCAGGCAGTCGGGTGGGGGTGTAGGGGGGGTGGGTATCAGCTCAGGGGCTCCATTTGCAAAGGGGGAAATTAAAGAAAGAATATTGCTTAAACCATGACTCTGACTTGAGTTCTGTTTGACTGATGTAGTCATCACTTTCCCATTGCTCTGATAGAATACCCGGCAAGATGCGACTTAAGGGAGCAAAGGTTTACTTTGGCTGGAGTTGGAGGTGATCTAGCCCATCAGGCAGGAGTGTCATGGTGACAGAACAGCTCCTAGCTATGGCAGGGGAGCTTGCTCAACCCTGGGCAGATCAGAGGGCAGAGACAAGAAAAGAAGGAGGGGGGGTCAAGCCTTATTCTCCAGAGACCCTCTTCCTTCAACTAGGCCCCACCACAGGGGTTCTATAACCTCGGAGAATGCCAAGGTATGCCCAGCCAGGGACCAAGAATTCTAACATATGTGGTTGGAAGTGGGAGTGAGAGAGAAGAGCTTGGCTCCCCCTGTCTCAGAAGCCCGTGGCACCAGGACAACCTGGAATCAAATTTAGGGGTTGTCCTTCCAAAACTTGTACTAGTAACTTTTATTGTAGACACCTGTCAAGAATGCCAAGCACTTTATGAGAACAGTCTTACCTAGTGTTTATCACAAACCTCATGAGCCAAATGCGAATACTGTTCTCACCCTTATTAGTGGAATGTGGGCAAACAAGTTGTTTAAAGGATTTGTCCAAAGTTTCTTACCTGGTAACTAGAAGGACTTGGGTTCAGTCTCAGATGTCTGACTCTACAGCTTATATTCTGAGCTAATTTCACAACAACTGGCTGAGGTTTTTGTTAAGAACAACACTTCACATGACAAGTACCTTTCACAGGAAATGCCATTTATGCATTCTGTGTTAGTTATTTTCTGTTGTGGTGACAAAACACCATGGCCAAGACAGTTTAAGAAGAAAGACTTATTGGCGTATGGTTCCAGAGGGTTAGTGTCCAAGGTGAAGGTGTCCAACGGATGGCCGAGGCAGTGGCTGAGAGCTCACATCTTGATTTGCAGGTAGGAGACAGAGAGAGCACTAGGAGTTGCTGGGAGTCTTTTGAAACCTCGAAGCCCAGCCCCAGTGACACAGCTTCTCTAACAAGGTCACACTTAATCCTTCCCAAACAGTCCTACCAACTGGAGACTAGCTACTCAAACATATGAGCCCATGGTGTGTGTGTGTGTGTGTGTGTGTGTGTGTGTGTGTGTGTGTGTGTGTGTGTGTGTGAGGGGGCGCTTGCATTTTAACTACTACATGTGTGTCTATTATCCACTAGATCTCAGACACTATATGTCAGGCCTAAACAAGACAAACATTAAGTAGAGAGTGGCGGAGATGGCTTAAGGGGTCAGAGCACATCCCCCAGCATGCACAAAGCCCTGGGTTCAATCTCCACCACCACAAAAATATAAAACGAGCAAACAGGAACTAGTGGTACAGAGAAGTAAGGTACAGTGTGGTCACAATAAGCCCTAAAGCATTTGCCATATGTATGTTACAGATGTAGCAATTATTCAAATATTTCAGAAATATATAATATAGTTGGTCTACACTCCTAAAGAACTCACTTTCCAAGGATAACACTATCAATAATTTAGCACTTGTTCCTCTAGCTTTCTTTTTATCTGCACATTTATAGGTTATGTTTAGATAGTAAAAATAGAGCTATACTTTCACAACTGCCACCTTTCCCCCCCTCCTCTGGCTGCTAGGACTCACACCAGTCCTCTGCCATCACCTCCCAAAAACTTGGACTATAGGCATGAGCCACCGCATCCAGCTAAGATTCTTGAATATTAAAACCCTGATAACTTAGGAAGTCTTTCAATACTGCTCCAGTACATGGGAGATAAGACAGAAGGATCATAATTTCAAGGTCAGCCTGGGCCAGTGGTGGTGACACACAGCTTTAATCACAGCACTGAGGAGGCAGAGACAGGCGGATCTCTGAGTTCAAGGCCAGCCTGGTCTACAGAGCTAGTTCCAGGAAAGCCAGGAGTACACAGAGACATACTGTCTTGGGGGCAAATCAAAGCCATCCTGGGCTACATAGCAAGTGTCTCTCAGAGAGAGAGAGAGAGAAAAGAAGAAGGAGGAGGAGGAGAGAAAAGAAAAGAAAGGGAAAGTCCCCTTATTACTCAGTATATGAGGTATGCAGGATACTAAATTTTACTCCATGAAATGTATTACGTGTCTACTCTGTCATGCATGGCCCAAGGCACTGGAGACACTAGTGAAAAAGACTAGTAGCCGGGCGTGGTGGTGCACGCCTTTAATCCCAGCACTCGGGAGGCAGAGGCAGGTGGATCTGTGAGTTCGAGGCCAGCCTGGTCTACAAAGCAAGTCCAGGATGGCCAAGGCTACACAGAGAAACCCTGTCTCGAAAAAAACAAAAGAAAAAGAAAAAGACTAGATCTTCTAGTCCTAATTACTTTTATTTTATTTAGACTATATTATATTGTGGTAGCATAAGAAACACTGGAAAATTTGCCCCCTATTAAGAATATAACTTGGGCTCACTAGGAAATGAGATAAGAAACTTGGAACTTTGAAGAGTGTCACAATATTCTCTCAGGCCTCAAATAATATAAGGTTAAAAGTACTTAATTATTAATTTTTGGCATTTCCTTTACTGTATGTTGGAAGGGTCCCAGGCTGGCCTCAATTTTACTGTGCAGCTGAGGATAACCTTGCGTTTCTGTCCTCCTGCCTCTACCCCCAAGTGCTTAGATTACAACCATGTGCTACCATGCCTGGTCTATGTAATGCTGGGAACTACATTTAGATATTTCATACATGCTAGGCAAGCACTCTACCAACCCAGATCAGCTCTTAGAGGCTCTCTAGCCTGTTGTTCTAAGTGAAAATCCCAAACATTCTATTTTACCAATGAAGACTCAGGAGCCAGATGCTGAGGTGGAAACCTGCTAGCTCAGACAGGAAGAGAAAGCATCCAGCTGACCTTCCTACTCAGCTCAGGTCCGGATGGAAAAGGCCCCAAGGGCTCACTACCTCAGCTGACAGCCCAGGAGGAAAAGCCAATAAACTCAAGGCCAAAGGCCAAGGAGCTGAAGAGCTAAAGAGCTAAAACCAAAAAGCCCATTCTACTTCTCCATACCGTCTTAAACATCATTCAACTCAAAGTCCCTTCTGTTCTTTAATCCCTGTCAGCTGGTTTCTTGCTCTGCATCTTGACCTAGGGTTAATTTTATTAAATCCTGTATACAGAAAGCTCTTGGATTAAAGGTGTGTGTTAGGGCTTAACCACACGAAACAAAAGACAAGTTTTTACAGTTCACCATCTCAGGGATCACAATAGGGTTAAATATCCTGCAACACTAGCCCCTTGCTTAATATTAGAGTTTAAACGATTATTGCACTAGTCAATTTTATTGACAAGTCTTCTTGCTGTAATTCAGAGATATTTCCACAAAAAAAAAAAAAAAAAAAAAAAAAAAAAAAAAAAAAAAAAAAAAAAAACCGGGCCAATTACATCATTAAAAGACTCAAGAATTATCCCAGCACTTAGGAGGCAGAGGCAGGAGGATCACTGTGAGTTTGAGGCCAGCCTGGTCTACAGTGTGAGTTCCAGGACAGCCAAGGCTAACACAGAGAGGACTCTGTCTCGAAAAAACAAAAAAAACCAAAACGAAATCAAAAGACTCAAGAATTTGCCAGTGGCAGTGGCGCACGCCTTTAATCCTATCGCTTGGGAGGCAGAGGCAGGAGGATCTCTGTGAGTTCAAGGCCAGCCTGGTCTACAGTGTGAGTTCCAGGACAGCCAAGGCTATGTAGAGGAACCCTGCCAAAACAAACAAGATTGAAGATGTCAATAAATAAATAGGAATGGGACCAAGAGCGCAGTTCTGTTGTACAGCACTCGTCGTTTAGCGTGCACTAAGTTCTGGGTTTGAGCCCTAATATTGCAAAATAGTAACATTAAATGTGAACAGATATCTGGGCGTGGTGGTGCACGCCTGTATTCCCAGCACTTGGGAGGCAGAAGCAGGTGGATCTCTGTGAGTTCCAAGCCAGCCAGGTCTACAAAGTAAGTGCAGGACAGCCAGGACTTACAGAGAAACCCTGTCTTGGGAAAAAAAAAAAAATGTGGACAGATAAAACAATCTGACCCAGAAACTGCATTGTTAGGTTTCAAGAACAGTCCCGCACTGAGCACCCGAACACCAGACTCGGGTTGAAAGATGCTTACTGAATACTTAAGCAAGAACTGACCAGACGGAGGCACAGTCTGAACTCAGGAGCCAGACCATGCCATTGAGCCACTTTCAAATTGAGTTTTTAACAGAAAAAAAAACACAACCAGGCAGGAGAACAATTTTTTTTTTCAGGTACAGTGTGTTTACCCAACTTAGAAGAATTATTCTTCATTGTATCTAGGTAGCTAGACAAAGCACTTTAAGCTGATTGGTGGGGTTTAAGGTAGAGGAGTACTTGGGGGCTTTCTAGCTCTCTGGGAGTAAGGAACATAGCATGATGTTGAAGTCTTTAACTCTAGTAGAACATACATATATTTTTAGCTCAAGCAGAGCAAACATTTATCATCTTTTTAATTTTATTTATTTATTTTTTTAACTCTAAGCAGCAAGCTTTGACCTTTTCTGGTTTCAGGAACGTAAGGCCTGAGAACTTGAACTTAATTTCACCTTATGGTCAAAATGGAGATTGGAGTAATATGGCTTCTGATATGCTAAGAGCAATAGCTGGTGTTAACAGAAGAGATACAGTCATGCTAAGAACTAAAATAGGTGTCAACAAAGGGCTATTGTTAGTTGAAAGGAAGGAAGGAAAAAGAGGGCTGGAGAGATGGCGCAGTGGTTAACTCACTATTTACTCTTGCAGAGGACATCAGTTTGATTCCCAGCACCCACGTGGTAGTTCACGACTACCTGTAACTCCAGTTTCAGGGGACCCTGCTCTTTGCTTCTGCCAGAAGCAGACATGACCACAGACATATACACATGCAAAACATCCACACACATAATTATCTTTAAAGGAAAGAGATTAGTTTGGGCAGTGATGGCACACGCCTTTAACTCCAGCACTCGGGAGACAGAGGCAGGTGAATCGCTGTGAGTTCGAGGCCAGCCTGGTCTACAAAGTGAGTCCAGGACAGTCAAGGCTACACAGAGAAACCCTGTCTAAAAGAAAAAAAAAAAAAAAAAAAAAAAAAGGAAAGAGATTGGAGAGCCAGATTTAGTGGTGCATATCGATAATCTCAATACTCCCAAGGGACTATGGCAGTGGGAATCACAGAATTTGAAGCCAGCTTGCACTACCAAGTGATTTCTGGACCATCCTGGACTACAGAATAAAATACTATCTCAAGAAAGAAAAAAAGAGGAAGAGAGAAGGAACTGAGGTTTTTGGACTCAGATCCAATAGATTTTCGTTTGTTTGGTTTGGTTTTTTTGTTTTTCAAGACAGGGTTTCTCTGTGTAGCCCTGGCTGTCCTGGAACTCACTCTGTAGACCAGGCTCGCTTTGAACTCAGAGATCCGGAGGTAGAGGCAGGCAGATCCTGGATGCTCACTGGCTAGTCTAGACAGAACAGTGAACTTCTGATTCTTCTGATTCAGTGAACTTCTGATTCTTCATTGCAAGTTCCAGGATAACTGGACCTACACAGAGAGGCCATGTTTCATAACAAAACAAATGACTACCCCCCCCCTTTTTTGTTTTTTTCAGGACAAGGTTTCTCTGTGTAGCCCTGGCTGTCCTGAATTTGCTTTGTAGACCAGGCTGGCCTTGAATTCACAGTGATCCACCTGCCTCTGCCTCCTGAGTGCTGGGATTAAAGGCGTGCACTACCACGCCCAGCTTAACAAAAACTTTTAAAATATTTCTTAGGATATTCTACCCTACCCCCACCCCTAACAATGAGATAAGCATTCCTTCCAGCTCCTAGGAAGCAGAGGCAGGTGGATCTCTGTGAGTTCAAGGCCAGCCTGGTCTACAAACAGAGTTCCAGGACAGCCAGGGCTACACAGAGAAAGTCTATCTCAAAAAACAAGCACAAACAAACAAACAATGCATTCTGTGTGATTCCATTTACAGTACATAAATCTTAACAGTCTAATCTGTGAAGTGAGAAGTCAGAACACTGTTTACCCTAAGAGGAGTCCTAGAAATTTCTAGAAGATAGCTTGAAAGGACCTTTATGGTACTCCTAATATATGTCCAAGTTCTCTGCTCTCTTCTCCCTCCCTCCCTCCCTCTGCCAGCCCCTTCTTTCTCCCTGTCCTCTCCTCTCCTTTTTTCTATAGTGTGTGTGTGTGTGTGTGTGTGTGTGTGTGTGTGTGTGTGTGTAAGCACCTTTACTTGCTGCACCATTTCCCCAGCCTATTTCTTGTTTCTCGATATGGGTGCTGATTAGACATGTGTGTTGTATTTTGTGAAGACTCACATTTATACATGTTTATGCCTTTGCATTATTCTCCAACAGAAGTTTTTAAATTGCAAGGAACCGGAGCTATGGCTCAGGGGTTCGGAGCACTGGCTGCTCTTGCAGAGGGCCTAGGTTTGGTTCCCAGAGCCCACACTGTCTCATAATTGAAATGCGGACTCTAAGGAATCTAATGCCATCTTCAGGCATGCATGAGGTCCATATTCAGGCATGAAGGGAAAACCTTCATATATGTTAAATAAAAATCTTAATTTTTTTTTAGATTCTTTTTTTTACGGTTTATTTATTTTATACATATATGAGTGCTGTTTCCACATGTACACCTGCTTGCTAGGAAAGAGCTTCAGATCCAAGTATAGATGGTTGTGAATCACCATGTGGTTGCTGGGAATTGAACTCAGGACCTCTGGAAGAGCAGACAGTGCTCTTAACCTCTGAGCCATCTCTCCAGCCCTTAAATTTTTTTCTTTAGCTTTACTTTTCCAGAATATATTGAAAACAGATCTTTAAACATTAAGATTATCTGCCTTGACAGGAGCCTCACATAGCTGTCCTCTGAGAGGCTCCACCCAGCAGCTGATCCAAATAGATGCTGAGACTCACAGCCAAGCATTGGGTGACGTGTAGGGAGTCTCGTAGAAAGGATAGAAGGGCCACAAGGGGACAGGAGCTCCACAAGAAGACAAACAGTGCCAATTAACCAGGGCCCAGAGGGGCTTGTGAGGACTGGACCTAGCCCCCCCGCCCCACAGATGTAGCTCAGGCTTCATGTGGGGCCCCTAGTAAGGGTAACAGGGACTGTCTCTGATATGGACTCTGATGCCTGGTTTGTTGTTGTTGTTGTTGTTGTTGTTTGTTTGTTTTTATCACTCCTTCCCTAGCTCAATCGTGATTGGACTTGATCTGCTGGGAAGTGTTGTTGTTGGGGCTCGCCTTTTCTGGGTAGGGGAGGGGGGAAGGGGGAAGAGTGAGGGAGGGTGGGACTGGGAGGAGAGGAGGGAGGAGAGGCCTATGATCAGGATGTAAAGTGAATAAATAAATTAATTAAAAAAGATTATCTGTCTTCAGGGAGGTCATTTTTTGATGCTGTTCAGTCTTTTCTATCTTGTAGTTATCACTCTATTTCTTCCATTTTTAATCATTTCTTCCTGAAGAAAAAGCCAGTTTGCCCACGTTAAGCATTTATAGTATAAATGTTATAACAAGTATTGCTTCCCTTAAGGAGTTCCTCCATTTGTCTGTGTATCAAGGCACTTTACTGCCCCATACTGGTCAACTGTCAATGAATTTACACAGTACGATGTTTGCCCTGTGAACGGCACCTACTGAGATGTGGTGTGTCTAGCTAAGGTGTCAAACCTTATCTTTTGGCCATTTTGTGATGAACCCTGAAAACAGCAGGGTGCTGATGCTCTGACCCTGTTTATTATTGCTGTTTCCCCCCATACAAGATAGTGATGGCCATCGCCAGTTCTTCTTCTTCTTCTTCTCCTCCTCCTCCTCCTCCTCTTCCTTCTTCTTCTTCTTCTTCTTCTTCTTCTTCTTCTTCTTCTTCTTCTTCTTCTTCTTCTTCTTCTTCTTCTTCTTCTTCTTCTTCTTCCTTTTTTGGTTTTTCGAGACAGAGTTTCTCTGTGTAGTCTAGGCTGTCTGGGACTCGCATTGTAGACCAGGCTGGCCTCGAACTCACAGGGATCCACCTGCCTCTGCGTCCCAAGTGCTGGGATTAAAGGTGTGCGCCACCACCGCCTGGCACCAGTTCTTCTTATATGTTTCTAATTAAATCCCAAATTCAAACATTTGTTTGTTTGTTCTGTTTTGGGACGGTTCACTATGTAGCTCTGGCTGGCTGTCCTGGAAATCACAAAGATCCTTCTGAGTCTGCTTCCCAAGCACTGGGATTTAAAAGCATGTGCCACTATGCCCAGCCAAATTTGCTTTTTGTTTTTGTTTTGTTTTGTTTTTGAGACAGGGTTTTCTGTGTAGTCCTTTCTGGCCTGGAACACACACACACACTCTCTCTCTCTCTCTCTCTCTCTCTCTCTCTCTCTCTCTCTCTTACTCTCTACCAGGCTGGCCTGGAACATAGAGATTTGCTTGCTTCTGCTTCCCAAGTGCTGGGATCAAAGGTGTGCACCACCGTTGCCCAACAAATCTTGTTTATAATCTGATGCTATGGTACTGGTTTTGTCTAAACTCATTTGTTTGTTTTTGGATAAAAGAAATAAAATTCATACAATATATTCTGATGATGCCTTTCTCCTCTCCCAACTTCTCCCAGATCCTCCCCACTTCCCTACCCACCCAGCTGCTCCCTCCCTCCTTCCCTCTCTCCCTCTTTTCTAAAAAAACAAACAACAAAGAAACTCACACACACACACAAAACACAAAACGAGAAAGCAAAATATACAAGCAAAAGACCAACAAGACCACGGGGGGCGGGGGGTGAAGAATGAAAGAATAAAACACTCAAAGCTTTATGAAACAAAATGTCTGAAAAATACTACTGAATGTATTTTGTGTTGGCCATCTACTCCTGGAATGGAGCCTCCTCTCAACTGTGGTTAATAGATTCCATATTTTAAAAAACTATTATTTATTTATTTATTCACATTACATCTCAATTGTTATCCCATCCCTTGTATCCTCCCATTCCTCCCTCCCTTCCTCCCATCTTTCCCTTACTATAGATTCCATTTTAAAAGACTAATTTTTCCTTCACAAGCTGGTACCAATTGCAGATAGCCTCTTGGCTAGGGGTAGGAGCCTGTCTGCAGCTCCCCCTGTCATCCTGAACCCTGTCTAGTTGAGTCTGTCATGGCCCTGTACGTACTGCCACAGTCTCTGTGGGTTCATATGTGCATTGGTCCTGTTGTATCTGGAGGATGCTGTTTCCTTGGAGTCATCCATCACCTCTGGCTCTTAAGATATTCCCACCTCCTCTTCTGCATAGTCCCTGACCCCTAAGGGAGGGCTTGATGAAGACATTCCATTTAGTCCTAGGCACTCCCAATATCTCTCACTCTCTGTGCATTGCCAAGCTGTGGGCCTCTGTGTAAGTTCCCATCCACTGCAAACTTCTCTGATGATGGATGAGTGAGGCACTGACCGATACCGTTGATCCATACCTCTAGTTCTTCGATTTGCTTTTTTTCTTTGCCCTAAGTCAGAATCCAGAGTAATCCTGTGTGTTGTGGGACTATTCTTCTTGTTCAAAATGTTCCGTGAAACAGCCTCTCTCAAAGCGTCAGCTACTCTGCTGCTTGTTAGTGGTAGCATTTGTGCCAAGCATGCTTCTGAGCATTTGTACATATTAACAACTTAAATCTCCCCACAACCTTAAGAGTTCAGAACCCTGGTATCTGCATCTTACAGATGAAGCAACAGAAAGATTAAAAGGGTAATTAGTTTCCCCCAGGAAGATCACAGTCTATTAGAGACACACAACAAAAGCCATGTAAAGATTTCAAAGCAAAGGGCTGGGAGGGTACTTGCTATGCAAGCATGAAGACCTGAGCATGAGTTCCCAGCACCCACTGAAAAGTTGAGCCTGGTGGCACACACTTGCAGTTCTGGCACAGGGAGGCAGAGACAAAGGGATCCCCGGAGCTCACTGGCCAATCAGTGAGCTCCCATAAGTAAGGCCAGCAGGGTTGCAAGATGTGACGAAGAATACTTGTCTGGCTTCCATGTGTGCACTGCGCCATGCGTGTATCCACACTCTCATATGTAGCACACAAATACACTTTAAAAGTAAGGTAGCCTTCACACATGTGCATACATGTTCACACACACACACACACACACACACGAGATAAAAGAGAAAATACTCTGGACCCTGAGAGACAAGTCATTTTTCTCCTTTTGGTCCTAGTTTCCTACCCTGTACAAGGAGGTTGCATCCGCCGGGTACCAAGTGGCTAGGAAGCAGCCGCTTTGCTTCAGTTCCACCTCGTAACCATCCTCCTGGATGATCCAACTCATGGCCTACTTTTGTTCCTATGCTGCCTTCCCATGAGCAGGAAGCAATTCTGTGGCCTATAACCCTATTACCTATACAGATGCCCAAGGGCTGCCTATCTCCCTACGTCTCTGTATCCTTGGACAGCCTTGAAAACCCAGGGACTTCAGTTTAAGGAGATGGACAACCAAGTAAAAATGATCAAAACCAAGCACTGTGGCTCATGCCTATAATCCCAGTGCTCACTCGGCAGATGCGGGAGGATCAGAAGGCCAAGGTCGTCCTCAGCTATAAAGCAAGTTTGAGGGCAGTCTGAGCTACATGAAACTCTCAAAACAAGAACAAAAAACTAGGGGCTGGTGAGATGGCTCAGCAGGTAAAGGTGTCTGCCACCAAGCCTGAGAACCCGAGTTTGCTCTCTGAAACTCACATTGTGGAAGGAGAGAACCAACCCCACATAGTTGTCCTCTGACCCCCACACACGCACTTTTGCCTAAGTATAAGCATGTCTACAAATATGCGCACATATATGCTTGCATGCAAAGTAAAATTTGTAAAATGCAGTTTTCTTTTCTTTTCTTTTCCTTTGTTTCTTTCTTTCTTTTTTTCTCTTTGGTTTTTCAAGACAGGGTTTCTCTGTGTAGCCTTGGCTGTCCTGGACTTTCTTTGTAGACCAGGCTGGCTTCAAACTCACAGCGATCCACCTGCCTCTGCCTCCCGAGTGCTGGGATTAAAGGCGTGCGCCACCGCTGCCCGGCTGAAAGGTACAGTTTTCAAAGAACTAAGAGTTTTTGTTTTTAAATGGGAGGCCGGAGGCTGGAAAGATGGTTCAATGGTTAGGAATGTGCATTGTTCTTCAGAGAAGCAGAACTAGATTCCTAGCATCCACATCCTATGATAGCAACTTTGGTCCCCGTGGGCATAGTACTCTTTAGCGCGCATGCGTACCCCCCCCCCCCATATACACATAACTGAAATAATAGTAATAGTACAACATTGAAGAGTGAGTTGGTGCCAGGCATGGTGTGAACACCTTTTATCCCAGCACTTGGGAAGCAGGACAAAGTTCTGTGGTTTCCAGGCCAAGCAGGGCTATACATTGGGATCTCATCTTAAAAGTGGGGATTGATGATGGCCTGGGGTGTGTGTGTGTGTGTGTGTGTGTGTGTATGCATATAAAATTTGTGATGGCTGTGCTTGGTTGTCAATGTGACAACACCTAGAATGAACTTCAATCCGGAAATGGAGGGCACAACTGTGATTCAGATCCTGGGCCACACCTTTTGCTGGA
Organism: Acomys russatus; assembly: GCF_903995435.1. Classification (NCBI taxonomy): domain Eukaryota; kingdom Metazoa; phylum Chordata; class Mammalia; order Rodentia; family Muridae; genus Acomys; species Acomys russatus. The sequence goes on along the minus strand of NC_067140.1, from coordinate 4,807,165 downwards.
AGTCCATATAAGGACAATGGAAGAAGGACGATTTCACTCTGCCCGCTTCCCCTCACCTTGCTAGCACATCCATTCCCTCACTGGCATTGGAGCCTACTTCTTTGGGATCCCAGCTTATACAGAAGACCAGCTGGGGCACCCAGGCTAGATTCTTGGACTTTCTCTTCACAGCTAGTCATTGTTAGATTAGTTGGACTACAGTCTCCTGTATGTCATCCCAGTACACATACATACATACACACACATATATGTACACACACACACACACACACACACACACATATATATATATATTTGTTGCCTTACTTGTGACTCTTAGAGACCCTGACTACATTCCAGCCACGCTAAGTGAACAGCTCAGTGGCACTAAGCACACCCACCACAATCATCTCTACTGTCCACACCACCATCCTTCAGGAACTGAAGCCCTGGACACATGAAAGAAAGGCTTCAAGACCCACGCTTCCTCCAGCCTCTGGGAACCACTAATCCAGCTTTATGAACCGACTGTGCACATAAGAGGAATCATACAATATTTGTTCTTTTGTGCTTAATTCACTTAGTATAATGGCAAGGCTCAACTACATTGTGGCATGTATCAAAAATTTTGTTCTTGCTGGGCGGTGGTGGCGCATGCCTTTAATCCCAGCACTCGGGAGGCAGAGGCAGGCGGATTGCTGTGAGTTCGAGGCCAGCCTGGTCTACAAAGTGAGTCCAGGACAGCCAAGGCTACATAGAGAAACCCTGCCTCGAAAAAACAAAGAAACAAACAAGAAAACCCCAAACAAACAAAACACAAGCAAACAAAAAATTTTTTCTTTTCTGTTTGTCCTGGGAATTGAATTGATGTCTTTGTTCAGGTCAAGCACATACTATCCTCCCAGCTCCTCCTTTTTGGAGGCTGAATAGTATTTCCCAACACAAGCTACGCTTTGCTCATCTTTCGTCTGTTGTTGGACATTTGAATTGCTTCCACTTTTTGCTTGTCATGACCAACTGCAAGCAGGGGTATGCAGTTTCAGTTTAAACACCTTAAGTTGGATGGAAATGCTGGCTCATGTAGTAATTCCATGTTTACCCTTTTGGGGAATTGTCAGGCTGTCTTCCACAGTTACAGTCCCGCTAGTAACACGGAAGGTTCTGGCCCCTCCATGTCCTTGCCAATGACTGTCATTTTCTATCTCCCTCTGCCCTTTTGAAACAAGGTCTCATGTAGCTCTGGCTGACTTCAAACTCACTGTATAGCTGAGGATGGCTTTGAATGGCTGGTTTTTCTGCTTCTACCTCCTGAGTAGGGGATTACAGGTGTTCAGCAGTCCAGAGGATCAGTCCCAGAGCTTCCTTCATGCACACTAGGCAAGAAATTTACCAGTTGAGCTATACCCCAGCCCCATTTTCTCACTGTGATTGTGAGTGTGTGTGTGTGTGTGTGTGTGTGTGTGTGTGTGTGTGTGTGTGTGTAGAAGTTGGTTAGGCTTCTTTCTTTATCACTATATTTATTTCTTTCTTTATTTTGGCTTTTCAAGACAGGGTTTCTATGTATAATAGAGCCCTGGCTGTCCTGGACTGGCTTTGTAGACCAGCCTGGCCTCAAACTCACAGAGATCCACCTGCCTCTGCTTCCCAAGTGCTGGGATTACAGGTGTGCACCACCAGGCCCAGCACTATCTTCTTTTTACAAGACAGTTTCTGCTGAACCTGGACCTCTGCAAAACTAGCTTTTGTTTTGTTTTGTTTTTGTTTTTTGAGACTGGGTTTCACTGTGTAGCTCCAGGTATCCTTAAGTTCACTCTGTAGACCAGGCTGTCCTGGGACTCAGAGTTAAAGGCATGCACCACCACCGCCTGGCTGGGAACTACCTACTGCACCCCCAGTGCTAGGATTACAGGTGCAGACCGTCACTCCAGACTTTTTATGTGGGTGCTGGGAGGTTAGACTTAAGTCCTTATGCTTGCATTTTCCATGTGCTGTTTACCCAGATCCTTTATTGTGATTTTGATTGCATTTTCCTAATCATTACTGAAGTCAAATGTTTTTCATGTGCTTATTTGCCATTTGTATGTTTTCTTTGGTGATTTGTCTATATTCAAGTCTCCCCACCCCCTTCACCCCAACACTAGATAGAAAAGAAACAAAGAGAGAGGGGAAAGGAGAGAGAGAGGGGAAGAGATAGAGAGACAGAGACAGAGAGAGAGACAGACACATGCACACACACACACACACACACACACACACACACACAGAGAGAGAGAGAGAGAGAGAGAGAGAGAGAGAGAGAGAGAGAAAGAGATCCTGAACTTAATTTCTTCTTATTTTTTTGTTTTGTTTTGTTTCTTTGACCACAGCTAGTAACAATCACCAACCTCCCTGATGACCAACAACCACCCACACCCTCTCTTGGGGCCCTAGCATCTATGTACACTCTGAAAAGTTCCAAGAATTCCAAATGTCACACAATCGCAGAAATTATCTGCAGCTGGCAAAACCACGCTTCTACTAGAGCACCAGGCAAATCATAGTCAGCTGTTGTGGACAGTCTAAAGCAGCCCTGCCTCCATACATCTGGGATTAAAGTGAAAGCACATCCTTATAATGGTTCTGTGTTTTTAAAGAAATCAAAATCCCAGAATTCTCACAAATATCACTACAGATGATGTCATCTCCAACTCTAGGTAGCTGGCTGTTGTCAAGACCCCATCTCTGCAGGATGAAGTAATCAATCATTTTTCATTCCAGTCTTCAGATTGATTAACCAAGCAGTTCATTCGCTCTATGATAAACAAAAGTGACCCTTTTGTTGTGCCACATTTTCAGGCTAACACACAAGAGTACATGTTATGCATTCTGTTTGCAAGACAATCATGAATTGACAAAATAAATTTAATGCTAGAAATCAGGATGATTCTTACCTTTGATGAGACAGACCTTCACTGGAAGGGAACAGAAGGGGATTTTCTGGTTGAACTGATCTGCAACATGATCTGGGTGGTGGTATCACAGGAACATCAGATAAACAACTTAGTAGGTGCACGGGGGAAAGAGCTTAGTAGGAAAGCATGCGTCTAGCATGTGCAAAGCCCGGAGTTCAAGTTCCCAGCACAGCAATAACAACAAAAAAGGCACACATATAATATTTTTATATTTTATTTATATGAATTATATAACTTTTAAAATAACTTCTTTATTTTTATTGTTTCTTAATTTTTATTTTATGTGTACTGGTGTTTTGCCTGCATGTATGTCTTGTGAGGGTGTCAGATCTTCAAGTTACAGGCAGTTGTGAGTTGCCATGTGGGTTCTGGGTATTGAACTCAGGTCCTCTCGAAGAATAGTCAGTGTTCCTAACCACTGAGCTGTATCTCCAGCCTCTAAATTATAACTTTTTATAAAATGAAAAATGAGAACATAAATTAATCAAGCCTTAGGAGAAATTAGTATGAATGTTCCTCAAACAATAAAAGGCCTATCATATAATCTAGCTATAGCATTCTCATGTAAGTATACCTAAAGAATCTAGGTTAACATACAACAGAAATACCTACACACTCATGTTTACTGTGCTATTATTCACAATAGCCAAGCTATGTAATCAGCCTAGAATACCATCAGGTGGATATAGAAGCTATTATACATACATACATAATTAAATATTATTTATCCATAAAAAGAATGAAATCAGCCAGGCAGTGGTGGTGCACACCTTTACTCCCAGCACTTGGGAGGCAGAGGCATGTCAATCTGTAAGATCAAGGCCAGCCTGAAATACGCCTGGTGATACAATGTCTACACCAGGGAGGTGATACAAAGACTAGCCAGGGAGGTGATACAATGTCTACACTAGGGAGGTGATACAATGTCTACACCAGAGAGGTGACACAATGTCTACACTAGGGAGGTGATACAAAGTCTATACCAGGGAGGTGATACAATGTCTACACCAGGGAGGTGATACAATGTCTACACCAGGGAGGTGATACAATGTCTACTACTAGGGAGGTGATACAATGTCTACACTAGGGAGGTGATACAATGTCTACACCAGGGAGGTGATACAATGTCTATGCCAGGGAGGTGATACAAAGTCTACACCAGGGAGGTGATACAATGTCTACACTAGGGAGGTGATACAATGTCTACACCAGGGAGGTGATACAATGTCTACTACTAGGGAGGTGATACAATGTCTAGCCAGGGAGAGATTTGCTTGTTCTTTAGCTTAAGATCAATGAAGAAATATGGCTTACATTTTTTATACATTAAAAATTGGCTGTATAGGATAGGAGAGTACTGGATTAGTTCCTAGCCCGGACATGGTGGCTTATAAACATGTGTAACTGCAGTTCCAAGGGATCCAGTGTCCTCTTCTGGCCTCCACAGGCAGGTACCAGGCATGCACTCAGTACACACACATACACGCAGGCAAAACCTCATACACATATAAAGTGAAATATTTTAAAAACATTTTTAGCAGGGCGGTAACGGTGGTGCATTTCTTAAATCCCAGTTCTTGGGAGGCAGAGACAAGTGCATCTCTGTGAGTTCAAGGCCAACCTGGTCTACAGAGTTCTGGGACTACAGTTCTAGGATATTCAAGGCCACACAGGGAAACCCTGACTCCACATGTGGGTATGCATGCACAGGCTCAAGAGGTCAGAAGACAACTCGTGGGAGCGGTTTCTCTCTTCCGTCCTGTGGGCTCCGGGCATGGAACTCAGGTGGTCAGGCTTGGTGGGCAAATGCATTTACACATTGATCCATCTTGCCAGGCTGGGTTTTTAAATTTAACAACAGCAACGATTTTAGGAACTGGAGAGATGGCTCAGTAGGTTAAGAGCTCACCCCTCTTCCAGAGGACCCAAGGTTCCATTCCCACCACCCACACGGCAGCTTACAACACACTGTAGCTCCAGTTCCCATATCTGACACCTCTTCTCACCCCCACAAGCGCCAGGCATACACATGTGTGGCGCACACACATACATGGGTGGTACACACGTGTTGCACACACGTACATGTGTTGCACATGCATACACACACCGGCAAAACACCCATACACACAAAAATAATAAATCTTTTAAAATAATAGGTTTCATTATGGGATTTTCATACACGCACATCACATTTATACCCACCTCACGTTCCTTTATTCTCCCCCGCCCCACCCACTTTCTCCTCTCAAATAGTTTTCCTTCTGCTTCATGACACGCACACACATCTAGATTCTGTCGAGCCGTTTTTAGTAAGAGAGTGAATGACGCACACTCAGATTTCTGACTGAGGAATATTACTAACGAGAAAATAGTAGAGGAGCACGCTGAGGGTGATGGTGAGGGCGGCTCCTGCACACACACAGTGTATGCTCAAGAAATATCTGTGCAATGAAAGAGTTCCAGACTCCCTCTCTTAGATGAGGCAATACAACGGAGCTATTAAGACTCCATCTGCCCTACGCATCCCTCTGACAGCGGAAGAAGCTGAAATGCAGAGGCAAAGAATATCACGAAGCTAAGGGGTGATCCAGGGAATTCAGATAGCGTTCCCACTTTGGGAAGAGGGTAGAGAGAAGAGGCCAGACGCCCGCCTACACTTGTTCACGCAACTTACATTTTGTGAGCACTTACTGAAGGTGGTGGTGGTGGGACAAAATAGGGGAATATTAATTTATAGGAGAATAATACAGGTTATCTTTATCGCCACTGTTATTAGACACTATGCTAATAATGGCACCATTAGCTCGCTGTGTCGAGCGCTTTCCAAGTCTTCCCCCCATTCCCCCTGCGCAAGGAAATACTGTTATCCCCAATGTTGGGATGAGCAAACTGAGGCGTGGAGCGTTAACATGGCCAGCACACAGCCACCAGCTTGGACAGCGCTGGACGTCTTAAGCAGACCGAGGTCGGACCCAGCACCCGAGCTCGCACGCTCGCCAGCTCCTTAGCTCGCGCGCTCCACCTTGCGCGCCAGGGGACGCCCGGTCACGTGGACAGGGCCCCGCCCCTCGGGCCCGCCCCGCCCCCTCCGTGCTCCCTCCCTCTCTCCTGCCCTCCCCCTCCCTCCCCGGCCCGGTCCGGCCCATCCCCCCCCTCCCCACCGGCTCCCTGAGGCCCTGCCGGGTCGGGCTGCGGGCGGCCGGGCGCCGACGGCCGGACAGACGGACATAGGCGAGGACCGGCGGACGGACGCGCCGAGGGCGCTGGGCACGCACGGCCCGGGCCGGCGCTGCGAGGCCCGCCCGGGAGGGCCGGGGCCGCGCTCAGGTGAGGCGACGGGCGACGCTGGCCCGTAAGGGGTGGGCCTGCCGGGCGTCCCGGGCCGGGCCCGGTTGGCTTCGTGGGGAGGAGGCGCCGCCCGGGCCCGGCGCGCGAAGATGGCGCCGGGCCGCCGTGCAGCTCGGCCTGAGTGCGGCCCGGGCCCGCAGCCGCCCCACCCGCCGCCGCGCTCGTGTCCCCGTCGCCATGTTGGGGAGCGGGCCCGGGGCCTGCGGGCGGGGCGCGGGCGGGTGCAGCGGGTCGGCGGTGGGGAGGGTGCGGGGCTCGGGGTCGGGGCGCTGCGAAGAGTGCAGGGCGGCCGAGGGGCTTGCTGCGCGGGGTGGCGCTCCGGCCCCGGAGCCGGCACCCGTGGGGCGTGAGGTCCGGGCTGGGGGCGCGGAGAAAAGACCCCAGGAGCGAACGGGACCGGCGTTGGGCTTGGTGGGCTGAGGGGGTGGCTGGCGGTGGAGTTGGGTTAGGCCGTGCGTAGCGTTCCGAACCCCAGAGTGATACCTAGGGGTGAGGGAGGCGGCTCGGGGGGCCAAGTCCTGGCTGTCAGGGCTGGAGTAGTTCTTTGCGTGCAAAGGAGGTGATTGCTTAGAAATGGGGGTTGCGAACGCGGGTATCGGAGCAGGATACTGACGCGGGAGTCAGACTGGAAAGGCGCTGGTGCTGAATGTCCAGTCTTTATGACTCCCAAGGGTCTCTGGACCTTTGAGCCCCAAGGAGCCTCTAGTCCCGTTTGGAGGTAAGCAACAGGAAAAGGGAAGAACTTGAAGAGGAAAGAAAGGGTGGTGGGGGTAGGATGTAGGAGCTTGACAGAGAGCAAACGGCAAGCAAGAGTGGAACTGGTTAGGAAAGGACAGAACCTCCATCAGCTTAAGGAGTTGTCTTTAAAAGGAGGGACCTGACTGTTTGGGGGCGGTGACCCAAAGTGTCTTTCCTGGAAGGGGACAGCAGCTTTAAAGAGCAGGGTCACCTGAGGAGGTCATCTGAAAGGTCTTGTTAAAAACCAGTTAGAATGGTGAGGAATGAATAGGGAAAAACTTCAGTGGCTTTGGAGATCGCGTCATGATTTCAGATCAGGTAGTGGTTTTAGCCTGAGACATAGAAAGGTAGTTGGTTTCCCAAGGCAGAACATATTGGTGACTGGGGCTCCTGGTGGCTCCTGCTTCCTTGCTCAACTCACTGCCTCAACGGAGTTTAACTAAGTCAAAAAGCACCATATATTAGAGAGCCATTAATTTTTATTTGAACAAGTTTGTCGGTACAACGGCTGAGTGGAATATAAAAGACTAGAGATAATCAATTATTGGATATGTCCTAGATTTTTCTCTATTGGTACTTAAAAAAAAAAAAAAAAAGCATCGAGAAAGAACCCCTTTGTAGAGTTTAAAAAGTTGCCCTTCCTCTTCTAGATGTTTGTTTATTGCAGAGCAGAACACAAAAAGCCTAAAAGGGAAAAAAGAACCCTGACGGAGACCTAGGCTCTCCATCGTGTCTGATTTAAGTTCTGTTATTATAAAGAATTCAGAGTTCCAAAGGACCATGAGACAAATCAGCCTATTGCATATAGTTGACTTTTAATGTCCCCTGGTTTTGCAACTTCAGCCAATCACAAATTAAAAACATTCATTAAAAAAAAAAAAATTACATCTGTGCTAATCATACTTTTTTTTTCTTGTCATTATTCCTTAAACTAGACAGCTTAAGAACTGTTTGTGTGACATTTATATTGGATATTACAGGTACAGGGGATATGCAAATATGATACCATTTTTATATAATGCTTGTGATATTCTAGGAGGTCCTGAAATCTACTGTAAATGGATACAGTAAGGAATGACAACACAGCGCCCCACACAATTAAAAAAAAAAAAGCCTTAGAAGCTGGGTGCGGTGGCTCACGTCTCTTCTCAGAGCACAGGAGGCTGAAGCAGGAGACTGCTTCAAGTTTGAAGCCAGCCTGGCCTATAGAGTAAAGACCCTGTCTCAGGAATTTAGGGGGGGAAAAAAAAAAGATTTTGATTGGTTGGTGATGTGGTTCAGTGGTAGAGTATCTGCCTCGCATACTACGTAAGGTCCTTGGTTTTATCCCCAGCACAAAAGGAGTGAGGAGGGACTTTGAACCAAGAGAAGTTGGAAGGATTTTAAACACCACAGGTATATTTTCTGGGTCTTTATAATGCAAAGTGGTGTGCCACAGCATCTAGTGGAGCATGTAGACCTCTCTCAGTTTTTTTTTTTTAAGATAGGGTTTCTCTGTGTAGCTTTGGCTGTCCTGGACTCTCTTTATAGACCAAGCTGGCCTCGAACTCACAGAGCCTGCCTCTGGCTCCCTGAGTGAAAACAATATTTTTAATTGTATAAAGTAAAGTGCATTGGATTAAAAAAAAAGCAATTGCATTAAAATAGTTACAAAGTCTATGCTGATGTATCTGTACACATAACCTTTTTGTGACTGTGGTGGTAGGGATCAAACTCAAGGCCTTGCTCAGTCCAGGTAAGCACTCTACTATTGAACTGTAGGCCCTGTGTGTGTATAGGATGAGGGTGTACACATGTGAGGCCAGAGGTTGACTTTGGTGTCTTACTTAATGGCTTCTCTACCCTACTACTATTTTTTTTACCTTGATATTTTCTTTTCTGTTCTTTAGCTATCTGTGCGTGTGGAAATCTGAGGACAACTTGTGGGACTCACTTCTCTTTTTCCACTTTTATGGGTCTGCCATATCAAACTCAGGTCATCAGGCTTGACAGCTAGTGGCTTTACTACTGAGTCACTTTACAGTCCTAACCCTTTGTTCTTTTTTTTTTTTTTTTTTTTTGGTTGTTCGAGACAGGGTTTCTCTGTGTAGCCTTGGCCATCCTAGACTCACTTTGTAGACCAGGCTGGCTTTGAACTCACAGCGATCCGCCTGCCTCTGCCTCCCGAGTGCACCCTTTGTTCTTTGAGGCAGGGCCTCTCACTAAACCTGGAGCTTATTGATTCAGCAAGGCTGACTAGCCAGGGAGCTTCAGGCAAGCAATGGGGTTACAGATGTGTGCTGTAGCACCCTGCCTTTATGTAAGGACTACCATTGCAAACTCAGGTCCTTTTACCCTTCTGAGACAAGCCACTTGAGCCATCTTCCAAGCCCTATATATACTCTATTACCAGCACATTAGGAAGTAATTTTCTTTCTTTCTTTTTGGTGTTTCAAGAGAGATTTTCCTCTGTGTAGCCTGGACTCACTTTGTAGACCAGGCTGGCCTTGAACTCACAGTGATCCGCCTGCCTCTGCCTTCTGAGCGCTGGGATTAAAGGCGTGCGCCACCACCACCAGCTAAGAAGTAATTTCAAAGACATGTGCCTTGAATATGGTAGAGCAAGTATGGTCAGAGATAAGACAAGGTTGTTAAAGACTTGACTGAGGAGTATGGCCTGAGTCAAGATTTTTGGGAGGGGAGGTATATGATGGTTTATTTTTTAGGAAATGAATGGATGTTCTGTGTATGTGTGTATATGTGTGTGCACATGTGTGTGCTCATACGTGTAGAACCCAGAGTTCAATCTCTGTTGTCATTTATCAGGCATTGTTCAACTTGACCTGCATTCATCTGTATCTGTCTGTCTGTGCCTGTATCTCTTCCTCCTCTCTCCTATCCTCCCACTCCCCTGCCACCGCCACCCCCCCCCCCCCGCAATATTGTTGGAGTCTCTTCATGGCCTGGAATTTACCCTGTAGGGTAGGTTAACTGGCCAGCAAGCCTCAAGATTCTGCCTGTCTCTTCCTCTTCAGCATCGAGATTACAAGCGTGCGCCAATATGCCTGGGTTTTTTATTTTTTGTTGTTGTTCGTTTGTTTGTTTTATGTGTTTCCTGGGATGAACTCAGGTCCTCATGCCTGGAAGACAAGCGCTTTACAGACTGAGCTATCTTCCCAGCACAAATAGATGTTCTTTTGAGATATGTTGCATAGACTCAAGAGAAAAGAAAGAAAGATGCGGGCCTAAATTAAAGTTCAGAGAGTGGACATTGATCAGAATTGGGCATTCCAGGTGTTGATAACTGGTACTGTGAGTAATAAGGAAGCATTTTAAACTCTAGTTTGGATGATGACTGTCAAAAACATTTTTTTCCAGTGAAATAAAGATAAATAGAAAATTGTCAGATAGTAATAGGGTTTTTGCTGTTGTTGCTTGTAGTATGTAGTGTAGTTTTTGGTTAGAAAAATTAGAGGTATTAGCTGACATGAAAGATAGGGCGAGATGTCGAAAATAGTAGAGTGTACACTCCTATAGTGTAGGAAACATAGTTTCCTACATTAGGGTCTACCAAACTAGCTCATAGGTCAAATCTTGTCAACCACCAGTTTTTGTAACTAATGTTTCATGGAAACACCACCACAGTCATTTACATCTATGGCTTTAAATGCTTCCAGTGACAGAACTGAGCAGTTGTGACAGAGTGTGTTTTATTGTTCAATCATAGCAAATTGACTGTTTTGGAATCTGCTGAATGGGTTAACTGTGGTAGTGTCAGGTTACACATTTTATACTCAACTGGGGCTTGTTCTGTTAGATTATATATTTTTCTATTGGATTATTTCTGAAAGTGCTCCTTTACGTATTCAATTATATATAATACATCATATATATGTACTACAAATGTAATTTCTCAGTTTGTAATATATTTTAAAACTCTGAGATAGCCGGGTGTGGTGGCACACGCCTTTAATACCAGCACTTGAGGAAGCAGAGGCTGGTGGATCTCTGTGAGTTCAAGGCCAGCCTGATCTATAGAGTGAGTTCCAGGACAGCCAGGACTACACAGAAACCCTGTCTCAAAACCCACCACCACCACCACCACCACCACCACCACCACCAACAACAACAACAACAAACTCTTGAGAGTTGAGAATACATAATTTGGTGACAGAATTTGCTTGGCATGCTCAGTGACTTGGGCTTGATCCTCTGCACTGAAAAAAAAAAAAAAAAAGTGGGAGGAGTGCTGGAGAGATGGCTAGGTGGTTAAGAGCACTCAGTGCTTTTGCACATGACCCAGGTTACTTTCCAGTTACAACAGAGTCCAGTTTCAGGGGATCCATTTTCCTCTTCTGGTCTCCATAGGCACTGCATATATGCACTACACATATATATGTTTAGGCAAAACACTCATACACATAAAATAAAAGTATTTAAATAAATTAATTAAAATAAACCTGTATAAGGTTGCTAAAACTTTGGGAATTTAATGTCAATTTTACCAATCCTTTCCTCCCCAAGATTTTTTTTAGTTTATTTAATTTTATTTTATATGATTGGTGTGAAGGTGTCAGATCCCTTGGAGCTGGAGTTACAGAGAGTTGTGAGGTGCCATGCGGGTGCTGGGAATTGAACCCAGGTCCTTTGGAACAGCAGACAGTGCTCTTAACCACTGAGCCATCTCTCCAGGCCTTATTAGTTACTGTGTACATCATCTTCTAGAATCTCAACTATTTAGCCTTTAATGTTTAAATCTCTGATCCACTTTGTGGGATGAGGTGAGGTGCAGTTACATTATATCATCTATATATAATCACTTATGTCAATACCAAATACTGAATAGCATTTGCATTCAAATTGTAAGCTTTTTGGTGGAATCTGAGGTCCTAGTTTCAACTTTCCTGTTTACTAATTGCATGACCTGGGAAAGATTTATATAACTTTTGTGCCTCAGCTTCCTCATCTTTAAAATAAAGATAATAGAACTTACTTAATAGAGTTACTAAAAGGATTAAATTAATTCCTGTAACACGTGGAACAGTGCCTGACACAAAATGTTCAATAACTGTTAGCTGCTATTTATAGCCACTCTTCACGTCTCATTCCCGAGCACCTGGCACAAAGTGGGGACTCACTGTAGTTCAGTCAATTGTCACACAGATTTGGCTCTCAATTAAGAATGATTGAGAGCTAGGCTGAGATGGTCGGAAGGGATGGTTTGGTTTTAAGGTTGCCGTAACTCTCTATTGGAATGGAATTCCTCACTTCTTTTGCAAATAATTTCTGTAGCAGAGGATACAAACTGGCAACCTGTGGTTGACTTTGACCCTCACACATATTTTGTTTGGCTCATGCAATATTTTTAATGTCTTTAAATGTTTACACAAACTCCCAAATTTGACTTGTCTTGAAAACTTAGAAGATGTGTCAACACCAAGCTCATAGTCTTTCATAGAGAAACTCAGCAAAACATGTAGGCTGATGCATGTTCTAGTTCTTTGCGATCTGCAGTGCTCTGGCTTAGTTTTATGGTTCTGTAGACATTTGATTTTTTTTGGCTCTTTCTTTTTCTTTCTTTTTTCTTTTTTTAAAATTTTGAATATTGTTTCCTAAACTAAGAAATAGCAAATGGGATAAAGTCACAATGACCGAAAATAGATTTGGGTTTATGCGCAGGTTAAATGTTAAGATATATTTAAAAGCTGAGCAGTACTTGAACACAACGAGTAAAATGAGAGTTTAACATAAGATAAGGTAAAATTCAGTTCAACTCTATGGACATTTAGGCATCTACTATCATTGGATGCTGTGCTATATTAGAAGTTACCACACTGGTGATAAAGAACTTGCTAGACAGTTTACACAAATATTGCAAAAAAGAGGTCTTTGAACTTGTGGTATGGAGCTGCTATCTTAACAGTTCCACAAGAGAGAGGAAGCAGGAATTCATTCTTTTAACATTTTATTAAGGACTACATGTATGCCACAAACTGACTAGAATTCTATACTGTAGGATCTACAGGATTTCAAGATGAATATAGCAGAATTTGTGTGATGACTATAATGAATTAAGGAGTTGAAGTAGAGCCTTAAGAATGGTACAACAAGGGCTAGAGAGATGGCTCAGAGGTTAAGTGCACTGGCTGCTTTTCCAAAGGTCCTGAGTTCAAGTCCCAGCAACCACATGGTGGCTCACAACCATCTATAATGTGATCTGATGCCCTCTTCTGGTATGCAGGTGTATATGCAGACAGAGCACTGTATACATAATAAATAAACAAATCTTAAAAAAAAAAAAGAATGGTGCAACAGCCGGGCGTGGTGGTGCACGCCTTTAACCCCAGCACTCGGCAGAGGCAGGAGGATCTCTGTGAGTTCGAGGCCAGCCTGGTCTACAAAGTGAATCCAGGACAGTCAAAGCTACACAGAGAAACTTTGTCTCGAAAAGCAAAAAAAAAAAAAAAAAAAAAAAAAAAAGAACGGTGCAACCCTTAGTACTTGCCGATGACACGCTGTTTTACAGACTGATGAGTCATGAGTGTGGTGGCTTGTGCTTAGGGAACAGTAGTCTTGTCTGGGGCCTGTGAGGCAGCTTAGTAGGTAAAGGCACTTGCTCCTGCGTCTGATGGCCAGAACTTGCATTAAAGTAGGAAAGAACTGACTTAACAAAGTTTTCCTTGCATGCGCGTGCACGCGCACATGCACACACACATACACACACACAAATAAGAGTTTAATTTGCCTGGAAAACAGGTTGTTGCACAGTGTTTTTGGAGATAAGGCTTGAAATGAAGATTGAATGGCAGCAACACTGATGATACTTTTTTTTCAAGACAGGGTTTCTCTGTTGTAGCCTTGGCTGTCCTGGACTCACTTTGTAGGCCAGGCTGGCCTCGAACTCACAGCGATCCGCCTGCCTCTGCCTCCTGAGTGCTGGGATCAAAGATGTGTGACACCACACCCAGCTTTTTTTCAAGATTTTAGAAGGAGCGGCAGTGCTCATACTTTGCATGCTTACTATTTGCTGTGTAGGTGCTGAGCATTTCACAGGTAGTATTTTATTTGATCCTCATAGTAACTTGGTGAAGCTGCTTCTGGTTTTTAAAAATCCCTTTTTGTAAACTAAGCAAGAAACATAGGTAACAATTGATAATATTTTGCATCTAGGCAGTCTAGTTGCAAAGTCTTCCTAACCTGTGCGCTGTATGCTAATGAACCATGGAAGGCTTTTTGGGTTGTGTTTGTTGTTTTGTTTTGAGACATCCTCTTTCTAGGCTTGGTTAGCATTCAATTTGAGATACTCCTGCCTTCTTTCTAGAGTGCTGGGATTACAGGTTTATGCCACATACCTGGATCATGGAAGACTTTTTAAAAAAGGTTTATTATGTAGGGCTGGAGAGATGGCTCAGAGGTTAAGAATACTGGCTGTTCTGGTGCCCTCTTCTGGCATGCAGGCACACATGGGAGCAGAATACTGTGTAAATAACAGCTAAATAAATAAATCTTAAAAAAAAAAAAAAAAGATTATGTATAGTGTTCTGCCTGCATGTTCACCTGCCTTCCAGAAAAGGGCACTAGATCACACTATACACGGCTGTGAGCCACCATGTGGTTGACAGGAATTGAGGTCAGGCCCACTGAAAGATCTTGTTTCAGGCTGGGGAATTGGACTTGATTGAGTAAACAGTGGGAAGCCATGAAAAGTTTTTAGTGTTGTAATGAAAACTGTTAGGAAAAGAAGCTCTTTTGTGAAGTTCTGGATCAACACAGGAAGAAAGGGAAGTCATGGAGCTGGTTATTCCCTCCCTACTCATTAGATTGGATGTTTCTTTTCTTTTTTAAAAAGATTTACTTATTATTTATACAATATTCTGCCTGCATGTGAGCCAGTAGGCCAGAAGAGGGCACCACATCTCATTATAGATGGTTGTGAGCCACCATGTGGTTGCTGGGAATTGAACTCAGGACCTTTGGAAGAACAGCCAGTGCTCTTAACCTCTGAGCCATCTCTCCAGCCCAAATGGGTGCTTCTTGAGGGCTGGGCCAAGGCTGTTGGCTACATTCTTTCTCTGCCTTTGGCTCCAATGTGTACCTGTTGTGTAATCTAGCATATTATTTACTTAAAAAATTTTTAAAAAATCTTTTTCCACTTTATTTTAAAAAATATGCAAATAGCTATCTGTATTCTATATACATCAGTGTCTAACTTCAGCATTCCCAGTATGCACACAAACAGGGAACAAAAGCTCTTGTTAGCCAGTTCCTTTGATAATACTAAGCCTGTTGAATATTCATTCCATAGGGGGCCCACTTACTTCATTTTTTAAAGATCAAACAGAGGTCTCATGGGAAGAAATAGTGATGAATTTGTGAATCAGATTCCTGTTTGGGAAATTGTTCATTGGGTTGTCTCTTCCAATATTAATACATTTTAAAAATTACATTTCTTTATTCATTTTGTTGTTTATGTGCATAAGGAGGCCAGAGGGCAACTTGTGAGAGTTTGTGATTGAACGTCAGCCATTGGGCTTGGCAGCAAGTGCCTGTATCTACTGAGCACCTCACCATCTCCCTGTCCATATGTACTTAACGTTTTATGAAAGTGACTCTCTGGCCTTTCTATGAAATATAGACTTAAAGAATTTTAAATATTTGAAGAAATATAAAAGCACCATTGTTTCAACAGGGTGGTGGTGGCGCACACCTTTAATCCCAGCACTTGGGAGGCAGAGGCAGGTGTACCTCTGTGAGTTCAAGGCCAGCCTAGTCTACAAAGCGAGCCAAGGACAGCCACGACTACACAGAGAAGCCCTGTCTGGGGGAGGGGGGAAGCACCATCGTTTCCCACCAAATGCCAGAAGAGCTGGGAAGAGTAGGTAAACTGCATTTTATTAGACTAAAAAAATCAAGGGTGGGTGCCGTGGCATATGCCTGTAATGCCTACTCAGGAGCCTGAGGCAGGAGGATTTCTATTTCCTACCAAGCCTGGCCTAGATAGTGAGAAGAGAGTAAGGCAAATCAAACAGTTCCCACATGATGTACTTTAAACACCTTTCCCATTGTGAACATTAGCTAAGAGCAGTATGTGTACATGCCAACATTATATGAATTGACATAATAAGTAGCTGTGACTGTTTTCTAAGAAATGACGTCCTTGGGACTGGATATGTAGTTCAGTGATAGAGTGTGGTTTTGAATGCTCAAGGGCCTGTCTTGGGTCCATAGTACCAAGAAAACAAAATATGAACTTTCTTTTTTTGTGGTTTTTATTTCTGAGACAAGGTTTCTCTGTGTTTCCTTGGCTGTTCTGGACCCTCTTTGTAGACCAGGATGGCCTTGAACTCACAGAGATCTGCCCACTCTGCCTCCCAAGAGCTGAGATTACAGGTGTACGTCACCATTCCTGGCTCAAAATATGAATTTTCAGTAGAAAAAATTTGTGTTGTGTATAACTTGTCAGCATATGTGGAGATGATATATTCAGAACCATTAAGGTGAAAATTAGTGTTTTGGGACTGGGTGTGGTGGCGCATGCCTTTAATCCGGGCACTTTGGAGGCAGAGGCAGGCGTATCTTTGTGAGTTCAAGGCTGGCCTGGACTACAAAGTGAGTCCAGGACGGCCAGGTCTGTTACATAGAGAAACCTTGTCTCAAAAACCAAAAAACAAAAAAGGAAAATGAGTGGTTTTGGCCAGAGAATATGCCTGGTGATGAATATATATTAAATGTGTACCAGGTGTTAGGAGACGTGCACAGGGAGCGAGTATGTTTGGGCTTCAGTGTCCATGGAGGAATTATTTCAGACTCTCTTGGATACCAAACTCATAGATGCTCAAGTACCCTGTATAAAATGCTGTCCTCTTTGCATTTCACCTCTGTGTGTCCTCCTGTATTCTGGGAATTGTTTCTAGATTATATAATGCCTAATACAGTATGAATGCTATGTAATTAGTTATACTGTATTGTTTAGGGAGTAATAAGAAAAAATTAATACAAACACATTTTTCTACTTACTATTTTTTTATAATTTAATTTTTTTTTATGTTTTTTGGTATTTTACCTGTATGCATGCCTATGTGAGGGTATCAGAGGCCCTGGAACTGGAGTTACAGACAGGCGTGAGCTTCCATGTGGGTGCTGGAGATCGAACCCCAGGTCCTCTAGAAGAGCAGCCTGGAATTCACAGTGATGAGCCTGCCTCTGCCTCCTGAGTGCTGGGATCTCAGGAGTGCACCGCCTGGCCACAATTCCTCCTTCCTTCCCTCCTCACCCCCTTTCTGAGGCAGGGCTTCTCTGTGTAGCCTTGACTGTCCCAGAACTAGCTCTGTAGATCAGGCTGGCCTGGAATTTACAGAGTTCCTTCTGAGTACTGGGATTAATGGTGGGTGCCACCACTGCCCTGCTGCTCATTGAAGAATTTTTAAATAGTTGGTGATTCAAGTTTTGTATGACTGATTCAAACTTTAGGGACAGTTATCAGTATGATCATGGATAAGTAAATCATCCTAAAGAAAAACAGAGGTTCTGTGATTTAACGCATTCTTCATTTGTTCATGGCAGTAATTTTAAGACAGTCAAGAAGACACCCCCCTTATGAAGAAGAATAGCCCAGTAAACCTTGTCTCTCTTTTCCAGTCAGTCATCTGTAGGCAGTTTCTTTTCAAGGTTTCTATTTAAAAGCTTGTCCATGGATCTAAGCACTGATAATCATATTACTCTTCATTTTCTTTCAGACTTTTCTTCAAAGTTCTTATTGCTGCTCTTGATTTTTCTCCATACCTGTTAAGTTTTTCATATTCTTTAAAAGATCTGACTGATGGAGTAAGTGATGACTTGGTCATCTATGAGCTCTCTTGTTGCTCTTACAGAGGATCTGGATTCAGTTCACAGTACCTGGCAGCTCACAACCTTTTCATAACACCAGTTCCAGGGACTCTGGTAGCTCTTCTGCCTTTGTGGGCATCAGGCGTACACTTGTAGTGCATGTACATGACATGTAGGCCAAACACTCACACACATACATTTAAAACATATATTTGACTATTAGAAACATTTTAAAAGTTGTATACTATCCAAACTAATGAGAGATCCCCTTTCCCCCTGTCTGAGTTGGAGTGGGGTGTGGGTACATGTGCTCTCTAGTGTGCAAGGGCATATATATAGTACATGCCAGGTGTGTGTGCCCATGTGGAGGCCAGAGTTCAAACTGGGTATCTTCTCTGATTGCTCTCCACTTTTACTACAACGCCGCTGCCGCTGTCGTCAACTACTACTACTATTAGTGCTACTGTTGTTGTTGTTGTTGTTATGATGGCAAAGACGACAAAGAGACAGTCTCTTTAACCTAACATGAAGCTCACAGATTGGCTTGACTAGCTGGCCAGTGAACTCCAGGGAATTTTTTGTTCTACCTCCTAGTACTGGGACTATAAGAGTATTAGTTACTTTTTTTCTTGTTGTAGTTTCACCACAACCAAGGCAGCTTATAAAAGAAAGAATTTGAGCTTTGGGTGTTGAAAGTTTTTTTTTTTTTTTTTAAGATTTATTTATTATTTATACAGTGTTTTGCTTGCATGTATGCCTGCATGCCAGAAGAGGGCACCAGATCTCATTATGGATGGTTGTGAGGCACCTGGGACTTGAACTCAGGACCTTCGGAAGAACAGCCAGTGCTCTTAACCTCTGAGCCATCTCTATAGCCCTTGAAGTTTTTGTTTGTTTGTTTGTTTGTTTGTTTGTTTGTAGTTTTTGAGGGGAGTTTTGAGGCAGGGTTTCTCTGTGTAGCCTTGGCTGTCCTGGACTCACTCTGTAGACCAGGCTGGCCTCAAACTCACAGTGACCCACCTGCCTCTGCCTCCTGAGTGCTGGGATTAAAGGCGTGCGCCACCACACCTGGCTTCTTAAAGTTATTTTTATAAAATTGTGATACCTGGCTATCACACAAAGAATTGTGACTCTATTATATTATTTTAACAAGCTTCACAGCACAACTGAGTAGTTTTACTCTATTGTTAACCCTCTAAGTTAATTTGGTTTCCTCCCAGTGTGCATCCCAGAGACACTTGCACTTTGTAGCTTTCTTTGTTCCAGCTCTTTTTCCTGATGTCTCCTGGACGTCTGCTGGTGGCTCAATCCCCTATAACCAGCCCCTTTAAAACAATAACAAACATCTATCACCCACTGAATGACCAAAAACCATCCACCACCTCTTAGGAATGGGGCATAGTTTTCTTAAATTGCTTCCTGCTGATTTGGGACATTGTCCTTTTGGTGGTCCAAGACAATTTAAGACATTGTCCAGTCTTAAGAAAGCTAGATGTAGCCAAGCATGGTGGCAGAAGCCTTGAATCCCAGCACTCGGGAGGCAGAGGCAGGTGGATTGCTTTAAGTTCGAGGCCAGCCTGGTCTACAAAGCGAGTCCAGGACAGCCAAGGTTACACAGAGAAACCCTGTCTTGGGCGGGGGTGGGGTGGGGTGGGGTGGGAGGGGGCGGGGCGGGGAGGGAAGAAGGGGGGAGGGAAGCTAGATGTAACTTTTGCTGTACAGTCTCTGAATGCTGAGAAAGCTCAGAGCTTATCTGAAGTCCAGACTGTAACAGTCTGATGCTGGACAGTCTAGCTAGCCATTTTGAAATTGTCCTGGATATAGATTTTTGAGGAAGCAATTATTGAGGCTGTCTGTGAGGTTCAATCTCCTGGTCTACTTGTCTTTTTCAGTGTCTTGTCTTCTTGCTCTGCAAAATATATAAACTTTCAATGGTATTATGCATTTTTGTATTAATATACATATGGAATATGCACAGAGCACAATTCAGATAAAGATGACTCTCTGCGCTCTGTTCGAGCAGGTAAGGTAACAAAATGCAATATAAATTTTTATCTATGCCATTTAAAAGAATAGCATAAGTCCTGAGGATTTTGTAGCCAAAGATTTATTGACTGTGCATAACTTAAGTTCTGGCTGGTGACATTTTCATGTCTCTGTCAGTCTCAGATCTGTTCCCATGAGAGGGATCAGCAAATTATGTTACCTGTCCTGTTGAGTCTTCTTGATTTCTTTTTTTTCTGTCTTCAGCCAAGATCTTCAGGAGATCTCCCTGTGTCTAATGTGATTTCCATCAGTTTGGATGGAATACATCACTTTTTGTTTCCTGTGAGACAAGAGCATATTCTCCTCCTCAACACAGCACATTTCTTGTCTTCCATTTTTGGAATTAAGAGTTTTATATGCTGATCTAATTCAGCAGTCCTTTCTAAAATCCAGTATATTTTAGATGGTGTGCTACTTGCCTCATTAAAAAAAATTAAAATGAACAAATCATTATTTAGCCTATTTAGGAGAAGATGGTATATTCCCCCTCTGTTTTATGAGCACCTTTTAAAAACCATTGTTAGATCTTTTCATAATTGATTGATGTATGGGCTTTATATAGGCTTTATCTGTGGCATTAGGGTTCCAGAGGCTTAGAGCCATGTGATCAGAATAGAGGCATCGCAGTAGGAGGAGCACTCACACATGAACTGCAAGCAGGAGGCAGAGAGAGCAAGCTCTAATGCTGTACGTCTTCGTCCCCAGTGACACAGGCCCTTCACGAAAGCCACACCTCCTGATCCTCCCCAAACCACTACCAACTGACACTTATGAGAGGACATCTCTTTTGAACCACCATAGGTGTGTGCTATCATGTTTCTGTTTTTATGTGTGTCGATATTTTGCCTGCCTGGTGCCAGTGGAGGTCAGAAGAATGCATTAAATCACCTGAAAGTGGAGTTATAGATGGTTGTGGGCCACTATGTGGGTGTTGGAAACTGGACCTTGGTCTTCTGCAAGGGCAGCCAGTGCTCTTTAACCAGTAAGCATCTCTCCATCCCTCAGACCCAGCTTTTTACAAGGGTTCTAAAGATACAAATTCAGTCCTTCCATTGGGGCAGCAAGCACTTTACCTACTGAGTCATCTACCAGCCACGGTTTCTCTTTTCCATGAAGCTTGTTGGCTTTGTCTACAGCAGGACTGTACTTAAATAGTGAAGACTCACTTAGAGTGTGACCAGTCATGGTCTTCAGGTACTTTTCCTTGGTTGTGTCAAGGCAGGTCTTGATTTTGTGTTTAAAGAATAAATGTCCCTGCTGGCACATTTGCCTTTAATCCTAGCACTGGGGAGACAAAGGCAGGCAGATCTCTGAGGCTAGCCTGGTCTACAAAGGGAGTTCCAGGATAGCCAGAGCTACACAGAGAAAGTCTGTTTCAAAGAAAGAGAGAGAGAGAGAGAAAGAAAGAAAACCCAATAAAAAACAAAACAAAAACAAAAATGAACCCCCGTCTTTACAAGCTTAATTCATATAGATTTAAAAAAATATTTCTTTATTTTTATGTATGTGAGTGTTCTGCCTGCATGCACACCTGCACAGCAGGAGAGGGCATCAGATTACATTATAGATGGCTGTGAGCCACCATGAGGTTGCTGGGAATTGAACTCAGGACCTTTGGAAGAGCAGGCAGGGCTCTCAACCACTGAGCCATCTCACTAACCCCTAAATGTGTAGCCCAGGCTGGCCTCAAACTCATGATCCTCCTGCCTCTGCCTCCTTCAGCAATCCTACTGGCATGCACCACCACAACCAGCACATATAGATTTTTATAGATTGTTTTTGTTTTTTAGTGTTTGGAATCTAACCCAGAGTCTTCTGTATCATATTTTATTATTTGGTAACAATATTGATCACTTTTAGTCATGTCTATGCATCTCCCATAAACTTGATTATTTGGAGTTTAAATGGTTTTCAGTTTGTTTTTAATTGTTTTGCAATTTTCAGTTGTGCCTTTGTAACATCTGTTTATATGCCTTTCTTATTTTTCTGTTAGACTGTATTCCCTAAAGTTGTTTAAAATTAGGACTAAGGATATTACTTTTGGCTACATCATCATATTATTCTTTAGAATGACTACCAGTTTCTGTTGCTACTAGCTAAGTTACTACTGGGTTTTATTATTTTTTTTCCTTGTAGCACAGTTGTAAAGTATTACAGCTTAGCAGAGGGTCTGAGTGATACTTTAAATGCTTCATCATACAAAATTTCATGCTCACAAAACCTCCCACTAAATAGTGCCTTTCGTCTATGTTCAACATGCTGCTATGTTCTTACTGGGTTTAAACCATATTTTAAAAAGACATTTTGGGCTAAGAAAGATAGACGGCTCAGCTGTTAAAGGCTAGGTTCACAACCAAAAATACATTTTGATACCATGCTGCAAAGTCTTCAGCATGCATCTCTTACAAGTAAGGACACCTTCCCCCGCCCCCCTTAAGTAATTGTTCTGTTGTAATTAGAGAATTAGGTTATTTAAATAATCATTTTAGGCCTGGCAAGATTTTTCAGCAGGGAAAGTATTTGCCACCAAGCCTGCTGACCTGAGTTTGACCCCCCAGGATCCACATGATGGAAAGAGAGAACCTACTCTCAAAAGTTGATCTCTGCATGTGTACATGTGTGTGCCTGAAAATGTAATACATAAAAAGTTTTAAATTTCTTACAGTTGCAATTTTTGGTTTTGTTTTGCCTTTTCAGACAAGGTTTTTCTGTGTAACAGCCCTGGCTGTCCTGGACTCTCTTTGTAGACTAGGCTCTACTTCTATCTCTACCTCCTGAGTGCTGTGTGCATGCCTAGCTTGCAGTTTTTTCTTTTCTTTCCTTTTTTGATTTTTCAAGACAAGGTTTCTCTATGTAGCCTTGGCTATCCTGGACTCACTCTGTAGACCACGCTGGCCTCAAACTCTGCCTCCCGAGTGCTGGGATTAAAGGTGTGCACCACCATGCCCGGCTAGCTTGCAGTTTTTAAAAAATGCATACATTATATGTTACATGATGGAATCCAATGCCTAAGTCAATTGGGCACTCACTAATACAACCAGGGCAACGCTGGAAAGAGTAATGAACAAAACATCGGAGTCCACACTGAAAAGATTTTTGGCAGGCCTTGTAAATGTGGACATGTTGCTGGACTTTGATTTCCCCAACAATCATAACAAAATCAAACTCTTTTATATTTGTTTAGGGGAACTTCTTGAAAAGCATCCAAAGGAAATGAATAACAGCAACTGTGCTGAATGAGGTGTAAGCACCAAAGTAAGGCCACATAGTATATTCAATGGGATGCTCACAGAACTTAACTTTACAGAAAGAAATACCCTCCTAACAAGCCCAGGTTCAGTACTGTTCTCCAGTGTGCCAGCTAAAGAAGGGTTTTGCATCTTGGTCAGAAAGAGGCAACGTGCTGAGGGAGCCCTGTGCTGATAAGTGTGCAGGATGTGTACCAGCCTGAGTCTCAGCAGACAGCACAGTAATAGAGTCTATTAGATCATGATACTATGTGGGTCCCAAGCAGTAAAATGATTAGAGCTTCTCTCCTGTGCATTTTCTAGAGAGTTCAGTTAGCTTTTCGGCTCTTTTAGTTACAGCTTTTCCAACTTGACTGATACGATTTTGATCAACATATTCTTCTATGGAGTATTCCAACAACCTTGAAGTACATGTCAGGCTACTGCGCTTAAATTTTGGTCCTCCATTGTTCGAGAACAATTGAGATTCATTTACTACAATAAAGGGGTGGCACAGCATTCCAAGTTTCCTCCTTGCCTTGAAGAGAATATCTTCTTTTGTAAAATTAAGTGAGCTTAGTTCACCTTTAAACATTTCTCAGGCTGGCATGGTGCCATGCTCTTCTAATCCCGGCATTTGGAAGGAGAAAGGGGCAGGTGGATCTTTGAATTCAAGGCTAACCTGAGAGAGACCTTGTCTCAACAATGGAAAAATTTTTTCCCCTGTTCTCTCATAACTTTCTCATTGCTTATTTCATTCAGGTTCTGTATATTTTTTAAAATGTACTTATGCTTATTTTATGTGTATGGGTGTTTGCCTACATGTATGTATGTGTACCACATGTGTGCCTCATGGAGGCTAGAAGAGGGTATGGAACCCCCTGGAGCTGGAGTTACAAATGAATGTGAGCCACCATGTAGGTGCTGGGAACAGAACCCAAGTCCTTGAAAGAGCAGCAAGTGCTCTTAATTATTAAGCCATCTCTCCAGCTCCTCATCTATGTTTTTAAAAAATGTTTAATATTTGCTCTTGCAATGCTTGACTACCATAATACCTCCCTGTTTGCCACATTGTTATTATTTGAGTGACCAAAGTGCTAAAGTGGCAATTGCCAGGTCTTTCTATTGTAAAGTTACATTTTTTTCTTTTGTGATTTCTTAGAAATGTGTACCTGAGAAGATATATCATACTAATTGGCTCATCTTGCCTCTCTTACTTTTATCTTTTTGGGCCATTTTTTCAGTATGACTTGATACTTTCTATTTATATTATGCACATAAAATTGTATTCAGTGTAACCAAAACTGGTGGATTGTTATTAAGAATAAAATTCATTGTCAAGAGATAGCTAAAAGTAGGATTGGGTGAAGATATAATGGAAGGCATTTCTTTCGTAGGATTTTGTGATAGTTTATTTTTAAGTGTGTATGTGGGTCTGTCGGTCTGCCTACCTGTCTGTCTACAGACACTAAAAGAGGGCACTGGATTCCTGGAGCTGGAGTTATAGGAGGTTGTGAGATATCTGACAGGGATGGGTATTGGGAGAACTGGAATCCAGTCTGCTGGAAAAATAGCAAGCACCCGACAGCCAAGCCATTCCCCCCAGCTCTGTGTATGCTTAAAGGTGTGTGTGTGTGTGTGTGTGTGTGTGTGTTACTTAAAGTTAAAAAGTTATTTTATTTTATTTTCATTTGTGAAGTAGAAGCCCATGCTTGCCTCAAACTGGATCAAGCATGCTGGATCAACATCCAGTCTGCCAGTGCTGGGGTCATAGGCGTGAGCCACTCACTGCATCAGCTGGGTCATAGACGTGAGCCACTCACTGCATCAGCTGGGTCATAGGCGTGAGCCACTCACTGCATCAGCTGGGTCATAGGCGTGAGCCACTCACTGCATCAGCTGGGTCATAGACGTGAGCCACTCACTGCATCAGCTGGGTCATAGACGTGAGCCACTCACTGCATCAGCTGGGTCATAGGCGTGAGCCGCTCACTGCATCAGCTGGGTCATAGGCGTGAGCCACTCACTGCATCAGCTGGGTCATAGGCGTGAGCCACTCACTGCATCAGCTGGGTCATAGGCGTGAGCCGCTCACTGCATCAGCTGGGTCATAGGCGTGAGCCACTCACTGCATCAGCTGGGTCATAGGCGTGAGCCGCTCACTGCATCAGCTGGGTCATAGGCGTGAGCCACTCACTGCATCAGCTGGGTCATAGGCGTGAGCCACTCACTGCATCAGCTGGGTCATAGGCGTGAGCCACTCACTGCAGCTGGGTTATCTGCTGCTGGGATCAAACCTCGAACCTCATGCACGTGAGGTCAGCACTCTACCCACTGAGCTGTATCCTCTTTAGGATGTTATAGCCCCCTAAAAGTAAATTTTTAATTCATAAAAGTTCTTTATGTGTCCACCTAAAAGCACCTAGAATTTGTTTTTATTCTTTAGTCTCTAAGAGTTTCATTTGGCTGTCTTTTGTGTAACAACTTTTTTTTTTAAATCAATTTTAAGTAACTATTTTATCATGCTTAACATTTTTTTTTACAATTTATACTTAAAAGCTTTTTCATTTTAAACTCCCAAAGCAGTAATTTGTTGCCACAAGCTGAGCATCTGTGGTGTAGGCCATGAAAAGGCCATCTCCTTTTCTCCAATTGTATCATTTGAGTATAATAGCCTAATGTGATTCTCCTTTGCTTTTTCTGTACTCTGAAAATCCAGTATATATACTGACATATTTTCCCTTAAAAGTTATGCATTATTCTACAACTTCTTTTTTCCTTTAGTCAAGTTGGCCTACAACTTATAAGCCTCCTTCCTCTCCCTCCCAGGCATGAGAATTGCATATTGGCACCACGACACCTAGTTATGATTTCTATTTTTTTTGTCTCTTAGGGTATTATACCTTTCTTTCTAAATCATAAATAATATCTAATTAAATTTTATTAATGGCATATTCTGTTTATGTGGTATTCAATGAATTTTTCTGAGTCTTTCCCATTACAAACTATTTTACATATTATTTATGTATATTTCTTTGTGTAGCCCTGGCTGTCCTGTAACTCAGTCTGTAGACCAAGCTGGCCTTGAGCTCAGAGCTCCACTTACCTCCGTCTCCTAAGGGCTGGGCTTAAAGGCATGTGCCACCACTGCCTTGCTGTTTAATGTGTGTTTTTAAAAGTAGAGTTTTTGGGGGGCTATAGAGATGGCTCAGAGGTTAAGAGCACTGTCTGCTCTCCCAGAGGTCCTGAGTTCAATCCCCAGAAGCCACATGGTGGCTCACAGCCATCTATTACAAGGATCTGATTTCTTCTTCTGGCCTGCAGGTATACATGCAGATAGAGCACTCATACATAAAATAAATACATCTTTTTAAAAAGTAGAGTTTTTCTTCTGTAAATCCCTAAATTGAATTGAGATTTTTTTTTGACAAAGATTATTACAGTTCTATACCCATTCACAGTAAAGAAGAATGTTTTTGTTTATAGTCCTTGAATGTTTTAAAACCTAAAGGGACCTGCAGATCTGCTGAGCTATACCCTGCTGATCTGTCTTCTCATTATGTAGCTTTAGTGAGTCTTTGGTTCATATTAATTGTATCCTGCCCCAACTCACACAACTTCATGGGAAGGCCAAGCCTCCCTGGCGTGCCTAACCTTTCTATCTCTCTTTCCACATCGCATTGTGTGTTAGTGTAAGTGGTACTAGTCAAAGGCAGAGGAGGGTGGCACACACCTATAACCTAGCACTTAGAAGGCTGAGGTGGGAAGGCTGAGTTGTAGGATAGCCTGGGCTATATGGCTAGATTCTGTCTAAATAAACAGTAAATAAAGCCGTTTTTTCTTAATATGAACACTAGCTGATCTTACGATTTGAAAAATGAATAATGAGGTTAGCAAATGTTTCCATTTCCATGCATGGCATCTATAATAGGGAACAATTGTAAACTTGGGACATCTTTATTTCTATGCATTTGTTTCTTTGTTTTTGCAGTTGTTATTATAAAATAATTATTTCAGAGTATAGAGTAAATGCTAAATTAAAATGTATGATGTTATCAACATATTTGCAATTTAAAACAGAAGAGCCCTGATGCCGACTGTATGGGCAGGCTGGAACAAATCAGCTAACCTGTAAGATTCTGATGCATGCTCTTTCGGACTTTTTTTTTTTTTTTTTTTTTTTTTTTTTTTTTTTTTGAGACAGGGTTTCTCTGTGTAGCCTTGGCTGTCCTAGACTCTCTGTCCTGTCCTAGACCAGGCTGGCCTCGAACTCACAGAGATTGGCCTGCCTCTACCTTCCCTAGTGCCACCGTACCTGGCTCATAATGAAACTCTTTCAGGGACTCTACCCTGGACAAACACTCACTGCCTCCTCTCCCTCCTCTTCCCTCTCCCCTCTCTCCCTTCCCCTTCTCCTGTGCCCTTCCTCTTCTTCTCTCTTTCTTTTGAAAGACAGAGTATCAATGTAGTTCACAGGCTAGCCTAGAACACATTGTGTAGCCCAGGCTATCCTCAATGTGTCTGTGTTTTAAGTATTTTAATTTGAGTATAATATGCATTAGGAAAAGTACACAAACTGTAAAGATCATGAGTTATAAAATGAGTTTACATGCATTTAAGAAGGTGTTATACAGCTTTTTTGAAAATACTTTGAGTATTTTTGGTACTAATAAAGTTTATTTGCTTAAAAACCACTGCACTAAGAGACTATATACCTTTCTTTACAGCTCTTTCTAGAATAAAAGCAGGAATGATGATGGATGGGATTGGACGCTCATCATCATTTACTTAGACGCTGTTTACCGGGTTTGTTTAGTCTTCTGATGTTTTTCTTCTTCCTCTTTTTTCTTTTTCCTTTTTGTCTAGGTCCTGGGAGGAATGGAGAGGGGTCCTATTGACTACCTTTTCTGAGAGTGGTCAGAAAGTTCTTAAACAGGTCTGTCAATTCTGTAGAATAAAAATAAAAGTTTGATTTTTTAAAATTTAGTTTCAACTAAAAGAATTGAATGAGAAATAAACTTATAATTTTTTTTCTGGCAGTAATGGGAGTTGAACCTAGTACCTCATATGTGCTTTAGACAAACACTAAACCAGAAACGATAGCTGTGTCCATAAACATAAATATTTTTAAGCATTTATGATAAGTGTGTGTGTATGTGGGTGTGAGAGTGCCATGGTGTATGCGTCAGAGGAGGGAGCTGGTGTTCCCCTTCCACCATCTGGCTTTCAGGGGGATTGAACTTGGCTGTCAGGCTTGGTGGTGAGCTCTTTTACCCACTGTGTCATCTCACTGACTAAACTTTACTTTAAAAAAAAGAAGTTATCTTGAGCTAAGCATGCAACAAAATATTTCACTTTGGCAAAGCTGCATTTGGCATGTTGGTTAACTAGGTTGGCGTCTATGTTATGTGGGTTATGTTATTTTAATGTAGGTTAACTGGATGAAGAGGTGAATTTCTCAGCTGTTTATGATTTTGGAATGGAATAGAAGCATAGACAAAACCTCCAAATTAAATTATCTGACCCTTTCTGATGCTCTTGGAATTCCCAACAAGCTGCCAAATAGATCTCAGAAGGTCTAGTACCTGTAGCCATTTTTTAAAAAGATTTATTTATTTTATTTATTGCATATGAGTGCTTTATCTGCAGAAGAGGGTATCAGATTACATTATAGATGGTTGTGAGTCACCATGTGGTTACTGGGAATTGAACTCAGGACCTCTGGAAGAGCAGGCGTTGCTCTTAACCACTGAGCCATCTCTCCAGCCCAACCTGTAGCCATTTTTGTCACCCACTTCTCTGTCGTCACTATGCAGCTGCATCATTAGACAGACAAGCTCAGTGGGTTCCTTAAACTTGTCTTTACAATGGGATTTTTGAATTTTGATCATAGCCTGTGTCAATTTTTAGACATAGTAATTGGTTCAAATTGTTGATCTTTTTATTTTATATATAAACACATGCATGTGTAATTTCCATGCCTACATACACCTCCCCACCCCCACTGTTTGCTTTGCTTTTGCTGTAGTGCTGAGGTTTGAACTCAAGGCCTTGCTCAGGCTAAGAGAACACTCTCCGCCCTGAGGGTTGCTTTTTTGTTGGTGATAACGATTGCAGATGGGGGTCTTTCTTTTTTATTGTCCTGTCCCCCTAGTGTGTATGTGTGTGTATGTATGTATGTGTGTGTGTACATACATAAGATATATATATCTTAGAATTCCCAACAACAAGCTGCCTTATAGATGTCAAAAGTTGTAGTGTCTGTAGCTATAGTTTTGTTACCTACTTCTCTGTGTCATCACCAATCAGCTTCATTATTATGCAGAGATACAAACTATCTCAGTGAAGTGTGTGTGCATGTGTGCATGTGTGTGTGTGTGTGTGTGTGTGTGATTGTTGTTGTTATATTAT
This sequence comes from Acomys russatus, assembly GCF_903995435.1. Classification (NCBI taxonomy): domain Eukaryota; kingdom Metazoa; phylum Chordata; class Mammalia; order Rodentia; family Muridae; genus Acomys; species Acomys russatus. Next base: position 4,777,659 of record NC_067140.1, on the reverse strand, counting down.
TAAAGACAGAGTCTCTCAAATGTAGCCTTCTGGCCTTGAATTCACAGAGATCCACTGCCTTTGCCTCCTGTGCTGGGATTAAAGATGTGTGCCACCATGCCTAGCTATTTGTTCATTTTTGATCAGTCTTTACAGGCCTTTAGACTTGGAGTCATTAGAAAAACCTTTCCTTCTTGAAAGTTATATTTTTCTGTGCTTCTATAATATTAAAATGTAGAATTTCATTTATTGTATTTGAAGTTTTAGGCCTGTTTGTAGTTACCTTGTGTAGTGAGAGAAATCTAATTTTTTTATTCTTCTAGATGGCTACCTTTTCCTAATATCATAAAAGGAAATTATTTTTCTTCACCATTATGAGATAGTAAAACTCCAAAATTCTGTTAATCTCTCACCTACTTATATAATTTTCATGGTGGTCTTAACTATTGAGAATACAATGTGTGGGCGCTGTATACCCACGTAGAAGGCAGAGCGCAGAACCACTCTCCCCTGGAGGCCAGAGAGGACTTTGGCTGTCCTGCTCTGGCACTCTCCACCTTAGTCATTTGAGAAAAGCTCTCTTAGAACCTGGAGCCACAGTGCTATAGCTACAGTGCACACAAGGCCATGCCTAGCTTTTTATATGGGTGCTAAGAGTTTGGAGTCCAATTCCCATGCTTGCACAGCAACCACTCTCACCCCCCGAGCCATCTCCACAGCCCCTAGTAACACAGTTTAGTCTGATAAGGCTTAATCCTAATTCCTTTCTATAATCTGATTTTTCAGAGTTTTCCTATAAATTTTTGAGTCAGGTTGTCTTATTAAATTATAAATTAGGAGCTGTACACTCTGGGAGGCTGAGGCAAGCCAATATCTGTGAGTTTGAGGCCAGCCTGGTCAACAAAGCAAGTCCAGGACAACCAAGGTTACACAACAGAAACCCTGTCTCAAAAAAAGAAAATTATAAATTAGGACAAATTGACACATAATAATCTTTAACCACAAAGGTATCATTTTATCCATGCCTTTAAATTTTTTTTGTCCTTCATTAAGAATTTAAGAAAGACTTTTATGTATATGAATCCTTTGTTGTATGTACGTATGCATCTGCTTTGACCGTGTGTGAATAAGAGGCCTTCAGATCCCCTGGAGCTAGAGTTATGGCTGCTGCAAGCCACTCTGAGTGCTTGGACCGAACCTGGTCCTCGGAAGAAGCAATGAGGCTTAGGTTTTCTTTTTATATTTTGACCTTTTTTTTTTTTAGTTCATTCTTAAAGATTTTAACTTTGTTGTTACTATTTTAAAAAAGAGATCTTAGTCCAGTGAGTGATCCCAGCACTTGGAAGGCAGAGGCAGGTGGATCACTGTGAGTTTGAGGCCAGCCTGGTCTACAGTGGGAGTCCAGGACAGTCAAGGCTACACAGAGAGACCCTGTCTCAAAAAAACCCAAAAAGAGAGATCTTTCTCTACCTTTGATGAATACATGGGTAATACATGCTATGTTTTTTGTATATTAATTTTGCCTTGTGCTGCTTTGCTAAACTTTCTTATCTGTCTTTTGTTTGTTTGGCTTTCAAGAATACAAGTGTGTTGCCTTCTTTAGTTTTACATTCTTTCTGTGCTCTCTGATAGACCCCCAGCCTCCTCCATGAAGCAGACCTCTGACTTGTAGTTATTGGTGTGTATGCATGTACTGTTTCACATGTGCACGCACTCTGCTGCTGAGTTACAGAAAGCTGTGTGTGCGCGCACGCGTGTGTGTGTGTGTGTGTGCGCATGCATGCGTGTGTGTGTGTGTGTGTGTGTGTGTGTGTATGTGTGTGTGTGTATCAAGAATGAATGGTTAAGTCATCCAGGTGAGGTGGCATACAATCAAGTTGTGCTGGAGGCTTAGGCTACAGATCAAGACTTCAAGGCCAGCGTGAGCTACACATTCTAGCCCAGCCTAGGCCAGTACGGTGGAACACACCTTTAATCCCAGCACTCAGGTGGCAGAAGCAGGTGGATCTGCTCATTTGAGGCCAGGTTGTGGTGTACCTAATGAGTTCCAGGCCAGCCAGGGCCACATAGTGAGACTTTGTCTCTAAATAAATAAATTGCTATCCTATAGTATCTGCTCCCTCCTCCAAAAACAAAAAACAAACAAATAAAAACAAAAGCAGAGGTCAAAGGAAATCACTTAGTGGCAAAATAAAATGCATGTATAAAACCCTGGGTTCAGTGCCCAGTATTGGAGACAGGGTGTGTTACACCAATGGAGATGATCACACAACATTCCCCTCAACAGATACTGAGTTTGTTTTGAATTCTAACAACAAACTCACTTAATCATGATGCATTATTATTCTTTTAAAGTACTGCCACAGTCTATGTAAAATTTGACTTAGATCTTACACATTGGTGTAAGACCAAACAATATAAAAAATTATCTATAGCTACATATTGTGTTGGTTTTGAGTATTTATATTTACTTCATAAAATAGAGGGACTGACAAAATCACTCATTTAGTAAAAGTACTTGCTACCCAGTCTGATTGCCTGCATTCAGTCACCAGAGCCTGCGGGAAACCGAGTCTCTGAAGCTGCCCTCCCGTCTCCATGTGAGCTGTGGCATGAGTATGGCCACACACACGCAAAACAGCACACGCAGTTTAAAGGTTTTCATGCATGCATGTGCACGCGGAAGCAACTTCAGGCCAGAAGACTTCTGTGTTCTTTGAATAACTGGTTTTTTTTTTAAGTTTGTATGTGGTACTTTGGGGTGAGAAGGACCTTGCAGGTCATCATGGTAGGGAAACAAACTGTCAAGAGGTGTGAATGAAAAATTGGTTCAGATAGACTTCATCAATCTGGATGAAGACTTCTGGGGAGTCTGGTGGTAGGTGGCTTATTCCATTTTAAAGACAGTATAATTTGGAAAAAAATTTCCTTTCATAATATAATTTCTGGTACCCAAGGAAGCATAATTACATTGAAACTCAACTCAAATCACATGTCATTTTTTGAAAGAAGATGGTTTCTAGAGACAGGTTACCTGCACTAGCTTGACTAGGAGGGGTCTGGTCTCGTCTCCATCATACAGATAGCATAGAGCATTTGGGCTGTTAGCCACCTCTGGTCCTGGCTGTGGGAGCTTAGAAGAGCCTCTGGCTATGCAGATGATGTAAGGGTCATTTAGACTACTAGGTATCTCTGTCCTGGTTGTGGGAGTTTGGGGAGCCCCTAGCTATAAGGGTCATTTAGGTTACTATCTACCTCTGGTCCTGGTTGTAGGATCTTGATATGGCCCAACAGGTAATGTTGACCATAGGCTTAATCACTTCCAACTCCCAGCCTTCTGGATGTAAGAACAAGTTTTACATCTTTCTCATTGGAAAGCCAATGTGTGCTTAGCATCCTAGTTTCCAAGGAGATCTTTGGGCATAAGGACCTTCTTGCTATGCTTCCAACATAAAAATAGTTATATTGTAACTTGTCATGGTGGCACATGCCTTTAATCTTAGTGCTTGGGAGGCAGAGGCAGGCGGATCTCTGAGTTTGAGGGCAGCCAAGGCTACACAGAGAAACCTGTCTCAAACAAAATAAAGGGCTGGAGAGATGGCTCAGAGCTTAAGAGCACTGCTGCTCTTCCAAAGGTCCTGAGTTCAATTCCCAGCAATCACATGATGGCTTACAACCATCTAGAATGAGATCTGGTGCCCTCTTCTGGCGGCAGCTGTTACCTGTTGGCAGAGCACTGTATAAAAGTAAAATCCTTTTTAAAAGTATATTAGCAATCCTTTGAATTTTCTGTGTTGCTCTGTCATGATGTTTGTTGTTTTTCTTCCTTTTTTCTTCTTTTTTTTGGGGGGGGGGCATTAGTTTTTCTCTGTGTTAGCCCTGGCTATCCTAGAACTCCATCTGTAGACTAGGCTAGCCTCAAGTCATGTACCTCTACTGCCTGGTTTATTGTTTTCCTTCTTTACTTTATTCTTTTAAAAGATTTATTAATTTATGCAGCATTCTGCCCACCAGAAGAGGGCACCATATTTCATTATAGATTGTTATGAGCCACCATGTGGTTGCTGGGAATTGAACTCAGAACCTCTGGAGGAGCAGACAGCGCGCTCTTAACCTTTGAACCATCTCTCCAGCCCCTTCTTTACTTTCTTAAATTAACTAGTTATTTAACTGTTAAAAAAAAATTCTCCCGGTATAAAGGTGTTGGGGAAAGGCATGAGTACGCATGCTATAATCACCACACATGAAAAGCTGAGACAGGGAAATTGCTGAGAATTCAAGGTCAGACTTGGTTGTAGAGTGACAACCTGCCTTACATTTTTTTTTAATTATTTACCTGTCTGCTTTTGTTTTCTTGGAATTTTGTTTTACTTACTTGAGATAGTATCTCATGTAATACAGACTCCAGACTCTCTTGATTCAAGGTTGGCCTTGAACTCCTGATCCTCCTGCCTTGAGTGTTCCCTTCCCTCCTAAGTGCTGAGATTACCAGCTTGAGCCACTGGGCCTGGCCTTCTCTTAGTTGTTTAAGTAAGGATCTTGATATATAGCCCAGAATGGCCTTTAATTGTGCTCTTCTTTCTTCTGCCTCCTAAGGGCTGATTGCATGTATATCCCATAAATGATTTTCTGTTTTCTAATTGAGTTCTGTTTAATTGATGTATTCATTTTGCTCCCTTTTAGTTCATTAGTTCATTCTAATAACTTTTTCCCTAACTTTGAGTCAGCTGTTTAAGTTATTTATTTACCCCTCCCCCACACTTCATGTAGATATTTTGTGGCTATGAATTTTCTCCCTCATTAATTTGCCTGTATTCTTGGGTTACTATGTGTTGTATACATTTATAGTTTTCTAGAAATTTTGCATTTCTGCTTGGTATTTTTGCTTATTCTGAGTCTGTAGGTTTTGCTGTTCCTGTGAGGTAGGAAGATCTCTCTTGGTTTTATTATGAGTCATTTTAGTGCATTGTTTCTTAGAGTATTGAGTATTCTATTGTTGCGTTAGATATCTTGAGAGTTTTCCTTATGGCCTAACTTTAAAAGTATGATTTTCTTGGATTAAAAAGGTAATTAAGCAGTAGTTTTGTTGTTGTTGTTGCTTATTAACTACAGGTACATATCCAGCTAAAATTTTGAGATTATAAAATCAATATTGAGCCAGCAAGATGGTTTCTGAGGGTAAGGGCGCTTGGCCACCAAGCCTGAAGACCTAAGTTCAACTCCCAGAATGGTAGAAGAGAAAAGCTGATTCTCGCAAATTATCTTCTCACTTCTGCACAGTGTGACTCATGTATGCTTGTGTGCACACACTAAATAGATGTTTCAAAGATTGTAGTCAGTATGTGGCAATAACAAAATTATAATACCAAGTTAAAGATGTTCTAGTCTGATGCTATCTTGTTAAGATAGGATATTTTTTTCTGAAGCATGCCAAAATAATAAATTTTTCACGTATAACTTGTATGTTTGCTATAAAGAATGCTTTAGAATTTAAACTAAAATGTTGATTAAAACTACAAGATACTGTGAATAAAATAGAGAAAATATACTTCATGGGGTTTAAAAATAAATTTGAAATTCTGTTAGAAGATGATAGTCTTGTATTTAATGTGAATAGAAAATATTCTATGGAGCTGGACAGATGTTCAGCTGTTAAGAGTTGGCTGCTTTTTCAGAGGACTTGGGTTGGTTCCCAGCACTGACATGGCAGCTCACAACCCTCTGTAACTCCAGTTCCAAGGACCCAACACCCTCTTCTGGCCTCCCCAGGCACCAGGCACACATGTGATGCTCATGTACACATGCATGCAAGCCACCCATGCATACAAATAAACAAAATTTTAAACACTTTTAAAAGAAAAACATTTATCCCCAAATAGCTATGGCAGGTTTAGGGATCTGGAAAGGGATGGGAAGCCAGCCTTTCTAGTTCCGTGGTTCTTATATAAAGCTGGTTTGGGTGCCTGAGATTTGCTTCTACATTCTACATGGGCCATGTTCTAAGATTGCTAACAAAAAACTGATTTAATAACCTCTAGAGTTTCCATATTGACTTTACCTTACAGTATTTGTATTTTTTATTTAATTTCTTTATAATACTCTGGTTTTACTATTTTTCTCACTTTTTTTTTTTTTTCTTTCTTTCTTTCCTAAAAGAATTCTGATTTGGCTGCTACTTTGATATACAAGCCCTAAGGATGCCACCTTATTTGGACTTAGAGGATGACCTGGATAAGTGATAAAAATCAAGACATTTTGGTGAGTGAAATTTTATGTAAGAGTTTTGTTTTTAAGTCCACCTTGTTAAATTTTTACTTTATTTTAAATTTCATTGTTTTATATGTACTGCGTATTATAAAGATAAGTTATATTTGGGGGGAGCTTTTTCCAGTCACCCAGTCTAGCTCCCAAATAAATCACACAGAGACTTATTTATTAATAAGCTTTAGGCTCAATAACTGGACAGATATCATTTACTCTAGCCCTCTATGCTAGTCCTACAGATGGTTGAAAGCCTCCATGTAGGTTCTGGGAATTGAACTTGGGCTCGGGTCAGTGCTTAACTGCTGAGCCAGCTCTCCTCTGGTTTATTTCCTAGCATATTGTCAGTATATAGAGAACCTACCGGTTTGTTTTTGTTGGCATGTGTGGTTTGGGATGTCCATGGAATCCAGAGGAGGGTATCATCTATCCCAGGCCTCTGCAGGAGCACCTGACTGCTGAGCCACCTCTCCAGCTCTACATCTTATTTCTGTTTGTATGTGTATGTGCCACCCGGGGTTAGAGAGGTCAGGACGTAACATACAAGAGGTGCTCTCCCTTTCCTCCATGAAATGTCTGGGCATTTAGGTAATCAGGCCTGGCTGCAAGTGCCTTTACTCTCTGAGCCATCTCTCTCACCAGCCCTCACTGTATGTCAGCTTTTTTTTTTTTTTAAAGATTATATCCTCTTCATTCAATTTTGGTAATTCATGTATTGAGAAAAGTACCCATTTCTTCTAGAGTTTACAACTTACAGGAAGTTTTCATAATATTCCCTAATGATCCTCTGAATTTCACTGCTTTTCCTGTTTAGTGTCTGTCAGTATGTACATACGTACATACATAATCTTTTTTGAGACCAAGCCTCTTGTATCCCAGGCTGGTCTTAAACTCCCTTTTAGCCAGATAGACCTTGGACTTATGAGATCCTCCTGCTTCTACTTTCCGTGTGCTGGCATTACAGGTGTGCATCACCGTGCCTGGTCTGTGTGACGCTAGAGACCCAATCTAGACCTTTGTGCATGTCAGACGAGGACTCTATCAACTGAGGTGCATCTCCAGCCTTCTAATTTTCTTAATTCATTATCTATTTATTTTGGTTATCTTATCAAAGAGCTAACTCTTAGTTTCATTAATCTTTTATATTTTTGTTTTACTCCATTTCATTAACACCTATCCTAGTATTTATTTTGTCTTTTCTTTTTTGAGAAAAAAAAGTTTAAACATTTATTTATTTATTTATTTATTGTTTGTGTGAATGGGCTTGACGGGTGTGTGTGTGTGTGTGTGTGTGTGTGTGTGTGTGTGTGTGAGAACCATTTGCAGTTTGATTCTCTTCTTCCACCATGTCAATCTCAGAGATCAAACTCATCATCAAGCTTGGTAGAAATCACAACTACCTGCTAAGTCATCTCACCAGCCCTCTTATTTTTTTTTGAGACAGTCCTAGTTTCACAGGCTTAGAAGCAATGCATTTACTGCTTAACCATCTCACCCAGTCTGTGTTATGGTTTTCCACATACTAATTTTGGCTTGGCTTATTCTTGTTTTACTAAGACCATGACATACATCATTAGGTTATTTTTCTTTCTTTCTTTTTTCTTTTCAAGACAGGGTTTCTCTGTGTAGCCCTGGCTGTCCTGGACTCACTTTGTAGACCAGGCTGGCCTCGAACTCACAGAGATCTGCCTGCTTCTGCCTCCCGAGTGCTGGGATTAAAGGCGCCACCACTGCCTGGCTAGGTTATTTTTCTTTCAGTGAAAGAAAATGGCTTTGAAATGGTTGCTAAATAAATAAGCTTTTTAGGCAGTTTTGAGTCTTTGTCTTTTCTGCTAAGCAGCAGCATTTTTAGCTTTAAAAATCTTTATTCATTTTATTTACTTCTAATGTTTATTAAGAGTTTTTAATGTAGCTGGACAGTAAGTATAGTTATTTTATAAGAGATTTTCTTAATGCTGTTGTTTGAGACAAGATTCTGGCTCTGCAGCCCATGGTGGGCTCAAACTTGTGACCTTCCTGCTGAGACTGCACATGTGGACTCAGCTTGTATGTTTCTGTGACCTTTCATATATTTCTCTCAATATTCTAATCTTACCCAAAAAAGCATCATATAGTATTATGAAAGGAAATTTTATGTAGTAAATGAGTTAGATCTTTTTCAGAAGTACAGATGATGGTATGTTGAAATATTGAGTATATAATGACACGCTGTAATAGTCTCCATCCTCTTCTTTTTGAAGGTTTTCTTGCTGTTTACTTTGCACATACTTCTGGAATAACACACCATGGCTTTAGATGACCTTCCAAACTTCGAAGACATCTACACTTCCTTGTGTTCATCAACAATGAGCGACTCAGAGATGGAGTTTGACTCTGGACTAGAAGATGATGACACAAAAAGTGATAGTATTTTGGAAGATTCCACAATTTTTGTAGCCTTCAAAGGAAATATAGATGACAAAGACTTCAAATGGAAACTGGATACAATATTAAAGAATGTGCCCAACTTATTACACATGGGTAATTGCTTTAATTTTGGCTTCCTTCTTGTTGCTGTTTTGAATTGTTTGCCCTTTCCTTTCATGGTTATGTCAGTTCTACAAGATTGAAACGCTGATTTTAAGTGCAAATGTAGAATTTAAAGAGTTGCCCCTTCCATATTAGCATGTCTGTTGTTGTCATGATCTTTTTTATTTTAAGGAGTTAATTAATTAATTAGGTATGTATGTATGTATGTATGTATGTATGTATGTATGTATGTATGTATTTCGTGACTGGGTTTCTCTGCGCAGCCCCGGCTGTCCAGGAACTCACTTCATAGTCCAAGCATCCCTCCAACTCAGAGACCCACCTGCCTCTGCCTCCTGAGTGCTGGAATGAAAGATGTGTGCCCCACTGCTGATCTATTTTCTTTACTTTTTAGTTTGTGTTTTAGAAAGAAGTCAGGTTTTACTGCTCGACACTGAGGTTATAGCCTTTATTACGTTTTTATTGCCTGTGGGGTGGGTATGTGCCATAGTGCATATGTCCTTCCACCATGTAGGAACCAAGGATCACATTCATGTTATCAGACTTAGTGGTAGGTAGCTTTACCCACTAAGCCATCGCACTAACCCAGATTGTATTTTTGATTCAAAAACATTTTGATGGATATTCTCAGGTATGACAGAAATTTTAAAGCCCTTCGTTTTCTCCCTAAAGCAGTAATGAGCCCAGGCTGCCTTTGACATAGTTGCCAGCCCACAGCCCTGATGCTAGGACTACAAGTGCAGGCTGCCTTGCTTAGCTTTAAAACTTGCTAGTGGAGTGTAACTGTGTTGCCATTACACAGTGTTCAGCTACATGACATTAAAGCTATATAACACTTCTGACTTGTGTGGAACATTTAAAGTTTCCCGTAATCATCAGCTTGGGAAGAAACTTTAGTTCCCATCCTGTGGAACCAGGACCCAAAGGTTTTCAGTGTTTGGAGACATGTCTCCAAATGCCATGGAAAAGCAATAAGCTTAAGACTTGGAATAGATTCTGATGCCTTCTCAGATTTCACCCGGTAGCCACAGGTTTCTGGACAGATCACTTAGCCTTTCTTTGGGCCTCAGTTTCCTTACCTATAAGAAAATTTTTACTAAACGTTGTCTAACCATTTTAAAATCTTGTGAGTATATTAATCCCATCCCTTAGCAAGTACTGTGTTTTGGTTGTTTTACATTACAGCAAGTGAATTCTGTATTAGTCTTTAGTATCAAATAGTTTAAGAGCTGGAAGGGGCTTCAGTGGAAGGAACTCTCTTATTAGATGTCTGCATTTTGAGAAAACATACGCCTGTATGTGTTGATTCTTGATTTTTAACTCTATTTTATTTGGAGTATTGAAGCCTCTACCTCCCTTCCATCAACCCCTTTACCCTGGGTATGAGAAAGAATGTTAGTGAGGAGAGGGGGTGCAGGCCCCTTTACTTCTCCCAACTGTTTAGGGTCAATTGGGTTCTTTTGGGAAATACCAGTCTCATCAACAGCAGACGCAGCAAGCAGCCTACTCCGAACCACTGCGTTGAAACCTTTCTCTCTGTTGAAAACTTTCTCTCTGTCTGCCACACCAGAAACCGGTCTCTGGTTTCTCCAGACTGCTACACGCCACCTCCATATGCCACACCTTCTCTCTCTGCTCTTTCAGGCTGTTCCCAGCTGGCAAAGACCATGCTTTGAAACTGAGACAATTACCAGCTGTGGACAAACTAAAGCCCAAACTAAAACCCCACACTTGGAATTAAAACAAAAACATATTTACATAACATAACTGAGTTTACAAAGAAACCAAAGATTCCATTACATATATAGCCTTTTTTTTTCTTTTTTTTTTTTTTTATTAATTTATTCTTGTTACCTCTCAATGTTTTTTTTTTCTTTTTCTTTTCTTTTTTTGAGACCGGCTTTCTCTGTGTAGCCTTGGCTATCCTAGACCAGGCTGGCCTTGAACTCACAGCAATCCACCTGCCTCTGCCTCCCTTAGTGCTACATGGCCATTTTATTAATATTTAAAAGATGTAATTTTAGCAGTAGTGCATGACTTTAATTTCAGCAGTCAGGAGGCACAGGCAAGTGGATCTCTGAGTTTGAGGTTAGCTTGGTCTACAGAGTGAGTTCTAGGACAGCCAAGACTATACAGAGAAGCCATGTTTCAAAAGAAATGAGGGAGGGAGGGAGGAAGGGAGAGAGAGTATGTTGAATAAAGAGTATAAATTGTTTAGTTGATCTGGGTTAATAACATTTATCTGGAGTTGCCAGATAACTTTTATTTACTTCCTTGTCCGTAAAATGTAATTATAAGCAATATTACTACCTCAGTTAACTTTTTAATTCTTTAATTGTAAAATACATACAGTGGAATTTGCCATCTTCGCCATTTTTATATATGGCTCAATGACACTTATACAATTATATTATTATGCAACAATCACTAGCAGCCATTTCTTATAAAATTAAAATCTGTACCTATTACATGATAACATCTCATTGCCTCCCTATTCCAGCCCTTAATAAGTACCATTATACTTTTTATGGTTTTTTTAATTTAAAAAATTAGATTTATTTATGTGTATGGGTATTTTGTCTGCATGTATGTAAGTGCACCATATGCATGCATTGCCATGGAGGCCAGAAGAGGGCATCATATCTGCTGGAACCAGAGCTACAGCCAGTTGTGAATTCCATGTGCGTGTTGGGAACTGAACCTCAATCCTCTGGAAAAGCAGCCAATTCTCTAACTCTCCAGCCCCCTTTCTTTGACTATATCTATGTCATATAACCAGAATCATGTATTTTTATGCCTCATTTCATTTAGCATAGTATTCTCAGTGTTTGTCCATGTTGTAGCACATGATAGGATTTCCTTCCCATTTCAGGCCAAATATTCTACAGAATACCTGTTGCTGGGCACTTGGATTACTTCCATGTCTTAGCTGTTATGAGTGATGCTGCTGCAAACGTGGACACGCCCTTCCACATCTTGCTATGCCACAGCTTCTCACTGTTTAGTTCTCTCAGGAGACTGCGCCATTTGTGTGTTCCCGTCATTAGTGCACTGGGCTCCCAATTTTCCTGTGTCATTGCCAACATTTGCTATATTCTACTTTTATAATAGCCATCTTAATGTGATATGGTATCTAGCCACATGAGAATGCTTTTTAGTGCAAGTCCAGTGTAAAGTAAAGGTACACACCTTTAATCCTAGCAATCTGGAGGCTGAGGCAGGTTGATCTCTGTGAGTTCAAGGCCAGCTTGATTTGCATACAGAGTGAATTCCAGAACAGCCACGGCTACACAGACAACCAGTATCTCAGGAAAAAACAAAAACAAAAGTCCAGTGTTTGTATTTTTTTCTTTTGTTGCCTGTCCCTTTGCTGCTCTATCCAAGAAACCACTGCCAAATCCAAAGTGGTAAAGACTTGTCATACATTTTCTTCTAAGAGTTTTAGGTCTGTATTTAAGCGTTTGTTCCATTTTTGGTTACTTTTTGTATGTGATGTCAGGTATAACTTCAGTCCTTCGCTTGTGGACACACACTTTCCCCAGAATAAGTTAGCTTTTATATATTCTTAAGAATATGTCCAGGAGTTTATGTCAGTTTTAGATTGCAGAGTGCCAAATGTTTTTCTGTCCTAAAGGAAGCTGACTTGCCAAATGCATGTTTTCTCCCTCAGTTTGTTGGACTTTAGTGGACTCTTACTTAAAATAGGAATTTTTGTTTTGTTTTTTAGTTGCACATCCTCTAGTGCCTACAAAATTGATAATGTTATTTTCTTTCCTTCATGACTAAGAATCCAGCAAGCTAAAGGTACAGAAAGTGGAGCCCTGGAACAGCGTGAGGGTCACATTCAACATCCCCCGGGAAGCGGCGGAGCGGCTACGAATCCTGGCTCAGAGCAACAACCAACAGCTTCGGGACCTGGGGATTCTCTCCGTCCAGATCGAAGGTGCATTGCTCTGCCGTGTGCCCATCTGTGCTGGACACAGTTAGGGTTGTGCCCCGCACATACTGACACGGCCGTGCCCACTCCTCTGCTCTTATGTGTGAGACTCTGCAGCAGCGGTGTGTCCTGTGCTTCATGTTGCAGAACCATAGAATAGAGAGAGGGTTGAGGGTGTTGCCCTTGCACGCTGCTGGCCTTCAGTCTCAGACTTGGAGTTTTACTCATACCCTGCCAGGAAGTGACTTGTCTTTTGAAGCATAATCTCATTTTAATTGGCTTCCCTTTGTAACTTTGCTATTTCCTTTATTCATCTAGCAGATTAGGGAGTCCTAAACAGTCTTTTGTTAAGTATTTATTGCTGGAGTGACCCTCTAAATGTAAAAATATGCTCAGTCTAATGCATACATAACATCCAGCTAAGCTTAAAGCTCTTGTGATGCTTGCTGCTGCCTCACAGAATGTAGGCCAAATTCTCCACATGACCTCATGGCTTGCACAGTCTGAAGTCTTAGGCTAGTTAATTTCCCTCCCCAGCTCTCTGTTTTCTGGGTTCTTTAGTTTTCATTGGTACTTTTTTTTTTTCCCTCACATACATTTATTAATGCCACTTTGTAAATGGTAGTTTGGCAAGTATACTGTGATGTTCCGTGTCCATTTAACACAGTTTGCTTAGGCTTAGCTGACGTGATTCATTTTGAGTGGACTCAGGGAGCGGTTAATGATGGCCATGGGCAGGTGCAGGCCAGGTGCATGCCTGACTTTATAAAGGATGAGGGTCATTAACTCTTTTCCTACCCTAATTTCCTGGTAAACCTGGGTATAATAGGGTTTCATGGGGACCCAGGCATTCTTAGAAAGCTTAGAAGCAGACCAAGGCCGCAGGCCACACAAGATTCTACAACAGACTGGGAAAGGTCACTTTTATTTGGTTCTTTGAACACACAGTTGTCCCTTCTACCACACATCTTTTGCAGCCGCCTTCTGTGTGTGGAGTACTGCCATATCAGTCCATTCTTCAAGGTCGTCCTTTCAGCCCTAAGTCTCTGCTGACTCAGACTCTTGCTGTGCTGTAAGAAAAGTCCCTTTCATGCAGAGCATTCATCTCACACCTCCCTTAGAGCGGCTATCTGGTTACTGTTTATCCCTCCATGCTCTGTGAATAAGTGCTAGGAGGAAGGGGATCAGTCTGGTCCATGTTAGTCTCTTTAGAAAAATGTTGTGGGAAAGCAAGAGGAGGATATAATAGCTTTACCACCTGGTATATAATTACAAATAAAATACGCTCCTTGCTGTTATGTACTCAGATGAGCCCATGGTCTTAATAAGGACAACTCTATGGTGTGAATTAAATTTTTTTGTTTTTGGTTTTGTTTGTTTGTTTGTTTGTTTTTGAGATAGGATTTCTCTGTGTAGCCTTGGCTGTCCTGGACTCACTTTGTAGTTGTAGTTGAGGCTGACCTCAGACTCAGAGATCCACCTGCCTCTGCCTCCTGAGTGCATACGCTACCATACCAGGCTGATGTGAATCACATTTATAGTTGATATAAACATCAACTATGGGCAAATATGCAATAATTTCTCCTTTTTAAAAATATTTTATATGTATATTGTGTGTGTGTGTGTGTGTGTGTGTGTGTGTGTAGGGGTAAGAAGATAACCTAGAGAAGCCGATTATTTTGCTTTACCATGTAGGTCCTGGAGCTCAAATTCAAGTCATTAGGCTTGGAAGCAAATGCCTTTACTCTCTGAGCTGTCTCACTAGCCCTACCTTATGTTTTGGGACAAAGCCTTTTACTTGGACCTAAGACTTGCCAATTAGGCCAGCTTGGCTGGCCATTGAACTCAGGTGATCCTCCTGTCTCTTCCTCCTCTGTGTTAGGATTACAGTTGTGGTTCATGTACCACTCCAGGCTTTTTGAAATGGGTACTAAGAATCAAATTTGGGTCCTGAGCAATCACTTTATACTTTACCAACTAAGCTATCTCCTTAGTCTCTTGCCAGTGGAGAATTTTTAAACAAGGAGTGACATTACTTGATGTCATTTCAAGAACTCTTGTACTTGGGAAGCAGAGTGAAGAGGCTGAGGCAGGAGGACTGCACAAATTTAAAGCCAGCATAGGCTACAGAGTAAGACCCTGTCTTTAAATAAGTATGTAAAGACACCTCCTACCCAAAAAGGGGCAAAAAAAGCTTCTGCTCAAAGTTTCTTAGCACATTTAGTCTGTTGCTAGCTCCTTCCCAGCGGTAAAACCTCCACAACCCATACTCTCTTAGGCTTTCACTCTTAGTTCCTAAAAGCAAGTCAGAGTATTTGACAGCCTCTAGTGATTGCTCCTTTATTGGTAGGATGTTGTTCCCTGTGTCTAGCCAGTCTGTCCTCTGATTAAGCTTTACCCAGAAAGCTCAGTGACAGGACAGAAGAAAGAATCTCCTTATTTGCTCCTACTTTATCTTCAAACTGGAAACCAGGGTCCTACGTTATGAGAGGAGTTGAGCATATAGCCCTTCAGCTCCACCGTGACAGGCCAGCTACATTCTAACTGTCCACAAAGTGGAAGTGTCTTTTTTGGAAGGTACTATGGTAGTCAAAATTGTGAATATGGGCAAGAAGCACTCTGAAACATGTTTCAGAAGTTGTTTTTCCTTCTTTTTTCTTTTTTCAAGACAAGGTCTCTCTGTGTAGCCCTGGCTGCCCTAGAACTAGCTCTGTAGACCAGGCTCTCCTCAAACTCACAGAGATCCACCAGCTCTGCCTCCTGAGTGCTGGGATTAAAGGTGTGCGCCATCGTATCCGGCTTCTTAGAATCTGTTTAATGAAATAATCCTAGTGATATTACCTACTGGATAAAACAAATGAGATAAAATTTTAAGATGGCTCAGGAGTTAAGAACACTTGCTGCTCTTGCAGAAGACCTGGGTTCAGTTTCCAGCATCCACATAGTGGCTCACAACTCTAGTTCCAGGAGACCCAGGACCCTCTTCGGCCTTCTTTGGGTACTGTACACATGTGGTACACCGACATATCTGGAGGCAAAAGTCTTACATAAAATAAATCTTGTAAGAAAAAGTACAGAAGATGTAATGCACCAGTATGGCACGTGCTTACCATGTACGAGGTCCTGGATCCAATTCTCAACATGGCCCATTAACAACCTGTTTAAAGGATGGGAGCCCACCATAGAGGTGCTCTGAAAGACTCCGCCCAGTGGGGGATCAAAGCAGATGCTGAGACTCACAGCCAAGCTTTGAGGTGGATTGTAGGGAGTCTTAGGAAAGAGTTGGGGGATAGAAGGACCTGGAGGGGACAGGAGCTTCACAAGGAGACCAACGGAGCCAACAAATCCAGGCAGAGGAGGGTGCTCCAGAGACTGATGCACCAACCAAGGACCGTGCATATGAGGACCTGGATTCCCTGCTCAGATGCAGTTGATAGGCAGCACAGTCTCCTTTGAGTCCCATAATATGGGGAGTAAGGACTATTTCTGACATAGACTGTGGTGCATGGGGCAGCCTTGCCAGGCCACAGAGGAAGAGGACACAGGCAGTCCAGATGAGACTTGATAGGCTGGGGTCAGATGATGGGGAGGAGGACTTCCCCTATCTGAGGCCTAGTAGGGGGAGAGGGGCTGAGGAAAGGAGGGTGGGGCCTGGAGGAGATAAGGGAGGAGGCTACAATTAGGATGTAAAATGAACAAATTAAAGATTAAAGAAAACCTGCAGAGCCGGGTGTGGTGGCGCACGCCTTTAATCCCAGCACTCGGGAGGCAGAGGCAGGCGGATTGCTGTGAGTTCGAGGCCAGCCTGGTCTACACCCAAGGCTACACAGAGAAACCCTGTCTCGAAAAACCAAAACTAAACCAAACCAAAACAAAACAAAAACCAAAAAACCAAACCTGCTGAAATGCTGTTCTTGAGTTTCAGAGGCAGTGAGAAGAGACTTCTTTACTTTTCATCATATGGCATCGCCGCCAGAGACCTGTAGGGATCTTTGTGTTGCTTGGTGTTTTGCTTTTTGTTTGAGATAGGATCTTGTGTAGCCATAGGCCTCCAACACCTTATGTAGCCGAGTACAACCTTGACCTTCTAATCTTCCCCCCACCTCTAAGGTGCTGGCACGACAGGCATGTTCTAGCACACTAGGTCTGTGCCGTGCAGAGAATAGAACCCAGTGCTTTGTGCATGCTAGGCAAGGCTCTGCCAATTGGCTTATATTTGTGACACCTGGAAACTTTTTTTATAATGCAGATATTGAAAGAATATTCACAAGCCTACAGTCAAATATAACAGTATCCCCATACTTCCCTGCCTTTTTTCCCATATTAAACTTTATATCTCTTATCTTCTGATTATGAACTCCCAGAAAGAAATCAGGAATTTTGAGTTTCTGACAGTTTTTTCCTGTCCCCTTCTATCTCTCTATCCTGTGTCTGCCCACACACAATTTATGGGCCAGTTGAAAATAAATGTTCAAAGCCAAGTGCACTGGCTCATGCCTGTAATCCGAGCACTGGGGGAGTGAGAGGCAGTCAAATCTCTGTGAGTTCAAGGGCAGGTTGGTCTACAGAGGGAGTCCAGGACCCTGTCACAAAAAAAAGAAACATTGAGACTTTGAAGTTCTCTGACACTAAGCAACTTTATTAATGATTGTGAGACCTGATTATGATCTCCCTGTGCTTGCTCAGATGGAGCAAACTACATAGGCTAGGATTTCAATCTCATGTATTCAGAAAGCCAGACTGAGCTATATAATGAGGGATTAGGGTTAGGGTTGGAATACTGAGTTATTCCTTTTTGTAGTGGTAAACTTAGTATAATTCTTCAAAACAGAAAACTAATTCTTATGTAACTGCCTGTAAACTAAATCTGCATCTTACCCTGGCTATTTCCATTTTATAACTTTACTGTCATTTTCAGGGGAAGGTGCTATCAACCTGGCTTTGGGTCAAAACCGAAGCCAAGATGTGAGAATGAATGGACCCATGGCATCCGGAAATTCTGTTAGGATGGAGGCAGGATTTCCTATGGCAAGTGGTCCAGGTGAGTCGTCCTAGTTATTTGTGTGACATTTTATCAGTTTCTTTTTAGGGGCTTGAATTCTTAAGGTATGAGTCTTGCCATATAGATGGGGTGTTTTGCAAACTCATTTTTATTTACTCAGAAAAAGGAGACATGAGTTATTCTCAAGAAGGTTACATTAACAGTCTGTACGGTCTTTGGCCTAAAATTGGATGAACACTAAGTTATAAGTAAACATTTATTAAGTGCCTAGTACATGATAAAACCTCTGCTAAGTGTTAGAAAGTAAGACATTTTCCACTCTCAAAATAATTAGTAGGGAATGTGGCTTTCCATTTTGTACTTTCTCTGAGCCTATGGATCTTTAAGCAGAGTTCTTATGTCTTATGTGCAATCTTCATGTACGTGGGACGATGTGTTTTTATGTATTTTGACGTGAGGGAGTTAGCTGGAAGTGGTGGACATGCCTGTGCTAGCTCATCACATAAGATGCTAGGGCAGGATGGTCACATGTCTCAGAGTGGGAGGGAAGAATTTAGAAGAGGTACAAGTAGTAGTTTACTTCCTTTTCTAGTAATCCAGACTTTCTCCGTAATACTATGATTCATGCAACATTAGAGTTGAGTCGGCTTTTACTTTTAGAGCTGGGAAGTTGTGGGATTCATGGAAAGGAAGCCATTTGTCCCAGGCCAAGTAGAAATAGGTTTATATTCCACATGTCCTCACTCTCAGATCTGTGGTTTTTTTTTTTTTTTTTCATTGCACTAGTGGCACTGAAACCTTAGAAGCTTAAGGAGTCTTTATTCAAGTAAAACAGAAAGGCACAGCTGCTATGGTTGAAGAGGAGTAGGAGCCTGAGACTGTACACAATCTATTGCTCCATCCCTGGTGACCATGAAAAGCACAGCAGGAGGGGCTGTAAGGATGGCTCAGAAGTTAAGAGCACTTGTTGCTCTTGTAGAGGTACTGGGTTTGGTTTCCAGAAACCACATGGCGGCTCACAATCATGTATAACTGCAGTTTCAGGGCATTTGATGCCCTCTTCTGACCTCCACAGGCACCAGGCACACACTTGGTTCATAGACACACCCACAGGCACCAGGCACACACTTGGTTCATAGACACACCCACAGGCAAAGCATGCATACACATAAAGTAGAGGGACTTCATTCATAAACTGCTGTTCTGAACTGTAAGCAAGAACTTGGCATAGTTAGGCATAGTGGTGCATGCTTTTAATCCCACTTAGGAGGTGAAGGCAAGGGGATCTCTGTGAGTTCGAAACATAGTGAGTTTCAGGACAGCCAGGGCTGTGTAGAGAGATCCTATCTGAAAATACCAAAACTAAAAACCCAAAGGATTTGGCATAGAATTTAAATTAGGTTTTTATATTGCCCATGCATTTTCTGTTTACCTCAAGTTATTTACCCTATTTCAAGCAAATATATTATGTATTTTTATTTCCCTGAAATATAGTGAATATATTCATCTTTATCTTTAAAAATGAGATGATAAGGTCTGCAATCTTCAGAGCTCATGCTTAATAAGCAAGCATTTCATAACTTTCTCACACATGCTCTGTACTGTCAACTACATTCATAGCCCTCAAGATCTGTTTTATGACTCTGTCACAGTCTATTCGGTTGGACTGATATGAAGTGCCATATAAGAAATCATAGGTGGTAACATTGCCACTGCTGAAAGAGTGAAAGTCAGGAGACCCTAGCTACCTTACGTGTCGTTAGTGATGAAATGAATAGATGTGATTTGAAAGCCAGGAAATCTGGGTTCTGATCTCAACTTGTGCTCACTAGCATTAATATTTTCTGGTCATAGGTGACCATAAATATCTTAAATTATATCCTAGAAACAATGTTAGAGAGCTCATCAAGTCTTGAAATGTTAAGACACTCATTAAGCTGATGCCAGCAGACTAATTGCAACATCTCGTGTCTGGCCAGCATTATGGTGCTATAAGTTCATCACCACAAAAACCTTGAAACATTAGGTTGAAATTAGATTAAATTGGTATTTAATGGAAGACACTAATTGTGATCAGTTACAACACAAATACTAGGGCCGATCAATAAGCTGTGACTTGTAGTCACCTGTGACATTTTAAACTTTCAGGTATGTCTATACACCAGCTACATTTTAAGATTCCTTTTCTCATTTGTCTATGGAGCCTTAAGGGATGCAAATGAAATTTCATAGCAGGTTAAACTAAGTGGAGAAATCTTCCTAGGGAAAGAAACCTTCCCTTTCCTCTGAAACAATATTAAGTAACTTTTTAGAATTATTTATCAAGAGTATCTTAACTTATCACTTAATCTCAGCACTACTTTCTTCTCTTAGCATTGACAATAGAAAGCAACTAAATCTAAATCTAGAGCATATTTTTTCATGTCTTTAGAGAATCCTAAGATTTGTGGGGTTACCATAGTAATCATTAATCAAAGGTTTTCATTCTTGGCTGCTGGTGTTTGGGGCCAGTGATTCTTTGCTGTGAGTAGCTATCTTGTACATTGGAGAATATTTAGTAGCATCCTGGACTTTTTTTACCCACCAGTTGTACCACAGATGTACCACTCTACATCTCTTCAATTTGTGTCCATTAAAGGTATCTTTGTATATGACCCAATTTCCCCTAGATACTATCTGCAGTGAGAACCACAGATCTAGTTCAAATTCCTATGTAGTACCAGAAATGCATGCTAGCATGTTACTACCGAACATGTAGTCAGTGTGCACTGGAAAATTTCTGGGAATAAGAAGCTCATTGTGAGGCCAGGCAGTAGTTACACACACCCTTCATCAGGAGGCAGAGGCAGGAGGATCTCTGAGTTCGAAGCCAGTTTGGTCTACAGAGTGAGTCCAGGACAGCCAAGGCTACACAGAGAAACCCTGTCTCAAAAAAAAAAAAAAAAAAAAAAGAAAAAAAAAGAAAAAGAAAAAGAAAAAAGAAAAGAAAAGAAAGAAAGAAATTCAGAAACTCACGTGATCCAAGTCATGAGAGTGCTCTTGTTTTTGGTGGGTTTGTTTTTAGTAAGGTCTTCACTGTACAGCTCTCACTAGCCTGGAACTTGCTGTGCAGATAAGGCTAACTTGTTGCTATCCTCCTGCTCTTTTTTTTTAATCTGAGTGGTGAGGTTTCAAGTGTGTACCACCATAATTCATGGTTCGTGGATGCTCCTTCTAATTTTGAAAATGTGATGGGATTCTACAAAAGTAGATCTGGTTTCAACATGTAACAGTTTATCTGGTTATCTTCTCCAACTAGAAAACTCCTGAAAGTTTCAATGTGTAGCTGAGATTTTAAATACCAAAAGAACTTTTCAGAGAAAAATCCAAGTTAAAAATGAAAATGTGAGTAGTGATAAACAGCTGGTATTGAGGCACAAGACTTTGCAATCCCAGCAGTCAAGACCATGTCAAGACCAGTCTGAACTACATAGCAAGACCATGTCTTTGATGAGTGGAAAAAGGAGGAAGGAAGAAAACATAAAAACATCATGGAGAGTCTGAAGAGTCAAGTGATTTGGGTTGCCAGGAAGGCTACATGAAGAATGGGGGGGAAAAAAATCCCTCATGAAGCCAGACTTCACAGTGAAAGGTAGATTCTAAAAATGTTAGTTACTTTGACAGAGGGAGATACATGGGTATCTGCCTTTCTTTCCCTGTGCTCTCTTTGGAGGCTGGTGGTTTGAGGGTTTTCTTCTCTGACCATCTGCATGTTGAACATATAAAATGACCTGGAACAGCTTAACCTGTCATTAACATTAGGTGGTTCTAGACTAATGAAACCACTGATGCTCTGGAGGACCACATTCTCAACCCAGGCCATTATGGACTGTCAGTTAAAACTTACTCTAAAAAACAAAATTGTACTAAATTAGTGAATTTTAGTGTTAAACTTCCATTTTTTTCAGCATTTTAGGTAATAGAGATATCAGTGTGCTTAAGATTATGAAAAAACAGGAAAAAAGATATTAACAGAATATAAGTATTTGGAGGGATAGAAGAACTTGTACAAATTTAAAGGCATCAAATAAATAATTTATTTAGCAAATTAGCAATATGTGGACTTTAAGGAGAATTTGAAGAAGTCATGCAGAATACAAGAGAGAGAAATAGTAGACATATGAAAGTGGTCAAGAGACTTGAAGGATAAAATGAGAAGGTTTAGGCCAGGCGGTGGTGGCGCATGCCTTTAATCCCAGCACTCAGGGAGGCAGAGGCAGGCGCATCGCTGTATGTTTAAGGCCAGCCTGGTCTACAAAGCAAGTCCAGGATACACAGTCCTGGGCTGCACAGTGAAACCCTGTCTCAAAAAACAAACAAACAAACAAACACAAAACAAAACAAAAACAAATTAAGAAACCAAGGAACAATGTTAAAGAATAGCTGGAAAATTTCAGAGCTGATTTTTTTTGTCCCCAAAATAACACAACTTCCATATCAAAAACTCAGAAATGGTGAGCATCACAAATAAATCCACATCTAAACCATATTGTTAACGTACAGAAATGGAAAACAGAATTGTTAAAGGCACTCCCTAACCCCCACCCCGCAAGAGCCATTCACAACTCATTTCTCAACTGGGCCATTGGAATCCAGAAACCTTAGAACAGCATTTCCAAAATGCTAAGGAAAGAATTAGGAGCCTAAGTTTTAAACCTAGTTGTGCTGCCAAAGGAACAGTAGAAGTTTTCCAAGACTTAAGAGGAGTGACTAGCTGTGCTTCCCAGCTGACCTGCTGCTCTGGCCTCGTGGTAGAGGCAGAAGAAAGGTGCTGGGTGCTGTGCCTTGCACCTGTGTGCGTGGACTGTGCTAAGTGGCAAGGCTATATTAAAGAGATCATAAAGGCCATTCATTCATTACCTTGCCTGCAACACTCCCTTTCTTAATGTGATCCTTTGTGTTCCCTACTGATTTAAGAAGTGGACGAAGCGGTTCATCACTTCAGAGAGAATCCACACTGGACAGTTTGTGTCATGCAGCAAGAAGGTCCTGCTCAATATTTGCAATGGTTGTCTATGGGCAGCATGCCTGAGGGTACTATTGTGTGTTTCCTAGAAGGCAGAGGCAAGCTGGCATGAGCCTCTGAGAACTATGCTACAATCATCTCCCACAACCCAGAAACTAAGAAGACCCGAGTAAAGCTGCCTTCAGGATCCAAAAAGGTCATTTTCCAGGCCAAGAAAGCTGTTGGTGTGATGGCCAGTAAGGGTAGAACTGACAAACCTATCTTAAAGGCAGGCAGTGCATACCACAAGTAAAAGGCAAGAGGAACTGCTGGCCACGGGCACAGGGTGTGGCCATAAAGCTGTGGAGTGTCCTTTTGGAGGTTGTAACTACCAGCACATTGCCAAACCCTCCATTATCCAAAAAGATGCCCCTTGATGGGCACAAAGTGGGTCTCATTGCTTCCCACTGGACTGGCTGACATGGAACCAAAACTGTACAGAAAGAAAACTAGAATTCATGGGCCCAATAAAGTTTGGTTTTTTGGCCAAAAAAAAAAAAAAAAAAAGAAAAAGACATTTACTATTAATAGACCTTTGCTAATTGGACTACTCAAAGATGCATTTCAGGAAGTAGAAAGTTGAACCTAAGATGGAAGAAATGAAGTCTAAGAAGGAATGGGCGAGCTAAGGATTGTTAAACAGAGGTAAACCTACATAAGACTTAGTAAGTAACAATGACAATCAGATATTGTAGTTACATTCTAGGTCAGGTTTGCCTGTTGACACTTTAAAGATGTCAGTAAAATAATAGAATGTACAACTTTAAGCAAGTAATAGAATGATAGAAAGGAAAGGTGTGATAAAAAAATCCAGTAAAGTTTAGGAAAAATAAGACAGTATAGCATAGGGAGAAAAAGAATAATGTTAATATAAGTGATAGAGTGAATGATACGTCAGACTGTGTCAGTAGCTGGCAGTAAAAGTAAGTGGATTGTGAACACTAATAACATAGAAGTGATTACTTAAAGTAATATTCTCAGATTTAGCTCTGTACTGTTTGTGAGAACTGTATAAAATATAAGGACTCATAAGGTTCAAAGATAAAAAGATTAAGGCCGAGTGTGTCGGTTGCACGCCTTTAATCGCAGCACTCAGGAGGCAGAGGCAGGCGGATCTCTGTGAATTCAAGGCCAGCCTGGTCTACAAAGAGAGTCCAGGACAGCTAAGGCTACACAGAGAAACCCTGTCTCAGAATAATAATAATAATAATAATAATAACAACAACAACAACAAGCAGCAGCAGCAGCATCCAGGTAAGTAGTAACCAAGAAAAAGTATAATTTTTTTTTTTAAAATCAGACAAGACAGATATTAAAATGAAAAGGATAAAACTGGGCATGGTGGTACATGCCTTTAAACCTAGCACTGGGGAGGCTAGGACAGGTGAGTCTTCCTGAGTTTGAGGTTAGCTTGGCCTACAAAGCATGTTCCAGGACATCAAGGGAATTTAGTAAGACCCTGTCTCTCAAAAAAAAAAAAAAAAAGACAAGAAAACAAACAAACAAAAAAAGACTATAATATGGTCATGTTGGCATCTGCCTGTAATTCTAACCACTTAGTATCTGCTTGGGAGGGTCTCAAGCACAAGCCTAGTGACTGCACACCAAACTAAAGGCCTGCTGGAGCAATTTAGACTCTGTCTCAAAATGTAAAAAGAGTTACACATGTAGCTTGGTGCTAGAGTGCTGGTCTAGCATATGCAAAGACTTGAGTTAAGTCTCTAGTACTACAAATAATAATAAAAGATAAAAATCATGTAAATGAAAAAGAATATAGCTAAATTTTTTTATATACCTACCATGCATCTGAATATATAAAAATTACATGGAGTCTTGGAGACTTTAACATCTCTTGGTATGAATCAAACTTACAAAAATCAATAAGGATAAAGAAAGTATGAATAGCATGGTAATTTTTATATAGTGAGCCAAGCCTAGTGGCATACACCTTTAATGTCAGTGCTTAGGAAGCAGATGGGTCTGTGAAGAGGCCAGTCAAGGCTACAAAGATTATCATCCCCCAAACCCTCAAAAGCTTTATATAATGAACGTGTATAGAAACTATGTAATCCTAATTCCAGAGTTTTTAGTCTTTTTAAGCATAAATGGAATATTTATATGAGTTAACCATGTTTCCAAAAGCAAGTTTTAATAAATACCATGGAGCAATGTCCTATAGATTCTATGTCTAATCATAATATACCTAAATGAGTGGCAAAATAAATAGCATATAGGCAAAATACCCCATATTTTCAAAAATTTAGAAATTATAAAATAAATGCCTTTAGGATTTGAAAAGGTAATCGTGATGGAAGTTGAAGTGTTTAGAGTGTTATTAGAGTGTGGTAGTGAGGATGCATGTCAGTCACATTTTGTGAAATATAGCCATTATAGAAGTTGGAAGGAAAGCTCAAAAACTGAGAAAAATGATGGTGCGTACCCTTAATCCCAGCACTCAGGAGACAGAAGCAGGTCTATCTCTGTGACTTTGGGCCCGTCCAGGACAGCCAAGGCTACATAATTTGACCCTATCCCAAAACAAACAAATTTTTTTTATAAAAAGGAATTGAGAAAAATTGTAAAGTAATAAGAAAGAAAATAATAGTGAACAGAAATAAGTGGAATGAAAAGTATAATTAAGGAGCAACACCAAAGCACGTTTCTTTTTAAAGAGCAACTAAGCTGGTGGTGTAGCTCAGTTGATAGGGGGTTTACCTAGCAGCTAGAGACTGGAGTTAGTGCTACACACCTATGGTTCCCAGCACTCAAGAGGCTGAGGCAGGACTGTTGCCATGAGTTTGAGGCCAGCCTGTGCTAACTATGTAACAAACAAGACCCTGTCTCAAAATAAAAACAGAGGGATTAGAGAGATAGCTCAGCAGTTGAGAATGCCTGATCTTGCAGAGAGCCCGGATTCAGTGTCCAACACCCATGTGGTGGCTCACAATCAGCCATAACCAGTTCCAAGAGACTCAGCACCTCTTCTGGTCTCCACAAATAGCAGGCATGTAAGTGGTGTACATACATATACATGCAGGCAAAACATAGTATTTCTAAAATATGTCATTAGAAAAAAAAATTGGCCAAGCACAATGGTGCACGCCTGTAATCCCAGTACTCAGAGAGGCAGAGGGAGGTGGATCTCTGTGAGTTCAAGGCCAGCCTGGTTTACAAAGCGAGTCCAGAACAGGGCTATACAGAGAAAAAAAAGAAAGAAAGAAAAAAAGAAAAGAAAATTTTAAGCTGAGTATGGTAGCTCATATCTATAATCTCAGCCCTGCCTGACGCAATTTACCATGAGTTCCAGACAGGTCATTAGAGTAAGATCTTGTCTCAAAAAACAGCATGTGTGTGCACACACACACATGCGTACCAACTTCAGAATGTTATTCTAGGTATTTTTTTTTCTCCTAGGACTAATAAGAATGACGAGCCCTGCCACTGCTATGATGCCCCAGGGCGGGAACATGTCATCTTCCATGGTGGCACCAGGCCCCAGTCCAGAACTGCAGCCCCGGACTCCGCGCCCTGCTTCTCAGTCAGGTAGTGTCTGCCAGGCTTTGAGAATTAGCGAGGCTGGAACTACTTGCAGGTACCATGAGATTCAGCCACTGAAGCTGAAGGCGCATGCCTTTAATACCAGCACTCAGGAGGCAGAGGCTGGTGAATTGCTGTGAGTTCGAGGCCAGCCTGGTTTCCAAAGTGATTCCAGGACAGCCAAGGCTACACAGAGAAACCCTGTCTCAAAAAACCAAAAAAACCAAAAACAAAACAAAAACAGAGAGAGAGAGAGAGATTCAGCCACTGAGGCTGGATTTCTAACTGCTTTGTTCCAAAATCTACCATGAACTCTCACAGCTAAATGTCAGCATTTCTTCTTAAAATTGCTTATTTTATCAGCTATGCTTCAACATTCCCAAGAAGCATGCTGTCCTAGTTGAGGGTTTCTATCACTCTGAAGAGACACCATAACCATGGCAGCTCTTATAAAGGAAAACATTTCGTCGAGTCTGGCTTAGAGGTTTGGTTCCTCTAAGGCAGGAAGCATGGTGTCCTCACGCAGGAGCTGAGAGTTCTGCATCTGCATCAGCAGGAAGAGAGAGGGACACCTACCTCCAACAAAGCCCTGCCCACTCATTGTGCCATCCCCTGTGAGGCTGTGGGGCCATTTCCATTCAGACATCATGTATACCTTGGGATGTTTAGTCCTATAAGATACATCATGACAGAATTTTGAAGTCATATGAGTTTGGTAAATGTTTCATAAGTTGGGCCGGGCATGGTGGCACACGCCTTTAATCTCAGTACTTGGGAGGTAGAGGCAGGCGGGTCGCTGTGAGTTCGAGGCCAGCCTGATCTACAAAGCGATCCCAGGACAGCCAAGGCTAACACAGAGAGACCTTGTCTCAAAAAACCAAAAGATAAAAAAATAAAAATAAAAATTTAAAAAGAACTTCATAAGTTAACATGTTTACAGCACTAAGCTTCTTACAGTAAAGAAGAAATTTGTCTGAAATCATTAGGTCTAGCATTTCCCAAACCTAGTTGACTATTTTATTTTGTTTTCCTGTAATAGTAATTTGCTCCTCGGCACCTGTGTTTAAGGCAGCATTCATCTTTAGGTCTGCTGGTGTGCTGTTGGTACTTAGAAGATACTCATGGACATGATAATATCAGTGGCACCAGCAGATCCAAGCCAGTGTGCTCAGACCTGGGTCGTAATAGGTTAATTATTGTTCACTCTCTTTAAACAGATGCAATGGATCCACTTCTCTCTGGACTCCATATACAGCAGCAGAGTCATGCCTCAGGATCTTTACCTCCAGCGCATCATCCAATGCAGCCTGTTCCTGTGAACAGACAAATGAACCCAGCTAATTTTCCCCAGCTACAGCAGCAGCAGCAACAGCAGCAGCAACAGCAACAGCAGCAGCAGCAGCAGCAGCAACAACTGCAGACAAGACCTCCACAGCAACATCAGCAGCAACAGCCACAGGGGATTCGCCCACAGTTTACTGCTCCAACTCAGGTGCCTGTTCCTCCAGGCTGGAACCAGCTGCCTTCTGGAGCTCTACAGCCTCCGCCAGCCCAGGGCTCTCTGGGCACAATGACTGCAAATCAAGGGTGGAAGAAGGCTCCCTTGCCTAGCCCAATGCAACAGCAACTTCAGGCAAGACCTTCCTTAGCCACGGTACAGACACCTTCTCACCCTCCCCCTCCTTATCCCTTTGGCAGCCAACAAGCCTCACAAGCCCATACAAACTTTCCTCAAATGAGCAACCCAGGCCAGTTCACAGCTCCTCAGATGAAGAGCTTGCAGGGAGGGCCCTCCAGGGTCCCAACCCCCCTGCAACAGCCCCACCTCACCAACAAGTCTCCTGCCTCCTCACCCTCCTCCTTCCAGCAGGGATCCCCTGCATCCTCCCCAACGGTTAACCAAACTCAGCAGCAGATGGGACCAAGGCCACCTCAAAATAACCCACTTCCCCAGGGATTTCAGCAGCCTGTCAGCTCTCCAGGTCGGAATCCTATGGTTCAACAGGGAAATGTGCCACCTAACTTCATGGTGATGCAGCAGCAACCACCTAACCAGGGGCCACAGAGTTTACATCCAGGCCTAGGAGGTGAGGAACACTGAAACTATTTGTGTTAGTAAAGTTACTGGAGATAGATTTAAGTAGAGCGTCAGCTTTTAGTATTAATGGAGGGAGTGAAATGAGAATGTAATCATTTGGTTTTGTGATACAGTGATGACACTTGATATAACTTAGTTAATGTATTTTTATCTTGATATACAATGTAACATCTTACTGGTTAAATATAAGCTAGCTCTCTGGATAAAAATGCAGGGAAAGTTGAAAATAGAGATGTTTGTTTTGTTTCAAACTATTTTTGCTTAATCTTGTACTAGTACGTTAAAATGTCCAGACCAAACATGTATTTTATTAATAATTTAAACTTCTTATTTGCTGAAGGATTAAGATTATACAGTTGAGCAAAAATGAAAAGATAAGTACAGGATTTTATTGGGGAAAATGCCCTTCTACTTTACCAATTTTGATAATCCTAGTTAGTAAAATAGTAAGCATGGTATTTTTAAAGTATTAAAGGGGACTAAGTTCAAAAATCATTACTTTTATAGTTTTATAATGCCAATGCCTGCTCCTTAGAGAGGGAATTCCACTAGTTATACCTAAAGGAGATTTATTTATTTATTTTGTAAGGTGCCTCTTGTATGAAGATAAAGCAATGGAGCTTAATGTGTGAGAGGTAAAACGATTACAGTAAAACTTATCCATCTCCATGTTTATTATTTATTCTTATTAATCATCTAGGGCACATGACTGTGCTTGGAGCTTTTCAGTAAGGTATAGAGAGTGTCAGTAAAACTGTCATCTGATAAGCATATCCCCCACCAAAAGATACCCGTTGCCTACCCAGAAAAACTCTGCATCTTGAATGCAACACAGCAAAGGCATGCTCCCGTGGTTTCTGGTGAAATTAAGTTGCTCAGCAGTCCTTTCACTCTCTTCTAATTGCTTTTGTTGAAATACGGGCTCTAATATTTGAGTCCTAAGATGCTTTTAGGAAATGTAAGGGCATTTTTTGCTCCAAACTTTGCTACTCTGGGCATCTAGCCCTAGATCAGTGGAATCTGGGTAGTCCCTTCTGCAAATATGATTATTGATTAAGTTACAATGAAAGAATGTACATGGGGACTTGTTGCTGCTAATGGAAGGACAAATGCATATTTGTCTACAAAGAGCTTTTCAGGGCATTGGAAATTTGCCCGAATAAGCAAATTTTAAGTGAGGGTTAGGTATTATTGCTTTCATAGAGCAATTGATGAGCTCGCCTAGGTGATCTGGCCACATCAAGGCCTGTGGTACACACGAGTGGATCTGACATTCTCTTTATTGCAAACATGTTTTTCTAAATTAGGCCTTCCTAAAAGGATGTAAACTTGAGTAAGGTTACTTCAGAGCATGGTTTCTGGTACCGTAATTATCCTAGTTGCAACAAATCTTTGAGAGAAAGGCATAAGTTGATACAGCCTCACTTTGAAGCTCCTGTGAACTCTTAGCTCTTCCAGAGAAACAAGGGCAAACCCTGGAGGGAGGGAGACTTTTCTGCAAAGATTTCCCTCAAAGGGGAACACTGCCCATAAATCCTTAACTGGGGCCCAGCTCTTTGTTTTATAGTATTTCATAACCATTTGTTTGAATACGAGAGAATTAAGCATATCCCTTTGGTGCCTGTGTCACAGTGTATAAATATTGGGAGTCTGTTGTACTACAGAGAAAAGTGAGCCCTCAACCTTGCTGTGGTATGGCCTCAGATCACATGTAGGGAGCAGATTGCCATTTTTTCCTTGGCATGTTCTAAGTGTAAATTTTTTAGTATTTTTCATTTGACAGTGCTCATGTAAGGGATTGTGTTGATTTTTTTAACCATCTTTCCCAACCTTATTATTAAAGATCCTACCAGTGTGACAGAGAGAGCTAAGCCAGTGGAAACTCCATGCAGCTCATCCTTCCTTATCCATTCCATATCTCAGCAAGAGTATAAATTTGCTAGATAACTGCCTCACTCGTTGTTTTCTATTAAGGAATGCCTAAACGCCTCCCACCCGGCTTCTCAGCAGGACAGGCCAATCCCAACTTTATGCAAGGTCAGGTGCCTTCCACCACAGCAGCTACCCCTGGGAATTCAGGAGCCCTTCAGTTGCAAGCAAATCAAAATGTCCAGCATGCAGGTTTGTTTGATTTAGCCACTTGTATTTTAGCATTGTTAGGGTGGTAAATACCTTGAAAGACAACAGGGGTATACAATGAACACGTCCTGGGCTTTCTCTTTAATTTCAAACATGTAGATAATCATTGAGGATGATGACTGAAATGTGGGGGGCGAAGGGGGAGTTATATTTCCCAAGAATCAGGAAACACCTTAGGAAAGGAAATGAAACTTCAGAGCAAAAGTCACACGCACACACAGACCAACATGTACAGACACACACATACAGACACGCATACAGATAAGCACACACTCTTCCATTTCTTTCTACATAGGGCCAAAAGTAAATAGCTTAAGTCATTTGGTCTATATTGCAACTATTCAGTCCGTTTAGTGAAGGAACAGGTCTCCAAATCCTTGCCTGTTTCAAATCCATCTGTGGCCTGACTTGTTGATCCCTGGATTAGAGTTTGCTCAGGCAAAAGGCATTTTTTGGGGAAAAAAAAACCCATAAATTCATATGTATGTAGGCATATGGCATGTTTGAACATCTAACTTTTCCAATCTCTATGTACTACATATTAGCTTCATTTGTCTGAATATCTAAATTGAAGCATGCAGCGTGGCATTTTTCCAATTTAAGCAGGCTCAATAGTACAGTATATATAAGGAAGAAATAACACGTAGTGGGTTGGCTAATAAGTATTGCTTGAAGCGTTGTGTAAGCTTTAATATTATGTTTCTGGGTTTCTTTTGGTTGCTTAGCAACAGCGTGGCTAATCTTTTTGCCCTTTTTCATTGAAGTTGTTTGGACTAAGTTAGCTTAAATTTTTCTGAACTTCACTTTTATTATAAATTGCTTAACGAATGGGAAAAATTCTAGGGCCTGAAAGTCAGCAAGTAAAAGTGTTTTTTCTGGCCTTCCTTGCCAATAGGCATATTTGCCTATACACACACAACACACACACACACACACACACACATACTCATAAATAATAAATAAATAAAATTTTAATATTTTTAAGAAATAAAGAATGAGGGACTAGCGAGATGGTTTAGTATTTTAAAAGGCTTTGTGCTCTTCCAGAGATCCTGTGTTCAGTTCTCAGCATCCGTATCAGTGGCTCATAACTACCTGTAATCCTGGATTCTGGAGATCTGATGCCCTCCTCTGGGCATGCACATATGTTGGCATTCATTCACATGCACACATACAGATAAATCAAAATGAAAAATGAAAAAAAAAAAAAAGAATGAGGGTAGGCATAGGGGCACATTCCTTTCTTCTCAGCACTCAGGAGGCAGAGGTGGGAGGATCTGCAAGTCCAGGCTAGCCAGGGCTACACAGAGAAACCCTGTCTCAAAGGGGGAGGTGAATTTTTCACAATAAAAACTTCATACTGTCACTTGAAGAATGAGAGGAGTAGGATAAACTATTTGATGCTTCCTATCTGCTAATATAAAACTGCATTCTTGAGTTATATGAACTAGTGTTCTATAGGAAGTTAAAAAACATAAAATTTATAATCCTTGGGGCTGGAGAGGTGGCTAGGTGGTTAAGAGCACTGGCCCAGGTTTGCTTCCCAGCGCCCACATGGTGGCTTACTCCAGTTCCAGAGGAGCTGATGCCGTCTTCTGGCTTCCACAGGCACCAAGCACACATGTGGTATACAAACATGAACAGGCAAAACACCCATACACCTACAATAAAAATAATTTTTTTTAGATTTATAATCCCTCCACCCTGGCACAGCTGTTTGACAGTAAGCTGTGTGCTTACTGTCTCCATGTCTCCATTTAAAGCAGTTGTCTTCCTGGTGCTGACGCGGCTCTTTTCACATCTATCACTTTCTATTCTGTTACCTTGTTTTAGTTTTCTGTTAACTTTAATTACTTCCTGGAAAAAAATGTTATTTTATATTTTCTCTTGCCAGCTATGCATTAAAGGAGCAAAGATCTTATCCATTCTTTTGCTATTAAATTAGTATTGGAAAGACCCTGTTGTTACTGGATACTCAATAAATGAGGCTTAGGTGGCTGTGTACTGTATATACAACGCGCATAGCACATACTTTGAATTGATGAAACTAGTTTAAAAAGCCTTCCTGAAGTTCAGGAGCGACTGTGACAGTGTGAGCAATGAACAGTGTGTGCTTCCCT
This sequence comes from Acomys russatus, assembly GCF_903995435.1. NCBI lineage: Eukaryota > Metazoa > Chordata > Mammalia > Rodentia > Muridae > Acomys > Acomys russatus. The sequence goes on along the minus strand of NC_067140.1, from coordinate 4,745,013 downwards.
CCTAAGCTGGAGCATGGCTGGTTTCGTGACTTCGTTACACTGCCACTTTTTTAGTTTCTGTTTAAAGTTAAAAACACAGAGATAGGACATGGTTCAGACAGTAAAGAGCTTGCTGTAGAAGCATGAGAACCACAGTTTGGATTCTAAGAACCCATAGAAAAGCCGAGTGAGGGCCGGAGAGATGGCTCAGGGGTTAAGAGCACTGTCTGCTCTTCCAAAGGTCCTGAGTTCAACTCCCAGCAACCACATAGTGGCTCACAACCATTTATAATGAGGTCTGGTGCCCTCTTCTGGCCTGTAGACACACATGCAAACAGAACAACAACAACAAAAAAATCTCTAGATAGAGCCTGGCAGTGGTGGCGCACGCCTTTAATCCCAGCACGCGAGAGGCAGGGGCAGGTGGATTGCTGTGAGCTCGAGGCTAGCCTGGTCTACGAAGTGAGTCCACGACAGCCAAGGCTACACAGAGAGACCGTCTCAAAAAACCAAAAAAAAAAAAAGAAAAAAAAAAAAAAGAAAAGCCGAGTGAGTGTGGCAGCTACCCATAATCCTAGGAGTTGGGAGGCAGAGACCATACACATTCAAATATGCATACCATGCACATGTACATACATACACCAAAAATGACAGGGATAAAATAAATCACACCCGCTCAAGATGTGTACAGCTCAGTAGGAGAGTGCTTACCAGGCATGTAAGAGGCCTTAGGTTCATTGTTTCTATTTTTGGTGTTTTGAGATAGGATGTCACTATGTACTCCAGGCTGGCCTTGAACTTAGGGCAGTTCTCTTGCCTCAGCCTCCCAGGTGCTAGAATTACAGGCATGAGCCACTTTGCCCAGTTAAGAATATTTTTAAGCCAAACATATGGTGCCCTTAAAGGCAACTTGGACCACATTGTTTCAGAACAGCCCACTGTATAGTGAGGTCCTGTCTCAATAGAACAAACAAAATAAGATAAACGGTTACTCATTTGAAGTGGGTGGGTAGATTGGGAGTGTAGCTCTTATAGAATTCATGCTAGTGTATGGGAGGCCCTGGGTTCATTCTCCAACATCAGAGTGAGATTTGGGGATAAAACAAGTAGCTATAGGAATATTCCAAGGATCTAACAATAAACAATGCAAGAGGCTAGATAATGCCTTTGGTTTAAAGAAAACTTAGAGCATGTCCCATGGTGGTCCACTAGAGACTGCCACAGAGTAGGATCACAAAACTATTAGCATCTTCCTGTCCACAGCTTCCAGATAAGAAGTTTGCCATTTTTAGGTGACTTTAGCAGAGGTACCCTATCCTTAGGAAATATTGTATACTGTCTTCTTTAAAATCAGCATCCATGTTTTTAATAGCTGAATAGTATTCCATTGTATAAATGGACCACAGTTTCTTTATCCAGTTTTCAGTTGAGGGACATCTGGGTTGTTTCCCAATTCTGGCTATCATGAATAAAGCTGCTATGAACATGGTTGAGCAAGTGTCCATATGATATGGTGGGGCATCTTTTGGGTCTATGCCCAGGAATGGTATAGCTGGGTCTTGAGGTAGAACTATTCCCAATTTTCTGAGAAAGTGCTAGATTGATTTCCAAAGTAGTTGTACAAGTTTGCAGTCCCACCAACAATGAAGGAGTGTTCTCCTTTCTCTGCATCCTTGCCACCATGTGCTGTCACCTGAGTTTTTGATCTTAGCCAGTCTGACTGGTGTAAGGTGGAACCTCAGAGTCGTTTTGATTTGCGTTTTCTTGATGACTAGGGACGTTGAGCATTTCTTTAAGTGTTTCTCAGCCATTTGATATTCCTTTGTTGATAATTCTGTTTAGTTCTGTATCCCATTTTTTAATTGGATTATTTGGTTTGGTGGTGTTTAATTTCTTGAGTTCTTTATATATTTTGGATATTAGCTCTCTGTCAGATGTAGGGTGGGTGAAGATCTGAGAGATAGAAAGACCTGGAGGGAAGCCAGGCATGGTGGTGCACGCCTTTAATCCCAGCACTCGGGAGGCAGAGCAGGTGCATCACTGTGAGTTCGAGGCCAGCCTGGTCTACAAAGTGAGTCCAGGACAGCCAAGGCTACACAGAGAAACCCTGTCTCGAAAAACAAAAAACAAAACAAAAAAACAAAAACAAAAACAAAAGACCTGGAGGGGACAAAGCTCCACAAGGAGACCAGTGGAGCCAACCAATCTGGGCTGGGGGTGGGGTGGGTGCTGTAGAGACTGATGCACCAACCAAGGACTATTTGTGGTGAGGACCCAGACCCTCTGCTCAGATGTAGTAAATAGACAGCATAGTCTCCTTGTGGGTCCCATAACTTGGAAAGTAGGGGCTGCCTCTGGCATGGACGCTAGGGCCCACTTGTTGATCACTTTCCCCTGTACAGGGCGGCCTGGCCAGGCCACAGAGGATAGGATCCAGGTGGTCCAGGTGAGGCGTGATAGGCTGGGGTCAGAAGACAGGGGAGGAAGGCTCCCCCTTTCTGAAGACTAGGGCAAGGGGGAGGAGAGAGGGTAGGACCAAGAGGAGATGAGGGAGAAGGCTACTATCGGGCTATAGAGTGAGCAAATAAAAAATAAAAATAAAAAATTTAAAGTTTAAAAGTAAATAAAATGCAACATCTAGATTTTAAACACAGTTTTTAAAAGGCATACTTTTTGAAGAAGCATTTTTAAAATGTCTTTTCAGTGTTCCTTAGTTTTTTCTAGAGGACACTGGTGCCTTCTTTGTTTCCCTTGTTTATTCATAATAAAACTCATTTTCTAGCCCATGATGGTTTTTGTTAATTTCATTCACAATAAGATAGTTACAGCCTGGCATGGTGGCTGGCGTACACTTCTAATCTCAGCACTTGGGAGGCAAAGGCAGGTGGATCTCTGTGAGTTCAAGGCCAGCCTGGTCTACAAAGCTAGTTTAGGACAGCCAGGCCTGTTACACAGGGAAACCCTATCTCAAAAAACCTAAAAAGAAAAAGGTAGTTACAAGCCATATTATAATAATTAATGCTTCATTTAATCTGAAAGTAAACTTTATCTTCTAATGTTATCTTTACGTTAGTATATGAGAGTAAAAACCTGTTTTCCCTGCTGTATGATCATGGAAAATTTAAGCAGTTACCTCTATCCTACATTACACCTCCAGAGTCTAAAATACTCAAAGAAAGCATACAGAACACAGTACACTTGTGTCAGTCTTTAGATACATGGATAACGGGCGCCTTTCTAAGCATATAATTTGTGTGTCATGATAACATGATGATAATTTTTCATTCTTTGTTTTTGTTCTTAAGGTGGTCAAGGAGCTGGTCCTCCTCAAAACCAGATGCAGGTGTCCCATGGGCCACCAAATATGATGCAACCCAGCCTCATGGGAATACATGGCAACATAAACAACCAGCAGGCTGGTAGCTCTGGGGTTCCTCAGGTGACCCTGGGCAACATGCAAGGCCAGCCCCAGCAGGGCCCACCATCTCAGCTGATGGGCATGCACCAACAGATCGTGTCCTCCCAGGGCCAGATGGTCCAGCAACAAGGAACTTTGAACCCTCAAAACCCTATGATCCTTTCAAGGGCCCAGCTTATGCCACAGGGCCAGATGATGGTGAACCCTCAAAACCAAAATCTTGGACCTTCACCCCAAAGGATGACCCCACCCAAGCAGATGCTTCCCCAGCAGGGTCCACAAATGATGGCACCACATAACCAGATGATGGGGCCTCAGGGGCAAGTGTTGCTCCAGCAGAACCCAATGATAGAGCAAATAATGACCAATCAGGTGCAGGGGAATAAGCAGCAATTTAACTCTCAGAACCAATCCAATGTCATGCCGGGACCAGCACAGATAATGAGGGGACCAACTCCGAACATGCAAGGAAACATGGTGCAATTTACAGGGCAGATGTCAGGACAGATGCTGCCTCAGCAAGGGCCTGTGAACAGCAGTCCATCTCAGGTTATGGGGATGCAGGGGCAGGTTCTGCGGCCACCAGGGCCCAGCCCACACATGACCCAGCAGCATGCTGATCCTGCTACTACAGCAAATAATGATGTCAACTTGTCTCAGATGATGCCTGATGTTAACATGCAACAAACCAACATGGTCCCGCCACATGTGCAGACTATGCAGGGAAACAGTGCTTCAGGAAACCACTTCTCTGGCCATGGGATGTCTTTCAATGCACCATTCAGTGGTGCGCCCAATGGAAATCAGATGTCTTGTGGTCAAAATCCAGGCTTTCCAGTCAATAAGGATGTAACGTTAACAAGCCCATTGTTGGTCAACTTACTGCAAAGTGACATTTCTGCCGGCCATTTTGGTGTAAACAATAAACAAAATAATACCAGTGCAAATAAACCGAAGAAGAAGAAACCGCCCCGGAAGAAGAAAAATTGTCAGCAAGATCTAAAGTAGGTTATGATTAGTTTACCTCAACTATTATTTGTTTGTTTCTGTGTAGACATTTATTGATAGAATTTTTGTTTGCTTGGTTTTTGTTGTTGTTTGGGTTTTTGTTTGTTTGTTTGTTTTTTGAGACAGGGTTTTGCTACAAGCCTTGGCTGTCCCAGAACTCACTCTGTAGACCAGGCTGGCCTCAAACTCAGAGATCTGCCTGGCTTGGCCTCCTAAGTGCTAGGACTAAAGCTTTGCTCAACCTCTGCCTGGCTGAAAGTTTTAATCATATTTAAAATTAGGGCTGGGATGTGGCTCTGGAGAGTACCTGTCTACCATGCACAAGGAATGCGCAGGGAATAGCAGCAAGAAACCCAAGAGTTCATGGTGATCCTCTCCAAGTTTGAAGCCTGCTGGGCGAGATGAACCCTGTTTCTAACATTAGGACAGCACAGACATGGTTACCTAACAATAGCCAGTTCAGAGTTATCTTGCCTTTATCTGTGCTCCTTTCCATTATCATTTGTTTATGGCAAATTTGCTTTGTGTATATGTCAGTGCTATTGTGGAAGATACAGTTCTTTTATATAACCACAAAATAACAGTAGCATGCCTAGTAAAATTAGTCTTATGTTTCCAAATAGTGTTCACATTTTTCTATTTCATTTTTCTTCTTATAGTTTATTTAAGGATCCAAAAAAAGTCAGTATCTTCCAATTGGCCAATAGGTCTCTTAATTCTGCAGTCACAGTGGGAGTTGTATCCCTCAGCCTGAAAAGTGACCAGTGATATCCCAGTGCCATTCTACAGAGCACAGACCTCAAGGTTCCCCTGACTGCTTGGGGAACTCAAGAAATGTGTTTGCTGAAGGGAAAACTGCTCGTGGAGATGCCCTGCCATCTCACAAATAGGGGATTTTTTTTTTTTTTTCATGTGTGCTTTTCCTCTAAAAGATCCTTATCATCCCTAAAAGCTTAAATCAGCTTAACTTTCAGTAAAAGTTCCCCAGAGGGAACTTTCATAAGATATAACCGGAAGGGTAATTAGCATTTATGTTTCATATCCTAATCCTGAAATTACATATTAAGTTATACTTCTGACTTTTGGCTAAATGTTTCCTGAATGTTTGAGATGGATTTTTAGCCTATAATCATAAAACTGCAGTTCATAGACATTAACAGGGATGAGTGACTAATGAACACAAAACCATTGTTAGGGCAAGCATGGTGGCTCACTCTTGTTAGCGCAACACTCAGGAAGTTCAGACAAGAGCCTAGCTTGGCCTTCATAGAGAGACCTCAGAGAGAAGGGGGAAGACTAGGGATGGGGAGACGCAGAGACAAGAGAAAACTCAAACAAGGGAGCTTTGTCTAAATAAGCTTAAACATTCAAACTAAACCCAACTGCCTTTACCCAAGCTTTTCTGCAACATTCTTTGGTTTTAGCCTATTATGTAAACTTGCTACTTTTGAATCTTAAATATTAAAAGACAATCATATATTAACAACATATAGTTTCCTGAATTCAGACTTAAACACTTTACCTCTTTTTTTTAATGACTTTATCTATTTATTTCATGTATATGAATGCTCTATATGCATGTATACCTGCATGCCAGAAGAGGGCATCGGATCTCATTATAGATGGTTTATGAGCCACCATGTGGTTGCTGGGAATTGAACTTAAGACCTTTGGAAGAGCAGTCAGTGCTCTTAACCACTGAGCCATCTCTCCAGCCCCTGCCTAACTTTTCTTATACCTGGTCCTCAGTTAAATTCCTGCTGTTATTAACCTGTCTAAATACCATTTTTATGGTAGTAATTATTTTATTCCCCTCAATAGGCTGGCAATAAAATTGCAGTTACCCATTTGCCAAAATAAGTATTTTTGCTGTCTTCACCAGCCTTCTGAGAAATGTTAATTGTTGATTCAACACACTTTTAAAAGGACATTGAGCAGGCATGGTGACACATACCTTTAATCCCAGCACTCAGGGAGGCACCGGCAAGCGGATCTCTTTGAATTCGAGGCCAGCCTGGTCTACAAAGTGAGTCCAGGAGGACAGCAATGGCTACACAAAGAAACCGTGTCTTGAAAAACACAAAACAAAAGATCTTATACAGCACTGGGGCTCCTAGGAAAGAGACAGTAGGCGTGGGAAGGTAACCTACAGTGAGTTCTACTATTAGCTTACCATGAACCCTGTCTTAGACTATTGCAACCTTTGTTTTCTCATCCGTAACAAAAGGCTGGAGCAGATAACTGAATTTTGGTAGATTTTATTTCTTTCTTTGTTTTAGCTATATAAAATAAATTAAAGTGAAAGACACCACAAAACCCTCCTTTATGATTTGAATAAGTGGGAAGTTATATAAGAATCAAATTAGTATAATGATTTGGTTGTGCTTTGGACTTGCTGAATGCTGATGGCTTTTAAATTTGTTTTGTTTTTTTGGGGGGGGTTCCTCTTTTTATTTTTTATGTGTATGGGTATTTTGGCTGTGTGTATATGTGTACACCAAATGCATATGTGCCTGGTGCCACCAGAGGCCAGAAAAGAGTGCCAAATCTTCTGGATCTATAGGGACAAATGGTTGTGAGCTTCCATGGCGGTGTTGGGAATTGAACCTGGATCTTTTGGAAGAACAGCCAGTGCTTATAACTTCTGAGCCATTTCTCTAGCCTTATGCTACTGGTGGTGCTTTTTTGTTTGTTTGTTTGTTTGTTTGTTTGTTTTGTTTTTTGTTGTTGTTGTTGTTGTTTTTTCAAGGAATTTATGTGGTTTATGAAACTATAATGGAGCAAAGTACTATGTAAAAGGAGATAATCAGAACAAAGGGAAATTAAGGTAGGAAAGAAAAGTGCAACTGGGAATAGCAAACAAACCAAATGAGGAATACAATCATTCTGGTTCTTCAAAAATATGGTTGTTAGTAGGGAAAAAAGAAAGTTTTTCCTTTCTTTCCAACTAAAATTCTAAGTTACAAAAAGTATCCAATGGTTTCATCCAAAAAGCCTTCGTTTTGCAGCAAAGCTAAGTACCTTTGTTGTGTTATTCTCCCCCTCTGTTCTCTGAGTACTATCTCCATTGGTTGCCTTACAAAATCTGTTGAATCATTGGCACCTAGTTTGAATTTAATAGCCTCACTGAAAAACTGGTTTCACTGGAATAGCATTTCAGAATATTGGTAGCTCAAAATCCTGATCAGGCATTAAAACATCTACGGGGTGTATCATTTATCGAATGATTATGAATATTCAATATTGATTTATTGCTTTAGTAAACCAGTGGTTACTCCTTAACCAGCTTTATACCCAAATAACCACACAGGAGACCAGGGTCTATTTAACCAGCCTAGAGCACAGTGCTGTGCAGTCACTACTCCATCCTAACCCTCCAGCTAGTACACTTTCCTCCATTCAGGTGTCCCACATTATAATTGCTTTTTACTCATGTTCTAGGACCAGCTCATTCCTCCTGGTCTTCCCGGGTCCCCGTCATGGATATCCCTTCTCTCCTTCCTGCTCTTTCTCCTCCCTTCCCTGGACCAGGATGTCCACCCTATTCTCTGTCTTGTTCAGCATTGGCTAGTTGGCTTTTATTGGCAATACAAAGAACAAATGGTGATAGGTTTACACAGAGTTGAGACAGGAGATACTTAGAATAAGCATCACAATGCAGTGTCTGGATTGAAACCAGATAGTGGGGTAGAAAAATCAGCATTTGAATGAGCAAGGGTAAACTGTGCACAGCCCACAAGAACGTTATGCCAACAGTCATTGTATGAAACATTATACCAGCAAATAGAGGGTAACACCGAAAAAGTACAGTGCTAAGATAAAGTGAATGTTAAGGTTTAATGAAATGGCCAGGTTACTCACAAGTCAGTGTTCAGTATCCAGACTAGAAAGATGCAAATAATGATAAGAATGATATGTAAACACATTGTAGTTGTTTAAAGTAGGAAGAGGTGGAGCTAGGTTCATGTTTCCCTTATACTCAATCTGTGCTGCTTCTATTTTAGCACCCCAGATAACCGTCCAGCTGGGCTAGAGGAAGCCGACCAACAGTCATTACCTGGAGAACAAGGAATCAACTTGGACAACACAGGCCCTAAACTGCCAGAATTTTCAAACCGGCCACCAGGTGATAAAATATTAGCTAAAACTGTATATTTTGCATTGTGTATGCACCTTTGCAAGGCTTCTTTCTCTTAAGTGAAACAATAATACTTTGTCCACTAACTAGTCTGCTTCAGAAATGTGAATTAAGTTAATACTTCTAGCATAACTTCTGTAAGTATACTTGTAAATGCTTAAGTAGTTGTCATTTAAGTCCTCAAATCAGACTGAGCATCTTTTTGGTCAGCAATGTAGTTCTTGTTGGCATCAGAGTAAAATATGATGCTATAGAGATGTACTCCCTGTATCGTGTGTGCCTGCACTGCTTACTTCCTGAGGCTTTCTCAAAGCAGAGGACTACTGTTAGGATTTAAAACAAGATGATGTTTTAATAAAAAAATGTAAATTGTAACTCTTTAAAACATATACAATATATGAAAAGTAACAAATATATACCCATGTGACTACCATCATCCTAATAGCTTATAATAAATAGTGCCAGTAGTATTGAAGCCACTTCTCTGACTATAAAATGTTTTCTTTTAAATGTTAAAGAACATAGTTTTATGAAAATCTGAAATTGATTCTTTCCAACTGAGGCATCATGGAGCCAAGAGCAGAGAACACAGCATCTCTATCCATGTTTTCTTTTGGCCTACACAATGACTTATAACCTTATTCCAGAGTGAAGGTCAAAGTTACACAAGCCCTTTCTTAGGGATATAAAGAGTTAATGCTTTATTTCTTCCTCTTAAGTAATTTTACCTCCTTTTTGGCATATTAATAAAAGTAATACTTTTAGGGCTAGTCGTTCATCTGGTTCTGATTTATGTATTTCAAAAGCATATCCATTATGATGTCAAGACTTGATGTTACTTATTACAAATTGCTTAGCCTCCTGCGGTTGTCACTAATGAGCCACCAAAGCAGCACTGCTGGAGCTAGGCAGTCTCTAGTTTGTGGTGAGTATGTTCAGAAGACATTGTGAGCAGGAAGGTAGGTGGCCTCTCACCTCAGGCATATCTGAACTCTATGGATTCCAGAGTTCCTTCAAACATTTATTGCCTCCTGCAAACTGGGAACCTGAGGCTGAATTTGGCCTTAATGGATTTGAATTGCTAGTGATGTCTAAATAAATCCCTGAGTTTAAGTGACTTTAGAAATACGCAATTGCTGTGCAGTTGGGTAATGTCTGCGGGACCCTGATGGCTCGTGCAATGTACTTCTTTCTTCACTACCTGCCTGGCCCCTAAAGGCATCAAGGCTTTGTATCTCTTGACTAATAAACGTAGTTATTGATTGTGTTGTGGGACATTGTGTGGACCTGGCTTTCCCTTTCAACCATCTATCCCAGTCTGTCTTCTTACTGTAAGCCCCTCTGGACTGCTTCCCCCAGCTTCTGGACCCTTTATAATAGCTGAGCCTTTAGCTCTTGCTTTTGAGAGACTGCCATGTCATCTCTATTACTGTCGGTATTTACTGTGCTGTCTGATAAACTCATTTGAAAGATGAACGGCATCTGTGTATGGCTCTGACACAAGTGAACTTTTTCAGAAATTATAATTTTCTTAATATAGGAACCCCAGATTACATAAGAACCTGTTGTGCTTGACCTGTTGGAATGCCAGATTTATAAATATCAAGAAGCTACTTGACCTAAAACAAAACAAAAGGATTTTTAAAGAAAACCTTCAAAACTGAGCCAGGTGTGGTGGCACAGCTGCCTATATCCCCAGCACTTGCAGGGTGGAGGCAGGAGGGTTAGCAGTTCAAGTTCATCCTCAGCTGCACAGTGAGTCTAAGGCCGTCCTGGGCTGCTTGACACCCTGTCCAAAAAAAAAAAAAAAAAAATCAAAGACAAACAAGCAAACAAACAAACAAAAAACAACTTCAGAACTGGATTCTGCTCGTTGGTACTATGGAAATCTTTGGCTAGAAGACAGTGACTCTGTAGATCACAGAGTCTGACCAAAAGCGTTTGGTAGCTGCTCTAAGAAAATCTCAATCCAGAATTTCTTCCACCTGCCAGAGCCAATTATTTGTGTTCTTACACTTTCATGCAACAGTGGAATTATGGAATCACATCCCTGACATATGCCCATTTTCCCACAGTGAACCACTTCTTGGTATAATTTGAATCTTCCTTCTGTTTATGCTGATTGCATAAGGTTTTTGTTCAGAAAATCCAAGTAAATCATCACAAAAGAGGGAGTCACGTATGACAATGCCTTCTGGGAATCTAGAAGGCATCGTTCTTCAGGGTTCTTGTCCAATTATTTTTTTATTCCTGAGGTTTGTGCTTCTGGCTTATTTGTTCTTCAATTGTGGATTCATAGAAAATACTTTTCCAAATAAAGACTTCTGTTTATGAAGGTACATGGAGATTAATATGCATGAAAACTTGAGTACTTTATTTTATTTTCACCATAATAATCAGCCCCCATTGCCTCTCTGTTTATGAAATGGGTGCACACCTAAGGCAGTATAGTACATTCAGTTTTCCCCCGAGGATCGAGCCTAAAGCATACAGCATAATATATGGAGACCATGGACCAGAGTAATTGAAATCCTGTTTAAAAGAACTCAATCATAGGATTACATATTTTACTTTTACTGAAGGAATAAAAAGGCTGTTTGCATCAAAACCAAGTCTTGAGAAAGACAAGTCCTCTGCTACAAGAAAAAGTGATTTCTAAATGTGTTATTTCATATGCACAGTGAATTACTGATTATTTCTACATGAGACCTAATGCTGGGCAGAAGGCTACTTGCTGTTGATAGTTTTCCTCTTTTCCTGTTCCGGTGGTAGAGCCAGCCATTTGTAATGCATGGCACAGTCTTAATGCAGTGACGCTTCATTAGCAGCCCGGATACCAGGGGCTTCATGTTCTTAATGCTTTGCTTTTTGCTTCCCTAAGCAGTGTGCCACCTTGCTTGTGTCAAATAATGAGGGGCTGTCCTGGGAGCAGCATGCCTGAGGTATTTGTGCACAGTCTGCTACCTATGAGTACTGCTTAGTTATACTCAAAAGGTAGCAAAGTTTTCTTGCTGAAAAATCTAACTTCCCTGATTTTGGGGGGCTTGTTTTAGGTTATCCTACTCAACCAGTTGAACAGAGGCCACTACAGCAGATGCCTCCTCAACTCATGCAGCATGTGGCACCCCCACCACAGCCGCCACAGCAGCAGCCACCACCACAACTGCCTCAGCAACAACAGCAGCAGCAGCCACCACCACCTAGTCAGCCACAGTCTCAGCAGCAGCAGCAGCAGCAACAACAGCAGCAGCAGCAACAAATGATGATGATGCTTATGATGCAGCAAGACCCTAAATCCATTAGGCTTCCAGTCTCCCAAAATGTCCATCCTCCACGGGGTCCTCTGAATCCAGACTCACAGAGAATGCCCATGCAGCAGAGTGGCAATGTCCCTGTCATGGTTAGTTTGCAAGGACCTGCCTCTGTGCCACCATCACCTGATAAACAAAGGATGCCAATGTCTGTGAACACTCCTTTGGGAAGTAATTCAAGGAAAATGGTATACCAGGAGAACCCACAGAATTCTTCTAGCTCACCACTAGGAGAGATGCCCTCACTTCCTGAAGCTAGTGGCAGTGAGGTACCATCTGTTCCAGGAGGCCCAAATAACATGCCCTCGCATTTAGTAGTTTCTCAGAATCAATTAATAATGGCAGGGCCCAAACCTGGACCATCTCCACTTTCAGCAACTCAAGGTGCAACTCCTCAGCAACCTCCTGTAAATTCCTTGCCTAGCTCCCATGGCCACCACTTTCCAAATGTGGCTGCTCCAACCCAGACATCTAGGCCTAAAACACCAAATAGAGCCAGTCCCAGACCCTATTATCCTCAGACACCCAACAACCGCCCTCCCAGTACAGAGCCTTCAGAAATCAGTCTGTCACCAGAAAGACTCAATGCCTCCATAGCAGGACTCTTTCCTCCACAGATTAATATTCCTTTACCTCCCAGGCCAAATTTAAATAGGGGCTTTGATCAACAGGGCTTAAATCCAACAACTCTGAAGGCCATTGGGCAGGCACCTTCAAATCTTACCATAAATAATCCTCCTAATTTTGCTGCCCCACAAGCTCATAAGTTAGATTCTGTGGTGGTGAATTCTGGAAAACAGTCTAATCCTGGAACGACAAAACGGGCAAGTCCAAGCAACAGTCGTAGGTCTAGTCCTGGGTCTAGTAGGAAAACTACCCCTAGTCCTGGAAGGCAAAATTCAAAAGCCCCTAAACTTACTCTGGCTTCTCAAACAAGCACAACCCTTTTGCAGAGCATGGAGATGCCTAGAAATGTGTTGGTTGGTCCCACTCCACTTGCCAATCCCCCCTTACCTGGAAACTTTTCTAACAATAGTGGGCTTAATCCCCAAAACCCCTCCATGCCTGTGCCTGCAGTGGGGACTGTTCTTGAAGATAACAAAGAGAGCTTGAATGTTCCTCAGGACAATGACTGCCAGAACTCCCAGGGGAGGAAGGAGCAGATAAACGTTGAACTGAAAGTAGTCCCTACCCAAGATTCTAAAATGGTTGTCCCTGAAGATCAATCCAGAAAGGATGGGCAACCTTTGGATCCTAACAAACTCGCCAGCGTGGAAGAGAACAAAAATCTGATGTCTCCTGCCATGAGAGAAGCACCGACATCGTTAAGCCAACTTCTTGACAACTCTGGAGCTCCTAATGTGACCATTAAACCCCCTGGGCTTACAGATCTGGAAGTAGCACCTCCTGTAGTCTCAGGAGAGGACCACAAAAAAGCATCTGCCATTCCCACGCTGCAGGATCCGCCTTCTAAAGAGCCCTCTAATTCCGTAAACTTACCTCACAATAACGAGCCGTGTTCAACCCTCGCACATCCAGAATTAAGTGAGGTCAGCTCTAATGTTGCACCAAGCATCCCTCCAGTAATGTCAAGACCTGTCAGCTCTTCCTCCATTTCTACTCCTTTGCCCCCAAACCAAATAACTGTGTTTGTTACTTCCAATCCCATCACCACTTCATCTAACACATCAGCAGCCCTGCCAACTCACTTGCAGTCTGCATTGATGTCCACAGTCGTCACAATGCCCAACGTGGGTAACAAAGTCATGGGTTCTGAGGGACAGTCAGCTGCTCAATCTAACGCCCGGCCTCAGTTCATTACACCTGTCTTTATCAATTCATCTTCAATAATTCAGGTTATGAAAGGATCACAGCCAAGCACAATTCCTGCAACCCCACTGACAACCAACAGTGGCCTGATGCCTCCCTCCGTCGCAGTTGTTGGACCTTTACACATACCTCAGAACATAAAATTTTCTTCAGCTCCTGTCACACCTAATGTCCCTTCCAGTAGTCCTGCTCCAAACATACAGACAGGTCGGCCATTGGTCCTTAGCTCACGAGCCACTCCTGTTCAGCTGCCTTCCCCTCCTTGTCCATCCTCTCCAGCCATCGCTCCTAATCCTTCTGTCCAGCAAGTAAAAGAATTAAATCCAGATGAGGCCAGTCCTCAGATGAACACCTCAGCAGACCAGAGCACTCTGCCCTCTTCCCAGCCAACCACAGTAGTTTCTCCCCTTTTGACGAATAGTCCAGGCTCCTCTGCCAATCGGCGAAGCCCAGTCTCATCCAGTAAGGGCAAAGGAAAAGTGGACAAAATTGGCCAGATTTTGCTGACCAAAGCTTGTAAGAAAGTTACAGGCTCTCTGGAGAAAGGGGAAGAACAGTATGGTGCGGATGGAGAGACTGAAGGCCCAGGGCTAGAGACCACAACTCCTGGGCTCATGGGAACAGAGCAGTGCTCCACAGAGCAGGACAGTAAAACCCCAACACCCTCAGCACCCACTCTACTAAAAATGACCTCTAGCCCCATGGGCCCAAGCTCCACCTCAACAGGACCCATCTTACCTGGCGGTGCTCTCCCCACCAGTGTACGCTCAATAGTGACCACACTGGTACCCTCTGAGCTCATCTCCACAGCGCCAACCACAAAAGGCAATCATGGTGGCATAGCATCTGAGCCACTTGCAGGTGGCCTAGTGGAGGAGAAGGTGGGATCCCATCCAGAGCTTCTACCCAGCATAGGTATGTACTTGAGCTTGGCATCAGCTCCTCATGTCAGTTTTGTGCTGACCTGTCCCACAAGAGAGTAAGCACGAGCCCTTTTCTACTTAAAGGAAGAAAGTTGGCAGTAGTTTTAGACTTGCTTACTGAACGTACATTGAAAAAATGTTTTTAAGTTCCATGTTCAGTTTTTGTTAACATGGCTCTTTCCTGGCTTCTGGACTGATGACATGTGTCATTTTCATGTACATACATGCACACATATACATGTTTCTCCATTTAAAAAGCATTTTCATGCACACTATCTCACATCATCTTTACACCAACCATGTGATGTGTTCTCACTTCTTCCTGTGGATGGAAGGATTGAAGCTCAGAAGTGTTTAGCGTTAGTTGAGACTCTACCCTTACGTCTCTGGCCTGGCCTGGCCCCGTGTGAACAGCAACTGCTCTGTGTATTTCCTGGCCCCGTGAGTGTGAACAGCAACTGCTCTATGTGTTTCCCATAATGAACACTTACTTGTTCTCTTTGCCTTGTTCTCATTATCTGCTTCCTGTTTGGGCTGCTCCAGAAAAGCTCACCAGAAAACCAGGTTTCGTGCTAAGCAAAGGAAGATCTTCAGATAGGCTTGGGTTGGTAACTACCAGCATTTGCCAGCTTGATGGGCTGGGGCAAGTTTCACTTTCCTTCTTTGTAATGTGGAGACATAACAAAGTTACAAGATTTCAGTGAGGTAATGCACGTGACATGCTTAGCACAGGACCTAAAATATGGTTCTGTGGTTCAAGTGTTATTGCCCATTTCCTTTGGATGTGTCTCTTAGTAAATTCCACTAGTGGTCATCTATTTCAAGGTATTCATTTCCTGTGTACTGCAAAGGTAGTTAATACTGGAAGCACAGGTGTCCTTGAAGCTACTCTCTCCTGTGTGGCTCAAACGGTGCAGAAGCTCTGTGCTCCTAGAGACAAGTCAGTGGTATGCTGCTCATAGCTGGGAGGCCTCTGCAGTATCTAAGCCAGCTAATAACACCTCTTTTATTTATGCAGCTAAAATACTTTGAGTGCCTACCAATTAGGAGGAGGAGCAGAAAGAATACAAGCATCAGGTTATGATCAGAGTTCAGATTTTAGCTCCACTGGTTGCCAGTTACAGTCTGGTGAGTTCCTTGTGCTTCACCTGTAAGTGGAGATTGTAATTACTACCTCCAAGATATGTGCGGCTCAGAGAGAGAACTTGAATATCAAGTGTGAGCATATGGCTTCATTCAGAGCTCTGGAAGGTTCCCTCCCTCCTTTCTCCTGCAAAGAGTCTATTGTCCTTTAGGAGAGAGCCTCCTCTGGGCAGGCCTCTGCTTCAAGGTTGAATATTGTTGATGTAGGTGACTATAAGAATGAAAAAGAAAGCCTGGCGCGATGGCGCACGCCTGTGATCCCAGCACTCGGGAGGCAGAGGCAGGGGGATCTCTGTGAGTTTGAGGCCAGCCTGGTCTACAGAGTGAGTTCCAGGACAGCCAAGGCTACAGAGAGAAACCCTGCCTAGCGGGGGGCGTGGGGGGTGGACAATTAAAAAGAAAGCTGGGCATTGTGGTGCAACACACTGCACATGAGACGAGGAGGTAAGAATCTCAAGAGCAGAACCATTCTCAGCTCCATAGTGAGTTTGAGGCCCAGCTAAGCTACATGAGACCTTGTATAAACCAGAAGAAACTGATATGGCTTAAGTATATTCTCTACTGCTTAATATTTCCATTTCTATTTCTACATTTTCCCCTCTGGTGTTAAGAAAATAATAATGAAGTAATTAGAAAATATTTTATTTGGATTAAAAATGATAATAGAGAAACATGTAAGCTTTAGGGAGATGAACTGGCAATTAGAAAGGGTTCAGTTTTACTTAAGACCACCTGCTTTATTTATAGTGATTGATTCTATTCTTTTTCAAGGGACTTCTGAGCTCTTGAAAATGTGAGAAATCAATTCAGAAGTTAAAAGTAGATGTTAAGGTATAGTTTTAAGCTTCATCAGAGAAGCATCCAAAGTAGATTCTTAGGTTACTAAGCAGAGAGAGAAATATACAAAATTTAGTTTCCACCAAAGGGTACAACTTACTGTTGCAGTTTATCATGAATTTTAGGCTGAAGTATTAAGGTGAGGGCACAGCCTTCGCAGCCCTGGCATACTTGAGGCTTAAGTCTTTACTGTGTAATCCAGAAAGGTTCTATTCCAGACTGTACTGTGTATTCTAGTTCTAAGTTCTAACTAGTACCTAAGTTCTTTCTGTCTTTCAAAGACTTAATTCTGACATTTCTACCTTAAATATTCCTTTACATTTTCAGCCTAGGATATTCTTTTGCTTTGGACTCCCATACACTTTATATTTTATGTATCTTTCCATATGACATCATAGTGCAGTGTGCCACATGTGTTTATCTTCAATACTAGGCTGAGTTTCTGATGTACAAGGAAAGTGAAATCTCTAAGGGTGCGTGGCATATTGTCTAGCCTCTAGAAAGTTCTTACAGCTATTTGTTAGGAAAGTAAATAATACTGGTTTATTATTAAGTATATATTTATTGTCTGTTTCATGCCCATCACTCTTGCTAGATGCTATAGAAAAGTACAGAATTGTGTGTTGTAGTAATCAAGGAGTGTGTATGTCTCCAGAGGGGCAAGAGAGTTTCTTAAGTGTTGTGGTAAATGGTATAGTCATTCTAAAAGTAGCTAGGTTGCTTAATATGACATAGCTTTTAGTTTAAAAAAACAAAAAACAAAAAAACCAGCAGTCAGGACTATTGTGGTGTGGCACATGCTTGCTGTAATCCTAGCACTGTAGAAGCTGAGGCAGGAGGATCAAAACTTTAAGACCAGGCTGAGGAAACTAAAAAAAAACCCTGTCTGAAAACCAAACAAAAAAGAAAAAAAGAGTCATGACCTGAAATTGGCCCTAAAACTGTGCTTACAGTGCCATCCCCTTTCTGGTGGTTCTTTATCTCTGTAAAAAGAGGAGCCGATCTTGGAGTGGTTGTCCTTGCTGCGGAGGGTAGAGTAGTTGCTTTGTTAAGAACATATTGAAGGTCAGCTTCAAGCGCTGCCTTCTAATGATACCGTGTTTCAGCAGTTACTTAGTTGTTTGGATAATGCATTTTGGTTTAGTTAGAAAAAAAAAAGTAAAAGACTTACTTGTTTGTTTCTTGCCTTAGCCCCTTCACAGACTTTAGTCCCAAAGGAAACTCCAGCCACAGCACTGCAGGGGTCTGTTGCCAGGGCAGGTAAGGTACCATTTAGAATACCTTCTCAGAGTGGGATGGGTTACCTGTGAAGGGATCAGTGTTGTCCTCATGCCAGTATCTGGAACTAAGTATCTGGAACTCTCTTTCTTGTTTCCAAGCCAGCTTAAATTGAGTGGCAGAACTTGTGTAGTACTCAGCGATTGCTTCTCTCTCAAGAAGGGCATTTCTGTGCTTGCTGTCTGTCTGCCACCCTACCTTAGTTGTTTCCCTGTCCCATGACTCTGCTATCCATGGCTGACAGCTAACTAGTTGGCATGTGGTTGCTTACCAGGGTGGCCGGCATGAATGTACCAAATGTAGTTGGGTTGTCATGGTGGATGTAGAGGTGTGTCCAAGCCTCTCTGCTTACAGTGAATCGTCCCAACTATTTCTGGATGATTTTAAGTTTCTCCCCATGACCAAGTATTATAAATAACCCTAGCAAATAGCACTAGGAGTAGATTTTCTGGAAGGAGAATTTGGGTACAATCTAACAGATAGCTGCTGTGAGATGCTGGGTCAGCTCTGAACACACACATACCTTGATGGCAGTAAGAACACTTCCCCTTTTGCATATTAGACTTACCAGAGTTGATAAGTATCATGGACATGGTTATAGTTTTACTTGGTTCTTTGCCGCAGAAGGGCTTTAAAGGGCAAAAAAAGGGAAAGTTAGAATGTCATTGACAATGTGCACATGGGCTGATGGCTCAGCAAGTGAGAGCTCTTGCTGCTCTTTCAGAAGGACAGATCAGTTCCCAGCATCTACATCTGGTAGGTCTTAGGTGCCTGTCACTCCAGCTCTAGGGATCTTAGAGTCTCTTGTGGCCTCCTCTTTGGATACTCTCATGCACATCACACATCTAACTGTGTGCGCACACGTGTGTGCGCGCACATACACACACACACACACACACACACAAAGGAAAAGAAAAGAAAAATGTGTATATTAGGTGAATTTGTGTGCTCCAGCTGACCCAGCAAGGAGGTAGAAAACCCAAGAAGGAGTTGTGTTTGTTTCTTGTAATGATATATCAGGTTTTATGGAAGAGATTTTGGGAACTAAGCAGAAGACAAAAAGCAAGAATTCCCTTCTGGCAGCATTTTACAGTGAGGACAGTGAATGTCCAACCTCCTCTCCTGAAAAGAGCAAAGTGAGCATCATATCAACAAATAATAATAGTCAATATTGAGCTATTATTAAATCCTATATTAAAACTCTGTATCGTTTCAACTTCATCTTAATGTAAAGCAGATAAGATAGTCACCCATACTTTTCATAGTAGGCATTGAGTCCTGAGAAGGCAAATAATTTGCACATGAGCACATGAATATAAGAAATGACATACAGCAGATATGGTGGATCATTCCCTGTAATTTCAGCATTAGGTGGCAGAGGGATGGTTGCCATGAGTCTGGGCTAAGTTGGGCTGCATAGTGAGTTCCAGAGCAGCAGGGCTACAGAATGAAAACCCTGTCACAAGCTCCCATAACACTTAAAAAACGAGAGAGAAAAAGAAAGAGTGGAGGTTTTAAAAAAAATTAAGCCCAGTAACTTTTCAGAGAGATTACCTTGTGCTTCTTCAGGCAGCTTAGATACCGAGCATGAGGCACTGGATTCTCTATGAAGGAAAACAGGGCAGGGCCAGGGAGGTCAGAGGTAGGAGACATGATTGGTGCCTTTGTAAAAACTAGAGCTACCTAGAGGCACATTAATAGAAATAGGTTTGGCATGGGGTGGTGGTGGTGTTTTCGGACTGGTGCTGAAAAGAAGTGTCTAGTAAACTCAGAAAATGCTCATGGATGCAGTCCTGCTAGACAAATTGCTTTAATTGTTTCTAGGTCACTGTCTGGTGGCTGATGTAGTCTATGATGTTTATCAGAAATAAATATATATAAGTAGTATCTCAAAACAGGGCTCGTTGCCTTCCAAAATTCAGTGAAATGTTGTTCAAAGGGAAATGAATCTGTAATAAACATTCTACTATATTTAAAGGTAATTGCCTTTAAAAAGAAAATGCAAGAGTGTGGTGATTTTTTAATAACGAAAACAATCTTTTAATGAAAGGAGGAAGCTTCTTTTATTCACCCAGTTTTTTAAAAAAGATTTGTTTATTTATTATGTATACAGTTGCATCAAATCACATTATAGATGGTTGTGAGCCACCATGTGGTTGCTGGGAGTTGAACTCAGGACCTCAGGACCTCTGGAAGAGCAGTCGCTTCTCTTAACCTCTGAGCCATCTCTCCAGCCCTACTCATGCAGTTTTAGCTGGATGCAATGTAAGCCAGACAGTTCTGTTGATCCACCCAGGTTTATTTCACAGTGAACTATAAGTAAAAATAGACCAAGGAAGTTCTTACATCTCCAGCAAACCAAGTTGGATCAGTGCCAATTTTGTCTCCATACCACACAGAATGAGACTCCTGCAGGACATGGAGACTGTTTAGTCTAAATACAGCATTCTGGATACTGGCTCGTACATAACAAGAGCTCCCATATCTCATTCTCTCCTTTGTATTTTTTTTACAGAACTTGAGGCAAATGCTGCCATAGTCTCTGGGCAAAGGTAAGATGACCATTTCTGCAGACTTAGCATGACCCTGACATGTATGTGTCTTTGAAGGATCTCAGCTTAGTCTTTAAACTTCTCGCCTTGTCCTTCTCCTATACTCTGGCACCATTTGTTTTACTGTTCATATAGAGCTTCTGTGAGTCCTCACTCCTCCAGGGGAACATCTCAATGAAACTTGATGAACCGGGCGTGGTAGCACACCTTGATCCCAGCACTCAGGGAGGCAGAGGCAGGTGGATCTCTAAGTTCAAGTCCAGCACAGCCAAGGCTACACAAAGAAACCCTGTCTCAAAAAAATCAGAAACCAGCCCCCCCAAAAAAGCTAAAACTGATGACTAAGTTTCTATCTTTTATGATTGCTTGCAAACTGACAACATATTTGTCATTCAACATAGTGAGGAAATAAAATGTTCTCTATATAAATACTACCTTTTTTTTTTGTAACTGAAGATCCTCAAATATATCTTCTGAGCATAGCCGTTTGATCCACAAAGGTGAAAGAGAGAAAGCCAGGTAGGTATGATGTAACCCCAAACCCATGCTGTGTCCAACTAGCTGTGTAACCCTTTATAACCTAACAGATGAGGCACCTTATTGCCCCAGAGAGCAGTGTTCTCTCTCAAGAATCACTCCTCTTTAGTGAAAGAGTGCAGTAACACTTTAAAGAGTGTCTCATATTTGTATAGAAATGTAGTTATGTAAAATATCTTCATAACCATTTTCTCATTGGATCTTCATAACAGCTAATTTTTTTTTACTATTATTACTTGTCATACCATGAGCTACAAGCTCTCTAGATACACTATCTCACTTGATTTTCACATTTTCCATTATGATAATAAAACATATCAGATAGTTGAGAAATCTAAAGATCTAAATTGCCCAGGGTCACAGATAGAGCAAATGGTGAAATTGAGATTTCCAGCCCATCTCTTTCTGATGTCAGAGCCCCCACATTTGCCATGGATTACAGTAGACAAGTTGGAATTTATAGTAAGGAGTCAAATATTGCAGTTGGTAAATCACAGCTCCTCCATCGTGGCCCCTGTTATCTAATTCCAAATTGATTGCTATTGTTACTCACCATCTGTTCTTATTTGAATTGAACTGACACTTGAATTCATATGAGTTTCTCAAATAATATGCCAACTAGTTGTCTAGAAAAAATCTATCAAGATCAGATACATCTCACAGGTATCTGTTTTCAGAGCTGCCTGAACATTACATTGACCACACAAGCACAACGGCTGTATTGCTATGGCTTTTTTCTTTTCTTTTCTTTTCTTTTCTTTTCTTTTTCTTTTTTCTTTTTTTGGGTTCCACCATTAGGAATTGTCCTTAGAAAAATTGACTATTTTCTGGGCTCAAACAGAAAGCCATCCCTAGAGCCTCTAAAGGGAGGTGTAACCATCTTTACTTGTAATTCCACCCTGCTTCCAGTCTGGCTTCTGGGTGATATCGGGTAGCAAAAATAATGAATGAACAGTTATGGCTCAGTTCCCAACTATAGTGTTATTAGCACAGGGTCTTCTGGTAGGAGCGAACAGTGGAAAAGTGATAGTCGACAATAAAACCATGATTTGTACCTCTAAGGAACTTAGTGTCATAAAAGGCACAGGACATTAAAATAGAACATTCAGAGATGGAGAGAAGGCTCCGTGGATTAAGGGCAGTGTCAGCTCTTCCAGAGGACCCAGGGTTCCCAGCATGGTAACTCAACTCTCTGTAACGCCAGTGTCAGAGGATCCAGTGCCCTCTTCTGGCCTCAAGGGCATTGCACACACATGTGCACAGACATACAAACAAGCAACACACACACATAAAATAAATAAATCAACCTTTAAAAACCCCATATAATAGAGCATCCAATGGATACTTGAGGAGGTCATATGTTTAGACTGTGAACCCAAAAGAAGACACAAATCCACGGGGAGAGAGAGGCAGGGGAGACTTCCCAAAAGAAGCAGGCTTTGACTTGCTTTATTGTATTATACTTCAGTTCTATGCCCTGCAAGCAAATTTAATCAGAATTTTAAAAATCTTAATAAGCATTTAGAGCCATGGATATGGTAAGTTTTATTAATGAAAATTTCAGATTCATACCAGATTAAACCCAGGTGTGGTAGCACATGCATGCAATTCTAGCACTTGGAAAGTACAGGCCAGAGACCTAAGAGTTCAAGGTTACAGCACTCAGGAGGCAGAGGCAGGAGGATCGCTGTGAGTTCGAGGCCAGCCTGGTCTACAAAGTGAGTCCAGGATAGTCAAGGCTACACAGAGAAACCCTGTCTTGAAAAAACCAACAAACAAAAAAAGAGTTCAAAGTTATCCTTAGCAATATAGTAAATATGAAGCTAGTCTACACTATATGAGACCTTGTCTTAGAAAAAGAAAAAAAACATGAGTGAACCGAACTGCCCAGGAACTCATCTTGTAGTCACAAAAATAATTTCTAAGACAGCCGGGCGTGGTGGCACATGCCTTTAATCCCAGCACTCGGGAGGCAGAGGTAGGCAGATCCCTCTGAGTTCGAGGCCAGCCTGGTCTACAAAGCAAGTCTAGGACAGCCAAGGCTACACAGAGAGACGCTGTCTCGAAAAACAAAAAACAAATAATAATAATAATACTTATTATTATTATGTCTAAGACTGCATGTAGATGTGTCATAATTAAGTAAGCAATTATTATTAGGATTTTTATGTCTCTGTGAACTTGTCCCTGTGTCTTTAATAACAAAGTATTACCAATTTTAAATCTTGACTTGAATGAATGAATAAATTAAATTCCAGAGTTGGAGGCATTCAGTATATTCAGTGGATTATGAAGATCATTATTTAGGTAGTTTTGATGTTGTTGGTTTTTGTTGGTTGGTTTTGGTTTCTTGTTTTTGGTTTTGTTTTTTGAGACAGGGTTTTTCTGTGTATCCTTGGCTGTCCTGGACTCACTTTGTATATCAGGCTGGCCTTGAACTCACAGACATCTGCCTGCCTCTGCCTCTGAGTGCTGGGATTTATAGACATGCACTACTGTGCCCAGCTCAACATTGTAAGTTTTTGTTTTTGTTTTTTAAGATTTATTTATTATGTATACAATGTTCTGCCTGCATGTACACCTGCACACCAGAAGAGGACATCAGGTCTCATTATAGATGGTTGCTGGGAATTGAACTTAGGACCTTTGGATGAGCAGACAGTGCTCTTAATTGCTTAGCCATCTCTACAGCAACACTGTTGGTTTTATTTTTTATTTTATTTATTTATTTTTTTTAACACTGTTGGTTTTAATTAAAGCTCTGTAAAAGAATTTCTTTACAGTGAGTTTTAGAAATACAGCACTCAGGAAACTGAGCCAGAAGAACTGCCCTGATTTCAAAGCCAGACTACGCTACATAGCAAGTTCCAAGCTAGTCTGAACTAACTACAGTGTGACTCTGACTCTTTCTCTCTTCTCTCTCTCTCTCTCTCTCTTCTCTCTCTCTCTCTCTCTCTCTCTCTCTCTCTCTCTCTCTCTCTCACACGCATGCGCACGCACGCGCGCGCGCGCGCGCGCACACACACACACAAACACACGTTTTAAGATTTACTTCTTTAGGTACCTAGAAATGGAGTTACTAGATTTGGATGACACCAAATCCTCCCAGCATCAACATTACTGACTTCTGGGTCAGATGCTTATTATAAGGGGCTTCCTTTTTACCACAGAATATTCATCCAAATATGCCAGTGGCACCCTTCCCAAATTGGAAAAACAAAACAAAACAAAGTAAAAAAATTATCTAAGTCTAGGAATGTAGCTTACTGATCACAATTGCTCCTTATTGAGAATCGTTAGGTTACACAATTTATACTCTATCATAAGTATATAAAAATGTTTTTGTCTGTGTCTTTAATAACAATATTAACCAATTTTTAATCTTTGCTTGCTAAAAAGCCAGGCTGGGCATTCAGCATGCCTACAATAGGCTGTGACTATACTCCCATTGCTTAAGTAATTACTATGTCCTTATCTAACCAATATATGCTCAAATTTTCCTAGTCACTGCCCAAATAATATTTTCGTTTGAAGACAGGGTCTCTCTGTGTAGCCCTAGTTGGACTAGAACTCACTATGTAGACCAGGCTGGCCTCAAACTCAGAGACCAGCCCGTCTCTGCCCCGCAAATGATGAAATTAAAGGTATACACTACCACGTCTAGATTTTAGAAATTTTCAAACATCTATTAAATACATCCTAGAGCTAAACTTTTACAAACTAATGTTTGATGGGACATAGTACTACCTTAGGGAAACAAGTGAGGAGTCTTAGAGGAGCTGTTGGAATTCTGTATGTCTCTCACCTGCTTTCCCACAATTCCACCAGCACTGTGCTTTATTTTTCTAATGTAACAAGATAGATTGACTTTATTGTTCCATTTCTATCTAGAATGACTGTGGCTTGTTTTGGTTTTGGTTTTCTGTGCTGTGGATCAAACCCAGGCCTTGTACATGCTAGACACACTCAGCTGTGTCCCTGGCCCTGACTAGCTGCTAATGATCTACTAAGGACGAAACTGTACTCAAGGAGTCCCTTTTTATTTGTCTTGATGCCCTTAACCTTCTTGGAAACTTGGTACTTTTCTCTGTCAGCAGTGAGCCAAAAGAGGTAGTTGAGAAGTCCAAAACCCCAAGCCGAAGGAACTCTCGAACTGAGGAGCCAACCATGGCTTCTGAGAGCATGGAAAATGGACATCGAAAACGATCCTCTCGTCCTGCTTCAGCCTCCAGCTCTACTAAAGGTTAGCAGCGGGCTGAGGGGCGGGGGGGGCGAGAAACAGGGGAAGAGTCAGGTTTGATAGTACCTTCTTCACAGCGGGTCCTGTTAGGCCACTTTGCTTTCTCCTCTTAGTTTTGTCCGTTGCTCATTGTCAGTTCATTAACGAATATGTTTCTGTTGTGTACACAAGAGCAATAAACACTTCTGAAAGAATAAAGAACTTAACATGGTAAGTTGGCCTCTTTTTAAGTTGTTTGCACCTACATGTGGTGGCACACACCTGTAGTTAATTGTGGCACTAGTGAGGTGGAGGTGAGAGTTTAAGGGAGTTTGAGGTAGCCTGAGTTACTTGAGGTCTTGTCTTAAATGATTTTATTTTATGTATGATTTGCTCTATCTGCATATATACTTGCAGGCGAGAAGAAGGCATTAGAGGGCATAGATGGTTGTGAGTCACCATGTGGTTGCTGGGGATTGAACTCAGGACCTTTGGAAGATCAGACAATGCTCTTAACCACTGAGACATCTCTCCAACCCAAGGTCTTTGTTTGTTCATTTGTTTGTCTGTCTTGTTTTTTGAGACAGGGTTTCTCTGTGTTAGCCTTGGCTGTCCTGGACTTGCTCCTTTAGACCAGGATGTCCTCGAACTCACAAGAGATCCGCCTGCCTCTGCCTCCAGCGTGCTGGGATTACAGGTGTGTGCCACCATGCCTGGCATCCAATGTCTTGTTTTAAAAACAAGCATACATCCACATTAGAAAGCCCATGATCACTCACTTCAGTTAAACCCTGAATAGGGCCCAACCCCCTTTTCTAGAAAAGTCTCTTTCTACATGTTCTCTACTCCTTCCCACACTTTGTAACAGGGTCTTCTTACGTAGCTATGATGCCCTCAACTCTCAGTCCTCCCCTCAGCCTCCTAAGTGCTGGGGTTACCTGCATTCACCATTAAGCTCACTTAACGTTTTCATACTTTTAAACCTCCACCTCAACATTCTCTATTCTTCCTCGGTAGGGGCCCTCACATCTCCATTTCCACCACAGGATGTAAATGTGAACAGACTGCTGTGCCCCTCCTCAAAGCCAAGCTCAGTGCCTCCATGTGTGCATGATAGCATCTTTATGACCTCAGCCTGACACTGCCACATTTCTCTGTTGAAAACTTTCCCTAATTTGGGAAGGAGGAATTGTTTTGAGACAGAATCTTACCCTGTAGCCCAGGCTCTCCATGAATCTGTGGCAACTTTTCTACCTTAGCCTCCCAAGCCCTAAGAGTAATGAGCATGAACCACTTGTACAAGCTGCTGTTCCTTTCTTTTTCTCTTTTTTCTCTCTTCTCCTGTGTTGGGGACTGAACCCATGGCCTAGTGGATGTAAGGCAAATATTCTACCAACAGGCTAAATCCCCAACCTTACTGTTTGGGTTTTTTTGTTTTTGTTTTTGTTTTTTTAGTTAATTGCTCTTGACTTCTGTGTTCCAGTACTCATTTTCTGCTACCTCTCTGGCAACTCCTTATTTTTCATAGACATTGCCTTACATTTCAGTGTTGAAAAGCAGGCAATATGGTACATATATGTGATCCCAGCACTTAGGAGGCAGAGGAAAGATGATTAGTAACTTAAATTCATCCTCAGCTATATAGCAAGCTTGAGGCCAACCTGGGCTATAAAATACTCTGTCTCAAAAAACAAAAACTAGGGGCTGGAGAGATGGCTCAGAAGTTAAGAGCACTGAATGCTCTTCCAGAGGTCCTGAGTTCAATTCCCAGCAACCACATGGTGGATCACAACCATCTGTAATAAGATCTGGTGCCCTCTTCTGGCCTGCAGGTGTACATGAAAGCAGAGCACTTTATACATAATAATAAGTAAATAAAATCTTTTTAAAAAAAAACAAAAACGGCATACCGTTGGGAGGACAGATCCTGATGCACTTTCATTAGACGCTGATTTGAGGACTCAGCTGTTGCTGGCAGGAATGTCATCATACCTTACAAAGAGCCCCTAGAAGTAAAACCCAGCCTGCCAGTTACATATAGATAAAACAGAAGTGTTCAAGGTAACGCCATTTCCCTTGGAGGCATGTATAATGTTGAAAGGGGGTTGGACGGATGGCTCGGCGGTTAAGATCACTGACTGGTCTTCTACAGGACCCAGGTTCGTATTCCTAACACCCATATGGTAGCTCTGTAACTCCAGTCCCAGGGGATCCAATGTCCTCTTCTGGCCTACATGGACACTGCATAAATGTGGCACATAGACACACGTGTAGTCAAACCATCCATACATATAACATTGTTTTAAAATTAACAAAATGTCTGGCAGTGTGGTCAGTAATAGAATACATGTTTCTAGATCCTTACTGTGTTGAGTGGTAGAAATGGTAACATTTGGAGGGAGTACAAATTGAGCCACAAAAAAATAAAAATAAAAATAAATTGGTCTTTTCAGATACATTACAGAAATGGAAAATGACTTTTCTCTATGGTCTAGAGGAATTGGTCTCCCACCTCTCCAGGGGATGTGATAGAAACTTCAAAATCTGATGAAAGAAAAAGAAAATGTTATTTTGTTCTTTTTCTTTTTTTCAGTTGTTTGAGGCAGGACCTCACTATGTATCTCTAGCTGTCCTGAAATTTGCTATATTATAGACCAAGCTAGCATTAAACTCACAGAGATCTGCCTCCCACGTGCTGGGATTAAAGGCATGTGTCATAACACCAGCAAGAAAAAATTTTAGCCAGGCACTTTGGTGTTTGTAATCCTGATACTTAGGAGGCTGAGGCAGAAAGATCATACATTTGATCTGCTTGGGTTCTGGGGCAAGTTCTAGGTCAGCCTGGACTACAGAAGACGACCCTGTGTCCAAAAACAAACATATCTCATGACAGTATAGAAAGGTGCACTGGTCACCATTTCCACCGATCTTGAAAAGATTTCCAGTTTCTAGCATAAGTCGCTTGTTTACTGGCCCTGGTTAATGCATTGAAGACAGCCTCAAGGAACACTAAAGTGTGCTAATGTTGCTTAAGGAGTGAAAGTGAAGCCGCTTCCTCTTGTGTTAGAGTTCTGCACTTCTCCCCGTGTCTCCTGTCTGACTGGTCTCTGGTGTATCTGTCATCTCTGCTTCTGAGTCTGAGTCTGTGCCCTGGTACTTGTCCTTGTTCATAACAAAGGTCTTTACTCTGTAGTTTTTTTCTTTTGTTTCATTTTGTTTTTTAAAGATTTATTATTATATATACAGTCTGCTTGTACCCTTGCACACCAGAAGAGGGCATCAGACCACATTATAGATGGCTGTGAGCCACCATGTGGTTGCTGGGAATTGAACTCAGAACCTCTGGAACAGCAGTCAATGCTCTTAACCCCTGAGCCATCTCTCCAGCCCACTCTGTAGTTTTTGAATAGGACAGGACCACAGCATGGGAAAGGAATGAGGAATTCTTCACAAGAATCTTCCACAGGGTTTTACCAGGCAAGAAGGCATCTCACAGCCAGGCATGATGGCACACACCTTTAATCCCAGCACTCAGGAGGCAGAGGCAGGCCAGCCTGGTCTACAAAGTGAGTCCAGGACAGCCAAGGTTACACAGAGAGACTCTGTCTTGAAAAACCAGGCTGTACCTGAGTCTACATAGCATTCATCACAGCAGATAGACATTATCAACAGATAGCCACATGTTTACAGCATTTATGGTGGATATTTGTTTTAAGGTTGTTTTCAACCTGTTGGCTGTTTTCAGCAAATGATTACCACACCATGCACGTGTACACATATTCTAGGTCAGGAGCATAGAAAAGTACATAATTTAAGATTAAAGCTCTGCATTTATCTTAGGTTGTAAAAGCTGAGTATATGGGAAATCCAAGGCATAAGAAGGTTGGTTACATTGTTTTGTTTTTGAGACAGGGTTTCTTTGTGTAGCTGTGCCTGACTTTGTCTGTAGACCAGTCTGGCCTTGAACTCACAGAGCCTCCCAGAGTGCTGGGATTACAGGTGTGTGCCACCACTGCACCAGGCTGGTTACATTGTTTTCTTCAGGGCTAAATGTAAACATGCTGAGTACTCAGTAGAATAGCAAGTTAGGTAAATGGTCTTAATTGACCTCAAGGGGTATTTTTAATTTTGCTGTAAGGTCTGCCAGAAGTTTAGACTTTGGGGTGGCTAAAAGACATTTTCATAAAAATATACCACCTCCTTTACTTAGGGCCTCATACATTGTCTGTACTCAAAGGCAGTGTTCTAGTTCATTGGGCGCTATGAACTGACTCGGGAATGAAAGGGGGCAGAGCCTGCCTCATCTCCTAGCCATTTCTGTGTCTCAGATCCACCGTTTGATTTTTTTTTTTTTTTTTTTTTTTTTTTTTTTTAAATGGAGCCTTTTTTCCCTCTGTGTAGCCTTGGCTTTCCTGAGACAGGGTCTTTCTATGTAATCCCGGCTGTTCCTGTTCTGGAACTTGCTATTTAGACCAGACTCACCTCAAACTCAGAGAAATCCTCCTGAGTGCTGGGATTAAAGATGTACACCACCTCACCAGCCACCATTTGATTCTTCACACATAAGGGAGATGTTTCTAAAGTTGACCTAATTGATAGATATTTTTATTTTTTAAATTCTTTTCATTTTCATATGTGCATATGAGTTATTTCAGGTATGAGCACATGTGTGTGCATGCATGTGGAGACCAAATGTCAATGTTGGTTATCTGCCACTGTCTATTTTTTTTTTTTTTTTTTGAGATAATATTTATCACTGAACTTGGAACTTGCTGATTATGCCAGGCTAGCTGGCCAGGGAACTCTAGGGAACTGTTCTCCTCCCAAGCACTGCACCACTGTCCTGGCTTTCCATGTGGGCGCTGGGGATCCATACTCAGCTTCTTATGCTTGTCTAGCCAGCTCATCACCAACCGAGCCCTCTCCTCAGCCCAAATAGCTTTCTAAGGATGAGCAGTATCAGGATAAAACCCTGTATATTTTCACTCCAAATAAGTTGAAAATCAAACTTGAGTTGATTATAGGACCAGTATAGGTGACCCATGCCGGTAATCCTAGCACTGAACGGGCTGCTGTGGGAGGATGGACCACAAGTTTGAGGACAGCCTGGACTCTACAGAGTGAGGTCTTAATATAAATTAATAAATAGTTGATTATGGGGAATTGTGTGTGTTGTGTGAAACTCAGTTTATATAAAGTAAAACAAAGAACACCATTATTAATGTCCTTGGTTTGTAAATATTTGGACATACTCTCCCACATAGCATGAGCAATATGACCACCCAATAAGAATACTGGAGTTTTCACTAACAGAAGCCTGGAAATACTGCATTGGTCCCTGTTAGAAAATCATATAGGCCTCTGCGACAATTACCAGAGTTAGCAACAGTAAATTTGCCCCAGATTCAGGGAAGGAGATCCCTGTTGTGAGTGCTTTTGTGTGTGTGTGCACCACTGCTACGGGGTCAGTGCTAGAGATGGAGCTCAGGGACCATGTGAGTTCCAGGGATTAAACTCAGGTTTGGTGGCCAGTGCCTTTACTTACTGAGCCATCTCGGTGGTCTTCGTCAGATTTCCCCAGTTGACAGGGCCACTCTCTTAACTACATAAGCTAGCAGGCAAAGCCTTTGACTGTTTTCAAATCACGGGTCCCTTAACCTGATTTGGAGCCTACTAGGGCTGCCCTGTGTCAGCTGCACTCGCTGTGGGCGCCCTTTGTTGAACGTCTCCTTCCTTTATCCCGACAGATGTAACTGGTGCGGTGCAGTCCAAGCGTAGGAAATCCAAGTGAGCGAGCCGGAAGATGACGCGGCGCTTGTAAATGTGTGTGAATTTTACAGAGAGCAATTTTCAGCTGTGACTTTTTAAATCTATTTCTGTACAGTTAGTCATTTTAATAACACGGTCCTTTTCCTAGTCCCTGAAACCTGTCTCATAAAGTGTAACGGGGAGCAGCCCTTTTGGTGTTGCAAATGAAGTTCAAGGCTTCTAAAATGTTGCCATGTATTGAAAGGAGCTAATGCCATTATAAATGTTATTAGTTTCACATTTCTTAAGCAGCCTAGAGTACAGGGTGAGCATTTGTAGATCTTCTAATGACGTATTGTGCTGTGGACGTACTGTGTGTGAATAGCAGTAGTGGGGCAAAGAGCAATCTTGTCATTTGGAAATGTAAATAATTTTATTATATAGTGTTTTGGATGTATTTGTTGTAGAAATGGACCAGTGAATAAAGAAAATCTAAGGGTTTGTACAATGTGAAATATTGAACGTGTTAAATAAATGTCTTTGTCATAGAGCTTAAAAGTATATTATTGGAAAGAGCGAGCAAGCTTCTCTTGTGGGCCATAGATGAGCAAAGAGAATTCACTGTAACTCAACACACATCTCACCTGAAATGCCCGTCCAGCTGAGGAAAATGGATCTGCTTGCTCATTCAACTCATTCTTGGCTTTGAACAAACCAGATCTGTTTAGCAGCATATTGGAGGGTGAATGTGTATATATCTGATTCACTGAGTATGGCGGTACGTACACACAATCATAGTGCTTGGGGTGTAAAGGCTTAATAATCATGAGTTCAAGGTCATCCTCAGCTACATAGAGTTTGAGGCTAGGTTGGACTCCCTCAGACCTTGTCTCAGAAAGTAAAACCAGCAGGACTTTTAGAGACAAGAGGCTGTCAGCAACACAGATGGCATTTTCCCCACCTGAGCCTGTGCTGCTCTATTCTAGAAATGCACTCAGCTGACCAGCAAGACTGCCTTAGCACAGTTCCTGCAGTTAACTGGGCAGCTTTGTCCTTGCCATGACCCAGTGCTTGGGACTAAGACTGGGCCAGTGCCTGTTGTGCTTCCATTCTCATTTCTGAATTCAGGTGTCTACATGTGTCTTACAAGGATCTTCTAAAAATATTTTATGAGTCAGACCCTACATTGTCTGTTTTCAGTGTACTTACTTAGCCTCTTCCTTTCTTGTATGACAAATCAGAGCCAAGGCCAGCCTAATAATCATACCCTCTGCCTGAGTATGCTTGAGATTATAGTGTTTCTCATGCTTTAGTTCAGCTCAGGCAGAAAGCTTAATGTGCTTTAAATAGATTTTTATTTGTTTATATTATTTTTCTCCCATACAGGAATAGCATTACAATCTAACATTCAGAATCCTGTTACACACATACACAGGCATGCCACATGACCAGGTCGAGGCGGTTGTGTCCTTGAGTCTGTCAACACATCACAACATGGTCAGTCAAAGATTTTTCATTTCAGCCAGTCTCAACACAAAACACCCAACAGAGATGCACTCAACTTGTTGGTTCCATTTGGAACTAGGTGGTAGGGTAAGAAGGTATTAGAAGCAGGCTGTGGTTTGTCTGCATTCAGTCCCCTCACACAAAGCTACATGGATCTTGAAAGCCACCCAGGAGCTCTGTTAGGGTCCTTGTTGCACCTAAGACATTATAGGTCACAGCAAGTTGATCAGAGGGTTCCAGGCTGGGGAGCAGGCATACTCCAGAACAGCACCAAACTGCACTCATACACACATAGTGCCCTGCTGGGGCTAGACTGGCAAAGGTTAGAAAGTGACACCAGCTCAAGAGAACCACTCAGACTTATTGGAGAAAGCTGGAAGTTGCCCTTTGATGTAATTGGGACTCACTCTAGAAACAGGTCCCTCTGACATCCTAAGTTTTGGCAAAGTGCTGGTAGTATTGACATTAATACAAACTGGTACAAACTTCTCTAGGGACTCTGAAATCATCAGTCAGGACAGACTCTCTAACCTCCTCCTGTCTAGGGTTGCATAGGACTTTGTGAATTCTGGTTCCCTTGTGTATTCAAGTTCTGTGGTTTAAGAAAAAAAAAAAAAAAATCCTGAAGCATGCTCAAGGTGAAAGGCACATACACAGTCAATACAGTATGACAAGGTCTGATGCTTCAGGAGTCAGACTAGCAGGAGACTGAGTAGTGTTGGTTCTTAGAAATGTATACACAGTTAAAATATTGCCACACTCAATTGCTACAGAATCTATAGGAAAGTACAAAAGAAAAAGAAGCCTTGCAACCAGTCAGATGAGAGATTGGGGGGCGGGAGGGGCGGTCGAGAAGTACAGGTCAGGAGTGAGGCCTTTTGAAATTTGAGCCAAATGCCCTATCAAACTTCCCACCACAGCGGGATCATGGGCACTTGGCCAGGACTGAGCCGAGGCCCCATCTGGCAGTGAGGAATAGACAAGGAGGGCAAGAGGGAGTCTCAGCTCTTAGAAGTGCTGAGGACCCCAAGCCGGCTGGGAAGGGACCTTAGCACAGCTGGGAGAGTACATGTACTAGGTTGTAACTGAAGAGCTTGGGACAGGAACAAGGTTATCAACTACTAGGGACCTAGTAAGCTAGTGTGGGGGTTGACCTGCTTCTAGTTCCCATGTGGCTTGTCACTGGGTGAGGAGACCCTGGCAGGGCTTCCTCTACCCGTCCTGGGGACACCCTCTCCCATCCCTATGAAGCCTGATGAAAAAGGATCAGGGAGGGCAGCCACTTTTACCCTCAGGAATGCAGTTTCCTCCAACCCCAGCTCGGCTCTGAGGCCTAGAAACCTGGGGTTGAAATGAAAGGGAAGACCTGTGTTAATATGTAACAGGAAATCTAAAAGTTTTCAAGAAGGAAGAGCACACGCTTTAAAAAAAAAAAGGACAGCTAGAAAGAATCGGAAACGACTTGGGGCATCCCAAGAGGTTGTTGCTGGTGTCTGAGCCCCACCACAAGAAGGGAGAAGCTGGCTACCCCAACCCTGTGCCCTACCCAAGAATTCCTTACCAGATAGTTAACGAGAAAGAGAAGAGGGACCATAGGACACTCAAAGAGCCCTGTGGGAGGACATTAAGAAGCCTCTTGAAGGCCCTGTACCTCTGTAAGAAAAATTTGGGAACTGGAACAGTGAGGCTCCTGGCCTCCTCTACCCAGGAGTGTTTATTAGCCAGCTATTTTGAGCCAAGTATGAAATATAAGGCCAGAGGCAAGATGAAGGCAGAGCTGTCTGGGGATGGCTTTACCCCATATTTGTCTTCCTCAGCATCCTCCCTCTGCATTCTCACCTTGGGTGTGTACTCTCTTCCCTGCCCTCCCTCTGGCCTGTATCTCGCCTAAGCTAATTCTAGCACCTTGGGCATATGAACAGAGCGGATGTAGAGGCCTTACCCGACTTCTACTCCTGGGGTGGCGTGTCAAGGTAAGGTGACAAGGTACGTACAAGCCCTTCGGACTCCAGACTCACAGGGTGGGGTGGGGTAGGTGTTACTCCTGAAAAAGGACCGGTTCCAGGGAAAATTTTGAAAGGTAGGATTATAGGAAAAGGAAATGGGGGCAGACTCCAGGCTCAGGCCTAAGACCAGGGCTTAGCTCCTCTGACCAAGCACAATGCCAGCTCTCGCAACGCCCTGCTCCCTACTGTTCTCCATCTGTCCCTGTCTGCATCTTCCCATAGGCTGCCTGTTTCCCTCCATTCTCTTCACCCCATCTAACTTACAACTCACTGTCCTCCACATACTTAAACTTTCCAGGCCTAAGCCACTCCAAGGAGCCCAGCCCTCCACCCTGGAGGAGGGCAGAGAAATTGGGGAGACTGAAATCAAAACCCTGTGCCTGACCCCTGACTACACAGGGTAAGGACAATGGCCCAGGCCTGCCAGGCTGTTCCTGGTCAGGATTGGAAGGGAATTGCCAGGAATGGAAAAGGGAACAGGAGTGGGAACCATACCAAACAAAAAAGAGTAAGTCTTGGAAAGTGGGAGCTGAAAGTGGAGAATGTGCCAGGTCAAGGTAGGGGATGCTCTTAGAAATGAGCTGGGCTAGGAGGGCGAACGTGGAGGCGTGAGAGACAAGAACAGGGTCTGAAAGGGAAGCCTAGGGGATTAGGAATGGGGAGTGAGGTGCTGAAGAACCAAACCCTGGGGCAGGGGAGTGACCTGGGATGAGCGAGGTTAGCAGGTGAGTTAGAAGATCAGAAACAGGAAAGGCAGGGAAGTAGAGGGTCACCATCCCACCTCAAACACTTAGGAAAGAGGGAGGTTGTGGTATCCAGATGGAGGCAGGCAGACCCTGGACACCCCCCCCCCCCCGAACAGCACACTGGCTGCTGCAGAGGGGGCTGGTGGGACTAGAGACTGCGAGGGATTCGAGGTGCAGCAGGGGCGCTCAGTAGTTGAACTGGCGCTGGCACGGCTGGTAAATGAAGCTGCCCTGGGGCTTGGGCCGGCGCGAGCGGCTCTCTCTGGCACGATTCTGCCGTTGTAGCACTTTAGCACTCAACGTGTGGCGCTCAGCCCGCTGCCGGGCCCTCTGCAGCCTCCGCACCTGGCCGGTCTTCTCCAGCAGCACAGCTCGTCCTGGCACGGGAGCGGCTGCGTGATGCAGGGCCCTGGGCTCCCGGCGGGCGGGCACCAGCTCCCTGCAAGTGCAGAGTACAACTCTGTCAGAGGGGTGGAGGTGGGGCCTGCCATCCCCAACCCTGTCTCTGTAGGGCACAACCCTGTCTCTGAGGGGTACAAACGCTTCCCTTAATCACAATTAGGATGTGATTTAAGCCCCTGGGGCAGGCAAACTAGACAGAATAGAGAAAAGGCTCAATCACCATCCGTACAGGCTCTGCTCTGCTCTGACTTCATAGTTCAAGCTGGTCTTAATCCTCTGAGCCAAAACTCTCCCAAACTCTGCCTTAGCCACCAGACCGAAGCCTCTCTTCCATCTGTGAGCCTGATACAACCCACCTGACCCATCCTCTGACTCAGGGACACGCCCCTGCTAGACTCCTAGCCTCTAGCCTCTAGTAGCCACCCCCCAACCCACTCACCCATCGCTGAGGTCCTGATCAGGCAAGGCAGCATCAGGGTGAGGGGAAGGCGGCCCAGACTCCAGCACTATGGTGCTCCCGGTGACATAAACAGACATGCTGGGATGTTCAATGAGGAGGTCCTCCAGGGGGTTGCTCTGGAGGCGGGCAGGCCCAAGGCCGGTCCCCTCTGCAGTAAAACAGGCGGGAGGGGTAACAAACCAGCTCTCATCCATCAAGGAGGGCGCAGGTGGAGGGCGGCCTGCGGGAGCAGGAGAGGCCCCAGGGTTGGGGGGAGCCGTGTAGCTGTCTATAGGGTGTGGGAGTGGGAAGCAATGAGGAGGAGGGGGAGCAGTGGGATGGGACACATACACACACATGTACCGGGACACAGGATGGGGAGAGAAAGGGCATCATTAGTCAGACCTGCAGCCCTGTCCATCGTGCCCAGAGAGCCCCTGAGGGCCAGGGTCCTTACCCTGCTGCCCTAGGAGGTCCCAGGTGTATGCTCAACAAATGGCAGGAGACAGACAAGAGAACTGTCTGTATTACCTCATCTCTGGGCTCCCTGCCTCAACTTTGCCCAGCCCCCTCCCCCTGCTATGCTGCAAGACCTCCTGTGCTTATGATGCTTCGTAGGCTAGGAGATCCGAGTGCTAGCCCCTGACTCCAGCCTCACCCTGCAGGTCAATGATGAGCCAGCCGTCCACTTCATCCTCCTCTGAGACGAAGGCCCCTGGACAGTTGGAGTCTTCCGGAGGCGAAGGGGTACTGAAGAAAAGGCTGGTGAAGCGCTGGAACATGGTCAGCAGGCGAAGCAACCTCAAGGGGGCGCCCTACGGCAGTACAGAACCCTGGGAAGCATAGGAAGGCATTAGAATCCGACTAGAGCCAGCCCTCACTGGGTGGCTACAGCCCCACAGCCCCTGAGCAGAGCTAACAACATGAGTCGGCTCTTGCTGTTTGCGCTTTTCTGCATTCACAAAGCTTTCCTGTATGAGTTTAGCAAAGTGTTGGGTCCTTATTTTCCCATCTGTCAAATGACAACCCTAATACCCTAATAAGAGTTAAATGGGCTAAACACTTAGGTTTAGAACAGTGCCTGAGCACACAGAAGGCATCCAACAAGCTAATAAACAGGTTGCTTTGGGAATATGGAAGAACTGACATATATGACCAGGCTGTGCCAGGGTTGGTCTCTAGAGGATGAAACAGCCAACCTGGGCTTTGAAAAGCAAATGGGAATTTTCCATTGAGAGAAAAAAGTGCCCTTACTATTATCATCATAGAGTGAACATTCATGTGTCAGGTACCAGACTAGGTAACTTCATCTGGTTTACCTTACGTAGTCCTCACAACAAAGCATAGAGTCGGAGCAAGGTATGAAGGTGCAAGCCTGTCACCTAGGAGGTAGAGGCAAGAGGATGCGGAGCTCAAAGATGTGATGGCCCATGTGTGTCTTCCTAGCACTTAGAAGATGGAGGCAAGATGTGGATGGCCACAGAGTGAGTTCCAAGCAAGTCTAAGCTACACGGGACCCTGCCTAAAACAAAACAAAACAAAACAAAACAAACAAACAAAACAGTCCTTGGCTACATACACAGGCTCCTGTCAAAAGGCACTGAAAGGGAGGGGGAGGGAGAGAGAACAACTTTTTTTTTTTTTTCTGGTAGAGAGAAATAAGACAAGACTCAGAGAGGCCAGAAAACTAGCCTGAGATTTTACAGCTAGTAAAAGACACAAGTAGTATTTAAGTACAGGTAGCTAATGGCATCTGCAAATCACTATAGTCCACTGCTGTCTGGATTCGGCTTTTTTAACTTGGTAAATAGGGCTATGTCCAAGTATATTTGTCTAGGAAGAAAATCTTGGATTTCAGCAAGATATTCTAAACAACAGTCTTTGAACCCAGAGACCAAGAATAGTTATGACCTTGTGCGGTTTGAAAATGCTAGCTAACAGAAACCTCACAGGGGCCAGGGATGGTGGTGCACACCTTTAATCCCAGTACTCGGGAGGCAGAGGCAGGCGGATCTCTCTGAGTTCCAGGCCAGCCTGGTCTACAAAGTGAGTCCAGGACAGCCAGGGCTACACAGAGAAACCCTATTTTGAAAAAAACCAACAAACTAAACCAGAAACCTCACAGTTCTTGCTACAATCTCTCCATGAGATTGAGCTACCCTCAGATGTGTCTTCAGGATGAGGAGGACCTATGCCCACAGGCCCTCCCCATTAGTCCAAGCCCCTTTCCCCAGACTCTTGTTCAAAGACAGCACCCCTGGGCAACAGGAAGAATATTGGGTTGCCTGGATAGTGAGACAATACAGATCATGATAGAAGGAAGCTGTCAGATAAAAGGAGCCATTAAGGATAAACAGAAGTGTTGGACCAAGACCCACGCCTTCAGACAACCCTTCCCTGTTCTAGGAAAGGAGACATCAATCTATCCAAAACGTGACAGCTTAGTAGTGGGAAAGTGCAGAGTAAGTAAAGCTGGAAAAACCTCAGCAGATAATATCCAAGAATATAATGATGCACAGGATACAGGGAGAACAGACATGTTCCCGGATCCAGACAGCACGTTTCTGCCTATCCATATGGAGGTCTGGCATCAAGCTCTAGCATGAATGTCTCAAGGTTTACACTGTGTGACAGACCCTGCAAGGAGCCTTTTCAACTGTTGACATGTTGGGTGAGGTAAGAGAGGCTTAGCTGAGAAGCTCCCTGACGGCTACAGCCAGGAGAGCCGGTAGCAACCAACCAGCTATGATTGCCCCCTTCCCTGACCATTAAGAGAGGCTCCTGGGTTTTCTTTCCTAGCCTGCTGGCTTCCTGGTTCTCAGATTACTGGCTCTGCTCCAGGAAGAACTATTCCCTTAATACTACAGCAGCTGTGCCCAGAATAGCTCTTGAGCCCTAAGCCACCCCTAGCCCAGGCCATTCTTAAGCAAACCCTATCCTGGTGAAGGCTCCGGATCCAGCCTCTATATCCACTCACTTGGAAAGTAAGAAACATCCTTCTGCCTCCCCCTGAAAGCAGACTGGGAGACAACAGCTCTGCAATCACTAGTGCCAGGGGAGGTCTGGTTCCTCTCAGCTGGCGGCAGCTCAGGATCTGACCAGGTGATGAGAGGCCAAAAGCGGGAACTCCCAATGCATTCGCAACAACATCTGCCCTGAAGACACCTGGAGGCAGGCAACTAGGGACTCACCATTCTGTGGTCAAAACAGCTGGGAGACAGTAATTTATTAAGTTCTGAGGTAGAGAGGAGGCAGCGAAGGTTAGGGCCTTGAAAAACGGACCCAATTTTCAGAGACCTCCTGGAAGAATGTCCAGGATCAGTAAGACTGAAACAGCCCATCAAATTGGGGTGATGCTGAGCCCAAGATAGGGTCCTCAGTAGATGGAGATCTAGCCTGTAGCTTGTACTATGCATTTGCCCACAGCTAAGGAACCTGTTACTCGTTGACTGTGACTAAGTGGCTGAGGTCTCCAGTAAGCTATTTCTCTCTGGATCTCAGTTTCCCCTTCGGTGAAGTCAAGTTTAAGATGCTCAATATTTGTAGGCCGAAAATGACATCAACTAAGGCTCTGCACACATGTCAGGGATTAGAAGGATGTTATGTTGGGGGGCGGAGCCTGAAA
Organism: Acomys russatus; assembly: GCF_903995435.1. Lineage (NCBI taxonomy): Eukaryota > Metazoa > Chordata > Mammalia > Rodentia > Muridae > Acomys > Acomys russatus. The sequence continues at coordinate 4,705,368 of NC_067140.1, read as the reverse complement.
CAGAGGGGATCCGCTACCATCTGGTACTGTCTCCCGGACTTTGAATCCGAAGCCTCCTTCATCCACCTACCATCCTCTCAACTCAAATCGAGCTTTGCCGTCCGACCTTTCCTCAGGTCGCCAGGAAAAAGCAGATGAGAGGCCTGACCCCAGTCCCTAGATTAGTCCGGGAAGCCACCGAGTCCCCTCGGGTCCCGCTTGCCTTTCAGAGATTCTCAACCCTTTGGCCGGGCTCGACACAGCACCCACCGGGTCACCAGAGGACAAGTACCCAGGCAAGCCTGGAAGGCGGAGCTGGCCTTGGTGACGTCTCAATGTCATATGCAAATAAGCGACGTCATGGCCTACCGGCTTGGTGCAACCAATAGAGAGCCAAGAACGCAGCTCTTTCTGCCGCCGGCTGAAACAGACAAAGAACGGGAGAGGGGGGCGCAGGGCGTGTCCTGGGGCGCCCGGAGCCCCCAGCCCCGAAATCGGGACTCACCTGGGGCTGCTGCGGCAACCGGTGCGCTGAGGTAGTTGTGCGGCCGGGCGTCCCCGGGTCGCCGGTGCTCACAGCCGGAGCCGCATACCGGGGGACGAGCCGGGAGACGGCGGGGCTCGCGTTCGGACGCCCGGAGCTGCTGCGGCCGCTGCGCCGGGGTTCACGGCACAAATCCGAACGCTCCAACAGCTGATTGTGACGTCACAAAGGGGCCCGCCCGCTCGCGTCAACGGCTGTCGGAGCGGCGGCCAATCGCGGGCTTCGAATGCTCCTTTTCCCCCCGCCCCTCCGCGGTTTGCCAGCCGGTGGCTGCAGCCTGGGCTCTGCGCTCCCAGTCTCCGGCTGAGTGGAGGTGACGGCCCGAAATCCCTGCCCCCAGTCACCCACAGATCTCGCAGTGAAAGCGACCCCCCGGCCCCCCTCCGCCTCCACACACAGTCCTCTGCAAGAATCCCATCTCGCCGCTTTCTCTGCATATAACCCTGCTCCCTCACTCGTCCCAGCGCTCCGCACATCCCTTCGCCTGCATCTTAAGTACAAGACACCCCACCCCCACCCTCGCCGCTCTCCATCTGTAAGTCCCTTTTACCGCCCCCCCCCATTCCCCGCCCCCCTTGTCCTTTACGGCTTCTCCACAGTGCCCTTCTTCCCTTCCTATCTCTCCTCTGTCTTATCTCTCTATACGTTTTCTATTTTCCCAGCCCTCCCTTTTTTTTTTTTTTTTTCTTTTTTTTTTTTGGTGGGCTTGAGCAGATCTTGCCACTTAGGCAGTTACAAAGGATCACCTGCGAGTGTGGGGGAGTTTGGTGGGGCTGGCGGGAGAGTTGCCCTGAGTAGGCCGCGGAAAGATTGTTCTAAGCTGAATAAACATTGACCTGGAGACAGCTCAGCCTAGAACGTTTACACACCTTATTTAGCCCACGTCATTACCAGAACAGGACAGAGGAGTGACAGACAGGACGGGGATTGTTAGTCCAGATTTACATATGGAAAAACTGAGATTTACAGGCACATGCGCTGTAAGCCCAGTACTTGGTAGGTAGACGTGGGTTCAAGGGTTTGAAAGACAGCCTGAGCTACAGGAGACTCAAAAGGGAGAGAGGGAAAGGACTTCCTTCTGCCAGACTGCCAGTTGACACTGAACATTTGCCATATGCTAAGCACTGTGTGGTTTCTTAATCTTCACAATCAATTCAAAAGGTAGGTACCATCCTCCTTTCACAGTTAAAGAGACAGACCAGGAGCATCTAAGTAACTTCTCAGTGTAATTAAGCAATAGTCGATGGCAGAGCCAGGAGTTTAACTCACAGGTACTGGCCTTGGTATCTGTACCAGAGGGTCTGAACTTCTGGATTCTAAAGTCTCTTCAGGGAGAGTCCTGCGTCTCAACTGTGTGATTTCAAGTAAATCCTTACCATTCTGGGCCTTGGCTTATCTGTCATGCAGCCATAGATATTCAACCTTAGAGCTGACAGAGTTTTCCAGATTCTCATCCCCAAGAGTCTGCCAAGTTCATATTCCAGGGCCCAGCTCTGGCAGTGACCTGCAAGATGCTTAGGGGATTCCCAGGGCTAGAGCTTCTGGGTCTCTAAGTAGAACAGAGCTGGCAGATGAGGCTCGGAGAGCGGCCAGCAGCAGCTAGTTCAGAGCTCCATGCTCTGGCGATTTCAAGAACCCTGCCCAGCCTGGTCAGAAAGCCATAGGGAGGGCTGAGCCCTGCCAGGCAGAGAAGAGAGCCGGAAAGTAATACCCAGAGGCCCGAGGGAAGGCGATTAGCACTGTGTTCCTTACACTAGAGTTTCCAGTGTGCTCTCATTTGTGCAAACCTGAGCCTCTGCCTAGCACGGCCACTTCCCACTAATCCCATACCCTCCCTTGACCTCCTTGTTGACAAACTAATGCTGAACACGTCCCTCCTGTCACACCAGGAGTTTGCTCTAAAACCTTATGTTTTCTCAAAGCCCCACAGTTCCAACAGCGCTCGTGTCTGCTCTTCACAAGCCAGACCAGGTCCTCTCCAGCACTGTCCTCTCTCTTCTCCTTTGTCGTCTCAAAACTCTCTCACCTCCATGACTTACCTCCATGACTTTGTTTAAGCTCTCTCCTCTTCCTGGGTTGCCTCTCCATGCCTGTCTAACATTCTTTCCCCGTCTTCAAAATTCTCCTAGTACTCCTTAGGGGTGGCCACTCTTGTCCTACTCATGTGCCAGTGACGACTTTGATGGGCGGCCTCATTTGTTTGTTCAATAAATAGTAAGTAGCTGAGTGTGTTGCTTGCAACCTGTAGTCCTACCTGCTTGGTGTCTGGGAACCACCTGGCTAACACTGTGTACACACAGAAAGAGGGGGGGGGGGGATCAGGCAAGCCTGGTCTCATAGATAACCACCTGTCTCTGCCTCCCAAGTATTAGGATTAAAACAAGTGCTACCATACTCAGAGAGACCCAATTAAAAATAAAAGCATCTAGGTAGATGGGCTGGAGGGATGGCTCAATGGCCAAAAGCTCTGGCTGTTCTTCCAGGGATCCTGAGATCAATTCCCAGCACCTACATGGTGGCTCACAACTGCCTAAAATGGAACCCAATGCCCTCTTCTGGTATGCAGACATGCAGACAAGGTACCTAAATACATTCCATATTTTTTTTTAATTGGCTGGAGAGGTAGCTCAGCAGTTAAGAGCACTGACTGGTCTTTCAGGGGATCTAGATTTGACTCTCAGCACTCACATGACGTCTTATCAACATCTTAACTCCAGTTCTAGGGAATCTGATGACTTCTTTCCTGATCTCTGGGAACACCAGACATGCATATGGTGCACAGCTGTACATGCATGCAAGCAAAGCATCTATATACATAAAACTAAAACTTGCCAGGTGTGGTGGCGCATACCTTTAATCTCAGCACTGGGGGAGGGGAGCAAGGCAGAGGCAGGAGAATCACTGTGAGTTCAAAGCCAGCCTGGTCTACAAAGTGAGTCTAGGACAGCCAAGGCTACACAGAGAAACCCTGTCTTGAGGGAGAAAAAAAAAAAAAACCTTCAACTCTATACACCTCAAAATATTTTTAAAAGATCTAAAAGCACTCTGAACCACTGAGAAATCTCTCCAGCCCCTATTAAAATAACAAGCAAGCAGGGCTGGAGAGATAGCTCAGTGGTTAAGAGCACTGAATGCTCTTCCAGAGGGCTTGGTTCACAGCAACCACATAGCACATCACAACTGTCTGTAATTCCACTTCCAAAGGAGTCAGCACTCTCTTCTGATCTCCTCAGGCATTGCAAACATGAGAAGTAGACATGCAAGCAGGTAAAACAGCCATACACATAGAAAAAAAAAATCTTAAAATATTTTTTTAAATAGCAAGCAAGATGCTGGGCATGGTGGCGCACGCCTTTAATCCCAGCACTTGGGAGGCAGAGACAGGTGGATCTCTGTGAGTTCCAAGCCAGCCTGGACTACAGAGCAAGTTCCAGGACAGCAGAGTTGTTACACAGAGAAACCCAGTCTCAAAAAACAAAACAAAACAAAAAAGTAAATAAGTTAAATAAAATAACAAGCAAGTATTGGTGCCTGTGTGTGTGTGTGGTGTGTGTGTGTGTGTGTGTGTGTGTGTGTGTGTGTGTGTGTGTGAGCAAATGAGTGATTGACATCCCAAAGATAGACCCTTGTCTACATAGTTCCCTAATCAGGCTATATCTGATATATAGAAGATTCTAATCAAAGGCTTAGTCCTTGTATCCTAAAGCCTACAGACTGTGTGTAGCATGGGAGTCTCCCTGTATCTTGGTAGAAGCACCAAGTTCTGGTTCCCCAAGTCTAGAGAGTAGGGCTCTTGGCATCCACTCTGGTACCCTAATTGACCTGGATTCTGTTCCCAATATTGGCTGTACCCAATGTTCAAGCTGCTAGGCCAAATTCCAGTCTACTTGGGACTCTAGCCTGGTCCTGGCAACTATCAAAAGGGGCTGGGGCTTAGTGGTAGAGCAGACACCCCCAATGCATGATGTCCTAGCTCCATTCCCCAGTACTGCCAAAATAAACATACAAATAAAAAGGCGCTGGAGGGATGGCTCGGTGGTTGAAAGCACTTGATGCTCTCCCAGAGCACCCAAGTTTGACTCCTAGAGCCCACACAATGGCTCACCACCATCTGTAAGGCCGGATTCGGGGTATGTGATGGCTCCTCCTGACCTCCCTGAGCACCAGGCATGAAGGCTGGTGTGCACACACACAAGCAGACAAAATGCCTACACATGTAAAATCTCTCTTTAAAAAATAGTATCGTAAGCCGGGCGTGGTGGCGCACGCCTTTAATCCCAGCACTCTGGAGGCAGAGGCAGACGGATCGCTGTGAGTTCGAGGCCAGCCTGGTCTACAAAGCGAGTCCATGATGGCCAAGGCTACACAGAGAAACCCTGTCTCGAAAAACCAAAAAAAAAAAAAAAAATAGTATTGTGACAGGAGTCTACCCTGTAGCTTCACATCCAGTGAGACAAAGTACCATTCCTGTAGACATATGTGGATGTACATTAACATACATACGTATCTGTGTGCAAATATACACAAATGTGTAGATGAGGTCACACCCATGGGACCAGCAGCTGCCCATGTCCGTCCAACCTATCTAACTCATCCTGCTCATTCCCAGGTGTGAGCATCTGCCTAGTTTTATGGGCATTGGTCAAGGGGCCACCCCTGTCTTCGTGAATAGGCCTTGAGTTTGCATTTGCCATGCCCCGAGGACTCTGACCTGCCTTGGGGCCTCTACTTTAAGGGCTGGGATGTGTCAGCCTAGGCATGTCCTTCATGGGACCTTAGATGTGTGCATAGCAGGCCTGAGCCAGTCTGTGATGACTTGCTGATCACTTCCCACCTCTCTTTCCCCCTAACCCTTGCTTTAAGGTAGAGACTGAGACAGGAGAGAGGAAACCCTCGAGTGTAGGTAATTTTCTTTCTTATTTTGTTGGCACTCTGGGGGCTTGAACTCAGGGCCTCATGCATGCTAAGTGGGCACTTTACCACGGAACCATGTCCTCTCTTTTCCTTTTTCTTTTTTCTTTTTTTTTCTTTTTTTTTTTTTAGCATTTTCCAAAGCTTCCCAGGTTGGCCTTGAACTCAGTCTCTAGGCAAGGAAAGCCTTCAGTATACAATCCCCCTGCCTCATCATACCAAGCTGCTATATGACAGGCCTACAGCACAAACCTGGCAAATAATATATTCTTTCTATTTTACTGTTGAAGAAACTAAGACTGAAAGGAAGAAACTTTCGAAATCCGGCCACTCAGGCCTATCCATGTCAGCTCTGAGCAGTAACTGCTTCTCCTCTAGAAAGAGTCCTAGATTCGTATGTTTATATTTATTTATGGGGGAAGTGTGTGCCATGATACATGTGGCAGGGGGCAGAGGGCAAGAGTTGTGGAGTTGGTTTTGCCCTTCCACTTTTTTTTTTTTTTTTTCATGACAGGGTTTCTCTGTGTAGCCCTGGCTATCCTAGACTCACTTGTAGACCAGGCTGGCCTCAAACTCACATCGATCCACCTGCCTCTGCCTCCCAAGTGCTGGGATTAAAGGCGTGCACTGCCGCTGCTGCCGCCACCACCACCCCACCCCCAGCTGTCCTTCCGCTTTTAAGTGGGTTTTAGAGATTGAACTCAGGGTTGCCAGGCCAGGTGTGAAAAGCTCCTTTTTGTCCTATTGCTGTAATAAAACACCATGACCGAGACATTTTATAGACGGAAAGGTTTCAAAGAGTAAAGGCCACCATGGCAGGGAGCACGGCAGCAGGCAGGCAGGCATGGTGCTGGAGCAGCAGCTGAGAGCCCACATCCTACCACTGGGCAGAAGGAACTACCTGGGAGTGCCATGGGCTTTGGAAACCTTAAAACCCCTCTCCTAGTGCAGCACCTACTCAACAAGGCCACACCCCCTGATCCTTCCCAAACCGTCCCACCAACTGTTGGGACCAAGTACTCAAATATGGGCCCATGCTCATTCAAACCAACACACCCACCAACCCATCTTCATAGCTTCCTCCTCCCATTTTTTTCTGTTTTGTTTTGGTTTTTTGTTGTTGTTTATTTGTTTGTTTGTTTTGTACCTCTATGTGAGGTGCTGGCCATCCTAGAACTCACTTTGTAGAACAGGCTGGTCTCAAAATCAGACATCTGCCTGCCTCTGCCTCCTAAGAGCTGGGATTAAAGGCCTGTGCCACTGTCACCACCATCCAGGGCCCTCTTTTTTTGGGGGGGTGGGGGTTCGAGACAGGGTTTCTCTGCGTAGCCTTGGTGTCTGGGAACTCACTTTGTAGACCAGGCTGGCCTCGAACTCAGAGATCCACCTGCCTCTGCCTCCCGATTGCTGGGATTAAAGGCATGTGCTACCATGCCCGGCATTTTCTTTCTTTTCTTTTCTTTTCTTTTTTTAATTTTATTTTTCTTGTTTTTTGAGACAGGGTTTCTCTGTGTAGCCTTGACTGTCCTAGACTTGCTTTGTAGACCAGGCTGGCCTCAAACTCACAGAGATCTGCCTGTCTCTTCTCTCTCTCTCTCTCTCTCTCTCTCTCTCTCTTTTAAGGCAGGGTCTTACTCTACCCTTGGCTGGCTTCTACATTGCCATACTGAGTTTGGAACGTAGCACAATGGTAGAATGTTTGCATTCTGGGTTACACAAGAACCTGTCTCCTAACTCCAAAAAGCCAGTGCTTAGGAGGTGGGAGAAATTGAGTGTTAGGCAGCCAGGGGGTAGTGGGGTGGGGGGAGTACTATCTTTACATTCAGACATCTTTGAGTTGAACAAGCAAGATTTTTGAGACCTTCTGTGGTGGCTCACACCTGAATTTCCAGCATTTGGGAGATGAGTCTGGCAGAATGATGTGTAACTTGTGTGTTCAAGGCCAGCCTGTGCTCCAAGAGACAATGTCTCTAAATAAATAAATAGGCCACCACATGATTCAAAATCTCAAAGAACAAAAGAACAGGTTTCTTTCCCACCTCTGCCACTAGCACTTTACAGTGTACTCCCACTCGTCACAGAAGACTGCCCTTACCAGTCCCTTGTGTGACCTGGCAGAAATATCCTCTGCATTCACAAACATGTAGCAAATGATCGCTCACCAGTGGTGGCAGCACATTCCTTCAGTGCCAGCACTTGGAGGCAGAGGCAGGTGGAGCTCTGAGTCTGAGGTCAGCCTGGTCAACAGAGACAATTGCAGGGCAGCCAGAGCTACAGAGCTATAGAGAGAAACCTCCATCTCAACAAAACAAAACAAAACAACCTCCCCCTTTCAAACACAAATGTTAGTGTACTACACATAGATTTTAAATTTGAGATTTCTTTTTAAAGGTTTATTTGTATGTGTGTCTGTGTAAATATATGCCACATGCATGCCTGATATCCATGGAGGCCTGTTGGGTCCCTAGGACCTGAGTTATAGAGAGTTTTAATCCACCTGGTGTGGTTTACACTGAACTAAAATAAACAAAGGTCCTCCAGAGGAATGGATGGTCAGCTGCTGAACCATCTCTCCAGCGCCACGAATTTTTTTTTTAGAAGACAGGGTTTGTACATTGTCTCGGCTGGTCTTGAACTTTTAAGCTTCTTGTTTCAGTGTCCTCAGTAGCTAGAATTACAGTCCAGTGCCATCAGGTCGACCTTGAATTTTCTTATGTTTTTTTTTTTTTTTAACGCAATAATACGGGGACTGGAGAGGCTAAGAACACTGGATGCTCGTCATGAGGACATGGGTTCAATTCCCAGCACCTACATGGTGGCTCACAACTCTAAGTCCAGTTTCAGGGGATCCAATACCGTCTTCTGGCCTCTGAGGGCACAAGGCACACATGTGGTACACAGACATATGTGCAGGCAAAACACCTATACACATCAAAGGAAATGAATTTAATAATATAACATGGAGATAAGTCCCTAATTATACATAGCGTTCTGCCTAGTTCTTTTTTGTTTTTTGTTTTTGTTTCTTGAGACAAGGTTTCTCTGTGTAGCCTTGACTGTCCTGGACTTGCTTTGTAGACCAGGCTGGCCTTGAACTCACAGTGATCCATCTGCCTCTGCCTCCCACGTGCTGGGATTAAAGGCGAGCGCTGCCACCACCTGGCTCTGCCTAGTTCTTTAACAGCTCCATAGCATTTCATTGTGTCATAGTGTTAGAGTAAAGCTTTTCCATCTGCCCCGGCAAGTAAATGTTTAGTTTGTTCTCAGCAATTAATTTGCTCTGTAGACTGCTGTTCCTGAGTGTGTCATTGAATATGCTAGTGCCTGGTCTGTGTGGAGGCCTGGGATGTTTATTTGTTTTGTTTTGTTTCTAAGATAGGCTCTTTCTATTATGTAGTCCTGGCTGTCCTGGAACTTGCTACGTGAACTAGGCTAGCCTTGGTTTTTGGTTTTGTTTGTTTTTTGAGACAGGGTTTCTCTATGTTGCCTTGGCTGTCCTGGAACTAGCTCTGTAAACCTGGCTGGCCTGAAACTCTTGAATTCACAGAGATCCAACTGCCTCTGCTTCTGCTAAGGTTAAAGGTGTGCATCACAGCTGTCCTGTTAGTTTGTTCTACTTTGAGGTTGCCCTTGAACCCACAGCAGTCCTGCACCACCATGCCTGGCTGTTCTTAACTGCAGAGCCATCTTCCCAGCCCCATCCTGTGAGCCTTCATTTGGAAGAAAAGTCTGAAAGTCTGAAAACTCATGGGAAAGTCATTTAGGAGTCATCTGATTATGTTTACCGCTGAGGAGAGTGAAGTCTGGATGCGGGTCTCAGCCTTTAATCTGTGTCTCTCAGCCATCCCCCTAGAGTTCAAACTCAGTCAAGTTTCATGCTCTCAGTATCTAGCATAGACAGCTAACAGAACTGTGGTGTGTTTGTGCAATAGACTCATACTCAGCAAGAAAAAGGAAGGGCCTTCTAACGCTTGACACAAACCTAGATGAAATTAAAAAAAAAAAAAAAAAAAAAAAAAAAGAAATGCTCAGCCGGGCGTGGTGGCACATGCCTTTAATCCCAGCACTCGGGAGGCAGAGGCAGGCGGATCGCTGTGAGTTCGAGGCCAGCCTGGTCTACAAAGTGAGTCCAGGATGGCCAAAGGCTACACAGAGAAACCCTGTCTCAAAAAAAAAAAAACAAAAAAATAAAAAAAACAAACAAAAAAAAAAATTAAAAAAAAACATGCTCAGTAGAAGGCAGACACAAAAATGACACATTGTACAACTGCACTTGTATGGAATTCTAGAGCAGACAAGTTACATACACTGACAGACAGCAGATCCATTGTTGTCCAAGGGTGGGTAGAAGGGTGATTACAAAGGGAGGTGAGGAGGCTGGGCAGTGGTGGCGCATGCCTTTGGTCCCAGCACTCGGGAGGCAGAGGCAAGTGGATTGTTGTGAGTTCGAGACCAGCCTGGTCTGCGGAGTGAGTCCAGAGCAGCCAGGACTGAACAGAGAAACCTTGTCTCGAAAAACAAACAAAAAACAAAGGGAGTTGAGGTCCCCACTGTGCATGTGTACCCACACCCATGTACCTACTCATATACCTACATGACGCCCCCCCAAACACTTGATGTAATATCTCATTAAAGCAACACCATAACCCAACATAGAAGCTACTTTTATTATCTCTACCTCACAGCTTGGGAAACTGAGGCACAAGGCTTGTCAGCTGCTGAGTGCCGAGACTGGGCTACGATCTTCCCATCTTGCTCTGGGGCCCATCATCTTAGGCACTGATGCGTTGCCGCCCATCAGTCTGACTTTAGAATAATAGCAAAGTCTTTTTGCCTCCAGACACCTGCTTCTCTGGCAGCAGCAAGTCCAGTGTTGTATCTTCCTTAGTGAAACATCGCCGCTTTTAGCCGCCTCCTGTAAGGCTACTTAAAGGAGTGACGGGCTGACGTCTTTTACATCTAGTCCGGTGGGGTTTTCAGATGCCTCCCCTGAATGGACTCCGAGAGAAACTTACAGGAGGAAAAGAGCGGCTAGAAGAATAAAGAAGTCAGACCAAATGTCCCATTTTTCCTGGACTGGCTCTCCCCAACCTTCTGTTGACGGGACCTCTGGAAATACGACTACATAATCAGTTGGCTCTGGTCCTCAGCCCACAACACTGGTAACAGGAAGCCGAGTGGGTGAGAGGCGATAAGAGGAAGTGCTTGCATGATGCCTCTCGGTGCCCAGGTGCCTATCTCCAAGCCCCGCGACCTTGGGAAGGCTGGGGGAAGGAAACGAAACATGAGGCCTTCATGAAGGAGATTTGGCTTCACTCTGCTGCCACCTGAAATCTATATTATTGATTAAAATAGATATTAAACAGTGCAACAATTTACTTATAACATTGCATAAAATACTGTGTAATTTAAAAAGTGTAAATAAGCCAGGCGTGGTGGTGCAGGCCGTTAATCCCAGCACTCAGGAGGCAGAGGCAGGTGGATCACTGTGAGTTCGAGGCCAGCGTGGTCTACAAAGTGAGTCCAGGGCAGCCAAGGTTACACAGAGAAACTCTGTCTTAAAAAACCAACCAAACAAACAAATAAAGTGTAAATATAAAACTCAACCAAGGTCACTTTTATTGCCTTTTAAAGATTTTTATTTTAACATTTTTTATTTTATTTTTAAGTGTGTGTGTGTGTGTGTGTGTGTGTGTGTGTGTGTGTGAGTGTGTGTGTGTGTGTGTGTGTGTGTGTGATTTGATTCCCCTGGAGCTGCCAGATGTAGGTGCTAGAAACCAAACTCAGGTCCTCCACAAGAGCCATAAATACTCTTAATCACTGCACCATCTTTCCAGCTTCTGACCTTGAGCTATGTAGCCACAGATGACCTTAAACTTCTGGTCTTGTTTCCCCGTCGTGAGTGTGGGCCTCTGACATCACACTCACTTTATTCGGTGCTGAGGATCTGAACCAGGGTTTCGTGCATCCTAGGTAAACACTCTACCAACCAAGCCACATCCCCAGGGCCCCTCACTTGTTTTTGTTTTCCTTTGTTTTGTTTTTGCTTGTTCATTTGGTTGGTTGGTATTTCAAGGCAGGGTTTCTCTGTATAATCTTGGCTCTAACTTGCTCTGCACACCAGGCTGGCCTCAAACACAGAGATTCACCTGCCTCTGCTTCTCAAATGGTTTGTTTGTTTGTTTTCATACAAATAGAGACATTGCTCTACACACTTTTTTCATTTTACCTTATATCTTAAAAACTGTTTATTAGTGTGCAGAGAACCAAGTGTAATATCCAATCATATGAATGTACTACAGCCAGTTCTCAATGGAAAGGAAGGCTACTTCAAATAGCTTATTAAAAACACTGTACTTCGTATTTGTCTACATAATTTGACTTTAAAAAAAAAGTCTCATTATGTAGACAAGGCTGGCTTCAGACTCAGAGATCCACCTGCCTCTGCCTCCTAAGTGTTGAGATTAAAATCTTATGTTGCCATGCCAATTTAAGTATTTATTTTAAGCTAAGTATGATCCAATGAAGTCTAAATAGTTGAGGTAATTTTAGAAGCTTAATTGGGGCTGGAGAGATGGCTCAGTGGTTAAGAGTACCGCCTGCTCTTCCAGAGGTTCTGAGTTCAATTCCTAGCAACCACATGGCGGTTCACAACTATCTATAGTGTGATCTGATGCCCTTTTCTGGTGTGCAGGTGAACACGTAAATACAGCACTCATACACATAAAATAAATAATTAAATATTTTTTTTAAAGTTTAATTGGGGTCAACAATTAATAAATGGAACCTCATGAAACTGAAAAACTTCTGTAAGGCAAATCTTTAGCCGCATAGTTAATTTGAATTCACAATGAGCTATGAAAAAAACCTGTCTCAAAACAAAACCCCTGAAGAGAGATTCAGGGGTATCTATCTTCAGACATAGAAGACTGATTAGTATATATACTTCAAATCTAACCATGCAGCTTTCGACTTCTGTCAGTGATGCACCAGTGTCGCGAGTTTACTTCCAGCCTTGGCCTGTGTGCTTCCTTCCGAGCAGGTGCTCAGTTGGTACTTGAGGAAGGTTCTCTTCTGCAGGACCTGGGTGGACACTTGAGTAGGAAGGGATGCGCAGGGACCAGGAGCTGGCTGCCCCTCACTCACCATGAGATCCCCGTCACTCGAGGTATCCTAGTGGAAGCTCAGGACCAATATTTACTCTGTCACAGGCCTTGGGCTGGTGTCCCCAGAGCTGAGTCAGTTGAGTCCCTGCCCTCCCAGAGTTTGATACTCACAGAGCAAAAGTAAACAGACAGCGGCGATGGGCAGTTCACTCAGCACGGAGCGTGACTTCCTTTTCTGACGATATCTGGAACTCTTTGCCACGTAACACACTGAAATGCTGGAAACAAAAACAAAAACATTCCTTTGAACATACAGCCGACTCCTTAATAAACAACTGGGCCCTTTAACAGACATTTGACCTTAAGACATGCTCATAGTTGGAACTAAAATCCCAGATACATCTGGAAAATTTGAAGGCCCAAGAGTTCATCTGGCTCTTGGCAGAGTGCCCTGTCGTTGTCCCAGAACGTGAGGAGGCTTGTTAGACAGGAAAAGCCTCTCCCCAGGGCCTCCCACCTCCCTTGGGAGGCTGGCAAGAGATGAGTCTGTGGTGTCCTCAGATCTAATGAGGCGTAGTTTGTTTGTTCAGATTTTGGTTTTTTATTTTTAATTATGTGTAGGTGTGTGTGTGTGTGTGTGTGTGTGTGTGTGTGTGTGTGTTTACATGAGTGCAGATGCCTGAGGAAGACCAGAAGAAGGTATTAGGATATTAGATTCCCTGGAGTTGGAGTTACAGGCAATTGTGAGCTGCCTGAAGGTGCTGGAAACCAAAGTCTGGTCCTTTGGAAGAACAGGAAGTGCTCTTCCCCCACCTGCCCCCCCCCACAAACCCTGGGACTATGCTTTATTAGTTCCTTTTCCAGTAAACAGATTCAATAAATACAGCACTTTAGGGACATACATGCTCTTACACAAGTCTTTTAAGTTTGTAAGTGCTCTTCAAAGATGTTGATCAGGAAAATCTTTCATTGGTGGAATTACTTCTCCAGACTCCAGAATTGTATCACCTCGGAATATTCTGGGCTTCTTTTCAACCATGGCATATGGTTTTGTAGCCATGTGATATTAGACATAATGGTGAATAAACCAGAGAGGTATAGGCGCGTGAGAAAACAGTGAAGAGACTTGGACTGATAATGCCTTACACGTTCTTCCACAGGGCCCGGTCTCGCCAAAAGTTATTCCAGAGTCGCTCCAGTGGCCACATCCTGTGCTGGGGCAACACAGACTCCCAGGGTCTCAATTCCTGGTCCTTCAGCCATCGCCTCCTTAGCGGCCTCGCAGCTGCTGCAGCTGCAGCCTCTCATCTGGGTACTGGGGCCCTCACTTACATGCAATCCCCGCTCCGCAAAGCGACCCTGAGGCGCCTCAGAAGCGGAAGCGCTCTCAATAGCTGGGTCATCTCTCCAGCACCAGGCACAGAGTTTTCTGCCCATCCGCTCTTCAGGATGTACCTGAGAATATGCAACTTAGCTGCCATGTAGAATTATCTCCTAGGTACCCACTAACTCACAGTGCAATTGTTTGTTTGTTTGTTGCATGTAAGACAGGAGTACAAGGGGCTGCCTCGTTCTTCCTGTCCATGCAAGTCACAGAGCTGTTTAGATGGACAGATGGCTCCCTGTATCTCAGAAGAATCATTCAGATTTTGGCCTTGTCTTACATGCTTGGCTACACTTGCCGAGGAGGTTGCCAGCTGCTCTTGGGGTTGGGTGCGTTCTAACCTCAAATCCAAAAGAAAAGAGTAAATCCATGTCCCCAGATGGCTCATCCAAATCTCAGACGTGAGTTTTGTTGGCTGCGAATGCCCTGTTGTGGGTCATGTGCTCATCCCCCCAACCAGTCATGATGGTAGGGCCTTAGCATGTATTATATAATTTAAGTCCTATTCCTGGAATGAGGGCTAAGGAAATCAAGGTCTTGCTAGGAAGAGAAAGTGTGTGTGTGGGGGGGAGAATGGGGGAGGATGGGGGGAGGGGCCTGGAGGAGGGTGGGGGCGAACAGAGGGAGATGGGTAACAAACAAAGACAACGAATTGTACCTTCTTTCCCAGAGCAGAGAAGGATGTGTATATTTGGGGCAAGCACATGAAGAGGCTGAGTTCGTAGCCATGGAGGTTGTGGCTCTTAGGGAATCTACAGAGGTTCCTGTAGAGGCCTGGGGAAGAGGAGCAAAGCTACAGCTTTGGGCTTTCGGCATAGTGACATCTTACTTAGCATTGTTTACCTAACAGGATGACTTTGGTAATTGTGACATTTGTAGGTGCAGAGTAGGAAGGAAATTGGTAGAGCTGTGGACACTGGGTCTCTGAAATCCGTCCTAAGGAAGTACATAAGTCTGAAAGCCCAGATCCTCTGTTCTTTTCCTTTCCTTTTTTTCTTTTTGGTGCGTGGTGTGTGTGTGTGTGTGTGTGTGTGTGTGTGTGTGTGTGTGTGTGTGTGTGTGTGTGTGTGTGTGTGCTTAAAACAATTGGGGTGGAGGGTTGAGGAAGGAAATAACTGTGAGCTTTCTAGTGAACCTCACCAGAGACCCTGGCCTAGGGACAGGAGGCTGCTCCTCTAGGAGGCTGGTAGGACCCTGGTGTCTGGGTCTAGCGCCACCACTGGTCTGCTGTGTGTTCCTGAATCTGGCACTGTCACTCTCTGGGCTCTTGTTTCCCAACACATACACAGGACTAGGTCAGGTCCTTCCTGTTTCTTCAGTCTCCAGAATCCATTTGATTACCTCCCCCCCCCCATCCACTGTTGTTATTGTTTGCACTGTTTATTTTCAAGTTGTTATAGTTCATTACTTCCTGGAGAAAAAAATCATGGTCAGTGTACATCAAGCGAAGGTTTCCTTCATAGCAACCCTAACTTCTGTCGTGATCTGCTTGACTTTATGTTGCTCAACCTGGCCTCGAGCAGTCCTCCTGCCTCAGCCTCCGGAGTATCTGGGACAATAGTTTATTAGTTTCTTTTGATGTTTTACCGAGTTCTTTTCCTTTTCATCCAGGCACATCTGGAAAGTCTGTGCTTGGGTTGATTTCTCTGCCTAATTCAAGGAGTTGTATATGTTGTTGTCGTCTTGAGACAGGGTCTACATGTGTAGTCCAGGATGGCTTTAAAGTCATGATCCTCCTCCTGCCTTCACTGCCCAAATGCTGGGATCACAGACAGGAGCCACCTTGCCAGCTTGGACTGTTAATTTGTCAAAGATGCTTTTGCTGTTAGCAAAGCAGTCTTTCAAATCTGATGTGTTCCTGTAAATGTTTATTTCTGAAACTTCTGGCTAGGTACCATTGCTTCCCAAGGGTAGAATATGCGTATTGTAGGCCTCATTTGTATATTGGTCTTCTTTTCTTTTCTTTCTTTTTTTTTTTTTTTTTTTTTTTTTTTTTGTTTGTTTGTTTGTTTATTTGTTTGAGACAGGGTTTCTCTGTGTAGCCTTGGTTGTCTTGGACTCGCTTTGTAGACCAGGCAGGCCTCGAACTCACATGGATCCACCTTCCTCTGCCTCCTGAGTGCTGGGGTTAAAGGCGTGTGCCACCACCGCCCAGCTGGTGTTATTTTCTTAATAAAATTGTCAATGGTTGGGATGTCATGAACACCTTCTCCTAGCTGGCTGTCCTGTCATTCATAACTGGCAACCGGTTATTAGGCAGTTGGGAAGGTAACGTTTCTAGTTGTGTTTAAAATGTTTATATAGGGGCTGCAGTGATGGCTCTTCAGTTAAGAGCCCTGGCTGTTATTCCAGAGGGCCCAGGATCCCTAGCGTGCCACACTGAAGCTCACAGATCTCTGTAACTCCGGTCCTAGGATATCTGAGCTTGAGGCAGCCAAGACAGACTACATGATGGATGGTCTTCCAGCTCTGTTTGAAACTCTGCAGTGGATTTCCTGTTCTTTTTAGGTTAAGAATCCAACTTCTTAGCATCATGGTCCCCAAAAGCCATCTGACTCTGACCACTTGTCCAGTTTTCCTTTTCCTTCTTGTTCCCATCACTCCAACCACATTGGCCTCCCTGGTTGCGAACTCATAGTGACTTCGGCCTTCTTCCCCGACCCCATGCACACCGCTTCCAACATTTTACACCAGTGACTCAAACTACTCCTGTAGACCTCAGCTGAGCCATCACCTCCTTGCCCAGTCAATCTATAAAACAGCTCTCCCATTCTTCATTATCTGTGTTCCTGGTCGATAACCACCAATGTCTAATCACTAACCCTAATAGTTTTGTCTGCTTAGACTCCAATATAGAAAGGTTGTGCCCTTCACACCACCATTAGTGTTTGCCCCACCCCCACCCCAATGGAGCATCAAATATCATTCATCTTCAGTGAACTGACTCCACCTAACTGCTTTCAGAATGTGCTATTCAAGGGCTAGGGTGGTAAATTTCTCGCAGATCCATTTCCCTTGCTGCCATGTACATGGCTAAGAGGCAGGTGCAGGGCCTGATCACAGTCAAGCCCATTGTCCTCTTTCTAAGAACAGTGAGCCCTGAACGAGGGGCACAAGTTTTCTTATTCTAGTGGTGAATAATTCGAGTGATTCAAGTTGTCTTATCTAGTGATGGAAAAGTTGACCATCGAGATGGTTCTGCTAGTGGGAGCCAGTGTTGTTGCCTACCTGAATCCTGACTTCTCTGAGTCGGGCTCCCCAGTCTAGTCTCTCTTTTAACACCACATACTCCCAAACAGCATTCTGATTTGCTTTTATTTTGAAAATGGGCAGAATCAGTTTGCTATTTTGAATCCACAAAAATGTATCAGGTGGGTCCTGTGCCCATCACACCTAGCGCAGTGTCCAGTGGTGCCTGGGTGCTCAGTAAGTGGCAAATAAAAAACCGGCCCAGCCATGTGGCTTCATGCTGTTTACTTGGTGTTTCAGAGCCTCAGTTTCTTGCTCTCTTAGGTGGCTCAGCTATCATCTGGGATGTTCAGTTTCTCAAGAGAGGACCCACTTTGCTTACAGTTTCCTTTCTGTGAGGTTCTCTTCTTCTCCAGCTCCACCTACAAAACAATCCAACATGCCTCAGCCCAACCCAAACCAAATTTCTCTCATTTTCCCAGTCAGAGCAACTAGCCACAAGATTTAGAGCTTGCATAAACATCCTGCTTGTGCCACCTGCTATGTGACTTTGGGAAAATTACCAAGTCTTGTGCCTCGGTTTCCTTATGTGGTAACGGGGACCGAACAGTAGTTATAATAGTGTTTAGACACATAGAACACTTGTAGTACATGGCCCACTGTAAGCACTGTTTGCTGACTTATTCCTCTTTTCACCCTTTGGTTACATAGGCTAGTGGGCATGTGTATACGCCTTTCAGTGTGATGTTTTTTACGGTATGGGTTCTGAGTCCACAACATCAGGATTTCCGGGAGAAATATGGGCTGAGTTTACTGTAGTGAGTCATAGTTTTTAGGGAAGACTGGAGGAGTTTACATTAAAACAAAAATGCTCGGGCCAGTGAGATGGCCCAGCAGGCATGGGCCTGGCTCCAAAGTTCAATCCCTGGGGCCCACATGGCAGAGGGAAAGAACTGGTTCAGTTCAGAGGTGTTCCGTATATTCACTACAGTCCAAGTTTAGAGCATTTTGGTTACTTCACAAAGAAGCGTTTTATCTTACCTGCAGTTCCAGCTTCTGGGGAGACTGAGAGTTCAAGGCCAGCCTGGGAAACTTGTCTCAAAATAAAAAGTAACAGTCATGGTGGCATATGGCTGTAATCTCAAACTTAGGAGGCCGAAGCAGGATGACAGCAGGAAATCCTAGGCTTGTCAGGACTATGTAGTGAGTTCCGAGGCCTCAGGGTTTGTAGCAAGATGCCACTGTTAACACACGTGTGCACAGAACACACATACACACACACAGACACACACACAGACACACACACACACACTGCAGGGCACTAGGAATAAGGATCAGGGGATAGACTGCACTTGTGAGCATGCCCGAAGTCCTGGCTGCAATCGATCTCTGCACACTGTAAGTTGGGCATGGCGGCGCGCACCTGTACCTCCAGCACTCAGGTGGTATAGGCGGAAGGATTGAAAGTTCAAGCCGTCTTTGGCTGAGGCCTGAGTGGTCTAAAAGAAGAGGGAGCAGAAGGAAGAAGAGGAGGTGTGGGGGAGGGGAGGGAGGAGAGAGAAAAGGAGGAAGAGGAGGGAAGAAGGAAGAAGAAAATTAATGCTGGCACACAGCTCAATGGTAGAGGGCTTGCTCAACACGGGAGAGGAGAGACTGTAGGTTTAACCCCCCCAGTGCCACAAGAAGGAAGAGGAGCAGAGGAGATGGCACCCTCTCCTGCTCTCTAAGCCACCCCAAGTCCTAGCCTTCTCCTGTACAGTTGCCTGTTCCGAACATGCCATATAAGTGGACTTATAGAACAGATGGTTTGTGGTCTGGTTTACTTCATTTAGCAGAATATTTTCAGGGCTCTTGAATGTTGCGGCATCTCTCAGCACTTTTATTGCCCAGCTATGCTCCAATGTATAGATAGAGGATCTTTTGTGTACCAATTTGCGTGTATTTTTACTTTAGTTTTATGAGTAAGTTGTCCACACTTGTGTGGACATATGTTTTCGCTTCTCTCAGATACATAGCAAGAGCTGCATACCACTGAGCTACATGTCCATAGCACACTCAACATGTTGTGGAACTGCCAAACTTGTCCAAAGTGGCTACATTGTATGTTTCCACTTGCAATGTACATAGGCATTTGTTTTGCCAGACTATTATTTTGCTTGTTTTCTTCTTTCAGCCATCTCAGTGAGTATGAAGTGTTAGGCCACATTGACTTTGATTTGCCCTCTCCCAGTAACCAGAGAGCCTGAGTGTCTTTCCAGGGGGGGTGGGGAGGCTCACCTGCCATCTGTGTATTTTCTTTTTTTTTTTTTAATTTTTAAATTTATTTTTATTAATTTATTCTTATTACATCTCAATGGTTATCCCATCCCGTGTATCCTCCCATTCTTCCCTCCCTCCCATCTTCCCCTTACTCCCCTCCCCTATGACTGTGACTGAGGGGGACCTCCTCCCCCTGTATATGCTCATAGGGTATCAAGTCTCTTCTTGGTAGCCTGCTATCCTTCCTCTGAGTGCCACCAGGTCTCCCCATGCAGGAGATGTGGTCAAATATGAGGCACCAGAGTACATGTAAAAGTCATACCCCACTCTCCACTCAACTGTGGAGAATGCCCATCTGTGTATTTTCTTTGCTGCTGTGTCTGTTGAAATGCTCTGCTCATTTAAGAATTTGTCTTTTTTGGCTGGACGTGGTGGTGCACACCTTTAATCCCAGCACTCAGGAGGCAGAGGCAGGTGGATCTCTGTGGGTTTGAGGCCAGCCTGGTCTACAGAGTGAGTCCAGAACAGCCAGGGCTACACAGAGAAACCCTGTCTCGAAAAACAAAACAAAACAAAAAAACAAAATTGTCTTTTCATAATTGAGTTGTGAGAGCTCTTTATATATTCTTAGGCCAGCAAAGCAGCTCCATAGTAGAAGCATCTGCTGCCACTCTGGAATGCTCCAGAACACACAATCCCTGGCGTTCATATGGTGGAAGACAACTAACTCCCACAAGTCCTTTGACCTCTATATGGATGCCATGGTGTATAACTGACCCACCCCAAATAAATAAATGTAAAAATTAAGGGGCTGGAGAGACGGCTCAGGAGTTAAGAGCATCTGCTGCTCTTCCAAAGGACCCGAGTTTGGTTTCCAGCACCCATACTGTGCAGTTCACAACCTTCTGTAACTGTAACTCCAGGGGATGCAGTGCTACCCTTTTGCTTACGTGAGAACTGCCCTCATATGCAGCTACACTCACATGGACACATACACGTAAACAAAAAAAAAATATTTTTCTTTACATGTTTTGGATAAATTCTGACACATGATTTGCAGATATTTTTTCCTCCTGTAGGCTGTGCTTATTTATTTTTTTGGTGTTATCTGTTTTTAATTTTGATGAAGTCTATAATGGAACACTGTTCACAGGGCATAAAATAGCTACTAATCTGAGCAGCTGTGCCATTCATAGGCGACCCTCAAGGTCAGGCATGTGGCCAGTCCCTCATAAAAGACTCTAACCTAAGTTTCTGGTCCTCCCTCCCTCTCACCCCCTAGCCTCCCAGTTGCATATATATTCATTTCAGGAGGTGTTACCGCAGATAGCGGGTGGAGATTAACTGAAGGGGGCATTCCATCCATGCAGCTTTTGGAGGCTGTTACCCACGCTGAGTGCGGCTTTACAGCGATGCAGCTGTTTTGGGTCACACACGAGCCTCTGAGTAAACCCTATAAATCCATTGGCTCATCAAAGCTAGCCTTGGGTCGAACTGTTTCTCTGTTCTGTCCTAGGTGTTCTCTCACGGGTAAATAGACGTTTGTTCTCATCTGCCCAGGAAAAGCCCAGCGAGAGTCCAACTTATTTCTTCCTTTGTTGCCCATGTATTTGGTGTTATAGTATAGAAACCAATGCTTGCTGTGCGTGGTGGCGTTCATTTTTAATCCCAGCACTTGGAAGGCAGAGGCAGGTGTGAGTTTGAGGCCAGCCTGGTCTACAAAGCAAGTCCAGGACAGTCAGGGCTGTTACACAGAGAAACCCTGTCTCGAAAAACCAAAAAGAAAAAGAAAAAAGAAAAGAAACCAACGCTTAACTAGGGATCATGAAGTGAAAATTTACTTTTGTTTTCTTCTGAGTTTTAGCTCTCGTGAGCCTTTTAAAAAGGACATTGCGATATCCATATTTCGGAACCACTAGGTTGGACCTCACTTCCATTCATAATGGCTGGTCATGGTTTCCCCAGAGACATAAAAGAACTTTTAAGATATCTTTTAAAATGATGTAACTAGGAGCGGTAGCGATGTGTCAGCGGCTAAGAGCACTTGGCTGCTCTTCCAGGCTCAATTCCCAGTACCCACGTGGCCACTCACAACGGTGCAGAACTCCATTTCCTGCGGATCCAGTACCGTGTTCTGGCCTCTGCAGGTACTTCACACATGTGGTGCAACAGACATACATGCAGACAAAATGCCCATATGTGTAAAATAATAAAAATTTAAAATATGTTTAGAAAGAGGGTGTAATTAACCCATCTGATGTGTGCTGGGCTCTGGATACGTGTTAAGCGTTTCACTGTTACAACCCTTTCAGTCTGTACTATGGAGTTGATGCTACGGTGGCTTCCACTTCTCCTAATGCGATATGCATATACCAACATCTATATTTTAGGAAGAAAAATGTACAGACTACACAAGCTCATGTTAAAGAGTGTGTTTTTGGATCTTGGATCCAAAGATGAGTGTTCTTCTGTTTTCTTTTATGAACTCACCACCCTCTGCTTTTGAGAAATGAGCCGGAGCTGACTTGTACATTCGCCTAACATTCTGATCCCCCTCCCATCTTCATTTATGACTTGTTCTGAAAGGTTTGTTTTTCTGGACCTGGTGGTGCATGCCTTTAAGCCCAGCACTCGGGAGGCAGAGGCAGGACGATTGCTGTGAGTCTACAAATTTGAGTCTGGGACAGCCAAGGCTACATAGAGAAACCTGTCTCAGGGGGAAAAACCCGATTTATATCTCTCAAACCAACTCTTCAAGTTCTATAAAGGTAGAGAGGGCACAGTTTTGTCACCACATTATGGTGTCTAGCACCCCGACAGGCATGGGGACATGGTGACCTTTTAGAAGTGTACCCCTGGAGAGTGGATTAGTTTAGTTGCAGTCCATGTGTGTAGCATGCTCCCATACCTCAGGAAGTCTACAGATGAAAACGTCTGCTACCACTCTGTTTAAAATTCTCCAGTGGAAGCTGGGTGTAGTGGGGCATGCTTCTGGTCCCAGCATTGGGGAGGCAGAGGTGGGACTGCCTCTGACCTCCACAAGTACTCCACAGCCTCCCTTCTGCCATCAAAACTAAAAAGTATCTTTAAGAAAAGGATTGCCACAGATACAAAGGCCCTTTTTTTGTTTTGTTTTGTTTGTCTGTTTTTTTGTTTTGATTTGTGTTTTGGTTTTTTTCAAGACAGGGTTTCTCTGGCTGCCCTGGACTCTCCTTGTAGGCTGGGCTGCCCTGGAACTCTCAGATATCCACCTGCCTCTGCCTCCTGAGTGCTGGTTTTAAAGGCATGTGCCACTACACCAGGCTATGAAGGCACTTTAAATCATATAGAGATTGCTAGGACAGCCAGGGAGTACTTGGCAAGACTTCATCTCAAAACATAAAAATAAAAACAAAAAAGGCCCAGTGTGGTGGCACAAGCCTGTAATCTCTGCACTGGGGAGGCAGGGACAGGAGGAGCCAATAGTCAAGGACTCTTCAGATACACAGGGGATTCTAGGCTACATAAGTCCCTGTCTCTGAAAACCAGGGTAACTGAAAATAAAAAAAGAAATAAAGTTTTTCAATGGTATATCGTTAGTACTTTGAACAGTCTCCAAACTGTTAACTACAGCCTAGAGGCCCCTGCTCGCCTCTTAGGTGTTTCTCCTTCCATGACAACTGTTCTCCTCTTCCTGTGGGCCACACTTGTTTCTCTGCTGATCCTCTTTTTAGTTGTGAGCCTAGCCTTTAACAGCTGAGCCATGTCTCTCTCTCTCTCTCTCTCTCTCTCTCTCTCTATAGATATATATATATATATATATTTGTTGTTTCCTGACTCTGATTCTGTTCCTATGCTTGGTTCTTATTCTGTAGGTCTCATCTAAAATGTCAGTTTGGCCCCGCAGTCTTCTCTGACCAGCTTGTTACGTCACCACCGTCCCTTCTCCCATGGTTATTCTCAATCATGCACCTTTTCTCTTAAAAAAAAAAAGTGTTTTTTTAATCTTTAACTGAAACATCTTATATACGTATGGGTTACAGAATGACAACCCAATACTTGCATACATTATATAGTAATCATATAGGATAACAGGCATATGGCTTCAGACACTACGTGTGTTAGGAACACTCAAAAGACTCTAGTACCAATTTAAAAATATTCAGTAAGTTTTGCTAACCGTGGTTATATATATATATAGATGCACTGTTCCATTTTCTTCATGGATCTAAAATTTCCTTGTATAGTTAATTATTATTGTTTTTGTTGTTGTTTTTGTAGACGGGGTTTCTCTGTGTAGCCTTAGCTGTCCTGGACTTACTTTGTAGACCAGGCTAGCCTTGAACTCAACAGCGATCCTCCTGCCTCTGCCTCCCCGAGTGCTGGGACCACGCCTGGCTTTATTCTAGCTAATTTTAAAGCACTTACCTTAGCGTCATTCCTATATTAACTAATGAAGTGGTATGCTGTTAGTGCATATTTACTGGCTCTCCAACCCCCTGACTTGTAGTGTTTACTGATTTCTCAGCTGCAAACACTCCCACCTGAAGGGATTTCAGGCAACCAACCTGATCTGAGAAAAACAGAAGCGCATCATTAGGCAGTATTTGCCACATTAGCTGTTCTGGTTATTATTGTCAGTTTCACACAACCTTAGGATCATTTGGAAAGCGGAAACCTCAGTTGAAGAATTGCCTCCGTCAGACTGATCTGTGAGAAATCGTCTTGATTTTGAAATTGCTTAATGGGAGAATGCTCAGTTCGTTGTAGGGGAATCATCCCTGGCCAGGTGTGTCTGTGTTGTGCAAGAAAGCTGGTTAAGCATGAGCAGAAGGTCTGTAAAATCAGCCTTCTTTCACGGTTTTAGTCTCAAGATCCTGCCTTGAATTCTGATTTTCCTCGGTTAAATAACTTGCTGAAGGTCACAGAGCTAATAATTAACCACTCCAAAGTGTTTCCTCAGTGTCGGGAGGATGGTTGGCCTCTAATAAATACACACGTCGCGCTCTTTAAATATATAAAGGTAAATATTTTAACATTAAAAATATGTGCACGAATGAAATTATTTCTTTAAAGTTTGCTCACGATCTCAGTAGAATAAATACAGTATTTTTTCACTTCTTTTGCGTTACCAGAGGCGCAGGTCAAACCTTTACTGTAAGTTTGACACATTCCGCTTTCCGTCGTCCTGTCGCAAAGCCTTCTGGGAGTGGTAGTCCCCAGGTCGGCGGGCTCCAGCAGCAACAGCCGCGCTC
Source organism: Acomys russatus (assembly GCF_903995435.1). Taxonomy (NCBI): domain Eukaryota; kingdom Metazoa; phylum Chordata; class Mammalia; order Rodentia; family Muridae; genus Acomys; species Acomys russatus. Next base: position 4,680,762 of record NC_067140.1, on the reverse strand, counting down.
GTTTGACGGAGGTACTACAGTGTGGCGCGCAAGTCTTGAGGCTCTTCCGCCTTGCCTTTGCCCTTCCCGCCTGCGCGCCCGCCTCAGTTATCATGGCGGCTCCCTTGGCCCTGGTGCTTGTGGTGGCCGTGACCGTGAGGGCGGCCTTGTTTCGCTCCAGTTTGGCCGAGTTCATTTCTGAGAGGGTGGAGGTGGTGTCCCCACTAAGCTCTTGGAAGAGAGGTGAGGCCACCAATTAGAGTAGGTCCGTCCGCGCTGTCCCAGCCTCAATGAATTGATTTGGAGGTGGAGAAGATGGACACTGGCGCGCGGTTCTGAGGAGACCGACCCGCGCCTGGGGTCCTTCACGAGCTGAGGGCGGAGCTATGGTGCGGAGGATGGGATGTGGAGGTGGAGGTGTGGAGAGTGAGCCCCACTACCCGGGAGATGGGTATCCGAGGGGGGCGTGTCCCCCCACTGTCCGCGGAAGGATGGACGTCCGGAGTGTGCTTTGGGGCTGGTGGAGGGTTAGGTTTCCGCAGCGGGATTGCAAGGCAGTGTCGTCCCGAGTAGCCGCCGATAGTGGAGGGGTGAGAGGAGACGAGGGAGGGAAAGAATGCCTGTGCAAGTCACGTCTGCCCGCCCAATCTAGGACTCGCTGTGAAGTTTTTGTCTTTTGTTGTTGTTGTTGTTTGTTTTTTGAGACAGGCTTTCTCTGTGTAATCTTGGCTGTCATGGACTCACTTTGTAGACCAGGCTGGATTCGAATTTACAGAGATCCTCCTGCCTCTGCCTCCCGAGTGCTGGGATTAAAGGCATGCGCAGCCCGGCTGTTTTTGTCTTTTTTTTTATGTATGTGTATACATTTTTCACAAAACCTATTGCGTACTGTCCCCTCTTACAAGACACAGAAAGTGGGCTGAAAGAGTCCCAGGCCAGTAGAGGAGACAAACAAGTCTTTATAATAATTTCTTTAGTGTCTGACCCGGAGTAAATGGTCCTTCCTTTTCCAGAATGAAGGCGTGAAGGATTGAGTTTGGAAGAGATTAGAAAAAGAGGAATACCAGGTTGGAGAGGAGCAAGAAATACTTGAGGATGTGAAATACCCAGAGTAGAAAAGATGTGGCTTAGGTTGGGAGTACAGGTTGATTTAATACTTATTTATTTATTGTTTTTTCAAGACAGGGTTTCTCTGTGTATCCTTGGCTATCCTGGACTCACTTTGTAGACCAGAGCTCACAGAGCTTTGCTTGCCTCTGCCTCTAAAGTGTGTGTGCGTGTGTGTGTGTGTGTGTGTGTGTGTGTGTGTGTGTGTAGGTCGGTCGGAGAATACTTGTGGAAGCTGGTTCTCTCATTCCACCATGTGCTTTTACTCAAATAAAGTAATTCTTAGTATATGTCAAGGAGTATAGTATGCTTTTAATACTTTCCCCCCCCTCACTTAGCCCTCACAATGATTCTTTGTGGTAGATGGTAGTATGCCCCCATTTTACATATAAGAAAAATAAGATTAAAAAAGAATAATTTGTCTCAGGTTTGCAGTTGGCGAGTGGCAGTGGTAATTCTTGTGCGAGGTGTGTGTGCGTGATGGCTTTGTCTCTTGTGGTAGAGATGCTTAGTTCCTACACTCTGGGTACCAGAGCACTCAAGGCTTCTCTGGCTCCTGCTTCCTCTGCTCTTAGAACCTCATACACGCCTGCACTAAGACTTTCTTGGAGCTAGGCGTGGTGGCATGGGTCTGTAATCCCAGCACCTGGGAGACTGAGGCAGGAGGATCCTAAGTTTGAAACCAGTCTAAGCTCCTTACAGAAGTCAATGCCAGCAGAGTTACATAATGAGATCCTGTCTCAGAAACCAAAACCAAGCAGTATTCCTCACCTTACAGAAAAAAGTTACTTGTTTAGCTCTGCTCCTCCTGTAGTGTTATGAGCTTCTGGAAGGACTGCTGGACTCATGCCTAAATTCCTGGATGCCTGGGATTGAACAGACGTGCAGTTAGTTACTATTGAAAATGCAGAAGAAATAAAAGCACAAGCTGCCATTTAGGTAAAAGCATTTAAAGAGGAGACAGCGTTGTGTATGATTTCTAGAGTCTTAGGAAGGAAGCTGGGCACCGTGGTGCAAGCCTGTAATTCTAGCACTCGGGAGGCAGAGGCAGGTGGATCTCTGAGTTTGAGGCCAGCCTGGTCTACAAAGTGAGTCCAGGATAGCCAGGACTACACAGAGAAACCCTGTCTTAAAATAAATAAAATAAAATAAAATAAAGTAAAAAGAATCTTAGGAAGGATTTGAGTCTCTGGCTCTTCCATTTATTTCCTTTGTGACTTCTTGTATGTGAGACAAGACATTAAAGTCCGTGTTAAGGCACAATAAACTAAAACATCAATTCTAAGGTCTTGAGTGTAGAGGAATTTTAATTCAGAACATGGGTGCTCTGGCAAGAGATCACATCTGAAGACCTTTTAGGTCTGTGTGATCTGGCTGGATTACAAACATGCCTTTAATCGAGGAGACAAGAGGCAAGCAGATCTGAGTTCAAGGCCAGCCTGGTATAGAGCAAGTTTCAGGTAAAGAAACGCTCAGGTCCAGGTGTGGTGGCACATGCCTTTAATCCCAAACAATGAAGGTAAAGTTAGTTTGTAGAAGGAAGTGCCCATGTTTGAAAGTGATGTCTAATTGAGTGGCAGAAAAAGTGACGAATCAGGGAAAGATTTGACAGAATAGGATATTATGCCCAACTCTTAAGAGGAGAGAGAGGAAAGGGAAGCTACTTAAGGGGCAATGCGCAGGGGGTGGGGGGTATGCAGGTATGTTTACCTGGAGAGCTTCACAGAGAGATTGAATGAGAGAACAAACTAAACACAGATGAACACTGAATGAGAAAGAGCCAGGAGGTTAGACAAGATTTGGAGTTAGTCTGAGGTCAAGCAGAACAATTCTGGTTGAGAGAAAAGCCAGGTTGTATAAATCAGCTGGGAAGAGGACTTTGATCCGGAACAGTTGAGTTGAACCAGCCAGCCCAGAGCTCAGTAAGAACCAGAAAGGATGATCTTATTCAGCAGTGAGCCTCAGGGGCTGAAAACATTCTTGGCCTAGGTTGGATTGTACGGAGGCTAGAAGCTTCCAGGACTAGGCCTAGGATAGGAGACTGAGGCAGTATTCCTCTGAGACAACAATTGAAGCAGGTGAATAAAAGTTGTTTTACACTTGAGTTTAGGAGCTAGAGCAATGTTACATCGGTTGAGCTGAACTGGTGAGTTACAGAGGATATGGCAGTAAGGTTCCGAGTGTGCTAACAGTGTGATGCTTAGACATTTAGATCTCTGTAGCTTAGGGCCGGGCTCAGGCTAGACAGATTGGTAGTCACACAGTTTATGGTTCTCTCTCTCTCTCTCTCTCTCTCTCTCTCTCTCTCTCTCTCTCCCTCTCCCCCCTCCCTTCCCCTCCTTCCCCTCTCCATCTCTCTCCCTCTTCCCCTCCCTCCCTCTCCTTCCCTCTTTCTCCCTCTCCCCCTCCCTCCTTTCTCTCCTCCCTCTCTCTCTCTTCCTCCTCCTCCCCCACTCTCTCCGGATGTCCCACCCTAATCTCTGTTATTGCTCAGCATTGGCTACTTGGTTTTTATTGGCAACACAGAGAACAAGTGGTGACACATTTACATAAACTTGAAACAGGAGATATTTAGAATAAACATCGCAGTGCAATACCCAGATTGATCTAGATAGTGGGGTAGGGAAATCAGCATTTGAACGAACAAGGGTAAACTGTACACAGCCCACAGGTACATTATGCCAACAGGATTTCTCTGTGTAGCCCTGGCTGTCCTGGACTCGCTTGGTAGACCAGGCTGGCCTCGAATTCACTGCAATGCACTTGCCACTGCCTCCTGAGTGCTGGGATTAAAGGGGCAAATGACAAGCATTTAAAAATAGTGAAGTAGGATCCATTCTGCTTTTACGTGACATTTTGAGATTTTTGAGTTACCAGCTCTTCAGATAAAGGGTCCTGTGTCCTCATAGTCTTTGGTTGGCTGCAATATGGGCTTGCTTATTTATTTATTTATTTATTTATTTATTTATTTATTTAGACATTGTGTGTGTTCGTGTGTGTACGCAGTGTGTGCACAGGTGTGTGTGTGTGTGTGTGTGTGTGTGTGTGTGCGTGTGTGTGTGTGTGTGTGTGTGTGTGTGTGTGTAGGCCAGATTTGATGTTAGCTGACTTCCTGGTTGTGTTCCACCTTATTTTCTTAGAAAGGATGTACTGGTTTGCTTTATATTGGTGTGATAAAATACTGGCCAAAACTAACTTGGGAGGAAATTGTCTACTTGGTCTATGGGTTACATCTTCAGGGGAGCCTGAGGCAGGAACCTGAAGCAGAAACTGAAGCAGAGACCATAGAGGAAAGCTGCTCTCCGTTACTTCCCTTGGCTGCTTCCTACCTTTCCTGTGCGGCCCAGACCTGCAGTGGCCTGGGCCACCTGACATCAGTTACTGCTAAACAAATACCTAACAGACAAGGCCATACACAGGTCAGTCTGGTGGGCGCAGTTTCCCAGTTGAGATTCCCACTTTCTCTAGGTCTCTCTCTCTCTCTCTGCCTAGGTACTTGCCCATCTTAGTCAAAGATTACCACTGAACTATAGCCCCAATTCTGAGTTTTGCTTTTCCTCTCAGTCTTTTGTTAAACTAATTTTAGCCAGCTGAGGCTACATGAGACACTGACCACCACCACCCTAAAAGAAACAAACAAACAAAAAAAAAACAACCAGAAATTTTCTAGCTTTATAGTATTGGCACGTTGTTATATGTTAGAATCTGGCAGCTTGAGTAATTCTTTTGTTGTTGTTTCAGACAGGGACAGATATCCATTGTACATATTAAACACAAAATTTTAATTGTTTTAGATCTAATAATGTCCTTGTTCATAAATCCTTTATTTTATATTCTTGTTTTATTGCTTTATCTTTTACTTTAAAAATTTTTTAGCACCTAATGAAGCTCCTTGTGTGGCTTCAAGCCAGCAGAGAACAGGCTTGCTCAAGACAAAGCCTTAGTCTTTCTCAGCTCCTCTGAAACATTTGGCCTTCAAGATGGCAAACTGCTAGGAGCTTCTCTTCTCCAGAACTTTGCAGAAACCCTGTCATACCGTGTCACTGATGGCAGCTCTGGTCTTGGTTGTGGCAGCTTTTGCTCATGCCTGCTCACTGACCAATGCCCCAAGGTTATTGATGTGGAGAGTCGGGCAGAATCTCGGCTTCTTTAAGTGGTAACCCTTCCTACCAGCTCTCCCTGTTCATCCGGTTCATATTTGCCAAAGTTGATCGTGAGTGCTTCCATACTTACTAATGATATGTGTCTGAATGTGGCCGTGCTTGTAGCTGATGTGACCATGAAGCTTCTGGCTCTTCCTCCGCAGGGTGGTAGTAGTGAAAAGGAAAGCTCCTTTGAAAGAATAAGTGGGGACCCTAAGATGTCTCCATGGGTAAAGTCACCAGATCTGACAACCTGAGGTCAGTCAAGGTGGAAGCAGAGAACTGACTCCTTCAGTTTGTCCTCTGAGACACACACACACACACACACACACACACACACACACACAGAGAGAGAGAGAGAGAGAGAGAGAGAGAGAGAAAGAGAGAGAGAGAAAGAGAAATAAAAGAACATTTTGAAAAGAAAAAGTGAACATTGCGTGTTTATAAAAGTTTTTTTTTTTTTTCCCCTCAAGCTAGCCTTGAACTCTGTTTTACTTTATTTTTGGATTCAGGGTCTCACTGTAGCTCAAGCTGGCTGGAGTCTGTGAGTAGACCAGGCAGCCTAGGACTTGGAGTCTGTGAGTAGACCAGGCAGCCTAGGACTTGGAATTCTGTAAGTAGACCAGGCAGCCTAGCACTTGGAGTCTGTAAGTAGACCAGGCAGCCAAGGACTTGGAGTCTGTGAGTAGACCAGGCAGCCTAGGACTTGGAGTCTTGTCTCTGATCCTCTTTAGTGCTAGGATTACAGGGGTGAGCGGCCATTTTCAGCTTGTTTAATTTCTTAAACATTGAATGAATCATTAACAGAGTCTGAAGAGAATTTTGTTACTCTTCTAGCTGAGATAGGAAATACACACTGTAGGCCCTAGGAAAGTTTTCTTTTTCTTTCTTCTTTCTTCCTCTTCTCCTTCTTTTTCTTTTTTTTTTTTTTTAATTTTGGTTTTTCAAGACAGGGTTTCTCTATGTAGTCTTGGCTGTCTGGACTCAGTTTGTAGACCAGGCTGGCCTCGAACTCACAGCGATCCACTTGCCTCTGCCTTCCGAGTGCTGGGATTAAAGGTGTGCGCCACCACATCCGGCATGGAATGTTTTCATACATGTGTACCAAAATCATGAAAGTGATGGAAAGAGTTAATCATAATATAAACGTATCCAATTCAAATAGTTTGCATAATGAAATATGTTATAGTGTATGTTACGTTTAAAAATCAATAGAATATTTTGAGTTCATGCCTTACATATTTTAATGTTACAGTAAAGAGTGTTTCTTTTTTGTTGTTATTTGTTTGTTTGTTTTCTCGAGACAGGGTTTCTCTTTGTAACCTTGACTGTCCTGGGTTCACTTTGTAGACTAGGTTGGCCTCAATTTCAAAGATCTGCCTGCCTCTGCCTCCCTAGTGCTGGGATTAAGAGTGGTGTTTTTATAAATGTTTACGTTGACTTTTTCCGCAGAGCAGTTATCCATGAAAGACTATGATGCTACAGTTAATCATCAGATAGCACAGGCACATTCTAGGCCACTGCCAGAGACTGCTCTAGCAAGTTTAGTGATGCACAGTGTCTAGCAGAGGCAGCTCTGGGAGAGGGTGTGGAGTCTGTCCTCCAGCTCCATGCTTGAAGACCTCCCTCTCGACTAAACAGGCATGGTGGACCCTGGTGTTCCCATACAGCCTCATTAGGTCTGATCCCCAAAGGATTTCTCTTGAGGTAAGATGCCTTTGGCTTAGGTCGAGGGAAGTCTTGTGAAGTGGGCTAATGAATCCTCTTCTTGGGTTTCCAGTAAAGCTGTTAGTGAGAGTTTAATAGCTGTCTTACTGGGCAGCTCTTCACTGCTCCTTAATGGGTTTTCCCTTTTGGTCTTAGAAAAAAGGACCGGTTACGGATGTCTCTGTAAACATTTATATATTTACTTACTGTGTGTGCATGTCCTTTTCTACCCTGTGGGGTCCTAGGATTGAGCTCAGGTCATTTGGTTGGCAACAAAGCCTTTACCTGGTGAGATAGATGTTTTGCTAGCTCCAGTTAAACGGTCTTGCACAATGAGGCTTTAAAAACATGTTCCCCAGCTGAGTGCAGTGGCCCACACCTGTAATCCCAGCACTCGGGAGACAGAGGCAGGCTGGGCCTCTGTGAGTTCAAGGCCATCTTGGTCTACAGAACAAGTCCAGGACAACGAAGTCCCAGGACAGAGACACCCTGTCTTGGGAAACAAACAAGCAAACAAGCAACACTGTTTACTATTATAAATTGTTTAATTAATTAGCTTTTCTTCTTTTGGTTGAATATATAAAGCATTTTAATATTTATTTTCCCAGGTATTTCTTGTCTCTGTCTCTCTCTCTCCCTTCTTCCTTCCTTCCTTTCTTTTTTCCTTTTTTCTTTTTGTTTTGTTTTTCCCAAGACAGGGTTTCTCTGTGTAGCCCTGGCTGTCCTGGACTCACTTTGTAGACCAGGCTGGCCTCGAACTCACAGCTATCCACCCGCCTCTGTCTCCCGAGTGCTGGGATTAAAGGCGTGCACCAATGCCACCACTGCCCGTCTTGGCTTTTTCCTTTCGTATTTGTTTGTTTTCAGAAGGACGCTTGCAGTGTAGTGCAGGCTGGCCTTAGCCTTGAGGCCCTCTTGCCTCCGTCCCCGGAGTCCCGGCACTGCAGCCGTGTGCCGTGATAGCTAGCTCTCCAGGCGTGTCCCACCTGCCATGTTTGTTCTCTCTCAATTCAGTGAGTTTAAAGCTTAACGTTAGAGCTGAGTATAATCACAGCACTTAATATACATGTAAAATGTCATAATGAAGCTCATTCTTTTGTGCATTTAATGTTAATAAAATTTTTCTTTAAATTTTTAATAATTTGTATCGTATTTTACATGTAGTATATTGCCTGCTCGTCTCAGCATTTTGTGGACAGCTTTCCTTCACTTAACGTAGATATGTAGTATTTTTTTAAAGTGTTTTTAAATTTTATTTTATCTGAGTGTATATATGTGTACATATGTGTGGGCAGGTGTGGTAGAGGCCAGAAGAGGGTGTCAGATCTGGATCTGGATTTATAAGTGGTTATGAGCTGCACACTGTGGGTGTTGGGGACAGAACCTGGGGCTTGGACATAACAGCAGGCTCTCTAAGAGCCATCTTACCCACCCCTCTAGCACTTTTTTGATGTTAACAAAAACTTGAAGTAGTTTTATTTATTTAAAAATTTTAGTGTGGGGGGGGGCGGTGCGCACACACAGTGCCTCATGTGTGGCGGTCACAGGAAAACTTGAAGGAGACATTCTTTCCCTTTCACTTTAGGATCTGATGATTGGACTCAGGTCATCAGTCTTGGCAGCAATCACCTAATCCTCTGAGCCATTTTGCCAACCCTGAAATGTTAGATTTTCAGAAGAGTTGCAGAGGGGCTGGAGAGGTGGTTCAGCAGTTAGTCGTGCTTTTCGGTCTGTCCCAGTACTGGAGTTTGGATCCCAGCGTCTCCATCAGGTTGTTTACAAACTCAGTAACTCTAGCGTGAAGAAATCTGACAGCCTCTTCTAGCTTTCATGGCTATCCACAAACACACGTGTGTGCACAAACACACACTCAGTCGCTGTTTGTGCTTTACTCACTATTTGCTGTAATATAGTGGTTTCAGTCAGTCAGTTAATGTATTAGAGCTGAGCAGGTAGTGGTGGCGGCACACGTCTTCTAATCCCAGCACTCAGGAGGCAGAGGTATATGGATCTCTGAGATGGAAGCCAGGCTTGTCTACAGATCGAGTGCCAGGACGGCCAGGGCTACACAGAGAAACCCTGTTTGGAAAAACAAAAAGCAAAGCAAAATAAAAGGAATTGTGTTGCTTCCCTGTTGTTGCCCAGCTTCCGGACTACGGCTTAGCCCATGCCCTCAGTTCCCATTCAAGGTGCTGTCTCCTTAGTGACTGCCAGTCTGGGGCGTGCGGTTTGTTTCCTTTAAGACTACTGGGCAGTTACTGTGCCTGTGAGTCGGGGTTGTCTGGTGTCTCCTATGGTTAGGCGGAAGATATGGTTTTTTGTTTGTTTTTGGTACTATACCACATTGTTAGCATGACGTCCACAGAAATGTTCGTGTCACCTCATCCACGAATCATGAGATGCTTGATAATACAGTCAACATGTCGATGATGTTTTGAGGGATCACCTGAGTAAAGTGGGTAATGTAAGATTATGTGAAGTTACTACTTTTCCTTTGAAAATGCTTTGTCTTTTATATGTTTGCCCCTAACTTGAGCATCCACTAATGATGGTTGCCTTTGAAAACCATTCTCTTGGTCAACCAAGTGACGGCTTCTTGTTGCGTCCTCATTCTTTACTTTTTACCCTTTTTGTCCTGGTGTTGAGCTTAGACTCTCCAGGACAGCCAAGGCTACACAGAGAAACCCTGTCTCAAAAAAACCAAAACCAACCAACCAAACAAACAAAAACCAAAACAAAACAAAAAGCCTAGCCAAGCAGTCACTACAAAACAAACAAAGAAGACCAATTTCCCTCTTCTTCCCAAATCACCTATAAGGTTAGGATCAAAGGCACACTGCTAAAAAGTACATACTACTCTGTAGAAAAATGACACACATGTCACTGAAACAGGTGGCACAAGACAGTGACTGCTATTTCACTATCCTGGACAGCAGTTTTTAAGCCTGCTATTGATTTTGTTAATTGTGTTTTGGAATAGGGTAGAATATACATAAAAGGAATGCTTTAGAGTTGATGGAGGTTACAAGGAGGTAGAAGTATATGTTTTTTTTTTTTTAACTTTATTTTTGTTTTATTTATTTATTTTTTGAGACAGGCTTTTTTTGTGTAGCCTTGACCGTCCCGGACTCACTTTGCGCACCAGGCTGGCCTCAAACTCACAGCGATCTGTTGACTTTGTTTTTTAACAATTAAACTTTATTATACAACCCAACTAGCTTATACAAGAAGGAAAAAGGTTAAAGGGACAAAAGAGTGAACCTTCCGATAGCCGTTCCACGGGCCGGGTCCTTAGGTGTCTCTCTGGCCTGCATGCTGGTCCAGCTGGTCCCCTGCTCTGCAAGCTCTCTCTGCAGCCGACTTTGTTATTCTCTCTTCCCCAACTGCCTGAGTCACATGGGAAGGACCGTCTCCTTTTCCTGGTGAGGGTCCATTAGAAAGACAATAGTCCAGGTGGGGTTCCCAGGTCTGGTTCCTGAATTTCAGACCCAGGATGGCTCCACTCAGTCTGTCACAAGGTATTTATGGGTTGCGCCAAGGGTAAAGCCCACCAAGACTGCTCCCACCTGTAACAAGGCTTATTCTTTCCCACAGCGATCTGCCTGCCTCTGCCTCTTGAGTGCTGGGATTAGAGGCGTGCACCACCATGCCTGGCTCAGTGTTTACTCTTAATTGTCAAGCTATTTCTCCAACCTTAGAAGTTTACAGTTTAATATAAAACTTTGTTATAAAGCATTGCCCCTGATGCAAAGGCTGCTTTGTACAGAATATTCCATCCTTGAAATTTAATTGTGTGTGTGTGTGTGTGTGTGTATGTGTGTGTGTGTGTGTATGCATGTGACACATTCTTTGAGAATTTCATACGTGTGTACAGTCTCAAGTTTTTTTTTTTTTTTTTCAAATCAAGATCTTTAGCCACTTGCACGACCTGAGGTAGAGGAATTAGATAAACTCAAACATTTCTTGGTCCCAGGAAAATCTAACCTTTTAGGTGATGACTATTTGCTGATGTCTCTAAAGTCTGAGTGACCTTGTATTTCTTCCTTTTTAGTGGTCGAAGGCCTTTCGTTGTTGGATTTGGGAGTGTCTCCATATTCTGGAGCAGTATTTCATGAAGTAAGTGTGTGTTTTCTTTTTTGGCACTGAGAGTAGTTTATAGTCATGGGTACCAAAGCCTGAGCTCTACTCAGTACAGACATTTAAGAAGATTTGTTTTGATAGGCATTCCTTTTTGTGGAATCACAGGGAAAATGATCCACGTTAGGATTGTAAAAGGAGAGAGGGAGGGAGAGGGAGAGGGAGAAAGAAGAGTCAGTGCTCTCATATTGTTGAGGTAGAGTCTCCATACACAAGCTGAGCTGGCAATGAAGCTTCTGGATAATTCTCTTGTCAGGAGTGCTGAGATTAATATGAAACCAGCTTTCTGTGGGTTCTAGGGACCAGACAAACCAAAGTTCGTTAGACTTGGGCAGCAGGTGTGCTTACTGAGCCATCTTTCTGGCTTGGGGAAACATCTGTGAGCCGTCTTTAAAAATAATTATTTTTAATGGCAAGTTTTGAGCAGCTCTCAGTCCATGTATAGTTGTATGCTAAGTGGCATGTAATTGGTTTTTTGAAAATGCTTGCCCATGAAAGCTGTGACATTGGTTTCCTAGAAAGCCCACTAAAGGTTGTTGAAACCATAAAATTAGTTCCTTTTTTTTTTTTTTTTTTTTTGGTTTTGGTTTTGTTTATTTTGGTCTGGTTTTTTGAGACAGGGTTTCTCTTGTAGTCCGGGCTATCCAGGACTCACTTTGTAGACCAGGCTGGCCTCAAACTCACAGAGATCCACCTGCCTCTGCCTTTGCCTCTGCCTCCTGAGTGCTGGGATTAAAGGCGTGTGCCACCATGCATTTGGTTTTAGTTTTTTGAGAGAGGGTTTCTCTGTGTAGAGTTGACTCCACTGGAACTCTTTCTGTAGACCAGGCTGGCCTTGGACTCAAGAGATCCACTTGCCTGTGTCCCAAGTGCTGGCATTAAAGATGTGCACCACCATGCCTGACTACACTAGACTCCCACTGTAATCCTAGTTTTAGCCAAGGCAGGAGGACTGCCATGTATTTGAGGCCTGCCCAGGCCTGGGCTATGTGAGGCTATCTCAAAATACTAAAGCAGCAAAAATGTAAAAAAAAAAAAAAAAAAAAAGTCTTTGTAAGGTCTTTGTTACCTGTCTCTCTCTTTTTTTTTTTTTTTTTTTTGTTTTTTTTGGGTTTTTCGAGACAGGGTTTCTCTGTGTAGCCTTGGCCATCCTGGACTCATTTTGTAGACCAGGCTGGCCTCGAACTCACAGCGATCCGCCTGCCTCTGCCTCCCGAGTGCTGAGATTAAAGGCGTGCGCCACCACGCCCGGCTCTGTTACCTGTCTCTTGGATTACTGTAGAGCTTTCTTGTTAAGTTTTTCCTGGTTCAGTCTTGCTCGTTTACTCTTCACTCTGCAGTCAGGGACATTTTTGTAAAACGTGAATCTAAGTTTGTCACTGTGGTGCTTGGCACCTCTTTTTGTGGACAAGCTCAGCCTCATAACCCATGTACTTAGAGAACTGTTCAAAGCTCTCACCGAGGTTCTTTCCCAATTTTCTTTCCTTTCTTCCTCCTTCCATTCCTTTTCTTAAACAGGGGAACATGTGTTTTACATCCACATAACAGCCCACTAGCCCCAAGGTCCAGTGTGAAGTGGGCCTTGGGTGTGCTTCAAAACGTGGAAAGTGTTTGTTCCATATTTCCTGTTGTCTAATCATCTTTGTTCATGCCGTTCTCTTTTTGTTCTAAGCTTTTTTTGTGCCTGGCTTTATTAATGAGACACAAACTTAGATTTCACTTCCTCCAGAAAATCATCCAGCATCACTTTACACTAAGTTAACTGCTCCTGCTTTATCACCCAAGGAATGTTACCCTTCATGGCTTATATTCCTGTTCCCTCCCTCCCTCTTTCTTTCTTTCTTTTTTGTTTTTTTTTTTTTTCTGACAGGGTTTCTCTGTAGTCTTGGGTGTCCTGGAACTCAGAAATCTGCCTGCCTCTGCCTCCTGAGTGCTGGGATTAAAGGTGTGCGCCATCACTGCTGGCTCATGTCCTATTCTTTTTGTTGTTGTTGTTTTGGTTTGGTTTTTCAAGGCAGGGTTTCTATTGTAGTCCTAGTTGTCCTGGGCTCACTTTGTAGACCAGGCTGGCCTCGAACTCACTGTGATCTACCTGCCTCTGCCTCCCAATCAAGTTCTTTTTTAAAATATAAACTAACAAGATACTCGAATAGGGACTGGAGAGATGGCTCAGTGGTTAAGAGTGTTGTCTACTCTTCCAAAGGGCCTGGGTTCAGTTCCCAGCACCACATGGCAGCTCACAAGTGTGACCTCAAGTTCCAGTGGATCTGACTCCCCACACAAACATACATGCAGGACAAACACCAATGCACATTAAATAAAATTAAAATTTAAAAGAAGGTACTTGAATGATAAAAATCCATTAGTAGATAGTTGTAATACTTTTGGAACTTTGAAAGAGACAATGGATGCCTGTTTTTTAAAAAAGTAAAAATTTGACGGTGGGTAGCCAACATTCTGAGATTTAGCTTATATTAGGCATTGCAGCAATTACTTTGTACACATAACTGCCTTTACACTTCCTAGAGCCCTGTGAAATAGATTTGTTTCAAAATTTGCGTGTAGAGGTGTTTTGTCTGCATGCATGTTTGTGAACCCCTTGCATGCTAGGTACCTGCAGCGTTACAACAGTTGTTAGCAGCTATTTTGAGTCCTGGGAACTGAATCTCTGTCCTCTGGAAGAGTAGCTGGTGCTCTTAACTACTGAACCATCTCTCCAGCTCCTGAAATAGATAATTTTCCCAGTGTGTATCAGAGGAAGCTAATGCTCAGAGAGGAAAACAGCTTGCCTCAAGGCCACACAGGCACAACCTGCCACAACTATGGATTCAAATCTGACTCCAACTCTAAAACTTCCCTCTTCTCCACCACAGCTTGTTGTTACTTTCTAGAAAGCCTGTCGGTGCGTATCCTGCTCACTTTTCTTGTAGCAGGACTCCTTACATAGCATAGGCTGGCCCAGAACTCACCATGTAGCCTGGGCTGGCCTCAGCTTCTCAAATACTGTGACCGTAGACGAGAGCCACTATTCCTGGCTCAGAGTATATAGCTAGCTTTTTTGGGGGTGGGAGTTGGTAATGGAGCTTCCACTTAGGGCTTTGTGTATGCTAGGTTAGTGTTGTAGCTCTCAGCTACACCCTTAGCCCTTTTTATAGCACAATTTTTGCATGCAGTTAGGGATGGTAGGGATAGATGCTTCTGAGCCACCACTCTAAAAGCTAATTATGCACTTCCTTTCTGATTTTGCTGGTGAGCTAGCTCATAGTAGTGGCCCAAGAACCATGTTGGCAAGGACAAGAGTAAAGAAGAAGAAATACCAAATTGTTTGTTTGAAGACAGCGGAAAGTACCAAGAAAACCAGAACTTAGGAGCAAAGTTCACCAAGTGAGGCTCGGGGGCTGGAGAGATGGCTTAGTGGTTAAGAGTACTGGCTGTTCTTATAGGGGACCCTACTTTCAACATCAGCACCCCTGTCAGGCAGCTCACAACTGCCTATAAACCCAGCTCCAGGGGATCTGATGCCCTTATCTGACGTCCGCTGGCACCAGCATTCAGGTATAGACAGACAGACAGACATACAAATATACACGTAAATAAAAATAATAAAATTAAATCTTTAAAAAGTAGTGAAAGCTGAAAGTATGGTGTGCACGCCTTTAATCCCAGCACTCGGGAGGCAGAGGCAGGTGGATCACTGTGAGTTCGAGGCCAGCCTGGTCTACAAAGCGAGTCCAGGACAGCCAAGGCTACACAGAGAAACCCTGTCTCAAAAAACAAAACAAAAACGATAAAAGTAAAAGATTGAAAAGGCTTGGTTTTAGAATGCAGCTTGTTAGTACAGTGCATGCTTGTGTGAACAAAGCCCTCAACTTGATCCCTAGCACTCATAAATCCAGGATGGTGGCACACAGCTGCAATCCTAGCACTTAGAAAGTGGAGCAGGAGGGTAAGGAGTACAATATCATCCCTGGCTACTATCTACTGTGAGTTTGAGGATAATTTGTAGTATGTGAGACTCTGTCTCCTAAACCCAAAGAGCAGAAGAAAGGAAGGAAGGAAGGAGGGACGGAGGGAGGGACAGAAGGAAGGAGGGAAGAAGGGAAGGAAGGAGTGTATCATGTAAATACTAGTTTGAAGAGTTAATGTAGCTTAATACTATTATATGACTTTAAAGCCCAAAACATAACAAAGAAAAAACAGAAGCCCCGCCTTACTAGACGTGAAGAGGATTATTGTGTAATATAAAAATTGCTCTGCCCAGGAGCTAGCCATTCCACACAGAGCTGCATCTAACTCCCAACTTCACTCACAAAGCAGGGGAGAAGTGTGGCTTGCTTGGCAGAGTGCTTCTCTAGCATGCACGAGTCCTTGGGCTCATTGCACAACCCTGAATAAAACTGGGAGTGGTGGCACACACTTGCAATCCTAGCACTTTGCAGGAGCACCACACGTTCAGGATCGTCTTCAATACACTTTGAGTTTGAGATGAGCCTGGCCTATATGAGGCTCTGTCTCAGAAATAAACAAACAAAAGCACAAAGCAAAAGGAGAAGTAAATATGTCAATATGACTGTATTGGAACGTGTGTGTGTGTGTGTGTGTGTGTGTGTGTGTGTGTGTGTGTGAGAGAGAGAGAGAGAGAGAGAGAGAGAGAGAGAGAGAGCGCGCGGGAGAGAGACTGACTCACTATGTAGCTATGTAGCCTGGTTGCCTGAAACTCAAGGGGGTGGGGGCTCACTATGTAGCCTGGTTGCCTGAAACTCACATCTGTCTGCCTGCCTACCTCTTGTTTCCTGAGTGCTAAGAATAAAGGTATACACTACCATGCCTGGTGATAGTGGGATATACACTTAAGATTTATTTACTTTTCATGGGTGTGGATGCTTTGCCTACATGCACAAATGTGTACCACATATATGCCTAGTATTGGAGGAAGCCAGAAAAGGATATCAGATTCCCAGGAACTGGAGTTACAGATAGTTGTGAGCCAGCATATGAGTGCTGGGAGCCAAACCCAGGTCCTGTGCAAGAGCAACAAGTGCTCTTAACTGTTAAGGCATCTCTCCAGTCACAATAGTAGATTTTTTTGTTCGTTTGCTTTATTAGTTTTGTTGTTTTTTCGAGACAGAGTTTCTCTGTGTAGCCTTTGCTGTCGTGGGCTCGATTTGTAGACCAGGCTGGCCTTGAACTCATAGAGGTCTGCTTGCCTCTGCCTCCCTGAGTGCTGGGATTTCAGGCGTGTGCTACTGCATCCGGCTAATAGCGGATGTTTTTAGCCTATCTTTTTCCATTAATAATAGAACAGAGACTCAAAAATCAATAAGGATGTAGAAATTCAAAAAACCATTACCAGAGTCCAGAACAGTGGTGTATGCCTTTAGTCCCAACACTCGGGAGGCAGAGGCAGGTGGATCTCTCTGAGTTTGAGACCACCCTGGTCCACAGAGCAAGTTCCAGGACAGCTGGGGCTACACAGAGAAAGCCTGTCTCAAAAACAAAACAAAACAAAACAAAACAACAACAGAATCATTGCCATACTAATTATATGTAGAATAATGTGCCTATAAATGTTAGTATGTTCAGTTTTTTTTTAATGTATATGGAGCACTTGCCCAAGCTGACCAGATGATAAACCATAAAGTAAATCAGAACACACTTTAAAGTTATTAAAATCACGCATTACACTTTTAATGACGACAGCAGAGTTGAGCTATAAATAAGCTATAATAATTTAAAAAGAAGAGCTGTGGTCAGTGGTAGAGTGTTTGACTAGCATGTACAAGGCCCAGGGTTTGATTTCCAGTACTTTAAAAATAAATAACAAGTTGGGGCATGTGGTGCACGCCTTTAATTCTAGCACTTGGAAGACAGAAAGGCAGATATCTGAATCTGAGGCCAGCCTGGGTTACAGAGTGAGTTCTGGGACAGCCAAAGCTACACAGAGAAGCCCTGTCTTAAAAACAAACAAACAAACAAACAAACAAACAAACAAATATTTGGAATTAAGCCAAGTACTCTTTTTGTGTTTGTATTAATGATGTATATAGGACTCAGACATAAAGAATACACTACCAATGAACTGCATCTGCATCACCCCTGGGCCAGTCTGTACATTTTAATACATTTTAAAGTAGTCTCAAAGAAGAAATGTCATGGACATTAGAGAATGTTGCCTTCTTAAAAAGAGTTACTTTTAATTGTGTATATGTGTGTGTGCTGTGTGTGCAGGAGGCCAGAGTATCAGGTCCCCTGGAACTGTAACTATAGGCAGTTGTAAGCCGCCTGATGTGGGTGCTGGGAACCAGGCTCCGGGTCTCTGCGAGAATGCCAAGCACTCTCAGCCGCGCTAGGCCTTATGTTTTTAACTGAACAGTAATGGGAAAAAGCAACACACCAAGTCGTTTGTGTTGTCGCTAAAGCCACATTGAGAGGAAAATGTATTGCCTCAAACAAACAAGCAAACATATTGGAACCACTTTACGTTGAGATGAAAATTTATATAAATGCCTAGAAAAATAATGCTAACCTAGATTAGTAAGCCACAGCAAATCAGAATGTTTAATATCTGAGAGAAATTGAGTCCACAATTTAAGTCTCTCAAGCAAAACAAAAGAAAAACAAACAAAACTTCATGAAGCCAGGCTCGATAGTACACCTGTAACCCCAGTCCTTGGCAGGCCAAAGCGGGAGCATCGGGAGGGAGCTTAAAGCCATCATTGGCCACAGAGGATGTTCAAGGCGAGCTTGGCCTACATGAGACCTTGTCTTAAAAACAACTTAAAAACAAAGGGAAAAACCTCAGCCAAGATTAGCTTCACAGGGACTGAATTTTCTCATTACCCTGGACAGGATTCTGCAGTAGAGCCCAGGCTGGTCTTGAACTCTCCATCCTGCTGTAGCCTAGGTGTTGAGATTTCAGCAAGTATCACCTTGTGGGTTTCTCCCCAGGTCTCCCAGGAAGAATTAACATTCTTTTTGTTGTTGTTGTTGTTGTTGTTTGTTGGTTTTTGAGACAGATTTTCTCTGTGTAGCCCTGGCTGTCCTGGAACTCACTCTGTAGACCAGGCTGGCCCCAAACTCTGAGATCCACCAGCCTCTGCCTCCTGAGTGCTGGGATTAAAGGTGCGCCACCACTGCCCATCAAGGCAAGAATTAACATTCTTATACAAATTTATCAGAGACTAGAGGAAGGAAATTTTCCTGGTTTATTTATTCAACAATTGTGGTCTACTATGGAGTGTCTGTCCTTCCTTCCATTCATTCATTCATTCATTCATTCATTCATTCATTCATTTTTTAGACAGCATCTCATGTAGCCCAGGTTAGCATGGAACTTGCTGTGTAACCAAGATGACTTTGAACTTCTGATTCCTGTGCTCTCCTGTTCCCTGCACTTAAATTCTGGGATTATAAGAACTCACCAGCAGCCAGGCATGGTGGGACACACTTTTAATCCCAGCACTCGGGAGGCAGAGATGGGCAGATCTCTGTGAGTTCAAGGCCAGCCTGGTCTACAAAGTGAGTCCAGGACAGCCAAGACTACACAGTGAAACCTTGTCTCAAAAAACAAAACAACAAAAACAACAAAACAACAACAAAAAAACCTGACCAGCATATTGAGTTTTTGAAGTGCTGGTGACCAACCCTGGGGCTTTTTGTATCCTAAGCAAACATCCTACAAATAGAGCTACAAGTGCCCAGGCTAGCCTTGAACTCCTAGGTTCAATCTGTCTTCTCACCTCACTCTCCTGAGTATCTACTGAAGTGTGACCCACCACGCCAAGCATGCCAGGCAGGTATCTAACTAGCATCAACTTTTGTTATTTCCTCTGCCATGTTCTATTGATGGCTTCAGTGATACCCTATGATTCAGGGTACTAAGCTGTTTAATTAGTTCAGGATACTGTTGCAGGAAGGATCAGGGTTTTCAGCTGAATAAGTTTTTCCTCATCCCCAATTTGGAAAATGATAATTTATATCAAAGTTTAACTTACTTTTTTTCATCTTTGTTTTTCTCCCACAGACTCCATTGATAATATACCTCTTTCATTTCCTGATTGACTATGCAGAATTGGTATTTATGGTAAGTATCTTTTCAGAGAAAATCAATATCTGTATGTACTTTTAATGTTACAGATTGTTTCTAAGAGAATAAGGAGCTGGCACACGCCTCTGTCCTAGTGTTGGTGCGCCAGAGGCGGGCGGCTCCCTGTGAATTTGATGCCAGCCTGCGCTGTACAGCAGGTTCCAGGCCAGCCGGGGCCACAGACCCTGTCTATGGGAAAGACATGGAAAGGAAGGGCAGGAACTGAAGTTTTTTAGGGGGGAAAAAAAAGCCAGGACTTAATATCTTTAATCTGGAGCCTCTTTTAGGGTGGTGCCATGGAGTATGAGGAACAGGCAGGGACTTCTGACAGCTCTGCTTTCTCACTCTTTAGTCTCTGGACTGTGTAGTCTTCAATTTTCTAGCCCCAAGACTCCGTGGTTGGCATTAGCTGTGCCAGTTTGGAGGGCATCCTGAGTTTCCTAAGCACACTGCCAAGAGATTCTAGGGGTCTGAGGCAGCCTCCAAGGGCAAGAATTGAAGTTTGAGGTGACCGTGCCAGTACTGAGAGCAGAGCAGGCTGAAGCATTAGAGCTGAAAATCTGGTCAGGATATCATAGGAAACCCTAAGTCTCCATAGTTATGGCTGCTGTTTACTGAGCGCTTAGGATGTGTGAAGTGCTTGATACCTGGGGCTTACAGGTCAGTGGGTATCATTCTGAGCTTTGTTTTTATATATATACCTTTGGGGTTGGTTGGTTGGTTTGTCTGAGACAGGTTCTCACTATGTAACCTAGGCTGACCTTGAACTCATGGGAGTCCTCCAGTCTCATGGGATTCTAGATGTTAACCAAATGCCTGGCTTATTTTCATTTCACTCGCTGTTCTAGAGATCTGGGCTACCGGATTGAATGGGTCATAGTCTAGGGGGTTCTCTGTCATACCTCCCTGTGTAAGCCTTGCCTGACTGTGAGTCTGGAACTTGTGGTTAGTGCGGTCCCATCTCAGAGCTCTTCAGGCCTGGCAGCATTCCAGTGTCCTGTACTGACTGGGTTCTGTTTCCTCTTACTCCTCTTTCTCTTGACAGATAACAGATGCTCTCACTGCTATTGCCCTGTATTTTGCAATTCAGGACTTCAATAAAGTTGTGGTAAGTCATTAGTGGGTAGGACAAAGATGGTGGGATTTGGCAACTTGCTTATTATGGCAGAGAATCAAAAGTCATGTACTTAAAGGTCCAACTATTTAAAGACGTTAAGAAGTTAAGCAGGCCTGGTGAGATGGCCCATTGGATAAAGGCACTTGCCAGCAAGCCTGATGACCTGAGGATTAGTGAAAGTCATCTTCTGACTTCTATTCATGTGCGGTGCCATGTACACTAACACACACACACACCTCTAATAAATAAGTAGTGGTGCGGCTGTGTTGGCTTACGCCTTATGCCTAATTATATACTATCTAAAACAAGATTTTTTTAACTTGTTTATTTTTTAATTTAATTTTATTATTTTGTGTGTGGGTATTTTGTGTGCATTTATGGCTGTGTACCACATTCATGCTGTGCCCTAGAGGCTGGAGGATGCTGGGTCCCCTAGCACAGGAGTGAATGAGTGAGCTACCATGTGGGTGCTGGGAATTGAACCCCTAGTCTCTGCATGGACAACTGCCCTTAATTACTGTACCATTTCTCCAGCCCTTAAAATAAAAATGTAAAAGTCTTCCCTTTTATCAGTTCATTTTATCAAAAGAAAAATTGACATAGACTTTAACTCAGTGTATTAGGCCTCTTGAAGTAAAATTGGATTTATTGTTGATAAATCTTTTTTCCTTCAGAGAATAATTTAGGGGTTACAGATTGAATACAGGGCCTTGGAAAATGCTAGACAAGTGCCATACCACTGAGCTCTACACCCTGCCCCCCCCCCCCAGCCCTAAAAGAATGACCTTAATTGGAAAATTTGGCATATTGGGCTGGCAAGATTGCCCAGTCAGCACACATGCCTGCTGCCAGCCGTGGCAACCAGGGTTCACTCCCTGGACCCACATGGTGGAAGAAGAAGAGAACTGACTCCGGCAAGTTGTCTTCTGACCTCCATAAGTGTACTGTGGTACAGCCGGGCGTGATGCTGCCCAGCTTCAACCTCAGCACTCAGGAGGTGGGCGGATCGCTGTGAGTTCGAGGCCAGCGTGGTCTACAAAGTGAGTCTAGGACAGCCAAGGCTACATAGGGAAACCCTGTCTCAAAAAACAACAATAAAAGAATACTGTGCATCAGTTCTTATCTTTCGTAATAGAAATCTTAAATTTTGAATAATGCATAGATAACCTAGTTATCTTCTTTGTGCCTTAGTGTAGGACCAGGCAAATGGAATATGAACTGGGTGTGTGTCCCTTACCTGGGTTTCTCCTTTCTTCAGAAGCAAAGTAGAAAACAAATAATGGAGTTAGTGACTTCACCCTGGAGTTGATGTCTTGTTATGTCTTAAAGATGGAAGTTACCTCACAGCTCTGAATTACTATCCTTTTAATTATTGTACAATAAATAATTTTAACATTAAAAAAGAATACTGTGGTACATGTGAGCTCCTACACACAAATAAGTAAATAAGTATGAAAAAAGGATTGCTATAAAGTTTATTCCTAATTATGTAATAGCCAAGAAGAAAGCATCATGGGACCATCTCCATGAGCCAGCTTCAGCAGGCCACGTGTGTGTCTGGTGCCTGCAGAGGCCAGGGTGCTGATACCTGGGAACTGGAGTTATAGACAGTTGAGTGTCACCATGGGAGTATGTAACTCAGGTCCTCTGCAAAAGCTCTTAACAGCTGAGCAATTCCTCCAGCCTCATTTTTGTGTGTGGTTTGGTTTTGTCTTTGTTCATGTTTTTGAGATAGGGTCTCAGGTAGTAGGTCAAGATGATCTTGAACTTCTAACCTTCCTGCTTCTGTCTGCTAAGTGCTAGGATAGTGGGCACATGCCACCAAAGTGTGCTCTTTTTTTTTTTTTTTTTTTTGTTTTTTCGAGACAGGGTTTCTCTGTGTAGCCTTGGCCATCCTGGACTCACTTTGTAGACCAGGCTGGCCTCGAACTCACAGCAATCCTCCTGTCTCTGCCTCCCGAGTGCTGGGATTAAAGGCGTGCGCCACCACGCCCGGCTCCAAAGTGTGCTCTTATTCCCAAGACTAAACTAAAATTTGAAATATTTTTGTTTCCCTATTTCCAGAGTTCATATTATTATGACATCGAATCTCTTGATTAGACTGAATTGTGTTTACACTGTGTCAAAAATGAGCTTATTTTGAATGACAGTCTTTTTATTCTTTTCTTTTGTTTATGCAGAGCTGGGAATCAAACCCAGGGCCAGCGCTCTGGACTGAGCTATGTCCAGCCTTTTTGTTTGTATATTTGAGACATAGCACAAGTGGACCTAGAATTTGTGCTCCTCCTGATTCAGCTCCTTTAGTGCTGGGATTAGATGTTTGTTTCACTCACATGTGAATGCGGAAAGTAGCAGCTGCTATCACATCATACACTGCTCCTTTTTCTTTTTTCAGTGTTTATGTATGTGAGGCTGTTTACTTCTGAGCTACACTCCAAGCCTTTCTTACTTTCTCTCTCTCCTCCCTTCCCTCTTCTTTCTCTTTCTTTCTTCCTTCCTTCCTTCCTTCCTTCCTTTCTTTCTTTCTTTCTTTCTTTCTTTCTTTATTTCTTTCTTTGTTTCTTTCTTTCTTTCTTCTGTGTACACTTGGGATGGCACACAGGTAAAATACAATTTGCAGGGAGCTGGAGAGATGGCTCAGCAGCTAAGAGCACTGACTGCTCTTCTAGAGCTCCTGAGCTCAATTCCCAGCAACCACATGGTGGCTCACAACCATCTATAATGAGATCTGATGCCCTCTTCTGGTGTGCAGGTGTAGAGCATTCTCATACATAAGATAAAAATAAAATAATTTAAAAAAAATACCAGTTGCAGGTATTAGTTCTCTTTTTCTGCCATGTTGGTGTCAGGGACTGAGCTCAGGCCATCAGGCTTGATGGGAGGCTCTTTTGCTCTCTGAGCCCTCTTGCTGGCTCTGTTTGCTTTTCAGACAGAGTCTTTGTATATAGTTCAGATTGGCATAGAGCTAATGCTGTAGTCCTGATTAGGCTGGAACTCAGGATTTCCCTACCTCCTAAGTGCTGGGATTACAGGTGTGTGCCACCACACCTAGATATCATATACTATTGTTTAAATAGAATGTTAGCACGTGGGTTCCCGGAAGGCTCTATTTTGTAAAGGAGAGGGGAGTCATCTTCAGTTGTCTGTGAGCCAGGAAACAAAGTCTCCTGCCCATGCCCATGTGAGCAGCCCTAGTGAAACTCCACCCATTTCCCTCTCCCTCTCCCTGTGTGTGTGTGTGTGTGTCTCTCTCTCAAACACGCGCGCGCGCGCGCGCACACACACACACACACACACACACACACACACACACGCAAATTAATATAGAGAGGTTCTGGAAAGATGGCTCTGTGGTTAAGAGCACTGATTGTTCTTCCAGAGGACCCAGGTTCAATTCCCAGTACCCACATGGCAGCTCACAACTGTTCAAAATCCAAACCCTTCTTCTGGCCTTTAAGGGTTCCAAGTACTCATAGGTTCACAGACACATGCCCCAAAAACACCTGTAAACATAAAGGAAGATAGAGAAGGGCTCATTGGGATAAAGTGTAACACGGCAGGAGTAAGAAATAGGGAGGAAAGCAATGGAGGGTTTGGCTATGATCAAAAATATCACTATCTACATTTATGACGTTATCAAAGAATAAATAAGTTATTCTTTTAAATATTTATTTATTTATTTATTATTTATACACACCTGCATGTGAGCCAGCAGACCAGAAGAGGGTACCAGATCTTACTATAGATGGTTTGAGCCACCATGTGGCTGCTGGAAATTGAACTCAGGACCTCCGGAGGAATAGCCAGTGCTCCTAACATCTGAGTCCCAAAAAGTTATTCTTAAAAAGTCTCCATTTGCCTGGGTGTGGTGGTGCACACCTTTAATTCCAGCACTTGGAAGGCAGAGGCAGGCGAATCTCTATGAGTTCTAGGCCAGCCTGGTCTACAAAGAGAGTTCCAGGACAGTTAGGGATACACATATAAGAACCTGTCAAAAAAAAAAAAAAAAAAAAAAAAAAAAAGAACCTGTCTCTAAAAACAAAACAAAACAAACAAAAGTTTCCATTTGTTAAAGAGATTCTGACGTCACAGCCTGGAAACATTTCACGTTGGTAGGACTTGAGACTTTATCCCTGTAGTCTGCACAGCATCCTGGAAGAGTGGTGCTGAGCAGACTTCACACCCACCCTCTCCTGGTGGTGGCCAGTTGATCTTGGCAAATATATGTTAGCCTAATTTGTCCTTTCCTGCAATTATGTTTCCCTTTTGAAACTCACACCCAAGGATTTGTTGGGCTACATCAGGGAAAGCAAAGAACTTCCACACATGACTACTTCCTAACTCTTTAGCTTCCCAGCCCCCTTTCTTCATCTTCATTCTTTGGCCCTTCCTCTATGGATGTATCAAAGAAAACCAACCAAACAAAACAACCTTTGGAATAGAAGAATGAGGAAGGGAACCTGAGATCCCAGGCACCCAGATCGTTGAAACTGCTTCAACATGTTTTGCTGCTGGGGTTTCAAGCTCTGCCACCACTGGTGTGACCTCCCGGAATGACTAAGGACTTTGCCATCCATTCCTTCATTCGTTTCCCACTGAGCTAAATGTTAGGCGTACACAGAGGGCCAATTTGGTAGCCAAACCCTTGAGGAGCTTATACTCTAGGGAGGAGCCAGGCAGTCAGTGCTCACACTTCTCACTGCCGGGAAAGAGTGTGTATAGTAGAGAGTGTATGTACACTTCCCAGAAAGTGAGAGCTTAGGCGAGCTCCCAAGGAAGTGTGGAAGTTAACTAGGCGGGGGACCTGGGAGCGTGAGGAGTGTTGGCTGTTCGTGCGCTGGAACTTGGTGCGGGTTAGGTGGAGGGGTAACAAGTGGAGCCCAGCGAGGCAGGCTAGGACAGACAGTGGGGTGTGGGGCAGGACAAAAAAGGTGTTTGTCTCCATCCTAAAAGCAATGGCAAATCGTCTGTCTTATGTGTCTTATGCACCCTCCCCCACCTCTAGTTTAAAAAGCAGAAGCTTCTCCTAGAACTGGACCAGTATGCCCCAGACGTGGCCGAACTTATCCGAACCCCCACGGAAATGCGGTACATCCCTCTGAAAGTGGCCCTGTTGTAAGTACTCCCCACAAGTCAGAGCTCAGTGCCAGCAAATGCAAGGAAAATCTGATGAGACGTTCCCATGCTGTTGTACTTTTAAAGACTTGCAGCCTTAGTCATCGAGTGTTTGCTGTAGCTCTCTTGCACAACGCGGGGTTTGGCCAGCAAAAGAGACAGAGCCATTCTGTCTTTGTTGAGACAAAGCCTCACACAGGGCCATGCACAATCAAACCCTTCACACGGGGCTTCTGACCCAGTGCTGGTCTGGGCTCCAACCTGACTGTAACTCGTGTTGCTAAAAAATGGTAGTTTTTCACTGGTCATGTACTGAATACAGTTTTGTTCTTCATGTAGCTGCTGTTTAACGTAGCTTCTGTAATTCATGTCCGATTTAGTTCCCTGCTTATAATTCAGAAAACTGACGTAAAATCCCATCTGGGTTAGATGAGCAGCATGGAGGAGTGACACCAGCTGATGCTTTCAGGAAGCATTCTGCAGGAGTAATTAGAGCTGCAGTGAGTGAGATCCTCTGAGATGAGTCTCAGCTCTGTTAATCAACTGTCGGTCATCAGATATTAATAACATGCGAGTTTCTAGGAACACATACTAAACAAAGCATACATTTCCTCATGGAAAAACATGCCCTCAGAACCTGTTAGAATTAGAGGCTGGACATGGTGTCACATGCTTGTAGTCCCAGCCACAGGCGGCCTAAGGAAGGAGGGTTGCTGAGTTTGGGGCTAATCTGTGCTGTGTAGTGATATTCCATGTCAGAAAACAAGAGGCCGGGGAAGGAGCTTGGTAGAGAGCTTGCATAGTGCAAACGAGGCCCTGGGCTGGCCCCTGGGGTCAGATAAACTGCGTGGGGTAGTGCTTGTCTGCAACCCTCCTGCTTGGGAAGGGAGACAGCAGGATCGGAGGTTCAAGGTCAGCTTTAGCTGCAGAGTGAGTCTGAAGCCAGCTTAGGTATTCTTCAAGTGCCTCCTGAGGGCAGAGTACTCTTTGGAAGCCTGTGTATGGATTTCCTATTCAGCATTCCGGGTGCATGTCCAGGGAGTCACCCTAGACATTCTTCAGTGTCACCCACTGTTTAGAAATGGTTTTGTGTTTTGTCCTCCCATGAGATGATTTTGGTGTGGCAGTGCTCAACTACATATTTCAGGAATTTGATGGGAACTACTTGAATAGGACCAAGCGTTTAACAACATAATGGCTCCTTATAGACTCGTGTATCCCGAGGCTAGTTTCACAATAGCAGCACCCGTTTCTTTAATGGTTGTGTAACAAGTCTATCTGATTGCTGGGAAAAACAAAAAACAAAAACCCACCAAACCCCCAAGAGTTCTGAGGCCTTTGGTTTTAGAACTACTAATCTTACTTTCCCAGGAGGTAGTAGTATTAGATTTAAGGTCTTTATTTGCAAATCATTATTATAATCTTTTTCTAAGACACTGGTGTGTTTCTTCCTTTCTGATAATCAGAATTATGTAACTGGCCTTTCTTCCTTTGTCTGCCAGGAAACTCAGCTAGGTCGAGGCTGGTTTTTGTGCAGCTGTAACTCTTTGGTTTTCCTAGCTTTGCTTTACCTGTTCTTATGTATTTCCCTGGTCTTGATTGTGGTTGGTTTCACTTTATTACTGTTTTTTTTTTTTTTTTTGCTTTTTGTTCTCATTTTAGCTGATGCAAATCTTTTGTAGAGGCAGGACAGGAATAAAGAGTCCATTCTCACTGGGTGTGACGTTCCAGCTCAAAAGCACTTCAGATTCGTGTTCTGATTCCATTCCTTCCTACCTTAAGGGAGAAGACTGCAGCTTACCTCTTTCACAGTGGGAGGTCACATGTCCTGTGAGGCTCCATGGAGCTAGCTCCTAGAGCTTAGAGGACACCCTGTTCCAGATCTGGCTCTGCTTGACTACGAAGAGGGCTTAGGAGAACGAGTATTGGCTTTAGAACCAGGAAGAGCTGATTCTGGAATGTATTTAATAGCTTTTAAAAGCTTGGACTAGTCATGTAGTCACTGAGTCTCAGTTTCTTCATTTACAAAAGTAGGATGGCATTGCTGGGCCACATGGCACATCCCTGTGATCCCAGCACTGAGGAGGCGGGAGCCAGAGGATCGGGAACTCAAGGCGAGCTTGCAGTACATGAGACCCTGTCTCAAACCCAAAACTACACACACACACACACACACACACACACACACACACACACACACACACAACACTAAAACCAAAACCAAGACTACACTGTTTTTGCTAGTTTATAGGATCCTTGTGGTTTTTAAGTAGAAATATGACAGTTTTGCATATGTCTCATAGCATACATAATGTTGACTGCCTTTATTCATTGAATCCAGTCCCACTTTATCCTCTTCTGTTTGGGATAATAGTCTAAGAAGTTTTCTTCCTTCTCATAAATGAGTTGAACTTAATGGCTGTGGTGGCCAGGGCTGTCTGGTCCATTGATCGGGTTTACTGATGACCAATATGTATGCTTTCCGCAGCTATCTCCTAAATCCCTACACGATCCTGTCTTGTGTTGCCAAGTCTACCTGCGCCATCAACAACACCCTCATTGCTTTCTTCATTTTGACCACAATAAAAGGTAAGGTCTCCAGGAAGGGTATAAAATGTGCAGGGCTTTATTACACTTAAGCTCGGGGTTTTTTGTTTGTTTGTTTTCTTTTAAGCAGCACAAGCTGACATGGTAGCACATACCTATAATTCCAACATCTGGGAGGTTGAGATAGGAGGATTTGGAACTCAAGGCCAGCCTATACTAGGTAGCAAGGACTTGTCTCAAAAAGAAAAAAATAAAACCCTACAATATGTTTTTAAATTACATACAAATAATATAAGACTATTATAGACAGATTAGATAAACCAAGAGGAAAAAACTCCTGAAAACCTACCACTCAGAGATTCACTGTTGACATAATTTTTTTTTTAAAGTTCTAAAATGTTCTAAATGAATTATAATGAGGATGCCAGTTTTCTGTAACTCCAGTCCAGCTTCCTTATCATCTCATCTTGGTAATGCAGATCTTTTGTAGACACAGGATAGAAGCAGGCAAGAACCAATCCCACTGCAAAATGTCAAGGCCAGCCTCTGTTGTTGTGAGTCAGGCTGGCGGAGGATAACTCTGAGCTGCTGACCCTCCTGCCTCCACCTCCTGAGTGCCCGTGCTACAGGCTTGCGCCATCACTTCTGCCTAGGCCAGCTCCCTTGGAACAGTAGCTGCTGTTATTTACGTCTGTGCTTCTGAACTATATAGCTGCCTCACAAATGATAACTTTTAGGCATTTTTAATTATGTTCCATTATGAGAAATGGCGATTTCTTACAGCACTTTTGTATCAATGTCCCTGCTTCCTCTTTGCTTGATTTTCTTATATCTTAGTTTCGATTAAATGAGTAATAGGGTTGAGTGTGTAGCTTGGTGGTAGTGTGTACTCAGCATGTATGGACAGGGTCTTGCTTTTAATCTCTTACACCAATAAATTATCATCACTTTTACTTTATTACTTTTAAAAAAAAATGTGATTACTCTGTTCTTATACCACACCTTATTTTTCCTGGGACTGCTTGTGTTTCATTTTGGTTTTGTTTTGTTTTTTATTTTATCTATTATTATTTTGTGTGTGCATGATGTTCATAGGGACACACATGCCCTGGTGCACATGTGTAGGGCAAAGGTCAGTTCTGTGTTGTTTCTGCCTACATTTTTATGGACTCTGGGATGGAGTTTGGGTCATTAGATTTTCACAAAACATCTTGCTTGTTTTGTTTTGAAACAGGGTCTCACTATGCTGTCCTCTCTAGCCTGGAACTCAGTATGTAGACCAGGTTGGCCTTGAACCCACAGAGATCCTCCTGCCTCTGCTTCCCCAGCACTGGGATTGTAGGTATGTGTCACCATTGATTGATGATGTCTCTAGCCCCCAAATGTACATTTTTGTTTGTTTTGTTTCTTTGAGACAGGGTCTTACTTTGCAGCTTAGATTGGTCTAGAACTCAATTTGTAGAACTCCATACTACCCTTAAAATGCCTCTGTCTACCTAGTGCTGGAGTTGTAGGTGTTTATCATATACCTAGTTTTAGACAGTTTGGTGGCTCAACAGTTAAGAGCACTGGCTGTTCTTCCCGAGGACCTGAGTTAGATTCCCAGTGCCACATGCTATCTCACAATCATTCGTAACTCCAGCCCTAAGGGATTCAGTGTTCTCTTCTAGCCTTTACAGGCACTGTACACACTGGTATTCAGACATACACACAGGCAGAGCACTCATACATATAAAATAAAAATGAAGGTTAAGGGCTGGGCATGGTGGTGTACGCCTTTAATCCCAGCACTCGGGAGGCAGAGGCAAGTGGATTGCTGTGAGTTTGAGGACAGCCTGGTCTTCAAAGCAAGTCCAGGACAGCCAAGGCTACACAGAGAAACCCTATCTCAAAAAACTAAAAAAAAAAAAAAAAAAAAAAAGTTAAAATTTTATTTTTATTTTTAAAGATTTGTTTATTTATTGTATATGAGTGCTTTTTCTGCAGAAGAGGGCATCAGATCACATCATAGGTGGTTGTGAGCCACCGTGTGGTTGCTGGGAATTGAACTCAGGACCTCTGGAAGAGCAGGCCACGCTCTTAACCACTGAGCCATCTCTCCAGCCCCAAAAAGTTAAAATTTTAAAAGTAATATTTCTCTTGTAATCTGTTCTTGGTGGTTCAATGCTAGTTTTACTTAAATGCTGTCATGTCACTGAGGGCTCTGGAGAGATGAAGTACAATACATGTGATTGACCTGCCATTTCAACCGAAAGTCTCTTCCATTCACATATGGATTATATATTTCCAGTTTCCTCACATTCCTCTTTCAGACTTTTAGGTGTTATATATAATAACTAGTGCCACAAAAACATTATTTTGAGGACTGGAGAGATGGTTTAGTGGTTAGGAGCACTGCCTGCTCTTCCAGAGGTCCTGCGTTCAATTCCCAGCAACCACATGGTGACTCACAACCATCTATGCCCTCTAATGCCCTCTTCTGGCATGCAGGTATATGTGCAGATATAGCCCTCATACACATAAAATAAATAAATAAATAAAATCTAAAAAGATATATTATTTTGGCCAGACATTGTGGCACATGTCTTTAGTCCCAGTACTTGAGAAGTCAAGGCACGTGGAGCTTTGTGAATTCAAAGCCAAGCTGATCTATACAGTGAGTGCCAGGAGACCTCCATAGTGAAATCCTTACTATTTGAAAAAAAAAAAAAAAAAAAAAAATTAACAAACCATTCCAAAACTCAATCACAACAGACACAAAAGGCGTGAGTTGCCTTGGCCATGGTGTGCTGTCACAGCCGATCTCTATGGATGTGACTTGCTATCTTAGCTATCTTATCAGTTTCACTGTGGCTCGTTTGTGCATCAGTAGCTAGCTGGAGTTTGCCAATTCAGCAGGTTCCCACTCTGCATGCCCGTCATCCTCCTGCATCAAGGGACCAGCTTAAGCCTGCTGCTCTTACAGGAATGGCAGAGGCATCAGGCCCAGTCAGGCTTGACTTTTTAAAGTTTCTGCTTGCTTCACATGCATTGCTGTCCCACTGATCAAAACGTAATACATGGGCCGATTGCGGTGACGTATGCCTGTAATTTCAGTACCCAGCAGTCAGAGGCAGGAGGATTGCTACAAATTAAAGGATAGCCTTGTCTGTAATAGTGAGTCCTAGTTCATTTTGAGTGACAGTGAGAACCTAACTCAAAACAAAATAGCACCAATAAAAGAACACGGGGAACTATGTTTCTTGCCCACTATGGGAAGGCATTGTAAAGTTGGCAGAAAGCATGGGCATAGGCAGGGATGGAGAGCTGAAGCTACTAACATGGTCCCATATATACTATAAACATTTGCTCTGTTGGTTTGTTTTGTATTAGTTACTTTATATTGCTGTGACAAAACACCATGACCAAGGCAGCTTATAGATGAAAGCATTTATCTGAGGCTTGAAGTTCCAGAGACATTAAAAGCCTTTCACTGTCATAGCAGGAATATGGCAGCAGGCACTGACCTGGACCAGCTGCTGAGAGCTTACATCCAGACCCATAAGTAGAAGCAGAGAGCACCTTGGGAACGACAGGAGTCTTTTGAAACCTCAGAGTCCCCAGAGATACACCTACCCCAACAAGGACGCACCCACTAATCCTTCCCGGACAGTTCCACCAACTGGGAACCAATTAGTCAAACATATGCGCCTGTGGGGGAGAAGGGCATCCAGGCTGACCTCTGACTTACAGTCCTCTCTCTTTAGTCTTCTGAGTTCTGGGATTCACTGTGATCATATCCAGATGTAATCTGGGTTTTATTTTGTTTTTATGAATTGTATTGATTTTGTATCTGAATGAGCGTGTGTGAGCATGGGCACGCATGCCCCAGCACACTTGAGATGAGAAAATAACTTTCGGCTGTCGGCTCTGAGGCTTGGACTCATACAGACTTGTGTGCCAAGTGCTGCCCCTGCTGAGCCATCTTAAGGACCCAATCTGAGTTTGTTTTTTCTTTGAGGCAGAGGTGTAGCCTTGACCTCTTACTTGCTATGTAGACCAGGCTGGCCTCACTCACAAAGATCTATCTGCGACAGCTTCCCTAGTGCTAGGATTAAAGGCATGTGCCACTTCAACCAGTTCAAGTCTGTAATTACTGAATACCATGCCATTGTGTGAGTGAATATATGGAGACTCTGCTTTAAGATTTAAGTTTTAATTGTGTATATATGTGTACGGGGGTATACACTCTGGAGAGAGTGTTGATCCTTGGAGTTGGAGTTACAGCTGGGGATTGAACTTGGGGCCTCTGGAAGAGCAACATGTGCTCTTAACCACAGAGGCATTTCTTCATCCACCTCACTTCACTCCTCCTTTTTTGAGAAGAGGTTTTGGTATTTAATTCAGGTAGACTTCAAATTTACAAAGTAGCCCGAACTTGATTCTGAAGGCCTCAGCTTTTTGAGTAGTAATGTTGTAGGTATGTTTTTTTTAAATGTTTTTTAAAAGATTTATTTATTTGATTGTTATTTATATAATATTCTGCCCATATGTACACCTGCATGCCAGAAGAGGGCACCAGATCTCATTATAGATGGTTGTAAGCTACCATGTGGTTGCTGGGAACTGAACTCAGGAAGAACAGACAGTGCTCTTAACCTCTGAGCTGTCTCTCCAGCGCTGTAAGTATGTTTTAACCACCATGCCCAGCTTAGAAATTCTTTAATCAAAGCCGGGCGTGGTGGCGCACACCTTTAATCCCAGCACTCGGGAGGCAGAGGCAGGCGGATCGCTGTGAGTTCGAGGCCAGCCTGGTCTACAAAGCGAGTCCATGGTGGCCAAGGCTACACAGAGAAACCCTGTCTCGAAAAACCAAAAAAAAAAAAAAAAAAAGAAATTCTTTAATCAATTTCTACTATTTAGTATTTAGGTGATTTTCTAATATTTAGCTATTTAAATAATATCACAATTAG
Source organism: Acomys russatus (assembly GCF_903995435.1). Lineage (NCBI taxonomy): Eukaryota > Metazoa > Chordata > Mammalia > Rodentia > Muridae > Acomys > Acomys russatus. Next base: position 4,647,873 of record NC_067140.1, on the reverse strand, counting down.
CTTCATCATGTATATTAAGTCTTTGCATTTACAACCAAATGAAATCATTGTGCTTCTGCCTCATGATTTCTTAAATTTGTTGCTAACTTTATATTCCTATATTCCTTTTTTGTTTGGTTGGTTTTTTTTGTTTTGAGACAAGGTCTCTCTGTAGCCTTGGCTGTCCTAGACTCGCTTTGTAGACTAGGCTGGCCTCGAACTCACAAAGATCTGCCTGCCTCTGCTGCCCAAGTGCTGGGATTAAAGGCGTGGGCCACCGCCCGGGTGTATGAGAATCCTTATTTCCAAGCACTGTTGCTTAATCATCTGCAAAGTCAGAAAACAGCCGTCACGTCACACCGGCTGTCATTGAACCATTTGTGCGCTGGCCTTTAGCAGGGTAGCCCATAGGAACGGTGCGTCGTTCAGAAGACATTGTTCTTTATTTGGGCCTTTTAGTTTAATTTATTGGGTTATTTATAATAATTATAGCCTGGGATGTAACTCAGTGGTAAAGTCTTGTATAGCATGCATAAAGCCCACAGGTTCAATCTCCAGTATCGGGGTGGGGGGGGTGGCGGGAGTGGGGGAAATACTGATTGTTTAACTTGAACTGCATTGTTATGAAGGTTGTGGTCATTTTGCAATAAACAGTTCTTTTTTTAAAATGTTTGTTTTGGGGCTGGAGAGATGGCTCAGGGGTTAATAGCACTAGTTGCTCTTCCAGATGTCCTGAGTTCAATTCCTATTAACCACATGATGGCTCACAACCATCTATAGTGAGATCTGGTGCCCTCTTCCGGTATGCAGGCATGCATGCATGCAGAACACTGTGTATGTAATAAATCTTTAAAAAACAAACAAATGAAGAAAACATTTGTTTTGTTTTTCAAGACAGGGTTTCCTAGTGTAGCCTTAGCTGTCCTGGATTCCTTTGTAGACCAGACCAAGCTGGCCTCAAATTCACAGAGATCCACCTGCCTCTGCCTCCTGAGTGCTGGAATTGCAGGTATGCGCCACTGTACCTGGCTACGAAACAGTTCTTAACAATAAAGCATTTTTACAGTCTGAACAGTCCCTGTCTCAGTCTCTGTCTCTGATGCTAAGCTCAGATAGGCTGTTCCTTACCAAGATGCATGTGTTCCCCAAAAGAAGGGATGTATGCTGCACCCCACAAGAGCACTTGCCTTTGGAAATACTACCTTTCTATTTTTTTTTTTTTTCTTTTTCTTTTCTTTTTCTTTTTTTGTCTTTTTTTTTTTTTTTTTAAAGAGGAATTGAGGTAAATTTATTAGTTAAATACTGGTTTTACAGCCATTTCACCTTACGGCAGTGCTAACGTGTTGTGGAGGAGAGGAGCATGGGAAGGCGGCCTTGAGGGAGGACACAGTGTAAATGATGGCCATGACTTAGACTCTTGGTTCAAAGTTATTCTCTGCTACAGTCAGTAAGGTTTAGGGGTTGGGACTGGGAGCTTGGGGTGCAATAAGGTGATGCCACAGTTGGCTACAGCTCTGTGGGTGGTGAGGACGAGGAAGCATCTTTGGGGCCTCCAGTAAGGGTAGAGGCAGAGGGAGAAGGCCAATTCTAGGACAGCTACAAGCAACAACGATCTCCTCAGGCCCGGGGACATCCTCTTCCATCTGCCACTTTGTCTTTTCACAAGTTTCCTTTTGTTTTTTCTGCTTTGAACTTATCTTACAATGACTCTGTACTTCCTAGAGAAAGTATCCGAGCTAGAGAAAGGCCTGGATCCAGGTAACTGTCTGACTTGAAGCCACGGCTTGGCAGGCTCAGAGCCAGCAAGCTGGAGTCCTGGAGCAGGACTGTGCTACAGGCACAACCTCGAAAGGGAGCCACGGTGCAGAGGCGCACAGTAACCAAAACTGCCTCAGGAGCAGGTTTTGTTCCTCCTTGGAATCTCTGTACCTTTCTAATTTTTTTTAAAACCTTATTAGGGGTCTTGTGAGGTTGTTCAGGTTAGACTTAAGCTTTTGGGTTCAAGGAACCCTTCTTGCTCAGATGTTGACTCTGTTTTTTAGCAATTAAACTTTATTATACAACCCAACTAGCTTATACAAGAAGGAAAAGGGTTAAAGGGACAAAAGAGTGAACCTTCAGATAGCCCTTCCACGGGTCGGGTCCTTAGGCGTCTCTCTGGCCCGCGTGCTGGTCCAGCCGGTCTGCTGTTCCCACGCTCTCTCCCCCAGCTGCCTTTGTTGTTCTCTCTTCCCCAACTGCCTGAGTCACGTGGGAAGGACCATCTCCTTTTCCTGGTGAGGGTCCATTAGAAAGACAATAGTCCAGGTGGGGTTCCCAGGTCTGCTTCCTGAATTCCAGACCCAGGATGGCTCCACTCAGTCTGTCACAAGGTATTCATGGGGTGCCCCAAGGGTAAAGCCCACCAAGACTGCTCCCACCTGTTACAAGACTTATTCTTTCCCACCCTCAGCCTCCTAAGTAGCTGGGAATACAGATATATGTCACTATGACCAGTGCTGAAAATGTCACTTTCATTCATTATTGCTATGGCGGTTGTTGTTATTATTGTTGATATGTCAGTTTAAAGAGTTACTTAAAAGGCAGTAGGGTCCCAAGTTCAAGGCCTACCCTTGCTTACATAGTGCCTCAGAGGGCCAGCCACCCAACTTAGACCTTGTCTCAAAAATTTAAAAGTAATGCCAGCCATAGTAACACATGCCTGTAATCCCACATTTGAGGAGGGGGCCACATGAGAGTCAGTATTCCAAGGTCATCCTCAGCTATATAGAGAGAAGCCTGAGGCTAGCCTGGGTTGTATGAGAGCCTGCTTACAAAGCAAACAAACTGTAGAAAGAGCTGGCAAGTTGACTCAGCAGGTGAAGGAGCCTGCTACTAACTTGGACAGTCTGAATTTGGTTCCCTGGACCCACATGATGGAAGGAGAGACACGGCTCTCACAAATTCTCCTGTGGCTTCCATATTCTCTTTTTGAACACACACAAACTGTGAAAAAAAGGTTCAAAGAAAATCTTAGGGCTATAGGTTTTGGTTCCAGAGGGAGGCTTTTTTATTATATAACTCGATGTCTGTTGAATAAATTCATAGCCATTTAAAAAATCTTATACACAGTTTTGTTTAATATTTTATGGACATTGCAAATTGACTTAATAAATTTGTATGGCCTTCCCAGGAGCCCATTTACCAACAGTCTTAAAATGTTTCCATTTTTGAAGTGGGGCACGGTGGTGCATGCCTGTAATCCCAGCGCTCGGGCAGGTAGAGGCAGGAGGATCTCTGAGTTTGAGGCTAGCTTGGTCTACAAATAAGTCCAGGACAGTTAAGGCTATACAGAGAAACCCTGTCTCAAAAAACAAAACAAAACAAAACAAAAAGGTTTGTATTTTCAGGAGATGGAGAGATGACTCAGTGATTAAGATTGTGTATTGCTCTCACAGAGGACCTGGGTTCAATTCCCAGCACCCACATGGTGGCTCACAACCATCCATAACTCCAGTTCCAAGGTATCCAATGTCCTCTTCTGACCTCCAGGGGTACAAAGTACACATGTGGTACACATTTGTACATGCAGGTAAAACATTCACAAATAAATATTTAAAGTTGGCATTTTTTAACTTAATCTACTTTTTGTTTTTGAGACAGTGTCTGAATATGTATCTCTGGTTTTCCTGGAACTTACTATGTATAGCAGACTGGCCTTGAACTCACAGAGATCTGCCTGTCTCTGCTTCCTGGGTGCTATGATTAAAGGCACATGCCACCATGCCTGGCTTATTTATTCTACTTTTGAGGGCCTATCCTACAGTAATAGAGAGGGTTGGGGGTGTGCCTCACTTGGTAGAGCATTTGCCTATCATGCACGAAGCCCTGTTTCGATTCTTATCACTGTATGAATTTTGTGTGTTGGTCTACTTTCTAATGTAATACAGACATTAAACACACAGTTGTCATTTTCTTTGTGCTTTTCATCTTAATTTTAAAAAAATTAGAAGTAGTTCAAGCACTTGTTAAGAATAAGAGAAACTTCCAGTACTTGGGGAAGCAGAGGGAGCCAGATCTCTGTGAGTTCGAGGCCAGCCTAGTCTGCAATGCAAGTTCAGGACGGCCAAGGCTACACAGAGAGAACACGTCTTAGGGGGTGGGTGGGGGCAGAATAAGAGAAATCTAGGTATACCAAACAAAAGCCAAGTCCTCACCCTACCCATATCTCCATTTCTCACACACATTTGCTCTGAGCCCTGACTCTTCCCTGTTGGTGGACATTTGTTTTCCATTGCTGTCTGCTATAAATAGAGACTATCACCGTGTTCCTAACCTATTGAAATATTTGAAGAATTCTCTCAGCTGCATCTCTCTGAACCACTTGACTCTTCAAGTATATTAATAATGCCTAGTAATAGTTTATTCAGTAAAACTGAATCGGTCGTACATTCTTCAAGTCCCGTTTCTGCGTTTTCCACTTACATTGCATAAACAGTAAAAGTAAAGATAGTATAATTCACTTGCATTAACCTTTTTGGCTTTTTGAGACAAAATCTCACACTGGCCTTTGTTTATTTTAGTTCAGATATAGACTGAGATCAGGATGGTGGTGCAGCGATACAGTGGGGCTGGAGTGAGTGTCTGGGCTGATCTCCATTTTCTCTTTCTATGTCCTGATCTGTAAGACAGGGATGGTAATAGTTATTGAAAGGCCTGCAATTTATGGCATGTGGCATGCTCACAGCCCTGTTTGGGACAGAGAAGGTACCCACCGACAAAAGAAGAGTAGCTTTGTCAGTGGTGTGGCTAGACTGCTTTGAGAGCCTTCCCTGTTAGAGGAGCTCAGTTGGCAGGGATGTGGGCACACTGGGCTCTGCCCTGAGCTGCTCCTCTACCTCCTGCTGCCTCAGATGCTGGTGCAATTTCCTTTTTCGATAGTCCTATGGGACCTCAGCCCATTTGGCCAGTATTCCAGTGTGTCCCACTGCCTGCCTTCCCCGGGACAGGTCACTGTCTGTGACCCAGTCCCTTACTAAGTCCATATCCTGGCTTCTCCTTGTCTCATTCCTACATCTCTTTCCTGCTGTGCCGTGCTGCTGTGCCACCCACCCAGGCCCTCAGGAAGGTGCAGTCCCCTAGAGGCACCTTCTTGCAGAGGCTTGTTTGGCTCCCACCCTGATACAGAGTGTTGGAAAACATATTCAGAGTTAGATTGGCTAATGTCATTCCATGATACGGCAGCCAGTCCTCCTATCCACTTACCTAACTCATCCTCATGTCTCTGTGCTCGGGCCAAAGGTGAAGCTTTGCTTATGAAACCTAGTGCTTGTGTGGGTGGCACTAGCAAATACTAGTAAGTTGTATCATTTGGAGGCAAAACTTATATTCCTCTTGTCACAGTTCTTCCCAGTGAGGCAGTATTTCAGTTGTAGACCTGTAGATAGTTATTTTGAATTATTTTTGCAACTAAACCCATCATGCTTTGACCTCTGCCTGCTTGTTGTGACTTTAGATGGTAACTTTTTATTGAAGTATGTCAGCTGTACACAAAAAATGTAAAAGCTGGCCTGGGAATGTAGTACGGGAGTGCTTGCCTAGCTAATACAACCCTTAGCAATTCATAAGCTAGGGGTGGTGGCTTCTGCCCGCGGACCTAGCATTTGGAAAGTAGAGAAGTTCAAGGTCACCCTCACCTACATTGCAAGCCCAAGGCCAGTCTGAGCTATGGAGGACCCTCTCCTACAGGGAGTGGTGTCTTCTTGTGGATGCTGGTGACACCGCTGGCTAACCTGGGTCCTAGCACTCGTTGCCTTGTAAATCGTCATATGTCTTTATAGTGGTGGCTCCTGCATGTTTCTGTGTTGTTGTTGGAGGACCTGAAGTATTCTAGGCTGAGCTTGAACTCGCTGTATGGCTGAGGTTAACTGTGAGCTCCTTGGTTCTCCAGCCTCCGTTTCCCTTTCCTGGTACTATAGGCTTTCCCCACGGCGCCTGGCTGGCCAGTCACTCCTTCCCGCTTCCCCATTCTGCCGTGTTGCTAGTTAACATCCACCTATTGGTACGCCATGCTCTCTCAGGCTCCCGCTTTGCATATGCTGTTCCCTTAGATGCTGGGTTGCACTGTTCAACACTCAGGTGTCAGCATCGCTGATGGGTGTGGCCTGCCTCCACTCACTTCTTTCTTATGTTTTGTGTTGTTTACTGGGAACTCCATGAGGACGTGAACTGAGTCACCCATCTCCCTGACTCCCAGCATATGTCTGGCACAGAGCAAACTCTGGCAGTGTGTGCTTATTGCACGGTTTGTCTGAAATATTTGGTCACCTTTTGCTTTTTTTCATTTCCTCAAAACTAAGCAGCTCTTTCAGTGTTTGTGTGCCCCCAGGCCTGTCTTGTCACCTCATACCCAGACACCAGGCCGCTGGCAGTAGTAGCACCATCCTTCTACCCCCGAATTGAAGCCTCAGCCATCCAGCCATTATTCTAGAAAGCACCCCATGCCAGGCCCTGCCATATGCATTCCCAGCTGCTTGTCTGCAGGGTCTGACCCATTGTAAGTCGATTGCGAGTCATGTTATGTCTTCTTCCTGTTACATTACCCCCTGTCTAATGCTTTGTGGCTTCTTCCTCAAGGGCATTGGTTTGCTTTATTGGTTTTTTGTTTTTGTTTTTGAGACAAGGCTTCTCTGTGTAGCCCTGGCTGTCCTGGAATTCACTCTGTAGACCAGGCTGGCCTCGAACTCACAGATACCCACCTGCCTCTGCCTCCCCAAGGCTGGGATCAAGGCATGTGCCACCACATCCGGCTGTGTGCTTGCTTTTCAAAAGGATCTTTGTGTATTACTGAATGGGGTTCACTCATCTAGTCAGTTATGTATTCATTGTGTGTGCTTCAAAAAGTGGAAGCGGTTCAGAATTAAGAAAGACTTCCTGCCCCTGAGAAATTCCCAAGACAGACGGGAGAAAGGGCAAACTGGTATTATTAGAAGACAGCAGGTGAGGCTCCTTAAAACGAGTTAAAAGGGTGGACTGGGGAGGTTGAGCAACTTTAGGCTCTGTACTTAACCTTGCTTCTGTGCCTTGCTTTCTACACCTGTGAAATATGATTTTATCATAATAAATATGTCACAAGAAAATGAGCTGAAAGTAGTTCTTTCCCAAGTCTGTTGTGATGTTTCCCTGAAGGCCTCTTTGAGTCTGGCACATTCTTGAGATAGACATTACACAATGCGTGTTACCTAGTAAGTGAGCAGTAAGCGTTAGCTGTAACGACTTTGGTTAACTCTGCTTGGGGTCCACTGGCCACTGAAGAGTGACAGGGAAAGAGATCATTTAGGAAGAATAGCCTGAGCATAGACTCGTGAGTGGAGCAGCCTGCTGTTTATAGAACTGTGGAGTAGGCAGTGTAAGTGGGAGGAAGGATGTGTGGGCACACAGGGTGACGTGAAAGAGACAAAACAGATAGTGAGGATCTTGCTAACTTTTGGAGTCTGGATTTAAGTTGATCGATGAGGTGGGACTTCAAAAGTTTGGACAGTTGATCTACCTACCTACCTACCTACCTATCTGTACAGGCTGGCCTTGAACTCAGAGATCTGCCTGCCACTGTGTCCCAAGTGCTGGAATTAAAGGTGTGTGCCACCATCACCTGGTGGCTTTGTTTTCTTAAATGAGCCAATTTTAAAAATTCATCTCTTGCTCTGAGGACCTCTTCAATAACATTCTTGGCTTGAAGTTCTTTGGTGTAGTCCTTAGCCACTACACAACTGCCACCAGCCACTTTATGAGGGTCCTCCTCTCGATCACCCCTGCAAAGGCCCACCCAGTCCTAGTTTTTTGCTGTCGTCAAATTTAATTAGTTTGATTTGGTGCTCTTCACAAATGGCCTCCACCAACTTGACATAGCTAGGCTTTTCACAACTGGGTGCGAGCAGACAAAGATGGGCTTGGCACATGTCTAAGTCTTTGGCAGCTTTGAGAAATCCACATGGTAAGCCACTGTGCATGGGAGTGTTTTTTAGTACCTCCCGTTTAAAGCAGGATAACAGCTCCAGCAGCCATGCCTTGTTTGGCCATGGCAGTGGGTTATGGGTAAAGTCCAATCTTGAATACACTTGAGCCTCTGCTGCCACGTGACATGGCAGCAGTGGGGAAAGACTGTTTTTACTTTTGAGACAGGGTCTCAGGTAGCCCAGGATGGTTTCGGCTCAGCCAAAGGTGGCCTTGAGCCCCTATGCTCCTGCTTTGCCTCTGGAGTGCTGACATTACAGGTGGCTCAGTCTTTGTAGATAAGCCACTGTCTGTTTTAGAAGAGGCAGTTGGTTGATGCTTCTGTGAAGGAGGGGCCATGTAGAAAGAGACTGCTGAACACTGGTGACAGATGAGAGCAAGAACTGACCTAAGAGGCAGACCTGTGGGCTTGGGCGCTGGTGGAAGAGGGGACGTGGAGCTGCGGTATCCAGCTGGGCTTTGATGCCACTTCTTTCCTAAGATGTCCGTGCAGGCGTTAGCGGTATAGCTCAGTGGCAGAGCACTTGCTCAGCAATGTCCTGGGCTGTAATCCATAGTACTAATAAAACAACTAATTTTGATTTAGATACTGTCCAAGGGCTGGGCGTGGTAGCAGGCATCTTTAAATCCTAGCACTCAGGAGTCAGAGGAAGGGAGATTGCTATGAGTTCAAGGCCAGCCTGTTCTACATAGTGAGTTCAGGACAGCAGGGCTATGTAGAGAGGCCATGCCTCTGAATTAATTATTTAAGAGGAAAGCAGGTTGCTTTCCTGACCCTCAGAGCACACTTTCTAAGGCATTTCTCAGTTCATTCTTCTCCCCTAGTAGCCGTTTTTTCCTCTCTTGGGTCTATAGACAGCTGTTCCAGAGAAGCAATTATCGATCCTAGGCAATTAGGGCGGGAAGGAGCTGTGTTATTTCACTCTCTGCTGTCTCCTGGGGCAGGGAGTGAGCTGAAGGTCCTGTGTTCTAGCCTCCCCACTCTGACAACACGTACACGGACCTTTCCTCTCTCCGGCTACTGGTTATGTGGGAAAGCATGTGAAATAAAAAAACTCTATCTAGCATTTCCCCACTCTGAGCCAATTTCCCAGAAATCTTTACTCAGACTTTTGGCAAGGTCAAGGAATCCTGAGCCTACTTTGCTTTGAGCACCTTTCTCATGGGTGCCACCTCCCTGGCTCAGGGGGACCTGATTATGATTCCAGGGTGTATAGCTCAGTAGGTGGGAGGAGGCCTCTCTTGGAGTCAGGACTTGGGTAGGGCCTGCTGCTGTCTCTGCTCAGTTGTCTGAGCAAGTACCTGAAGTCCAGAGCGCCTTGTCTGGCATTCCTCAGTACAGTGGGACAGCCGTGTTGCGGGAATTCTGTCCTCTGCACCCAGCCTCTTCCTCTCCCTGCTGTTTTCCTACTTACTGTTCTTCCCACCATGAATCCTTAGTCTGTAGTTTCTTGGTTTGAAGAATTGAATGTTCAGAATTCTTTTTCTATTTTCTCATTTTTAAAAAACATTTCTATTTTTTAAAGATTAACATACAAAATAATGGTTTTATCATGGCATCTCATATATATATAATACTTTATTTTCATTTATTCTACCCTCTCATATCCTACCTCTCTTCCAGATTGTTCCCCTCCTCCTTGGTTCCTTTTTTTGTTTGTTTGTTTGTTTTTTGAGACAGGCTTTCTCTGTGTAGCCTTGGCTGTCCTAGACTCGCTTTTTGATCTCACACTTATCAGAGGAAACATGAGTGTTACTGGTTTATAAGCCATAATCATTAGGAGACGTGTGTTTTGAACCATTATTTTCAACTGATTTGTTTTTTGTTTTGTTTTGTTTTGGTTTCGGTTTTTTGAGACAGGGTTTCTCTGTGTAGTCTTGGCTGTCCTGGTTTTACTCTGTAGACCAGGCTGGCCTCAAACTCACAGTGATCCACCTGCCTCTGTCTCCTGAGTGCTGGGATTAAAGGTGTGTGCCACCATGCCTGGCTCAACTGATTTCTTGGTCACTTTGGAACCTGTATTGAAACTTCTATCTTTGGTTTAAAATACCTGAAAGGGAATAGCTGCTGGTTTTTTTTTTTTTTTTTTTTTTTTTTTTCAAAAAGAAAAATCAGTGCCTTTCCTAGAACACAAATAAAACAATGTACTCTTAGCTGGACGCAGTGGCTTGGAGGACTTAGATAAGAGGCTTGTTGCAAGTTTGATGCCAGCTTAGGCTACAGAGTGAAACCAAAAAATAAAATAAAATAAAAGACCAATGATGTGTTTTTTTTTAAGATTTATTTATTATTTATACAGCATTCTGCCTGCATGTGCACCTACAGGCCAGTAGGGAACACCAGATCTCATTATAGATGGTTGTGAGCCACCATGTGGTTGCTCGGAATTGAACTTAGGACCTTTGGAAGAGCAGCCGGTGCTCTTAACCTCTGAGCCATCTCTCCAGCCCCCAGTGATGTGTTTTTATTTAGGAAAAAAAAAAAAATGTGGCTTCAAGATAGAGGCACAACAGAGTGATGAGCTGTTCTGAAGTGCAGAGGGCGAGGTCTCATAGCTCTGAATATCATGAACAATAATTGCAGGCTTAGTAACTTGATTTATTAGATGTGGATGTTAATAGTTGTTCTCTATTTGTAAATCTTTGGGCTGAGGTTTTACAAAACCTTTCTGGCTCTGAAAAATTCTTCAGAAACATGTCTGTGGCATCGCAGGTTGCTAAAGGTGGGATATTTTGACTTCCTTGGTTTCCTTTCATGGGAACTAAGCCAAGTTTTTTGGTTCTGTTTGAGTTTGCAGAGTGCCTTGCATATCAGGAAGCACTTGGCAGGCAATTGAGCTGTCAGGAGTTCTGTGTTAATATGGATTTGTTGAGTGAAATCCTGATTGACCAGGCCACACCTTTGTTTCTTTTCACAGGCAGCGTTTTCCTCAGTGCTATTTTCCTTGCCTTAGCAACATACCAGTCTCTGTACCCAGTCACCTTGTTTGCCCCCGGACTGCTTTATCTTCTCCAGGTAAGCACTTGCTGGTGCCAGTGTCCAAGTGACACTCAGTACGTGGCCTGGTCCCTTCTGGGGGGAAGGAAGGGTGTGGGCCACTAACAGCATTTGGAGCTAGGGGTGTAGCCCAGTGGTTGGGTGTTTGCCTAGCACACATGAGGCTCTGGTTCAGTTTCTAGCACCACAAAACCAAACCACACAGCTTTTAAAAAATGTAGCTGGGGTTGGGCCTTGAACCAAAGATGTCTTCTGTTAGAAAAGACTAATATGAAACAAAGGAGACTTAATGGTCACTAAGTTTTAACTGTGTCTGTCATTGCATGTGTGTAGGGACAATTCACTTACAATATTTGTAGTTAGCCAGGCATTGACAATGCATGCTTTTTAGACCAGCACGCAGGAGGCAGAGGCAGGTGGATCTACAGAGTGAGTTTCAGGGCAGCCAGAGCTGTTACACAGAGAAACCCTGTCTCGAAAACCCAACCAACCAAAAAGAAGATTTGTAGTTGGGCTCCACTAAACACTGCATTTTCTTTGTTTTATCGAATATACGTAGACCTCTTTGAGCTCATTTAAAGTTTTTATTTATTTATTTATTTATTTATTTATTTATTTACTTGTTTTTTCTAGATAAGCCTCGGCTATCCTGGGCTCGCTTTCTAGACCAGGCTGGCCTCAAAGTTTTTATTCTTAATAAGAGCACTTGCCTTGCAAGGTTCTTTTAATGATTAAACAAAATGGCAAAGTTTAAATTGCATCTGCAGTTCATTCTGCACTAATGGTAGGTAGCAACCTTTTTTGAGGCATGATCACAGCCGGCCTTACACATTACATGTGGCTGACCTCTGTACTGCTTTGGAACCCAGGCCACATTGCAACGGCAAGAACATAGTGAGTGGTCACTACTGACCACAGTGACCAAAGAATCCTGAGGGCTGACACTTATGGAGAACAGCACACATGTGAGGCACTAGACACCATCTCATTTCAACCTTAACAGCTTTATGGGGTAGGTTATATCATTAGCTACAGAGTAACTAAATAGATTTCACTTAGACACATGAATTAAAACTGGAATTTGGGGAGGCTCAGTCTCTCATCTCAGCCATGGAATGGCAGCACTAAGCTATGAGCTCAGGCAGTCCGACTCAGGAGTTTCCAACCATCCCTTTTTTCAGATTATACAGGACGCTCACCCCAAGCCTGGGGTGTAGCTTGGCGGTAGAGCACACCAGTCGACATTCACAAAGGCTCTGGGCGTGACCCCCCTACTACTCCCGTGCCCCCATAAAACAAAGCACGTGTTAAGTCAGGAGCTAGGCACTGCGTGCAGGACCCAAATGGACGGACCCAAGTCTGTTCTTAGAAGAGAAATGTTTGCTGAAGGCGTGTAGCTGGCAGCACCGGGATTCAGATGCACACGTCTGGCTCACACTCACTAAAACAGGTCATGTGTTATCATGTTATGTTACTTGGTGGTAATAGAATCATATTGATGTGTACAGTGGTAAAAGGTTAACTTATTCCTCTTTATTAGTAATATGCGTAGTAGAAATTTGGTTTTCTTCTTTTTTGTACTGAGAGTTGAATGTAGGACCATACACATGCTAGTCAAATCCTTTACCACCAAGCCAGATCCTCAACCCTTTTCCTACTTTTAAAAAAAATTTGAAAAACAATCTACTAAATTGCCTACTCACTATGTAAGGCAGACCTTCTCGGTAACTGGAATTACCTGCTTGCATTACCAGGCTGAGCTTGAAATCAATCAATCCATCCTCCTTTCCTTCCTTCCTTCTTTCCTTCCTTCTCTCTCTTTCTTTCTTTTTCCTATGTACCTTCCTTCCATCCTTTTTTATTCTTCCTTTCTCCTTCCTTCCTTCCTTCCTTCCTTCCTTCCTTCCTTCCTTTCTTTCTTTCTTGTCATATACATGTGTATATGTGTGTCCATGTGAACATCCAGAGGCTAGAGGAGGAGGTTGAGTATCTATCCTGTTCTGGCATTCTCTTCCTTATTCCCTTAAGACAGGCTCTCCACTGAACTTGGATCTAGGCTGGTAGCGAGAAAGCCCTGTGCATCCCCCTGTCTGCCCCAGGCAGTGCTAGGGTTAAGGGGTTTTTGCAGCCATGCCTGGCATTGTATGTGAGTGTGGGAATTTGAACTTGGGTCTTCACGCTTGCATCGAGAAAGTAAGTGCTCTTACTTTCCGAGCCATCTTCCTAGCCAATGGAAATTTTTTCTTCATTATTTTCTTTGTCTTTTTTGTTTTGTTTATTTTTGAGACAGGGTTTCTCTGTGTATCCTTGTTGTCCTGGGCTCACTTTAAAAAAATTTTATTTATTTATTATGTATACAGTGCTCTGCCTACATGTATTCTTGCACAGCAGAAGAGGGCACCAGATCACATTACAGATGATTGTGAGCCACCATGTGGTTGCTGGGAATTGAACTCAGGACCTTTGGAAGAGAACCCAGTACCCTCAACCTCCGAGCCATCTCTCCAGCCCTGGACTCACTTTTTAGACCAGGCTGGCCTTGAACTCACAGAGTTCCACCTGCCTCTGCCTCCCTGAGTGCTGGGATTACAGGCATGTGCCACTGTGCCCAGCTTCTTTATTATTTTCTAATTAGATCTAGAGCTGTGAAAAGTTCTATAGTAATTATATGCAAACCAGATTGTTCATCAGAAAGCTTGAGCCAGCCTGTGGCTTACAAGCAGTAACCACAGAGGAGTGACCTGTCTCCTTGTCTGCCAGCACTGGCTTTTCAGATTAGATTTATAGTTGCTAATTTAGTAGATGAATCATTATATGGTGAAGTTACTTTTTTTTTTTTTTTTTTTTTTTTTTTTGAGACAAGATTTCTCTGTGTAGCCTTGGCTGTCCTTGATTCTTTGTAGACCAGGCTGGCCTCGAACTCATAGTGATCCTCCTGCCTCTGCCTCCTCAATGCTGGGATTAAAGGCGTGTGCCACCACACTCAGCCTTGTTTTGATTTTCTTTTATGTTCTTGTTGAATTCAAGAATTTTCCACATAATGGTATGTATTTGCCGTGTGTGTGTGTGTGTGTGTGTGTGTGTGTGTGTGTGTGTGTGTGTGTGTGTGAGAGAGAGAGAGAGAGAGAGAGAGAGAGAGAGAGAGAGAGAGAGAGAGAGAGAGAGATTATGTCCAGGTGAATATGCCTATGTGTGTACATGTGGAGGCTATTGCTCTCCACATTTTTTTTTTCCTCAGAGTCACATATGGTCACTATGTAGACCAGGCTGGCCTCAAACTCACAGAAATTTGCCTGCCTCTGTGTCTCTAGTGCTGAGATTAAAGGGGCATGTCACCACACCCAGCGTCTCCTCTCCACTTTATCTTTTGGGAGTGTCTCTCACTGAACTCGAAGCTCACTGACTCAGCTAGACTAGCTGGCCAGCAAGCCCCGGGAGCCACCTGTCTCTGCCTCCTCAGAGCTGGGATTACAAGTCCATGGCCCCATGCTAGACTTTGTAGGCACACTGAGGAATCTGAACTCAGGTCTCAAGCTTGTGCCACGAGCACTTTACCCATGGAGCCAACCCTTTAGCCCGAGTACTTCCTTCCTTCTTTTCTTTATCTTCCCTCCTTCCTTCATCCTTTTCCCCCTTTTGCTTGACCCTCCCCAGCTGGGACTATACATGCATACACTCACTCCCTGCTGGACTTTCTTTCATATGCGTTCTTTATCCTTTAGGACATCTGACCCGAGGCTTGCCTCCAAGTCTAATGACCCTAGTTATATATGTCCCAGAACCCAAATGGGGAAAGAGAACCAATTTTCTGAGGTTGTCTTGTGACTCCCACATGTGCACTATAGCACATGTGTGCACATATACATACACACAAATTATAAATAAATAAATGTATTGTTAAAAATATAAAAAGAAAACTTGAGCCTGAGTATAGCAGGTTGTTAATATTTAAACTAAGTATGAAAACAAACAAACAAACAAGCAAAAATCTTAATGATAAATTTGATGATTGCATCATTTCACCTTTTTTTGCATACTTAAAAATTTTCAGAATAAGAAAAGGATACTAGGACACAGTTTTAACAAGTTGGTTTGGATACCTTTGTCTGGCTTTCTTCAGTTCCCTCCATCACAAAATAGGATAGCAGGACAATGAGATGGATCAGCTCGTAAAGCATTGCTACACAAGCCTCGTGACCCACTGAGGAAGAAGAGACCTCACTTCCTGAAGTGGTCTACTGACTTCCATATGCATACCATGACACGGGCATGCTGTGCTTATGTCTGTCTGTCTGTCTGCCTGTCTGTCTGACTCTCTCTGTCTCTCTGTCTCTGTCTCTCTCTCTCTCTCTCTCTCTCACACACACACACACACACATTAATAATAAATTTAAAATGGGGTAATGGTCCCTGCTGGCAGGGCTAATGTGTGTTGTGTATCTAAAGTACAGTTTAGTGAGAGCTCCACAGATACAGTTACTTAGTATTCACACGGCAATGACGTAGTCATGGAAAGGACAATAGTCACCAGCTTGTAAAACAAGGACTGATGAGGGAAAAGGCAAATTACTTATTTTCCTCTTTGACACAGTAGCCCTGCTTCCATTCTGCTGGTAGAGTGTCTAGAGACTGCAATATGTAGATGGTGGATAAGCTAGTGTCCCATCAGAACCGAAGGCAGAGACTTATTTTTCTGTTCTCTCATGAGACACAGACAGGATCAAAAGCAGGGATGGTGCATCTGGCTCCCTGGTGAGTCACTGGTGAAAATGATAGTTTGAGCCCATCTGGTCCCTTCCCCCAACTCTGCTCTTCTTTTGACCTTGGCCTGGAGCCTAGTTTCCAAATTAGAGAGACCTTCCAGTGTTATGATCTGATAGCATGCAGAATAAAACCGAGAGCCTGGTATATCCCGTGCCAGAGTCCACAGTGAGCATCAAGCTGAGAGCACAAGACCGAAAAGCCGAGCTGGTGCCCTTCATTGTGATGCATGCTTGTAACTCCAGCACACAGGTCACTGAGGCAGGGGGATTGTCATGAGTTTGGGACAAGCCTGATTACAGAAAGAGGTCCAGGCTAGCATGGGCTACATAGAAGAAAAAAAACAAAAAACCCAAAACCCAAAAACCATAAAAAAGAATGGGGGTGTGGAGAAAGAGAAAGCTTGAGGCTATTCCGCTGGTAGGGGGAGACGAGGAGCAGGGGTTAAAGGAGCTCCTGGCACAATCTAGGAAGTGTAACCCCTTTCTTCCTTTTCCTTTGGAATTCTTTTTTCTTTTTGTCTTTTTCCTTTCTGTCTGTCTTTCTTTCTTTCTTTCTTTCTTTCTTTCTTAGGTTAAAATCTACATGGAGGCTGGAGAGATGGCTCAATGGTTAGGCGCTCGAGTCCTAACACCCACATGGTAGCTCACAGCTGTCTGTAACTCCAGTTACAGGGTAGCCAACACCCTCACACAGACACCCATGCAATCAAAACACCAGTGCACGGAAAATAAAAATAAGCAAATCATTCAAAATCTCATGGATTTCAGAGAACATTAAAAATATGGACTGCTTCCCGAATTTGCATGTCTTCCTTGCGCAGGGGACATGCCAGTCTTCTCTGCCATGCCAGCTCTAGTCTATATGCTGCTGAAGTGATCATTTTGCTTGGAATTCTTAAAGCCTTGGACCCCCATGAGTGGTTTGAAACCCAGTTCTCTTTCAGTGACAATATCAGACACCAGGCTCTTTTGTAGGCACTGTTTTGATTTAAAAAAAAAAAAAAAATACTATCTGACCTCTTGTTTTGGATTGAAGAATATAAGTCTGTGATTTCTATGTTTTTCTGTGTCTCAGGATAGGCCATTTCGTGCTGCCTCACAAGGGAGTCAGACTCATCAGGCTTTCCCTGACCATTTGCAGTTACATCTTTCCCAGGCGTTCCTTAGGAGGGGCCCTTATTTAGAGTTTTACACTCTGCTCCATTTTCAGAAACAGAAACAGCTTTGTGTTGTTTGTTTTGCTTCCGGGAGGGTCCAGGGATGAGGCAGAAGGGCTGTTAGCGGTCTCCTTTTTATAAATAGGCAAAATACAGGGCAGCTCTTGATCATGTGTTTATAACCCACTGTTCTGAGAAAGCCTTGAACTCCTGGTCCCTCTGCTCCCTACTCAGCTCCTGCAGCCTTGTTATGTTCCATGCTAGTGAGAGACCCAGTCTCAAAAACCAAGGGACGTGAGCAGTAACTAAGGAACAACACCAAAGTTATCTACCATGTTCCATGTGCACACATGTACACACATATCTAGGTGTACACAGTCACAAAAGCACATATGTACCCATAAGTAGTGGGAAATGCAAATTTAAAATGAATTTTTAAAAATGCAGTCCTCTTCATGTATATATGCACATGTGTTTATGCTTACATGTGTTGGAGGCAAGTGTGCATGCAGGTGCACATGAACATGTGTGCACCTGCCTGTACAAATCAGAGGAGGATTTCATTGATCACTTTCCACTACATATATTGGGGCAGGCTATCTCTCTTAAACCCATAATTTGCCCGGGCGGGCGTGGTGGCGCACGCCTTTAATCCCAGCACTCGGGAGGCAGAGGCAGGCAGATCACTGTGAGTTCGAGGCCAGCCTGGTCTACAAAGTGAGTCCAGGACAGCCAAGGTTACACAGAGAAACCCTGTCTGGAAAACAAACAAACAATTAAAAAACAAAAGACAAAAACAGCCCATACTTCGCCTGCCCGCTGATCTTGTTGCAGCTTGATGCAGGTATCCCTCGTCTTCATGTTGCGAGTGCTGGGATTATAGGCGTAAGGCACCATGCCTGGCTCCCTGGGTTCTTGCTTGAAGATTCCAAGAGCATTAAAAAAAAAAAAAAAAAAAAAAAAAAGACCATTGTTTTGTTCCAACTCCCTTTAAAGACATGATTCTGATAACTGGACTTTCTCCTTTTCATATGAAGAAAATGGTTTCCATGGACATGCTTTAGAGCATTGGGAAGACAGAAATACATTTCTCTCCTTTTGGGGCTTGAGTTCAGTTCAGTGATGGAACACCGGCCTAGCATGTTCAAGCCTCTAAGGTTGGTGTCTATCCCTGATAAGACCCTCCCCTTCTCTAACAGGTCCGGATTCTATCATGAGAAGCCATCAACCAGCAACTTGAGACTTATGTTCCTAGATATTTATGTATGTTAGTAATAGTCTGACTTCTGGGATATTGCAACTACTGTTTAAATATTTTCAGGCTGAGGGTGTACATATCCATGAACCAAATCTGTCCACAGATGGGTTTACTTCATCTTAGTATTTAATTTTAGAAATAAGTTCTAAGTGGGGTTGGGGAAATAGTTCCATGGATAAAGCACTTGACACGGAAGCAGAAGGACTTAAATTTGGATCCCCAGAGCACATACAAATTCAGAGTGGGCACGGCAGCCCACGTGTGTTCCCGGCATGTGGGACCCAGGGTAAGGGAGTCCCTGCAACAAACTGGCGAGCTAGACTGGCCAAACCCTTGAGTTTGGGGCCACAGTGAAAGACCCTGCCTGAATATGATATATAAGATGGAGAGTGATAGAAGATTTCTAGGATCACTTCTGGCTTCCACAGGCACATAGGTGACCCCTACCCCTGAGGTGTAAATATGCATACACATATACCACACAAATACATTTTAAAAGTTGTATTTTTCAAAATTTACCGTAAGAACCTCCATCTCTGACTTCTTACATATGTGTATATATGTGTCTTTGTGTGCAAGTACATATGTGCACATGGGTATGGAGGCCAGAGGACAATCTCTGACATTGGTCATCAGGCACTGTCACATTTATTTGTTTTGTTTGTCTGTTTGTTTTTAAGCAGGGTCTTTCACTGGCTTAGAACCCAACAAATAGGTCAGGCTGGTTAGTCAGTGAACCCAAGAACCGCTCCTGCCTTCACCCCTCCAGTCCTGCATTACAAGCACATACACCACATCCGACATTGATTCGCGTACATGTTGGCAATCCAACTCGGGTCTTCTTTTTTTTTTTTTTTTGGTTTTTCGAGACAGGGTTTCTCTGTGTAGCCTTGGCTGTCCTGGACTTACTTTGTAGACCAGGCTGGCCTCGAACTCACAGCGATCCGCCTGCCTCTGCCTCCCGAGTGCTGGGATTAAAGGCGTGCACCACCGCGCCCAGCTCAAACTCAGGTCTTCATATGTGCAAGGCAAGTGCTTTACTGATAAAAGCCTTATATTTGCACAAATCCACCACATAAAGCATACCCTCCTAACTTGACCATAGTCCCCTCTCTGTCACACTTGTTCCCTGTCCTGCCCCTTAAGCATGTGATACGTGTTTGTGTCTATGTATGCAAGTGCTCATGGAAAGGTCTAGAAGCAAAGACTGATCAGTGAACATCCTTAGTGCCCCTCCTGTGATCTAGAGGTGCCATTTTCCCATGAAAAGAAATGAGTTTCTAGCTGGATGTAGTGTAATCCCAGAAATCAGGGAGGCAGAGGCAGGTGAATGTCTGTGAGTTCGAGGCCAGCCTGGTCTGCAAAGCAAGAAGCCAGGACAACCAAGGCTACACAGAGAGACCCTGTTTCAAGAAACAAAACAAAACAAAAAGAGTTTCTTAGAGAAGTAGTTGATTCCAGCACAGGGTCATCATAGAATGCTGTGATGCCCGATAACAAGGAACCAGCAGCTGCTGAAGTCATTCCAGAAGTCTCAAGAGTCAACCTGAAGAGTCTCCCGTTGACCAAAGACGGATTCAATAGGCTAAGAGTTACCGAGGACTGAGAAAGGAGCACAGTTGGTAGAATACCCGGCCCGGCTTTCATTCCTAATGCCCCATAAAGCAGTCAGGTATGATGGAACATGTCTGTCATCCCAGGACGGGGAGGTGGAGGTAGGAGGACCTGAAGTTCCAGGGCATTCCCTGCTAGACAGTGAGTCTGAGGCCAACCTGGGATACATGAGACCTTGTCTCCAAAACCAAAACAAAACAAGGGCCATGAGATGGCTCCTCTGGTAAAGGAGAAGGCTGATGATCTAAATTGATACCTGGACCCCACATGGTGGAAAGAGAGAACCAACTCCTGATAGTTCTCCGCTAACCTCCCTCTGTGCCACACACACAAATAAGTACATACAGGCCATTGACACAATACAGTGAATGGCTCTTGCATGACACCCAGGGTTGACCTCTGGCTTAACACGGACACACACCACCACCAACAACAAATGAATTTCAGTGTTTGAGGCGTGGTGATTCATTCCAATAATCTCAGCACTTGACAGTGCAGGAGTATTGCTGTGTTTTGTGGCCAGCCAGGCCTATGTAGCAAGAGACCGTCTCAGCATGGTATTGTGGCATACAGCTGTAATTGTAACGCTTGACAGGAGGATCATGAGCTCAGGGTCATCCTCAACTAAACAGTAAGTTGGAGTCCAGCCTGGGCTACATGAGATCCTGTCTCAAAAGAAACAAATCAAAACCAAAACCAAAACTGTGTTTCAGGTGCTGGAGAGATGGCTCAGGAGTTAAGGGCGTGTACTGCTTTTGCAGAGGCCCTGAGTTCCAGCACCTATGTTGTGGGTCACAGTTGTCTGTCCCTCTAGCTCCAGCGGGATTAAACGCCTAACCGCCTCTGGCTTCTGTGGGCACCTGCACTCACATATGAACATCCACACACAGATATAATACCTGCACATAATTAAAAATAGAATAAAATTTTTAAAAAGAAAGATTATTCAAAAACAATGAAAAGAATTACTGAGACAGGAGTATTGACATACGTTTGAGGCCAGCCTGGGTTACAAAGAGAGGCCATCCTTGGCTACATAGAGAAGCCAGCTATGGGTACAGAGTGAGTCTAAAAAAGAAAAGAATTTCACTTATGCCTTGCAGTGCAATAGGAGCAGTCCTGAAAGATTAAGTGCAACTTCAGTTTTTATAAATAGACACAGTAGACATTCTTCATCATGTTATCATTTCGTGGCTGTGTTCCCCACAGAACTTACCTTAAAAATAAAATTGCAGCTGGAATTTGCAGTTTGCTAAGGAAGAAAACATTTGGCATTCAAATGTCAACGGTAACACAGTGAAATAAGTCACTGAGAACAAGGCCCAAACAGGAACGTAGGTGTTGCTTATTTTCTGCCTCCACTTCCATCGGGCAGAGTATGGGCATTTAGTCATATCTAGTTTATAAGACTTAATTCTTTTTTTTTTTTTTTTTTTTTTTTCCTGAGACAGCCTTGCCTGTCCTGGACTCGCTTTGTAGACCAGGCTGGCCTTGAACTCACAGAGATCCACTTGCCTCTGCCTCCCGAGTGCTGGGATTAAAGGCGTGTGCCACCATGTCCGGCCCTAATTCTTTTTTAAAAATTATTCTTAAAACTTTTTGTTAATATTTACTTTTATAGCCGGGCGTGGCGGCGCACACCTGAGTAAAATTCCCAGCAACCACATGGTGGCTCACAACTGTCTGTAGCTCCAGTTCCAGAGGATGCAACACCCTTTCACAGACATACATGCAGGCAGAACACCAATGCAAATAAATAAAATTAAAAAAAAAAAAAAGAAGAAGAAGAAGAGTAGAGCTGTAATGTAAGCTTAAAGAGGTGCTCTGGGCTGGGGCGGGCTCCTTCCCTGTTTTACACTGTTTGTTTCCTGACAGTCTTGAACTCTTAAGCAGATAATAGAGTACATGTGCAATGACAATGGGAGGGAGACTTCTCCAGGGGAAACAAGAACCAGCCAGCGATGGACGGAGTAGAGGCTGGGGAGGGAGCGATGTAAATTACAACAAGGAACAGTGACACATTGAGAATGCCATAATGGGGGCTGGGTATGATGGTGCACACCTGTAATCCTAGCCCTTGGGAGAGAGGCAGGGTTGTTTCTCAGCATCCATAATTACAGTTCCAGGCCATCCAAAACTTTGCTCCGCACCAGGCATGCACATGGTCCACCTGCATACATGCAGGCAGAACACTATACAAATAAAATAATCTTTAAAAAAAGGAAAATACGGCCAGGTGCGGTGGCACAGGCCTTTAATCCCAGCACTCAAGAGGCAGGGGCAGACGGATCGCTGTGCGTTGAAGGCCAGCCTGGTCCTCAAAGTGAGTTCAGGACAGCCAAGGCTACACAGAGAAACTTTGTCTCGGAAAACTAAAAAAAGAAAAATATCACATTCTGGACTTTAAAAATAATTATAGTTTTGCCTTTTATGACTAGTTAACAAGTATCAGCCAGCATGCCTAGATCTATCCTAGAACTTGATACAGGTGAAATACAAACTTTTTTGTGTGTGCTATGCTTCTTCCAAGTAGTCTGTGAATCAGTGGTGCTTCTGCAGACATTCCTTCTTATTTAGGTGTGGCCTTACTCCTGCAGGCACACTACACCTGGCTTACTGCAGCCTCCCGTGTGTGTGTGTGTGTGTGTGTGTGTGTGTGTGTGTGTGTGTGTGTGTGTGTGTGTGTGTGTGTGTGTGTGTGTGTGTGTGAGACACAGAGCACACATGGAGGTCTGAGGACAACTTTTGAGAGTCAGTTTTCTCTTTCTCCTGTGTGGTTCTTGGCAATCAAACTCAGGTGTCAGGCTTGGCCTCTCAGTGCTTTTCTTCGCGTGAGTGCCTTCAGAAAGATAATTGGAGATTCTGCAAACCTGTTTGCTTTCAGGATTTCAGCGACACATATTTTACTTATTTTTTGAGACAGAGTCTCGCTGCGTGGCCCAGGCTGGTCTTGAACTCTTGGAATTCTCTTACCTTAGCCTCTGTCATACTGAGAGACTACACGTGTGAGCTGCTCTGTATGCCGTCTTTGTCCTTTGATTTATAGCTTCTCTTTCCTCTGAAAGGCAGAGAAATGTTGACTGAAAATATGGCCCCCACCAGTCATTTTTTTAAACAAAGTCTCAAAGTAAAAAAAAGAAATAAATATTTTCTTTGCCATTTTGTTTCATCTTTGCTTTTTGGGGGGAGAACGGGAACAAAGTCTCATCACATAGCTCTGCCTGGCTTGGAACTCACTCTACAAACCAGGCTGGCCTTGAACTCACAGGGACCTGTCTGCCTCTCGCTCCTGCGCATGCACCACCATGCCAGGCAAACATTTGCTTTGAACATATTTATTGACCACTATAGGTAGAGCCCGTGAGATGCCTTGCTGGGTTAGGAAATGGCACCTGCTGCTAAGCTGGGTCTGCTTTCTGGGACCCTCATGGTGAAAGTTGAGAGCCAGCTCCTGTAGATTGTCTCTGGCAGGGTGTGGTGGCCACACTACCAGCACTCGGGAGGCAGAGGCAGGACAAAGCAAGTTCAGGACAGCTAGGCCTACAAAACCTGTCACCTGTTTGTCTTCCCTGCCATGGCATGTGAACACCGCAGCACCACACACATAAATAAATAGAATGTAATTTATAAAGTCTTTTTTTTTTTTTTTTTTTTTTTCTTTTTACTTTGGGAAGCTATTGTGACTTTAGTGTCCATCCTTTTTCTTTGCTTGCTTGTTTGTTTGTTTATTTTGTTTTTTTTGAGACGGTTTCTCTGTGTAGTCTAGGCTGTCCTGGACTCACTTTGTAGACCAGGCTGGCCTCGAACTCACAGGGACCCACCCGCCTCTGCCTCCCGAGTGCTGGGATTAAAGGAGTGCGCCACCACGCCCAGCTGCTTGTTTGTTTTTGAGACAAGGTTTCTCCCTGTAGCCCTGATTTTCCTGGAACTCGCTCTATAAATCAGTCTGGGATTAAAAGTGTGTACCGCCACTACCTGATTTCTTTTTATTTTTTTAATTACATTTTAAAATGTATTTTTGTGGTGATTGCACACACATGCCACAGTGCGTGTAAGGTGGCAAATGGAGAACTTGTAGGACTAGATTCTCTCTTCGGTCCTGTGGATCTCAGATTTAGGGCAAGCTTGGTGGCAAATGCTCTTAACCATCAAGTCATCATGCATACCCTTCTAATATAAAGGAAATAAACTTTTATGCTTAAATTCCTACAGTATATGTATAAATAATACATATATTGTTGGATGTAATTTCAAGATAGCATAAATGTTCTTATTTTCTGTTGATGATTTGACAATTTTCTGTTGTAACCTTACATGTTTGAGATTTAGCTATGTTGACAATATATCAATGCAGTTTGTATGTCATGTGCCATTGTCCCATTGCTTTTTAGTATCTTCTTATTGGTATTTTGTGCACAATGTCTCCAGGATGCACACCTCACAGCGATCCACCTGCCTCTGCCTCCCAAGTGCTGGGATTAAAAGTATGTACCACTACACCTGGTTTGTTTTGAGTTTTTTGTTTGTTTGTTTTTTGGGTTGGGTTTTTTTTTTTTTTTTTTTTGAAACAGGGTTTCTCTGTGTAGCCCTGGCTGTCCTAGAAGAGGATGCTTGTGTTTTTGTTTTTCTTTTATCTGTTTTATGAAAATAATCATAAGCTGGGTGTGGTGGCACACCCTGTGATCCCAGCACTCTGGAGGCAAAAGCAGGTGAATCTCTGTGAGTTCGGCCAGCCTAGTCTACAGAGCAAGTCCAGGACAGCCAGGGCTACAGAAACCCTGCCTCAGAAAAACAAAAACAAAAACAAAACAAAAAAACCCCAACCAACCAAACAAACCAAAAACAAAAAAACAAAAAAGAAAAAAGAAAACAAGAAAGAAAAGAATCCTCACTAGGCAGTGGTGGTGCAAGCCTTTAATCCCAGCACTTAAAAAGCAGAGGCAGGTGAGTCTCTGAGTTCAAGACCAGCCTGGTCTATAGAGAAAGTTCCAAGATGGCTAGAGCTACACAGAGAAAGCCAGTCTCCAAAAAAACAAAAAAAGAAAAGAAATAGCAGAATTGTAAACCTATGTGTCATGGCTTGATTTTATAAGATTTTTTTCCCTGTTACTAAAATCTGATGTTTGCTATGGAAAAATGTTTATTTTGAAATTATTTTAATTTAGAAATAGGAAACATCATAGGGGGCAGAAAAGAAAAGAAAGACACAAAGTATGCAGGCAACCCTTTACTTCATGAGCTTGTCACACTCTCATTTGTTCACTAGTTCCCACGATGAGACTCAGCCACCCACAATAATGTTATTGATGGGGGTGTGGATCAGTTTCACAAAGAAGCCAATGAATCCCATAATAGCAAATCCTATTGCTGTGGCCATGGCGATCTTCTGGAATTCTTTTCCATCGGGTTTGGTGCATCTTTTAACCAGCCGAATTGAGTCCTTTACAAACTGTCGACTTGGCTCAACAAATTGCATTACCTGATCCGTGACTTTGCGGGATGGCAGCTTGAGAGAGAAGAGACACGTAGCGTAGGAGAGGGTTCTATAGGATCTTTATGCATTAGCTGGTAACCGTTTTGCCCCTGGTGCCCCTAAATACCCTGTTCTCCTCTCTCCTAGCGGCAGTACATCCCCGTGAAAGTGAAGAGCAAAGCCTTCTGGATCTTCTCTTGGGAGTACGCCCTGATGTACATAGGAAGCCTGGTGGTAATCATTTGCCTCTCCTTCTTCCTTCTCAGCTCCTGGGATTTCATCCCTGCAGTCTACGGCTTCATGTAAGTACGGACCTCACTAGAAACTTCTGGAAACTGATTTGTTTTCATTGCTCGTGATGCAGTTGGGGAGAAAACTATGCAGTGTTTACAGCAGGGACCCTCATACTCTAAGATGCCTGAGGGAGCCTGGCGTGCAGACTGCTGTCCTGTCCCTAGGGCCTTTGATTAAGTAGTTCTGAGATAGCCCAGTAGATCACAGATTCATGTCACATTGGGAGCGGGCTCTTGCTTGGGACTCTGCACTGTTTCCTTGTGGTAAATTCTAGCATAATAACTTAGTTAATTTGAGTTCTTTGTGTTTTGCCTCGGATAGACATCTATAATGTCTGGTGAATAGTTTTTCCCGGCTTTCTTTCCACCATGCCAAAAATTCTGTTCTTTTTTTTACTACTCAGGAAAGGAAATGTCATTGTCTTAAGACACAGACTTAATCTAGGCAAGCCTGGTGGCGCACTCCTGTAATTCTCGCAGTTGGAGGGTGGAGGCAGGAGGGTCAGGATCGAGAGGAATCTTTGGGGCTGGAAAGAAAGCTCAGAGGTTAAGAGCACTGGCTGATCTTCCAAAGGTCCTGAGTTCGATTCCCAGCAACCACATGATGGCTCACAATCATTCATAATGAGATCTAGTGCCTTCTTCTGTTGTGCAGATGTTACATGGAGGCAGAACACTGTAAACATAATAAGTTAATAAATCTTTAAAAAAAAAAAAGAAAAGAATCTTTGGCTATATATTAAGTTCAATTGCAGCCTGAGCTGTGTTACATAGGCCCTATTTCAATACAACACACACACACACACACACACACACACACACACACACACACACACACACACACACACACACACCCCTACTCACCTACCTATCTACCTTGGTTAGGGAACACTGTGTCTCTCCTACCCTTTTTCTCATTCATTGTCTTTTTAAAATTATGAATTAAAGTTGGGTGTGGTAGCATATGCCTTCAATCCTAGCATTTGGGAAATCTTTGTGAGTTCAGGTCCAGTCTTGTCTACATAGTGAATTTCAGGCCACTCAAGACCCTATCTCAAAAAGACAAATAATACAAAACAAAACCAAAAGCATTCAATCAAATAAACCCAATAAAATAAAAATAATAAGATTATAAACTGGAGCTGGGTGTGGTGGCGCATGCCTTTAATCCCAGCACTGGGGAGGCAGAGGCCAGCCTGTTCTACAGAGAGTCCAGGACAACCAGGGCTCTGTGTAACAAAGAAACCCTGTTTCAACAACCGCCCCCCCAAAGAAAGAATATAAACGGGGATCAGTTTCAACACTGCTTTTTTCAAATAACAAAAAATATGGTAGGAGCAGCAGATAATACTCTTGTCACTGCCCAGCCTAGTGCCCCTTGCTGTCTATTCCTTTAAAAGGCACACACACACACACAGCTCAGCCCAGTGGTAGAGTGCCTTTATAGCATTCTTGAAGTCCTGAGTTCCATCCCCAGCACTGGGGGAGAAACAGCAAAACCCAAAACCCACAAATACTTGCTTTTGTGAATGTGTGTGTGTGTGTGTGTGTGTGTGTGTGTGTGTGTGTGTGTACACTTAGGTAGCATGGACATTTTTGGAAGA
Source organism: Acomys russatus (assembly GCF_903995435.1). Lineage (NCBI taxonomy): Eukaryota > Metazoa > Chordata > Mammalia > Rodentia > Muridae > Acomys > Acomys russatus. The sequence goes on along the minus strand of NC_067140.1, from coordinate 4,620,742 downwards.
GCCAGTATTGCAGCCAATTCTTGTAAGATTTAACTAGACAAAAGTCTAAATTTTTCAAATGAGTTTTGTTGCCCTGGGGATTTTTGCACAACCTGTTGATGGCTCCTTAAGCCCTTGAAAAACTGGGTCGCAGGCTCAGACATGCTGTTTCCTGGCTCCTGCTATGAGGATGTGGAACACGATTTGGGAGGAGCAGGTTCAGAGAGCTTGTTCCTCTGGGCAGGTCTTTTGAATGCCCAAAATAGATTTTGTTTATTTAAGTCTCCTTCCTCTTGCCAGACTGGGTAGCTCCTGATTGTGAACTGGTCTGATATGGAAAAGAGGGGCTGCTCTCTTTGATTTCTAGGGTGGACTCTTTTTCACTTCAGATGCTTTTAGCTTGGCTGGTTTTTGTTTGCTTGTTGAATTTAGTATCTGGCCAAGAATGATCCTCCTACATTCACATTTGGTTTTAATGCAGTCTTGGGGATTGAACCCAGGGACTTGTGCGTGCTAGGCAAGCACTCTACCAATTGAGCTGTATCCCCAGTCCTTAGCTAGTATATATCATAGCTTCTATTTTCTGCCTCTTCAGCCCTACATTTGTAAATTATCTGTATGGGGTTATCTAGGGAGCTCTTTACACTGTGCCCTTTAGAGGGATGATGTCGTCTTTGGTCTCCTAGTACTGACCCCAGGCCTTGAGCTAAAAGCAGGGCAATGCCAACCATTTGTAACTCTGCTCTTTTCTCTCCCTGTGTTTTCTTAATTCCAGACTTTCTGTTCCAGATCTCACTCCAAACATTGGTCTTTTCTGGTACTTCTTTGCAGAGATGTTTGAGCACTTCAGTCTCTTTTTTGTCTGCGTGTTTCAGATCAACGTCTTCTTCTACACAGTCCCTTTAGCCATCAAATTAAAGTAAGTGTGAAGACCTGCTGCTAACACATCCACCCTCCGCCATGTGGCCCGCCTCCCCCTGACAGTACCTATAGACGTGTACCACCTGCCATCAGGCTTGTGGCCTTTCTGATAGGGTCAGTATTTGAGAGTCACACACAAGTACAGGTTGCAAGGAGGATCTGTTGGAGGCCTGGTCCCCTGGTCTCACCTGGAGGTGCCCGGGGCACAGAACTACTTGGTCCAGTCACCATTCGAGGCAAAAGCAGAGGTTACACTGAAGATGTAGTTGGGGAAAATGGGTCCTTGATATGCAGCCCAATTATGATTTGTCACAAGGGACTCTAGTTGGGTCATTTGGGAGGCTGGACAGGCACAACCATTAAATTTTTATTGTATGTTTTTGCAGGGGTAGGGGTGGGGGCTAAAGAGATGGCTCAGGTTAAGAGCACTGTCTGCTCTTCCAGAAGTCCTGAGTTCAGTACCCAGGAACCACATGGTGGCTCCCAGCCATCTTATAATGAGATCTGATGCTCTCTTCTGGTGCGCAGGTGCACATGCAGGCAGAGCACTGTGTACATAATAATTATATCTTAAATTTAAAATAGAATTTTTAATGATTTATTTTATGTACATTGGTGTTTTACCTACATGTATATCTGCATGAGAGTGTCAAATTCCCTGTAACTGGAATTACAGACAGTTTTGAGCTGCCATGTGGGTGTTAGGAATTGAACCCGAGTCCTCTAGAAGAGCAGCCAGTGCTCTTAACCTCTGAGCCATCTCTTCAGCCCCATGCACATCCATTTTTAATGTTCTGGTCAGTTTTCCTCAAATGGAGCTTGTTGTGTAGCTCACATATACAGTGTAAGAGATGTCATGTGCCTTTCTAGTTCTGTGAAATGGGTTGATAGCAAACTCAGCAACTTGGAGGCCAGCATTGTCTCCCTGCTGACATTCCGTTTTATAGTTGAGGAATTGTTGCTGAAAGAGATGGGACATTTCTCCTGAAGTCACATAGCTCTCAGTGCCCAGCTTTGATTCCTGAGGGGCAGGCCCAAAGCTGGTATAGATAGCAGGTAGCTATTGATGGGCACTGCCTATAAACTGGTGTACTGGTGTTTGTCTGGTGTTCCTTGCCATATCTGGGCATTTCTTGATCTCTGTAGTTTTCTGCTCTTGTACTGGGGCCTGGCCCATCCATGCCTGTGAGTAGGAAGGCAGCCTTTGCCAGCAGTACCTCTAGGGAGCACTTTTGGTTTATGTTGTGGGATCAGGAGTCTCTAGAGTGGGCCTAGTCCCTGACTAATCTTCCACTGTGTGTCTTCCCTGCCCTGCTCCAGGGAGCACCCCATCTTCTTCATGTTCATTCAGATCGCCATCATCTCCATCTTCAAGTCCTATCCAACCGTGGGGGACGTGGCCCTCTACATGGCCTTCTTCCCTGTGTGGAACCACCTCTACAGATGTGAGTATTCTGACTGTCTTCACTGGGCTGGAGTCAGGTCCACCTAACTCCTGGGTGAAACATTTGCTGGGCACCTGTTGTGCTGGTAGCACTGAGCAGGAGGAGGCAGCCTGAAGTGTGCATGTGCCCAAGCGCCCCCTGGTGCTGTGAGCACACAGATGACTGCCACTTACAGAGCACTTGACTGTGTACCCGACCATTGCTGCTCATTTGTCTTTGCATCAGCCTTTGAGGTAAGAGTCTCCTTTATACAGATAAGAGAACTGAGGTACAGAAAGACAGAGCCACTTGCTCAAGTCATGACTTCTAAGTAGGAAGACGATTGTAGCCTAGCTCTGTGAGCCTTGCCCAGTGCAGTCCAGCCTCGAGTCTGTAATGATGACCATGTCCAGTCTGTACTCCAGTAGTTGGCTACTAGTATTATACAGGGACTGAATTTCTTCTTCTCTCCTCTGTTCCAAGTTTTTTGAACTAGGGTCTCATGTTGCCCAAACTGGCCTTAAGCTCTCTATGTAGCTGAAGATGACCTTGAACCCCTGACCCTTCTACCTTCGCCTCTCAAATCAGGTGCTACAGGTGTGTACTGCCACGCATAGATTTTTTCCCCCATTGGGTGGTTATTTTTTTTTGGTCTATGACAGAGCCCAGATTGTAGCCAAGACCAGTCTGAAATCCACTATGTAGCCTGTCAAATTAGAAGCAGTCTTCCTGTCGTAGCTTCCTGAATACCGAGATTACAGAGATGCGCCATGGTGCCAGCAGAAATGAAAATTTCATTTAAATGCAAATGTAGGACGTCACATATGACCAGGCTTCCTACTGGACAATGGCCAAGCGTCCCATTGAGCAAGAGTAACTGTAGCCTTGGGCTGTAAACATCAGATTTCCTGCTTCCTACAAAGACTCCTCTCAGTTCTACCCATCTCTCTGGAGGCTCGCTTAGGGCAGATTTCCTTTGCCTCTGTGGTTCCACCATCCAGCATAGATCGTGACACAATAGAATCAGCAAATGTATATGTAGAAGGGCTTTTGAAGGCTCCCTTTGAAGGAAGCTGGCCCAGTTACCCTCCTGGCTCTCTGTCTTCCAATGGGAGGGAAACTGATACACAGCCAAGTGTCGGAAGTGAACTCCAAGTGCCAGCTTCCAAGGAAGTTAGTTCTTGTTGTTTTGGGCGTGTCTGGCTATCAACCAGGAAGTGAAACTGACCAGCTGCAAGTAGGAAATCTACCTGTAAGTGTGGCCCCAGAGTGAAGGTAAACAGCTAAGTGGGCAGGCCAAGCCCAGGCCAGGTGTCTCTTGGGCCTGGGGGAGTGGTGACCAATCCGAGCTGACTGAAGTTACCATCTGCTGCTTGTGACATCCTCATTTCACAGGCAGGAGTCACCTAGAGATGACTCATGAGGCAGTCAGGATACAGGGACATGCCTCTGTCTGTGGGAGGGTCCGGCTTCAGGTGCTGGTCTTGCCTGCTCAGAAGCGGGTTGTTTTCCTTAGCTGTCTGTCCTGCACAGAGCGTTGCCCTTTCTCAGAGGCACTGTGCGGCAGTCTCACATTGCTGCCTTTGGTAGACAGACTAGCTACAGCCTGAGTATACATCTTGCCTTTCCCAGGCAGCTGTTGGAGCCTTTCTGAGCCTCTGAATTCTCCTTTTCCATCTGACTGATGAAGAGAGTAAGTGGAGCACCCTGGGGTGTTTAAAAGGCTGAGGCAGGAAGACAGTAAGTTTGAGGTTAGCCAGGACTACATAAGGGACTTCTAGACTATGTAAGGAGAACTGTCTCAAAAATAAATGTATTTTTCATGGGTATCTTTTAAGTTTGAGAAAGAAAATAGGTGAATAGTGCTATAGTTATCACCAGTAATAATTAACAAGGAGCATCCCCTGCATATTTCTGCCATCAAAGCTTTGTGCTTAGCAGCCAGAGACATAAAAATAAATATATATCTATATATTAACATATAATTAATATGTTATATTATATATAATAATTATAACTAATAAATTTATTTAAATTTATAAATCTATATAATTTATTATTATATAATTATAATTTTTATAATATATTTATCTTGAAACAATCATAAGTTCTAGGACAGCCTGGTCTACAGAGCTAGATCCAGGATAGCCTGGGATACACAAAGAAACCTTGTCTCAAACACCCCCTTCCCCCCCCCAAAAAAAAACCAACAAAAAACCCCTTGAAATAAATAATTTTATGCCCACAGGGATGATGAGGCAGAGAAGGAGAGGGAGTTTCCAGAATCCTGGGTGACCTAATAGCATCTGTTAAGTGGAGGCTGTTACTGACCGGCTGAGCAGGGAGTTATAGGGACAGCTTGTCTGAAGTGCCTGCAGAGAGTAGGCCTGACACACTTTGCACTGTATGCACTGTTCGGGAACTAGTATTGTTCGGAGCACCTCTTTAGGACTTATTATCTATGAGTTATACTCACCTAATGTCTTTAGCCTTGGCCTTGGGACCTCTGAATAGACATTTTCTGAAGTCTTTTGTCCTAGTTGAATATAGCTAATTATTGTAGGATGTCCCATTGAAACACTAGCTGCCAGTATTGAGCTCCCTGCTCCCATCCCACCTGTTTTCTTGTATTGCCCAGTGGGGAAGAAATGATGAATAGGTCCTGCCCTGGACACGCCTTTAATCCCAGCACTCGGGAGGCCGAGTTCGAAGCCAGACTGGTCTACAGAACAAGTTCTAGGACAGCCAGGGCTACACAAAGAAACCCTGTCTACAAAAAGAAAAATAAATAAGTGAGTAAATCATTGGCTTCTACAGCCTTGGGCCAGGATGAGTCAGGCAGTTCATACTCAGGGTGTCAGAGAACAGCTGGTCCAGCCTACAGTGGTCCAGCTGCACCGCCACCTGCCACAGGGTTGGAGTTGAACATGTGCTGTTTTGTTTTGTTTCTTAACTATTGTGTAAAGGTAACGAATGTTGATTAAAATTGAAATAAATTCTAAGCGTTCTGCTGTAAGTTCCTGTGTATCTAGCATGTAATTTAAGAAAAGAAACAACTCTGACTGCTGAAGCCCCCTAATTCTTCTATACACTCCTGATGAGACCAGATATGTTAGGTGACATTTTATTTCTGAATGCCTGAAGCTTGAGAGGGAAAGGTTCTTGTCAGAAGTTCCTGGGCTTCAGAGCGGTGCTACAGATTGAGTAAGCCACGCAGTGAATGTCTGGGGAACTTGACTCCACCTGACCTAGCAGGTCTGATGAGGGGTGTAGGCCCTGGTCATCTCTGACACCTCCTGGTGCCTGGAACAAACTGTCCTGTGCCCCCGGTCCCCAGTTCCATCTGCTCTGGCGTAGGGCTTTAATCTCCCAGCCTTCCAGCCAGCAAGAGTGATAGCAGTTCTCTGCTCCTGCAAAGGTCACCACTGGCCCGAGCCCAGCTGGATACCAGTGACGGTCTCCCAAGCACAGACCGGAGGCTGCACCCACAGCCTCTTTCACTTTTGAACCCCGCTCTCTTTCCTGTCATCCCATCTAGAGCCAAGGTCAGAGAACCAGGAGTCACTTGGGCTGCCAGGTCCCACAAGTCTTATTCTAGAAATAACATATGCTCTTTTCATCCATGGGATTTATAGAAGATGAGATAGAAACACTGGGAAATGAAATCTAGATCACAGCGTGGAGCAGGAAGCTGATTGGTTCTCCTTTCTTCGGTTTGTGATCTTGCTTGATAACATCAGTCTAATAATGCTCGCTGTCAACATCGCTTTCCCGGGCGTCTTCCTGAGGTAGAGGAAGAGGCACAGGCTTCCCCGGCAGATCTCAGGAGACCTGAATCAGGGCTTTGGCCTGTCAGTGTTGGCCATCCAGAACTATGGAAATTTCAGATCAGAAAAGACAACTTTTCAGGACTCCAGGCTAGTGTCCAAATTAGGGGATTTCCTATACCACTAACATTTGAAAAACAGCTGATGGTATTGCCAGCTTTTTGTCTGTTTGTTTTGTTTTCCAAGACGGGGTTTCTCTGGGTAGCCTTGGCTATCTTGGACTTGCTTTATAGACCTGGCTGGCCTCAAACTCACAGCGATCTGCCTCTGCCCCCCAAGTGCTGGGACTAAAGTGCACCACCAAGCCTGGCTAGAATGACTCCCACCCCCCCACCCCCACCCCCCACAAGATAGGGTTTCTCTGTGTAGCCTTGGCTGTCCTGGACTCACTTTGTAGACCAAGCTGGCCCCGAACTCAGAGATCCACCTGCCTCTGCCTCCCAAATGCTGGGATTAAATGACTTTTTAAACAATAATAACAAAAGGTTACTTACCTTCTTTGTAAGGAACGGACACGATGGTGTGTATGTGGACGGTGGAGGCAGGAGGATCAGGAGGTGAAGGTCATCTTAACATCAAGTGGAAGGCCAGCTTTGGCTTCAAAAACAAAACAAACAAAATTAGTGAGTTGTATGTTGGCAACACTTAGCTTTAAAAATAACTTCAAACTACTTTGTCCTACAAAGAGGAGGGGAGGTGGGAAATGAATGAGCTGTGGCTGCAGAAATGGCTCAGTGCTTAAGAGCAGTTGTTACTGTGTTATTGCAGAGGACCTGGGTTCAATATTCAGGTGTATCATAACTGTCCATAACCCCAGTTCCAGGGAATCTGACACTGTCTTTTGACCTCCCTGGGTACCAGGCACACACATGGCCACAGACGTATATGCAAGTAAAATGCTCATATACATAAAATAAAATAAAATTATAGCCTGTTGTGACATGCACTCAACACTTGGGAGGTAGAAGCAGGGGTATCAGGAATTGAAAGTCATCTCTAGCTAGTTTGAGGCCAGCCTGTGCTACATGAGACTCTGGTGTGGGAGGGTTGGGAGGAAGAGAGATTTGTAAGTCATATAAGGAAGAGTAAATGAAGGTCACTTAAAGGGCAAAACAAACCCTGAGACAGTGTGTTTTTAGCCCATGTGGGCTGGGGCACCATGTAGACCCACTGCAGAACTCTAATGATGCTAGCCCGTGCCCTGCTCTCACCCATGCCACACTGCCATGTCGTATCCCACTGGGGAGTTTGGAGATGAGGAGACCCTGTGTCTTCATGAAATGGCCTCACTGTTATGCTGTGGAACATTCACGGAATTGCTGATTGTGGCTAGTCTTAGGCAGACAAGCCTGCAGTGGGAGGAAAGTCTCCAAATACAGACCCCAGCAGTTAATGGGCATGGGGAGCCATTGGCTGGGGTCTGCAGTTTGCCTTCTAGCATACAGTGTTTCTGGGAATGCCCCACCTTTGAGCCACATGAGCTGCTCCCTGTGTGACTGTCACAGCAAACAGAGTGAGTGCTGGGCTAACTGACCGTCTGTCTTTGCAGTCCTACGGAACATCTTCGTCCTCACCTGCATCATCGTTGTCTGCTCTCTTCTCTTCCCTGTCCTGTGGCACCTATGGATTTATGCAGGAAGTGCCAACTCTAATTTCTTTTATGCCATCACATTGACCTTCAACGTTGGGCAGGTAAGAGTTGAGGGCAGCACAGGGTCAGGGGTTCGTTTCGAGTCCCAGGCTGTCAGCAGAGGCCCTGGGTTCCCACCCTATAGTTGTGACCATGCAAGGGTGGGGGAGGGGAACACTCATTGTCACTGAGCTCACTTGGGTAGGGGCACTAGGGGAGGGGACAGTGTGAGACTGAATCTGTTGTACATGTGTTGGGCGTCATGCTGAGCGCGCTTCATACGTCCTTACAAGATCTAGAGGAGACAGTGTTCTCCAGCAGTTACAGTCCAAGGGCTGAAGCTCTTTGCTCATAGTCAGTGGAGCTAAGAAAACACATGCAGGTAAGCCCTGCTTTGGAGGCACCCCACTTTTATAGTTCTGCGTGTTGGCACTAACAGTAGGAATGCCAAGTAGAGTATGCCGAGTAGGTGGAGGGTAAGATGGCGTGTGGACTTAGAGGGCAGCAGAAGCAAGGCAGGGAGTTTGGGAATGAGATGGGTTGGCCAGTAGGTGAACAACAAACCAACAGTGTTTCATAGCCCAGGAGGCTTCAAAGCAACAGTGTAGCCAAGGATGACCTTGATCTTCTGATCTTCCTGTTCCCGATTCCCAAGGGTCCACCGTTCCTGACTTACGCGGTGCCGGGGAGAGAACCCAGAGCTTCCTGGTTCCTTGGCAAGCATTGTAACAACTGAGCTATGCCCCAAGCCCCTTTTGTTTTACTATTTTTATTTGTTTGTTTGTTTGTTTGTTTGTTTGTTTTAAGGCAGGGTTTCTGTGTAGCCTGGCTGCCCTAGGACTCACGCAGTGGACCAGGCTGGCCTTGAGCTCATAGCGATCTGCCTGTCTCTGCCTCCCAAGTCCTTCGATTAAAGCCATGCACCATCGCTGCCCAACTATTATTCTATTCTTAAAGGGATTCATAAGTCTCACTTTTTTCTTTTTTTGTCTTTTTTTGAGACAGGGTTTCTCTGTGTAGCCTCGGCTGTCCTGTGCGCACGTTGTTGACAAGGTTGGCCTTGAACTCACAGCGATCCGCCTGCCTCTGCCTCCCAAATTCTGGGATTAAAGGCGGTCCAGGACTGCCAGGGATGTTACACAGAGAAACCCTGTCTTGAAAAAACAAAAATAAGCAAGCAAAACCCAAAAAGAATGCTAGGAGAAGAGGAGTGTGGTGGCTCACGCCGGTATTCCAGCATGTAGGAGCATAAGGCAGGAGGAAGTCCAAGAGCTGGAGGCTAGCACAGGCTATCCAGTGGTGCAGGCTAGCCTAAGAGAGAGAGACATTGTCTCCAAAGAGCGGTGCAGGGAGGCTGTGGAGACAGCTCAGCTGTTAAAGCCCAAGCGTGAGAACCTGAGCTCCATCCCCAGTAATTACATTAGAGAGCCATGCTCAGCAACACCTACCACTGCATGGGGAAACGAGGCAGGGTCCCTGGAGCTTGCTGGCCAGCCCATCTAGCCAGGCTCAGGGAGAGATTCTGTCTCCAAAAATAAGGTGAAAGGTGACTGAAGAAGATGCCCAACATCAACCTCTGGTCTCCCCACCCACAGGCACACATGTCCATGTGGACACACCCCGACACAAAAGCAAAGATTGCTAGACAAACACTGTACACTAAGTACATTCCCATACAGACGTCTGTGTGTTTGTTTTAAGATGGCTTCATGGCAGTCCTGGAAAGCTTTGAAGTTGTTTCATAGGCAAGGCTGACACTGAATTCTTTTTGTTTGTTTGTTTTTGTTTTGTTTTGTTTTGGAGACAGGGTTTCTCTGTGTAGCCTCGGCTGTCCTAGGCTGTCTGTAGGCCAGGATGGCCTCAAACTCACAGAGATCCACCTGCCTCTGCCTCCTGAGTGCCGGGATTAAAGGCGTGCACCACCACGCCTGGCTTTATCTAGCATTCTTAAGACCCTGAGTTTGAGATCCAGCAGGTAGAAAGAAAAGTAGGAAAAAAAAAGGAAAATGAATATCTGCCTGGGTCCATCCCTCTCCACCCAGACTAGAAACTGGTCATTTGGTCACGTGTGGTTTAGGCTTTATACATTCACAGACAGCTGTGAGGACACACGCATGCAAGAAGAACTTTTTGGTTTGTGTGAGTCAAAAACATCCTAATCTACAAACTGTTCCTTGACTTAGTGTTTTCACATAGAACACTCACCTTGAGATAAAATTTTCAATTATTTTTCACACTGAGTCTTGTTGGGTATAGTGGCACATACCTTTAATCCCAACATTTGAGAAGCAGAGACAGATAGAGATCTGTGAGTTCAAAACCAGTCTGGTCTAACTGAGAGTTGGGGCCAGCCAGGGTTACATAGTAAAACTTTGTCTCAAAGCAAACAAGCCGGACTTGGTGGTGCATGCCTTTAATGCCAGTGCTTGGGAGGCAGAGGCAGGCAGGTCGATGTGAGTTCAAGGCCAACCTGGTCTACAAAGCAAATCCAGGACAGCCAAGACTACAAAAGAAACCCTGTCTTGACAAACAAACAAACAAAAAACAAAAACCAACCTACCAAACAAACAAACCCAAACAAGTGGAACAGGTGAGGTGTCTCAGCAGTTAAGAGTGGTGGCTGCCCTTGCAAAACACTGGGGTTTGACTCCCAGCACCCACATGGTTGCTCACAGCTCCAGGGGATCCTTCTTTGGCTTATGTGGATGCCAGTGTGCACATGGTGCATAGATAAACATGCAGGCAAAATACTCATATACATAAAATAGTAATACAAATAATTTTAAAAAATGAAACAGCCAAGGCTGGTGTCAAACCTGCTCTGTAATTGAAGATGACCTTGAACTAGTGATCCTTCTTAGTCTGCCTCCTGAAAGCAGAGATTACGGCATGTGCCGCCATGCCTCCTTTTATGCCATGCTGGGGACTGAACCCAGTTTCATGCATGCTAAACAAGCGCTCTACCAACTGTGCTCCATCCTCAGCCCCCTGAGATGAGTGTCTGTAGTGACACTGTGGTGCACTTGGCCAGGTCGCCCTTAGCTCTCGGGATCTGAGGTTGCTGTTGCTTCTTCTGCTACTTGAAGTGGAAGAGGCTTTTGTATTCTTCCACACAGTTCACATATGTATAGCAATGCTTTTAGGGTTGATTTAAGTAGTGGCATTTGCAGAATCGGAAGGCATGTGAATGTTCTATTTTTGGAAGATATTAGCAAGTTGCTATTCAGATTGTGACTGCCAGCAGAGGTCCAGATAACTATTAGGCAATCTTCATATCTGTCCTTGGCCTTCCTAGGTCTAAGCCCTGACCGTAGAGAGCTAGCTCCCTTGGCTTCAGTGGTTTTGGAGGCTGTTGACCTTGAGTTTTGGTGTTGCTGCTGTCAGCACATCGATAGATCAGTAAAAGGATGCCTCAGGAAGGAGCATTTGTTTACTAAGCTGTCACTCTAGTCATATAATTTATTGTTCTGAGCTGGATATGGTGGAATATGACTGTATTCTAATATTCTGGAGGATGAGGTATGAGGATTTCCATGAATTCAAGGCCAGCCCAGTCTATATAGGAAGACTAAAATAGAATATAAATAGAATTCAATTAAAACATACAATAAGCCAGGCGGTGGTGGCGCATGCCTCTAATCCCAGCACTTGGGAGGCAGAGGCAGGCGGACTGATGTGAGTTTGAGGCCAGCCTGGTCTACAAAGCGAGTCCAGGACAGCCAAGGCTACACAGAGAAACCCTGTCTTGAAAAAATAAAATAAAACAAAAAAAGCTATTAATCTGAGTTGACTGAAGAAAAGAGCTCCTCACCAGGAAGTGTATACTGCCCTTGTCCTTGGATCTGTGGAGCTAGTGAGTACAGATATGGAACATTTAGAATTTTAATAGTTTGGTGCCACCTTAGACCTGTCATGAACCTGTCTTGCCTTGCTATCTATTTATTATTTATTTATTATATGTATATATATATATATATATGTATATACATACATACATATGACCTGTGTGGGACCCTACCAGACACAGAACAGACTTGTGTGATACACACGTGCATGACAAGTGTGTGGCGGTCAGAGAACACCTTTTAGTAGTCAGTCCTCTCCTTTTGTCTTTTCATATCCTGGAGATTAAGCTCAGGTCACCAGGCTTACAGAGTAAGCACTTTACCTGCTGAGCCCACTCACTATCTCTTTCTTGCACCCCTCACACAATCCATTTCCTTCATAGCTGTGCTATCTGCCTCCTTGTTAGACAAATGAACTTCTAGAAGGCAGGAATCTACTTGTCTTTCCCTTCTTATAGGGTCCCGAACTACCAGATCAGTGAGTGTCACTGTCAAGGTTATTTTTATAAAATTGTGTTTGTTTCTCAGTTTCTCTCTTACTCTGGCTAGCATTAAAATAGTTGAGACTCTATTATGTTTGTTTAATAAGCTTCACAGCACAATAACTGAGCAGTTATTACTCCATTCTTAACCCTCTAAGCTAATCTGGCTTCCTCTTTGTCAAAATCCCCAAGACACTTGCACTTTGTGGCCTTCCTGATCCAGCTCCTCTGATATCTCCCGACCTCTGCCCCATGGCTGAATGCTCTACTTCCTCCTCTAACCCCTCCTCCTCTGGCTGGCAGGAAGTCCAGCCTTATTCTCTCCCCTGCTCAGCGATTGGCTGTAAGCTGCTTTATTGGCATACCAGGGGACAATTGGGGAGTAGTATTTACACAACATTGAGACAGGAGAGCCTCCAAACAGTATTGGGGGGGGGGGGCTGTACAGAAATTAGCTTTGAATTACACAATAACCTTATGCCTACATGTCACAGAGCAGCTGCTTAGAAAAGTATTTGTTGAATGAATGAATAAATATAAATGAACAAACCAAAGGCAGCCAGAGAAAACACCATGTGATTTGTGGCCAGATGTGCATAGTTGGTGGAGGAATCCATTAGGAACAAAATGACTTTCCTGTTGAGAAGCCAGAGAAAGCCAGAGGGACCAAGGGGTAACTGGATCCGTTAGCTTAGGAAGGAGAGGGGAAGGGAAGCTGGCTGTGGTGCTGATGCTTATAATCCCAGCACTTGGGAAGCAGAAGCCAGAACTCCAAACCAGCCCAATGGGAGAAGTCAAGCTAGCCTGTATATACCTTGTGTCGGGAGGGGAAAATGTGGCGGGGGGCTGCATGAAGAGGGGCACTAAGGGGGTCCGAGAGTGGGGGAGGGAAAGAAAGGTGGAGGTGAAATCTCACATCTGTCTCCACCATCTTCCCTCTGTCCAAACGCGGTCCCTTTATGTCCTCCACAGCGGAGCCCAGTCCTGCTTTCAGGTTGGCATTTCTGCTGAGATATCAGGCATTCAGGGACATACGCTCATTCCACAACCTGGTTTTTGTTTTTGTTTTTGTTTTTTTTAAGATTTATTTATTATGTATACATTGTTCTGCCTGCATGTGTGCCAGCAGGCCAGAAGAGGGCACCAGATCTCATCATAGATGGTTGTCAAAGCCATCTCTCCAGCCCCCAACAGCCTGTTCTTATGAATGCCTTTCTAGCAGGCAAAGGTATATTCCTCTGGCCGCCTCCTTTCCTCTCTAGTACAGGCAAATAAGAGCTGTTATGTGTGGAGCCGGGCGGTGATGGCGCACGCCTTTAATCCCAGCACTTGGGAGGCAGAGGCAGGCAGTTCGAGGCCAGCCCGGTCTACAAAGCGAATCCAGGACAGCCAAAATAACATAAAGAAAACCTGTCTCGAAAAACAAAACAAAACAAAACCAACACAAAACTAAACAAAACAAAAAAACAAAACAAAAGAGCTGCTCTGTGTGCCAAATGGCCACAGATTCCAAATAGGTGCCCAGAACCCAGGCCATCATTGTCAAAGTCAGCTTTATTTATATAGACTATGTAGCACATATTGACCTATTGGGTTTCATTAAAGTCCTGCTCTGCTCAGGTTGAAAAGTGTCATGGCCTATTACAGACTGAATGTATGTAGATTATGTTACCCCTGCAGGGACTCCAGTGACTAAGGCTGTTCTCTCTCTTGGGAGCCATTAAGTATTTCATCATGTAGCTCACATTGTTTGGTAATTACCATTGCCTCAGAGTCAGTGGCAGGAAATGACAATAGTAAAGCATCTATTGAGGCATGTGTGCTTGTGTGTGTGTGTGAGACAGGACATTGAAATCCACTGGGTGATTGCTTGAGGACTCCTACAGTCCCCTCACTGGTGACCTTTGGCAGGTGACATAACTTCTTTAGGTTACAGTTTCTTTGTCTCAGATTCCAGGGTGATAGCCACCACGTCACATGGTGTTTAGTGGATCTGATACTACCTGTGGGTCCTGTTGCCATCAATCCCATGCTGGCATATGAAATGTGAAGAAGAGGCACCCTTCAGATGCACACAGCAAACTCCTGGTTCAGGCCGTAAATGATGAGAGGAGACAGGCTCTCTTTCCTGTCCTCTAAAGTGTTGAGACAGTGTCTCCTGTACCCAGCCTTACCTCCACTCCTCATCTGCCTGCCTCTACCTCCCAAATGCTGGGTGTAACAAATTGATCAGTAATTTGTGTACACACACACCACAGAGAGCTTGTTTGAATTAGGCTAAAGTGTCCCAGTCACCCTAAAGAAATTTAAGAACAGAGAACACAGGGGAATCTTACTTTAAAATTATAATTAGTGGTGGCTCATGCTTAAGGAAGGTTTACAACGAGCTGGCCCCATGTGAGCTCTTTAATGTGGATCACGTGCTTGTTTGACCTTCTGGATCTTTCTCCGTGTGTTTACAAGTATCATGTGCCCATGGAGAGTTTGTGTGTATGTAAGTATGGTTCATTATGATGAAGGTATCTGACATTCTTTAAAAAAAAAAAAAATCTTGGTAATCTTCCATTACTTGAATGTGAGAGGAGCGTCCTATTTGTTTAAGTCCTGCATGAGAGAGCTCACAATGCACATGCCGCTCTCTACAGCCCTTTGGGTGAATGAGACATGGGCTCCTTCCACAGAACCCACAGTTTGGGAGAGAAGGATAAACAAGCAGGGCCCAGCAGTGGGATGGGGTCAGTGCAGTGCTGGGGGCGGGGAGCCAGGGCTGGCAGTGCTGCTGAGGGCAATGGCTTCTAAATACAGTTCTGGGGGAACATATAGGACTCCGCTGGCTTCTAGGAGGACATGAGAGAGAGAAGGGGAAAGCAGAGAAGAGCGGAGTGCTGTGTGCTGCTGCTTGTGGCTGTGCGGCTCTGGCTGTGCTTTCTGACAAAGAATGAGAACATTTCAGATTGCAGTGGTTAGTGCTCCCCAGCCCTTGGGGACCTCATTATGCTGAGGGTCAGGCTGAGCCATTAGTTTTCAAAACTAAATAGACTGGATTTAGACTCTGCAGATTGTATGCTGCCGGGAAGAGAAGAGGTTTGAGCCCAGAATCCAGTGTGGAGGAGGCTGTTGTATTCGGTGAGAGGCTGTGCTCTTGGGTGTCTTCACTTGGAAGGCAGTTGTAAGGACACAGGATGGTGTTGGACAACAATGTTTTTGAGAATTGGAAAGGGCCAGGCAAATCACAGTTGCTACCCTGGCACCAGACCACTGCTCCACCTGTGAATTCCCTGGCCTTTTCTTTGTTTGAGACAAGCTCTTATTAGCTCGCTCATGCTTGCCTCAAACTGACTAAGTGGCATAGAATGACCTTGAATTTCTGACCCTCCTACTCAGGTGCAGGGCCTGTGGCGCCACACCTCTTTCCCTGCTGCTGTTGGAAGGTGAAGCTCTGTGTACTGTCCCCCTCCCTTGCCGTGTCTGTCTGGGTGTGTGAGCGGGTGGTCCGAAGCCCCAGCTGCACTATCGGCTGCCAGCCTCCTCTGGCTTCTGCTTGCCTAGACTCTAGGCAGGTGGCCAAGGAGTCAGCAGTTTGCCAACTATGGCTGCCAGTTGACGTTCCTGAGAGGGTCAGCGTCTCCCACAGACGAGGCCTATGGAGTCATGACATGCTGAGGTGATCACACCTGTGCTTCTAGGAGGCTACCAGCTAGCAGTTGATTGGTCAAGGTGGATAGCCCAATTGACTCTGAAGTCTCAAACTTATTTTGCCCTTTCCAAAAAGAATCTGGGAGAGTAATGGAGCTACAGACCGGGAAGACCACCTCCACAGGGGTTTGTTAGGGCCGGCAGTAGCGTGCCGTGGCTGGTGCTGGTGCCAAGCCTAATAGGTGTAGGCGATGGAAAGAACAGAGTTTTGGACGTAGACAGGCAGGCCTGATGATGTAGTCTGCCTTTTCACTCACACTTGTGACCTGGTTATAAACGGGCCCCAGCCACAGGAGCTGTGAAGTTTCTAAAGGGTACTTAGCAAATGCTTATTTCTGGCTCTTTCCTGTCACATCTGTGTTGAAGCATGTTCTGGGTCTCATTTCAGTTTTGATTTTGTCCACTGTGGCCCTGGCTACCTCAAAGTCTCCACCACAGACCAGCAGTGCAGCCCCTGGGGCCTTTATAATTGCCAAGGAGAGGGAGAAAGTCTGGCCAAGCCACACCTGGAGGGTGATGCCAAAGGCTAAGGACGGGCACATGCACCATGAGTGTGAGCCCTATGCCAGCCCGGGCCTGAGGGTCCGCAGCTGGAGCAGATGCCACCCACCGTGGTCATGTAACTGAGCAAGGGGTTACTATGGGGCTGCTGCTCAAGGCATGGGGCAGAGGGAGACTGCAGAGCTGGTGTCGGCACATGAAGGCATGCGGAGCGCAGGAACCCAGGTGTGCTGCAGACACGGAAGCAGGTAGATCACAGTGAGCTCATTCAAGCCAGCCTGGTCTACACAGTGAGTTCCAGAATAGCCTGGGCCACAGAGTAAGAAAAAACAAACAACAAAAAGAGCTCCTTCAGGGGCCAGGAAGTTAGGTAAGGGAGACCCTTGCCCTGTACCCCTGCCAATACATTACTGTATTGGTGCCAGACTGTGGTAGTATATTACTTTAATCCTAGCACTCAGGAGGCAGAGGCAGGCAGATCTCTGTGAGTTCAAAGGAAACTGGTCTACCTAGCAGGTTCTAAGCCAGAGCTACATAGTGAGATCCTGTCAAAAAAAAGGGGGGGAGGGACTGTGTTGGGGATAAAAGGAGCTGTGTGTGGAAATAGAACATAAGGAAGAGGCTAGGTGATCAATCACAGAGGGGGAGCTTCCAAAAACAGTCCTCAGGGCTCTGAAGGCAGAGGGACCCCTATGTCATTGAGAAGACCACTATGGTGGGTAGTAAACCAGAGCTTATTAGTCTCAATTTTATACATGAGAAAAATGAAATTTAAGGGTCTTCCTAATTTGCGCATGCTTTTGCTGTCCCCTGTCCAACTTGCTCCTGCTCAGAAGAGGCAAAGGGGTTGTGGGTTTGCAGCTGTTGAGAGGGTGACTCCTAAGATCTCATTTTACCACTGAGCTATGCCATTAAACCCTCGTATTTTGTTGTTGTTTTGGTATGTGTGTGTGTGTGTGTGTTGTCTGTCTTTGAGACAGGGTTTCTCTCTGTAGTCCTGGTTGTCCTGCAACATGCTTTGTAGATGAGCCTGGCCTCAAACTGCAAGATTTGCCCACCTCTGCCTCCTGAGTGCTGAGATTAAAGGCGTGGGCCACCACTGCCCAACTCTCTTTGCAGTCTTTTTTTTTTTTTTTTTTTTTTTTAGTTTTTTGAGACAGGGTTTCTCTTTGTAGTCTTGGCTGTCCTGGACTCACTTTGTAGACCAGGCTGGCCTCAAACTCACAGTGATCTGCCTGTCTCTGCCTCCCGAGTGCTGGGATTACAGGCGTGCACCACCATGTCCAGCTCTCCTTGCAGTCTTAATGGAAAGCCCCAGGTGCGGGCTTCCTCTGAAGAGTCAAGCTCCATGTTAGCATTCTGTCATCTCTCTGTGGCCATGGCACCCACCCAGAACTGAGGAGACTCAAGACTGTCCACATGAGTTAGGCCCGTTCCTGTACTTCATGACACAAACTTTGGCACACTGAACACCTACACGCCCATTATAGAGACCCTAGCGGTAACCCTCTGCAGTGTTTGCTTGGTACAAAAGCTATCTCTTAAGCCATCTTTTATTTATTCCACTGTTGTTTTTAATTACTATTTTATTTTCTGAGCAGACTCTCATGTAGATTAGTTATCTTCCAGGTACTTCAACAACATGCCCTGCTCCCCACCCCACCTCCTTTTTAAAAGAACATTTAGTTTGTTGGGGTGGGCACGACATGCCACAGCACACATGTGCTCCACCATGTGGGTTCTGGGGATGAACTCAGGTCAGCAGGCTTGGCATCCGAGCCCTCTGAGCCATCTCACCAAATCATCCTGGATTTTTATTTCAGCTGGGTGTGGTGTGGCAAAGTGGTGGTCACTTTGTAGACCAGGCTGGCCTCCAACTCAGAGATCCGCCTGCCTCTGCCTCCTGAGTGCTGGGATTAAAGGCGTGCGCCACCATGCCTGGCTGCTCTGCATCTCTTATCTTTGTTCCTCATAACCTTGACAGGTTTAAGAAACACTGGGCAAGGCCCAGCATGGTGGCACGCCTTTAATCCCAGTACTGGGGAGGCAGAGACAGGCGGATCTCTGAGTTCAAGGCCAGCCTGGTCTACAAAGCAGTCGAGGACAGCCAAGGCTACACAGAGAAATCCTGTCTCGAGAAACCAAAAACTAAACAAACACACAGAAACACACTGGACAGCTCCTAAGTTATGTTGGTCTCAGGTTTGTCATTAGACTGAGACTTGTTATTTTCATTCATTTCTTTTTAAATAATCCCAGGGTTCTGGAGAAATGCCTCAGCAGTTAAGATCACTTGATTCTCTTGCAGAAGACCCAAGTTTGACTCTCAGCACCCCCATGGTGACTCACAACCTCCACAGCCCTAACAGGGACATACACTGTGTGCATACACGCAGGCAGGCAAAACATAGAGTAAAATAAATTTTTAAAAAATTAAAAACCGAGAGAAAGAGAGAGAGGGAGAGGGAGAATATCCCCAGACTAAGTTCTCTTGTCAGTATCTTTTCATAACGTGCCAGCCGTATGATTTCAGTTAGCTGATGCTAACTCTACACACTTGGTTTAGTTTGGGAGTTTGCTTTGAAATACAGAATTGCTGTAGCCTAGGCTGACCTGGAACTTAGAGTAATCAGTCAGGCCTAAGGCCTTTAATCCCAGCACTCAGTGCTGGTAAATCTGAGTTTTAGGCAAGTTTGGTCTACATAGAGAGTTCCAGCACAGCCAGTACTACACAGAGAAACCCTGTTTCAAAAAATAATAAGTAAGTAAAACATACGGTATGCCATCACCACTCTGGACAAAGTCACTGCTATCACCTAAACAGTACCAAAACCACTTCCCAGGGCTCCCAGCTTTCAAACCCTCTCCTGCGCCAGGCGGCCAGAGGGAGCTTTTCAAACCACAAATCTGATCATGTTACTACTTGACTTGAGTTCTCCCAAAGGCTTCTCGTGCTTCAGACCCTTAGAGCTCCATGGCCCTGCACCCTGTCCTGCCACACATCACGTCATTTCCCTGTGCTTCCTCTCTCTCTCACCACAGGGTCTTTGCTGTTTCCTGTGCCTGCGACATTTTCATCTACTCAGTCTGTGTCTGTCCTTCACCTGCCCCAGATTAGACCCTGACTCGTCAACCTCTCTGCTGATACACTTATTCAAACTGCAACTTGACATTTAACCATGTGACTGACTCATGATGGACCCTGAGTGATCCTGCCACTGTGGCATTTGCCTGACCCAATTCAAACTAACCCCAAATCAAAAGGGCCAACATCTCAGCTCACAGTGACTGAGGGCTTTGTCTCACATGCACACTTGAGGCCACAGTCCACGACCCTGTTTTAGCCCAACTTACCCAACACTGGAGTAACTGGAGCTGGCAGGGCACTGCCCACCTCACCAAAGGAGGGCAGGCTCCCTATAGAGCCACCACAGTTCTCACATGGCGGGTACTTAGTGATAGAGTGGACAGATCAGAGGTTGAGCTCAGCTGGGATCCGGGTCTTCAGAGCCCTGTCCTGGGTAGCTGTACGATTTTCTGAAGGTAAAAGAGCAGCTAAGAACCTTGGAGAGGCCAGAAACACTGATAGTCTCTGGACACATTCTAGCCGTTCACTGGTAGGCTAATGATCTATTTTACAAATAGGGAAATTGAGGCGGAGGCATTCAGTTAGTTGGACCAAAGCCACACCTGGAGGTCTGGACTATTGTGTCTGCACCCTTGAGTGTATGATGTGCCAAGGGACCAGTCCACAAAAGAGCTCTGTAATATATAAGCCGGGTTGAGGCCGCAGTTATTGACCTTGAGC
This sequence comes from Acomys russatus, assembly GCF_903995435.1. NCBI lineage: Eukaryota > Metazoa > Chordata > Mammalia > Rodentia > Muridae > Acomys > Acomys russatus. The sequence goes on along the minus strand of NC_067140.1, from coordinate 4,600,629 downwards.
CCTGGGGTTTTCTCACCCAGGCCCTAGGATGTTCTGTCTAGGAAAGGGAAGCCCAGTCCTTGTGCCAGGTTAGGTGAGGGGCAAGTGCAAATTCAGAATTCATCACACAGTGATGCACTGTCTAGGTCAAAGGAAGACAAATCAAACTAGCCACATCTGGAATAAACACTTGTCTTTTTTTTTTTTTTTTTAATCACGTTAATGTTGGCAATAGCTGGGCAGACGTTGCTCACACCACCATCAATCCCAGTGCTAGGGGACAGAGGCCGTCAGAGCTCTGAGGCTGAGACCTGCCTTCCACATGCTGAGATTAAAGGTGTACACCACCACCGCCCAACAAATTGTGTGTTTCAATGCAGAATTCCTGGGCTGTGTGTGGGGGGAAATATTAGGCAATTCTGTGTCCTGAGGTCTTGGATAGAAGGTTTACTAGGGAAGGGTGTGGTGGCGCACGCCTTTAATCCCCAGCACTTGAGAGGCAGGTGGATTGACCTGAGTTCGAGGCCAGCCTGGTCTACAAAGGGAGTCCAGGACAGCCAAAGCTACAGAGAAACCCTGTCTCAAAAAACAAACAAAAGGTGGTTTACTAGGGAAGGCTAGGTGGGGAGGGCCTATGGGCAGAAGCAAGGCATGTGCACCACTGTGGGCAAGAACACCGGTCTAGATTCTCAAGGATGGAGGTGTAAACCAGGAGTAGGGAGAGAAGATAGAATACAGACAGCTGCCAGTAAGGTCTTTCAGGGCTACACATGTGCCAAGAGGGAAGGACGTCTCTGGACAGGCTTATAGACTGGGAGATGCCAGGCAGGAACTAGCCTGCCTGTTTAACCCAACAAAGGGCAGTGTTCTGTAAGGTCCCTGTGACTTCTCATGCTCTGTCTTCCCCTGCCAGATCCTGCTCATCTCTGACTACTTCTATGCCTTCCTACGACGGGAGTATTACCTCACACACGGCCTCTACTTGACTGCCAAGGACGGCACAGAGGCCATGCTAGTGCTCAAGTAGCCCTGGCTGGCACAGAGCTGCATGGACACGAGGGGGAAGGGACAGAGCCGGGCCAGGTCCCTCACCAGGAGCCGCCACCAGGCATGTCCTCAGGCAGAAGATGTTCAAGTCCAGGGCTACAAATCTCTGGCACCAAAGGGGACTCATAGCTGGCAACAAGGCTCACGGGGAGACGCTGGGAGCACCCCACTTGGACCCCCACTTTGTGACTGTGCACAGACTGGAGGGGGAAGCAGCAGGTGAGCAAGGCTTCATAGGCTGTGGCTACTTAATAAATGTGGTGTTTTTTGTTTTTTTAAAAATCTTGTTCTCATGACATCTCCTGAATTGAGGTAAGTTTGGCCCCAACTACTGCATGGTATCAGTACTAAGGGTTTCTAGGAACCCAAAGCCCACAAAATACAAGTTTGTGTGTCCTTGACTATGTGGACACAGTCACCTAGCAGCCCCCCCTATGCCCAAACAAGCAGCTGGAGGCAAAGGGCCAGGCAGGCCTGAGCAATCTTTATTCTGCAGAGGAAATGACCACAGATCCATACACTGTGACAAAACAAGGGGAGCCAGCCTTTCAGGGGTGGGCAGGTCCTGGCAGGAGGCAAAGCCTCAGGTAGATGAGGGACAAGATGGGCAGACAGGCAAGGGCCTAAAACAATGACAAACCACATAGAGCAGGGTGCTGCTCCCCACTCCCAAACCCAGCCAGCACCCAAAGGAACAACCATGACATGACTGGCCCAGGACCCACCCAGGACATGGTAGGCTGGCTGATGGCCCCTACCTGGAAGAATGGGGGGAGGGGATGTCACATCTCTGCTTAACCCACTGGGGACTGAAATAGTTTAGGAGCCAGGACCTCTCGGGGAGAGCCTGACCAGAACTCCCAACCACCCCTAACCCCTACTCTTGACTCAAACCGAAGGTTTCTTGGGAGGCATAGACCATGTAGAGGAATCCGTCCTCATCCTTCTCCTGTTCATAGATGTCAGCGATGGGCGTGGACACGCTCACCATGCTGTGCTGGTTCACCAGCAGGAAGAAGGCCTGCGTGGGGTTCAGCTGCAGGCGGCGCCTGTGGAGGCAGGAGGGCATGCCAAGTGAGGAGGCCTTCCCCAAATGATCTTTAATGGTTCATCACAGCCCGGCCTAGAGGTTCTCACCTCTTTACTGAAGCTCAACCCAACCCCGACCTTGACCTTTCCCAGCCTCCTAGAACAGGGGTCCCATATCTTGTCACCTCGCCCCATGCCACCCTAGAAGGGAGCCTGCCGCCTGCCCCCTGCCCCACCCAAGGCCTGTAGGAGGCTGCCCACGCACCGGATGATCTTGACCAACTCGCTCATGTTAACATGGTCTGGGACCAGAAACTTGGTCTTGTCCAGGACAGGCAGCTGCTTCTCACCCTTGTACCGCTCGATGATCACCTGAGAGTGGAGTGGGTGGGGGACTCGTAAGTCAGGGGCGTGGCCGGGCAGGGCGTGGCGGGGGGGGGGCGCTAAAGACTCACCGGGATCTTGCTCGGGTGCTGGTCGCGGATCTGCTGCACCTCCTTACAGCGGTCGGCTGCGGACAGCGCTCTGAGTGAGGCCCAGCGGTGCTGAAGCCTCCCGCGACTCCGCCTCGCCGTCCCCGAGGGGCGGCTCCGGGCCCGCCCCGCCCCAGCGCCCGCCCCCGGGGCCGCCGGCCTCACCGCCCTCCACCCGGGGACGCGGTAGAGGCGGGCGACCCTGCCAGGCCTTGAGGCCTCCCCACCCGGGGTCCGGACGGCCGGTGCCTGACGTCATGGGGCTGACGTCACCTGCGGCAATCGGGGTCGACAGGCACCCCCCATCCCTCAGTCCCCACTGTCATTTCGCCCCCAGGGCCTCACCGAAGCTGCGCCGCTGCTTGAAAGGCCGGTCGGAGGGCATGGCGCGGGCCCTGCGGGGCGCGCAGCCGGGGCTCCGGGGCGCACGGCTCAGGGATGTAGCTGCGGTTCGGCGCGCCGGGGGCTCCGGGGCTCGAGCTCAAGGGCTGCGGGGCTCGCGCTGAGCCTGGCGGTGGCGGCTGCGGGAGATAACTCGCCTGGGTGACGTCAGGTCACAACATTCCTTAAAGGGGAGGCCGGCGCGCCGCTCCCATTGGGCCGACGGAAAACCCGCCTGCCCGGACTGTGACGCCACGGCGCAGACAGCTTGGATTCCCGGCGCAGGTCGCGAGGGGGCGGGGCTCCAGGGCGCGTCACAGCTTTGTGACGTCACGGGCGCCGAGTTTGTCTCTTGGCCCCTCAGACTGAGGGGAAGCCAAGCAGTCGTTGCCTCCCAGGCGTCTCTACACTGCGGACCAGATCCTGGACAGAATTCAGATCCTTCACAGAATTCAGCATTAGAAGACTAAGGTGGAGCGGGGCGGGCGGGACGGGGGGAGGCGGGGAGGGTGGAGCACCGAGGCTTTTACATTTATGTACGTGTAAACGAGTGTGCGAGTCAGAGGATGGCGTCGGATTTCCTTAGGCTGGAGTTCCTCTCGGTGCTGGGAACCTAACTGCGGTCCTCTGTAATAACAGCAAAGTGCTCTTAACTGCCGAGCCATCGCTCCAGCCCCTCACCCAGGCTTTAAAAGAATTCTAGAACAGCCATAGAAAGCATAGTCTTCCAGTGTGAGGTTAATAAGCAATTTAGATAAAGCAGGAGAGAAAAATCATTGAACGGGAGGATGTAACCGAAGGAGTTAACCTGGCGATGGAGAACACTCAGAACTGACAACACACGAAGTGAGAATTCACAGGTGGAGCCCCTAGTAGGATAGAAACACGTTTGGTCTGGGAATGTTACTCAGGATAGAATACTTGCTTAGCACGCGTGAGGCTTAAGTTCAGTGGGGGAGGGGGCGGTATAAGGGGGGCACACACGGACACGGAGAAGCAGCTCCGGAAGAACTTTTTTAATTGATTGAAAACCAGGATTAATGCCAGTTGTAGCTGGCTCACACTTGTAATCCTAGCTCTCTGGGAGCTTGAGGCAAGAGGATGTGCCAGAGTTGAGGGAAGGGAAAAAAAGCATAAAATAAAAAGAATTTTTAAAAAGGCCATTGCTTGAAAAAAAATTAAAGAATGTACTTCAGAAACAACAAAAGGAAGAAACTGGATGGAAAATGGTGAGCAAATTAACGGATACATGTGTAATCAACCTAAACAAGTAATGTGGATATAAATAGTAGTGACTGTGTGGTGCAGAAGAGACAAGTTCAGGTCGCAAGAATTCCTGAGGAGAAGGCAGTGGAGCTACGCGTGCCTTGAGGCTGGGGAGTGATGGTACACTCCTTAAGCCCACCACTGTGTAGGCAGAGGCAGGTTGATCTCTTGAGTTCAAGGCCAGCCTGATCTAGATGGTGATGTTTGGGGGGAGGGGTTGTTTTGTTTTTTAAATGCTCTAGGGGGCTGGATTTCTTTGGAGAGATTTGATTGTTGTCTGCTTGGTCAGATATATGTTTCAGTGGATAAGAGCACTTGCCCTCAAACGTGAGGACCTGCACTCAATTTCCAGGATATGTTAGCTCAAAGAGGCTGCCCCCGCAGAGGAGATGGACCAGCCGTGTACACCATCTAGCACCTTCTCTAAGATGTTAACATGCCTAGTACGTGGCAACCCCACATTCGGGGAGAGGATTAGTTTTCTAAATTATGCCCTTAAATGTGTGTAGTACCCTTCACTACTCTCAGACACCATCCCCTTCGAGAAAGTCTGTAAGTATAAGGATTGGCCTGGTTCTCTGCTGGTTCCAGCTCCCCTCGTGGTGGATAAGACAGAATTATTCAGTCTGACTCAGGACCTCTCTACTGAACCTGGAAAGGATTCCGTGGTGGTAGGAAAACAGCTCCTACAAGCTATCCTCTGACTTCCATGCACAGACAGCAAATAGATAAATATGTTAAAAAAAATTTTTTTTTAAAGTAAACAAGAGGGCTCATTAAGAGAATAGAAATGTAAAGTGCGGTTTGAAATACAGAAAAAGACGGGGTAGTGATGGGCACTGAAGCGCAGCAGCCAGAAGCAGATTGTGAAGGAAAGTAAGTAGGACAGTAAATAGCACAGAAGCAGAGCTGGAGGAATCTTTTATATTTGCCTATGAAAACACGAAGTGCTGAGGATGTAGCTCAGTTGGTAGAGTGCTTGCTTCCCATACAGGACGCTCTACTTTTGATCCCCAGCGTCACATACACATAGACTGGGTGTAGTTTTACATGCCTATAATCCCAAATTATCGGATTGGGCAGAAAAAGTAAGAAGGAAGGTCATAATGCTTACAGGCAGGATGAGTAGGAACAAAGTGAAATATATGTGTGAAAAGTCAAAGTAAGACCCATTTCTTTGTATGCTAAGGGAAAAATTAATAATAAAAACATAAAACCCGAGCCAGTGAGATGATCTGGATAAAGAAAGGTGCTTTCTGCCAAACCTAGCCACCTGAGCTCAATCTCTGAGTCCCATGTGGTGAGCCGGGGAAAGCCGACATCTGCAAATTGGCCTCTGACCTTCACATGGTGAGAATACAAACAGTACAAAATGAATGGTTTTTAAAAAAGACACCGACTGTACCAAATGTAATATGGAAAAGGGTGTACAAAGAAAACCAAATGAAACAGAAAATTCACACAAAGGAGACTGTAATTCAAAGGTCACTCCTTATTAAAGGACTTAAGGGTCCCTACCAAGTGAAGAATCATTCTCCAGGGAGAGAGAATTCTGAATTTCTCCCTTCTGAGTTTATGAAAGGCTGAGCTGCATGTTGTGAATGCCTATAATCCTAGTGTCTGGGAGGTAGAGGCAGGAGGGTCAAAGTTCAGGGTCAGTGTGGCCAATGTGATAATGTTTTTGGTAGGTGGGGCTTGGAGACTCACCTGGAATCCCAGAACTCTGGAGACTAAAATCAGAGGATCATTGTGACTTCAAGGCTAACCTGGCCTACAAAGCCAAACCTTGTCTCAATACATAGGACTCGCATACGCTGTTACAACAGAAAAGACTCTTGGAGTCAAGTAAGGAGCAGACAGCAGCAAGCATTTGAAGTGCAAGAGCTAAAGATTTTAGACTCTGTAGTCACGGGTGCACCCTGGTCTCCGGCAGCTGCTCAGCTCTGCGGCATCATCAGGGCAGCCTGAATGGCACAGCATACCCCAGTAAGGTTTGGTTGGCCCAATTTTTCTGCGTCTCAGAGTGGACAAACCTCATAAACAATGACACAGGAGACTGAGTGTTCCTACAGCCAATAAGGATAGCTGGAAGAAGTGGGTCAGCCATGGCCTTGAGGGAAGTGGTTATACCTGTCTGTTGTCCACTCTGCACTTGCTCTACCTGACACCTGTGTGCTGCCTTCCCTCCAGGCCTCTTACACCTTGGTCTCTGGGACAGCCCCTCCAGAACTTACAGCTTCCTCCAGTTTTCTAAGTGAACTGTCTCATGGATGCCCTAAACTTGACCAGCCAGAACAAACACAAGAACTCCCCAAATGTACTCCAAACTGCAGTGATTCATGACAGTTTGCTCCCAAGGCACATCCTCAAATCCTGGTGCTCATACTTCTGTGGTATTTCTGTAATCTGACCACACTTTGCCACCACCACTACCATATGGGCCAGAACCATCACCGTCTCAGAGACAGTGCCTCTGCCTCTGCCTCCTAAATGCTAAGTTTAAAGGCATGTGCCACCATGCCAGCCTGTGCCCTGCTTTTTAAACTCAAAATTTGTGGGAAGGACTGTCAGCTTTGTCACAGGTGAAAGCAGTCTTGGCAGGCTTTGCCCTTGGACACACCATGGATACTCCCTGAGATTAACCTTGAGATAGACTGGGTGGAACCATCCTGGGCCTAAAATTCAGGAAGCCGACCTGGGGACTCCACCTGGACTATTTTTCTAATCAACCCTCAATGAGAGGAGACCGACCTTCTCACGTGAGGCCGGCAAGCAGGTGGAGAGGAGAGACCAGCAGCAGGTTGAGACCAGGTTTGAGCGCACGTGGATTGAAAGGAGGATCAGCAAACAGGCCGGACCAGCACGTAGGCCAAAGACACCTAGGGACCCGTCCCATGAACCAGATACCGGCAAGTTCAATCTTTTTTCCCTTTAACCTTTTTTCCCTCTGTGTAAGCTAGTTGGGTTGTATAATAAAGTTTAATTGTTAAAAAACAGAGCCTACAAGCCAGGCGTGGTGGCGCACGCCTTTAATCCCAGCACTCGGGAGGCAGAGGCAGGCGGATCGCTGTGAGTTCAAAGCCAGCCTGGTCTACAAAGTGAGTCCAGGATGGCCAAGGCTACACAGAGAAACCCTGTCTCGAAAAAAAAAAAAAAAAAAAAAAAAAAAACCAGAGCCTACAAAAAGTTTTTGTGGGTTACCTGCTTATATGAATTGCAGTCATCACTCAAGCTCAGGTCATTTCTTGTTTTTGTCTTCTTGTTTGGTGTGCTGTGTCCGTGTCATTCCCAGCCCCCGCCCCCCACGCAGACAGGGTCTCTCTGTGAAACAATCCTGGCTGTCCTGGTCTCACTTTGTAGACCAGTCTGTCTTCAAACTCACAGAGATCTGCCTGGCTCTGCCTCCTGGGTACTGGAATTAAAGGCGTGCACACTGTGCCTGGCTCAACTTCTTGTTTTTTCATTTTTATGTGAATATGCGTTTTACCTGCACACATGTCTGTGTACCACTTGCATGCCTGTTGCCCACAGAGGCAGGAAGAGGGCATTGGAGCTTCTGAAATTAGAGTTGCAGATGGTTGTGAGCCACCATATGGTGCTGGAAATCAAACTCAGTCCTCTGGAGGCGTAGTTAGTGCTCATAACTGCTGAGCCTTGTCTCTACCTCCCATAGATCATTTGTTTTATATTAGTACATAACTTGTGTAGCCGTCTTACTTTTTCGCTTGGGCAAATATTGAATGGAATTGCTGAGTTGTGGGGCAAGATGAGCATTTACTTTAAGACATTGCCTGGCGAGGATTTTAAATTTAATATGTTAGTGGCTCATGTCTTTATTCCTATCACTTGAGAGGTATATGTAACAAATTCGATGTAGCCTAGGCTTCCTGAATCTGTGGCCTTAAAAAAAAAAATCCAAAGAATTAATTAATTTAGTGTGCTGTGTTGTTTTACTTTTTATTTTCCCATTCCTTTCAACTAAGACACAAGCCCCCTAAGGGCAAGGTTGCTTCCTTACTCTCCCTGTTACTGCTCAGGAGTGAGCCTGGAGTCTTCCTCGTGCAGAGCAAGCTCACCACCTTCTGGTCCCGAGGTTTCTTCCTGTTTGGTTCCTGCCATATTCCAGCACATAGACAAGATGTGGCCTGTACACAGGTTGGTGCTAAGTAAACAGACTCTGAATGAGTGACTTCTTCTCTTGGGGTCTACTGTGTCACGTTCCCTGTCGTCTTTGCCCCTCCCCCCAGGTTGTGTGAGAACTGACTTTGTGGCTAGCCCAGGTGCTGGGACTCAGACAGTCAGACGATAGATGGGTGGTATCTCGCCGCGGCTGGTATGTCCTCCATTGCTCTACACCTGCCACCTCCTTGCCAACCCACAGCTCCTGGCTTGGATCTGTGAGCCTGAAAAAGGGCCAACAGCTGGGCTTTCCTAGACCTGTCAAATGAAGGTGGAGCCATCCTAGTATGGCCAGTCACTAATTGCTACTCAGTCTGTTTGTTTGTTTGTTTGTTTTTCGAGACGGTTTCTCTGTGTGGCCTTGGCCTTGGCTGTCCTGGACTCGCTTTGTAGACCAGGCTGGCCTCGAACTCACATCAATTCACCTGCCTCCGCCTCCCAAGTGCTGGGATTAAAGGGGTGCGCCACCACGCCCAGCTTGTTACACAGTCTTGAACAGGCCACATTCCCTCTCTGATCTGACAGCAGGTACCCGAGACAGATCTAGGCCCAGAGTAGCTTTGTAGCTCACTATATAACTTGAGTACTTTAGGCTCAGTTTCTTTATCTGCTTTTAGAGATTCTCAACCCCCTGTGGGGTTTACACATCACATATCCTGCATGTTAGATATCTGCATTGTGATTTGTAACAGTGGCAAAGTTATAGCTACAAAGTAGCTACGAAATAACTTTATGGTTGGGGCCACCACAACACGAGGAACTGTTTTAAAGGGTCGTAGCATTGGGAAGGTTGAGAAACCACTGTGCTAAGTAGACAGAGTGCCAGAACCTACTTTTGAGAGTGGCACTCAGGAGGACAGCACAGTGGTGAAGTGAGCAGGGATTACCTGGCTTAACTTTAGCACACCTACACTGGGGTCTCATTTACTGTACTAGTATACTGGTTTTCAGACATGGAGGACCAGAAGGACAGGGCATAAGTCATCAGGGTCATTATGTCTGAGTAGGTTACTTCCTGCTTATAAACTCCATGGAGAGTTTTCCAAAGATTTGAGGGAACTAAGACCAATTCAGGAATCCTCCAGTCCACAAATCACAGACTGCCTCACCCGCACCTCAAGCCTGCCAGCACCACCAGGGAAGTAGAGACCACGATGACCAACCTCACTGTCCACAAAGACCTTAGTCTTGATCTTTCCCTTCTGCTGGGTCTTGTTGCAAATCCCTTCTTCCCTCCAGCCAGGGGAGCACTCAGGCGTGTGTAATGCTGACCCCTAAGTGACAGGCTGCTACCTCCTGGTGATCTGTGTCCTCACTGTCTTGCCTTCACCAACACTGGCCTTCCAAACCACCCTGTGAAGCGCTCTTCCTGGGCTTTTCCACCTTACACTGTGCTCAGGTGTTCTCAGCTACCGGAGACCTGGTGTGTCCTCTGGTCCCACCTATGGGCACACCAGGTCTCCTGTAGCTGAATATGCCTATGACTCCATCCTGTGTGTGTGTGTGTGTGTGTGTGTGTGTGTGTGTGTGTGTGTGTGTGTGTGTTAGGTAACAGAACTCACAGGAGAAGGTTCTCTCCATCATGTAGGTCCTGAGGACTGAACTCTGGGGGCATGCACTTTCTGCTGACCTGTCTTGCTAGCTCCAGATCGTTTGTTGCGTGTAAAGCACTGTTTCAGTCTTCCGCAGATGAACCCTGTCCTAATTCAGACAGTTTGTGTGACCACTCACTCTCTGTCCTTTGCTCCTTGAAACAAGGTGAGGCCTTTGGAGCTCTTCTCTCCCTTCCGTTCTCGTCCTCTTGCTCTGGTGAGTTCCTTTGAAACAAGGTTTATTTTTATGAGATGGTTTCTCTATGGCTGTGGCTGCCCTGGAACTCACTCTGTAGACCAGGCTGGCCTTTAATTCACAGAGATCCGCCTGCCTCTGCCTCTTGAGTGCTGGGATTAAAGGTGTGCACACCATCACTCAGCTTTCTTCCTTTCTTTAAAAAAGAAAATTATTATGTATACAGTGTTTGCATGCATGTATACCTGCAGGCCAGAAGAGGGCACCAGATCTCATTATAGATGGTTGTGAGCCACCATGTGGTTGCTGGGAATTGAACTCAGGACCTTTGGAAGAGCAGACAGTGCTCTTAACCTCTGAGCCAGCTCTCCAGCCCTCTTCCTTTCTTTTTTAAATTGTTTAGCGGTGCCTCACTGAGTTACTCAGGTGGTGTTTGAATTTTCTCTGAAGCCTGGGCAAGCCTTGAACTACAGATGCTCCAGCCTCAGCTCCTAAGTAGATGGATTACTGATGTGAGCCCTGGGCTAGGGTAGATGACATGAAAAAGTCAGGAGGCTTAGTTGGTAAAGGCACTTGCCGCCAAGAGTTCCAGGACCTACGTGGTTAAAGGGAAGAACTGGCTCCACAGATTGTCCCCTGGCCTCCATGTTTGTGGTGGCAGTGCACCCACACACACATACGTGTATACACACAGCATTTAAATAAGTTTTAGTTTTTTGAGTTTATTTTATTTATAAAAACATTGTGCCTACATGTATGTGTGTGCACCATGTGTATGTCTAGTGACCACAGCCCATAAGACAGCGTTGGATCCCCTGGAACTGGAGTTACAGGCGTGGTTGTGAACCATCTGTGAGTGCTGGTAGTCACATTAGGGCCTTCTGGGTAAGCTAATACTCTGAACAGCAGATAAACACCAATTCTCCAACTTTCTGGGAGTTCCATAAATTTTTCTTTTTCTTTTTTTAAAGTTTACTTCTTTATTAAGTATACAGTGCCTGCATGTACACCCGCAGGCCAGAAGAGGGCACCAGATCTCACTATAGATGGTTGTGAGCCACCATGTGGTTGCTGGGAATTGAACTCAGGACCTTTGGAAGAGCAGTCAGTGCTCTCAACCTCTGAGCCATCTCTCCAGCCCCACAGATTTTCTTTTTTTAATGTTCTTTCCCCACTTTACTTTCCCCTTCTCTACCCATCCAAGTTTGTGTCAATTTTTTAATCCTTCAAGGCCAAATTTTTGATATCTAATACCATTGGATGTGTGGTCTTCTACTGGAGCATGGTCAAATTACCATTGGCAGGGTGTACACTCTAGAGAGAATTGCCTCTTCCTCCCCCAGCAGCTCACAGGTGCCCGTAGTTCCTGGCCTGCAGTGGGAGTGTGTGCTAATTCCTCTTCCTGCTGAGATCTGGTGTGACTTGGGCTTGAGCAAGGTTTGCACATGTTGCTGCAACTATCAGGAGTTTACGTGTACATCTGCCCTGCTGCATCCGAAACATGTTGTCTTTTAGTCACTCACTGTCTCAGGCTGTCACATTCTTTCCTCCACCTCTTCTGCAGTGATCCCTTAGCCTTTGCAGGGCGGGGGAGGGGGGAGTGTTATATATGGTCGCTCAGTAGGTCTGAGCATTTTACAGTCTCTGAGTCTCTGTATTACTCAACATCTGTTGCAATTAGAAGCTTGCACATTGGTCTATGGATAGACCGTAAGTCATTAGGGGTCAGTTTAATGTGTGGCAGCCTAACAGTAGTGGGTTCCCCCTAAGGCTTGTGACCTACTTAGCCATAGGTTCTTACCCAGTAATGTTGCCAAGTATTGGTTTCATCCTTTAAAGAGGGATTTAGATCAAGTCAAAAAGGGGTTGTTCTTCTCATGATGTTTGTGCCACTGTTGAACCAGTAGGTCTGTATTTCCAGGCCAGTCATTCTTGTAGCTTGAAGGATTCTTAGCTGGGTATGACTGACAATTTTTCTTCTCCAGTAACTTGCATAGCACTTTTTCTGAACTATGAAAGCCAACTAACCGGTAGGGATAAAGCTTCCAGGCTCAGACCAGCTCAGTTCTTGCCATGTTTTATGACTCAGGCATGTGCAGTCTTCAGCTACAGGCACTTACCACCTGGAGGATAACCAAGGCCAGTAGAAGTAACTCATGCCTGTCACTGGATTTCGGTTAGCCTCTGATGTCTCGGAGGGCTGCTGTTGTCCTGTTACCTGGTAACTCTATTTTAACTCTGTGTGTGTGTATGTACGTGTGTGCATGCATGCGTTTGTGTGTGGTGGTAGATTTAGGAAGCTGCTGCAGTAGTAGCTTTCTGTACGTATTTTTTCAGAAGATGGTGTTATTTATCCCTTGATCTGTTCTTGCCTCTACCTTGTCCTCCACTTCCTCACCCTAGTTTCACCCTTCCTATTCCATGATTCCTTCATACCAGTGCAGTTTATCTCCTCTCCCTTGAACACAGCACCACAGTAATTTCCTGACCTTCGTGAGTATTCCAAATGAAACGCACACATCTGAAGACTTAAAGCTAACATCACAGATGAAAGAAAATACATTTCTTTCTTGTTCTGGGTTACCTTACTCAGAATGATTGTTTCCAGCTCTATCCATTTACCTGTGAGTTTTATAATTTCATATTTTAATTAAACAATATTCTGTGTAAATGTGCCACATTTGCATGCATTCATCAGTTGATGGACATCTAGTTTGTTTCCATTTCTTGGCTGTTGTGAATAGAGCAGCATTAAACATCAATGAACAGCTATCTCTATATAGGACATGGAATCCTTTGGGCGTGTAACCAGGGGTGGTATAGCTGGATCACATAGTAGGTGTATTTCCGGCTTTTTGAGGAACTTCCATACTGATTTCCATGGTGGGTATGCCAGTTTGTTTTCCCACTAGTAGTAAGTGTTCCATTTCCCCCATATCCATGGCAGCATTTTTTTTTTTTTTTTTTTTTTTTTTTTTTTTGGTCATTTGTGTTTTGTTGTTTTGAGACAGGAGGATCTCACTATGTAGCCCTGGCTGTCCTTGAACTCATAGAGACCTACTGCTTCCTATGGAATCATGGAAGTAAAGGCCAGTCAGTGCCCTGGCTAGTCAATGTTTGTTTATTTTGTTTTAGCAATTCCCTTTGGAGTAAGATGAAATCTCAGAGAAGTCTTAGTTTATGTTTATATTTTCCTAATGGCAGAGGATGTTGAACTTAAAAAAAAAAAATTTATTATTTATACAGTATGATCCTCGAACATTTTCTTTAAAAGTGTCTCTCAGCCATTTGTATTTCATCTTCTTAGAACTCTGTTTATTCTATGTCACATTTTTTAATTGGGTTGTTTGATTTTGAGTTATTCTAGATACTAGCCCTCTTGTTGGATGGATAACTGGTAACTTTTTTCCTCATTCTATAGACTGCCTCTTCACTTGTGTAATTGTGTTCTTTGCTGTACAGAAACTTTTTAGTTTCATGAGGTCCCATTTATTAATTGTTGGTCTTAATGTCTGTGCTGTTGAGGTCCTTTCTGTTGAGGAAAAGTCCTTTCCTGCCAGGCTGTGGTCACATAAGCTGTTAATCCCAGCACTTGAGATGCAGAGGCAGGCAGTTCTCTTTGAGTTCAAGGCCAGCCTGGTCTACAGAGGGAGTTCCAGGCCAGCCAGGGCTACACAGAGAAACCCTATCTTAGGGAAAACAAAACAAAACAAACCCTTCCCTGTGCCAGGTAACTCAAGCACGTCCTTTGCTGTTTCCTGTCAGAGTCATTGTGTCAGGTCAGATGGTGAAGTCCTTGATCCATTTGGAGCTGAGTTTTGTGCAAAGTGAGAGATAAAGATGGAGTTTCATCCTTCTACATGTAGCTATCCAGTTTGACCAGCGCCATTTATTAAAGATGCATGGTGCCACAGGACTCATACTCCGGTACAGAGACAGGAGGATCTCTGTGAGTTCAAGGCTAGCCTGGTCTACATAGTGATTTCCAAGACCACATAGAGATCTTGTCTCAACCCCTATAGTTTCCAACACTAAAGATGCTGTCTCTTCAGTGTTTACTGTTGGCTTCTTTGTCAAAATTCAGGTGCCTGTAAAACTGTCCTTCATTCTCATCATTGAGTCTCTTCTGCCAGTACCATGCTGTTTTCTTTACTATAGCTGTGTAGTGTAACTTGAAACCTGGATGGTGCTATCTCCGTTGGTGGCCTGAATGAGAGTGGTCCCCACAGGGTCATATATGTGAATATCTTGTCCTTAGTTGGAACTGTGTGAGAAGATGAGGTGTGGCCTTGTGGGAGGAGGTGTGTCATTGGATGGGCTTTGAGGTTCAAGAAGACTGCTGCAGCTCCCAGTGCTCTGTGAACTCTCAGCTGTTTCTTCTTTTTGCTACCACAGACTCTGACTCTGAAACAGTAAGCCAAATTAAATGCTTTCTTCTTTAAGTTGCTTTGGTCTTGGTATTTTATCATAACAGAAAAAGTTAAGATACCTCCAACAGATTTTTTGTTGTTTGTATTGTTTTGGAGATCCAGTTTTGTTTTGTTTTCAAATGTATTTCCATGTGAAATTTAAGATTTATTTTTCAAATTCTGTGAATGTGAAGAAGTGAATTGGGGGGATGGAGAGATGGCTCAAAGGTTAAGAGCACTGGAGCACTGTCTACTCTTCCAAAGGTCCGGAGTTCAATTCACGTCAATCACGTGGTGGCTCACAACCATCTATAATGAGATCTGGTGCCCTCTTCTGGCATGCAGGTGTACATGCAGGCAAAACACTTTACGTAATAAGTAATCTTTAAAAAAAAAAGTGCATTGGAATTTTGATGGAGATTTCATTTAATCTGTAGATTACTTTGGGCAGAATGGCCATTTTCACAATATTAATCCTACCAGGCCATAAGAATGGGAGGTCTTTTCTGGTATCTCCAATTCTCTTTTTTTCTTTTTGTGTGCACGTGTGTGTTAAAGTTTTCATTATACAAGTGTTCTCCTTTGGTTAGATTTATTTCAAGGTATTGTTAGGGCAATTGTGAATAGTCTTGCTATATATTCACCATTACTGATTTTTTTGGGTTACTTTTGTGTCTTGCCACTTTGTTGATTGTTTTTATCAGCTGTAGGAGGTTTTGGCAGTCTTTAAATATAGAATTGTATGATCTACAAATATATTTTGACTTCTTGTTTGTCTCTATTTGTCTCACTGCTCTGAGTTCTGTGTTGGACAGGGGTGGCGTAATGGCATTCTGTCCTGTCCCTGGTTGTAGTGAAAATGCTTTTTAGTTATTCTCCAATGATGAGTAGGCTGTGGGCTTCTTGTGTCCCCTGTATCTGTCCTCTCACTGGATGCTGGATTTTGTCAAAGGCCTTTTCTGTGTCTAATGAGCTAATATGTGATGGATTGTTGAGTATTGATCTACATATGTTGAACTCTCCAACTTGATTATTGTAGATACTCTTTTTGATAGTTCTTGAATTCAGTTTGTAAGTATCTTATTGAGACATTCTGTATCTGTGGTCATCCATTGAGATAGTGGCCTACAGTCTTTCTCTTTTGGTTCTTTCCAGCCCGTATAGGGCATTTTCTTGATTTATGGCAGTTATCTCGCTGGCCTTTTGTTCTTTTATTATTCCTACCTCTCTGTGTGTTAATCTCCTGTAGGGCACAAGTGTCTGAGGGCTTAATCTGAAGAATTAGGATGTACTGGTCTGGGGTGGAGCCCACGCATAGGTGTGTGCTGTTTTTTGTTGGCTGTCTCATCTGCAGTGGACTGCTCTTGATGCTGTGCCAGGTAGGGCAGAGCCTCCTGGGACGGCTACCTCATAGCAGTGTGGTCTGACCACACAGGAGATGTGCAGCCCTGGCCTGGACTCACATGAGCTGCCCTCTGACCTACACGAGGCCAGCTCAAGAGTTGGTTTTCTCTTCTAACATGTAGGTTCCAGAAATCAAACTCAGGTTCAGGCTTGGTGACAAATGCTTATACCAACTGAGCTGCCAGACCCCAAACTTTTGAACTTTTTACCTCTGCCTCCTAAGTACTGGTTACTTAATTAAGCCATTTCCAGCTTGAGTGAGTGAGTGAGTGTGCATACACACATGCCACAGACATTTTTGGACTACCTTTTTGGGTTTTGTTTGGTTTTTGTTTTGTTTTTTGAAACAGGGCTTCTCTGTGTAGCTACTTAAATTTTTTTTTCAATTTTTGAGGTTATAATTACGCCATTTCTTCTCACTAAACCCTCTCATATAACTCTTCTTGCTCTCTTTCAAATTCAGTTCTCTCTCTCTCCCTCCCTCCCCCTTTTCCTCTCTGGTATTTTGAGACAGGGTTTCTCTGTGTAGCCTTGGCTGTCCTGGCCTCGAACTTACCATGATCCGCCTGCCTCTGCCTCCCGAGTGCTGGGATTAAAACTGTATACCACCACGCCGGCCTTCAGTCTCATTAATTCTGACTTAAAAAAAAAAAAAAGATTTATTGGGCTGGAGAGATGGCTCAGTGGTTAAGAGCACTGACTGCTTTTCCAGAGGTCCTGAGTTCAATTCCCAGCAACCACATGGTGGCTCACAACCATCTACAGTGCAATCTGATGCCCTCTTCTGGCCTGTGAGTGTATATGCAGGCAGAGCATTGTATACATAATAAATAAGTCTTAAAAAAAAAAAAAAAAGATTTATTACTTATACAATATTCAGCCTGCATGTGAGCCAACAGGCCAGAAGAGGGCACTAGATCTCATTACAGATGGTTGTGAGCCACCATATGGTTGCTGGGAATTGAACTCAGGACCTTTGGAAAAACAACCAGTACTCTTAACCTCTGAGCCATCTCTTCAGGCCCCTGAATCTTTTTTTTTTAATGCAGAACTTCATAAATCCCAGGTTGGCCCTTTACTTGTGCATGCCCAGTGTGTGTGTGTGTGTACTCTGGGGACTGACCCCAGGGCCTTGCACATGCCAGGTGCGTGTTCTCCTAAGTAAGTGGGTAACATGAGTCTATATGTGGAGGCCAGGAGAGGGGAGCTAGTCAGAGGTGGTTGTGAGTGTCCTTGGCGAGGACAGTATGCTCTCAGCTGCAAAGCAGTGGCCCCAGCCCGTGGACATTCGCTTGTTTCTTCAGCAGTATACTCTGCCTCAGTGTCTGACTAACTAGAACTAGAAAGCTGCGCCAGCCTTTTGTGTGTGTGCAACAAGGAACAAAAGCCAAGAATGCAATGCCAAGTGCAGGTGGTTCTCAGGGTGGTAGGCAGCCGCAAGTGTGGAGTGTGGAGCCTGAGGAGATGACCTGGTAAGGCCCCCTGCGTACAACAGTGCTAGGGGCAGGAGGCTCATCACCAAAACCAAGCTCACTGGGAAAGGCTGAGGTCAGCTACTGAGGAAGACTGTGGCAAGACAGGTTACCTATGGACCCATGTTCCAGCTGAGAGGCCCTGGGGACTACTTGTTCCCTCCCACCTGGATTACTCCCAATACCCCAGGGCTCAGGCAGTTTTAACACAATGATGTAAGGAGCTGAGGTACACCAGGTGCATTGTGGATACTCGCCAGACATCACTCTCTTCCTCTGCTCAGTGCAATGCAATACAAAGTCATTGGCAGCGCAGATGATGAAGAAAAAGGAGTCTAAGGGGTAAGAGGCCCAGGAACCAGGGCACCATCACATGCCAAGCCTTGTTCAGGAAGTGTGCCACAGGTGCTAGGAGCAGGCCCAGACACTGAAAACCTGCCAGTGACTAGAAGCCATGGGTTTGGTCAGCTGACCATGTGCTAGCATAGGAATAGGCCTGTCCTGTATAGCAAACATACAACAGCCAGGGTGGGGTTTGAAGTTATTTTTAGTTAAAGAAAAAAACGGGCTTTCCGAGGGTCACAAATTGAGCCGAAGGTCAGAAGGAAACTGGGTGTCGGCCTGGAAATGATAATTGGGCTCTCCTGGGAACTGACTGGATCATCAGGCACTCCTTGGTGGAGAGGGCAGAGCTGCCCTTCATCAATGCATGGCCTACGTGGGCTCTCAGGTGACCACCATGTGTCCACTGACATGATTAACACTTATTCTTAGGGGCATCAAATTAAGGAATGACACAGGAAGCCAAAACAGTGGCCTATTCAGTTGGATTCTGAATCACAATCAGGAAATAGTCTTTATCTGAAAGAGAGAACAAGAGAAAAACGAATCAGTAAATGTGTACCAGGAGGAAGGCGGCAGCAGCTCCCACCTACCAAGCATGCGGGCAGGAGAGCCTGAGAAGAGCGCCAGTGGCAACTCCTTTCCACAGCCAGGAGCAGGCGCGAACCCACTGTCTCCTGCCAAGTGGCTGCTGGGAAGTCTTCACTTGCAGGGCAGTGAACACGATAGCATACTCTCTTAATTTCTATTACTAAATAAGATTTGGGGGGTGGTAAGATACCCTCGTAACCCGAGTTCTTGAGAATGCACGTGGGCGTGCACGCACATGCACATTAATGTGAGATTTCAACAGCATGACTGATAGACACGTTGGTTCATCCCAGCCCACTGACTGGCCTGTTGCTGGTCCCTACAGTCTATAATACACACCCCACCCCAAAGAATAATCTGAAAGGTCACAGGAAGTCAGCTGCTGCTTTGAAGCATTTCCAGTGACACAGTCTCGCCTCAGACTCTGCATAGACGTGGAAAGGCTTCACTTACCAAGAGAACAGGACAAAGTGCATCTGTCAGGGCAAAGCTCACTGATTTTCATCTTTTTTGTGTGTGTGTGGTACTAGGGCTCAAAGCCAGGGTCTTCCAAGTGCTAGGCAAGTGCACTGAGCTATACCCTCTACCCCAAATGAATTCATTTATGGATTTTAGATGCAGTTACTTTGCTCAGCACGGCCTGCCAGTTGAAGCTTTGTGACAGTAGTCTGCAGGTCTACAGAAGTTGCCATTAAGTTCTAGGCATGTGATTGTGTCTCTAGGCCAGTGTTAGCTCTGTCATGGATAAGCTTTCTTAGGTGGCACCTCAACAAACCCCAAAACCCACTCTGGACAGGTGCTAGTGGCCTACCATCTTACTAATAACCATGACAACTAACCACTTAGGTGACAGCAGTCTGCACACACAAGTAACAAGCTAACAGCAAAGAAACAAAAACCGAGTACTGAGTTCTAAGTCCTGCAGCGGCACATCAAGTCCCCCGTGGGAGGCTTGTACATTTCACTCTGTGTGCTCACGCGCATGCTGTAGCAGGCAGGTGAAGCTCAGAAGAGGGGTTCCTGCAGGCACTTTTGGAAGTGGTTAACCTACCACGTAGATTCCAAGACTCAAGCTCAGGTGGTCAGGCCTGGCAGCAAAAGCCTTTCTTGGCCAAGTCATCTGGACAGCCAGGGATGTGGTGGGGAAGGTCATTTGTGCTGCACCAGTGAGGTTAGTAAGTGAAACTATTAAATACCTATGAAGAGCTAGATTAAGAAGCTGCAAGCAGTCTGTTCGCACTGCATGCAGGGACCACAGCCTCCCCTCCAAGTCTCAGCCGGGCCTGGTCGATGCTGGGGCTTCCCTGGGGCAATCCTCAGGCAGTCTAGCCCTACTCACAGCCCCAAACCAGAATTTCTGTATTGACTACATGAAACTGGCTACAAAGAAGTATATACTACTGATTTTCAACTGAAATACCATGTCCCAGGGGCTGGAGACAGCTTAGCAACTGGTTAAGAGCACTTACTGCTCCTGCAGAGGACCTGCAGTTAGTTCCTAGCACTGACAATGTTCTGTTACTCCAGTTCCAGGGGGATCTGCTGACCTCTTCTGACACTGCATGGACAGAAATATTCCCAGGCACAAATACAAAGATAACTCGACACCACGTGCCACACATCCTTAACCCTACCCCTCTACTGAACCCACCCTAACCCACAACAGGGCGACCTCTGTAATGGGAGGAAATTAAAGCCATCTTGGGGCCAGGCATAGTGGCATATGCCTTTGATCTGGGCACCTGGGAGGGAGAGGCAGGCAGACCTCTGAGTTCATGGCTGGCTTGGTCTACATAGTGAGTTTTAGAACAGTTGGGCTATGTAGCATAGCGTTTAATGTGTTGTTAAATAAATGTGTTTACAAGTCTCTGCCCTTGTAGAACTTATTGTGGAAAACAGAAAACAGTGCAAATGTAGCTAAGTAGCTAGTCAGCCAGGCAACAGGGAAAGATGGCATGTTCCACAGGATGATGGTATGTGGGAAGGCTCCAGGAAGGGGACGCATGAGTGTGGTGGCCCCAAGAAACAGCAGTGTTTATGGCTCGTTCAACACGTCACACAAACTTCAGCCTCACTAGAGTATGAGACACGCAGACCAACAACCAGGGCAAGTGCCAGCATGTTCACTCCCTGCAGACGGCTCTGCATGCTGTTCGTGTGAAGGTCTGGTCACTCGTCTCCATTGATGAGACTGGAGCCACTGAGCCTGTGAACCCCATGAGAGCTCAAGCACCAACTGTCTTCAGGGACTCTCAATGTCCATGGGCCCTCAAGGACAAATGCGAGTGCTACTGCACTGAGCTGAGACCTGTATGGTCAGGACTTCCAGACACCTCTGGAGCTTCAGGTGGTGAGACACTGTCTACCAAGTGTTTGTCTCTGTGGCACCATGCCATCTGTCCTTTACACTAAGTTTCTAGGTCTGCCACTTGGCATCTCAAGTCTGCACTGACATAACCACTAAGTGGAAAGGTGACTCCCATTCCCAGTTTTAGGGAGATGGAGATTTGTCCTCCATAGTCCCACAGCAAGAAGCTGGGGTGGAGGTGGGTTCTCATTCAAATTTGATTGCAAGGCTTAGCTCTATGATAGGGTATATCCCAGAGGCTCACAACAGCACAGCCCTCTACCCATGTTTACAAATGTGGTTGTGGAGAGAGTACCAGCTGGCAAGAGCTATGTTAATTAAACACAGAGGACACCTTTACAGAATAAATACAGTGACAGTTCTTTTATGACTGACCCTCCCCATCTTTCCAGCCAGGCAGACTGGGCTGGAGCAAGAGCAGGCCTGGGAACAGAAGCCACACTGGTTTGCTGCTGGGTCTGACTACTGCCCCTTCCCCCCAACAGGGTTTCTCTGTGTAGCCCTGCTGTCCTGGAAATTACTCTGTACACCAGGCTATTCTTGATCTTAGAGATCCACCTGCCTCTGTCTCCCAAGTGCATGGATTATAAGCAATGCCTCACCTCGCCCAGCACCCCAATATCCTAATATCACTTCCCACCCTCAGCACCTCAGGTTACAGGATCAGATCCACACAGCTGACTCTGGGGTCTGAGGCCCCTTCTAAGTTGGACCCAAGCCTTTTTCATAACTTCCTTTATAAGTCAACCTGTTCTGTAGCCTGAGGCACCAGCATGTAAGGACTTACACATGTCCAAACAGGCTGAAAGTCAGGGAACCTGTGAGGCAGCGCAGTCAGGCAACCCGTGCCTCCCCTCTGCAGTTCCCATCCTTGTGGGCTCCTCCCCATGTGAGCTCTCGTTACACTGAGAGGGTCCTAAGGCCTAAACACAGGCAGCTTGTACTACACAGCCAAGCTTTTCACTAACGACTCAAAATAGCCATTTATTCCAGTGGTGGTGGGGAGCTGGCTGCATGGGTGGACGACAGGATTATAAATTCTTTTTCATATAGAAATAGCTTTTCCACCCCTCTGACTCATATTTTCCTGGCCCTTAAGACCCAGCTCTCCAGCATTCCTGCTTCTGAGAACTCTTTGTTGACTTCCCAGGCAGACCTCATCAATGTACGTGTTTGTGTCTTTCTCCATGTGGAGCCACAGTCCTCCTATGAAGCTTGCTAAAGATCTGCTGGTGGCCACCACCTGACAGCGAGCAGGCAGTAAGGCAACCTGACTCTTCCCCACGCAGGCCCACCTCCAACCCCTGGACACACCAGTCTTGCTGAGCCACAGAGAACCTGCTTTGCTATAGGTTCTGAACCTAAATATGAAGGTGTAAGACCCTTACCTGGTGCCACCATAATTTCGTTTTTCTTGGAACGAATTCGAAGGAAGGTTAAGTCATTCTGGGGGTCGATTTCACGCACAGTGCTCCGTGCCTTTAAGATGAAGTTGTGCATGAGGTTGGCGTACTGTGTCGTGGTGGCGTTGTCCATGGTGCTCTTGATGGGGATGCCTGTGGGAAGAAGACATGGAAACCGAGCAGTTCATGGCCCCTCTCTGTTTAGTGTCTCCCCGTACATCCCTAATTCTAGAACAGCTGCTTAACAGCAACCAATGCCGCTATTTACAGAAGGCTTGCCATATGAAAGGCATAGTGCGCACCTTGTGAGCCAGTGGGTGGCATCACCATCCTCACGGGCTTCTAGGCAACAGGAACCCTGAATAATGGGGTGACTTGCCTATCGATGCACAAACAATAAGGATTTAAATACAGGCATGTGGGATCAATTCTGTGCTCCTTGCCCTAGGCCCACCCTGCCTGACTGGGTCAAGCAATAAAAGGAGAGACGCTTCTTGGAATACTAAGCTCAAACTGACTTAGCACTTGGGAGGCAGAGGCAGGCAGATCTCTGTGGGTTCAAGGCCAGCCTAGTCTGCACAGTTCCAGGACAGCCAGGGCTACACAATGAGGCCCTATCTAAAAAAGAAAAGAGGTTGAAAAGAGAAAGAAAAGAGGTCAGCTTGTGCCAAGACAGCAGAAACAGCCCATTACCGCAAGCATGGATACATGAGGTTCCTCCCTCCCCGTGTATTTCTGTGTATGCAGCATTGCTGTCTTTAAGAGAGCTCACGAAGAGATGTGGAAAAGTGGGCACTTGGTGTGCCTGAGACCTGGGTCCAGTACCTAGCACACACAACAAACCATGAAAAGAGCCATGAAGCACGGCCGTCCATAGCTGCAACATTTCCCTATTGCTGGATGCTTAGGCTAGGCTTTCACTGGTGTAATTAACCAGACAAAGACCATCTCTTCTTAAAGACTGAAAAATTAAATGAACATTACTGTCATCACGGTGCCTGCTGTCATGAAGTGAGGAATGTGGCTTGAGTCTGTGAATTGCTGTGGCCTGTCAGAAGGTTCCATCCAAGAGAAGTCTGCACACTACTAAAGAATGTGTTACAAGTGACTCCTCAAATCCAAGTGGCTAGCATGGGCCCCGGGACCCTATGAATCTGGCTAAGAAGTGAACAGTTTAGAGCCAAAGGCAGCCATGCAAGCTTCTTTTATCAGGGCAGCAGGAACATGTGAGACCGCTGAGCAGGAGAGGCTTTAGAGCCAAGTGAAGGCACAGGGATGGGCTGCAGCGGTCACTTGCCTTTAAGGGACTGACTGATGCTGGGGCCCCAATGCTGCTACTGTGGTACCATGCACACTTGTGCCCCATGAGGCCGCACTACGCTGTACTTTTCAGAGGGTGGAAGTGGGACTGGTATTTGCTACAATCTACCCACACTGGGATGACCCAAGAGGAAGGACCCTCATGTCTGATGACATCGCAGTGCCATGCAGTTTCCTTTAGAGTAGTTACAGCCCCAGCACTGCACTATTATTAGCAGAGTAGACATTTTACCCATCTCCCACTAAATGGTAAGTTCCCTGGGGCAGAACCTAATTTTATTTAAGCATCTACTGATGTTGGCATTTGAGTCGTTACTGGGGTTTACTTTCAGTGGTTCAGAGAGTAGAATGAGTTTGGTCATATATCAAGTAGGCAAATATGGAGGGGCCAGCAAACTTAACCATTCAGTGGCTCACTCTAAAAAAGAAGAGGTAAGAGAGCTGGAACCAAAACTCAGAAGAATTTCAAACCAGAACAAAAGTCCATATTCAAGGATGTCAGAGGTGGGGGCCTCACAGATAGATGGCCTACCTAGTTCAAGCCACTTCCTTCACAAATACTGTGCAGCTTGCAGAACTAGGTAGCTACTGGGAGAGCACAATTTCTAGGCTTGTACAGTGAGATGCTCTCGGAACAACAAACCCTGCTCAGGCCCTTTAAACGGGGCTGACGGGCAGAGCATGTGCCTAGCATGTGCAAGACAACGAGCCTGAGCCCTCGCAAGGAAAAAAGACAACTTCACCAGACGCTACCTCCAAGCACATGTTCTGTATTAACCCAGTGGCTGGAAGCAAAGAGGAGCAGATACTTTGTTGTTGACAGAGCAGAGCCTGCACAATTCTATTAGCCTACACCCTTAACTCTCCCCCCACCTCTGCTTCTGGAGCCCAAGGTCTCCTGTGTGCTGTCCTTGAACTCACTGTGTAGCTGGGCTTTTTTTTTTTTTTTTTTTTTTTTTTTTTTTTTGAGACAGGGTTTCTCTGTGTAGCCTTGGCCATCCTGGACTCACTTTGTAGACCAGGCTGGCCTCGAACTCCGCCTGCCTCTGCCTCCTGAGTGCTGGGATTAAAGGCGTGCGCCACCACGCCCGGCATAGCTGGGATTTTTAAACCCAGTTCTTGGTCCACTATCTCTCAAGTGCTGGGATTACAGGCTAGCAGAAATAAAATTAATCTTAGAAAAGATCTTGGCTTTGTAATGAAAGGCAATCATAATTAAGTTTCTTTCTCTTCAAGACAGGGTTTCTTTGTATAGCATTGGCTGTCCTTGACTCACTTGGTAGACCAGGCTGGCCTTGAACTCACAGAGATCTGCCTGCCTCTTCTTCCTGAGTGCTGGGATTAAAGGCATGTACCTATCAATTAAATTTCTTTTTTTTTTTTTTCAATTAAATTTCTAAACTGGAGTTTTCTTAGTAAATGCAGGGAACAGGGCTGCTTGTAGGAAAAAAGCACCTGTCCTTGGATTTTGCACAAAGCGGGTGGTTCTAGCTAGGTCCCCTCAGCCCACCTCCTGTGCAGGGAGATTCAGCATCTGCATCTGACCAGCCATTCAAGTAAACTCTTCCCCAGAAGACAGAGGAGACCGCTGGGCACAAAGAAGTCAGCTGGAGAATTAGCCACAAAAAGCAGAGTCACCTCAAATGGATGCACAGTATGAGCACCCTGTGTGAGCCAGTGTGAGCACCCTGTGTGAGCTAGTGTGAGCACCCTGTGTGAGCATCCTGTGTGAGCACCCTGTGTGAGCCAGTGTGAGCACCCTGTGTGGTGAGCTAGTGTGAGCACCTGAGCAGGAGCAGCAGGATAGATTAATCAACACTACTTAGCTGAGCGTAGTGAAAGTTTGTAACCCTAGCCAAGACAGACTCAGGTAGAAGGAATGCCATAAATTCTAGGCTACCCTGGGCTACACAAAGAATTCCTGGCTAGCACTGACTACACAGTGAGACATTGCCTCACTGAAAAACACTGAAAAATAAAAAAATTGTACTGACACTTTCATCACTGAACTGCTCTTCAGGCGTTTACACAAACATTTAAAGTGTCTTCAATCCTCAGCACTTAAAAAAAGGTTTTTGTATATGTGAAATCTGCAAAACAAAATCTCCAAGGTAAACATTTAAAAATGAGTAACAATAGTCAGGTGTGAGAGAAAATACGTTCTGCCCCCCCCCCCCCAAACAGGGTCCTGGTTGTCCTGGAATTATGCAGATCAGGCCAGCCTCAGACTCCAGCCTGTGCCTCCCACGTGCTGGGGTGAAAGGCATTCGGCACTATTTCTGAATCTGGTGGTGTACACTTCAGTCACAGCACCCAAGAGGCAAAGGAATCTTTTGTGAGTTTGAGCACAGCCCAATATACATAGTGAGACCTTATCTAAAAAACAGAAGTCTTAGCAACTCTGATTATCACTTGAGAAATAAATTGATTGCAAGAGCTGAAAAGCATGGATTACTGACAGCTGTGACTTGTCAAGGCAGCAGAACTGAGAAAAAATTTATTTACTAAACTAAGCTTTCTAAGACAGGTAGTACATGTCTTTACTCCAGCACACGGAGGGTGGATGCGGGAGGGCCATGAGTTCCATGAGACGTTGGTGATACTGCAAGACTCTGTCTCAAAAAAGGAGGAAAAAATCCCAAGCATGGTATCAGAACTTTGGAGATATTTTAAAGAAAGAAGATTTCTTTAAGTTGTGGGCTGTTTTCTGGAGACCTGCCTGGGTGCAGGCCATGGTTTGAGGGGCTGCCTACCTTCTGTGTTCACCACGATGATCCCCTGCACGCCTTTCTGGCTCTGCAGTCTCTTGAGTGTTTCCTCCACCTCTGCCTGCCAGAAAAGGAGACCAAGATTAGGAGGCACCAGGTGGGCTGGATTAATTTCTTCAGATCCCAGCAGATAAAGGGCTTATTCATCTAAAAGTGAGGGACACCCAGGCCTTTGGCACTGCTTCTGCCCCCTTTCCACCAGGCAGTTAGCCCCTCCCTGCCCATCAGCTATTTGAGAACAGCATATAAACACCATCCCTCTGGAGTCCAGACACACTCGTGACTCACACATATGGTACAGTGCTCTGATGAATTGGAAAAAAACAGCTTTTAATAGGAAGGAGGAACTGTGTTATTTGTGGCTCAAACATCACAAATGAATATATTTCAAAGGGAGCAAAATGACACCATGAGGATAAACTCAGTGACTTAATAAACTGTCACCCCAGACAGAGCGACACTTGGCATCTGGGCAGGAAGAGGCTTACTAATTTTGATTATCCAGAAACTACTCAAGGTGGGATGTCCTCACAATAGAAACTGTCAACAGAGCAGACAATGAGATTTTTGGAGTCTTCCTCTGTCATTCACGCCTCTAATCTGTCACTTCAAGCCTTCACCTTTTCATCCGTAGTCACGGTGCTTTTGTCTCTGTGTTGTTTTTGAGACACGGTCTATATATAGCCCTGGTTTTCCTGGAACTGACTCTGTAGACAAGGCTGGCCTCAAACTCACAGATTGCCTCCCGCTGCCTCTGGAGTGCTGGGATTAAAGATGTGTACCAGGGCTCTTTAAGAAACATACAGGGAACACAGGGCCTCTGCTCTGCTGTTCCCCAAAGCAGCCTGCTGTGTCCTGTGGACAGCCCCTGGTCCCCGTATACATCTGCACTTGTGCACTGATAACTTGAGCTTGTGTCTAATTGACATAAACCATCCAGCACAGCTATGCCTGCATTTCCACAGGCCTGCTGCCACCCAGGACGACCAGGTGGCTAAAGGCCAGCATAAGAACACAGTCAACAGGGGTCCCGCTCAAACTATGGCACCAGCCAAGGACAACACAGGCCATAACTTCAAACCCCTACCCAGATCTAGCCAATGGACAGGTCATTCTCCACAGTTGAGTGGAGAGTGGGGTCTGACTTTCACACGTACTCTAGTGCCCCATATTTGAGCATGACCCCTGGAGGGGGAGGCCTGGTGGCACTCAGAGGAAGGATAGCAGGCTACCAAGAAGAGACTTGATACCCTATGAGCATATACAGGGGGAGGAGGTCCCCCTCAGCCACAGTCATAGGGGAGGGGAGTAAGGAGAAAATGGGAGGGAGGAATGGGAGGATACAAGGGATGGGATAGCCATTGAGATGTAACAAGGAAAAAAAGAACACAGTCAACAGGAGCCAGGGCAATATGGCAGCAGTAGAACCCAGCTATCCTACTACCACAAGCCCTGGAAATCCTGACATAGCTGAAGCACAAAGCAATGGTCTTAAAATTCAATCTTACAAAGATGATAGAGGCCTTTAAAGAGGATATGAAGAAATCCCTTAAAGAAATACAGGAAAATACATCAAATAGGTGAAGGAAATGAATGAAACTGTTCAAGACCTAAGAATGGAAATAGAAGCAATAAAGAAAACCCAAAGTGAGGGGATCCTGGAGCCAGAAAACCCCGGGGAGAGAACGGGAACTACCGATGCAAGTGTCACCAACAGAAAACCAAAAAAGAATCTCAGTCACCTAAGATACAACTGAAGAAATAGATACATCTATCAAAGAAAACAATAAATCTAAAAAGTTCCTGACACAGCAGGGTGCAGTGACAGGCCTTTAATCCCAGCACTCGGGAGGCAGAGGCAGGTGGATCACTGTGAGTTCGAGGCCAGCCTGGTCTACAAAGTGAGTCCAGGACAGTCAAGGCTACACAGAGAAACCCTGTCTCAAAAAGTTCCTGACACAAAATATCCAAAAAATATGGGACACCATAAAAAGACCAACCCTAAGAATAATAGGAATAGAAGCTGACTCTCAACTCAAAAGCCCAGAAAATATTTTGTACAAAATCATAGAAAAAAAATCCCTAACCTGAAGAGATGCCTATCAATGTACAAGAAGCTTACAGAACACCAAAAGTAAATCCTCCTGCCACACAATAACCAAACACCAAATGTACAAAAGAAAGAATATTAAAAGCCACAAAGGAGGGCCGGGCATGGTGGCGCACGCCTTTAATCCCAGCACTCGGGAGGCAGAGGCAGGCAGATCGCTGAGTTCGAGGCCAGCCTGGTCTACAAAGTGAGTCCAGGACAGCCAAGGCTACACAGAGAAACCCTGTCTCAAAAAACCTTAAAAAAGAAAAAAAAAAAAAAAAAAAAAAAAAAAAAAAAAAGAAAAAAGAAAAAGAAAAGAAAAAAGCCACAAGGGACAAAGGCCAAGTAATATATAAAGACAGACCTATCAGAATTACACCTGACATCTTAACAGAGACTTTAAAAGCCAGAAGGACCTGGGCAAGCAGCCTCTACGAGACCACAGATGCCAGCCCACACTACTATACGCAGCAAAACTTAGAATCATTGTAGATGGAGGAAACAAGATATTCCATGACCAAACAAACTTAAAACAGTATCTTTTCATAAATCCAGACCTACAGATGATGCTAGAAGGAAAACTCCAATGCAATGAGGTTAACTATACCCAAGAAAACACAGAAAATAATTTCATACCAGCAAAACCAAAATGGAAACACACACAAACTACTACCAATACTAGCACCAACATCAGAACAACACTGACAATCACTGGTCATTAGTATCTCTCACCATCAATGGACTCAATTCCCCAATAAAAAGATGCAGACTAACAGAATGCGTACAAAAACAGGACCCATCATTCTGCATACAAGGAACACACCTCAGTAACAGATTAACTTAAAGGGCTGGGAGAAGATTTCCCAAGCAAACAGACCCACGAAGCAAGCTGGAGTAGCCATTATAGTATCTAACAAAATAGAGTTTCAACCAAAAACAATAAAAAGAGATGAGGAAGGAGACTTCACACTTAAAGGAAAAAAATCCACCACAATGACAGTCTCAATTCTGAACACCTATGCCCCAAACACAAGGGCACCCATAGTCATAAAAGAAACATTACTAAAGCTTAAATCACACATGGAACCACACACATTAATAGTGGGAGACTTCAGCACCTCACTCTCACCAATGGACAGCTCAGACAGACAGAAACTAAACAGAAATAATGAAGCATATTATGAATTAAATGGACCTAACACATCTATAGAACATTTCACCCAAACACAAAAGAATATACAACCTCAGCACCTCACAACTTCTTGAAAACTGACGATATACTTGGCCACAAAGCAAGTCTCAATAAATACAAGAAAAATGTAATAACCTCCTGTATCTTATGAGATGGTCATGGATTAAATCTGAATGTCAACAACAGAAAGCCTGCAAACTCAGGGAAGCTCAGTTACTCTCTACTCAATGACCACTGGGTCAAAGAAGAAATAAAGAGGAAAAAAGAAGCAAACATTCAGGAGAGGTAAGGAAATAATTAAACTCAATAAATTATAAATGAACAATACAAAAAAGTGTTGGGATGGTCCTGTGCACTATGTATTCAGGTGTTGGTTTCTGTGCCCAGAGATCTGGTTGCAGCTGGATTGGCACTGTCATTTCTAGGACACATTTCTGTCTCTGTGTTGTGATTGGCTACTGAAGAGCTGAACAGCTTACAGCTGGGAGGAGGGTTAAGGCAGGACTTGCAATCCCAGGAGGAGGGTCCCAGGTGGAGGAGAAAGAAGGATGCCATGCTTAGGTCACCATGAGGAAGTGTTCTAGAGGACGTGGGTGGAGCAGGAATAGCCAGGGCAAGATTAGTTGGCAGGTAACAGAGCACAGGGCTGAGAAATAGGCCAGGCCAGCACAAATGGGTTAGAATAGATGAGTATCTGTCCAGCTATAGTTCTTGAAGCTTATTAATTAAATGTAATAGATCTCTGTGTCATTATTTGGGCACTAGGGCAGGCATAGAAAAAACAATTTAACAAAGACTCAGTGAGACCAAGAGTTGGGTCATTGGGGGAAAAAAAATCAAGATAGACCCTTAGCCAAATTAACTAAAAGGCAGAAACAATATCCAAATGACCAAATTCAGAAATGAAAAGTAGGCCATAACAGACACTTGAGAGAATCCGAAGAATCATTAAGTCTTACTTCAAAAGCCTGTACATCACAAGTGGAAAAATCTATAGAAAATGGATGATTTTCTTGAAAGATAACACCAAAGTTAAATAAAAATCAGGTAAACAATTTAAATAGGCCCATAAACCTCAAGGAAGTAAAAGCAGTCATTAAAAGTCTCCCAACCAAAACATAGCCCAGGACCACACTTTCAAAAAAGAACTATCACCAATACTCCTCAAACTATTCCACAAAATAGAAATGAATATTGCCAAACTAATGAGACCACAGTCACCATGATACCAAAGCCTAAGAGAATTTCAGAACAATTTCCCTTATGAATATTGATGTAAAAATACTCAATAAAACTAGGCTGGTGGTAGTGACATATGCTTTTAGTCCCAATACTCCAGAGGCAAAGGCAGGTGGATCTCTTGTGAGTCCCAGGACAGCCAAGGCTACACAGAGAAACCCTGTCTTGGGGAAAAAAAAAATACTTGCAAACTAAACCCAAGAACTCATTAAAAACATCATCCACCATGATCAAGTAGGCTTCATCCCAGGGTTAGTTCAATATATGAAAATCCATCAATGTAATCCACTATATAAGCAAATTGAAAGGAAAAAAAAAAAAAAAGGATCATCTCACTAGATGCTGAAAAAGCCTTTAACAAAATCCAATACTCCTTCATGACAAAAGTCTTAGATCAGGAATACAAGGCATATACCTAAACACTATAAAGGTAATATACAGCAAACCAGTACCCAACATCAAATGGAGAGAAACTTAAAGCAATTCTATTAAAATCAGGGACAAGACAAGGCTGCTCACTCCATATCTATTCAGTATAGTACTTGAAAATTTTAGCTAAAGCAGTAAGACATGTAAAGGAGATCAAAGGGATACAAATTGGAAAGGAAGAAGTCAAAGTATCACACTTCATAGATGATATGACAGTATATTTAAGTGACCCCAAAAATTCTACCACAGAGCTCTTACAGCTGATAAACACCATCAGCAAAATGGCTGGATACCATATATACAAATGACAAATAGGCTGAAAAAGAAATTAGGAAAACAGCTCCCTTCACAATGGCTGCAAATAATGTATCTTGGTGTAACTCTAACCAAGCAAGTGAAAGAACTGTAGGACAAGACCTTTGGTCTTTGAAAAAAGAAATTGAAGAAGATATGAGAAAAAAAACTCCTATACTCTTTGATCAGTAGGATTAACATAACAAAAATGGTCACCTTACGAAAAGCAACCTACAGAGTCAATTCAATATCCATAAAAATTCCAACAGTTCTTGATAAGCCTTGAAAGAACAATTCTCAACTTCAAATGGAATAATTAAAAACCCAGTATAGCTAAAACAATCCTGTAAATCCTGTACAATAAAAGAATTTCTAGAGGTATCACCATCCCTGATCTCAAGCTGTGTGACAGAGCAATAGTAATAAAAACCACATGGTATTGGCATAAAAACAGGTTGACCAAGGGAATCGAATCAAAGACTGAAAAGTAAACCCACACACCTACAGACACTTGATCTTTGACAAAGAAGGCAAAACCATACAGTGTGGGGAGCGAGGGGGAATCTTTAATAAATGGTGCTGGTCTAACTGGATGTCTGCATGTGGAAGAATGCAGATAGACCCATATTTATCACCCTGCACAAAACTCAAATCCAAGTGGATCAAGACCTCAACATAAAACCAGATACAATAAATCTGACAGGGGAAAAAAAAAAGTTTTGAACATACTGGCACAGGAGACAATTCCCTGAACAGAACATCTAAGCTTAGGTACTAAGATCAACAATTATTGAATGGGACCTCGTGAAACTGAAAAGCTTCTGTAAGGCAAAGGACACCATCAAAAGGACAAAACAGCAGCCTGCATAATGGGGAAAGATATTCACCAACTCTACACCCAACAGAGGCCTGATACCCAAAATATATAAAGAACGCAAGAAATTAGCAACAAACCAAACAATTAAAAAATGGGGCACAGAGCTAAACAGAAGTCTCCATAGAGGAATCTTTAAAAAAAAAAATTATGTACACCAGAAGAGGGCACCAGATCTCATTATAGATGGTTGTGAACTACTATATGGTTGCTGGGAATTGAACTCGGAACCTTTGGAAGAGCAAGCAGTGCTCTTAACCTCTCAGCCATCTCTCTAGCCCCATAGAGGAATCTTTAATGGACAAGAAGCACTTATAGAAATGTTCAACATCCTTAGTCTTCAGGGAAATACAAATCAAAACTACTCTGAGATTCCATTTTACACTGTTAGAGTGGCTAGGATCAAATACTCAAGTGACAGCAAATGTTGGCAAGGAGGTGGAGCAAGAGGAATATCCCTCCATTGCTGCTGGAGTGCAAACGTGTACAACCACTGTGGGAATCAATCTGGAGGTTTCTCAGAAAATTGGGAATAGATATCTGCCAAGACCTAGCTATACCACCCCTGGGCATATACCCAAAAGAGGGTTCACTAACAGAGACTGGAAGCAACCTAGATGTCCCTCAAACAAGGAATAGATAAAGAAAATGTGGCACACTTACATAATGGAATACTACTCAGTTATTAAAAATAAAGGCATTATGTAATTTGCAGGCAAATGGATGGAACTAGAAAAGATCCTCTTGAGTGAGATAACCCAGACCCAGAAAGACAAGCATGGTGTGTACTCACAAGTGGACATTAGTCATAAAGCACAGGATAACCGCACTACAATACACAGACAGACACCTGGCTGGGTGGGAGAGGGGTGGAGAGGGGCAGAAGGGAAAAGGTGGGGAGGGTGGCGGGAGAGAAGTGGAATTAGTGGGGGATACTTGGGGGATGAGCTAGAAACTTAGCACAATGGAAACTCCCAGGAATCTGTGAGGGGGATCCCAGCCAAATCTCTCAGCAACAGGGAATATGGGGAAAAAAAAAAGTAAGAGAGGAAAAAACAAACATACAGACTTAAGGCTGCTTCTCTGAAATCAAGACTACCTCTTTAAGACCCTGACTGTGACTCTGGGATGTGTGTCAGGTACAGACTCTAATAACTCCATCTCAGTAGAGCAGCAGCCATAGACAGAAGCCTGACTGCCCTTCCTCTCCCCATGGCCGGACTTGGTTTTGAAGTGTTCTTGTTCTCAATCTGCTCCCTCCAGAGGCTCAGAATGTATAAAGACATTCCTCAAAGGTAAAAGTCAGGCATGTGGATCTATGTGAGTTCAAGGCCAGCCTGATCTACATAGTGAGCTACAGGATGCAGAGATTATGTCTTTTTAATTTAAAAAAGGGGGGGGGATGCAGAGAGTCTTTGGAAACAGGGGTACTATTCCCTCATTCCCTGTGTCAAAAGAGCTAGGGACAACTGAAGCTAGCAGAATGGGTTATCACCAGCACCCACTCCCTGTAAGAACAGTGCCAGAGGCTACAGAGATGGGCAGAAGGCTCCGACTCTGAAGTGGCAAGCAGCTTGATACCTCTAAAAATCTAGAACCTGGGTAAAAAGAGCAGGCTGGCTCTGTGGAGGAGAGTACCATCAGTGGGTCATCTATGAGATCCTGGCCATTTCAGACTTACTGACCTACTATATGCCAGGTACCGTTCTGAATGTGAGGGTCGAACGCTATAGGTCCTAGTTACCCTAGGGGAAATTCATCCCATGGGGACATTATCAAGGAACAAAGGCAATTAACAAGGTATCTGCTGCAGTGACTGCAGGACTGGCAGGCCTGCCAAAAGCAAACAGAGAAATATTCAATAATAGGAAAAGACAAGAAAGGCAGCAAACACACACTGCAGGTGATGGTTCACATTAACAGAGACCAGGCCTGACACACCTCCAACGTATGAGATTGCTATCTTGCAAAAACAAAAACGAAACAAAACAAAACAACAAAAAAAAGTTTTCCATGTGGCTGTAACTACCTACAAACAAGAAAGTTTGAGTTTCTTAAAATAATGCCATATGTAGCAGGATTATGCTTTTTGGAGACAGGGTTTCTCTGCGTAGCCCGTACTGTCCTGGACTCACTTTGTAGACCAGGCTGGCCTCGAACTCACAGCGATCCACCTGCCTCTGCCTCCCAAGTGCGGAGATTAAAGGTGTGCGCTACCACGTCCGGCTATTTTCTTTTTCAAAAGAGTCATTTTTGCTGTCCATTATGGGTTCTTATCTATAAACCCTAGCACTTCAAAGGGTGATGCAGGTATGAATGAAAAACGGCCAGTCATCCAACTGTGCCGCTGCAGGTCTGTAATGCCAACATTTGGGAAGTAAACGAAAAAGGATCAGGGGTTCAAAGGTCAGTGTCAGCTATAGCAAATTTAGGGTCAGCCTGGGCTACAGAAAATACTGTCTCAAAGAAGATAAATAAAAATACTAACAAATACTGGATGTAGTGGCACACGCCTTTAATCCCAGCACCCCGGAAGGCAGAGGCACACAGATCTCTGTGAGTTTGAGGCCACCCTGGTCTACAAAGCAAGGCCAGGACAGCCGAGGCTACACAGAAACCCTACCTTGAAAAAACAAAAACAAGCCTGGCATGGTGGCACACACAGGTGGATCTCTGTGAGTTGGAGGCCAGCCTGGTCTACAAAGTGAGTCCAGGACAGCCAAAGCTACACAGAGAAACCCTGTCTCTCAAAAAACAAAAACAAAAAACAAAACTCCAAAAACTAACAAATAAAACCCTCACCTAAGCAGATGTAGTGGTGTACACCTTTAATCCCAGCACTTGGGAGGCAAAGGCAGGCAGATCGCTGTGAATTTGAGGCCAGCCTGGTTTACAAAGGGAGTACAGGGAAGCCGAGGCCACACAGAAACCCTGTCTAGAAAAACAAAAACACACACACACACACACACACACACACACACACACACCAAAAACCTCACCTAAATATCTTTATTCTATTGTTTATTTCTATCACACACAAATTTACTTGGGGCTGGAGAAATGACCGTAGGATTACTTGTAGACCTTTCTTCAAGAGGACCTGGGTTCAGTTCCCAACACCAATACAGAATCTCCAACTACCTGTAACTTAAGTTCCATGAGACCCATCACATTTTTCTGGCATCCTTGGGCGCATACATGCATGCGGGCACACACAAATTTCAGCTCCCCCCACTCTAAGACAGCTCTACTATGGTGGCTGTGGGGCTTGGCACACTCAACATCTTAAGAATATGTAAGCTGCATCGGTGGCGCACACCTGCACTTGGGGAAACAGAGGCAAGTGGATCACTGTGAGTTCGAGGCCAACCTGGCCTACAAAGTGAGCTCAGGACAGGCAGAGCTGTTACACACAGAAACCCTGTCTCAAAAAACAAAAACAAACAAAAATGTCATGTGTTTATGTGATGCCCTGGGTGAGAACGGACCACACAGGCTCATGTTTGGCTGTGTTGGGAGTATGAGGAGGTGCAGTCTGTGGAGGGAGGTTTGTCACTAGGGCAGCTTTGGTGTTACCCCGGCTCTCTCTACTCAGCAGAGGAGCTCCCAGGTGTTCCCGCCATGCCTTTGTATGGCCATCATGGACTCCAGCCCTCTAAAACCAGAAGCCCAAACAAACACTTTAGAAGCCAGTGTAGTTAGCTGGATGCTTGGTCACCAGTTAGTGCAAGTCTCCATGTCTTTATTCACCCGTTGGCTGGCCCAGAAAGTGCCCCTTTAGGTGGGATTTGAGATTTCAAAGGCATATGGTAGGCCTACTGTCAACAGTAGTTAGCTTGGCGAGTAAAAAGGGAACCACACTCACTTCCTATGGATTACATACAACAGAGTTGCATGAGTTCATTTGAAATGCTCATCTAAATATGCAGCAATTTTATGAGGGCAAACAACAGTACAGTAATTATAGAAAGCTATAAAAACAAACCAAAACAAAAAACAAACCAAAACAGGGTACACAGCCAAATGTGGAAGGCAGAAAACAAAAAACAGGGCACAAACATGCTTATATAAATACTCAAGAAATTACTAGGTGGTAATGGAGGACGGATTTAATCCCAGAAGATGGATCTCTGAGAGTTCAAGGCCAGCCTAGTCTACAGAGGGAGTTACACACACACACACACACACACACACACACACACACACACACAGGCCAGCCTAGTCTACAGAGGGAGTTACACACACACACACACACACACACACACACACACACACACACACACACACGAAATTGGTTGTTCCCAAAAGAGACTGAAACTGAGGTTAGGGATGGATGAGAGAGATATTTTTCTCTTAGATTCTTTTGTATTTCTTAAAACTATGAATACGTCATTATAAAGTTAAAATTTTTTATTATTTTGTGCATGCCCCAGTGTACACAGTATGTGCATGTAGGAGCCTGCAGAAGCCAGAAGAAGGTATCGGATATGCTAGAAGTGGAGTTGCAGATGGCTGTAAGCAGACATGTGGGCTTCTGTCAGAACAACACAAGCTCTCTCAGTGGTTGAGCCCATCTCTCCAGTTTCCTATTAAATTTTCTTTACAGTTAATTGATGTGAAAAATAACATTGCAAAGGTGTGGCCCAATGTTTGATGATGTGGAGTCATTCTTCGTAGTACAGTGAAAAACATAACCCCCCAGTAGAATAGTCGATGGTGGCTATAGAAAAAAACAATGCAAAGACCATAAACAATTCAAGTAGTTGCCGCTCGGCCAGCGGTTCTCAGCCTTCCCAATGCTGTGACCCTTTAATACAGTTCCTCATGTTGTGCTGACCCCCCACCCCCACCATAACATTATCTCAAGTGTTTGCTATGTGACCCCTGTGCGAAGGCCGCTCGATTGGAAAGGGTTGAGAACC
This sequence comes from Acomys russatus, assembly GCF_903995435.1. Taxonomy (NCBI): domain Eukaryota; kingdom Metazoa; phylum Chordata; class Mammalia; order Rodentia; family Muridae; genus Acomys; species Acomys russatus. The sequence goes on along the minus strand of NC_067140.1, from coordinate 4,563,368 downwards.
ACCACTTTAGGTACCGCCGTTGTTTTCCTTCTCAGCAGCTTTTATATTTATTTACAGTTTTCTGGGACTGAAGAGATGCTATTTTTCCAAGGGACATGAGTTTGCCTCCCAGCACTTATATGGTGACTTACAGCCATCAGTAAATACAATTCCAAGGGCTCTGACCCCCCTCACCAGGCACACGAATGGTGCAGACACTATTTATGTACATAAAATTAAATTTAAAAATAATAAAGTTTCTGTTTTGCGACACGGACTCGTTTTATAACACAGGCTGGCCTAGAACTGCAAATTTTTGCCCTAGCCTTTCCAAGTGCCGGGATTCCAGGCGTGCACCATCACACCAGTTTTAAATAAGATTCGGAGGTTTGGTTTAACGTTAAATTCTGTACAACTCCTGAGTATTGAAAGCACCACCCTGTAAAGGTAGGCAGAAGGTTTTGAGCTCCTCAGTGTGTGCCCCACCGGTTCCTGACCCGCCTGCCAAGCTGAGCCCACACGAGACAGTCAAGCTTCTAGAGTTCGAATCCCAGGGACGACGGGCTTTGGGTTCCCAGTGTGACTATGGCGCTAATGGCCGTGCCTACTTCTGAGAACGGAGGAGGAAAGGCAACGCCCGTAACATCTCCTACGGTGCCGGCCTTACGCTGGACTCCAGGAAACCCTGCAGCCTGGCTGGGGTCGCCCAAGAAGGCCAAAATTGCTAGGTTATACGTGAGCCAGAGGGCGGGCCTCCGCGGCGGCCTCTCTCAGACCGGCTTCCGGTCGCTCCGCCTCGGCTGGGACTAATGGCCGGCAGCGGGGTCCCGCCCGGTCCCACGGGGCGACGCCCAGGGACTAGGGCCGCAGCCCGAGGATGGGCGCGCGCTTCACGCCGCCTGGCTGGCGCCCGCTCCCGCCGCCCCGGGTGGACACTCACCATCTCGGACCGATCCAGCAGCTCCGAGTAGCCAACACTCAGCCGAGTTCTCCGCCTTTCTGAGTCTGCGCACGTTTTTTTTTTTTTTTTTTCCCCCGAGACGGACAGCTCAGGCAGCCTATCAGGAGCCGGGAGAGGGGCTGACGCGAATCAGCGCCGCAAGGATTCTCCCCACTAGGAGGGCCAAAGCCGGTGTGAAGAATTTCCTCTCCAGCTGCGCGGAAGAGCTGCCTGGTCTCCGGGTCTGCCTTCAGTATTCAGCCGAGGTCCCTGAAACACCCTCTGACCCAGACTGAGGTAGAGAGAAGGAACTTAGGTGGGCTGAGGATGTGGGCAGCCCTGATGTTGAGCATCGCGGGAGCAAACTCTGGGATGAATTAGTCAGGGCTGTCCTGGGAGTGTAAGATTTAGGATTGCGAACACCGCCGCACTCGTGTTTCTTTGGAGAAACTTCTTTACATCTCCGCCCTACCATTTTCTCCCTCTAAAAGGACTTTTCCCAGAGTCCTGCCGTGTCCTCTGTCCATTAAGTTTCACCCTTGCAATGTTACGGAAAAGATTCGGGTTTCCAACAGAAAACTTGGGTTAAAGCACTGGCTTTAGTGAGCATGCCTGATCTTTAGCAACCTCACTATACTATTAGCATTTTCTTCACAGAGTTTCTTCCCACACTGGTGCTTGCTGAAAGCCCGAAACTCCGGAGTTTGAAGACGAGTACCTTCTGTTCAGTGCAGGGGGCTGGAAGGCGAGGATAATGGTCTCAGCAAGAACGCAGCAGACACTCACACACGGGATAACACCTGTAGTGACGCACTGTGAGCGTCACATGGCAGGCTTAGGAGGCATGACCTCCCTGGTATTTGCCACAAAAACTGAATCTCTTTTTTGTTTGTTTTTAGAGACAGGGTTTCTCTGTGTGGCCCTGGCTGTCCCTGGACTTGCTTTGTAGATCAGGCTGGCCTCGAACTCAGAGATCTGCCTGCCTCTGCCTCCCGGGGTGCTGGGATAAGAAGTGTGCGCCACCGCACTCGGCTCAAAAATCTAATCCTAATTTTAAGGAAATTAAGCCCACATTGAGGGGTATTCTCTGAGGTAGTGTTCTTCTATCTTCCTCCTAAAACTCCGACCATTTAATACAGTTCCTCAAATTGTGGTGACCCCGACCATAAAATTATTTCACTGCTACTTAGTAACTGTGATTTTGTTAATTATGACTTGTAAATCTCGGGCTGCAGGACATCTGATGTGGGAGCCACATGTTGAGAACAGCTGCTCTAAGGCATCTCAACAGCACTGCCTCCCAAAGGGCATGCTGGGAGCGAGGGGGGTCTCAAGGTCAATCGGGTACATAGCTGTGATCTCAGCACTTGAGTGGTTAATGCAAGATAGCGGGTTCTAGGCCAGCGTGGGCTTCACGAATGCACAATTGTCAAAACAAAGACATAACCCCCAACAAAACAAAACTGCAAGGTCATGAAAGATAATGAACTGTCGCTCTCTTCCTGTTCTCCATCATGGCGCAGCAAGATCAGGGTGAGAAGAACCCTATGCGGGAGCTCCGTATCCGCAAGCTCTGCCTCAATATCTGCGTGGGGGAGAGCGGAGACAGACTGACCCGGGCAGCCAAGGTGTTGGAGAAGCTCACGGGCCAGACGCCTGTGTTTTCCAAAGCCAGGTACACCGTCAGGTCCTTTGGCATCAAGAGAAATGAAAAGATCGCTGTGCACTGTACAGTGCGTGGAGCCAAGGCAGAAGAAATTCTGGAGAAAGGCCTGAAGGTGCGGGAGTATGAACTACGGAAAAATAACTTCTCAGATACTGGAAACTTTGGTTTTGGCATTCAAGAACACATTGACCTGGGCATCAAATATGACCCAAGCATTGGCATCTACGGCCTGGACTTCTATGTGGTGCTGGGTAGGCCAGGTTTCAGCATCGCAGACAAGAAGCGCAGGCCAGGCTGCATTGGGGCCAAGCACAGGACCAGCAAAGAGGAGGCCATGCGCTGGTTCCAGCAGAAGTACGATGGGATCATCCTTCCTGGCAAATAAATTTTATCCAAATGGCCAATAAAAATTTCTCAGAAATGCAAAAAAAAAAAAAAAAAAAAAAAAAAAAAAGAAATAAAGAAAGAAAGAAAAGAAAAGATAATGAACTGTCAAAAATTAGGAGAAAATATTGGTAGAGAAATGTGGAGTTTGGTGTAGGGAATGTAACAAATGCTGTCTTACTGATTTATGTTAGTTTTGATAAGTGTACCAGATTAACTGGGCTGTTAATACTAGCGAAACCTAGATTTAAAAAAGTGCAGACAACTGTAAAACTTCTAAAAAACGGCCTTTGAAAGTGGCCAGTCACGGTGGCACACACCTTTAACACCAGTGTTCAGGATTTCTGTTTGATGCCAGCCTAGTCTTCATAGTGAGTTCCAAGGCAGCCAGGGTTACAGAGAGACCTTGTCTCAAAATGGTATGTGTGGGGGTGGGGGGTGTGCAGTGATTAAGAGCACTTGGTGCTCTTGCTGAAGACCTGGGTTCAGTTTCCAGCACACACGGCAGCTCTCAGCCACCTATCACTATTCCAAAGTGTCTGATGACCTTCTGACCCAAGAGCTCCAGGCACACACATATACCATACATGCACACAGGCAAAACACTCAAAGGTGGGGGGGGGGCAAGATTGGTGATTGGGTGTGGCAGCCCACACCTTTAGGGAGGCGGGGGGGGGGGGGGGGGGGGGAGGTGACACGTGGGACCTGAAGGCTAGCTGAATCTACAGGGTAAGTTCCAGGACAGCCATAGCAACACAGCAAAACGTTTCAAAAAAATATTGTAAACATGGTTACTGAATGCTGGAAATAATGTATGGTGCCCCTTACCTCCAACCCTTCACTCCAAATAAGGGTAGATGCTCGCTCTACAGTGAATAGACCCCAACATCCAAGGAATTAGCAGAGCAAGGATCACCAACTCCATTCTACACGTGAACCAGACAAGGAGGCAAGATGGGGCAGCTCTAGGTGAGGATTCAGTTATGGAGATTTATTTGGTAGGACGTGAAGTCTGATTAGACAGTACAGGCTGAGTTGGGAGGGAGGGGCTTTAGTTTATAACCAATACAGTATAAAAGGATTTCAGAGTAAGAAAAAAAAAAAACCCTGGTTTCTAATTTGAACTCCTCTTCATTTAATTCTGCAGGTGTTATTAAAATATTTGAGCTATTTTCTTTAGATAACCATTCCTCTCTGAGTAGCTAGATAGGCAGTGGGGTCACCAGTGTCTGGCACACAGTGATAATTATTGTTGGTCTGCGACGCTGTGACTGTGGATATGGTATACTATACCAGGGAGGCACAACAGAACAGGTCTGAGTTAGAGATGAGGAAAAATAACAGCATGGCTGCTTGGGGACCTGCAGATATGACTGCAAGTTTTCCTGAAGTTCTGAGAAAGCCCTCCTGCTCAAAGCCACTTTTGCTGACCAGGAACTCATTCACAAGGGACCAAGCAGCAGCTCCCCTTCACAGTGATGGCCTAGGAAGGGCCTGCAGTTTCTGTCTGCCAGTTGCCATCAGACCAGCACATTTAAATCTCACTTGCTGAAGTTTCCCTCTACTGGCTGGGTTTTAAGGAAAACACACCATCCTTTAGTCTTCTTTCCCAAAATGGCTTAAGCACCATTTTAGGAGTTGGTTCTTTTCACCTTTTACATGGGCTCCAGGAACTGAACTCAGGTTTGTGTGGCAAATAAATTTTACCCAACAAGCCATTTTACAAAACTTACCCATGTTTTTCTAAACATTTTATGTGAGTGTCACAGCACAGGTTTGTGGCAGTCAGAGGACAATCTTTGGGAGGTGCTTCTCTGCTCACAGCAGGTGGATCTCTGATACTAATCTCAGACCAGTAGCTTGCTTGGCATTAAGCGACTTACCCCTGAGCTATCTCACCGACACCTCAAGAATGGATTGTTGTTGTTGTTGTTTTATTTTTGTTTTCAAACAGGGTTTTTCTGTGTAGTCCTGGCTGTCCTAGATTTCACTCTGTAGCCCAGGCTGGCCTTGGATTCAGAGATCTGCCTGCCTCTGTCTCCCAAGTGCTGCCCTGCTGTCTGTGTGGTCGGAGTGCTTCGGGGATCTGCCTGCCTGTGCTAGTGCCACACCTCGCTGTACCAGCCTCTTACCTGGGTGCAGGGGCTCCAAACTAGTACTTCACGGACTGAGCCATCTCTGCAGTCCCACAGACCACTTTCTGTCGTATCAGAAAGGCAATTCCGATCTCGGTCAGTGGCTCCTGCAGGTGTCCTCATCCAGCTGCACCTGAGATCCGCATTTTTCTATACACCTCACACTTCAGACAGGCTGTCAGCAAGCCAGCACAAAAGAAGTCACACACAGGCTTTTCTACAGTTGATGTACACCATTTTGCTAACAAAATCAACAGCAAAGCATGCAAAACGAAGGACTCAAAAAACTTTAATTGTAAATAGAAGGGGGTGGTGGTGGCTGGAAATGCCAACAATACCACACCAAAGTAGTGAAAGTTAAAGGAATTTACACCTCAAAACACAGGCAAAATTCCGTGAGTCACCCCTGATAACATTTCAGGTCATTTAACCAGGTAAGTAAAATGTGGCAGAGAGGGCATTTGCAGTGAGAGCTCTGTGGGTGGATGAGATGATCCCTGGGTGAATATCAGCACTTGAATTTTAAATAGTTGCTGCTAGTTTTAGGAAGCTGCATTCTGCACAGGAAGGCTGCAGCAGAGGGCAGGAGTTCACTCCTGCCAACTGATATCAGATGAAGTACCAGAGCTCTTCCCTCTTGGCCCTTGCTATAGAACCCACCAAAAGAGCAGAAGAAAAGGCAAATGCTCATTTTACTGTTTTTATTTCAATGGAACATGCAGTAAGAAAAAAACTTAACAGGTTGATTAGCATTTACGATGCTTACACAGAGAAAAAAGTCTTAAAAGCAACTTAGTCCAGATTTAAGGAAAATTGCTAATTAAACACAACAAACCTATTTCCAAATACTCATTTTGGACAAAAATTTGAGAGCACTTGGTAAATATGTATGTCTGCTGTTTAGTTGCATTATTTTATATACTCTCTGATTCTTGGGATATCCAGCCCCCATTTTCCTAACGCAGCAGGGAAGACATATACATGTGATCAGTTAAATTAAAGGAAGAAATGGAGTTGGGAGACTCCGGGGCTGCAAAAATATGTACAAGCATTTACCTTTTCCAGAACTAAACATTTCTTCCATAAAAATATTAAGTAGCCAAGCCCTATAGAACTAAGGCTAGGGCTACTTCAAATATAACTTCTGTATTTTAAAAATATAGGGCAGAAAGCCTTTTGGATATTTATACATTTTCACATAATATTTCTAGGCCCCTAAATGAATCATGAAGCTTTATGCAGAATCAACAAAGCCTATTTTCTTACATTATCTCTTAATTTAATCTCATAAACCTCTAGTAAGTATGGTAGATAACTACACTTTAGTACAAGAACTGGGCTCACTAGGAAGTCTTTGTAGAAGGCTTAATATTTATAGCCATTTATTACCAAGGCCCAGGCCTAAGTGGTGAATGGGTGGTTGGCAGCCATTCGCTCTGTCAGACAAAGCAGTAGCATATACATTTTCTAACCCACAAAAGGCAGACAACGCCTGCTTTGACAATGACTAGGGCTTCTAGAGATGATGTGTTTCCTGTGACATATGGGGAGGAGAGAGGGCTGGGGAGGAGCTGAGCCTCCCTTCACTGACAGCCTCTAGCTGAGGCAGCCGTTCTCAGCCACGCCCGTGCCTCTCATGATGGCAGTGTTAAGACACAGCTGCACAAGTCCAGAAGGTTCCGGGATGAGGACAGGAGAGCAGCTGGGGATACAGAAACATTTTCTTTCCTATGGGGCAGGGTTTGCCACACTCTGTGTTCTTGGCTTCATGCTACCTGTTCATGCTATGACACCAGCGCATGTCAAGGTCCCTGTTAAGAGTTATAAGGCTGATTTTGGGATTTGGCTACAGTAGGGACTCAACTGGCTCAAGTTTCATCTCACTGCCCATAAAGTCGTATCCAGGGCAGCAGCCACCCTGACAGTCTATGCTAAGCCAAGGTCAATTAACTGCAGAGAAATGACTAAAGGAGCAGTCTAAAATAAAAAAGTCATGGAGAAAAAAGGAAAATCTACAATTTTTAGGGGTGAGAAAAATATTGCAGATCAGCCCATGTAAGAAGACGGGAGCGACTGCTCCTGCGTGTGTCAGTGACGAGTGTGAGAACAGCACAGCTATGTGGTTTCTGGGCATTGTCTTGACTTCAAAGACCGCACCACTGGCCTCTATCTGGATAAGAAAATGGCTGCAACTTCAACACCTCAGCAATACTGAAATGTAACTGAGGTGTTGGATTATGATAAAACCAAAAAGTTTCAATTTATGTGCAGGGTTTAGATGAATTCAGCTAAATTAATTTTAATTTTAAACTTCTAAAAACGTAAAGGAACCACAGTGTTGATACTGTTCGTAAAGTTCAGTATTTGCAAGGCAATAAAACAACTATAAACTGAATGGAGAGGTATGAAGTCATATGTTGGCGGGGACCAAGTTTTCCCTGAATTCAAATAGACACAACTACTTTGTAGAAAGATGCAAGAGTCCTGGTCACTCCCAGGAAGAGCATCAGAATGATGCCCGGATTCATGCTCCAGGAAGGAAGGACGACAACAGTCAGGCCAGGCTGCAGCGGGTGGGAGAGCACAAGCGGCAGCTGCTCGCGCGCCCAGAGCTGGGCTAAGCGTGCACTTTACCGAGCACCTCTTAGCTAGAGGCCTCAGGAGGAAGACCTTGTGTTTGCAGTTTCCGAGGTGTCCCTGCAGAACCCTTTACAACGCCCACTAAGAGATCTTGTCCCAAATGAGACTTGACACACAGAAAACTGTTGTTAAGGGAACAATCTAGTGGAATAAGACAAGGGAGATTTCATCGCTGTGTTAAATCTCGTGTTAAATGTCTGACTATGGTTTGTAGATCTGATTTCTGGAAACGCTGAGTAGAAATCCAGAATCACTGGAAGACAGATCTCAACATGAATTTACTTACACTCAGAGAACTCTCTAGTCACAGTCCAAGTTTATAACAAGATGTGCCACAGGCAGAGAAGGAAGGGGACAGACACTGCAGCAGAGTCCCTGCCCTCCGGTGGCCTAAGGTCTCAATAATTACTCTTGTCCAAATCCTTCTGTTTCTTCAATGGCAAATAACAGCTTTTCCTTCAGTTGCTCATAGCTCTTGTAGGGTGGGAGGTCCAGGCGGTTAAAGCTGAAAGCAAGAAAGGCTGGCTTGAGAAAAGGAAAGATACAGAGACACTCCCAGGCAGGGCCCTGAGCGGCATGTTCTTCATCAGTCTGACAACCCTGACTCACACTGCCTTTGAGGAACTGCTTTTCATCTTTCCAAGGCTCGCTCTTCGTTGGTGAACTCAGGTAGAACACCTGCCCCTTGTGGTAGAGTTAGAAACAAGCACAGCACCCTGCCAGGGCTTAGCTGACCTCAGCAAATGGCAATTTTCTCATGCAGCCTCAACTAAGTACTCTAGCTCAGTGGTCAGCAAATCTCCTGTAAATGGCCACAAGAACTACCTGAGGCTCTGAAGTTGGTTTTAGGTCTATCACGTTAGAATAAGAAATGATGGGCCAGGTGTAGCGGTGCAGACCTTTAATCCCAGCATGCAGGAGGTGGAGGCTGGTCTATATAGTGAGGTGTCTCAAACAAAAATAATATAAAATAAAAAATGACTCCCATTAACACTTGCTCCCTCTGTTCTATTCTTAGCTGTGAATTTCTCCAACCCAGCTGTACGATTTTTAAGCTGGGTCTTTGTTGAGACAGGGCCTCATAGCCCAGGCTGCCCTCCAATTCACTAGTCAAGGGTGAGCCTGAACTCTAGCCCCTGCCTTTATTTCGAAGCACTGGAATTACAGGCTTCGTGCTGCCATTCCCTGTGGAACAACGTCTTCACATCTCTGCACTATCATCTTCATAAGGTAACTGTGAGTCTGCTCGCAAAGAAACTTTCAGGATAGGAGCTAGGTCTGCACATTTGTGAAGAGCTAGTCAATTAACACATAATACATACAAAAAAGCAAACCATGTGTGTACAACAGAGTGCAAGCTCTATCATGTTCTTAGATGGCTCAGCAGATCAGAATATGTATTGCTAAGCCTGATGACCCAAGTTATGTCCCTGGGATCCACATGGTGGAAAGGAAAGAACTCCCTCAATTGTCCTTAACCTCCATGTGTACAAAATATAATAATAATAAAAAAGTCTACTTTATGTATCTGTTTGTCTGTGTTGATTATATGCCACATGTGTGCAGGTGCCCTTGGAGGCCAGAGTCCCTGGAGCGAGAGTCACCAGCAGAAAGTATTTTTAACCACTGAGCCATCTCTCCAGCTCATTAAAAAAATTATATCTCAAAAACTGAGAATAGTGGTCCATACCTAACCAGTAAACCCAGAATGTTAAGGATGAGGCAGAAGCATCCTAAGTTTAGGAATGGCCTGGACCACATAATGAGATCATGCTTCAAACAAACAAAACAACAACAAAAACCCAACCCCTTCCTGAGCTCATAGGATGGCTCAGTTGTGAAGGTGTTTGCTGCCAAGGGGGACAAGTTGAGTTCATCCTCAGGTCTGGATGGCAGAGGACGAGGTGTGACCCTGTACTGTCCTCTGACATCTGTGCTCATGCTGTAGCCCATCCACGCCCATGTACACCATACATGCAGACACACAAATACATTAATGAATGTAAAGAAAATTTTAAACTAAAAAACAGGCACTGCTGTCTTAGTGTGGATGCAGAATAACGAGGTGGCCCTCGCTGCTGACGACACTGTCTCTTCTGCCTGCTGCCAGTGTCCCCTACAAAATGGACCGCGTGCCCCTAGAGGCATCATATAAAATAAACAATTCTACCCCCCCCAAAAACCCAAGAAAATATTTACACTACTATCAAATATAAATTATTACTATAAAATTTTTATTTTTTTATATGTTTTACCTACTTGTATGTCTATAAGTTGCATGTGTGCCCCATGCCTGTGCAAGATATCCTGGATTGTGTGTGTGTTCTGCAAGAGCAGTAAGTGCTCTTGACCACTGAGCCATCTCTCCAGGCCCATACATTATTATTTTTTAAGTTGGGCATTGTATTCCATGCGTATAACTCCAGGATTAGGCATTAGAGGCAGAATGACCAGGAATTCAAAGCTGGCCTAGGCTTCCTGAGACCTTACCTGAAAATGCGAGTCACATCAACACTAACAGTAGGCAGGCTGGGCATGTGGCTCAACAAAGGATTAACCTAACAAAAGCATATGGCGCTGGGTTTGTCCCCTAATGCCACACACAGCAAACAGCTAGTTACACAAAGGGAAATGTGATATATACTGTGACACATTCAGTAAAATAAGCCAGTCAGAGTAGAACCTCATCCCATCCTTAGTACTTAAATTAATCAAAGTCCCAGAGACAAAGAGAATGCTGGTCATTAGGAGTGTGTGTTTAGTGAGCACATACCAGCCAACGGATAGCAGGGTTGCTGACAGAGCCACACAACCATGTGAACCCACGTGACAGCACTGAACTACACACACCTCCAAATGTTTCTAGTCCAAATGGACTTAAGAACAGACTGGATTCGAACATGAACTGTACTTGAGATTAAGACTGGTTGATTTTTAGTTTGATACATTTTTGGAAATGAGGTTAAACTGCATTTTAAACCAGAAAACAAGGTCATGGGATAGAGTTCTGACAGTAGAGGGTTTGCCTGGTGTGTGCAAGGCCCTGGGTTCATTTCCTAGTACTGCAAGAAGAAAGCCCAGAAGAAAAATAAGTGTGTTCACCATATCACTAAGTAAGGACTCTAATTTCAAACTTCATTTCCTGTTCCAGAGAAAGGTACAAATCCCACTTTAGAACTCTGAATGGTAGGAAAACTCATGTGTGGCAAATGGACACACAAGGGATTATCTTGTGTTCAAGACTGTGATCAAAAACAGCTGTGGGGCTGGTTGTATTACCCTGTAAGTCAAAATGGGTCAAATTGCCTGGAACATTAGGAATCCCAGCACTTGGGAAGCAGAGGCAGGAACATCAGGTGTCCAAGGGCAGCATGAGCTGTGGATCCTGTCTCAATAAAGGGGAATAGGACACTGTTGTGATGGCTCAGAGGTAAAGTGCTCTTGTGGCTCTTCCGGAGGACCTGGGTTCAAATGGCAGCACCTACAACTCACACATGGTGCACACACATACATAAGTAAAAATAAATCTCTTAAAGGGGGAAAGAGAATTTACTGTGTGATGCATAAATTCTGCTGGAGAGATGGCTCAGAGGTTAAGAGCACTGTCTGTTCTTCCAAAGGTCATGAGTTCAATTCCCAGCAACCACATGGTGGCTCACAGCCATCTGTAATGTGATCTGACTCCCTGTTCTGGCCTGCAGATGTACATGCAGGCAGAACACTGTACACATAATAATAAATAAATCTTAAAAAAAAAAAAAAAGAAAGAAACGGGGAAACTGATCCCCCTTTTCCCACCTCTCTGCTCTCTTCCCCCCTTCACCCCCTCAAAAAAAGAAATGAAGAAATTATCTCATTACTATTAAGTAGCCAGAGGGTAACTGGGTAAAAGGTTGTTTACTATATTTCTGATTTTGCTTACCAGGTATGGCTTCTGGGTAACCAATTTTCTTTCCCAACTTTTTCAATGCAGAACTTCTGTGGTCCATTACTCCCTAAAGCGTAATAAAAGTGGAGTTTGTCGATTGAAACATTCTAACATTATGCTTCCCAGGTTGACATCTGCATCACTATTGAGAAGCATAGATGCAGAGGCCCTGTCCCAAACCTACTGCATTCACAACTCTAGGAGCAGGAGCCATGCTGCACAGTTTTGGTTGTTGTTGTTGAGACAGGGTTTCTCTGTGTAGCCTTGGCTGTCCTGGACTCACTTTGTAGACCAAGCTGGCCTCGAACTCACAGAGATCCGCCTGCCTTTGCTCCCAAATGCTAAGAATAAAGGCGTGTGCCACCAGGCCCAGCTGTGCTACGTATTTTAACAAGCTCCAGGTGTTTGTTTCTGACACGTGATGAATGCATACCAAGAGGAAACCTGCAGCTTTATTACAAGAGCACAATGCCATAATTAACAACAACCCATATACCAGTTGCCAAAACTTTATAAATGTAATCATGCCAGTGGCCTCAACGGTCAGGCCCTGTAACAGCTGCACTTAGACACAACATCCCTCCATGAGGCTTCCCTCCTCCCTCCTGTTAGACACAGCTGTGGTGCTCATCAGCACCAAGCACTGGTCTATTTAAAAGGACATTACTGCTCCCCAGGAAGCAATCATTGGTGGTCAAAATTGTAGAGGATTTTAATTCAGAACATGGCTGCTCTGGCAAATGGTCACATCCAAAGGCCTTCTAGGTCTGTGTGATCTGCTGGAATACAGACAAATGTCCAAGGAGACAAGGGCAGCAGATCTGAGTTCAAGGCCAGCCTGGTATAGAGCAAGTGTCAGGTAAAGAAACGCTCAGGTCCAGGCATGGTGGCACACGCCTTTAATCCCAAACAATGAAGGCAAAGTTAGTTTGTAGAAGGAAGCACCCATGTTTGAAAGTGATGTCTAATTGAGTGGCAGAAAAAGTGATGAATCAGAGAAAGATTTAACAGAATAGGATATTATGCCCAACTCTCAAGAGGAGAGAGAGGAAAGGGAAGCTACTTAAGGGGCAATGCAGAGAGAGGGAGGACAGTTTTACCAGACAGTAATGGACAGGTTGCAGAGAGAGAGAGAGAGCAATCTGCACTCAGGTGAAGACAGAACGAACCAGAGAATGAGAAGGAGCCAGGAGATTAAAGCAGGTTGCTGGAGTTAGTTTGAGGCCAAGCAGAGCAATTCAGAGGCTGACAGAAAAGCCAGATTGAGTAAGTTAGCTTGGAGAAGTGTTTGAGCCAGAACAGCTGAGCTGAACCAGCCAGCCCAGAGCTTGGTAAGTACAAGAAAGGGTGAGCTCATCCAGCAAGTCTCAGAGGCGGAAGACACTCTAGGCCTAGATCAGATTGCACGGAGGCTAGAAGATTTCAGGACCAGGTTAGCAGAGAAAAGCAGTAAGCTTCCTAGACAACGCCTGAAGCAGGTGAATAAAACTGCTGAACTAGAACGGTCAGGACACTAAATGTTCTAGGTACATAGGTCAGCCCTGCACAAAGTTCCTGTGTCCTACTGACTGAAGGACGGAGGCTCAAGTTCTTTTGTGTCTGCAACAGTGAGTCATGCTCATGAGTGCTTACACAGAAGCCCAGTAAGACAAGGAAGCCAATGGCCATCACAGCATGGACCTGTGCTGAGGAGAGTCATTCACTTTGCTTCCTTCTATTCACTACAGTGCTTCCAACCAGAGTCAGTGGTTTGGATTATCATGTAAGAGAGAAGATTCTGAGACCCAGTAGAGTCCATGTGCCATACATATGGCGCCACCACCACGACGGCACTCAAATTAGATGCACCAATAAGTAACACACTGAGCTGTAAACCCATGGCCAGGGGCTCAGGCCTGTAATCCCAGTACTTGGGAGGTAGTGTAGGCAGACCAGGAGGTCGAAGCCAGCCTTTCCCACAGTTGAGGCCAGCCCCAGAAAAAAAAGGGGGTGGGGAAAGGAAATGATAGGAGAAATAACATTCTTAAATTATTTTTCAGGTTCTCTTGTGTTTACTCTTGACACCGTCCCTTAATTGCATGTAGACTCCTGCACCTACATTCATATTTTTAGTCACCTTTCAAATGATAAAAGTATCCTATCATTTAAAAAAAATTTTTAAGTATATAAGACCCCTGATTTGTGGTGTGAAGATATAGATCTATATATGAATATATATGTGTGTGTGTGTATATTTTTTTTTTATTATTTTATGTGTATGGGTGTGTTCTCAACATGTGTATCTGTGCCCCATATGTGTTCCTGGTGCCTGAGAAGACCTGAAGATCCTCTGGAACTGCAGTTACAGACGGTTATGAACGACCATATGGAGGCTGGGAATCAAACCCAGGGCCTCCAGAAGAACAGCCAGAGCTCTTGAACACCAAGCCATCTCTCCAGCCCCTAAGACACTAAAGTCTACTTACTCCTTTTAGGGATAAAATCCAGGGCAGGTTAGTGAAGGGCTATACCACCAGCCGGACCCTTAATTTTAAGTAAGACTCATATTTTTCTCTGAATTGGTCTTCGATAGTTTACTTGGCAAGTTTATTATTCTACTGTATTTAGCTTATTCCTTCTTTTCTTTTTTGAGACAGGTTTCTCTGTGTAGCCCTGGATGTCCTCAAACTTGCTCTGTAGATCAGGCTGGCCTCAAACTCACAAAGATCTGGCTGCCTCTGCTTCCTGAGTTTTGAGAATAAAGTAATGCACCACCACTGCCCAGCCTCTTCTGTTCTGTTTTGTTTTATGTTGGGTCTTACGTAGTGCAGGCTATCCTCAATCGTGCTATGTAGCTAAAGAGGACTTGACTCCTAATCCTTCTACCAATGTCTCCCGAGTGCTGGGATTACAGGCATTTGCCAACATACCCAGCTTTTTCTCATATTTTCTGTATGCTTTATGATTTTTTAGTGCTTAGAAAGTTTTTTCTTAAATTCAAATATGTTCTTAAAAATAGGAACAAGTATATGTCTACTAAATATATTTTCTAATATTAGCTCTTTATCAAACATGCATGTAGAAGCAGGAGGACCAGGGATTCAAAATTGTCCTTGGCTACATAGTAAGTTTGAAGAAGTCTAGGATGCATGAGACCGTGCCTTTAAAAAAGAAAAACAGCAGGGGGTGGGGGTTGGGGGGGTTGGGGGGTAGGGGGGGTGGGGGTGGTGGTGGCACACGCCTTTAATCCCAGCACTTGGGAGGCAGAGGCAGGTGGATTCCTGTGAGTTTGAGGCCAGCCTGGTCTACAATGCCAGTCCAGGACAGCCAGGGCTACACAGAAACCCTGTCTTGAAAAACCAAAAACAAACAAACAAATAAATAAAACAGGGTGGGGAAAAGTACTGAGGTAAGAACTAAAAAGTCATCTCCAAGTCCATGAAACCTGGGCCAGCCATGGCTGCTGCCAACAAGTACAATGTTTGTGGTTTCTGACACGCTGCACACACAAACATCTAACAACAGCAAAGTCACTAATCTCCTCCCGAAAGCACCCTTTATACACACCCATCAGGTCAGCAAACCCTCCCACTGGCAATCGGCAGGTTCCAGTAACAAACTGCAGAAGTCTCATCCTCTTCTCATTATCAATTTCTTTAACAAACTGTGAGAAAAAAATATACGTCACATGTAAGAAGAAATATACGTCATATGTTCTATACAGTTTTAGAACAACATGGGGTGTCGGCAACGCCAGACAGGAAGTCTACCATGCCCATGACGGCCTCCACAGCCTCCCTTCCTAGATCTTGGGATGGACTCTGATCAGAGCCTCACAGCTCCCTCCTCACACACCACAAAGTCCCGCGTTTCTAGGGCAGTCTTTGCTGCCCCCTTTACACCTGGCTGTCCTATAGCACACTCCTGTGGTCACTCAGGACACAAAGGTCTAGCCACAGGAAACTTCTTGTTCTCATGAACAAACCAAATCATGCTCATGAGACTCAACAGCCTCTTACCTCAAATGTTAAGGTATTTGTAAGTTACACAGTCAGAAATGGGTAGTTTTATCTTGTACAAATCTGCCTAAATATAAGGTTTCCAGCATAAGTTTCTATCCTGTAGCATATTTTGGCTGAGTGAAATATGTTTTGTCAGGAATATTTCCCTATTTTCTACTGTCAATGATTTATTTTAGTTAGTTTTTAGGAGAGGGTCTTAAGTAGTCCAGAGTGGCCTCAAACTTGCTAAACATCTGACAATGTCATTAACATTTCCAAATGTTTCTGTTTTAGCTTCTTAAGTGCTAGGACTATAAATATGAGCCACCAAGCCTGGTTTTCCTGTCAATTATTTCAGTTCATCTCTTTGGTTTTTCAAGACAGCCTTTTTCTGTGTAGCCTTGGCTGTCCTTGAACTCAGAGATACGCCAGCCTCTGCCTCTCCAGTCCTGGGATTAAAGGCATGTGCCACCACCCGGCTCATATTTGTGTTTCTTATCATGAATTTTGTTTTACGTATAGAGGACAT
Organism: Acomys russatus; assembly: GCF_903995435.1. Classification (NCBI taxonomy): domain Eukaryota; kingdom Metazoa; phylum Chordata; class Mammalia; order Rodentia; family Muridae; genus Acomys; species Acomys russatus. The sequence goes on along the minus strand of NC_067140.1, from coordinate 4,547,187 downwards.
CCTAAATTTTATTTTAAAAATTCTGGTAAGTGGCCAGGGGTATGTCTCAGTAGACAAAGGTGCTTGCCACCAAGCCTGATGACCAAGTTCAATCCCCATGAACCACTTGATAGAAGAAAAGAACTGATGTCTGCAAGTTGTTTTCTGACTCTATATGCAAATGAAAGCATGCATACACACATACAATAAAGAAATAAATAATGCAAGACTGTGGTAAAATATACATGCCAAAAGTTGCCATGTTAATTTTTATATGGGTATATATAAACTTGTCATGTGAGTATACACATGCATGTGTGGGTGAACATGCAAGTATATGGAGACTAGAGGTCACTGTAAGATGTCTTTCTCAACAGCTCTCTACCTTGTCTTTTTTTCTTTTTTTCCCCCTCGACCTTGTCTTTCTTATCTTTTGAGACAGAGTCCCTCATGGAACCTGTAGCTTGCCCTTTCAGCTAGACCAGATGGCTAGTACACTTCAGGGATGCTCCTGTCGCTGCCTCCTCAGCTCTGGCATGAAGGTGTGTGCTGCTGATTCAACCTCGGGTCCTGATACTCTCATGACAAGTACTTTTCAGACGCAGCATCAAGCACATTCACACTCTTATTTAACCATCACTGCTATCTTGAGAACTTTCACCATCCTACACAAAACTCACTCCCTACAGTCCCTGTTTTATCATCCCACATTCTATCTCAATAAATAGGTCTACAGAGCCAGGTAGTGGTGGAGCACACCTTTGATCCCAGCAATGAGGGTGGGGGGAGGTAGAGGCAAGATCTGTGAGGTCTAGGCCAGTGTGGTGTACAGAGTGAGTTCCAGCACAGGTAAGGCTACACAGAAAAACCCTGTCTCAAAAAAACAACATAAAATAAAAATAAATCTTGTCCACTTAAAGAATCTCATAGGTGGAATAACATGTACTTTTTGCATATGGCTTGTTTCAATTATTTAAAAATTAAGATCTGCCTACAGTAACATCAGTTGAGAGGTGGAAGGCAGAAAGATGATGGTCCAGAGCTCATTACTAGACAAGATTGGCCTTGAACTCCCTAAGGACTGGAGTACAGATATGTGCCACCAAGCCAAGCCTTTATTTTCTCCTTCATGCTGGGAACTGAACCCAAGGCCTATGCACACTAACTGGACAAGCACATTACATCTGAGCTATAGCCACAGCCCCTGACTGTTTCTTGAACACCCCACACACTCCCCAGTGTTGGAGACTGAATTTGCAGCCTGGAGCATGCTGGGTAAGCTATGCCTCCAGCACAAAACTTATGCTGTTCCTACTTCCAAGACTGACTTTTGCTAAGTAGCCTCGGCTTCTCTTGAGCTGCTGTAGCCTCTAATTACAGGCCCGAGACACACATCATGTCCAGCTCAACGCATGGTGCTCTAACGCCTTTCACAGTGTTGTATGTCAAGAGCTGCACTCATTTTTAGGGACAAATGACATTTCGTGATATGTACACACCACTTCTGGTTTGTTCACCGGTTACAATGCATATGGGTTAATTTTGCCTTTGGGTGAGCTTGAACAACATTGCTAAAAATACTGGATATAGCAGTGTCTCCTTTGGTCTCTGGTTTTAGTTCTTTTGAAGTAAAACCATCAAACCATGTCAACTCTATGTTTAACTACTTTGTTTTGTTTTTAAGACAAGGTTTCATATAGCTGAGGTTGGCTTTCAACTCCTGGTCCTCCAGCCTCCTAAAAGATGTAACAGGGATGCGGCCTCTGTGCCTGGCTATATTTAACTTGGTGGTGAACTGCACGCTGTTTCCCACTGCAGCACAGCACACTCTTGCCAGAAATGAATGACGGTTTTGAGTTTCCCACGTGCTCATCAAAAGTGACTTCTCTCCATTTCCTAAACTCATGTGCACAAAGTACTACCTAGCTGGGGCTTTAATCTGCATTTCCTTAGGAATTCAAGATTTTGAGCATCAGCGATTTATTTTTATTATTTGTAATTATGTATAGGTGAATGTGTCTACATGTAGGTGTGGCCATGTGAGTACAGGTGCTTGTGGAGCCCAAAAGCATTAGATTCTCTGGAACTGGAGTTACAGTTCTGAGTCATTGATATGGGTACTATGAACTGAACGTGGGTCCTCTCAAAAAGCAGCAAGTGCTGACAAATGCTGAGCCATCTCTCTAAGCTCTACTTATTTTTTAAATTACTTGTTTTCTGTGATTCGGTGTGGAGGGAGCAATGAGAGCCCGTGAAAGTCAGAGGACAACTTCCACAAATCTGTTCTTGTAGCAATGACATTTTGGAACTTTGGTTTAAAAACACAGAAATGCTTCTTAGGCATTCAAGATTCTTCTGTTGAGAATTCTCTGTTTAGCTCTGCACCCCATTTTTTTTAACTGGATTATTTCGTTTGTGGGTATTTAACTTCTTGAATTCTTTATATATTTTGGATATTAGGCCTCTGTCGGATGTAGGGTTGGTAACAATCTTTTCCCAATCTGTAGGTTGCTGTTTGTTCTATTGACAGTGTGCTTTGCCTTATGGAAGCTTTTCATGCGGTCCCATTTATTAATTGTTGATCTTAGAGCCTGAGCTGTTGGTGTTCTGTTCAGGCAGTTGTCTCCTTTGCCAATGAGCTCAAGGCTCTTCTACACTTTTTATTGTAACAGATTTAGTGTATCTGGTTTTATGTTGAGGTCTATAATCTACTTGGACTTTAGTTCTGTGCTGGTGATAAATACGGGTTTATTTATATTTTTCTATATGTAGATATCCAGTTAGACCAGCACCATTTGTTGAAAATGCTATCTTTTTTCCATTGTATGGTTTTGGCATATAATTCATTTATAGATTCTTTGTCAACAATCAAGTATCCATAGGTGTGTGAGTTTATTTCTGGGTCTTCGATTCGATGCCAGTGATCAACCCTCCTATTTCTATGCCAGTACCATGCCGTTTTTATTACTGTTGCTCTGCAGTACAGCTTGAGATCTGGGATAGAGTCTTCCAAAAGATCTTTTATTGTACAGGATGTTTTAGCTAGTCTGGGTTTTTGGGTTTTCCATATGAAGTTGAGAATTGATCTTTCAAGGTCTGTAAAGAATTGTGTGGTTATTTTGATAGGGATTGTATTGACTCTGTAGATTGCTTTTGGTAAGATGGCCATTTTTACTATGTTGATCCTCCCTATCCATGGGCATGGGAGATCTTTCCAACTTCTGGTTTCTTCAATTTCTTTCTTCAGAGACTTGAAGTTTTTTCACACAAGTCTTTCATTTGCATAGTTAGAGTTACACCAAGATACTTTATCAGCTGTAGGAGTTCTCTGGTAGAATTTTGGGGGTCACTTATGTACACTATCGTTTCATCTGAGAATAGCGATATTTTGACTTCCTCATCTCCTTTTGTTGTCTTATTGTTCTAGCTCGAACTTCAAGCACTATACTGAAGAGGTATAGAGTGAGGAGCCTTGTCTAGTCCTTGGTTTAGTGGAATTTCTTTTGAGTTTCTCTACATTTAATTTGATGTTGGCCTTTTTGCTTGCTGTATATCGCCTTTAATATGCTTAGGTATGTGCCTTGTATCCCTGATCTCTCTAAGACTTTAAACAGAAACAGGTGTTGGATTTTGTCAAATGATTTTTGGGCATCTAAGGAGATGAACATCTCTCAGTTTGTTTATATGGTGGATTACATTGATGGATTTCCGTATACGGAACCACCCCTGCATGCCTGGGATGTAACCTACTTGGTCATGGTAAATGGTATTTTTGATGTGTTCTTGGATTCGGTTTGCAAGTACTTGATTGAATATTTTTACATCAAAGTTCGTAAGAGAAATTAGTTTGAAATTATCTTTCTTTGTTGGGTCTTTGTGTGGTTTAGGAATCAAGGTGACTGTGGCCACATAGAATGAGTTTGATAAAGTTCCTTCTGTTTCTGTTTTGTGGAGTAGTTTTTTGTTTTGTTTTGTTTTGTTTTTTAATACAGGGTTTCTCTGTGCAGCTTTTGCTGTCTTAGACTTGCTTTGTAGACCGGTTGGCCTCAAACTCACAGAAATCCACCTGCCTGTGCCTCCCAAGTGCTGGGATTACAGGCATGCACCACCAGGCCCAGCTTTATTTTGTGGAATAGTTTGAAGAGAATTGGGTTAGCTCTTCTTTGAAGGTCTGGTAGAATTTTGCACTAAAACTATCTGGCCCTGGGCTTTTTTTGGTTAGGAGACTTCTGATGACTGCTTCTATTTCCACAGGAGATATAAGACTATTTCATTTGTTTACCTGATCTTAATTCAACTTTGGTTAAGTGTCATCTATCAAAAAAATTGTTCATTGCATTTAAATTTTCAAATTTTGACTAGCTCTTGGTTTCACCGATTCTCAGAATTGTTCTCTTTGTTTCTAATTTGATTTTGGCCCAGAGTTTATTTCCAGCCATCCTACCCCCTTGGGTCTGTCTGCTGCTTTTTTTCCTAAGGCTTCCAGGTGTGCTATTAAGTTGCATGAGATGCTTCCAATCTCTTTATGAATGCACTTAAGCTATGAACTTTCCTCTTAGCACTGCTTTCATTCTGTCCTATAAGTTTGGGTATGTTATACCTTTGTTTTCATTGAATTTTAGCAAGTCTCTAATTTCTTTATTTCTTCCCTGACCCAGTTGTCATTGAACAGAGTTGTTCAGGTTCCATGTGTGTGTAAGCTTTTTGTTGTTGCTGTTGTTAAGGTCCAGTTTTAGTCCATGGTGGACTGATAGGATACAAGGTATTATTTCAATTTCTTATATCTGTTGAGGCTTGCTTTGTGACCTACCATATGGTCAATTTTGGAGTACGGTCCGTGGGGTGCTGAGAAGAAGGTATAATCTTTTGTGTTTGGGTGAAAAGTTCTGTAGATATCTACTAGATCCATTTGATTCATGACATTGGTTACTAACATTATTTCTCGGTTTAGCTTCTGTTTGTTTGACCCATCCTTCAGTGAAAGTGTGGTGTTGAAGTCTCCCACTATTAATGTGTGGGGATCAATGTGTGGTTTAAGCTTTTTTTTTTTGAGACAGGGTTTCTCTGTGTAGCCTTGGCTGTCCTAGACTCCCTTTGTACACCAAGTTGGCCTCGACCTCACAGCAAGCAACCTGCCTCTGCCTCCCGAGTGCTGGGATTAAAGGCGTGTGCCACCACGCCCGGCCCTAATGTTTCTTTTACAAATGTGGCTGTCTTATATTTGGGGCATAGATGTTCAGAATTGCAATGTCATCTTGGTTGAATATTCCTTTGATGAGTATGAAGTGTCCACCTCACCTCTTTTGACTAGTTCTGGTTGAAGGTCTATTTTATTAGATACTGGAATGGCTACGCCTGCTTGATTATTGTGTCCATTCACTTGGATGTCCCTCTTCCAGCCCCGTACTCTCAGCTAATGTCTGTCCTTGTCTTCCAGCCCCGTACTCTCAGCTCATGTCTGTCCTTGTTGCTGAGGGTGTTTCTTGTGTGCAGCAGAGTGCCGTGGGCAGTCATGAGCCACCATGAGCAACATGTGCTGGGAACCCAAACTGGGTCCTCTGCAAGAACAGCAAGTGCTCTTTACCACTGAACTATCCCTTCAGCCCATAAATAAATGAATCGTACCTTCTGGAATAATCTTACACTCTGGGAATGGACAAAGTACGTGTTGTTCAGACTTTAAAGAATCTGTTAAAATCATACTCACTTCTTATAATGTATTACTATAATGCAATGCATTGGATAGGGGCCTATACATTTTGCTCTGTTACTTATTTTGGTAAGTTCTTATAAAAATAAAGTGTATGTGTATCTATCTGTATAAGTAAATTTAGGAACAAACCTGCCAAAACCACATGATCTGTTTGCTTGTCCTAGTGTAGTGACGGTAGATGGCATGTCTCTGCCAGTCATTCAAATCAATCTCTTGCATCCCACATAGAAGGACCTGTCGGAATGAAAAAACAACAAAACAAGTTGTCACTTTAGGTAACCAAAAAGGCTTCTCATAAATAAGGCTAAAATGAAACACAGCAACTGAAAATACATTGAGCACCAGTAACTTCTGCTTGAAGAGTTCTGTCTACCTGACTCAGGACAGTTTCCGTGCATGCTGTAACACTGAGGGAAATAGGTTACTGAGATGTAGAAAAACCTTAATAACAAGACTTTTTAAAAAGAGGGTTAAAAAAAAATTATTCATTTATTTTATGTGTAGGGATGTTTGTTGGGTGTATGTATTTGTGTACCACTTGAGAGCCTAGTACGCTCAGATCTGGGAACCGAACTCAGGACCTCTGGAAGAGCAGGAAGTGCTCATGACTTCTGAGCCACCTCTCCAGCCCCAACAATACTTAAAAAAAAAAAAAAAAAAGGTAGTGCTCTTTTTTGTTTTAGTATAAATTAAGGGCATTTCAAACATCTGCTAGCAAAATAATACAAATACCACTGGAAATATGAAAACAATGATTTAAAAACAGATACTAACATGCTGGAATAAAGAAAAATGAATTACCTCTAATTCCTTTGCATCAAAATATTGCAAATATTGCTGGGGAAGAATTTCATTAAAGCCCTCAAAGAAAGCTTGTGTCTGTTCTTCGACACCCCGAGACAGTCTCCACTCAGCTACCATTCTGGCAAATAAGAATGGGAACTGTATCAGAAAGTTGAGATTTTACTTCTAAGTTTTGCATGTAAAATTAAAATGTAAACTTTATTATGAAAACCTGAAATATATAGAAAAGTAGAGAGGCATGAACTTATTTTATTTAAAAGATGATGTCACAACACAGCCCAGGCTACCGTATAACTCGCCTGGAGCCCAGGCTGGCCTCAAGCTGGAGGCAGCCCTCATGCCTGAGCCTCCCCATGGCTGGGACAGCAGCTTCACACACACCACCACGTCACAGTCGAAAAGAAATTGTTTTGAGGGAACTACTTTTTATTTAAGTTTTTCTAGACAGGGTTTCTCTGTGTAGCCTTGGCTGTTCTGGATTCACTTTGTAGACCAGGCTGGCCTCGAACTCACAGTGATCCACCTGCCTCTGGGATTAAAGGTGTGCACTACCGCACCCGGCCCTAAGGGAACTACTTTCCTTAAACTATTCTTTTCCCCCCCAAAATTGTAGTCAACTCTTTGTTACATACATCTCTCAACAATTAAAACCATATAAAATATTATTTTGTTTCAGAATATTTTCTTTAAAATATTTTTAACAAGTAAACAAATGTGTACATTTTAGGCGTCTGAATTCTTGACAATAACTAAGCCAACAACAGGAGCACATATACGCACAAGACAGACCACATACCGACCACATTTCAAATCATGTTCTCTGACCACAATAGTATCAAGTTAGAAAAGGAAAAAAAAAAAAAAAAAAAAAAATTGAGTCAAGTTGGTTGATTTTATTTGGGGCTCATTGCTTTGGTTTTCATCTATCTGACCTATCTATCACTCACGGCTCCTCCAGCCCTACCCCAAGCAAGGGCCCACTGAGCTTTGCTTGTTTCAGGCAGACTCTTGCTCGTAGCTCAAGCTTGCATTGCATCAGCTCTACAGCCAAAGATGATTTTGAATGCTGTCCCTCTGCCTAACATGTGCTGGGACCGCAGATTTATGCCACAATGCCTGGAGCAAATTATACTTCTTACAAAACAGAAAAGAAACAAGTTTTACAAATGTATCTAATTATACTTTTTTAAATGGCTGGTTATTTATCAGCAAATAGTAACTGATAACTAAAGCTATGCATTCTTAGTGTTGAAAGGAACACCCAGCACAGGCCCACAAACTGGGCCTCAGGCTGTAGATTTCTAAGAATTACTGCAGTAGGCTAAGCATGAAGATATGAGTACCTAGAAGGCATGAATGGACTGACCAATGTGAACCAATGCAAATGTGAACAAGTGTGAACCAATGCAAAGCATTAACAGGATACACCACGGGCTGGAGAGATGGCTCAGTGGTTAAGAGCACTATCTGCTCTTCCAGAGGTCCTTAGTTCAATTCCCAGCAACCACATGGTAGCTCACAACCATCTATAATGAGACCAGGTGCCCTCTTCTGGCCTGCAGCGGTACATGCAGATTAGATCACTCATATACATAAAAAAGAGGATATATCACAACCATTATTTTATTTAAAAACTTTAACCACATCTACAGTACTCCCATGAGAATCTTATAAACATTTGAGATTCCTTTTTCATCACCATGTTATATGCCATAGCGTTACAAAACCGCTATGTACAATAAGACATCCACGCTAGGAGTGGTGGTACACACCTTTAATCTCACACTGGGGAAAGCAGAGGCAGGTTTGAGACCAACCTGATCTGCATAACAAGTTCCAAAACACCCATGGCTACACAGACCCTATCTCAAGATAAGTGAGTAAATAAATAAATAAATGAAATGATTCACCATGACTTTCTACCTTTAAAATACTATTTTTAGACTGACACTAGAAATTAGATATAACTGTTTACATAAAAACTATTAACATGCCAGGCGGTGGTGGTGCACGCCTTTACTCCCAGCACTTGGGAAGCAGAGGCAGACGGATCTCCATGAGTTCAAGGCCAGCCTGGACTACAGAGCAAGTTCCAGGACAGTCAGAGCTGTTACACAGAGAAACTCTGTCTTGAAAACACAAAAACAAACAAACAAAAAAATGATTAACATAAAACAAATATTTTAAAAATACTACCCATTACTATTATTAGACAATTATTGACAAAAAAAAAAAGCTAAACGTTACCAAGGAAACATTGTCTCTTTCTCTAAAAGAGATGAATATTTATTTTTATTTGTGTATAGGTTGTATATGCCATGTGAGTGCCCACAGAGGACAAAAAAGTGTTGGGAACCCCAGATGGGAGTTACGGATGGGCTGGGAACCAAACCTGGGTCCTCTGGAAGATCAGCAGACACTCTTCGCGGCTGAGCCACCCCCAGGGCTGCTCCCTCACTCTCACTTACCTGATGTATTCCTCCTTATTTTCTTCTGTCACAAGAATATTGCCACCATTGGGTTTCAAATCATGACTCTTAATTTCACCTAGAATTTCTTTATCAACAGAGAAGTACATTTCCAAGCCACATTCTTCGATATTGTTTTCTCTGCACAAATGAAATTAGCATTATTTGTTTCATATATATTTTTTTTCAATCATAATTCAAAAGTTTTAATTAAATTCAACTTCTGAATTTAAGTAATAAGCCTTCAACTATAACATCTAATCCAAATAAGTTGGATTATAATCACATTACCTAAGACCTTGAATGCACTTCTATAAAGTTTATGATATTGAACAATGGGAAAGGTTTGATGTGTATATCCTTTAAATTCAATAAAACAATGACATGACTATAGTGTGGAAGAGCTTACTAGCACCATATAAAGCACAGACGATATTTTAATAAATATATTTTTAAAAACTTACTTAACCCAGATGAGAGAATTGTAAAATTCTGGATCAATAGATTCTAAGTCCTTAAGTCCAACTGGTTTGTTCAAGATACGTTTATAGAATGGTAAAGAAAACCCGGTATCTATGAATTTCCCATGGAACAGAGCCTATACAGAAAGAAAGCAATACCACTTAAAGTATCTGTATAAAAGCCATTAGACATCAAAATACCAAATAAATTCTCCATGCAAAAAAAAAAATGTTGAGGTTGCACATGCCTTTAATGGCAGACTCCACGGCCAAGGTAGGCAGGTGTATGAACTGGAGGCCAACCTGGTCTACACAGTGATACCCAAGCCAGCCAAGGTTATAAAATGAGATAGTTACTGCCTCAAAAAACAAAACAAGCAGAAAAACAAATCACACAGAGAAAATACACACACACACACACACACACACACACACACACACACACACACACACACGGAGAACTCACTTCCCCTAAACCTTTCTAACTGGAGAGATGGCTCAGCAATTAAGAGAATTAGTTACAGGGGATCTGATGCCTTCTTCTGGCCTCTGTGCCAGACAGTACACAGACATGTTACAAGTAGAACATTCATATACATAAAAATACAAAATATTAAAAATAATTTTAAGAGTCAAAAGTTATCCTTTGGCTGCTCTTCCAAAGGATCCAGGTTCATTTCCCAGCACCCACATGGGGGCTCATTATTGTCCATAACTCCAGTCCCAGAAGGTCTTATTTCATGGCCTCTTCTGCCCTCTACAGGCACTGGGAATGCATGTGGAGTACAAGCATGCATGTAGGCAAAACACCCAGACAGAGAAATAAAGAACAAAGAAAAAAGCATGACCTGCTATAATACACAAAAATGTAGTACTGCTGAATTAGTAAACACACAGTTCTGTACCTGTACTTACCATGGCAATAAATCTGCCAATAAAACGGAAGTATTTCAGGTGGTCTGGATTGATGTAAGAAGCGGGGTTTATCTGCAGGCAGTAGTTATCCTTCCCTGCATATTCAAACAGGCAATACATTGGGTTCAACACTTCATGTGACAAAAGAAAGAACCATTCTCTGAAATCAAAAGAAAACTCAGGATGAAAAATCTTGTAGGTAACCATGTCAACAGATCACAGAGCAGCATTACAGAGCTGTCGGGAACTGAGGTGCTGTTTCTTGATTCTGTTCAAACTCACATTATGTTAAATAGACTATTTATATGTTTTTAAATTTCAAGTAATCTAAGATATCATTAACTTTAAAGACCCTTACTTCATTGCCCACTAAAATTTTTCTAGTCATAATCATAATACACACTTTAACTTCAAAATGTGAAAATTGTTAAGAGTTGATAAAGTTTTATACACAGGCAAGTTTAAAATTCACTCTTGGCCCAGGCAAGCAACTACTATGCCACCTTCAGACAAGTCCAGCAGCGTACTCAGGGAGAGCCACTAGGGCAGCCATCTCATCCTCACAGAGGAAGTTCTTATTCCAGGCTCTTTACTGTTAGAGAATTGCCCAAGAAATAAAATGCTTATTTTATTCTTGCTCTTTGTGTGTTTGCGTGTGAGTGCTCTGAGTGTGCATGACCATGCACATGCGGCTCATAGCTGCCTGTCACTGTCATCCAAGAGATCTGGTACCATCCTGTGACCTCTTTAAGCACTGCAATCACATGCATAATCACCACCCCCAGCGCACACACACAGAATTATAAACAAATTCTTTTATTGCTATTGTTTTCGAAACAGGGTTTCTCTGTGTAGCCCTGGTTCTCCAGCAACTCCCTTTGTAGAAAATTGGCCTTGAACTCAGAGATCTGCCTGCCTCTGCCTCCTGAGTGCTGGAATTATAGGTGTGCACCACCTCCTCTCAGCTTACAAATAAAATCTTAAATAAAATTAAAAAGGGGTAACTAGTAAGATGTACTCACCAGTTAGTAAGCACACAAAGATTAAGGTTCTAAACTCACTCACTAAAAACCAGTATTTCAGCCAGGCACGGTAGTGTGCACATTTATTCTCAGTACTTAAAACAGAGTGAGGAGGATCTCGCCAAGTTCAAGGCCAGCCTGGTCTACATAGAGACTTCCAGAACAGCCTGAGCTACTCATAGAGACCCTGTCTCAAAAAACAGACAGTAGTATTTCAGAGGCTGGAGAGATGGCTCAGTGGTTAACAACACTGGCTGCTCTTGCAGAGGACCTGGTTCAGTTCTCACAACTATTTGTAACTCCAGTTCCAGGAGACCAAAGGCCCATTTTTGGTTCCATAGAAATACATGCTACATATACATACACACAGGCAAGCATACATACACATAAATAAAAATAAATATTTTTTAAAAACCATCAGAGGCTGGATAGATGGCTCAGTGGTCAAGAACACACCATCTATAACTCCAGTTCCAGGGAACCAAACCCTCTTCTGACCTTCAAGGGCACTAGGCACATACATATATACAGGCAAAATACTTGGGCACATAAAATAAAGCTAAAGAATTTTTAAAAAACAAAATAAAAGGCCCAAACTATGTATTTCTATACTTCATAATAGTCCTAGAAATATGTATTTGCTCAAAATAATAAAAATATTCAAGTTAAGTTTTTACTCCAAAATAACTTGCCTTTCCACATTGCTACTGCTTTGTAATTTATTTTGTTTTATTTGACAAAGGATCTCATGTAGCCCAGGCTGGCTTTAAATGCCCTCTGTAGCCCAAGCTAGCCTTGAACTCCTGACCCTCCCACTTCTCCCTTCCAAGTGTTCAGATAAGTCATGTGCCACCACATCCAGTTTAAAGTTTATTATCTATTTTTAAATATTTGGGTTTCCTTAATTTTTATTTATTGTCATTGCATGCATGCTGCAAGTGTGTGTAGGTATGTGCACATAACAGCACGCAAAGGCTACAGCGTATATGTGGAGGGTACACGCACATTACACTTTGGGAATTGGTTTCTCTCCTCCTGTAGGTTTTGGGAGCCACACTCAAGTTGCCAGGGTTGTGTGGAAACCAATTCTATCCATCGAGCTATCTTGTAGCCCTAGTTTAAAATTTTAATGCGGTATAAAATTCTCACAAAATAAGCAAAGCTACTACCGCTTGCTCAAGGATGTCTTCTAGTCTAAACAGATGCTCCAGAGTGAGTGGAGCAGAGCAGATCTTCAGCTCTCTTACAGCATCTGTTCTCAACACTGAGTCAGTGCTAAGCTCTGTCATCATTAGTAACACTCCAGCAAGGAGGAAATGGCTTCATCACTACAGGGCTTTAAGTCATCCATGGAACAGACAGGAGTTGGCTGACTGACACTGGTGAATCCCTAGGTTTTACCATCTATAGAATTCTACACCACAGGGTCACTCTGAGAAGCAGAGGAACGGTGTGGGCACAATCAGCTACTATGTTTAGGAAGCAGGCACCGCGTTGGTGTCTGTGGAAGCTCTGGAGTTGCAGCAGGGTAAACTACAGTGGCTTCCTATGTGCCATTTTCCTGAAACACAAGACTGGGAAAGCACCGTGAACAAGGTGTAATGGTACCTTTGGAGGAAAGGAACTAAGTTCTGAGTGTTCATATATCACTACCTTGCTACTCCTCCATAATCTAAGCCTTCTTCTCCTGGGAAAATCACCCACAAACGTCTTCTCAGATCTTGCGGGCTGAAGCTCATTATCTGCAAGACAACAGAGTGAGAGAACCTGTGACCGCGTCTGTGGAAACATGGCTCCAGCTCCACCTGAGTAGTACTTAGAGCAGTTAACACGGCACATACAGACACACACTAGTACAGCTTCATACACTCACTCTAGGCACGCATATTTTTAAATACTTTATATACTTCTTTAGGAAACTTAGGAAATTGTTCTCTCAACTGTGCAGTGTACAGAGTAGCTCTGGGCACAGTCAGAGACTAGGTAGCGTTTTCTTCCCTGCTGTCAGTCAGGTAGGGCTGGTCAGGTTTGGTTTTGTTTCATGGTCAAAGGATACATAATAGCTCACTGACTAACAGTGGCTGCAGAGAGAACTCACTTGTCTTTGGAAACACACAGTAGGAATCTGTAATTACACAGAAAAACTACCACCTTGACTCTCACAATGGGTGATTAACAGTGTCACCTTCAGATGTGAGAGGCAGCAGCATAACAGAGCTACAGTATACAGGTCAATTTATTTCTCCCTCAGTTAAACTATTTAATTACTTCTCCTTAAGAAAAACCTACAGGGGCCTACAGACCGACAGTCTAATATAATATCTGTACTTTATCATGTGATAAGAATAAACTGTTAACACTTGAGTATCAAAAGAGGATCAGTAAGTTCTCTCCGTTCCCTAAGAAACAGAAACAGAAACAGACTCCCCCCTTCAGGAATTCACATGCTACTCACACAGCAGCAGCCAGGAGTAACACCAAGTTCCACGGTGATGACTGACGTGCATGTTTATGATAAAACCCGACAAGTGCCATAAGCTAGGCACGCAGCCACACAGCTGAAAGATGTCACTAGGCTACAAGCAGCTGGAATAAGTCTCCTTAACAAGTGCTAATGTTGACATGTTTTTTTCTTCTGAACTTTGGACCATAAACAATTGTACTATGCTAATAAAAAAAAAACTATTTATTTATTTATTTGGTTTTTTGAGACAGGGTTTCTCTGGCTGTCCTGGACTCACTTTGTAGACCAGGCTGGCCTTGAACTCACAGGAATCCACCTGCCTCTGCTTCCCAAGTGCTGGGTTTAAAAAAAACAAACAAACAAACAAAAAACCATTTAAAGCAATTTTATCTAACATCTTTGAAGAAAATCTGTTGCTAACTTATATCTTATTTTGATATCAGATTTATTTCCTTTAAGCAATCATAGTCTCTCTTACATTATAACTCTCTATTTATTTGGTGGATGCCAAATCCAAGGTGGCAGCTGTGAATGATTTAGCACTCTGCAAAGGCCTCTAAGATGTAAGAGCGCAAGGATAAGGGGCTCATTGCATCATGGTTTGCATCTTGTCACTACAGCTACCAGGGAGTTATAACCCAAGCGGGGAAAAGGTTCAAAGGACACTGACTACTCAGTGACAAGGAGTACTCATGAGGATTAAGATTAGAAATGATTCCAGGCTGGGCTGAGAATTGCCATGGAGACTGTTAGGTCAGAGGTAGGGCAAAGGCAAGATGGTCTGGACCAAGACCTGGAGCCTGTGCTTTCAAAGCCTTTGCAAAACACTGGACAAAGCCAGATCCCAAAGTGATCACTGGACCTAAGACCCACCTACTGGGCCCCGAACTCAGCAAATAAATCTATAACCCCAGCACCTCACCATCACACTACAACCCCCTCTCCCCCTTTTAAGAAGTCCCTACTCCAGCCCAGCCTTGGGACTTCATTGATCCCTTCCTGTGAGACCTGTGAACCCACCTGAGAGATGCCCCCCAACAAGCCTGCCTTTTTACTATAAAATTGGCTCCATTCGACTTACTATGTCACTGGAGAAGCTACTCAGAGACATCTATCAGGCCACGGGTATAAACCTAACTCTCAAGTGCCTCAGCTCATCTCTCTGTTCCTAGACAGCAGGGTGGCAGCTGCCTTTTCTCTCTAATGTTAGTAACGCAGCTTCCATCAGGAAACCAACAAAACTCTTCTTCAGGTGCACAGGCTGCTCAGGCTAGTGCTTCCGACCTCGTCCCCTCTGCACACAGCTCAGTGCCTCTGAAGCTACCACACTATGTTGCAGTAGCTTGAAGATCATCATTTCCACATCGAGAAACAGGACAAAGGTGAGCAAGATGTTTTAAAGAAAATTCCCAACGCAGGTTGTTTTAATATTTTAACACACTCTAATACGTAATTGAGGCTGGCTTGATAGTGATATCTACAGTATAAAGGTAAATAGTGAACTAAGTCATTCACTGATGGGAAATGAAAGCTTTATTGACTACTGAATATTCATCTACCATCTTTTAGATGTTGTTACCAATGGCTAATTTCTTTCCAACTTAAAATCATTAGTTCTAGAAGAAACAGATGTTTACCATAAAAAAATAATACAAAAGCATAAAAACAAAAATCTACCCCTTTGTCTCTACTCTTCGCATTGTTCACATGGCTATTTCCAGAGCTTTGTCTAGTGACAGATGATGTTTCTCCCTATACCTCTTATTTCAGATCACACACAATAGCTTAGACACAGAAGTTGAAACTCACTATCACTCTTACACTGAAAAGCAGAAAACACTGCACAGAGCACTCACATATCCCTAACTGCACAGCACTAAGATAGTTGGTAATGAAGTTAAACTGAAAAGTTCAAAAATAGGGGCTGGGGAGTTGGCTCAGGGGGTAAAGTGCTTCCTGTGCCAGCATAAAGAGCTAAGGTCAAATCCCCAGCAACTCACATAGGAACCTGGTGTGACACTGCCTGTCTGTAAACCCAGCACCATAGGGGCAAAGACAGACAGACAGATCCTAAGGGTTTGCTGGCAGCTGGTCTAGCTCAAATGTCAGCTCCAGGGTCAGTGAAGAATCCTGCCTCAAAATACAAGGCAGACAGCGACGAAGCCAGGCACCTGAAGTACACCTCTGGCCTCCACACTTGCACACACAGGCAGACATAACTACACACATACATACACACATGTAAATTCCAAACTCAAAAGTTCTAAATCAGTGGTTCTCAACCTTCCTAATGCAGCGACTGACTCTTCAATACAGTTCCTCATGTCATGGTGACCCCAACCATAAAATTTTTTTTTTTGCTATTGTTATGAATCATAATCTAAACATCTGTGTTTTCTGATCATTTTAGGTGACCCCTGTGAAAGAGTCATTCAACACCCCAAAGGGGTCTCAACCCACTGGTCTAAACTATTTTGATCAAACCACCAGTAAAAGAGACCATACCTGTTGAAAGGAATCCTCAAACAATGTTTTTCTTGTCACTGTGATCTTTATATGCTGTGGCATGGCCAATTGCTGAAATGTAAGAATGATTTAAGTCAACTCTCACCATTAAAATGGCCTAGCAAAAAAAAGGAGGAAAGTTTTACATCTTTGTTAATAAAAACAGACTTTGAATATGAATTGATACCCATGATTGCCAACACATCTGTCAGCATGCATGCTGATTCTTTGAGATATGAAGAAAATCAGATCTTGTATGTAAAGTGCTTATTTAATGACTCAAGTCTTTGATTTTCAAATTTTAATTCAGAATTGTTTCCTAGTTAATTATAAGAATTTAAACTTAAATATTTAACATACTTTTATAATTGCATTTGTTTTATTTAGAGCCCCACAGAAGACATTAGTCATTTATTTAGACATCAGAAAAAAAAAAACATTGAATTATAAGTATAAAAATATGTTTGTAAGTATACATGTACTTATCAAAGACACCTCTATCAAACACTAGACACATGGAATTCTGCATGAAACCAACACCCATAATGACAGCATTCAGGAGGCTGAGGCAGGAGGATTTGAGTGTGGGCTATTTAGATTGTCCTGTCTCAAAAACAAAACACACACACACGCGCGCGCGCGCGCACACACACACACACACACACACACCCCACTAGACAGGAAAGCAGCCAATTGCAATTTGTATATCAGAAAACATTTTGTTTCAATATGCAACTTGAAAATAATAGTTACTCTCAGTGTGGTGGCATAGGCTTTAATCCCAGCACTTAGGAGGCAGACGCAGGTAGACTGCTGTAAGTTCAAGGCCAGCCTGGTCTACAAAGAGTGTTTTAGGACAGCCAGGGATACACAGAGAAACCCTGTCACAAAAACAAAAGAGAACAACAAAACAAAAACAAACAAACAAAACCTGAAAATAATAGGTACTGAAGAAAAAAGTGATAATATTTTCTTATTCAAATGATTTCTAGCTTAATCATTTGGACAACAGAAGACACAATTGCCTAATTGATAAATATTATTTCATTTTCCTGAAAATGGATGCCCCCAATGCTTCACACCTTTGTTAATGCATATTTTCAGAACTGCTGTGTAACATAAGCAATGTAAGAACGGAAAGAGACACAGAGACAAAGAGCCAACACTAACCTGACACCAGAACCGGAAATACTGAACCTTTGCCTTGAAGTCCCGAACATAGGCTATTTGGGGTCCATTGTCTCTGAAGAATAAAGATTAGCAAGAAGTATTCGACGGTTTGTAAAAGCAGTGACACCCTACCCTCACTCCCACCCTAGTTGCCACCCACTACCCAGCAGACAAAAAGAATAGCACCCACCAGAGCATATTCCCAACACAACTTTTTTCTCTTCTTTTTTTGAATGTTTCCTAAGAACTATTCATAAGTAAAATCTTGTTGAAAGCAATACTGGGGGTGCTTTTTATTATGTGCAGGTGAGTCTGACAGAGCTGGATAAAAAGAGGTCCTACATAAGAGTGTTACCCTTTTCAGTAGGCACTACTTTATCTTTTGCCCTTAAGTGAGACTCATGGTCAACCAGCAAGAACTAAAGAAGAGACATTCCCCAGGGCACAGTGACTGCAGGTCTGGCTAATGAGCTCTAACTAAAGTGCTGTAGGAGGCTTTCAGCAAGTCAGTTTTAAGAAGCAAAGATACCAGTCATGAGTTTTGCTGTACCCCACTTACAGTGTGGCCTCTCTCCACATGACAAGCACAATGGGGGTGGGAACCATGCTCCAGGGCTGCAGAGCAGGAGCAAGTCCAGATCACTGGGGCATTCGTGTTAACTGTGTTTCAATGTACAGTTACATCTCATTTTGTACCCTGCAATCCTGAAAATTTACCAGTTCTAGTAGTTTTCTCTGTATTCCTTACACTTTTCCCATGTAGGAGTCTTCTCTGTGTGAAAGACAGACTGCCTTACTCCCCCTCCTCTGCTCTGTCTCGTGCCTCTTTACTCTTGGTTGCCAATATAATGCTGAGTGGCAGCAATGATGATAAACATCTTTGATTTTATGGAGTAATTATTTCATCATTAAACATGACGCTGGCTGAGGCTTTTGTAAGTGAGAATGTTTGCAAGGCAGGTGAAAGTAGATCATAAAATTGCTTCGTATTTCATCAAAAGCTTTTACTGAATGATACGATATTTTGAAAGGTTCATTTATCTGTATGTATATGAGTCTTGGCCTGGCCTGTACATATGTCTGTGCACCATGTGAATGACCGTTGTCCAGTGAGGCAGAAAAGGACACTGGACACCCTGAATTTACAGATGGTTGTTAGCCATCACGTGTATGCCAGAAACTGAACCAGAGTCCTCTCCAAGAGCAGCAAGTGCCCTTAACTACTGAGGGACTGCTCCAGCCCTGATCATAGGATTCTTCTCCTCTAGTCTGTTTTTATGGTGAGTTACAGCATTAGTTTTAATTTTATCTGGGGAAGGAGGGTGTGCCAGAGAAGGCTAGAAGAGGGCACTGAGTCTCTTGGAGCTTGAGTTACATGTGGTTAAGATTGCAGGCATGCATCTTCATCTGGCCTACATTATTTTTAAATATTACAGAGGAAAATACTATTTGAATATGTTATTATTGTTGTAAGGCTTTCTGTTGTATGCACCCAAACCTAATTATAACTAAAATGAGTAGTAACATAATTTACTTATAATTTATTTCCACATCTAAATTATCTCTATATCTTCATTAGTGCTCAATTGTGCTGATCTCTCAGTTTCTGCTATAAACACACATGCTTAAGTATAAAACAGTCAATAAAATATTAGCAAAAGGATTTTGGCAGAATATTAATGGATTGATGTTTGAATCTTTTATATCATGTGGAATTTACTGTTAGGATATAAAGATAGTCCAACATATAAAATCATGTAACAATCATGTATCAACATAGCAATAAAGAGGGCTAGAGAGATGGTGGCTCAGTGGTTAACAACACTTACTGTCCTATCACAGCTGAGGTGCTTTACAAATGTCTGTAAGTGCAGCTCCAAGGGCTCTGACACCCCCTTCCATCCTTTATTGGCACATGCACACACATATACATATACACACACACAGACACACAAAAATTTTTTTTAGACAGAATCTTCCTATGTAGCTTTGACTGGCCTAGAACTAGCTATATAAACCAGGCTGGCCTTGAACTCACAGAAATCTACTTGCTTCTGCCTCCCAAGTGCTGGCATTAAAGATTTGAAACACCGTACTGGTACATCTACAAGAGTGTACATAACATACAGTCGAGGTATGGCGCAGTCACGCAGGCTTGGGAGAGCATAATCTTCAATGATGCATTTCTCACATTGTCCTGAGGAACTCAGGCCAGCATATGAAGAACTCCCAAGCTGAGCAGGCTTGTTTGCTTGAGTTCCCAAGTTCCCACGATGATGGGACATCTTTTTAATGCCAGCAGGAGCAGAGCTGGGTAATCTCTGTGAGTTTAAGGCCAGCCTGGTCTATAGAGTGAGTTCCAGGCCACCAGGGCTCAACAGCAAGACTCTGTTTCAAAAAGCAACAACAACAACAAAATCTGTCCCCCTGCAAAAACAAAACAACAACAAAAAACCCTCATAAAATGTGATAAAAAAAAAAAAAAAAAACCGAACAACAACAAAAAAACTCTAAATAATGTAATTTAAAAATGAGCAAATGCCAGATTGTAGTGGTGTGTTTCTTTAATCTCAGAACACTGGAAGCAGAGGTAGGCAAATCTCTATTACTGGCCAGCCTAGTTTACCGAGTAAGTTCTAGGCCAATCAGGGCTACACCCTGCCCTACCTGCAACCAAAAAAAAAAAAAAAAAAAAAGGTTCAGTGTAGAGACCTATGGATAAGCCACCTCAAGTACAACTTTGTCTTTGCTAACTGAAATCTTTTGTGAAAATTCAATAAATTAGTTGTGCTTTTGATTTATATTGTTTAGAAAACTTACAGAGCAGATTTTCCTGTACGTGGATCTATATAAGTAGTTGTTCTTCTATTGTGGTCCACAAAATAAGGAATTCCATCCACTGTGAATCTCATTTCCCAGCCTTCTGGTAAGGGCTTTTCATTTAATTGACTGTAAAATACAGAGAAAAACATAAACAAAAGCTATTAAAGACTTGCTTCTTTGCCAAATACAGAAACTAAAAAATACCCATAAACAGAATAAAATCTTTTAGAAAATACACATGGTCCTGTATTTTCAGGTATATAATAGAGATCTCTATTTGGATAGTCTACAAGCACATTAAAGTCACCATCAACATTAAAAATCAATCATCACAATATTATTGGCCTATGTTTTCCGAACTACTTAGTAACTCAGTTAAAATGGCCATGATACCTAAGCTTGCCCATTCTGCCTGCCTTTCAGGTCTTTATACTCCCCCTTCTGTCTGATTCCCACCATTACTCTGGCTTTCATATCTACACTTTCCTAACAGCTGCCTCTGTGGTTCTGCTGCTCCTACAAAGAACCCTGTGGACAGAGCCCTTCTTCTTTTTTTTTTTTTTTTTTCGAGACAGGGTTTCTCTGTGTAGCCTTGGCCATCCTGGACTCACTTTGTAGACCAGGCTGGCCTCGAACTCACAGCGACCCGCCTGCCTCTGCCTCCCGAGTGCTGGGATTAAAGGCGTGCACCACCACGCCCGGCTCAGAGCCCTTCTTAAAACAGATCTCTCCATCAATTCCATTTCTCTTTAGACTCCTTCCCAGGAACCCCGAGACTTCACAGCACATAGACACTGATCACTGTCCCACACAAATTACATCTGTCACAGTTCTGAATGACATCTTTCCCTATGGACAAGTATGTTTTGTCTGTTAAGGTAACTTAAAAGTTCTTTATGAAATATTCATATTGACTTCCTTAACGTGTATATTTATACCTTGAGAACTCTGGGCAACCTTCTTTAAAACTTCAGCTTCTTTAACCGTAAAACAGCCAGGTGAGATGACACATGCCTTTTACTCCAAAACTCAGGAGGCAGAGGCAGGTGAATCTCTGAATTTCAGGGCAGCCTGGTCTACACAGTGAGTTTACAGGATAGCTTGGTCTACATACTGAAATCCTGTCTAAAACAAACACGCAAACCCTCCTCAAAACAAAAACAAAAATAAAAACACCCCACCCAAACTGGAAGCAACATGTCGGCAATACTAAGTGAACTAACTGGGCTACTTAAAAAGCCAAGAAGAGAATATGTAGGTGAGGTGCGCTGGGGAGAACCCGGGCGTGGTGGCGCATGCCTGTAACCGCAGCAGTCGGGAGGCAGAGAGGCAGGCGGATCGCTGTGAGTTCGAGGTCAGCCTGATCTACAAAGCGAGTTCCAGAACAGCTAAGGCAAAGAAAACCCTGTTTCGAAAACAAACAAACAAACAAACAAACAAACAGCACTGGAGAGAATTAGAGAAGGGAGTGGTGGGGGTGGGTGGGTAAGATCAAGATGCACTGTGCACATATATACAATCTCAAAAGATACATACAAATATTAAACAATCAAGACAACACTATGTAATAAGACTATATGAGAAATGAGTAAGAAAACGGTCTGGCATAAAGAAAGTCTTCCAATGGTGTTATCACTCTACTACTGCAAATTTGTTCCTTCTATTCTGAGCTCTCCAAGTACTCCCTCTGTAATGCTGGCACATCATCGTCATCATCGTCCCTCAAGTTGTATGTTGGCAAAACGTTCTGCCCTGCAACTACTACATGACATTTAGAGCCTTAACTAGATTACAAATCAATAGTGACTTATATAAGTAACCTGTTATATAGCCAAATAACTGATGTATTTGCATAAATATTAAAATACATTCTAGTAAACTTAAGAATTTACTGTCCTTTTTAGACATAAAGGCAACCAGACTTCTCAGTTGTTTGGCTAAAATAAATGCAACTTCTATCCATGTGTTCATTGCTTTGTTTCTTTCTTTTCTTTTGAGATAGTGTCTACTGTGTGCTGGTCTTGAACTCACCATTAGTCTAGCACCCTTGAACTTCTGACCCTCCTGCCTCCACTTCTCATGTGCTGGACTTACAAGCTTGTTCTACCAATGAGGTTCTTCAGATCAAAACCAGGGCTTCACCCATGCAAACAACACTGTACCAAGTGAGCTACATCCTCACCTCCCTCCCCTGCCTTTATGGCTTCAAGTTTCATATCTAATGGGCTTGGTATGAGGAAGCATTAGAAATATGTAAGTTTTCATCACAAAGGAAGAAAAGCAGGGATTTGGTTGGAGGTTTTAAGGTCCCTACTATCGAGAAACACTACTAGTTTGAATTGTTGTTTTCCTCAAATGTACTTTAGAAGGATAAAGTCCTATATTCAGAAACACATTGCCTTAAATTACATTTTACAAACTATTAAAATAGTAAGAATATTTGGTCATATTTATATAACTCAATACAAATGTCAGGGAAGACTACCAAAAATATAAAAAGATATCTCACTTCCATTGTGGTTACAGCTGCTAGATAAGCTCAATAAACAGCTGTCTTAAAAACAGAATAAATTAAATTGGTGTATAATATTGACGAATTATTCCATGCTATTCCAACAATCGATTAATGCACTAAAGGTGCATAAGTACCTCTTTTTAAATAAAGTATTTTAAATGAGTGAACTAGATAGAACTTGGCTATTTGTGATGTCTCATGAAATGATTCTAATTTAAGCTCTAAAACTTTTATCAAGATCCAAAAAGGAACAACAGTAGCAACAAGTTACAAAAAGTGACATGCTCAGCCCTGTCTTTAAAGAGCACATTCCCCCTCCCTGACCCGGGGACTTGGGCACGTCAGACACGCACTGTGAGCCTCACTGAGCTTTCGGTCCAGCCCAGAGGCAGGTCACTGGGGAATCAAAGTGTTATTTCCTCTCCAGCTCTTCATATTCTCCTTTTGAAATTAAACATATTTACGTTAATGCAATAGTAGTATAAAAGGGTGGATTTGCTGGTACTTAGGAACAGGTATTTTGAATGTAAGCTACTGAAACAGGAGTCATGAATTTGTATCATGAGGAATTAATCATGCCTAGAAAAGGCTGGTCTTGTCTTCAACTGCTCGACAGTGATGTGTTGGTGGGGATGTGCCCGTCAGGAATGCCCTCCTTTGCCTGCAGGCTCTGACCCCTGGGCATGGGGCACATTGCCGCAGCTCCTCCCTGGCCACATTTACAGGTGGCCATGCTCCTCTCTCCGTTAGCTACAGGATTTGGAGCCCTCACTCTCTCTCAGTCTATCTTCCTTCTACTGACAATATAACTCAGGGATTGTAGTGTTTTCAGTCTATCTTCCTTCTACTGACAATACAACTCAGGGATTCTAGTGTTTTCAGTCTATCTTCCTTCTACTGACAATACAACTCAGGAATTCTAGTGTTTTCAGTCTATCTTCCTTCTACTGACAATATAACTCAGGGATTCTAGTGTTTTCAGTCTATCTTCCTTCTACTGACAATATAACTCAGGGATTCTAGTGTTTTCTGTTGTTCTCAGACACCGGTTCACCAAGCAGTCCAAGGTAGCCTGGAACTCAATCTTCCAAGTCTCCTGAATGCTTGGATTACAGATGTACACTACCATTAGTGCCCCACTTACACTTAAGAGTAGTTGTTTAAAAATTTGTAGGCAGATGTTTGAAGTGAGAAAGGTGTAAGAAACATGCCCGAACTTGTGGTCAATATGTAACTGACATTTTGCCAGATTCCTTGAAGAATGGAAGCGTCTAGTAGTTCTAATATTACACACACTCTGTTATGCTCCTTCCAAAGGCCTGTCTGTAAGTCCTAGTGACCAACACCCCATAAAATGGCCTTATTTGGAACAGGACCACTATAGATGTACTAAGATAAATCCATACTGAAATATGGGGGGGGGGGGTGTCACATCCTATAGGACTGATGTTTGCGTAAAAGAAGAAATTGGAACAAAAATGTGTATATAAAAGAAACCTATGTGAAGACTAAAACACTGCTGACACAATCCAGAGAACTATAAATTAGCAGAAGCAAGGCATGGTGACGCACAACCTTTCATTCCAGCACTTTAAGTAGAGGCAAACAGATCTTTGTGCGTTTGAGGACATCCTGGGCTACAGAGTAAGTTCAAGGGCAACCTGGACTACATGGAGAAAGCTTGCCTCAGAAAGTAAAACAAGGAGGAAGAGGAAGAGGAGGAGCAGGAGGCAGGGGCCATACAGACACTGAAGTGCTTACCCTTGACTTCTGGGGTCTTCCCACTGCGTAATCCGAGTGTTGTGGTTGACAAAGTACACTCTGCCGTTGCTGTCAGTTCTCTTCTCTTTATTAAACAAAATGTAAAATACAATGTTATTGTTGAAAACTAGTCTTTCCCCCTCAAACTAAGACAAACATAAGCTGGCCCTGCCCAGTCATTAACTACACTGATTTGTAGTTTCTACATAACATCACCCACACTCGGCGTATGGCGGCGCTGAGCGTAAGCCTTTCCGCCATCTCACTCGGCGTATGGCGGCACTGAGCGTAAGCCTTTCCGCCATCTCACTAGGCGTATGGTGGCGCTGAGCATAAGCCTTTCCGCCATCTCACTGGCCTGCTCACACATTTGAGAAGTGAAGTTATGAACTGGTATTTCTGGACCAGAAGAGATGTCTTAGCACTTAGGAGCACTTATGCTCTTCTAGAGAACCCAAGGTCAGTTCCCAGAACCCACACCAGATAGTGCAGGGCACCTGAGACCTCTGGCCTCTGAGGGTTCCTGCACTCATGTGCACGTAGCCAAATACAGACCCACATACCGATAGATAATTAAACAATAAAACTTGAAAAAAAATTTAAATAAAAAAGTTTCTAAGAAGCTAAAAAGATTTAATTCTTATTGTCCAGTCTGTACCACCTTCCAGCTATTTCACTGTTCACAAATGTGTGTTAAAGTAGGTGTGAACCAAGGTCTATGAGTACTAAATAAGCAATTTTATGCCTGAGACACTCCCTTAGCTCAACCTCACAGAGACGCAGGACAGCCTTGTAAGAAAGCTTTTCTATAACGAGAGCACAGCCCATAGTTCAAGCTTCTGAGACCAATAGGTGATTTTTCCTATAGCTGCTTCACAAGAGTAAAAATGGTCTGTTAATAATCATCATCATAAAAATGAGTCCAAGTTCTTCTGCCATAAATGAAAGCTGAGGGCTGGAGAAATGGCTCAGTGGTTAAGAGCACAGCCTACTGAGTTCAGTTCCTGGAACCATGTGGTGGTTCACAGCTGCCTGTAACTCCAGTTCCAAATCTGAAGCCCTTTTCTGTGGGCACCAGGTATGCCCATGGTACACATATGCAGGCAAAACAGCCATACACATAAAATAAAAGTAAGTCTTAGAAAACAAATAAACTGAGGGTGGGGTATAAATATATACCCATCAACTATACACACATGGAACAATTATAGCAACAAAGCATACAATCTATGTCTAGGAATGTAATCTGACAGTAAAGCTCAACTGCAAAGCGCCACAGCCCCGTTCTAAAGCACTCTGTTTTGTTTTCTATCACCCACACACTGACTGCTCCACTACTCTAACCATCAAAAGACTTCACCTCCAGACTCCCAGGCTTTGGTGAAGGCAGAAACAACTTTTAGTTGTCCTCTCTTTGTTACAAAATAATAATGACAAGTTCTAAGTACAACCTAAGAATTACATATATACATACATACACCTTCATACATACATACATACATACACACACACACACACCTTCACTCAGAGAAGTGGTTTGCTTTGTTCTGTTTCTTGTTGAGTGGACAGGGTTGCTTACATGCCAAGTGGATGGGGACATGATATGCATGTGTAAGCACAGTTATGCACATGCACATGGAGCCCAGAGACAACCTCAGGTGTGTTTCTTCTCAGGTACTGTCTATATCCCCCTTGTTTTTTGAGCAAGAGTCTCTCACTTGATTTAGCTGCCTGATCACCCAGAGAACTGTAGGCATCCTCTCAGGTGTCTCCCGCTCAGAGACCCTGAGGAGTGAACTCAGGTCCTCACACATGTACAGCAAGCACTGTACTATCTCTCTGCCTTTATTTGTTTGTTTGAGTCAGGGTTTCCAGTATAGTTCAGGGTTTTAAACTCAGTGTGTAGCCAAGGCTGGCCCAGAATTCCTGATATTTTTTTTTTTTCTTTCTGTCCCCTCCCCCAGGGTTTCTCTGTGTAGCCTTGGCTGTCCTGGACTCTCTTTATAGATCAGGCTGGCCTCAAACTACAGCAATCCTCCTGCTTCTGCCTCTCTGAGTGCTGGGACCACAGGTGTGAGCCACTGCACCTGGCTTCTAGTCCTAATTTTCTAAATAACAGATTTTTTAAAATTAAAAAACTGATATGCTTACCCCATCCAGGGGGCAAAGGACCAAGGGGATCAAATTCTTTGTTTTGTGATGTAGCAAATAAATCTTGATTCTATAAAGAATAAAAATAAATAAATAATTTAACAAAAATAATTCATAACATAAACACATCATTTCAGAACAAATGTAGTATAAATTCCAATATGCCTTCCCTGCCATATAAAATATAGCATATTCTTACAGAATTCACATCTTAGAAAAGCTTTATACAGTAACAACATACTTTATTTTGGCTAAAAAAAAAAAAATGCCTTTGAAAACCATATGTAGTATTATCTAACACTTATAATTATTTAATATTTTTAGTACATAAATATATAAATTCTCACCTATAAATTACTAAGCTTTTCCTTGTGCTATAATTTTTTCTCTACAAATAACATAAAAATTATAGAATCATATGCACCCCGTCCTCACCAACACAGTTACAAACCAAAACCTGATTCATAAGAAAGCTGAGAAAAATCTTACATATAAGAGAAACACAAAACAGATGCAAGAGAACTGGGAGTAGAAAGACAACAAAATGCCCCAAGGCAATTAAGTATGTATCTATTTCACATAAAAGGTAAATGAGTCCTGGTGAGATTAAATAGTTCATTTAAAATTACTCAAAGTTACTTTGGAACCAGGAAACAGATGTATCTGATTACAAAGCCATTGGAGATTCATGTGGAACTAGGGTTGAAAGCAGCAGGCAAGTTAAGGAGCCACACCTAGAAAAAAGTGCTTATAATAACTTAAGACAGAAACTGAAATGTAAAACAGAACAGACCTAAAAAGAAAAAAAGATGAAGGGGGTGGGAGAGAGAGAGAGACAGAGACAGACAGACACACACACAGAGAGACAGAGAGACAGACAGAGAAACAGAGAGAGAGAAAGAGAGAAAGAAGAAGGAGGAGGAGGAGGAGAGGGAGGAAGGAGAAGGATGGGGAGGAAGAAGAGGAGGGAAGAAGGAAGGAAAAGGAAAGCATATGACTGGCACAGGCTTATAATTCCAACTGTTCAGAAGGCTTAGCCATGAAGATCTCAAGGTGAAGGCCAGCCTAGGAATTTAGTGAAACCATGTCTCAAAATAAAATGTAAAAAGGCTAGGACAGCCAGGACAGCAGAGAAGAGCAGCACAGTGGGTCTGCACGACCCCATGGCAGTGGGCTCTAACAAGGACAGAAGGCGATGAAGAATGGGAGCACATGATTTGGGGGTATATGTGGCTTTGTGCCCTATGAGCAGTGCGCCATGTCACTACTAAGACAAGTTCCTAGGGCCAAGTAACCCCTCAAGCTCAAGAAGAAAGGGGAGGCGGAGCAGTGGGCAGGTACATGCATGCCCAGAGGGCATGTGAGGAATATGGTGTTGGCTGCCAACAAGCCCTAAGTCTACCTATCCCCTCCCTCAATGAACACCCCCTCTACTCTCTCCCTCTCTCATGCCGGTGTGTGGGTGCACGCATATACATCCACAGCCCGCCCCCCCAACACACACAAAAGAAACAAAAACCTCATTCTCCCTTTAAGCCACTAGGAAAGGGAATACAGTGACATGCTTCCATAAGAAATGATGGGAAAACACTTAAAAGAATGAAAGGTGTCGCCATCAGAACCAAGGAGTGAAGATACGACTGCTGATAAAGGTAAATTTGTCCCCATCAAGTAAGTGGTTACTAATGATGAGATCCAAGAAAAAGGCAGTGAAGGCTGGAGAGATGGCTAACGGCTAGGAACACAGACTACTCTTGCAGAGGACCCGGGTACTGTTGCCAGCTTCCACATGACAGATTTACACCCAGCTGTAATTCCAGTCCCATGGGATGTGACGCCCTCTTCAGACACTGCGAACACTGCGTGCATGTGGTGCACAGTCATACATTCAGGCACTCATATACATAAAATAAAAATAAAAACCTTAAACAAACAAAAAGAAGCAGAGAAGAAAATGGAGGCAGGGTAATGTCTGAGAAGAAAAGCAAAGAAGTTTGACTCTGGTGCATTCTAAAGGGAGGAGAACATGCCTCTGCAGAGCTGCTGTTCTTTGGTTTAAGTTCTACTGCAACAAATCCATTTATTTCAGCCTGGACTATTTTACTTTTCTCAGAGATGGAACTGATACTTTATAACTTGAGGCTGTAAAATTCTCAGCAGCAGATCCCACAGCAACTAAAGCACTGATATATTCTCTATTATTTATCACTATTTTTACACTCTTAGTCTGAAGGAAAATATGTATCTAATCTACTTGGTTTTTGTTTTCTTTTTATTTTTTTAGTCTACCCCGACACCACCCTGCCCCACCCCAGACAAAGTCTCACTACACAAGTAGCCTGGAGCCTGGCCTGACCTGGAACTCACAATGTAGGCCATAATAGCCTAGAAGTCAGAGATCCAACTCCCCCTGCCTCCTGAGTGCTGGAATTAAAGCCATGTAACACCATGTCTAGCTAATTTTGTTTGTTTGTTTTTTGTTTTTAATCAGTTTCTTAAGATGTCTGGACTGGCTTTGAACTCTTTGTTTGTTTGGTTTTTTTGTTTTCTGGGGCTTTTTTTATTTGGTTTGGTTTGGGTTTTAGTTTTTCAAGACAGGGTTTTTCTGTGTTGTCCTGGTTGTTGTGGACTCACTTTGTAGACCAGGCTGGCCTGCCTGGAAATCACAAAATGCCTCCCAAGTGCACAGCCCTGGCCTTGAACTCTTGAACTCAAGTGAGCCATCAGCCTCCACTTCCCAATGCTACAGATGTACAGGGTAACAGATGAGCACCATCACATCCAGCTTTATAGAGTATAAACATATGTAAAATGTATTACTAAGAGAAATAAAAGCTCTTCAGTAGGGCAGCACACCAAAAAATGTATTCAGAAAGCTGGGCGTGGTGGCACATGCCGAAGGGGGAAGAATGTTCAGTAAGCTTTATCAGTAAATGTTAACAAGTGACTCACTCCACTGTCAATTGTCTGTAACTCCTTAAAAGTTAGGCTCCCTGAGAATTAAGCCTTCAAATTTTCTAGTAAGATATAGGCAACTCTACATTTAGAATTGTTTTATTTCTTTTCAAATTTTTGTGTTCATTTTTATTAATCTTTTTGTTTCTTTGGTTTTAGTTTTGGGGTGTTCATTTCTTTGTTTTTTTCAAGGCAGGGCTTCTTTGTGCTTGGCTGTCCTGACTCACTTCGGAGATCTGCCTGGCTCTGCTTCCCCGAGTGCTGGGATTACAAGCATGCACTACCGTGCCCGGCCATTTTTATTAATCTTTTCTCCATGAGTTTTAAATGGCTCTTCTTTTTTTTTTTTTTTAAGATTTATTTATTTATTATGTATACAGCATTCTGCCTGCAGGCCAGAAGAGATGGTGGTGAGCTGGGAATTGAACTCATGACCTTTGGAAGAGCAGTCAGTGCTCTTAACCTCTGAGCCATCTCTCCAGCCCCATGGCTCTTATTTTTAACACTAAAGAAAAAGACAGAATGTACGACAAGATCAACACCTACCTATGGCAGCAACTGGCGTGCTGTCCTTCTGTCTCCTTTTACTGCTTTATATGACACATGCAGGCAATTTTTAATCACTGAAGATGTTATCAGTTACAATAATCAACAAATCAACAGGCTGCTTACCCCATAGATAAACCTCTGGTTAAACTGCTGCATTGCTCCCTGAAGCTGACTTCGCTGGAGCTGCCACTGCTCATAGTTGCGGACAGACTCCAATGTCGGCCTCTGCCACGTTGTGGTTCTTGTGAAGTGATCAACATAATAAATACGTCCCATGTTGTCCACACGCCGTTCCCAGCTAAACCAGAGAGTAAGAGCTAATTTAAGAAATGCTTGCGAAAATCATGTAAGACTTGCTGCCTTGAGAAACTACTAGGTATTTTTCTCTTTGTACAGAGGACCAAATCCAGGACCTTACACATAGAGGTCAAGCTCTAAAACTGGGCTACATCCTTGGCTCTTTCTGATCTACCTGCAATCAATCATTCATTCATATTTATAAACTGAACTTCAATGCCTCTAAACTTTTGTCTTTTAAAAGTCTGTAATATGTATCAGTGAGGTTTTAAAAAATGTAATATATATTCAAAGAGTAAGCCTCAAAGGAAAAAGTTGATTTTTTTTAACCCACTGGCCTTTAAACTCCTGCAAACATCATAGAAGACATCAGTTGTATACAGGATTTTTTATAGATATAAAAGAAGTTATACCTTTTTATTTATTTGTAATAAAATAACTTTAAAATAAAAAAGTTTTCTCTTCCAAATATTTCATAACATAAGCCTACTATATAGAATTACTAAGGGTGTGTGTGTGTGTGTGTGTGTGTGTAAAGATTCTCATGGTGGAAACAAATTAACACTATTTCCAACATTACTATGGCTAGAGTTCCTCATTAACACTTAATGTGATTATCTGCTAATTTAGTAAGTCAAAGCATACCGCTCAGGTATGTATTTTTCTAAGGGTTAGTTATTATTAGTTAATATCTAGCAAGGTTAATATTTTTCTAAAGATTTTTATTTATATCTCTGTGTGTGTATGTGCATGTGTGCTGGTAAACACAGAGGTCAGAAGAGGTAATGGATGCCCTGGAGCTAAAGTTATAGGCAGTTGTAAACTGCCTCCTGTGAATGCTCAGAAACACTCACAACCCCTAAAAGAACACAAACACTGAGTCGCTGAGCTGCTTTCAGCTTCAGAGTAGATGCTACACATTCTCTTTGAGTTAAAAAAATATTTTCTGCTGGGCAGTGGTGGCACACACCTTTAATCCCAACACTTGGGAGGCAGAGGCAGGAGGATCACATGAGTTCGAGGCCCGCCTGGTCTACAAGGCGAGTCTAGGTTAGCCAGGGTTACACAGAGAAACCCCGTCATAAAAAACCAAACCAAACCAAACCAAACCAAACAAAAAAACTTTCAATTTTATATAACACATTAAATGTTTAATACCATGTTATCAACACGTCCTTAACTTTCTCAACCATTTGCAATGATTTTAACATATATTAATTTTGATAATAGAGACTTTATCTTAATATATAATAGGAGCTATAATTCTTTTTATGGGATGGAGGGTTTGAGACAGGTGTCAGGGCACAGGCTGCCCTCTAACTTCACACATAGCTGAGGATGACCTTGATCTCTTGATCTCCTGATCTCCAGCTTTTACCTCCCAAATGCCGAGACTGCAGGCAAGTAATATCATGCTTGGTAGTTAAAACTCTTGAAGAAACTAAGATTTTGTGGCTCTTAGCTTGCTAAACAGCTCAGACGGGAAAATACAAAGAACAAGAACTATGGAATCTTTAAATTTGAAATGATAAAAAATAAAAGTCACAGGCTGGAGAGATGGCTCAGTGGTTAAGAGCACACTGTCTGCTCTTCCAGAGGTCCTGAGTTCAATTCCCAGCAACCACATGGTGGCTCACAACCATCTATAATGAGATCTGATGTATTCCTCTGGCACAGAGGTATACACTCAGATAGAGCACTCATACATAAAATAAATAAATAAAATCTTTTTTAAAAATTAAAAAAAATAAACAAATAAAAGTCACTCATCATGGTATGGCAGGATAGGTCTATAACCTTAGAACTTGCAAGGCTGAAAGGCTAAGGCAGGAGGGACAAGAATTTTTGTGGGACATGCCGTGAGTCTATCTCCAAAAAACAGTAACGACAGCAACAACCCCTCAGCGGACTCGGAGTTGGTTCTCTAGGGAACCTGAGGTACACACACAATTTGTTCTTCTGGATAAACATTGTTTTTAAATTCAGACACTTACCCAGGAGGTAGAGGTTCCGGTCTATCCCATGTTGTCCGCTTTTCAACATGGTCTACATAGTAAACACGCCCATGCTGGTCTACTCTCTGCTCCCACCTTAAATACAAATCAAAAACTAGTAAGAACATTTTGTATTTGTTTGGCTTTTTAATCCTGTCTACACGTTTTCCTTTAAATGATCATCTTACATAACTAGGAAAGTGAGCCTGTTAGTCCATACAGGAGAAAGCAGAATTAAAATACAGTCAAGAAGTGTCATCTAAAAAGAGAGGAAAAGTCCTAGGAGTGACACACACACATGCACACAGTGAATGAGGTTTCTCTGTTATGTTTGTTCTGGAAATAACATGCATTTCAAAGCCAGTCAGTCCAGCCAGAAGACCACGGCTTCTCAATCTGATCAGAGTGTACTCACAACTTGAGAGGAAAAGAAAGCACTAATGCTCCAAACCCTGAACAACTAAGCTAACTGAAGGGCAACATGCTAGAAAAACAGAAATCAAAGCGTAAGGCTTTATCAGCTGTGTTCTTGCACTTTATAGGAAGAGAGGTGCAGACTGGCCACTGTAAGTACTCTAGTCTTCTGGGCAGATTTGTTGGCAAAGAGAAGAGAATTGCAGGAAACCATCACATCTTGTTCTTATAGCATTGCTTATTTATTCGTATGTGTATGGGTGCTTTGGCTGTGTGTATGTCTTTATACCATGTGTTTGGTACCCATGCAAGGCAGAAGGCTCCTGAGAGTGGAGTTACAGACAGCTGTAAGCTGCCACGTTGGTGCTTAGACTCAAAACCAGGTCCTCTGAAAGAGTAGCCAGTGCTCTTAACTGATGAGCCATTGTTCCAGATCTTAAAACCTTTTATTTTTATTCTTATTATTAGATTTATTTTACTGTATGTGTATCAGTGCTTGCCTGCATGTATGTATGTGCACCACCTGCATGCCTGGTACCCACAAAAGTCCGAAGAGGGCACTGAATCCTCTGAAACCTGGAGGTTTTGGGTGAGTGAACCACCATGTGGGTACTAGAAACTGAACCCGGGTACTCTGCGAGATCGCCAAGGGCCGTCTCTCCAGCTCTGCTCATTTGTTCTCAAGCACGATCTTCTAATGTAACTTGTCATGTAGTACGGCTTGCATATCATCTGTTCTTGTCTTGCGATCCCCAACCCACTGTACTGCCTTACCTCCTCCCTGCTCATGGGTTTTGTTTTTCTTTTTTTTTAACACTTTGGCTCCAGGTAGTGGTCTTATCTGGAAGCTTGTAGAACCTTTGGGACACAGATTCTACTTAAGGAAGTGGCTTGCTGGGTTGAGTCATTGAGCGCTGTAACAGGGCTGGCTTATACTCAAGCTCTTTGCTTTCTATCTGTCAGTGACGGAACCAGGTCCAAGCACAACAGACCAAGTCAAAATCTCTCCCCCCAGTGGTTCTGTCAGGTTCTGATGAGTCACATCGGCGAGAAAAGGTAACTAAGATACCACATAAGCACTCCAAAAGAAAAATGTCCTAGTTACCAACGCAAGTATAATCTGTGTAAGTAGCTAAGATGTTCATCATGAATTTATTAATTTAACAGTCAGCCAAATAACTCTGACTGGCATTCTGAGCCCTGAACATGAGTCCTTGTTTTGTGTGTGGTACTGAATTAACACTTGGAACTTCACACATAATAGACAAGTCCTCTACCACTAAACTATACCCTTAGCTCTGACTGAGCTCTTAATTTGAATGTCACAAGGTATATAATGTTAAAAACAGGAGTTGAGGAAATGGCTCAGTGGTTAAGAACACTTGCTATTCTTACAGAGGACCCTGGCTCAGGACCCAGAATCTGTATCAGATGGCCAAGTACTGCCTATAACTCAAGTACCAGGCATTCCAATTGATGGGAATGAGCAAGCGAAACTTATTCTAAACATTATCATTTTATCATAGAGAGAAACTAAGTTCAAGGTCCCAGGCCCTGGGGGAGCTGGGTCCTTCCCATAGCTAAGCAGCTTCTGTTATAAGGAAACCACTGTCTGAGTCCAGACATCTCAAGGACAATTTGTAAGGAGACAGCTGTCAGAGTCCAGACACTTCAAGGGCAAACTCTCTATCTTGCTGGCTGGGTCAAATTAGCTCATGTTCCCAGGCCCAGGGACCTAGTCCTGTCCTGGTTTATGGAAACTTCACGTCAAATTATGATTGGACCTTGCTACAGCCCACCCTGCTCCTTGTCGTTCTATGGTTTTGTCCTTTAACTATGCTGTACAATGTCCTTTCAGGGTCACAGTTCAGCTCCTGAGTCTGTTCTGCGGTTCTGATCAGTCAGTAGAGACTTGATTACAGTAAATTTTTGTTATCTGCATTGACCTGGTGTTTGAGTTATGTTGGATTTAAGCGGGCCCCAGTACACAACGTCCCTCTTTATTCTACCGCACTGTCCATATGTGATCTCATACAGACAAGGCAAGCAGACACACAGACACACACACAGACACACAGACACACACACACACACACACACACACACACACACACTCCAATTAAAAAAGTTAAGTACAAATTAAAATGGGATTATGGAACTAACGTATCAGTTTAAATTATTACATTGCTATGATGGTTTTTATAATGAGAAATTATTTAAAAGGAGTATTCACTTTTTCCCTACCTCAGAGAAGCAGCACTCTTAGTCATGTAACTTTTATTACTTGGCTTTTGTTAACTTTCTATGGTGGTGGTGGGAGTCCTTCAATAATTGTTTTGTTTTCCAGGTGTAATGGTGCACACCTGTAATCCACAATTGGGAAGTAGAGGCAGAAGGATCAGTACTTCAAGGCTGTCTTCATCTACACAGTGAGTTTGAGGTCATTGGGAGCTATATAACACTCTGCCTCAAAACACACACACACAAAGTTTTGGGGGCAGAGTCTCTTGCTGTATAGCCCAAGCTGACCTGGAACTCACAACAATCCTTCTGCCTCAGACTCCCAGATGCTGAGATTACAGGCATGTGCTAACATACCTAAGTCAATTTTTCCCAACTTTCCAAAAGGAAGCGGTAGTATCTAAAATATGGTAAGCTTTCTTGGAGTCCAGACTCCCAAAATCAATTACAATTACGAAAGAATACAGTACAATCTTTTTCAAAGTAATAAGTACACACAAAGCCTTAAAGAAAACCAATGTTAACAGATACTTACCCAGGCGGTAGAGGAGCTTGACTTACAGGATTCAGTGGCCTAGGGCCTGAGCCCCCAGATATAGTAAGAGGGATTATTAATCCAGATGTTGCTCCTTCAGATGTACTTGTATTTACATTTGTATTTGTTGGTGGCAAAGAGCCTGTACTAGATCCATCACTGTCAGAATTGGTAGATGGTGAACCATTGACAGATGCTATAAAAGATTTGGAGAAAACAGAAGATGCTTTGCTTTTGAAATCTAAAACCAGCACAGAATTTTAATTTAAGAATTAAAAAGTAGGCTGGGCAGTGGTGGTGCACACCTTTAATGCCTTTAATCTAGAGGCAGAGGCAGGTTGATCTCTGTGACTTCAAGGCCAGCCTGACCTACAGAGTGAATTCCAGGACATCCAGGGATACACAAAGAAAGCTTGTCTTGAATTAAAAAGCAGACGACAAGACAGGTGGTGGTGGTGGTGGTGCACGCCTGAATTCCCAGCACTCAGGAGGCAGAGGCAGCAAATGACAAATAAAACCTAAGCTATGGATATATGGGTCTCATTGAACTATACAATATATCTAATTATGAATTTATACCTGTATAAAAAAAACCACTTGGTTAGTTGACTTTCATGGTGAAAGGGCTTTGTATACAATAGGCAAATGGCAAGTACGCTTTTTTTTTTTTTTTTTTTTGGTTTTTTGAGACAGGGTTTCTCTGTGTAGTCTTGGCTGTCCTGGACTCGCTTTGTAGACCAGGCTGGCCTCGAACTCACAGCGATCCGCCTGCCTCTGCCTCCCGAGTGCTGGGATTAAAGGCGTGCGCCACCACGCCCGGCCCCCGCAAGTACGCTTTTTACTGAGCTACAACTTCTAGCCCAGTAAAACTTTTAGACTAGGAAACCATGGGTACCACTTT
The DNA here is from genome assembly GCF_903995435.1 of Acomys russatus. Lineage (NCBI taxonomy): Eukaryota > Metazoa > Chordata > Mammalia > Rodentia > Muridae > Acomys > Acomys russatus. Next base: position 4,510,550 of record NC_067140.1, on the reverse strand, counting down.
CTAGATTCTTAAGGATCTGAGACTAATTTCTGATGTTGATAGTAAGTATACTGATGTCACTACTGGCTAATCAGAAAATGGATATTCTGTCTAAACACTACTAATATAAACAATGTTCATATTGTTACTACATGAAATACGTTCATTTAGTGTATATTTTTTGTTTTAAAGCTAATTATCAGATACCGGTAATCTTAAAAACTATTTTTACCAGATTTGTTCACTTATTTTTTGTGTGTTTAGCCTGCATGTATGTCTGTGTGCACCACTTGTGTGTCTGGTGCCTGCAGAGGTCAAAAGAGGATGGTAGTGAGCCACCAAGTGGGTGCTGGGAATAGAGCGGAGTTCCTCTGCAAAAGCTCTAAATCGCTGAGTCACTTCCTCAAGCCCCGCCTCAATCAGCTTTTTAAAAAGATAAAATGGACTAAGCAACAAAAAATATTATTGTCATTATTATTAATTATTATTTTGGTTTTTAAAGACAGGGTTTCTCTTGTAGCCCTAGAACTCACTTTGTAGACCAGGCTGGCCTCGACCTCACAGCAATATGCCTGCTTCTGCCTCCCAAGTGCTGGGATTAAAGGCATGCGCCACCATGCCCGGCACAACCAAATTCTTAACTATACAATTATTAATCACAATCTAACTATATTATATTGTTTATACTTTATATGATACATGTTATTTTTTCTCTCTCTTTTCCAAGACAGGGTTTCTCTGTATAGCACTGGCTGTCCTGGAACCCCCTCTGTAGGCCTCAAACTCAGAGATCCACCTCCCTCTGTCTCCTGAGTGCTAGGATTAAAGGTGTGTGCCACCACCACCTAAAATTATTTTCATTCTTAATAAAGCACTACCAGGCTAGCCTCGAACTCACAGAGATCTGCCTGTCTCTGCCTTCCAAGTGCTGGGATTAAAGGTATGCGCCACCACACTCAGCCCTTTTTTTTTTTCCTTCTTCAGGGTTTCTCTGTATAGACTTGCCTGACCTGGACTTGCTCTATAGACCAGGCTGGCCTGGAATGCACATTGATCCACCTGCCTCTGCCTCCTAAATGCTGGGATTAAAGGCTGTGTCACCACACCCATCTTTAAATAGTATTTTACTCTATAGCCTCCAACCTAGTAATCCTGCTTTTGCCCTCTTATATACTGAGATTGCAGATATGAGCCACCCTGTCTGGCTTCTGCTTTGTTTTTACATATAAAAACTTGACCAAAGCCTGGCGGTAGTGGCGCACGCCTTTAATCCTAGCACTCGGGAGGCAGAGGCAGGTGGATCGCTGTGAGTTTGAGGCCAGCCTGGTCTACAAAGTGAGTCCAGGACAGCCAAGGCTACACAGAGATACCCTGTTTCAAAAAAGAAAAAAAAAAAGGGTTTTTTTTTATTTAAATAAAACACCAATGACCTAAAAACTCCCCTTATATTTACCTGATGATCAGTTCTCAAACAGAACATTATTTTAAAATGCTAGGCATGGTAGTGGTAGTACACACTTTTGACCCTAGGCTGAGGAAGGAAACATTTGAGACTAAGATGGGCAACATCTGGAGACTGTATCAACCCTTCTTAGCAAAAACATATTTACGAAACAGCATGGTAGGCTGGAATGTAGTTTACCTGGTCTTCGTGGGGTGGGTGGAGGTGGTCTTGAAGGTCTAGGAGGTCTAGAAGGCTTAAAGCCACCATTTGAAAGGGACGGAGAATTGTTCCCATTGGCCCTCTTGTTTTCCCCCGAGGCTGCAACCTCAGGATCATCTGATCCATTTGTGCTCACTCTGCATAAGAAGGAAAGCACCTTACGATGTCATGTATTAAACCATTCCTATAGAGAACCTTCAAACAACAGAACTTTCAAGGCACCAGAATCATATATTGCTATTGTTGAGACATTCTCATGATTCTCTCTCGAGAAGCCTGCACTCATATCTTAGGTTATGCCCTGGCCTTTTCCTAAGTGGCTCTCTGCTTTAATGTTAGGCTTACATCTAAGTTAAAAAACCTTTTCTAGCCAGGCAGGGTTACACATGCCTAGAAACACACCATTCAGGAAGCAGAAACAGGAGGGTTTAAGACCAGCCTTGAGTACAAATAAAGTTTAAGGCCAGAGACGCCACATGAAATTAAAACCACCTTCTCATTGCTTTGTAAATAAATAACATAAATAATTGTTCTCAGTAAGAAGCTACCTAGGAGCAGACTTGTAAGATTATTATTAGTGTGATTCAAAGAAGGTAGAGTTCTAGCAGCTTTCGCAGAATCACACGGACTTTGGTTTCCTGGAGATTTTAACAGTATGTTATTTGTTTTTCCCTGCTGGGGATAGACTCCATGGCTTTGGGCATGTTGGGCAAATGTTCCAACACTGAGTTACATCCAAGCCCTTTAAAATATTTTTACCATGAAAATTCCCACACATTCCAGCAGTAGATAGGTAATGCAGGAGTTTGTTGTACTAATCTGCCCAACTTCCAAACTGTAGTATTTTGCTCTACTGCCCTTTACATAGCACAGGCCAGCCTTAGACTGAAGTAGTCAAAGTTGGCCTTTGAACTCCTGACCCTACCTCCCAAGTACTGGAACTCCAGGCATGTCCCGTACCTGGCCTCTGCTTCATCTCTTCTCCACAGCAATATAGTAAGCAATGGCGTGCCCTCTTTCTGGATGATTTTCTCTTATGACCTATGACATTGCTTTTTTGCTTCTCCCACTTAATTCAAGATTTATTTTATTACTTATATGTATGCACTTGTTTCTGTGTGTAGACACACATATTTGTGAGGGTGTCCACAGAGCCCAGAGAGGTGTTGGATCCCCTGGAACTGGAGTTGCACAGGTAGTTCGAGAGCCACCCAACATGGGTGCTGGCAAAGCTTCCCTTTGGAAGAGCAGCAAGCACTCCTTCCGCTGAGCCATCTCTCCAGCCCCCTGCTGTGGTTTTTAATTACTAATCTTCTTATTTCTTCTCCAAAATGCTCGACTGCAGGTGTGTAGTAACACCCTCCAACTTCTTAATGATTTTTTAAAGACAGGGTTTCTCATTTACTACCCCAAATCAACCCTATGCAGCCAAAGCTGGCTTAAAACTAATAACTAGCCTCCTGCCTTAGCCACCCAAATGCTGGAATCACACAGGTAAGTGAGAACACTTGGCTCATAATTTATCAATCTGAACCTGAAAATTGGTAATTATTAAGTGTGTGTGTGTGTGTGTGCGCGCGCGCGCGCGCATGCACGCGCTTTTATGTGCATGTGTGTGTTTGCTCATGCGAGTGTCTGTGAAAGCCAGAATATGACATCAGATCTCCTGAGCCAACTTTCTAGCCCCCTAAAACTGCGGTTTAAATGAAGTGATGCAGCTAGCTCCTTCTTGTCTGTTTCTGCGCTCTGTGCTGAGCAGCCGGTGAGTCCTTACCTTGCCTCAGCTTCGGGTCTGCAGCCTTCACCACTCTGTGAGGCACCTTTAACATCAACAAATGTAAACAGAATGAGATGCAAGACAACAGTTTTCAATTTAAACTAAAAGAAAAAAGGAAAGCCTTTTATTAAACTATTGAGCCTTTCTAGTAACAAATATAAATCCAAACATGAACTTTAAAGGGAAAATACAATGGCGCTCAAATGCTTCTATACAAATGCACACCATTATTCAGTGAGAGGCTAGTTACTGGTTTGTCTGTTTGTTTTTCAACAAGCTGGCACTGAGCCCTTCATGTTCCTGCCTCAGCCTCGTGAGGACTGGAGTTGTACACCTTCATACACAGTTTTTAACCATTTTCTTTATCTGAATTATGGGAGAAAATTACTGAAGAGCAGCAGGACAGTCAATATAAAACAACTCTGAAATAACAAGGCCAATAATAACTTTCTTTAGATAAAGGAACTGGGAAGAATCAAAGAAATGAATGACACAAAACACTCTCTGAGAAGGAATGAGATTCTGTCTGAAAAAACAAAACCATGTAAGTTTCAAAGAGGCTGAAATGAATGCCATAATGTTCAAGCATTCTTCCAACTTTATTCACAGGAAAGACTCCTGGGACTGTCAGGACTGTGTACTGGGCTGACAGGGTGGCTGCTCAGACTATGGAGATAGAAGAGGAAAACTGAAAACTGCGTAAGAACTCGAGTTGAACAGTTTTGCAAAAGAACAAAACTCCCAAGATACAGTCATGGTTCCAACAGTAAACTAGCAATGCACCATACATGACCTTATTACAGAGATAGTGGCCCACAGCATACCATGCCACAGCTAGAAGGGTGGGAGAAGTCATAAAACACACACTTAAAAATGAGATAGTGAGATGGATAGAATGTGGAATTTCTTTGTAATTAAAAATCCACAATATTAAAAACAAACAAACAAAACATGTTACTTAAAAAATATGCTAAGTTGGGACTGGAGAGATGGCTTAGAGATTAAAAGCACTGACTGCACTTGCTCTTTCAGAGGTCCTGAGTTCAATTCCCAGCAACGACATGGTGGCTCCCAACCATCTATAATGAGATCTGGTGCCCTTTTCTCCAGAGCATGCATGCATGCTGGCAGAACACTGTAGACTAATCTCACACACACACGCTAAGTGTGGGCTGGCAAGACGACAAGCAAAGGTGACTGCTGCCAAACCTGACAAGTCGAGTTTGAGCCCTAGAACCCATCTCATGGAAGGAGAGAATGGACTCACAAAAGTTGGCCTCTAACATCCATAGTCTCACCATACTCATAAACCTGCATACATACAAACACACATAATAAACACGCTAAGAATTTTTATGAAAAACCATTAACTATACATCTGAAATGGTAAATCTGATGATATATAAAATGTACCTTAATAATTTATTAAAGTGGTTTCTAAAAACATAACATAGTGTGCTACTGAGAGTTCTCTGGGAGTTGGCAGACTTCCAGAGAGGGCTGAGTGACTTCCAGCAGAGCAGTAAATTTACCATGTGGACAAATATATTTGAGGAGTTCAAGTACCAGCATGTCAGCCCGCCCAAGGACATAGCCATGCTGGTCCCTAGAACCCATTTGATATGAGTCTGATTGAGAAGATCCTGGCGTTCAGCAGAGTCAAGAATGGTGAGCTAAGAGCCAGAGCCTCGCAGCTTACTATTCTAGCAGCCATTGTCCAAGAAGCCAAAGAATAAGGCTGTGAGCCACTTTCCAGCTTCAGGCTTTACACAGCTGTCCTTACTCTCTGATATCTGACAGTAGGATTATGTTGCTTTCTTCTTTCTCACTTCCATATGTTTGAATGTGCTGGTACCTGCTTTGCTTCTTGAGTCAAGACAACAATACCACAGCCCTCTCATATGTGTGCGGCCCCACAGCTGCGCTCCATATCCAGCAGGCCACATCTGCTACACTGAAGAAGTGTCCAAGATCAGTTCATGGCTGTTACAGGGAAAGTATTCATTTGTTATGATGGTTTTTCCTATACTTGGTGTTGTATTTATGGATTTATGTTTCAATACATTGGAATCTGATCACTTTATCTGGCAAATCTGTTACAAGTCACAAGCTTGATTAAAGAGTTTTTATAATTAAAAAACAAACAAACAAACAAACCAATACCATAATGGGGTTGGATATGTAGCTCACTTAGGAGATGCATGCTTAACATGCTAAAATGCTGAACCCCCAGCATTCCATATACCATGTGGTGGTTTGAAGACAAATGGCCCACCTAGACTCATGTGTTTGAATGCTTGGCCCATAGGGAATAGCACTAGTAGGAGGTGTGGCCTTGTTGGAGTAGGTGTGGCCTTGTTGGAGGGAGTATGTCACTGTGGGGGCTGGCTTTGAGGTTAGTATCTATTCAAGCTATGCCCAGTGCGGCTCACAGTCTCCTGCTGCTGCCTGTGGGTCAAGATGTAGAATCTCTCAGATCCTACTGCACCATGTCTGCCTGGCTGTTACCATGCTTCCCACCATGACGACAATGGACTAAACCTCTGAAACTGTGAGCCATCCCCAGTTAAATGTTCTCCTTTACAATGGTTGCCATGGGCATGGTGTCTCTTCACAGCAATGGAAACCCAAACTAAGATATACCAAGTGTAATAGTTGGCATGTAACCAGGTGCAGTGGCACACGCCTATAATCCCAGCATTCGAGAGGCACAGACAGGAGGATCTCTGTGAGTTCAAGGCCAGCCTGATCTGCAAAGTGAGTCCAGGACAGCCAGGACTACACAGAGAAACCCCATCTTAAACAAACAAAACCAAAACAGAAAAAGTTTGCATGTTATCTCACCAAGAGACTGCCATGAACTCAAGGTCAATCTGGGACACATAGTAAATTATAAGACAGTCTGAGCTCCAGCGTGAAACTGTCTCAAGTAAAATGAAACAATGGTTTCTTTAAACGATTGATGTATGGGGCACATATGTAGCAGTAAGTACTAAATCAAGCAGGTACTGCTTTTCTCCCGTAAGTTAAAAAGCCACTGGTGCGGTGGTGGTGGGGGGAGGTAGTTCAGCAAGTAAAAACCCTTGCCAGGCAAACCTCATGACCTGAATTCAGTGTCTGGGATCTGCATGAGAAGTCAAGACACACTGCTATGCATCCATAATCCAGTATTCCTAGAGGAAGACGGAAGGCAGACAATGTGCCTAGAATCTCTCAAGCCAGCTGCCTGCAGTATACAACACAGCAGTCACAAGAAGACACCTTGCATTACCTAGTAGAAGGTGAAAGAAACTCCAAAAATTGTCTTCTTATCTTTTCATATCCACTGCAGCACATGGGCACCTCGCTCATACATACACACACGCACACACACACACACACACACACACACACACACATACACAGTTTCTTGGAGATGATCAGGATGACAAGAAAAACTTAACAAAATTCTAAGTGCACACATTACACCCACAGGACACTCTGGATGATCTACAAAGACCCCACCTCAGTGAGATAAAGTAAAAGCGCCCTCTCACCACAAAATAGCCAATTCCTAAAACAATTAGCACACTTCCTATTCCTTGGCTGTCTAGCAATCTCAAGGACAAACAAAAACTTGATCTGACATATGAGAATGGAAGCAGAGTGTAGTTTCAAAACACTTATCTTGTGGCAGTCACCAGCTCTGAGGTGGATCAGAAACAAGGCCAGCAGCAAGGCTAGGGTACTGAACCAGACACTGCACATTAGGATGGGGACCCCAGGAAGTAGATAAAATTGTTTTTAGTTGCAGCAAACCCTGGCACCAGCTAAAGCAAAGGGCATTTTCTCCAAATCAAAGAATTCCCAAATTAGGCTTTTAAAAATTCTGATAGACTAAGATAAAATAGAAATTTGCAATCAAAGAACATTAAATAAAAATCCAAATGAGCCCCAATGAGGTCAACAAGGTGATGAAAACCTGTAACTTCAGCATCCAGCACTCAGAGGCAGACTCAAGAAAACTGCTGCAAACTTGAGGCCAGCCTGTAGTCTACATAGTGAGCTCCGGGCCAGCCAGTATTATATATCAAGACTTTCAAAACAGCAAAGAAAAATTTTTAATTCATTTATATACCCAAAGGTTTTAGATAGAGGAATTATTAAATGGAAAATATAGAAGGAAAATCATGATTACAAGAAAAATGTACTGGGCAAGGTAGCACATGGCTGAAATACCAGTACTTGAGAAGCAAAGACAGGACGCTGAATATGAAGACTACTTACAGAGAACCTATCCCAAAAAAACAGAAGACAGGGGCTGGCAGTGGAGCCCAGGGTGCTTGCCCTGAACGCCAGCATCCCTGGCACATGCCTAGCATCCCTGGCACATGCCTAAGCATGGTACACATACACCTTGAACCCAGCATTTGGGAGGTGAAAGCAGAGGACCAGAAGTCCAAGGCAAGCCTCAGTCACACAGTGAGGATGAGACTTGCGCTACATCAGACCCATCTCAAAACTAAACAAATCTTTTAACATCGTCACACAAAGCCAGAATGGAAAACTAACAACATAGCATCAACAATTACACTCGTGAGTATATACCTGAGATACTAAAATGCCAGTGAAAATTTTCCTGAAAGTTAACAGCATTAGTTATAATTCATAATAGTTAAAAGAAAAATAAGCTAAATGCCCATCAGAAGACAGATAAGTTGTAGTGTACATAGACAACGGAGTATTACTCAGCTTCAGAAACCTGCTGACACACACTACAAGTCAACTGTGGGGCTCAGAGAAGACGGCTTGCTGTGCACTCAAGTGAATGCTGTGCAAACAAACGGACCACTGCTCAGAGCCTAACACTCACATAAAAAGCACACGTGATCCAGCACATGCCTAGAACCATAGCACTGAGAGGAGAGGAGACAGGACTCAGTGTGGGGATTGCTGGAGCTCCAAGTGTAGCAGAATGCGTTGCCACACAGGAACAAGGCAGAGTCATAGAGGGCAAATGCCACTGTCTTGTAGCTGCCGTATGCACAGCTAGACACACTTGCACAGGCGTATACACATCACACACACACTCCCGAACATTCAGCTATAATTTAATATGATATAGTGGTTAGCTTTCATTATCAATCTAACTTAAGAAATGCCTAGAGAGGCCGGGCGTGGTGGCGCACGCCTTTAATCCCAGCACTCGGGAGGCAGAGGCAGGTGGATCACTCTGAGTTTGAGGCCAGCCTGGTCTATAAATTAAGTCCAGGACAGCCAAGGCTACACAGAGAAACCCTGTCTCGAAACCCCCCCCCTAAAAAAAAAAAAAGAGAGAAAGAAACGCCTAGAGGAAAAAGACAGAAAAGGAAGGAAAGAGAGAAAGAAAGAAAAAGACAGGCCGGCCTAGGTTAGTAAAGCATACCTCTGAGGCATTTCCAAAGATGACGAGTTCATCTGACTTAATGGAAATGCAGTATGCTGCCTTGTCAAGAGGCGGGAGGCAGGAAATGGAGCCATGGGGCAGAAGTCTCCTTGGGATAATGTGTTTCCTTAGTCCTTTCCTATATTCCTTTTCTTTAATTCCTAGCTCCCATAATGTGGGTTATTCTATTCTGTCTTGTGAAGAACACATACTTCTGAAACTAGGAGCCAAAATAAGTAATTGCTCCTTTAAATTCTTTATGATAAGCATTCTGCCAATAATCATGAGAAAAGTAAACACTATAAATGATATAACCCCATAATATGCAATTTGAGACAGGAAACAGTTGACTAGTTTCCAGGGGATGGGTAAAGGAGAAAGCAGGATACTATTCTAGGGTTCCCGTTTTTAAATCACAGAGATGCTGAACATACTCTCCATAATGGTGAGTACATGATATATAAATTTCACCTAAATTTGAAAACCCCAAAACAATAAAAGGGAACATATTTGAAGAAACAATAAATATTATAAGCTGTAAGTGAACATAACATTTCACTCTATTTGCCGTTAAACCCTGACAATTCTACTCTCGAGATTATAATCTGCATGAGAGTTTATCAGTATTTTCAAAATATCCACTATATCATTGTTTATAACAGTAAAAACTTAAAAACAACTGAACTATAATTTGACATAAAACTCCAGCACATTTACCTAATAGATTTTTATAAAACAGGAAAAAAAAAAAAAAAAACCATGAGATCAGATATAACAATAGGATAAAGCTCAAAAAATACAACTGGGCACAATAGCGCACGCCTTTAATCCCAGCACTCAGGAAGCACAGGCAGGCGGATCTTTGTGAGTCTGAGGCCAATCTGGCCTACAAAGAGAGCCCAGGACAGCCAGAGCTGTTACATAGGGAAACCCTGTCTCAAAAACAAAAACAAGCAAACAAAAAAAGTTAAAAAAATAATATTGATATTGCATATAGCTCAAGAAAAAATTGAATGTGGTAGCAAACACCCACAACCCCAGCACTTAGGGAGTGGAGGCGGGTGGAGGAGCAGTTCAATCCAAGCTTAGCTATATAGTGCGATTTTGAAGCCAGCCTGGCCTACATGAGATGCTATCTGAATAAACAAAGCAAACAGGTTCAGGAGCAGAGGCAGGCGGATCTCTGTGAGTTCAAGACCAGCCTACAAATTGAATCCAGGACAGCCAAGACTACAGAGAAACCCTGTCTCAAGGAAGAAGAAAAAAAAAATCAGAAAGCTTCTTATTACTACAAAAAAGATACGGAATGATATAAAAGGAAAATTACAAATGCAATGACATTGTTCAAATATAATACTTCTTGCAAGTTGTCCTTGGAGGCCCACATTGGTGCTGTGGTACGTGAAGGCACACACACACACAAATAAATATTAAATGTAATAAAAACCTTTTTCTTTAAAAAGAAGACTGCTAGCTGAGCGTGGTGGCATGGGAGACAGAGACAGGCAGACCTCTGTGAGTTTGAGGCTACCTAGTCTACAAAGGTAGTCCAGGACAGCCATGTTTGTTACACAGAGAAACCCTGTCTTGAGGGGAACCGAGAGAGAGAGAGAGAGAGAGAGAGAGAGAGAGAGAGAGAGAGAGAGACACAGACAGACAGACAGACAGACAGACAGACAGACAGACAGACACACACAGAGACTGCTTCAAATTCCAGACCAACAGAAGATACAGAAAAAGTCCAAAGACAGCCAAAGTCACACAGTGAGACCCTTTCTCAAAAGTGTGTCTCTCTGTCTGTCTCTCTCTCTCTAATTAACAGCAGCAACAATAAATCCTAAGCCAGACTTGGCGGCTCACACTTATAATCTTGCTGAGGCAAGAAGATTACCTTGATTTCCAAGTCAGCCTGGACTATAGTTTGGGACTGTCCTGCCAGCCTGAGTGCGTGGCTCAATGGTTTAACGCTTGCCTAGCATAGCTTTGACTCTATATAAAGTTTGAGGGTATTTTTCCCCCTCATGGTCATTTTTTTTCATTTATTTTAAACTTTTAATAAAATGTTGAAAAAACCTTTAAAAAAAGACCTTTATACACATGCGCCTGTTTTATAGTGAGCCGTCAGCAAGCAGCAGCTGGTATAGCTGGTCAACTCAATTCTAAACCAGTAAAGTCTCTTCCAATTAAAACCTCTATCTCAAAAAAGGAACGTTAAATTATTTTCCCACTTAGCTGGAAAAAAAATGATATATAAATGTCAATTTCTAGAGAAAATAGACAGTAAATCTCCAAGTATATTAGCAGCTTAGAGTTTAGCATAACCTCTGCATTAAGGTGCTAGCTATTGAGAAAACAAACCTACAAACATGCAACTGTAAATCATCAGGGTTAGTGTAGTTTAAGAACATGATTTATCAGTATTTTATCTTTTATGTATATGTGTCTGAAAATGTAACTAGTACACATTTCCTGTGAAGAACATTGAATTGATATTCTAATCTGAAGGGGTATAACCATTTCTAAATGTTTCTTCTACTTTGTAATTTCTTTTTAGAAAGTAGAGGAGGGACACAAGATGGCTCAGTTAAAAAATCAGTCTGGAAAATTCTTCTGAAGTATTATCAAGTTCCTGCTATGAAACATAGCCCTGAGGTAAACAGGAAGTCCTCCTGCAGAGCCTCAGAGCAACAGCAGCTGACGCCCAGACTGCTTACTAAGCAACACGTCTTGTCAGAGCAAACAGTGGAACAGTTTTATGCCATAGGGCCTTGGAAATCTGTGTGAAAAGCAAAAGTAGAGACGGGCATGACAACACATGCTGCCATTAATCCCAGCAATTGGGAGGCAGAGGCAGGGGAATCTCTGAGTTTGAAACCAGCCTGGTCTATATAATGAGTTCCAGGATAGTCAGAGATGCATAGGAAAGCCCTATCCAGGGGGGGAAAAAAAGGAAGGAAGGAAAAAATAGAGAAGAGAGGAGGAAGCAAGAAGAGGATTAAAAATTTAGAAATTGAGAAATAAGTTTAGCATATTACTAAGTGAGAGAAATATCTGTTAAGAATATACTGGAGTCGCTGGGCGTGGTGGTGCACGTCTTTAATCCCAGCACTCAGGAGGCAGAGGCAGGTGGATCGCTGTGAGTTCAAGGCTAGCCTGGTCTACAAAACAAGTCCAGGACAGCTAAGGCTACACAGAGAGACCCTGTCTCAAAAAACCGGAAAAAAGAATATAGTGGAAAGAAGCTTTTACTAAAATCACTGTCAGATGGTCAGGTGTCACTAGAAACTTCTTTATTGTGGTTAATTCCTCTTTAACTCAAACCAGTATATCCTACAAACTGTAAAATGTCCCAGCACACAGATAATGCCACAACAGACAGCCTGTAAATGTGGCTCACAGAATGGGAGTACAACTGGCTAGTGGATTCCAGTTCCTACTGTCTAGTACTACCAAGGACCGAAGTCACTTAAACTCAGTCCTTATGTCCACCACTGGCAGTGCAGGGGGTGGAGCTTCAAAGTCACCGTATTAGCTGTATGAACAGCACTGTATTAGATAGCAACTTTATCGATCAGCTCAGCAGCCACAGGCCAACTGAGATTCAACTTTTATTTATCCATCTTTTGTTTGTTTGATTGATTGTTTTTCGAGACAGGGTTTCTCTGTGTAGCCTTGGCTGTCCTGGACTCACTCTGTAGACCGAGCTAGCCTCAAACTCAGAGTGATCCACTTGCCTCTGCCTCCTGAGTGCCGGGATTAGAGGCGTGCGCCACCATACCCAGCTATTTATCCAGCTTTTTAACTTGCAGATATTTTTTAAAATTTGTAGAAACACTGCAACAAAAAATTAAACAATCAAGGCCTTTTTTATTAATTATTTTATTATGATACTGGCAACTGAATTTAGGGCCTCACACATGCTAGGTAAGCATTCTACCACTAAGCTATGCTCCTAGACCAATGCCTTTTCAAAAAGAAAATAAACATTTTTTTTTTTTTTGAAAAAAGAACAGCAATAACAAAAAATACAAATACCACACTAGCTATTTTTGTCAGAAGAATCGTAACAGACCTTAACCACAAAGCAGTAACTGAGCTGAGCATGAGGGCCTATGTCCACCTATAATGCAGCACTTGGAAGGTTGAGGCAAGAAGCTGGGAAAGCTCAAGTCCAGCCTGGTGCTGGGCAGGTGGCTGAGTGGGCAATGCGCCTGCTGTATAATCATGAAGACCTGAGTTCAGATCCCAAGTGCCCACACAGGAGCCTGGGAGAGAGCACATGCGTAATCCCGGCGCTGAGCAGAAGGGTGGAGACAGGAGGTTCCCGGGGCTCTCTGGCTAGACAGCCTGCACAGACTAGAGGACCACGAGCAGTCCTGTCCCAAAGCAACACACAGAGGGGGCTGGAGAGTGGGCCAGGGGGCTAAGACATGCGGCTCTTGTGAGGCCCAGAATTAGACTCCCAGTGTCTTATCAGGCAGTTCACAACCTAACTCGAGCTCCATGAGATTGTCCAGGGGAGCCCACACACGTGACTTACACCCACAGTCACACATATGCATACAAATCATTAAAAATAAAATAATCTTTTATTGCTAAGGCAGACAGTGATTGAGGAGACATCCTGAGGCCAACTTCTGGGTCCACTGGTGCAAGCACAGGTGAAGGGCCACCACCACCACCACCACCACCACCCACAACCCCCCACCCCCCCCACTTCTCTCACACCTCCACCCCCCCCCTTAGAAAGGGGGAAGAGAGGGTGTGGGGTAAAAGTTCCTGGCTGACATTCAGTCTGGCTTCTCTCTCAGCAAGGAATTGCTCTGCTTGGCCTCAGACTAACTCAGCCATCTGCTCTAATCTTCTGGCTTCTTCTCATTTTCTGGCTCTTTCATCTTCACCTAAGTTTTCTTTCTGCAGCCCATCTCTCTGTTACTGTCCTTGTAAAACTGCCTCTTAAGTACCTTCCCTTTCTTCTCTCTTCTCGTCAGAGTTGGGAGTATCCTATTCTGTCAAATCTTGTCTGATTTGTCACCTTTTCTGCCACTCAGTTAGACATCACTTTCAAACATGGGTGCTTCCTTCTACAAACTAACTTTACCTTCATTTGGGATTAAAGGAATGTGCCACCATTCCTGGACCTAAGCTTTTCTTTACCTGATACTTGCTATACCAGGCTGGCCGTGAACTCAGATCTGCTTGCCTCTGTCTGCTGGATTAAAGGCGTGTTTGTATTCCAGTCGGATCGCACAGACCTAAAAAGGCTTTGGATGTGATCTCTTGCCAGAACAGCCATGTTCTGAATTAACATTCCTCTACAGAGAGGAGAGAGGGAGAGCAACCAGCCAAGCAACCAGCCTAGTATACGCAATATAATACTGTCTTCAAAAAAGGAGGGTGAAAAGTAACCACTTACTTTCTGAGCATGAAGTTTCACCATTCGTAACAATGTCAGCTTCTACTTGCAGCCCATCGAGGCAGACTGACAAATCTCCCATTGTCTCTGTTGGCTCTTTGTCACCTACAAGCTGCAAAGTCATAACTACTTCTTCAACTAAAAAAAGAACAAAAATTATATTTAAAAAGAAGATCACTCTTTCAATTATGTATAAACTGTTCTACTAGACAAAGGTTTAAGGATCTTTAAGACCAGAATACTACTTTTTAAAAAGAGAATGAACTTCACCTACATGTAATATAGCATTTAATACAATATAACATAAAATATTACATATCTGAATCATGTATTATATTCATTCTACACTTATAAGGCCATAGTATAAATCAAATCAGCATGAAAACCAAGATCAGTTAGCAATATAAACTTGGGTTACACTGAATAAAAACATAATTTAAGACTGGATTGTATATCGTTAAGACCTAAATAAGTAAAAAAGTCCTTAAGATTATGTTAAGGGGCTGTGGACATGACCTTAAAAAAATAAAATAATTTTTAAAAAATCTCATTAGGCTTTCTATGTGCTACTTTGCTAGCAATTAACCTTTTAGGGACATTAAAAAAAAGATTATGGGGCTGGAGAGATGGCTCAATAGTTAAGAGCGCCACCTGCTCTTCCAAAGGTCCTGAGTTCAATTCCCAGCAACCTCATGATGGTTCACAACTACCTGTAATGGGATCTGATCCCCTTTTCTGGCCTGCAGGTATACATGTAGGCACAATACTGTATACATAATAATAAATAAATAAATCTTTTCAAAAAAGATTATGTTAAGGGATAGAAAAATAATTCACATTTAAAATATGATATGCTAACTAAAATGAATTATGATTTTATAAATGAAAATAAAACCATAACCACCTATAATAAGGAAACTTCAAAATTAAGCATTAGAACTAAACACTGAAGCCAGGTGTGGTGGCACACGCCTTTAATCCCAGCACTCGGAAGGCAGAGGCAGGCGGATCACTGTGAGTTCGAGGCCAGCCTGGTCTACAAAGCAAGTCCAGGACAGCCAGGGCTACACAGAAAAACCCTGTCTCAAAAAAAAAAAAAAAAAAAAAAGAAAAGAAAAACACTGAGAAATCTACCTAAGCCTAACAGAACAGAACAGAACCCTACATAACATTTGCCTCTCTGACGTATTTTTTTTCCTTCATCTCTGCTTTAAATCTTTTCCTATAAAAATGTATTAATTTATAAATATTTATTTACTAAAAAAGTATTTACTAAAATTGTTTATCTAAAATGAATAAACAAACCAAGGTTAATGAGAATATGGACAGTTTTAAGAGTTTTATGTCATTCCTTATAACCACATAAATATTTGTTGTAATTATCTTGTTTTGCTTTGATCTATTTTTGGTCTCACAATGTAGTTCTGGCTAGCCTGGAACTCAACATATAGATCAGTCTGGCCTTGAGTTCATAGAGATACATCTGCCTCTGCTTTCCAGTGCTACAATCAGAGTCACTACCACCAGCTCAATAACCATTTAAATTTAAGGATAAATAATGATGTGAGTTGTACGACATGTTTAACATAAAAGCAAAGTACATTTTATGTTACTTTAACATACATACGTTTCATATTGTTTGACTTTAATGTTTCATAAATATCTAATCCAGCAGTTCCCAACAAAACATCAGATTTCAGGGTCTGGTGACTCCACACACGAAAATATAATTTACTTGTAGGGGTAACGATACTGAAAGTAAAAAGGAAGGGAAAATATTATTTTTTATCAAATATCACAATGAGAATCTTAAGTTACAATCAAGCTTTAATGTCTAAAATCTTTCTATTGTACCTCCTTTTCTTAATTAAAACAAATTACATTTATTTACTTATTCATTCATTCATTGGTAAGCTGGGTGTGGCGGTCAGAGGACAACTGGCCGGAGCTGGCTGTCCTCCCCACCGTATGGGTCTCAGAGATCTAACGCAAGAAGTTGTCACGCGCCTCTGCTTGCTGAACTATGTGGCCAGTCCCTCGCTGTGCTCTTAAACTTTACTGTTCAACCACGTGGTCGAGGTTCTCAAATCTCATGAACACTGTATTTGAATGCAACTGGACTGTAAAATCTCACACACACAAACACACACACACATATACACACACACACACACAAAACAAAACAAAACTGCTTGTAAAGAAACAAACTGTTAAAAGAGTGGATTTACTGAAACAACACAATATGCCGCATGAAAGATACATAATTTTATGTATCAATTTTAAAATGTATGTTTTGAAGTAATGAATATACAAATTAAATCCTTACTTATGCGATGTATTTCTCTGAACTTGAGGTGGTTTCATTAATTCCCACAGTCTGCATATTAGTGGGAATTAAAAATGATGCCCCTCAAAGAGGGTGAGCAAGCTGCCAAGTCCTGCAGCTAGTAAGCTGCCTGCAGTCTGAGCTAGAGTCTACTGTTGCACACCAGAAGTGCCACAGGCCATCATTCATTTGAAAACCGTATCAGATACATCAAGTTTCATGCTGACCAAGGCAAAGTCACCAGGACAACCATCACATACAGATGTGCAAGCCTGGACAACACAATGAGAGCCTGTCTCAAAACAGAAGCACAAAGCTCACATGTGGCAAAAATACACAACAAAGAATTGCTCTATAATGGTGTTTCCAAGGCAACAAAAATTAGGAGAATTGGACAATTCTGCAAACAAAATCTCAAGATGATCTTCAGTAAATTCTTCTTAATTCAATTTTATTTTTATCTTTTATGTCTTTTGCAACAGGGTCCTACATACACAATCCTGGCTGGCCTAGAACTCACTATGTAGAATAGGCTGGCCTGAAATTTGACGTGGCTCTCCTACTCTGCCTTCTACACACTAGGATCATATGTATTTATATTTTAAAATCATTTTCTTAAAATTACCATTAGACATATCAAAATGCTCCTAAAACTTCAGGCATTCACATTATAGGCATATCAATTTGTTTTGATATTTACTAGGAATAAACATAATCAAAATTTGCTGAAGAGAAAAGCTTATAGTTTTGGCACTTAAAAGAACATCTATTTTTCTAGTCATTAGTTTATTTCTTTCTGTGAAAAAAAAAAAAAACAACAGTTGTAAATATCAAGTAATAAAAATAATGTCTGTATTTTATAACTGTAAAAACTAGTTACATTCTGATCTACATTTTAATAAATATGTGCTCCCCAAATCATATGTGCTACATAATTTTAAAATCTACTCATTGGCAAGCTGGGAGCAATGATGCACGCCTGTAATCCCAGCACTCAGGAGGCAGAGGCAGGCAGATCTCTGTGAGCTCGAGGCCAACCTGGTCTACAAAGTGAGTCCAGGACAGGCAAGGTTACACAGAGAGACCTTGTCTCAAATAACAGACTAAATAAAAATCTACTCATTGGCAAATATGCTTTTCGCCTTAATTTTTAAAATTACAGTCCCTTTCAATGAGTATTCAAAGTCTCAGGTTGTACTACCAACATCTGATAATTCGTCAGTAAGTGCTCAAACTGAGCTCTAATTTTTTTAAAGATGTATTTATTATGTATACAGTATTCTGCCTGCATGTGCACCTGCAGGCCAGAAGAGGGCACCAGATCTCATTATAAATGGTTGTGAGCCACCATGTGTTTGCTGGGAATTGAACTCAAGACCTTTGGAATCAGAGCCAGTGCTCTTAAGCTCTGAGCCATCTCTCCAGCCCCTGCACTATCTAATTTTTATGAACTTATACTGCAGATAAGAATTATTAGCATACGTGCATGTGCATGTAAATTATACAAGTCTAGTATCTTAATATTAGCAAATAGTAAAAAAACAACTATTATAGGAGAGAGATTGTACAGCTACATAAAGGGTATTAGACGTGTACACATTCAGCCAGAAGTGTAACCATGAGTATTAAATTAAGTTAATATAAAAGCAGAGACATAGGGGCTGGCAAGATGGCAAGGAGTGTAAAGTGCTTGTAATACAAGTCTAGTGGCCTGAGCTCAGTTTCAGAAACCCATATAAAGGCAGGAGAAAGCTGGCTCCATGAAGTTATCCCCTATCCTCATTAACAGCACAGCATGCACTCCTTCACCAACACACAGAATCATAATAAATTAATTTAAACAAATTAAAATAGGGGCTGGAGTGATAGCTATTCACTAGTTAAAAGCACTAAATGTGCTTCAGAAGGACCAGAGCTGGATTCCAGCTCCAGGGAACCTGTAGTCTCTTACGGCTTTGAGGGTGCCCACACTCATATGCACACACACATATAAATAAAAAAGAATAACAAAACATTTTTAAAATAAAAATAAATGAAAAAAGTATTATAGAATAAAAAATACAACTTTTTTGGTATACCTTTTCTTTTTTTTGGGGGGGGGGAGACTTGTTTGAGACAGGGTTTCTCTGTGTAGACCCTGCTGTCTTAGACTTACTTTGTAGACCAGGCTAGCCTCAAACTCACAGAGACCCTCCTGCCTCTGCCTCCCTGAGTGCTGGGATTATTGGCGTGTGACACCACACCGGGCAACATTTTTAAAATATAACAAAATTGAATGTTGGTTTGCAGGGGCACTCTAATTTTGAAAATACAAAACTATTTCTTTTTTTTTTTTTTTTTTTTTTTTTTTTTTACAAAACTATTTCTTTAAACAGGGTTTTACAATGTAGTCCAGGTTACCTAATACTTATAATCCTCCTATCTCTGCCTGAGGAGGGCTGGGACTGTATGCATGCACCACTACACCCAACACATACATACACATACACACAAAACCTATTTAAAAAAAAAAAAAAGAATTGCCAGGCAGTGGTGGTGCACACCTTTAATCCCAGCACTTGGCAGGCAGAGACCTAGGCCAACCTGGTCTACAGAGTGAGTTCCAAGACAGCCAGGGCTACATGAAAGAGAAATCTTGTCTCAAGAGGGGGGCGGGGGGATGAAGTGCTGGGGTGGAAGTACACCTATAGTGCTTGCACTCAGGGGGCCCGAGACAATGGACTGGAGAGGTCAAAGGGCAGCCTGAGCTACACAGAGAAGTCCAGTGAGACCCTGTTTCAAACCAACAGAATCAAAACAAAAACGTTTTAAGAGGTGAGTTATTCTCTACCTGAGAAAAGGGTCATTGGGACTAGAAAGATGGCTCAGGGGTTAAGAGCGCTTGCTGCTTTTTTCAGAGGAAATGGATTCTGTTCCTGGCATAAACATGGTGTCCAGCAAACATTTCAAACTCCAGCCCCAGGGATCTGACACCTGCTTCTTACCTCCAAGGGCATTACACACATTTGGAGCATCGTCATCTATGCAGACAAAATACCCAAACACATAAAATAAAGTAAGTCTTTTTAAGAGGCTATTATAATGATGTAAATATAATATTCACATATGAAATGTTTTAACTGAGAACTAAAGTTAAAAGGAAAAGCTATTATAAAAAGTTCTTCCCATATCAGCGTGGTCTCTGCTCAGGAACTAAACAAGCACCGCCCTGTAGAAACTTACACCGTGAGGGGCTGCTTCCACTTGGGACTGTTTGTATTGTTGCATTTTTCTGTCTTCTTTGACTGTCCATCTACTGTGACCTCTACATAAGGACTTGGTCCAAACCAATTCTTTTTATTTTCTTTAAGTTTGGCTGAGATGACTGTAAAAGAAAAGAGAAAACACTTTAATATTTGAAATATTAGTTTACTCCTTGGTCAATGACATTTCATCAAAGATTAAGGTAGTTTTTATTTAGAAGCAGATGTTCCCTAAAATAATTTTATTTATTTATTTGTGAGATTTCTATTTCTTATATTTTGGCCTATCCTAGTAAATAGAAACATACATACAAGACTTCTACACATCAGATACTCAGCTACCATAGACCAAGCTGGCAATCCCCCTACCTCTGCCTCCCAAGTGCTGAGATTTAAAGTGTGCGCCACCATGCCTGGCTGCACATGTACACTTGCATATGCACAAAACACACACACACACACACACACACACACACACACAAAGTCGATGTAAACAAATAAAAGCTGAAACAATCCAAACATTCATCCATCCATCAACTAGAAAAAAACATAAATAAAATATTGTACATTAGCACAATGGAACCATTATCTGGCAGTAGAAGCAGATGAAGTGCTGACCCATGACACAACATGAATGGACCATGACAACACGGTAAGTGAAGGACAACACAAAAGGACAGAACTGTACACGAGAGATCCACATGCACAAAACGTGGGTGAGTGACGGACTAGCTTGCAGTTACCCAGAGGAAATGATCTGTGATGCTAATGGATACAGGGATTAATTCTGGAGAGATGAAAGTCATTCTAAAATTGTTACACCTGGCTTGGCAGCATATGTCTGCAACCCCAGCACGTAGGAGGTGGGGAGCAGGAGGGTCTCCTGTTCAAGGTCTTCCTTGGCTACATATCATATTAGGCACAAGATTGAAGTATGAGACCTTATCCAGCAAAACAAAACACAAAGTAAACAAATAAAAGCAGCATGATACATCACACAGACCTAACACACCTACAGAATACTCCACCCACCACCAAAGGCCCCACAATCTGCACGGGAGCCCATGGGAGCTTCTTAAAACTGACCACATCTCAGAACACAAAACAAATCTCAAGAAATTCAGAAAACTGAATTACTGTGTATGCTAATCTCACTATAATGCAATAAAGCGTAAAATCAACTGAATCTCTAGTAATTACATAACTCATGAAGATTAAACATTATTACTGAATGATGGACGAGTCAAAGAAGCTTAGAAGAAATCTAGAATAAAATAAAAATTCCCTCAAATTAAATGAAAATGAAAACAGCAAAACCTCTGGGACACATTAAAAGCAGTCCTAAGAGGGAAGTTTAAAGCTGTATGTTAAAAAAACGGATCAAAGAGGAGCCAGGAGTGGTGGCACACACCTGTAATCCCATCATTCGGGGAAACAGAGGCAGGTAGATCTCTGTGAGTTCGAGGCCAGCCTGGTCTACAAAGGGAGTCCAGGACAGCCAAGGCTACACAGAGAAACCCTGTTTCATAAAACAAAACAAAACAAAAAAAGGGATCAAAGGGGACTGGAGAGATGGCTCAGTGGCTACGAGCTCTGACTCTATTTGTTCCTGAATTAAGGCCAACAATTAATAAATGGGGCCTCATAAAACTGAAAGTCTTCTTACAACAAAGGAAATAATCAATTGAGCGAAGAGGAAGAAAATTTTTGCCAGCTACAGCTTTGATAAGGGATTAATATCCAATATAAACAAAGAACTCCAAGGTATAAATCAGAACACAGTTCTCAAAAGAAGAAATAAAAATGGGTAATAAATACCCTTAAAAGTGTTTAATTACAGCAGGGGTCCACAAAGTGAGTCCAAGACTCACAAAGAGAAACCCTGTCTCGGGGGGGAAAGTGTTTAATTAACATCATCAGCAATTCAGGAAATGAAAATCAAAGTTTTTCTGAGACTTCATCTTTCTCCAATCAGAATGACTAAGCTAAAACAAAAATAAATAAACAAACTGATTAACAAATGCTGGTGAAGATGTGGGCAGAGAAGAATCTTCACTCACTGCTGGTGGAACTGAAGACTGGTATCACTACTATGAAAACCAGTGTAGAGAACCCTAAACACGAGAAGTAGATATCCCACCTGACCCAGCTATGTCACTCCTTGCTATGTGCCCAAAGGACACCCTACTTCTCAGATACTTGCTCAGCCATTTCCACTGCTGCCGCACTCATAACAGCAAGAAAATGGAAACAATGTAAGTATTCAGCTGACTAAGCGATAATGAAAATGTTGTCCATCTATACAGCAGAATTCCATTCACTGTAAAGAACGGTGAAATCGTGCCATTTTCAGGTAAATGGATAGAACTGGAGACCATTCTTCTGAGTGAGGTAACCCAGGCCCAGAAAGGCAACAGCTGCATGTTCTCTCTTACTTGGGGTCGTAGCTGCATCTTTGGATGTGAGTGTATAACCCCGCAGAACTGCAGAAACCAGGAAAGGAAAACGAGGTCATGGGAGTGGGTGGGAGGAGGAATGGGACATGGGTGCTATGAACGGGGAAATAAGAAACAGGGAGGCACCTAGGGGACGTGAAGGGAATACAGAGAAAGGGGAGGAGGGCCAAAAAACACTAAGGAGATTTTAAAAAGTCATAGGGAAATATTTTATATTTACTTAAAAATACATATATAGGCTGGAGAGATGGCTCAGTGGTTAAGAGCAGTGTTTGCTCTTCCAAAGGACCCAGGTTCAACTCTCAGCATTCACACGGCAGCTCACAACTGTCTGTAGTTTCAGTTCCAGGAATTTTGACACTTTCATACTAATGCAGATAGGGTATAATTAAATAAATTATATTTTAAAAATACATATAATATATATAATATGACTAAGCATTTACACATATATAGCTTATATGTACATTAGATATATACATATTTTTTTAAATGAAAGTACACTACTCAAGGGTGATAATGCTTTCCCTAAGAGCAACAGACATCTAAAACAAACAAGCAAAAAGACAAAAAGACAAAAAAAAAAACAGTGCCAGATGTGGAAAACCTTCCTTTGAGCTGTTGGTCAGGAGAATCTAAAAAATTCCCAAAACAACATAGGCTATTGCCGTTGCTCTAACTTGCCTCCCAGATTTTGAAGATAAGACCCTATTGCTAAAGACACCACACACTTTTTAGAGAGACAGGACTTGGAAGAATCACTAGAGCTGACCTAGAAAGCTCTGCCCTGTGGACTAGCTCTCATAGTATGCGAAGGTGCTAAGCAAGCTGCTAGGGAAGAAAAGCAACCAACAGCCCTAGCCAGGTGTGAGGCCTGTAACCCCAGCAATGACAGCACAGCAAGATACACACTCTTAATCTTAGGGATAACTAGCAGCTGTTTAATCCAAGTTGTTGTTGCTGTTGTTTTCCTAGACAGGGTTTCTCTGTGTAGCCTTGGCTGTCCTGAACTTGCTTTGTAGACCAGGCTGGCCTTGAACTCACAGAGATCCACCTGCCTCTGCCTCCCAAGTGCTGGGTTTAAAGGCATGCGCCACCACTACCCGGCTGTTTAATCCAATTTAAGGCCCACTCAACTGGAGAGAATTCATGCCTGCTACCACAGAACTAGCCAACTACCTGTGGTTGATGAGATCATGGACCCCAGATGAAAACCTATTACTGCCACTTTCCTAAACCAGTGTAATTCCTTACTGCATTCCAAGAACTTTCTTATCCTTATATCCATAGAGAAGTGTATTTTTTACCTCTCATAAAAGTAGCTTCTTTTTGCAGCAGATAGACACCATCACAGAAATCCCCAAGTGGTCAACATTCAAAGAATAACTGACCATGGGGCGCCCGGCCCCAACTGCTACATCTACAACACAGTCCTTACAGCTGAGACTCGGGGAGCATTGCAGAGGAGGGAGCAGAAAGATTTGAAAAGCCAGAAGCCCTGGGCTTCAGCTGCAAGGCAGTGTCTTCTTCTATATATGACAGGGAAATTGTACCCATGAAATCTCAACAAGATAGTCCCTTAAACAAGACCTGCACAATGGCATCATCAGGTGATGCCACCATGGCTCAGGGGAAATCTTATAAGACCCATGCCTAGAGAATCAGCATAAGCAATTAATGACTACGAAGACAGAAGCAGGCGGATCTCTGAGTTTGAGGCCAGTCTGGTCTACAAGGCGAGTCCAAGACAGCCAGAGCTGTTACACAGAGAAACTCTGTCTCAGAAAAAGAAAAAAACAAAACAAAAACTGTGACTAGAGTAGTGGCATACACCTTTAGTCCCAGCATTTGGGAGGCAGAGGCAGGCAGATCTCTATGAGACTGAAGCCAGCCTAGTCTACAAAGTGAGTCCAAGACAGCCAGGGCTGTTACACAGAGAAACTCTGTATTGGAAAACAAAACAAAATAACTCAGTTGTGACATATAAACATGTTGTTGCTATAATCCCAGGTGTGGGATATGGGGCTGATTCAGACTGTTCACAGCAGCAGACTATTTTCCTCGTGTGGGCTCTGAGAGGGGCTCTTTGCCAGCTGCAAATAGTTTAATTCTGAGGACTCTGGAGAGGAATAAATACCAGAGCCCAGAGAGAGAAGGGGTTGGGGAGGAAAAAAATGCTGGTGCTCCCCACCGCTGCTCCTGGTTACTGGATACAGTTTGATGAGAAGTTGGCAATATCCTGAGACAAAGATTGAACTTGTCCCAAGGAACCCAACAACCCTAACTAGCAGGAAGTAGCTAAAGATAACTACACTCTCTCTTCCCACTGACTTTTTATCTCTCCTACCTAGTGCTGGAGTGTTGGACAGGATTGGGATGAGGAAGGGAGAGACACTAGGAACCCAGTTAAAATAGAATAACAAGCATCACTTTATAATATACCCCAACATTGTGTTTATGTATTCATTCATCAAATACTGAAGTGGTACCTAGATATAATAGCCCAATAAATGTTTTTTCTCTCACAAGATTTTTGTTTGTTTGTTTTTGTTTTTTTCAAGTCAGGGTTTCAGGATAGCCTTGGCTGTCCTGGACTTGCTTTGTAGACCAGATTGGCATCAAACTCACAGAAATCTGCCTGCCTCTGCCTCCCCAGGTGCTGGGATCACTGGCATGGACCACCACACCCAGCACCCTCACGAGGTTTTTTTTAACATATACATTTATATTATTACACATATATACAATAAACTACCTATAGCAAGAAGAACTATAACACAATCAGGAATTATATAAATGTTACATTCTTAGTGTTTGGGCTATTTGTATTTGACAGCCTTGAAGAAAACATCTTTCCTATCTTGGTGCGTCTAAAATTCTGAATGTAAATCAATCTCCATCACATCTTGTCATTATCAACTTAAAACATCTATCTAGACCTAAAAATATCTTCACCCCTAAACAACTTGTAAAACTAAGCTACCTGGTCTTCAACTCCATCAGAGACTTAAGAAGAAATAAACTTGATTAGCTGAGTATGCGGGGAGTGCGAGTTCGTAGCCTTGCAAATGAGAAGATGACATAGACAGCTTGCTACCTGAATAGTCACCCTCACAAGATTTTTTAATACATACATACATACATATGTATATATGTATATATATATTACACACACATATAACACACACATATATAATTCAGATACATGTATGTGTGTGTGAATGCCACATTGAGTACAGCGCAAAGGAGGCCAAAAGAGGTTACTGGGTCCCCTGGAGTTGCAAGCTGTAAGCTCCCATCTATGATATGAGTACTGGAAAGAAGAGCCCCAAGTACTCCTAACCAGTGAGCCATCTCTCCAGCCACCAAGATTATTTTTAATAAGGAGGTAGAGATATAAGGTATTGTACCTTTTAAAGACTTACCAGTGATCTGAAGTTGTGATTTCATGGTCAGGCTACCCATTGAATCAAGCTGTGATTCACTAGCAGACATACCATCAATAAGACAGCAAACCTGAAAACAAAACAAATGAGATACTATCAACATCAAAATTTTCCATTTAAAAATATGGATATAGCTGGGCAGTCGTGGCGCACGTCTTTAATCCCAGCACTCAGGAGGCAAAGGCAGGTGGATCTCTGTGAGTTCGAGGTCAGCCTGGACTACAGAGCAAGTTCCAGGACAGTCAGAGCTGTTACACAGAGAAACCCTGTCTCAAAAAAACCAAACAAAGAAAAAAACAAAAATCAAATAAAAACATGGAAATAGCTGCAGTCTGGCTGCTGGGTACCAGTTGAGCTTCTCCCCTCCCTCCAGGTATCCAGACTTGTTGCACAGTGGTGAGTGCACAAGAAACAGCCTTCTATGGAGATAGCTTCAAGTGAGGCAGCTCATTTAATGGGGGGGAGAGGGGGAGAGGCAGCGGTGGAGGGAGAATGCAGTATTAATGTCCCTGGGGAGGTGGCCAGGGTCTCTGGGGCAAGGTTTGTGGCCAGGGCCTAGGGTGTTAGAAGACACTTCATTTGCATACTCAGGGGCTGTAAGGTCTGGAGGTGGGGGTAAGGTTATAAGGTCAAACGAGAGTGAAGCCTGGGACTGGAGAGATGGCTCAATGGGTAAGAGCAGTGGCTGCTCTTGTAGAGGATCGGAGTTCAGTCCCCAGCAACCACATGGTGGCTCATAACCACCTGCAATGGGATCTGATGCCCTCTTTTGGTGTGCATGAAAACAGAGCACTCATATACATAAAATAAATAAAGAAAACTTTTTTTTAAAAAAAGAGTGAAGCCTGATAAAGGTCAAGGTAATAAATTCTTACTAGGGTTGATGGTGGAGCAGCTGACTTTATGGCACCAGGTTGGGAGGTGAGAGGAAGCCAATTCCTGCTTTCCTCATCTGAGGTATCTGGGTTGAAGTTCTCCTCAACCCTTCCTTCTTTAATCCTGGGCCATTACTGTCCCACACTTTCCTACTAAAGGCTCCATAATAATCAATAGCCTTCACACTGCTAAACACAATTTTCATTTCTAATAATTAGTCTATTATCAGCAAAATTTAAACTTCTTCCTCTAGTATAAACAACACCCTTCCCTTGAGGTCCCAAAACACATTTTCTAGGTTTATGATCTTCTGATTATTCCTTCTCAGTCTTAAAAGATTAAAAATGAGATGTATCGTAAGAGGTTCAACTCTGAATGTTATGATGCTACTATCTGATTCACAAAAGAACCTCAGAAATTGTCATTCTTAGATTATTACCTATTCCTCAATACCCAAAAGCATATCTGCCACAGGTCTACCACACACACACAAAGAAATTTTTTCAGGAAATACAAAAGCAATCAAGAAGCAAACTTCTGGCTGTCTTTGTATTATTCAAATGCTGATTTCTATACTGGCAGAGAGATGAGTACAGGTTGGACTTTAGTATTGTTATTTTATGAAACATTACCTGTCTCGGTGTTTTGTAAACATAATTCCCTAGCCTTCTGATTGATTTAATGAAGAGCTGACAGCCTATTTGAAAGTAGGAGGAGAAGGAGGAGGAGGAGGAGGAGGAGGAGGAGGAGGAGGAGGAAGAGGAGGCAGCACCAGCAGCAGCAAAATTCCTTGAGAAATTCTTATAATACAGATAGGAGTAGGTTAAAAAAAATCTTGCAATTAAAATTTCTTCGTTTTGCCTGGAGTGATGGCGCACGCCTTTAATCCCAGCACTCGGCAGGCAGAGGCAGGAGGATCTCTGTGAGTTCGAGGCCAGCCTGGTCTACAAAGTGAGTCCAGGACAGCCAAGGCTACACAGAGAGACCCGTCTTCCTTTTATTCTCATTACTGCTTCCTTCATGACTCTTTTCTTTTTCCATATGACTCTTCTTACACTACCATAATAGTTCAACATTGCACATGAAAAACAAAAAAAGCAATGGAACAGCAACAACAAAAAGGACTGAGGGCTAAGGGTGCAGCTCAGTTGGCAAAGTGCATGAACAGCATATGTGACGCCCTTGCACTGCATAAACTGCGGCATACTGATGAATGACTGTCATCCCAGGACACCAGAAGCAGAAGCAAAAGAATCACAAATTCAAGCTCACCTTTGGCTATGTAGCCTACTGGAAGCTAGCCTGAGTTACATGAAAATCTAGTCTCAAAAAGAAAAACTACTTAAAAACTGACTATAAACTCAATGGAGGAGCCTGGAGAGAGGGCTCAGCAGAAGAGGGTTCTTGTTGTTCTGACGGAGCATGTCATATGGTTTACAACAACATATTTTGCCAGATGTGATGCCACACACCTTTAATCCCAGCACTCGGGAGTCAAAGGCTGGAGGATCGCTGTGAGTTCAAGGCCAGCCTGGTCTACAAAGTGAGTCCAGGACAGCCAAAGCTTCACAGAGAAACCCAGTCTCGAAAACAAAAACAAAAAAACAAAAACAAAACAAAACACCTACATATTTTCTGGTGTATAAAATGACTGGGCGTAAAAGACAACCCCCAACCTTTCCAGTTAAAACAGAGTTTGGAATATACTCTCCATATGAGGCTACCCCTCTTCCAACACACACCCTGTGCAGCATGTGTCCATTTGTAAGCAAGGGATAGCCAGCCAGGAGTTTTTTAAATGCCATTAGACAGCCAGTGCCAGCCTACACTGCCCCTTTAGTGCACACTCTACACTCAAGCAAACGATGCAGCCTTCACAGTCGAATGGGTGGTTCTGGTGAAGAGCCAACACAAACCTGTGAGGCACAGGAAGACATGTGGAACTTGCCCCTTCCTGCTTCATGCTCCCCGGACAGAGCAGAGTCAGCCACGGCAGCCACCACTATATATGTCAGACATTAAGCAAGAGGAAACAAGCTGCAGGTGGCATATAAGACAATCCCCAACTTTTGCACAGATTTTTTTGGGGTTAAAAAGTCAGAAAATATGTTACCTGTAATTGACATCCTTTCTGGCACCCATGTCTCTCTCTCTCTCTCTCTCTCTCTCTCTCTCTCTCTCTCTCTCTCTCTCTCTCTCTCTCTCTCTCTCTTTTTTTGGTTTTTCAAGACAGGGTTTCTCTGTGTAGGCTTGGCCATCCTGGGCTCACTTTGTAGACCAGCCTGGGCTCAAACTCATAACAATCTGCCTGACTCTGCCTCTCTGTCCTGGGATTAAAGGCATGCACCACCATACCCGGCTAAACTACATTCTTTTTTTTTTTTTAGAGCTGAGGACTGAACCCAGGGCCTTGTGCTTGCTAGGCAAGCGCTCTACCGTTGAGCTAAATCCCCAAGCCCCTAAACTACATTCTTTAAAAAAAAAAAAAAAAAATCAAGGGCTGGAGAGTTGGCTCAGAGGTTAAGAGCACTGTCTGCTCTTCCAGAGGTCCTGAGTTCAGTTCCCAGCAACCACACGGAAGCTCACAACCAGCTATAATGAGATCTGCTGCCCTCTTCTGGCGTGCAGCTGTGTACGCAGGCAGAACATTGTATAAATAATATACAAAAAAAATCCTTAAAAAGCAGGGCATGGTGGCGCATACTTTTAATCCCAGCACTTGGGAGGCAGAGGCAGGCGGATCGCTGTGAGTTCGAGGCCAGCCTGGTCTACAAAGTGAGTCCAGGATGCCAAGGCTACACAGAGAAACCCTGTCTCGAAAAACAAACAAACAAAAAAAACAAACAAACAAACAATGAAGAGTAGACAAAATGGCCTGACAACTTGAAATTGATCCTGGAACCCACATGGTGGAAGGAGGGGACAGACTCCCACATGTTACCTTCTGACTTCTTCATATGCACAGTGGAACATGGAGACCCACACACATGATGGATGGATGGATGAATAAATGTGATAAAAGTCAATGGAACAGATGAACTCTCATTCTATCATTAGTAATAAGTATTAGAAACAAAGTATGAAATAGTATCTTTCTAAAAAACTAAGATCCTCTTACAAAGCTAAAAATAACTTAGAAAAGTGACCAGTATCATTGACAAAATGAAAAGTAGGGGCTGGAGAGGTGGCTCAGAGGTTAAGAGCACTGGCTGCTCTTCCAGAGGCCCTGAGTTCAATTCCCAGCAACCACATGGTGGCTCACAACCATCTATAATGAGATCTGGTGCCCTCTTCTGGTGTGCAGGCATACATGCAGGTAGAACACTGTATACATAATAAACACATCTTTTTTAAAAAGAAAGGGACCAGGTGTGGTGGCGCACACCTTTAATCCCAGCACTTGGAAGGCAGAGGCAGGTGGACCGCTGTGAGTTCGAGGACAGCCAAGGCTACACAGAGAGACCCTGTCTCAAAAAAACAAAAAAACAACAAAAAAACAAAAGCAAAAAGAAAGAAAGAAAGAAAAATAGGAAACCACCAGGGGTGGTAGCACACACCTTTAATTCCAGGCAGAGGCAGGCCGAGCTCTATGAGTGTGAGGCCAGCCTGATCTATAAGACGAGTCCATGATAGCCAGGACTACTAAAGAAACCCTGTCTCAAAAAACGAAAAAACAAAACAAAAAGCAAAAGGTAGGAAACTCTGTAAGTAGGGGGAAAAGTGTTTTATCTAAGAAGCCAACTCTTGGGCTGAAGCAATGGCTGCTCAGCAGTTAGGAGTGTACATTGCTACCGCAGAGGACCCAAGTTCAGATTCCAGCACCCACAACAGGTAGCTCACAACTCTCTGTAAGTCCAGCTCCAAAGGATCTCAACCCCTAACCTCCAAAGGCAGCTTACTCAAGTGTACTACTAAAACACAGATACAAATACTTTAAAATAGAACTATGCTAAGAATAGTTTTTAGAAAGTAGAAAATTTAAAGCCAACTATTGTTGGATAAGTACTGAAACTTGTCAATACGAAAACACATTCATGGGAATGAGAAGAAACAAATGTTTGGTAACCTTGAAAGTCAGACACAATTAAGGCAGAAAGAATATATAAGACTTGGACTCTTAACTCGTAGAAGTTTAGGAGCTGTGGTAGACAGCCTCCAAGATGAGCCCAGGAAGCCTGCCTTCAGGCGCTTATGTAGTTCCTTTCCTATAGTGGAATGCTGGCCTCTGTGACTAAACCTACATCAAAAGACAGTACAAGCTCTGCCACGCTTCCCAGCACTGTCTGCTCTGGCAGGAGCTAGTACCACCCGTGAAGAAGTCAGGCGGTTCCAGGTGAAAGGGAACTAGAGCTTCCCACTGAGAGCCACCACCAACTTAACAAAGAAGAGTAAGGCAACAGGAAGCAAACCTCCAGTCCCTGTCAAGAACAAAGCTGAACAGAGACTTCTTTGAGCCTAAGAAGCCCAAAGATATAGCAGTCAGTCAATCTGCTCCCACTTTCTGACCCATAGACTTGTAATCAATCTCAAATTCCACTCACAAGACTAAGGCTGGTAGCCTAAAATTCAAAGTTAGCCTGGACTACAAAGTAAGACTCTCTCAAAATATAAAAAGTAGAGTATTGGTGGCTCAAGCTTGTAATCACAACCCATGAGACTTGGAGAAGGAGGACTGCCGTGAGTGGCATGCCACTCAGTTGGTACCGTCTCTGCCTTGTATGTAGGAAGTCCTGGGTTCAAACCCCAATACCACCAAGTGGTATTTGGAAACAGAAAGTCTTTTCCAGTACATTTCTTTCTGGTACTTTTTCTGGTAAGACAGACCATCATTGAAGGAATGCTAGCTAGTTTCTTCTTCATTGCAGACAGCACCTTCTTTTTCCCCCCTTTTAAAATCTATACATTTCATGTTCGCGCCTTGTAACAACCGGAAACAACTTCTTTGCAGCCTCATGTCGCTGTTCTCCCTCTTATCGTTTCTGCTCCATTACACTTCACAAAGCACATCACCATCTCCTTCCTTTCTCTCCATAACTACCAAAAAGAGCACATTTAGGGCCAGAGAGGGCTCAGTGGTTAAGATAGGGCCAAACTCACAACTGTCTATAACTCTAGCTCTGGAGGAATCTGACACTCTTACACAGATACACATGCAGGAAGAACACCAGAGGACATATAATAAAAATAAAAACAGACCAATACATTTAAGTAAGCATTTCATTACAGCAAATGAGACTCCTTCACTTAAGCCACCCAAGCCTTGTTCTATCTTAAGCACTTATAGGGAGATTAGTTAACACAAACTAAATCTAAAGGTCACACAGATGACAGCATAATAAACACTAATGTTCACAGTGGAAATAAGTGTGACTGAATATGTCAAAAGAGATGGTGATTGAAAACTAAAAGTCTCAAGGTTACAGTCAGGCACTAATCCCTCAGGGGAGGCTTATTTTTTCTTCTCTTTTTTTTCCTTTTCCTTTTCCTTTTTCATGTGTTTGTGTGTGTGTGTGTGTGTGTGTGTGTGTGTGTGTGTGTGTGTGTGTGTGTGTAAGAGACGACTTCAGCCAGGTAGTGGTGGTGGCAAGCACACACCTTTAATCCTAGCACTTGGAAGGCAGAGACAGGCGGATAGCTGTGAGTTCAAAGCCAGCCTGGTCTACAAAGAGAGTCCAGGACAGCCAAGGCTACACAGAGAGACCCCATCTCGAAAAACAAACAAAAAAAGAAAGAAAGAAAGAGAAAAACAAAACAAAATGAGAAGACCTAGGGTAGTCCACGCTGCCTCAATTTGCTACGATAACAAAGATAGCCTTACACACCCCTGATCCCTCTACTTTGGCTGTCCTAGAACTTCCTATATAGACTGGCCTTGAACTCACAAAGATCTGCCAGCCTCTACCTACCAAGTGTTGGAATTAAAAGTGTATGTCATAATGCCCAGCCTTTCTTTATAAAGAAAGAAAGAATTATCATTATGTATGTATATGTGCGAGTCTGGGTGTGCTTCTGATGGTCAGAGGACAACTTCTGGAAGTCAGTTCTCTCCTTCCACATGGGTTTTAGGAATCTAACACAGGTCATCAGACTTGTTCAATAAGCACTTTTATTTGCTACTTGTTTCACTGCTCTCGCCCACTACACCCAGAACCCATGTGTGTGCGTGCGTGCGTGCGTGCGTGTGTATATATTTGTGCATGCTCACTCTTGCATGCATGTGTTGCTGTGTGTGTGTGTGTGTGTGTGCGCATGTGTGTGGGGTGGTATTTACGACACACGCACTCTGTGTATGTGAGTAAGAAGCTAGAGGCACGCAGATGTAGCTTGCTTGCTTGTTCTTTCTCTGTAAGCCTGGGGGTAATTTTTTTAGATTTTAAAACCCCAGAACAGGCAAGCTGAAAATCTCAGCAGCTGTCAAGAGAAGGAAAATGACAAAGAAGAAGAGAAAAAGTCATGCCATTTAAACCACACATTCAGCAATGGAGGCTAGCCATGGAGTGGATGAGCAGCAGCATGGCTAAAAGCAGGAGGGGTATAACTTTACAGGAAAAAGAACAACAAAGTCGAGAACCAGGGAAAGCATGCTTTGGGAAGAGACAGGAGAAAGGAAAGGAAGGGCTGAGAGAAGAGCGCACATTTAACACACGCACGTGGCTGTGGCTCCAAAAGCAACGGCCCAGGTCTTGTCTCAGCTTTACACCTATTTCTTGAGACAGGGTCTCTCACTGATCACTGGCTCTTCTGGGTGGCTGGCGAAAGAGCTTCAGAGCTTTGCCTGTCTCTGCTCTGCACTCTCCACTGTGCCACTCTGCCTAGCTCCTTAGGGAGGCTCTGGGGATGTAAACTCAGGTCCACATGTTTGTACAACACTATACCAAGCAAGTCATTTCCACAGCCCAAATTTTACTCTTTTTGTGGATCTCAAGTCTCTTATTATTCCTGAGTTCTGCAGAGGCTAACAGGAGAAAAAGTCTTACCAAGTAGCCCAGGCTAACCTCAAAGCACAAGTTTCCTACTTCAGTCTTACAAGAGCTGGGATTACCATTGTTAGCTACTTACTATGTCCAATGAGTTTTCAAGTTTTATTCATCCTTTAACTCTTGAGTTTGTATCCTTTGATCAACATCTCCACATTTTCTATACTCAACTCTTGGTTGCACCCTTCTCTCCATTTCTAAGAGTGACTTTTCTTTATTCTCTATATAAGTGAGACCATACACCTATTCATGTATTAATTCACCTGACATATGTCTTTCAGGTTCAGCTATGCTATCCTAAATGGGCAGATTTCCTTCTTTTTTAAGGTCAAGTAGTAATTCCTATTACATATATACATAATTATATTACATATAAAACAAACATGTATATATGTATAATATATATACTTTACATTTACCCATTTACAGTTATTAACAGACATGCCTGTGTTTCTATTACCTCGGCTACTGTAAACGCTATAGCAAACCTAGAGCAGTGCAGGTACTTCTCAGAGGTACTGACTATAATTCCTTTGGACATATATACCAAAATTCTCTCTTCAGTTTCCTTATCTAATAGTTCGCCTTCCCCTGAACTACTTTTTTTGTTTTTTGTTTTTTGGGTTTTTGTTTGTTTGTTTGTTTGTTTGTTTTTTGAGACAGGGTTTCTCTTTGTGTAGCCTTGGCTGTCCTAGACTCAATTTGTAGACCAGGCTGGCCTCAAACTCACAGTGATCCACCTGCCTCTGCCTCCCAAATGCTGGGATTAAAGGCGTGCGCCACCACGCCCAGCTTTTCATTTTATTTTTTATTTCACACACACTGTAATCTTTCTCTACTCTGTTTTGTTTGTTTGTTTTTGTGGGGAGGGTTATTTTCTTTGTTTGCTTCTTGGTTTTTCAAGACAAGGTTTTTCTGTGTAGCCTTGGCTATCCTGGACTTGCTTTGTAGATCAGGCTGGCCTGGAACTCACAGCAATCCCCCTGCCTCTGACTTCCTGAGTGCTGGGATTACAAGTGTGCACCATCATGTCCAACTTTTTGTTTCTTTTTTTAAGCAAACAGGGTCTCACTATGTTGCACTGGCTGACCTGGAGCTTGCTATGTAGACCAGGCTGGCCTTGAACTCACAGAAATCTACTCACCTCTCTGCCTCTGTCTCCTGAGTGCTGGGATTAAAGGTGTGTGTCACATCCCCCAGCTCTACTCCTTCTTGACCTATTATAAGTAACCCATCTTATAATGTTTTCCTTATAATACTAGTACCAATTTCTCCTATCTTATAGATCTAGATGACTTTTCTTGTTTGTTTGTTTTGTTTTCTTTTTCAAAATAGAGTTTCTCTGTATAGCCCTGCCTGTCCTGGGACTCACTATGTAGATCATGCTAGCCTCAAACTCAGATACCTGCCGGCCTCTGGCTCTGCCTCCTGAGTTCTGGGATTAAAGACATGTACTACCAGGGCCCAGCTTAGATGTCTTATGCTATGAATTAAATTTTCTTCTCTTTTCTTTCTTTTTTTTTTTCCAGATAGGATCTCATGTATGCTAGGATGGCTCAAAAATCACGATGTAGCCAAACCCAACCTTGCCCTGCTGATGGTCATGGGATCACAGGCTTGTGCCACCACACTTAATTAATCCAGTGGGCTGCACTTGCAGCTTCATCCATGCCACACAGGCAACTCAACTACATCCTCAGCCTCGTGTTTTCAATTCTGAAGATTTAATGGGCAGTGTTTTATTTGGTCCTCACAATAATCCCAGGAAGGTAGAAAAAAATACAGATATATATAGAAGATAGATAGAAGCCAGGTGGTGGTGGCGCACGCCTTTAATCCCAGCACTCGGGAGGCAGAGGCGGGCGGATCACTAAAAGTTCGAGGCCAGCCTGGTCTACAGAGTGAGTCCAGGACAGCCAGGGTTACACAGAGAAACCCTGTCTCAAAAACCAAACAAACAAATGAAGATAGATAGAATATATCTATATGGAAGATAGATAACCTGAGGCCAGTAGGACTAAGAAAGTTGACAAAGTTACATAGACTGCCAGTTAAAATAAAATCAGGTCTCAGATCTTTTCCTTCTATTTTTTTGCACGTTAGTATGCTCCTCCATTTTCCCCCTGACCCAAGCCAGGGTTCTGTGGTGCCCTGGCCATCCTAAAACTCACTCTGTAGAACAGCTGGCCTCTAATTCAGAGATTTACCTGCCTCTGTCTCCCAAGTGCTCGGATTAAAGGCGTGCACAACTGCTGGGCAATTCCTCTACTTCTTAACCATGACACACATTTGTCTGGACATGTGTAAGAAGGCAAATACCTATAACACAGTACAAGTAGAAAAAGTCAGCTGCTCTAACTCCTAACACCCTGCCACCCAGCTCTCCACAGCAAGTGGCCAGGACTAGCCCTCTGCTCCATACTGCCCCCCAAATGTCTCTCACAGGAATGTCGCCACACCTGAAGTTCTCACTGGTTGAGTCACTTCTTTGGGTTAAGGCGTTGTTTCCAGAAGGCCACTGTGAAATGCATGTTACCTGAAAGAGAAGAAGGGTCTGTTAACAAAGTACTCTAACTAAACAGAGATACATGATGACCTTCGGACTCCCACAAACTGGGTCTTTATTACCCCAGCATAAAACCTTCAAAAAGGAGCCGGACGTGGTGGCGCACGCCTTTAATCCCAGCACTCGGGAGGCAGAGGCAAGCGGATCACTGTGAGTTCGAGGCCAGCCTGGTCTACAAAGTGAGTCCAGGATGACCAAGACTACACAGAGAAACCCTGTCTCGGAAAAAAAAAAAAAAAAAAAAAAAACCCTTCAAAAAGAATACATCCATTAGAAAGACTGTGTACAGAATAGGTAAGATAAAAGGGCAACTTACACAGTAAGGGATAATATCCATTTGGATATGACGGACATTTGCAAATCAGGATGGCCATATGCACACATATTCTCCTATAAAGATCACAGACACACCTAGGGACAGGAGGAAGGTTGGGGGGAGCACGCCAAGGATCTGAGTATCATTAGTTTTAAACAGCAGCAAAAGAGCTGAGTTGGCAGCCACTTTCCAACAATGCTGTACTACCAGACTGGAGGGGAACAGGGCTCAGGCAGCTTCTGGCTAGCGCTGCTACTCATGAGAACAGTTACAACCTAGTATTTGGAGATGAGGCAAACCTCTCAAACAGGGAAGGCTACAATTCTACTCTCTGAGTCCCCTTACTGATCTATATTCACCCAAAATCAGTATCATTTACAGCACAAAAATTAGCATGTCTTTACTGAATGCTTATTATGAACCCATAATTTGGCTAAGCACTATAAATACAAAAACGACAAACTTAAATACTTTTCCTTAGCTCTTATAATGAAAGCAATCCCCAAAGAAGAGAGGTATGTCACAAGAAAGGAAAGGGCGCCTGGAGACTTGCTGCTTCCTATTAGCACTAGCTCAATTTCCTGAGTCACAAGAAGTAAACTAAACTCAATTCTAGGCTTACTTCTTCATTAACCTCCTATCCAAACAATAAACAGGTACAGGCTAGAAGGACTTTTACCTGACACCAGATGCTCTTAGCAGCCTACATTCACAGTAGTAATGTGGAGAACACTAGAATTCTAATACTTGTTTCTAGTTCTAGCTCTAAACTAGCTTTAGGTAAAACATTTATCTTTTGCTGGGTGGTGGTAGTGCACAACTTTAATCCCAGCACTTGGAAAGCAGAGGCAAGTAGATCTCTGTGTGTTCAAGGCCAGCCTGGTCTACAAAGTGAGTCTAGGACAGCCAACGCTACTGTCTCAGAAAACCTAAAAAAAAAAGAAAAAAAAAGAAAAAAGAAAAAAAAGAAAGAAAAAAATTATATACTTTTTCTTCTTTTTTTGAGACAGGTCTTACTGTGTATATCTGGAGGGCCTGAAACTAGCTATGCAGGCCAGGCAGATGAATCTCTGTGAGTTCAAGACCAGCCTGATCTACATACTGATACCATATCTTGAAAAACAGAAACAGAGAGCTAAGAGACTGGGCCAGTGTTAAGTATAGTATGTATGTGGCATGTGCACACACACACACACACACACACACACACACACACACACACACACACAAATTTAAGCATGCACTACCCACTAGATAGCTGTTCACTACAGATACCACTCATCCAGCATACTTCCTCAGAGAACTAACACAACCAGAATTCAGTTTTGTTTTGTTTTTTTCCTTCTGTTGTTGTTGTTGCCTTGGGGGGTGCGGGAGTAAATCTCACACTGAAGCAGACTGGCCTGGATTTCACTATGTGATCCATGCTGTCAGTGCTTCCGACTTAGACTCCTGATTGCTGGGATTAGAGGCATGAGCTACAATCCTCCCTGGCAGTACAGTACGCACAGGAGCTATTTCTAATCAAAGTTAGCCTACAACCTAAACACATTTGCCACTATAAAGCAAACAATCTCTTCCAACTGTAAAGCTCAAGCACCAACTTTCTGAGGCTCAAAAAAAAAAAAAAAAAAATACACTGACCAAACATGGATAAATGTGTTGATAGTAATAAATTATAGAACACAGCATTTGTCCAAAGTGCATCTGATCTGATTCTAATTTCTCAAAGATGTAATGAACATATTACAAGAGAAAAGGAACCCTTAAACCAGGCTAGCCCCAAATAATCCTCACCCAAAAACACGGCAACACTATTGCATTAGCAAAAAGAGACACTCAACCCCTTAAATAGCCCCTCCTCCAAGGCCAGCCTTTGTCACTTACAAGGGAGGCAGTGCCACAGCCTCTTTCACCCTTCACTTTTATCACCAGAGCCATCCCTCAGAACAAACTCCAACTTCCTTTCCCAAAAACCTTTATCCATAGCAACATAAAATTCAAAACCATTAGCACTGTAAGACTTAGAACTTTTCGGCCGAGTGTGGTGGCGCACGCCTTTAATCCCAGCACTCAGGAGGCAGAGGCAGGCAGATCGCTGTGAGGTTGAAGCCAGCCTGGTCTACAAAGTGAGTCCAGGACAGCCAAGGCTACACAGAGAAACCCTGTCTCAAAAAAAAAAAAAAAAAAAAAAAAAAAAGACTTAGAACTTTTCTAGAATTGGCTCCTTTTACCTCTCTGGCCTTGAGGTCCATAATGCTCTCCTCCGCTCTGCTTCCTGCTCACTGAACTCCTTTTCTCCCACACTCCTCCTGGAGACACTAAGCTATTTCCTTTCCTCGCTGCCTTCCTTCCCTTTCCTATCCTCTGCCGCATCCCTACCCATCCTCCAGACTAGTGGTTCTCAGCCTTCCTAACGCTGCAACCCTTTAATACAGTTCCTCATCTTGTGGTGACCCCAACCATGAAATTATTTTTGTTGTTACTTCATAACTGTAAATTTCCTGCTGTTATGAACTGTAAATATTTTGGGGGATAGAGAGTTGCCAAAGGGATTTCAACCAAGTTGGAAAAACCACTGCTCTAGAACTTCAGTTTTGAGACAGGGTCTCACTGTAGCTCTGGCTGATTTGG
Organism: Acomys russatus; assembly: GCF_903995435.1. NCBI lineage: Eukaryota > Metazoa > Chordata > Mammalia > Rodentia > Muridae > Acomys > Acomys russatus. The sequence goes on along the minus strand of NC_067140.1, from coordinate 4,471,472 downwards.
GAAGCTATGCTAATAGACCTTGAGATCCTACACAACTAAGCGTGGCCCTCATAACCAGGCCTTGCCACTTCTTTCAGCCACTCCCACACCGGCCACTTTCAGCCATTCCCACACCGGCCACTTCCACTCCTCTCTCAAGGCTTTTTGAGCTGTCTCTGGTATACTATTGTTTGTCTCTGTGGTTCCCAAGACTATCTCAACTACCTGAGGCATATTTTTAAATAAATTGATAGAACCAATCTAGAGCTAATCAATCTCAAAAATGAGACCTGAAAACATCTACTTTTTAAAATAAATGGTCTCAAGTAGTCCGGGCTGGCTTTACCTCCCAACGCTGCTGAGAGTTAAACTCTGAGCCCTGCATATAGTAAGCAAGCACTCTACCAACTAAGCGGCACACTCTACCTTTAAAAATCTCTCCTGGTCTAGCAAAATAACTCAGCGAGTAAAGGTACCTGCCATGCAAGCCTGGTGGCCTGAGTTTGAACCCTGAGACCCACAGAAAAAAAGAAACACTTTTGAGGGTTACCTTCTAACCTCCAACTCAAGTCATGGCTCACACACACAAATAAACAAATCTAGAAATTTCTCCTGAGCCCATCCTAGTGACATGTACATATATGTAATCCCAGCACTCAGGAGGCAGAGGCAGGGAGACGGAATGAAGTTCAATGCCAACCCAAGTTTACACGGTATGTTCTAGGCCAGTCCAGCTATAAGCAATCGTATCTCAAAACAAAAACAAAAAGTAAAGGCTCTTGTAATTATGCTAATGACCAAATTTTGAGACCATGGGTCATCCTGGCTCTTTTTTTTTTTTTTCAGTCTGTCTCTTAATGAATGAATATAAAGCTATTTTTAAAAGAATGTAGTTTATTTACTCCAGAATAGAATAAAAAAAAGTATTAGGCAGGTGCTTTTGGTTTCATATTATATCCTGTAGACGGCAATTCTAAAGTCTGAGTTCCTGAACTCACACAAAGTACATTCACTGCTCAAAAGATAATGTCATCTTTTCTAAACCTACAAAATTAAGCCTTAAGTAAACCTGTGATGCTCACGGCTGAATCTCATCAATTTTACACCCCCACCCCCACCCAAAAAAACCCTTTATTTCAGATGAGAACCAAGCCCTCTGTCGACCCTGAGAGTGACCACACACAGCATTTCCTTACCTACTTTCATAAAATAAGAATACAGGAGATGCACCACACTTAAGACCACAATTATGGGTGGCTAGAGTGTGTTCTCTAACTTAGAAGAAGAAGAGAAAGAAGAAGAGGAGGAGAAGGAGGAAGAGGAGGAGGAGGAACAACTCACTTTTTTCTCCTCACCCTTCCCTTCAGAACAAGTTCAATGGGGCTGCTAATGAGGAGCAGAAAATTCAACAAGATCTGATCTTCTAATACACCCAAGAAAACAAGTGACTAGGGAACCTTGAATTTCGGGTACTTTGCAAAGTTCACCTGGTCACATCTCTAACTTTAGGCCCAATGCCTACTTAGGGTGTGCATGTATGTATGTATGTATTTTTTTCTCCCCCTCCCCTCTTTTGAAGTTGCAGCCTGGAGCCATGTATTAAAACTCGAGTCTTATTCTTAAAAGGCATGCCCTCATCAGGCTTCCACCTTTCAGATACGCTCACCTCTACTTTTTTTTCTTGGCTAAAGAAAAGTCCACTCTCGTTAGGAAGGACTGTGACAGCTCCACGTCTTCAAAAGTCGGCGGCGCCGGCCTGGGCCGGGACCACCAGGAGTGGGGGACAATGGAGGGAGGAGGGGAGCGCAAGACGGAAGGGGAGGCAGCCACAGGGAAGGTCCTCCGCGAGTGGGAGCTTGCAAAAGTCTCGGGAGAGCCTGCCAGGTGGAAGGTGGGCCAGGCCGCCGCCCCTCAAAGGGCCACGTAGCGCGGGAGGGCCGCTGCCACCGGGCCCCGCGCGTAGGCCGGACCGCCGGAGAGGAGCCCCCGGGCGCGGCAGCAGGGCGCGGGGCTGGACCCTGCCCACGTCCGCCCCGGCTCGGCTCCCTCCCAACTTGGGGCTCGCAGAGCCACAGGCTCGGGGGGGGCCCTAGGCCAGGCACTAGCAGTTCGGCTCGTCCCGCTGACCCACCCGCCGCCCGGCTCGGGCCACCAGCCGTCTCTCCCGGCGCCCCCCATGGACGTCGGCTGCGGGAAGAGCAGCACCGGCTCTAGGTCCCGACTCCCGCGCCGCACTCCTCTACCCCTCGCATTCCTCATGCCTTTTCATCCAAGCTCCCTCGTAAGCACAGAATTGACCCCAGTCCGCCCGCGGGTGCTTACCGGGACTCGGGGCGGCGGCGACTTCTCAGTCCCTCCACTAAGATGGCAGCCGGTCCCGAGCCCCGACTACAGCGACTGGAGAGAGTTCGCACCCAGTGCGCAGGCGCGTCCCCTTAGGCCCATTCGGGACTACAGGCCCCAGCAGGCCTCGCGCTCCAGCCTGGTAAGTCATTTTTCCTCACCTCCAGGTGAACCTACCTAGCCTCGCGCTCTACAGCTCCAAGGGTTTTTTGTGTTTGTTTTTCCTTCTTTTTCTTTCGTTCTTCCTTCTTTCCTTTTATTTTAAAACCCCCTCCCCCGCCAGAACCTCTAAAGACTGTTACCAAACTCTAGTGTTCCTCAGAATCACTTGAACAGCTTTTAAAAACAGGCTGCTGAGCACCACCGCCAGTTTCTGACTCAGTAGATCTGGGATGGGGTGGCGGTCGGGTAGGGAGTTGTAATCTGCATTTTAAAAAAGTTCTCCTGTGATACTACTGACAGCAGGAATCACCATTTGAGAATCACTGTGCCTGTTCAATCCTTCTGGAGTTAAAACTGTTTGGATTCAAATTCTCCCTTCTCCACCTTCTGACAGGGAGTTCTTAGGAGTATGACAGCTTGCCGGTGCCAACGCCGCAGGAGTTCTAAAAACTGAAAAGCATACTTCTCAATCCTTACAACAAAACTATGAGGAAAATGCCGTCACCTTCTTCAGTTGCTTAAATAAGGCAGCAGGCAGGGTTTCTTTTTTTTTTTTAAATATATTTTATTAATTTATTCATATTACATCTCAGTGGTTATCCCTTGTATCCTCCCATTCCTCCCTCCCTCCCATTTTCCCCTTACTCCCCTCCCCTATGACTGTGACTGAGGGGGACCTCCTCCCCCTGGATATGCTCATAGGGTATCAAGTCTCTTCTTGGTGCATGTAGGATTTCTTTTTTTTTTTTTTTCCGAGACAGGGTTTCTCTGCGTAACCTTGGCCATCCTGGACTCACTTTATAGACCAGGCTGGTCTCGAACTCAGAGAAATCTGCCTGCCTCTGCCTCCCAAGAGCTGGGATTAAAGGCGTGCGTCTTGTGTTAAGTATTTAAAAGTTCTTCTGCTGGGGCTGGAGAGATGGCTCAGAAGTTAAGGGCACCGACAGAACAAGAGGTTCTGAGTTCAATTCCCAGCAACCACATGGTGGCTCACAACCATCTATATAATGTGATCTGACGCCCTCTTCTGGCCTGCAGGTGTACATGCAGGCAGAACACTGTATACATGATAATAAGTCTTTTTTTAAAAAATTAAAAAGTGCTTGCTTCGGCAGCACATATACTAAAATCGGAACGATACAGAGAAGATTAGCATGGCCCCTGCGCAAGGATGACATGCAAATTCGTGAAGCGTTAAAAAAAAAAAAAAAGAACATTAAAAAAAAAGTTCTTCTGCACTTCCAACCAATGCTTCTGTTAGGAATTATGCTGTAAGGGCTTGGGATGTAGCTGACTGGCAGAACAGTTGCCTGGCATCAGTGAGGTCCAAGACTTTATCCCCAGTATTGAGAGAATGGTGTTGCTCTAGGGGAATCTGGGTTTTTTTTTAAACAGGCATCTCAGATGATTCTTGTCACCAGGCATACTATGAGATAATTTAATGAAAGCTGAGTATAAAGGATATTACTAGTTGGCCCAAGATCACTAAGGCCAAGTCATCTAGTTCCAGACTGTCTGTATCTACAGTTTTCCTTTGTTTGGGAGACAACGTCTCACTACGTAGCTCAAGCTGGCCTCGAACTCAGGACTCTTCACCCTCAACCTTCCCAGTTCTGAGACCACACGCATGCACAACCACACTCAGCTTGTCTACATGGGTTATTTTTACTCTGTTAGTGTGGAGGTCAGAGGAGGAACTGGTTCTCTCCTCCCACGGTGGGATCCAGGTATCAAGCAAGGATTGAACTCAAGTAGTCAGATTTATAGGTTCCTTGGCCAGCCCCACGGTTTTAAAATCCTATGATCGTAGGTAAAACTAAGGTGTTGGAAGTCCAAAACTACACTCCAAGCCCCCCACCCACTCCAGAATGTCTTTTTAGAAAAGTATTGTTCTGGAGATTTGATGTAGGATTTGGTCATATGCTATGTGTGTGTGACGTATACTCAGCGCCTGGAAGTTCTTAGAGCGAGTTTTAGGATGAGGCCAAGAATGGGCTTTTCTAACACATTTCCAGGTGATGCTGATGCCTAGAAGTCATGTTTTGTGACCCATTGAGCTGTGCTGCCTTGGTCCTTACCATCAGGGAATTAGCTGATCTGTGAGGCTGGAACTAGCAAGTCCAAAATATGGATTTAAAAATCCAGTCCTTCTCCCAACAACTTGCTGTTGCTGACCCCATGCTCAAGTGCTTGCCACTGAATGCCAGCTCTCCTTTAGCGGGAGGAAACTGGGTGAAAATAAAACCAGTTTTATTCAGAGACTCACATCCAGAGGAGATGGAGGCCATTGCACTTGGCGTTCACCTCTGCCTTCTGAACCCCCTCTGCATCTGACTTGGGACCTGTTGCATCAAAGCCTCATCTCAGAAAACTTGGGGGCACAAAGTTTGTGTGTCTGTCTGTCTGTCTATCTGTGGATCTATATATGTTTGTGTGTGTGTTTATGTGTATGTGTGTCTGTGTGTCTGTGTATATGTGTTTGATCTGTGTGTATGTGTGTATGTTTGTGTGTCTCTGTGTGTGTGTCTGTCTGTCTGTGTGTCTGAGGGACGAGAGATCAAAGATGAAGGCCAAGTATCTTCCTCAATCACTGTTTTTTAAGTCAGAGTCATTTACTAAACCAGGCGCTCACCGATTCAGATAGTCTGGCTGGCCGGCAAACCCCAGGGATCCTCCCCAGTGCTGGGATTACAGGTATGTGCCACCAAGCCCAGCTTTTTACATGGGCACTGAGAATCGTGAGCTCACCCTTACGCAGTAGGCTATCTCTCCAGCCCAATGAAGGGCTTTTAAAGGAAGAGGAAGGTGGCAATGGGCAAACCTCCTAGAACAAGTAATACTCCTTTTCTACAAGTTGAACCTCATAGCAACTTACATGTTTTGTGTTATCCGATGCCTGGAATCCAAGATCATGGAATGGCTGCACACATTCTGATGTTTCTATGAAAGTCAAGGTTCTGTAAATTGAACCTGAGATTGCTTAACAGTCATCATCCTAATCATCTAAGTAAAAAAAAAAAAAAAAAAAAAAAAAATGTTTTTGAGAATTTAGAACGAGAATTTAGAATACCCAGCAAAGGGAGGGGAACAAAAAGTAACTCGGCCAAGGGAAACACTCATGTGAGCAGCCGATGCTACCCTGCTCTCTAAGTCTCAGACACGTCATCTGAGCCTCAACAAGCTAGGCTGGCCATATCCATGCCCAAAAGCCAACTGACAGCAGAGCAATATCAACAAGGAGGAAAGGGAGATCTGCTGCAAGATGAACGAATCGAGAGGAACAGCAAAGAGGTCCAGTGAGCCCCTCCAATCCAACTTGAGGGTCCTGCCAAGAGCCTTACATTTAGAGGACAAGGAGTATGCATTACTAACTAACGATGGTGAGGTGAGCTCTTGCCCCGTGGCCATTGTCTGGGCTCCAGTCTCTTGAAAGGTAGCTGGTAAGTTGTCAAAATTGTATGAAGTCTTTTTGCCAGGCAAGTTCTCTTTCTAGGGACTCCTGGGAAGTTTCTAATTCCTTGGGTTCCCTTGTCCCAGTAGTTCACTAGCTAGAGGGAGGGGGTACAAGTGTCTCTTTTGATGTCTTAGTTCCTGCCAAGATGGTTACAAGTCCACCTTCCGGGATGTTGGGAAGACTCGGGCAGATCCAAAACAGATTCCGGGGTGGGGGTGGTTCTCCAAAAAGCTGTGTTGGTCAAGACAGCAAATCACAGCCAGGTCACTTCCTCATTTTTTCATGCTGTATGCTTCTGGTTTTCAGGTTCCTTGACTCAGAACTCACCCCAGTCTTGGCTTGACTGAAAAAAAAAAAAAAAAATCAAAATACAGAAACAGCGGTTAATAAAACCTCAAACCACTTCCGTTTCTCTTCTGCCTAGGCTACCAGGCGAGAACCAAGCCTGAGCTACAGCAAAGGCTCGGAAATCTGAAGGAGCTGGCTATAAGGCAAGGGAAGGGGGTAGCCAGATGTGCATGGGGGCTAGACGCCTATCCTATCTGAACTTCGAAGACAGAAGCAGGAGGATCAAGAATTTAAGGTCACCCTTGGCTACATAGTGACGCTGAGGACAGCTTGAGAAGACTAAGACGCTGTCTGAAAGAACAGAGGAGGAAGAAGAGGGAGGGAGAGAAAGGAGCCCATTTCAGAACTGAAAGGAGTTGAGAAAGACGCCCCTCTGGCCCACGTGCCACCTGCCCCTTACTGGCTTCCCCTACAAAACACTTAGTCATGTTGCTCCACTTTAATTGCCATAGGCAAGGAAAAGGCTTGAAAAGCTGTGTTAATGGGGAGGAGACACTTGACAGGCCTTCAGAGAGCCTGAGAGAGCTGGATCCAGAGACCAGTTAAGACCTAAGGCTGGGGAGCTGAGGGGGTGGCTCAGCTGGTGGAGGGCTTGCCTACCACATAGGCCAGGTGTAGTGTATGTGTAGGGGCACAGGTCTGTAATCCCAGGCATGTAAAAGACAAGGAAAACTTTAAGGATATGGAAAGAAAACTAAGACCCTCCACAGAGTGGAGCTGAAGTCTCTCGCCAGATGAGAGATCCACCAGAATTAACCAAGTTTACTGAGGAGATTGTTGGGAGCAAGCAAAAGAAATGTGTTCTAAATGCCACGACTTTGTTTGCAGACTCCATTTAATCACAGAAGAAACTAAGTTTAAGGTCCCAGGCCCTACGGGAGCTGATGACTTCCCAATAGCTGAACAGCTTTTGTTACAAGGAAACAGGTGTCAGAGGACATCTCAGGGACAACTTGTGAGGAGACCGTTGCCTGAGTCCAGACATCTCAAGGACAACTTCTCCATCTTACTGGCAGGGTCAACTAAGTTCCTGTTCCCAGGCCCAGGGACCTACTCCTACCTTGATTGATGGAAACTCTCTTGCTCCACCCCGTATGTCAAAATATGACTGGACAATGCTACAGCCCACTCCTCCCTCCCTCGCTTTATAGCTTTATCCTTTAAATAGGCTGTCCCTTCAGGGACAGGGGTGCAGTTCAGCTCCTGGGTCTGTTCCGTGGCCCTGGCGGGTCGGTAGTGGCTTGATCATATCATATTTTTGCTTTCGGCATTGACTTATGTTTCGGTTATGTTGGGTTTAAGTGGGCCCCACAACAGGTTGCCAACATAAAGACATTTCTTTCATTTATAGATATTTGTTAAAATAGGCTTCAGGCATTAATGTATGCCTTGGAAAGGTCTTCAACCCCTCTCACAGACACTCACTCAGAATCCCACAAACAGGACTATTCGCTTCGTTTACGATTAATATCCCCTAACCAGCATCCCTGTGATCTGGGCCTTTTCCTTCTCAGCTGTAACCCTGTCAAATGGCTCCAGGGACCGCGGCATCTCGTCAGGTTCTTTAGAAACACTTTGAAGATAATAGTTTCAAAGGCGGCTGAAGCGGTCTGCGCGCAGCTATTGTAAAGGCCGCGCCGTCTTTGAAAAGCCCATGCCCTTGCTCTCCCTCCCCAAGGGTCGAGTTTGGCTTTGTTTGTTTTCTCACAAGCACCTTCTTCCTCAGATCCCTCGTGTTTAAAACCTATATTAAAGCAGGTAAAAATGAACATCAAGTAGCATCTCAAAAGCCTGGAGATCTGAGTCTGATACCGGAAACCCACGCAGCGGAAGGAGCTCAGGAAGACCCCTGAATACCGATGTCTACTGACCACCATACTCCCACACCTCACACACACTAATAACAGATACAAAATACTTTAAAACTATATTTTAAAACCTTGGGTGGCTGGGGATATGGCTCAGCCACAAGCAGCTCTTTCTGTTCTCCCAGAGGACCCAAGTTCAATTCCAAACACACATATCAGGCCACTCCCAGCCACCCTTAACTCCAAATCGAGGAGACCCGATGCACTCTTCTGGCCTTCATGGGCCCTTGCACACACACTTGACATCCATACTTATTTGTGGTATGTGCCAAGACATGACATCTATAGAGGTCAGAGGACAGCTCCCAGAAGCTCTCTTCCTACCACGTGAGTCCCAGGGATCAGACTTGGTGACAAGTGCCTTTACTGGGTGAGTCAGCTCTCTGGCCATAATTAACTTCTTGTTAGCACACAGAGTCCTGTATTTCACTGTGGGATGTATAGATCATAATGCTTTGTTCTTATTTACTTCTTCACCGCCCTCCCTCATGCCCCCTTACTCCAATGACTCGGCTTCCTATATGGTATATGGCAACTTTGCCTCCAACTAATAATTAAAAGCAGTAAGGGTAAATGCTCCTAAAGACTAAGTAGATAAAACAAAATAAAAAAAAATTCCTAATGTTTACATCTTACATTATAATCACTAAATCTTGCCCTAAGTGTTTCACATGCACTATGTCATTAAACACATGGCAAGCTTGGGAGAATGGTCGGTTTCCTCATCTATAAAAAGGGAACAGTAATACATCTGGTATTTAGTATATTGTGAGGATTTAATTGGCTAATACATAGCCGGGTATGATGGTGCACACCTTTAATCCCAGCACTTGGGAGGCAGAGGCGGGTGGATCTCTGTGAATTCAAGGCCAGCCTGGTCTAGAAAGCAAGTCTAGGACAGCCAGGGCTACACAGAGAAACCCTGTCTTGAAAAGCCCAAATTGAGCTAATACATGTAAAGACAACATTTGCCAGGCCTGGTGGTCCATGTCTTAACTCCAGCGCTTGGAAAGCTGAGGTTGGAGAATTGTTGCAAGCTGGAGGCCAGCCTAAGCTACATAATGAGTACCAGACAAAAATATATAGAAATACCTGTCTTAAAATAAAAACAGGGAGTAGTGACACACATGTTTAATCCTAACACTCAGGAGGCTCAGAAGCTCATGGACGGGCTCAGCAAATACCCAATTGCTAAAACACTTGCTCAGAATTCATATAAAGCTAGACAGAGTAGCATTCCAATGCTGAGACGGGTGGCAGGCGTAGGAGAGTGCCCAGAAGCTCAAAGGCCAGCCTGGCCTACACAGCAGCAAAGGAGAGACCCTGTCTCAAAAAGAATGAAAGGCAAGGACTTACATTGATTATCATCTCATACACACACACACACACACACACACACACACACACACACACACACACTGATTAAAAAAAAAAGAATGAAATAAAATAAAAATTTAAATGAAGGAAGTTTGGGGTCATCCTCACTTGCATGGTGAGTTTGAGGCCAGCCTGGATTACAAAGTAAGAACCTGTCTCCAATTAAAAATGTAAAAATAGGGGCTGGAGAGATGTCTTAGCAGTTAGAAGAACTTCCTGCTCTTCCGGAGGACCCTGTTCAGTTCCAGCACCAACATCAAATGGTTCACAAGTGCCTACGACTCTGGCTCCAAGGGATCCAATGCCCTCTTTTAGGCTCCTTTAACACCTGAATGCATGTGGCAACACTAATACACAAACACACACACACACCAAATCTTTAAAAATTAAAAAGAAGCAGGACAGTGGTGGTGCATGCCTTAATCCCAGCACAATAGCCAGGCTACACAGAGAAACCCTGTCTCAAAACTTAAAAAGGAAAGAAAAGAAAAGAAAAAATGTTGGAAACTAATCCAAGGTGTTGTGCTCTAAAGAACTAGTAAACAAACAAACAAACAAACAGGACTAGTAAACTGACATATTCACCCAGACAATGGAATACAAATAAAGAGAAAGAACAAACTGTAAGCCGGGCGTGGTGGCACATGCCTTTAATCCCAGCACTCGGGAGGCAGAGGCAGGCGGATCGCTGTGAGTTTGAGGCCAGCCTGGTCTACAAAGTGAGTCCAGGATGGCCAAGGCTACACAGAGAAACCCTGTCTCAAAAAAAAAAAAAAATTGTAACAGCACAAAATGTGATTGTGTCAAAGACAATAGATAGGTAAATAGGTACTTATATACATACATATATTCATGGTACATAAATTATAGGTAGGTACATATGTACGTACATACATACATACATACATACATACATACATACATACACACAGATGAAAGATAGGTAGATAGTACATAAATTATAGGTAGATAGATAAATGGCAGATAGATAGATAGATAGATAGATAGATAGATAGATAGATAGATAGACAGATCGATGTCCTGATTTCTGGCATGCAGTTTCTAAAAGTCCTCAAACACTCTCCCAAGTGAGAAATGTCTTTTTGTGTGTTGAGTGACTGATGGCTGGCTGCCTCTAGGTAGCTCTGGGATGGGGATATCACTGGAAAAGACAAACAAGGTTAGAAGATTGGTTATTTCAGCCCCCAACCTCTGGGGAGGAGCTTCTTTCTTTGTTTGTTTGTTTCTTTCTTTCTTTTGTTATTTTGTTTTGTTTTGCTTTTGAGACAAGGTTTCTCTGTGTAACAGCCCTGGCTGTCCTGGACTCACTTTAAAGACCAGACTGGCCTCAAACGCACAGAGTTCTGCCTGCCAGCATGCTCTTACCAGCATGCTCTTATCCAGCAAGTGGCTGGATAAAGTAGGAATGGAGACCAGACAATTGGCTGGCCGCTTTCAGATTACTTTCCTTGTGAACACTGAGACAGAGACTTGCAACATAGATGAGTCCACTTTGGTTTGTCCCTTTGGGCCTAGCGCAGGAGCTCGGCCTAAAGTAATGGCTGCCCGTGTGTTTTCTTTAACATAAGCGAAGCCAAACACTGAATGCTAGTTAATGATGGGCATGCGAAAGTACTCAGAGGCAGAGTGAACTCTGCAGCTTCATTTGGAATTGTCAAAAAACAGGGATGAATTGGGTAGAGACAAGGAGGGGCCAATAAAGTAATGTGCGACAGAGCAAATGGCAATCAGTTAATAATTATCAAGTGTAAGTGGCAGATAGGTGGATATTTGCTGTTCAGTCCTTCTACTGTATATGTTTTCATAATGAAATGTTGGAGGTGGGAATCTGGCATGCAGCCCCCACCAGGCCTCTCTTTTCTTGCTTTCAAATCTAATGTTCTTAGCCCTTGAATCCTCCAAGGCTCTCCTCCATACACTGCAGTCCACAGGAAGTTCTTTTCCTAGAGTGCTCACTGGAGCCGTCCATCCTAAACCAGAGGAGAGGAGGAGGAGGAGGAAGAGGAGGAGGAGAGGAGGAGGAGGCAACAGTAACAACAACAAAGAAATACACTCAAGTCACACCTAAAAATTCTTCAGGCAAAGACAGAGTCAAGCAACAAGTATCCGGGTCACTTTATGTAAACCAGGAAGGCATCAGGCAGAAACACTCCCAGGAATCTCAGAACTCATCCTGATTCAGCCCGGCTTCACCGCGGGTGGCACAGCGAGCCATGAGAAATATGCAAACAATGAGAGTTTCTGCGCATCCTGGTGGCCTCTCTAGGCTTGGATGGAGAGGAGACAGGTCCCGCAAGGTCGACGGGTCTAGTCAGCTGCATTCTGCCTGTTTCTTCATCTGTGGAGCAAGCCCAGTGGTAGTGCCTTTCTTACTATCTGTTAGGCTCCTGGAAAAGATGGAATGAGAAGGCACTGACTGCACGGGGCAGGGTCAAGGGTGCAGCAGCTGTGTCCCAGAGCAGTCACATGGCTAAGGAGATCAGCTGCCGACAGTCGTAGTAGGACTGGAATCTGGCCAGCCTGACTCCAAGGTCCTTTCTCTCTGTCCAGATAAGCCAGACTCAACTTCGTGAAACCATACGTCAAAGAAACAAACCTTTCAGGTTAGGCATGCAGTTCAGTTGACAGAGGGTTTGCCTAACATGCATGAAGCCTTGGCTTCGATGCCCATTTCCATATAAACTACATGTGATGGTGCATGTCTGCAATCCCAGCACTCAGGAGTTAGAAGGAGAAGGGCCATTCTAGGCAACATTTAGTGAGTCCAGAAGCCAGCCTGGGCTATATGAGACCCTATCTCAAAAAATAAAAAGAAACCATGAATTATTCACTTAAAGTGCTTGCTTTTAGATGATACGAATTTTACTTTGATTAAATAAAAGGCACCATTAAGGGCTGGGACTGTTATTTGTGTTAGATCACTGGTCTAGGATGGGCAAAGCCCTGAGTTCAATCAGAGCTGGCAGCACAATAAATAAGTAAATAAGACTGGGGAAATAGGGCTGGAGAGATGGCTCAGCGGCTAAGAGCACTGACTGCTCTTCCAGAGGTCATGAGTTCAATTCCCAGCAACCACATGGTGGCTCACAACCATCTATAATGTGATCTGATACCCTCCTCCGGCCTGCAGGTGTACATTTGGCAGAGCTCTGTATACATAATAATAAATAAATAAATCTTTAAAAAAAAAAGACTGGGGAGATAGCTCTGTTGGTTAAGGACTTGCCATGCAAGTGTGAGGACCTGAGTTCATAGCCCAGTACCACATAAAGAGCCAGACTTTGAGGGCTGAAGCAAGGGCTCAGAGGTTAAGAGCACCAGCAGCTCTTCCAGAGGATCCTGGTTCCATTCCCAGCACCCACATTGCAGCTCGCAACTGTAACTCCAGTTCCAGGGGATCCGACACCTTCACACAGACATACATGCAAGCAAAACACTAATACACATAAAAATAAAAAGGTATCATTATCATCATTACTATCATCAAAAAAAAAAAAAAAAAAGTCAGACTTGGTCCCCTGTAACCCCAGTGTTGTGAGAGGTGGAGACAGGAGGATCTCTGGGTCTTGCAGGCCACCGGTTTCTCACTGGGCACAGGAGGACATCCTATCATAAGGACTAAAGCAGAGACTGAGAGTAGAATACCCAATATCCTCCTCTGGCCTCTGCAAGAATGCATGCAGATCCACATGCCCACACATACATACACATGCACCACTCTCCTCCACACACACACACAAGAATGGATAACATTCCTGAGACTAACCACATATATGCACACTCACAGGCCTCAGGCATGCACGTACGCGCGCGCGCACACACACACACACACACACACAAATAGACGGAGCTGGCCTTAGTGGCGCACACCTTTAATCCCAACACTTAGGAAGCAGAGGCAGGTGGATTGCTGTGGGTTCAAGGCCAGCCTGGTCTACAAAGCAAGTCCAGGACAGCCAAGGGTAACACAGAGAGAACCTGTCTTTTTTTTTTTTTCAAGACAAATCATTGGAATTGCATGTTTAAATTTTGTTTAGTATCCAGTGGATACGCTAAAATGTACAGAAAGTTAAATCAACGAGAAAGAAGTGCAGAGGAAGGCATATGGTTACTTGAAGACTTTTGTCAATATTTGCATTTTATTTTGGAGGAGGCTTTTACAGTTGCATAGTATTACTTTCAAAATAGTACATAGGGTATGATGGCACTGCCCACAACCTTGGACGCAGGGTGGAGCATTGCCAGAAGTTTGAAGCCAGCCAAGGCTACACAATGAGACCCTGCCTCAAAACACCAAAACCCAACCAACCAAATAAACAACAAAAAGCCCTGATTATGTAGCTCAAAATAAGCTCACAGTCAAACAAATGGGCTCATACGCAATAGAGGTGTTATGTGGGTAAAACATTCACATGCACAAAACAAAAATAAAATCTTAAAACATATGTTAAACTTTAACTGGAATTCCAATGGGAGTATTGAAACTCTATAAACTGCCTTGTGCCTGCTTGGGATCTCAGCAACCTTTAGTGCAACTGTGAACCCTCCAACGGCAGGATGGCTTTTAGTGATTTTTCAAATGGACAGGACCGAGGATCATTTAGAAGAACAACCTCTGAGTGTATCTGTGAGAGAATTTCTGGACTGAGTCAATTTTATTTTGAGAGTTTGTTTGTTTATGGTTTTTTGAGGCAGGGTTTCTCTTGTGTTAGCCTTGGCTGTCATGGACTCACTTTGTAGACCAGGCTGGCTTCGAACTCACAGAGATCTGCCTGCCTCTGCCTCCCCGAGTGCTGGGATTAAAGGCGTGTGCCACCGCCACGCCAGGCTTATTTATTTTTATTTTCTGTGTTTGGGAGCTTGTTTGAATGTGCATGTTGAAGTCCAGTGCCTGGTGCTCACAGAGCCCATTAGACTGCATCGGATCCCCTGGGACTAGAATTAGAAGCAGTTGTGACCACCATGTGGGTGCTGGGAATTGAACCCAGGTCCTCTGCAAGAGCAACCAATGTTCTTAAGCTCCAAGTCATCTCTCTAGTCTCCAGTATGTTTTCACTCTTACAAATCCCTAGAAGTTTGGCATTTTGGGGGGGGGGCAGGGTTTTTGTTTTTCTTTTTCTTTTTGAGACAGTGTTTCTCTGTGTAATAGCCCTAGCTATTGTAGACCAGGCTGGCCTCAATCTCACAGAGATCCACCTGCCTCTGCCTCCAGAGTGCTGGGACAACAGGCTTGGGTCACCATGCCCTGCTAAGTTTGGCATCTTTTACATTGTCCAGGTGTTTGCTTGGGTTTTGGCCATAGATAAGATGGTTACAATCATTGCTTTAATGTTCTTGAATGCAGACACTAACTTCCAGATCTGAGTTGGTTTTAATTAATTTGCATCATTATTTCCTGCTACATATTATTACATAAATGCACTTATATATAAAAACCCAGCGTGCGGCAGGGCATGGTGGTGCATGCCTGTAATCCCAGCACTCAGGGAGGATCTCTGTGTCATCCTGTGGTGCATGCTTGTAATCCCAGCACTCAGAAGGCAGAGGCAGGCAGATATCTGTGAGTTCGAGGCCAGCCTGGTCTATAAAGTGAGTCCAGGACAGCCCAGGCTACACAGAAACCCTTTCTCAAAAAACCAACCAGTCAACCAAACAAACAAACCAGTGCACCTGAAAGGAAACACAAAAGCAAACTCTTAAAGAAAAATAGATTTATTTGTAATTTAGTCAAAATGAAGAGTGATTGCTAGTTTTGCTTCATCGTGTAGAACCAGTACAATGTTACAGAAAAGGTGATAAGTTTAGGGGGCTGGAGAGATGGCTCAGTGGTTAAGAGCACCGCCTGCTCTTCCAGAGGTCCTGAGTTTAATTCCCAGCAACCCCATGGAGGCTCACAACCATCTATAATGTAATCTGATGCCCTCTTCTGGCCTGCAGATGTATATGCAGACAGAACACTGTATACATAATAATCAATAAATAAATCTTTAAAAAAAAAGGATGATAAGTTTATAGGAAAGGTGAAACAAAAGCCAGGAAACATGCTATGGTGATTTGTCAAGGCTGGTTAAAATCTGAGATGGGACACAGTTGAGTGGTAGAGCATGGGCCAAGCATGCTCACAGGCCTGGCTTCAATGCCCAACATTATCTAAACATCCAAAATTATATATTGTACCACGCATGGCAGCACATTCCTGTAACTCCATTAATCAAAAGGCATTGGCAAAGTTATCAGGAGTTTAAGATTAGCATGGGCTACATAGCATGTTCCAGACCAGTCAGAGTTACATAGCAAGAAAAGCCTCAAGACAAAACAACAAAAATACTATACTAAAGGCTGGTCATGGTGGTGCACGCTTCTAGTCCCAGCACTTAGGAGGCAGAGGCAGGTGGATCGCTGTGAGTTTGAGGCTGCCTGGTCTACAGAGTGAGTCCAGGACAGCCAAGGCTACACAGAGAAAGCCTGTCTCAAAAAAAATAATTACTAGACTGAAAATTAGTACTTGTTAGAGTCATTTTTATGAGTTTAATCATAGATGAGTGAAAAAATAAATAAAAGAGGAAAAGACACGGCTGCTCCTAGGTGCAGTGGAGGAGGCATACTGAGGTAAGAGGAGAGCATAGCCAGAAGCAGAGACATCTGGGAGAGTCCAGAGTGAGCATGGCCAGACTGAGCCAGACCATGTGAGGAGATGGGGGAGGAGGCTGCGAAGAGGAGCCGCTGATCAAGATGGGCAGCCTGGACCAAGGCACTGGCCAAGAGAGTAAATGGTAGACCAAAAAAAGGCTAGGCAACCCAAAGGGCTGGATTATATAGACAGGGGTAGCTGGGGGAAGGGAAGCCCCGCCCCTTGGCTGAAGAAGTTTAAGGTAGTGGGAAGGGTATGCCAGCCATACCCTATAACAGGCAAGGACTGAGGGATGCTGGGAGAACCTGGCATCTGCTTGGATATGTTGATGGACACCTTAGTACTGGGTTTGAGACCTAACAAATAATAATAGTAACTAATATTGTTACTGTTGTTGTTGTGTTATTGAGACAGGGTTTCTCTGTGTAGCCCTGGCTTTCCTGGAACTCACTCCATAGACCTGGCTGGCCTCAAACTCACAGAGATCTGCCTGCCTCTGACTCCTGAGTGCTGAGATTACAAGCACGTGCCACCGGATGACACTCAATTATTTCCAGCCTAAAGAATGACAAGATTTGTCAGTAGTAGGTGACATTTATCCACAAAATTGTTGTCTTTGGAGGATAAACAGGTGTCCCAAATAAAGCAGAATGTACTTGCTCACAGACGTAGGCACGATTTAAGATGCATGACACCCCGGTAGTGCATTCCCATCTTGAGGAGGGGGCTGGGACATACTTAGTGGTCCAGCACTCCTGAGGAGAGGGCTGGGACATACTCAGTGGTCCAGCACTCACTTGGCTTGTGGGAAGCCCTGGGTTCAATTCCCAGCAGTGCCAATGAGCAAGCAAGCAAGAAAACAAAAAGTCACTGGGGCACTTCTTGGAGTACACAGTGTTAGGAGGACATGACTAGTTATTTTTGCCTAAAGGGCACAGTCACACTGAGCACGACAGCTGAGGCCTGTAATCCCAGCTGATGTGCAAGGAAGGACCTCCAGAAGTCTGAAGGCGGCCTAGGCTACACTTGGGAGTTCCAGGCCAAAATGGCTGAAGAAGGAGACCTTGTCTCAGAATACTAAGAATGAATGAGTAAATAAATAAATAAATATTATAGCTATAATCAGTTATGGGACACAAACACAAGACTAGTGTGCTGGCTAGTTTGATGTCAACTTGACACAAGCTCGAGTCGTCTAAAAGGAGGGAACCTCAACTGAAAACAAAACAAAACAAAACAAAACAAAAAAACTCCTCCACAAGACTGGGCTGCAGGCAAGCCTGTTGCACATTTTCTTAATTACTGACTGATGTGGGCGGGTCTAGCCCATTGTGGGTGGGGCCACTCCTGGGCCAGTGGTTCAGGCTAAGCCAGCTGCCCTGAGCAGGTCAGTAGGTAGTACTTCAAGGCCTCTGCATCAGCTCCTGTCTCTGGGTTCCTTCCCTTCTGGAATTCCTCTTCTGACTTCCTCCAGTGATGAACAACAGTAAGGTGGAAACTTAAGGCAAACAAACAAACCCTTTCCTCCCTTTCCGCCCCTTCCCCGCCCCCCCCCCCTCGTTTGCTTTTGGCCACAGTGTTTTGTCACAGCAAGAATAAACCTAACTAAGACACCTAGGGAAGGTTATCACCCTTAACAGTTCTAGTTTAGGGGACATCAGCTTGGTAAAAGGTTCTCTGAAGCTTTACATGTCAGAAGGCTCCTACAGTACAAGGGGGGCCATAAAGGCATTTTCCACAGGAAGAAGCCAGCCACAAGCAACATCACGAGTTCTTTATGCATTGACCCAGCTTCTACTTCTGAAGCAAAATTTGCAATCTTTGGCTCAGTAGGATAGCAGGCCTCTAACACTGACAAAAATAAGAACTTTAGACTATTGACAAACTTAGGACGCAGTACCTGTGATGTCAGACTCGTCCTCCAACACGTAGCTAACACCTGTTAGGCAAGCCAGAGAAAGGTAGGCCTGGCTTTGACTAGGAAGGCAGCCCAGTAGCAAGTTGTTTTTGTTTTCTGAGACAGGGTTTCACTGTAGGCTAGCTGGCTTCAAGCTCTCTATGTAGCCAAGGATGACCTTGACCTCATCACCTTCCTGCCTCCACCTCCCAAGTGTTGGGGGTGCAGGCCTGTGCCGGCCGCCACTCCCAGCATAAAAGGCAAGTTTTTATTTGAATAGTCCTGATTATAAGTATCAGAAGTGTTTTTTAAATGTTTCACTGGCCATTTTATGTGTTGAAAGTCTGGATAGAGTGCATCCGCACTGAACACGGTGAGCACTGAGCACTGAGCACTTTCTAAGTATTAGCCACATGCCCTTACTTTATCAAAGCTTTGCGTTCTGTTTAGGTAAGTTTTAGACAAGCTGCTTTACTCATCACAGATACACAGGGTTTTAAATGTGCTAAAGTTACCTGAGAGGCCAGCAAGATGGCTCGGTGGATTAACTCCATTTCCTAATGACCTGACTTTGATCCCTGGGACCCACATGGTGCAAGGAGGAAACCAACACCCACAAGTTGACCTCCGACCCCAATTATGCTGTGTGTGTATGCACCTATGTAATATGTGTGCACACCACAGACTTACACACTAAATGTAATAAAGAACAAAGCAAAGGCTGGAGACGACGTGGCTTAGTGGTTAAGAGCACTGGCTGCTCTCCCAGAGGACCCAGGTCCTATTCCTAGCACCCACATGGCCCTCTTCTGGCCTCAGTCACTAGGCACACATGTGATACACAGACGTACATCACCCAAAACACCCATTTACATAAAATAAGTAAATAAATAAATGAAACAAAACTGCTTAAAGTCAGTTATTTGTTAAAATGGTTGCTTAAGAGACCTTAACATAAACAGATATTTGAATGAACCTTGGTTTGTTAAGACTCAGTTTCCTAGGTAGTCAAATATTTGGTGAAATCAGCAGAAAACATAAGCAACCAAGTTAACAAAACATAAAATCCGGGCTGGAGAGATGGCTCAGAGATTGAGAGCACCGGCTGCTCCTCTGAAGGTCCTGAGTTCGGTTCCCAGCAACCACATGGTGGTTTACAGCCACCTGTTGAGATCTGGTGCCTCTTGTGGTGGGCAGGCACACGTGTGGGTAGAATACTGTATAAATAATAGATAAATCTTTTTTTAAACACTAAAAAAAAAAAACAAAACATAAAATCCACCAGTCATGGTGGTGCACACCTTTAATTCCAGCACTTGGGAGGCAGAGGCAGGTGGATGGACAGCTGTGAGTCCAGGACAGCCAAGGCTACACAGAGAAACTCTGTCTCCAAAAACAAAAACAAAAAAAAAAAAAACAAAACAAAACAAAAAAAACCCATAAAATCCTGTCCCCTAAGTTAATACCCCTTTGTAAATATCACCATAACGAGGACAATACTTTGAGAAACCCCTTGTTTCTTTAGACATAAAGAACTTGTTCAAGTTTTACATTGTTGCACTGAGTTTTGGCCTTAGGAAAACCTGTAGATGAGGCTACATTTTAAGGACAGAGGATGTTGACCTCTCCCCAGTACCACATAATCAGGCATGATGGCCCTTGCCTGTTATCTCAGCACTCCCGAGCTAGGGGCAGGAAATTCAAGGTCATTCTTGGAAATATAGTGACTTGGTGGCCAGCCTGAGCTACCTGAAACCCTGTCTCAAAACAGAACAAAATAAAACATCATTTAAGAAAAAGCGTATTTTATAAACTGAGCGGTAGTACTTCACACTTGTAATCCCAGCAGTCGGAGTGGGGGGCAGAGGCAGGTGGATCTGGTGGGGGGTGGGGGAGGAGGACAGAGGCAGGTGGATCTGGTGGGGGTGGGGGAGGAGGACAGAGGCAGGTGGATCTGGTGGGGGTGGGGGAGGAGGACAGAGGCAGGTGGATCTGGTGGGGGGTGGGGGAGGAGGACAGAGGCAGGTGGATCTGGTGGGGGGTGGGGGAGGAGGACAGAGGCAGGTGGATCTGGTGGGGGGGGGGGGGGAGGAGGACAGAGGCAGGTGGATCTGGGGGGGGGGGGGGAGGAAGACAGAGGCAGGTGATCTGGTGGGGGGGTGGGAGAGGAGGACAGAGGGCAGGTGGATCTGGTGGGGGGGTGGGGGAGGAGGACAGAGGCAGGTGGATCTGGTGGGGGGGGTGGGGGAGGAGGACAGAGGCAGGTGGATCTGGTGGGGGGTGGGGGAGGAGGACAGAGGCAGGTGGATCTGGGGGGGGGGGGGGGAGGAGGACAGAGGCAGGTGGATCTGGTGGGGGGTGGGGGAGGAGGACTAGGCAGGTGGATCTGGTGGGGGGTGGGGAGAGGAGGACAGAGGCAGGTGGATCTGGTGGGGGGTGGGGGAGGAGGACAGAGGCAGGTGGATCTGGTGGGGGTGGGGGAGGAGGACAGAGGCAGGTGGTTGGTGGGGGTGGGGGAGGAGGACGAGGCAGGTGGATCTGGTGGGGGTGGGGAGGAGGACAGAGGCAGGTGGATTCTGGTGGGGGTGGGGGAGGAGGACAGAGGCAGGTGGATCTGGTGGGGGGTGGGAGAGGAGGACAGAGGCAGGTGGATCGGTGGGGGGGGGGGGAGGACAGAGACAGGTGGATCTGGTGGGGGGGTGGGGGAGGAGGAGACAGAGGCAGGTGGATCTGGTGGGGGGTGGGGAAGGAAGACAGAGGCAGGTGGATCTGGTGGGGGGTGGGGGAGGAGGACAGAGGCAGGTGGATCTCTGAGTACAAGGCCAGCCTGGTCTACAGAGCAAGTTCCAGGACAAGACAGCCAAGGCTATCCAGAAACCCTGTCTCTAAGACAGAAAATAAGGAAAAAAAGAAAACAACAACAACAACAACACATTTTAACAATTCAGTCATCCTGTAAGTGGTAGGTATCGGTTTGTGTGTGTGCCTGCTGCCATACCACAGCGCACAGGTGGAGGTCAGAGGACAACTTGCAGGAAGTACTGCCCTCCCTTCACCACATGGGCTGCAGAGATGAAACTCAGGTCATCAGGCTTGATAGTGACAGTCTTTACTCACGAAGCCATCCTGCCCTGTTTTATGTTTATTTGTTTTTAAATGGATACTGGCCGGTATCCACCAGTTAAGTGCTAGATAATTCCGTAGTCCAATAACTTGATCTTTTGGGATTTTTTTTTTTTTTTTTTTTCCTTTTTGGGTGGCGGGAACAGATGGCATTCCTGGGCCTGTGTGAGGCCTGAACCCTGTTATCTCCAGACCTAAGGGCTATCTTCCTCCTTATCTCCGGTAGTTTCTCTGCATGCACATGCCAGTGAGTGCTCAGCTGGACACTTGACTAGAGCTATCCATGCGCCAAGTCTCCTGATCATTCTAATCCATAAATTCCAGCCTCCCATTCAGTTCCTTCTCCCCAGACTCCATGGGACTCTGCCTGGGTTTCCTTTCCCTGCTCCGTGGCCTGAAAACTGCCTAGTAGATTGTGGGAATCATGCTTCTTAACTCATGTGTTATCAGTCCCAGGGGGCACTGTGTTTCAGGGCTTGGTTCCCATTTGAATTGTTTCATTTACCCCATTTTTGTTTTCAGATGGCCAGGTTGATCTCGGTCCCTTTAACTTCAGGGTAACAAGCTTTGAAATGTTTTCAATGTCCAGGCCACAGCCTAGATAGACAATTAAATCCAGATCATTGGAGGATCAACATTAACCCCTTAGGCTATTCCAACCTGCTTCAAAGTGTAAGAACCAACAAGATTCAGCAAGATTTTTTTTTATTACTAAGCCTGGTATGGTGGTGCACACGCCTGTCATCCCAGCACTTAGGAAGCAGAGGCGGGCAGATCTCTGTGCGCTGGAGGCCAGCCTGGTCTACATATTGAGCCCAGGACAGCCAAGGCTACACAGAGAAACCCAGCCTCAAAGAACAAAACAAAAGCATAGTTTTAGTAGTAGAATACCTCGAGTAGAGTGCTGGAGTCTTCAGCTTGATTCCCAGCAACAACACACACACACACACACACACACACACACACACACACACACACGGAGGAGGAGGAGGAGAACTTATTTTTACCTGTAATTCATGAGTTTAAGGTCAGCCTGGGCTGTTTAATGAAACAAAAACAAAAACAAAAACCACTACCAAAAAAAAAAAAAAAACCTCTCTTCTCCTCTTTTCTCTTCTCTTCTCTTCTCTTTTTAACCTGGCTTAAGTGCAGAAGGAAAGTACTGGAATGTGCTTGCAAGTTCTGCTGATAGCCTGAATAAAGAAATCGACTGTGCCCCCTGATCAAAAAGTCAAAGCCAGTCTCAGTTGCAGAGCAGGTAGGAGCCTGGGAGTGCGAGTTGGGACGTTACTGGGAAGAGCTGTACCTGACAGTTGGAGGGGCCTTCTGGTGTACCCTACTCTACAGAATTTTTCATACCTGCCTCATTTTCTTCCCCCAGCGCCCAGAGGCAGAATTCACTCTCTCAGCTTGCCAGATTGGGGGAAAAAAAAAAAAAAAAAAAAAAGCCGGGGTTCAAGAGGTTGAGAAACTTTTCAAAGGTCAAATCCACAGCACAGTTAAAATGTAAACCTGGTTCCCAGAGATGTAAGGAGCAAAACAATCCTTTGCGTGGCAGTTTCCAGGGGTCAGGGAACATTCCTGGAAAGTGCTGAGATGGGGCAAAATGTGTGAACGTAGGCCTCCTAGCAAGTGAGCCAAGAATTACCAGATAACTTGCAGGGTGTGGCGGGGTGGTAGAAACGAAGGAGTGACAGGCCAATCCACAGTGCCTTAGGCACAGGATATGGACGGACGTTCCCTGCAGGATATGCTCTCGGGCTAGGGTGTCTCAGACCTGACCTCAGAACGAAATTGCTAGAAAAATGAAGAGGCCAGGTGCTGCTGCTCTTTCGGCCCTTCCTCAATGCTCTGCCCTCAGTAAAAACCACATAGGGCTGGTGGGATGGCTCATTGGGTGAAAGCGGTTGCTCTGCAAGTTTGACAACCTAAGTCGGGTCCCTGGAGGTTAAGAGACATGTCCCCTGACCTCCATGGACATGCCATAGCATGGTGTGCCCACACTCAGAGCACACAAGAGTAATAATAAACAAGTCTGGCAGTGGTGGCGCACGCCTTTAATCCCAGCACTGGGGAGGCAGACGCAGGTACATCCCTGTGAGTTTGAGGCCAGCCTGGTCTACAATGCGAATCCAGGCCAGCCAAGGCTACACAGAGAGACCCTGTCTCGAAAAACCAAAACAAAAAGAATGAAACAAACAAACAAAAACCAAAACATAAATAAATATTAAATAAAAACAAGTAAAGGTTTAAATAACTAAAAATAATATAGCAATATTGCTCCCATCTAGGGGTGTTTCCTATGAGCCAAACCCTTTCCAGCCATCATCTTACTGAGTCTGCATTCTAACTGTATGAAACAAAAGCTATACTCAGCTTAATTTTTTTTTCCAAGACAGGGTTTCTCTGTATAACAGCTCTGGCTGTTCTAGACTCTCTTTGTAGACCAGGCTGGCCTCAAGCTCACAGAGATCTGCCTGCCTCTGACTCCCAAGTGCTGGGATTAAAGGCGTGTGCCACCATGCCCTGCCATCTTCATTTTAAAAAATATATTTATTTTATTTTTTTTTTGTTTGTTTTTTTGTTTTTTGAGACAGGGTTTCTCTTGTAGTCCTGGGTGTGGTGGACTGACTTTGTATACCAGGATTGCCTCAAACTCACAGAGATCTGCCTGCCTCTGCCTCCCGAGTGCTGGGATTAAAGGTGTGCACCACCACACCCAGCTAGATTTATTTACTTTTATTATTTATACAGTGTTCTGCCTATGTTTGTGCATGCACGCCAGAAGAGGACACCAGGCCTCACTATAGATGGTTACGAGCCACCATGTGGTTGCTGGGAATTGAACTCAGGATCTCTGGAAGAACAGTCAGTGCTCTTAGCCTCTGAGCCATCTCCCCAGCTCCTCATCTTCATTTATAGGATAAAAGGCTGATGACATGCTCAGCAGGTAAAAGCACTTGTTTATAAAGCTTGCTAACCTGAGTTCAACGCAGAACCACCTGGAGGGAGGATTGAACTGTCTCTTGAAAGTTGTCCTCTGACTTACACATGTACTCCATGGCACGCAGGTGCCCACATTCACATGCATGCTTTACACACATACATGCTAATAAGTGAATGGAATTTAATTTATTATTATTATTATTATTATTATTATTATTATTATTATTATTATTATTATTATTTAAAGACAGGCTTTCTTTGTGTAGCTTTGGTTGTCCTGGACTCACTTTGTAGGCTGGCCTTGAACTCACAGGACTCTGCCTGCCTCTGCCTCCTCAGTGCTGGGAGTGGGTGTGCGCTACCACACCTGGCTCTGGAAATTAAATATAAAAAGATAAAGAGAAGGAAAAACATTTGCATTAGTTATTTCTGCATAAGAAATCACTCCAAAACTTGACATCTTAAAACAATATGACAGTTTTCTTACCTGTTTTCTTCTGTGGTTCTAGAATTCTCATGAGGGTCTGGGTGGCAGGGTCCAGTTCTGACAGGGCTCATGCACACGGCCCGTGGCCGCGAGCAAGTCAGTTGACAGCTGTCAGAGGGGTGTCCAAACTTGCTAATGGTCTGAATGCCCCTTCTAAACCTCACACTGATGCTTACTTGCTATTCTGAGAGTGTTGAGAGGTGGGATTGCCAGGAGGTTAATTAGGAAAGCTAAAGCCAACACTGCAAGGGGGAGACATGGGTTGAGAATCAGAAGCCTGGATTTGCAAGACCAGCCCCTCCTCCAGCCCCCTCCCCCAGCCCCCACCCCTAGCCTCTTGGCCACAGTTCCTCTCGCGGAGGTGGGCTCTCAGTCCCAGACTCCCTGCCCTAGAGGACTTTGAGGCAATTAACCTTCTTAATAAGCATCATAGCAGCAGAAATGGGACTCAGCCCCCAGGCATGTGGCTCTCCCTACTGAGCACCAGTCAGCTGACTACCCCCTCAGCCAGTGGTTCAAGAGAGCAAGGCAGAACTTTCTGTGGCTTTTCTGATCTCTGAAGTGGGGCTCTCACTTCTACAATCCTTCAGTGGTTACAGAGGTCAGCCGCATTCGCATTCGTGAGGAAGGAAACTGCCTACAACAGAGAATAGATACCCTGAGGTAAAACCACTGAGGAAACTGCCTACCTCTAGGGATAGAGACCCTGAGGTAAGAGTCACCGAGGGCCCTCTTGGAGCCGCTACCATAGCAACAAACTAGTTTGTCCAAGGTCGCACACATAGGAAATGTTAGTCGTGACCTTTGTGTGTTCATGTATGTGTGGTGTGGGGATGTACTCATGTGTCTGGGGGTGTGCCTGCTCATACAACATGGATGTTGAAGCCACAAGCCAACATGGGTGTCTTCCTTAATTGCTTCTACACATGATTTTTTTTTTTTTTTTGGAAACAAGGTCTCTCATTGAGCCTGGACCTGGACAGCTTGACTAGATTGGCCGGCTAGAAAGCCCCACCCACAGGATTCACTTGAATCTACCCACTCCCAGACTGGGATTACAGAGGCTCACCTCCAGACCTGGATTTGTCATGCGTTGTAGAGATTCGATCTCTGAGACTCAGGCTTGTTAAGCAAGGACTTTACCCACTGGGCTGTCTTCCCAGTAGCCCCTAGAGGCAGGCTTTGAACTCTAGCAATTACTGTATCACAGGCCTGACAGACAGACAGGCAAGTGGCTGCAGATCACTCCCGTCCCGGAGGTATCCATACTTGAGGTCCTGCCTCAGATTCCAGAGGTGACAAGACACGATCTTATGTGTCATATGGACGCTTACCAAAGACACAGAATTGAGTGTGCGCATAAAATGCTGTGCAAACATCACTTCCTGGTGTGGACTTGCTGTGTGGAGGGGGAGCCTGGGTTTTAGCTCCAGCTTTGTGGCTGAGTTACTGTGAGATCTCCAACAACTTTCAGCTCCTTTAGGGAGCCTTTTGTCTTCTCATCCATGTGCCAGAATAGTTCAATTCCATGGACTCTGAGGGCCCCTAGCAGGGAGATTGGGAGATTTCATGCATAGATAGAGCTGTTCACTGGGAGTGCTGAGGGATTCCCTCTCCACATTCCTTGACCCTCCCTGGTCCTTGCCAAAGTGCTTTAAGAACCATCCCTGATGGATGGATATTTAGGTTGTCCTCCAGTGAAGTGGACCCTTCAGGTATGAGGGGCACCCTTCTGAATCCTCCCCCCACACACACACACACACAGATCAGGCCAAGCTGTTCAGCCCTGTTTCACCCGAAGCTGGCTGGCACCATTGTTCGCCCATAAAGCCGGGCTCCTTTCCAATTGCTGATGCCCTCTGGCCAGGGGAGAGGCTCAAAGGACTTAGTTGTGTGGCTTCCTCCCTCCCCTAGGGCAGGCCTGGGTCACCCATCAGCCTGACTCAGTCCCTGCAAAGCAACAAAGGAGATAGAATAGAGATGGTTAAGGGAAAGAATTTGACATTTACTCCCGCCCCAAAGAAACTTCAAAGTAATTACCACGAGGACTGCCCGCATGCGCTTACTCCGCAGTCCAGTGACATTTTACAAACCTTGGGGTGTGGGTGCTGTTTCCAATTTCAGTATTTGGGGACCCATATAATTGTTTTAAAGGTTTATTTTTATTTTTCAGTGTGTGGTTTGTGTGTGTGTGTTGTGCACATAGGTGCACTCACTCGTGAATATATATGGAGGGCAGAGGTCAAAGTTCAGCATCTTCCTCTACCATTCTCCAGCTTATTTTTTTGGGAGGAAGTTGCTTGAACCGGAAGTGAGACCCAGGGATCCCCCTATCTCTATGCCCCTGTGCTGGGGTTAATGATCACTCCCACCCTTTGTTTGTTTGGTTGGTTTTGGTTTTTCCTGAGACAGGGTTTCTCTGTGTAGCCCTGGCTGTCCTGGAACTCACTCTGTAGACCAGGCTGACCTTGAACTCAGAGATCTGCCTGCCTCTGCCTCTTGAGGGCTGGGGTCAAAGGTGTGCACCACCATGCCCTGTGCTGTTTGTTTTTTAATGTGAGTGCTGAGTATGCCGACTCAGGTCCCCCTGTTTATACAGCAAGCACTCTACCTACTGAGCCAGTGTCAGACCAGCATGGATGTGTTGGTTAGTTTTATGACACAAGCTAAGGTCATTTGGGAAGAGGGACCTCAATTGAGAAGATGCCTTCATGGGATTGGCCTGTACACAGCTTGTGGGGCATTTTCTTGATTAATGATTGACATGGGGGGGGCCTAGTGCGTTGTGGGCAGTGCCATCCCCAGGCAGGTGGTCCTGCTGAGTGGTATAAGGAAGCAGGCTGAAACAGGGCATGGTGGAGCATGTCTTTAATCCCAGCACTCAGGAGGCAGAGGCAGGCAGATCTCTGTGAGGCCAGCCTGGTCACAAAGGGAGTCTAGGACAGCCAGGGCTACACAGAGAAACCCTGTTTGGGAAGAAAGAAAGAAAGAAAGAAAGAAGAAAGAAGAAGAAAGAAAGAAAGAAAGAAAGAAAGAAAGAGAAAGAAAGAAGGACAGGCTGAACAAGCCATGGCGAACAAGCCAGTCAGCAGCATTCTTCCATGTTTTCTGCCTACGGGTTCCTATCTTGATTTCCTGCCCTGACTTCTTTCAGTGATGGAGTGTAAGCTGTAAGGTGAAATAAATTCTTTTCTCCCTAAGTTGGTTTTGGTCATGGTGTTTACCACAGCAATAGAAAGCAAATGAGCTAGGCTGACATCGTGACACTGACCGGTAACTCCAGTACTTGGGTGGTAAAGACAGGAAGATCAGGAATTTAAAGTCATCCTCTGCTGCATCGTGACTTCAAGGCCAACCTGGGCTACGTGAGACCCTGTCTCAAATAAACAAACCGGAAAAACCAAAAGTGTTCTGTGTCACTCTGACAGAAGCCCCTTCCGTCTTGTGTCAGTTCCATCAGGAGGCCATGTTGAGTAGCTGCCACATGTACGCCATCTATGTTTGCATAAGCACCCTTTGACGTTTGCACAATGACAGCATTTCCTAATGGGGCACTTCTCAGGGTGCAATCGTGCCAGATAAGTCAAGACCAGTGCATTTCGCTGGAGAGTGGAGCAGTGTTTGAGCTGAGTTCACGTTTAGCCTTTCCTAAGTGACTTCAAAAACAAACTCCACCTGTTTCCTCCTCTCTGCCATATATTTAGTCTACTGCCCACCTCTCCCTGATTAAAAAAGGACATTAAAGTGGACATCCTTGTACACACTACTTTACATTGATATGGGTGTCTCCGAGGGTGGGCTGCAATGATGCACTTCCCAGTCAAGAACTGGATAGGAAATGCTGGGCTTGGTGGCACACGCCTTTAATCCCAACACTTGGGAGGCAGAAGCAGGAGGATCTCCATGAGTTTGAGACCAGCCTGGTCTACAGAGTGGGTTTCAGGACAGCCAGAGCTATACAGAGAAACCCAAACAAACGAAAACAAAACAAAACAAACAAAAAATCAAACTGGGTAGGGGATCACTATCTTTTTTGGGGTTTTTGTTTTTCTTTGTTTTTTGTTTTTTGGTTTGTTTGTTTGTTTTTCGAGACAGGGTTTCTCTGTATAGCCTTGGCTGTCCTGGACTTGTTTTGTAGACCAGGCTGACCTTGAACTCACAGAGATCTGCCTGCCTTTGCCTCCCAAGTGCTGGGATTAAAGGCGTGTGCCACTGCATCTGGCTGGGGATCACTATCTTTTTTGTATAGTGAAATGTTTAACTTTTTTCCAGAATATTGTTTTGCTGTTTTTTGTTTTGTTTTGTTTTGTTTTTTACTATGTATACAGTGCTCTGCCTGCATGTACACCTGATCTCATCATAGATGGTTGTGAGCCACCGTGTGGTTGTTGGGAATTGAACTCAGGACCTCTGGAGGCGCAGTCAGTGCTCTTAACCTCTGAGCCATCTTTCCAGTGCTGCAGGTGAATTTTGAGGTTCCAAAAGCCCATACCAGACCCATGCTCTTTCTCTCTGCTCTCTGCAAATCAGGAGGTAGAACTACATCTCCAGCCCTGTGTCTGCCTGCATGCAATCATGCTCCTCGCTTGATGACAATGGAGCAGCCTCTGAAACTGTAAGCCAGCCCCAGCTAAATATTTTGTTTTATAAGAGTTGTCTTGGTGGCCATGGTGTCTCTTCACAGCCCAGGGACAGTGACTAAAGCACACAGAGACAATAGAACAGTGACAATAGAACGGTGACTAAGACACGGACATATAATTCCAGCACTTGGGAGGTGTGGGTTTGAGTTCAGCCTGGGCTACTTAGAAAAACCAGCTCTAGCAGGGAAGAAAGGGAAAAAGCTAGGTATGGCCATCACTCCTGTAATCTAGCATTTGGGGAGTGGGTAAAGGCTTTCAGGCCAAGGTGCTGGAAATGCCTTATTTGCATGATGAGGAATTCCAGGTGCTTGCTGGACATGATCTTATAAGGAGAGAGAGAGTCTAACCTGTAACCTGACCATCAGGCTACGTGACCACCTCATAGGTGGCAGAGGTGGGGGCTGTAAGGCTGTGTGTGCCAGGACATGCAGGCCCAAGGTACAGAGCAAACAGTTCTACCCCTGCCAGTCTCAAGATGAGATCTTCAGGGTTGGATACGCCTGGACCTCACTCTTGCTTAGGGCCAGCTCCCCTGGTTGCACCATTTCCCAGGCCCACAGTGACTGACAACTGTAACAGAGTGTCAGACCTTAGTAGGCCCCAGACCTTAGCACAACTGACTCCACGGTGGAAGTACCATTCAGGCTGTAAAACTCAGCACATAGACAGCATCACCTGCCAAAACTAATCCATCAAAGCCCATAGTTCTGGGAAAGTCTCTAAATGTCCTAGCCTTGCCTTTTGGCTTCTGCAGTTCAGCTGCTGGCTGACTGTTCTTGTTAACTGAAGTATGTCAACCCAGGGCATGGTTTTTGTGCTTAAGAACTCGCCCTGTGGGCTGGAGAGATGGCTCAGTGGTTAAGAGCACTGTCTGCTCTTCCAGGGTTTCTTGAGTTCAGTTCCCAGCAACCACGTGGTGGCTCACAACCATCTATAGTGAGATCTGGTTTCCTCTTCTGATGTGCAGGTGTATATGGAGGCAGAACACTGTGTATGTAATAAATAAATAATTAAAAAAAAAAAAAAAAACTCGCCCTGAGAAAGGCTTGAGACTATACTGGGATTCTGAACACGCAGTGTAGTTACAGGCCAGCTAATAAAAACAACTTTCCGTTGCCTGAAACCCATGTCTGAGCGGTCCTCTCTGGTGAATGCCCCACAAGAACAACCATGTATAATTCTAGGTCCAGGTGATCTTCTGTCTTCTTCTGGTCTCCATGGGCACTGCACACAGGTGTCACACACACACACATACAGGCCAAACACTCGCATGTAAAAGATACAAAAACAAATAGCTTTTGGAAAAGAAAAGAAGAGTAAGAAAGGAAAAGCAGAGGAGGGATGCAGCTTTAGTGACACAACACCTACACCTGCTTAGTATGCACGAAGCTCTAGGCTCAGTGCGAGGAGAAACATGACTTTCCTAACTTCGTGCTCATAACAAATTTGTGAGGATGACAGTGCATGCCATTAGTCTGCTTGGCACTCAGAAAGTGCTTAATAAATTGCTCAATAAATAGTTCTGATTTTATTATATAGCATTAAACATAAACACTTAGGGCGCATAGTACACACACCTTTTCTTCTTCTTCTTCTTCTTCTTCTTCTTCTTCTTCTTCTTCTTCTTCTTCTTCTTCTTCTTCTTCTTCTTCCTTTTTTCTGGACATGGATGGAATCAGAGAAGCCACTGTGGAAGATGGGGGTGACTTTGATACAAACTACATGAAGACTGGTAGTCTAGGAAGATAAACTTTTGGTTTCTTTTTTTGTTTTTGTTTTTTAAAGATTTATTTATTTATTATTTATACAATGGCCTACATGTACATCTGCAGGCCAGAAGAGGGCATCAAGTTACATTATAGATGGTTGTGAGCCACCAAGTGGTTGCTGGGAATTGAACTCAGGACCTCTGGACTCAGGACTTCTTCAACAGTCAGTGCTCTTAACCTCTGAGCCATCTCTCCAGTCCTTTTTTCTTTTTTCTTTTTGGTTTTTTAAGACAGGGTTTTCTCTGTGTAGCCTTGGCTGTCCTGGACTCACTTTGTAGTCCAGGCTGGCCTTGAACTCATAGCAAGCTGCCTGCCTCTGCCTCCTGAGTGCTGGGATTAAAGGTGTGCACTACCACGCCAGGCCTAAATTTTTGGTTTCTAATGAAACCAAGAAATTACCTTAGTAATTTTAAACAGCTTATCTCCAAATGTCTTTTCTCTTTCTTTCTCTCTTTTGAGATAGGTTTTTATATGTAGTTCTGGCTGGAATTCTCTATAGAGACTAGACTGGCCTTGAACTCACAGAGATCCTCCAGCCTTTACCTCCTGGGTGCTGGAATTAAAGGGCTACACACCTGGCTCAAATGCTTTTTATCTTGGAAATTTTTTTTTTTTTTTTTAAGATCGCACTATGTGGCTCAGTGGCTTTGAACTCACTATGTAGCCCACACTGGTCACAAATTCCTGATCCTCCTGTGTCAGCATCCCAAATACTGGGATCACAGGCATGTGCCACCATGCCTGTGTGACACATTTCTTTCTTAATCTTCTTCAATTTTTTTTTTTCTTTTCTACTTAGTGTACTAACTGTGCAATCCTGAGGTAAGCCGTGGGCAGAGAGCAATGTTGGTCACAGAGAAATTTTTGCTAGGCAGTTGGAGTTGGAGTGAGGGGCATCTGAGAAAATTTCCTTTCTTTGAAACTGGGTCTCATATAGCCCAGGCTGTTCTGGAACTAGATATAGAACCAAGAATGACCTTGAACTCTTGACTATGAGATTGTAAGTGAGTACCTCTATTGCTGGCTTGGGGATTTTCCTTCCTTGATACAAAGCGGGAGGAAGAACATGAGGCCCTTTCTTTTGCCTTTGGACACTGTCCTAAAAATAGGATGTTTTAGTTTCAGTAGCCATCTGTTGAGCACGTGAGGAGCCAGTCTGATGACCCAGCTAATGCCTGATGATGGCAGAGCAGGGAGAATGAGGAACCTGGGTAGCTGCAGAAGGTGCAGACCTGCCACTAAGTTAATGTCCCCGGAGCCTGCCAAACACAGACGCTTGTCAGTCAGGGATAATGACATCCTTCCATTGTGGAGCCCACTGCAGCTGGGCTTTAGGCAATTTGTAATGAACTTTTGAGTAGAGCCAGTGGAGGATACGGTCCAAGGTGTGGCCACCGAGTGAAGGGGCTGGCTCATACGGAGTAGGAGCAAAGGTCATGGGTGGTCAGGAGGCGAGGAGTCAAGAGGCCAAAGTTAGGGTATGGACAACCTCAGGAAATGACAATTGAGTGGGGCTGGAGAGATGGCTCAGAGGTTAAGAGCACTGGCTGCTCTTCCAGAGGTCCTGAGTTTCAATTCCCAGCAACCACATGGTGGCTCACAACCATCTATAATGAGATCTGATGCCCTCTTCTGGCCTGCAGGCTTATATGCAGGCAGAACACTGTATATGTAATAAATAAATTAAAAAAAAAAAAAAAAAAAAGGAAATGACAGTTGAGCAAGGAGATGGTCGGGCTTAGGAGGGATAAGAAGAGCACAAGGCAGGAGCCAGTCCTCGGTGAATGAAGAGAAGGGCAGGGGAAGCATCACGGCGGGAGGGAGGAAGGTCACCGAACAGTACGGAGCTTAAAGAGCTGGTGTTTTGATGTGAAGAGGGAGAAGGTATCAGTCAGGACCACTTTGCTTACAAAGAATGAAAGGCAGTTGATGTTTGGTAAAATGGGGCACAGCTGGGGCTGGCGAGATGGCTCAGCAGTTAAGGGCACTGAATGCTCTTCCAGAGGTCCTGAGTTCAATTCCCAGCAACCACATAGAGGGTCATGACTACATATTATAAAGGGATCTGATGCCCTCTTCTGGTACATGCAGGCAGAGCACGCCTACAACTGTAATGCCTGCCTAAGTAGCTCATCGAGACAAGATGATATGAGCTTCAGGTCAGCCAGAGCTCCAAAGTGAAACCCTGTCTCAGAAAACCTAGACAACAACAAGAACGTGGGCATGGCTAGTGTTTGTGTAACCCCAACATTTCAGGATGGGCAGCCAGATGGGTCTCTGGTGCTTGCTAACTTCCAACTGAGCCCAAAACTGTAAGAGAGCCAGGCACACACACACACACACACACACACACACACACCAAAGGAAAAACACAGAAACAAGCAAAAAAAAAAAAAAATCCATAAGATGACGCAACCCTGCCACTCAGATCTCTCCTGCTTTGGAAGCAGGCTGTCCTGTCAGTCTTCCTAGCTTTATTTATTTATTTATTTTTAAGAATTTATTTATTTTATATAGATGAGTGCTTTGTCTGTGTGTATACCTGCATGCCAGAAGAAGGTATCAGATCTCATTATAGATGGTTGTGAGCCACCATGTGGTTGCTGGGAATTGAACTCAGGACCTTCTGGAAAAGGAGACAGTGCTCTTAGCCACTGAGCCATTTCTCCAGTCTTTTTTTGTTTTAATCTTCCAGTGTTTGCCTTTTTCTTGTTGCCTTAGAGAAAGCCTCTATGCATACAGGGTTTGAGCTTTCGGTCTGATATACATGTTGTGTCAGTTTTGTGGCTTCCTTTTCATTTTTAAGCAAGCACGTGTTAATTCCACATCCAATCCTATGGATATAACGTCATTTTTTACTATGTTTTCCCCCTTTAAAGTGTCAGGGTGCAGGCAGTCTCACTGACTTGGCACTTCTCAAAGTACAAGATTCTTTTTCTAAAGATTTATTTTTAGGGAGCCAGGCATGGTGGTACATGCCTTTAACCCCAGGACTCGGCAGGCAGAAGCAGGCGGATCAATGTGAATTCTAGGCCAGCCTGGTCTACAAAGTGAGTCCTGGACAGCCAAGGCTACACAGAGAAACCCTGTCTCAAAAAAAAAAAAAGAAAAAAAAAGATTTATTTTTAGGGCTGTAGAGATGACTCAGAGGTTGAGAGCACTGGGTGTTCTCCCAAAGGTTCTGAGTTCAATTTTGAGCAATCACATGGTGGCCCATCTGGTGTCTTCTTCTGGAATGCAGGCGTGCATGAAGGCAGAATATTGTATAAATAATAATAAAGAAATCTTTTTATTTTACATGTATGATTTTTTTTTCATGCATGGATGAGCACCACTTGTGTGCTGCCTGGTGCCAGCGGAGGTCAGGAGAGGTCACCAAATCCCCTTGAAGTTACAGGTGGTTGTGAGCCACCATGAAGGTGCTGGGAACCCAATTCAGGTCTTCTGGAAGAGCATCTGGTGCTCTGGGTTAATGAGGTTAGGGAGTGTAGCTTGGCCATCACATTCTGATTCCAGACAAGGTAGGTAGGTCTGGGGACCACGCTCTGGCCTTGGGTCTGCAGACAAGGTGCTCTGAGATATGCAGATGTCACATTTTTATAGACGCTCAGACCTGTATCATTTACACTGGAACACAGGCAGGAACCATACTCAGAGCAGGCCTGGAGTGCTACCATTTTGGCCTCTCAGACAACCTCTTTGGGGGTGGTTTTGTGTTTCCTTGTTTGCATGAGTCAGATGGATACCTTTGCTAAACAGAACAATGCTGAGCCTACTACTTTTTTTTTTTTTAAAACCTTCTCCTATGGTGCTTAATATAGGCTCTGTACTCAACATACTCAAAAAGTCTTATAGACAGGGCCATCAAGACTGACTCCATCGGGGCAGGAGGAGAGATGGCTTGGTAGTTAAGAGCACTGACGGCTCTTTCAGAGGACCCAGGTTCAATTCCCAGCACCTACATGGCAGCTCACCACTGTCTGTAACTTCAAGATCTGACAGCCTCACACAGAAAAACACCAATGCACATAAAATAAAAGTAAATTCTTTTTTTTTTTTTTTTTTTAAAGACAGAGTTTCTCTGTGTGGCCCTGGCTGTCCCAGACATGTTTTGTAAACCAGGCTGCTCCTCAAACTCACAGAGATCCACTGGCCTCTGCCTCCCGAGTGCTCGGATTAAAGGCGTGTGCCGCCACCACACCCAGCCCTAAAAGTAAATTCTTAAACAAACAAACAAACAAAAATAACTCAGTGGGTGGTTACTTATCACCAACCTGGCAACCTGAGTTCAAGTTCTGGCACCTGAAAGTTGTCCTCTGACCTGAATTTACCCTGCTATCGAGGGGTATCATGGGATTTCCCTTGATAATAATAACTCAGCTGGGCAAGGTGGCGCATGCCTGTAATCCCAGCACTCGGGAAAGCAGAGGCAGGCGGAGCTCTGTGAGTTCAAGGCCAGCCTGGTCTACAAAGTGAGTCCAGGATAGCCTAGGCTACACAGAGAAACCCTGTCTTGAAAAACAAAACAAAACATAAGAACGCAAACCAAAAATAAGTTAGTTACTCAAAGTGGAGCACCAAGCATGTATGGAGCACCAAGCATGCATGGAGCACCAAGCATGCATGGAGCACCAAGTATGCACGGGGCACTAAAGCATTTATATTATATATATATTCATCATTTCATTTGCTCTGCTCAACACCAGGAGTCTACACTACTGTCCTTGAACCAAAGGTGGAACTAGCCTGAGAGTTCACCTCTGCTTTAGACCTGGGAAAATGACTTGCGGCAGGTTAAATGGCTCCTGAAAGATGTATTTGTATCCAGGCTAGCATGTGCAAAGCCTTATGTTCGATCCTTAGCATGGCCAAGCCAGAGAAGTATCCAGGCATGTTCAAATAGTAGTTCCATCTTCGTATGACGTGTGATCTTAGCTCTGGCCACTGTGAAGAGGCTGTGAGCATCTGCCTGGATTTAAGATGACTGTCAGTGTTTGCATTTCAGGATCCAGGTCTTCTGAAAAGGCCTTTCAGGATCTCTTTCTATAGCCTTTTGTTAGCCAATCTCCATTTGACACAGCTTTTCCCTATTATAAAAGGGGAAATTGAGAAATTAATTATTAGCATAATCCTGGCATCTAACAAATGCCTGTGACCACAAAAGCATGTTAGATAGGTAAGCGACAAAACAGGCAGATTTCAGATGTGGAACCCATCTCTCTCTCTCTCTCTCTCTCTCTCTCTCTCTCTCTCTCTCTCTTTCTCTCTCTCTCTCTCAGAGAACACACCCAGACTCACTTCCTTCACTTTGTTCTTCCAGCCCAGGTCTATGTCTTCATTTCCTCTGTAAGAAGGGACCACAAGGCACCCAAGTACCGTGCTTGGAATGGGTGCCAGATGTGCACCCCAAGGCCAGGCTGATCTGCCTCCCCAGAGATCTACCTCCTCCTCCAAGCTCTGCCCTTAAGCACTTTTTAAAACAAAACCGCAGCTCCCCGGTGAGGCACAGCCCCGGAGGCTGTGGAGTCTGTGGGGTAGAGCTTGGTATGACATAGCAAGCCTCACTGCGGCCCCTATCACCTTAGCTTTCTCTCTGGGAAGTGGTGGCAGGGGACAACACAAAGGACACTGAGTCACCGCAATCTGTCATCTACCTTGCCTACCATATCTCTCCCACTTCCCGTCAGAGTTGAGTTCCACAGCCCTGGTGACTTAAAACAGCAGAACTTTATTCCTTCACATTTCTTGAGGTTGGAAGTCCCACTATCAAGGTGTGGCCACTGTAGGCTCCTTCCTCTGAATAAGAATCTGTCCCAAACTGGGCACAGTGGTGCACGCCTGTAATCCCAGCACTTGAGGAGGCAGAAGCAGGTAGATTTCTGTGAGTTTGAGGCCAGCCTGGGCCACAAAGTCAGTTTCCAGGACAGCCAAGGCTACACAGAGAAACTATCTCAACAAAACAAAACAAATCTGTCCCAAGCCTCTCTCCTAAGTCTGGTGACTGTTGGCAGGCCTTGGTGTTATTGTTTGCATTTGAAATGTCCCTGGTGAGCTCCTGTATTTGAATACCTGGTTCCTAGCTGGTGACACTCTTTTGGGAGACTACAGAACCTTCTGGATGGGATACATGGCTGGCAAAGGCGGGTCACTAGGGACAGGCCTCTGAGGGTTTTAACCCTGCTCTCTTTGCTTTCTGGCCTGCCAAGATCTGAACAGGCTGTCTCCTCTGGTCCTGCTGTGGTAGTCTGGGTTCCCACACCAGAGTCTGTATACTCTGCCATTGTGGACCAAAGAAACCTCTCCTTCCTGAAGCTGCTCCTGTCAGGTGTTTGGTGCTAGTGATGTGAAAGTAACTGATGCAGGAGCTGGGGAGATGCTCAGTTGGTACAGTGCTTACTGTGCAAGCATGAGGACCTGGGTTCAGCTCCTGGTACCAACATAAAAACAAACAAACAAACAAACAAACAAAAAACAAGCAAGGGGCCAGAGAGATGGCTCAGCAGTTAAGAGTTCTTCCAGAGGACGTTGGTTCAGTTCTTAGCACCCAAATGGGGACTCGGAACATCCATAACTCTAGCGCCAAGGTATTTGATAGCCTTTCCTCGCCTCTGCAAGCAACAGGCATGCACATGGGATACAGACATATATGAAGACAAAACAGCTGTACACTCAAAACAATAAATTAAAGGCCAGGGATTGCAGTGCATGCCTATAATCCCAGCCCTGGGGAAGCAGAAACAAGCAGACCCCAGGGCCCCAGGGCTTGCTGGCTAGCCAGACTAGCTTAATCAGCAAGCTCCTGGGTCACTGGGAAACATATATTTAATAATAATAATAATAGTCAGAGTCACACAGCAGCTGATACAGCTGGTTTGTGGATGCATAACTAGAACCAACCTGGCCCTGTCTTCTTCATTGTGTGGTCATCTATGACTCTTCCTTTTCCTCTCTTACAGGGACATTTGAAACTGGATTTAGGTCCCCCCCCCCCCCAGGTAAGGCCACACTCACGAATGCTAGAAGCATCTTTTAGGCAGAGGACCACCATTTAACTTACAGCACTATCCCTGCTTATAGTTCCAGAATAAGTCCAGAAAGCATCTCAGCTCCTGGAAATTGGCAACAGCAGCGGCTCCTCTTGTGGTCTTACCTTGACGTTTGATTGGGCAGGTTCACCTTTGTCAGGGAGGAGCAGGGAAGGAGAGGGGACTCACCGATAGCAAACAACAAGGCTGACACCGAGGAGACAGGCAGGTCCTCACCAACACGGGAGGCTCTGCCACGTGAGGCCATCTAGCACGGGGGCGAAGAGCTCCGTCGGCACCACGCAGATGAGAGCGCCAACCTGTGTGCACCAGGATGGTTCCAGGCCACCGGAGGAACATTGGTGAACACTGGTTGGCATAAAAAGGGTGGAGCAGATGTTGGCCTGGAGATCTAATACAGCATCAAAGAGGGAAGCATTTTGTTTTATAGTTGGTTTGCCTACCACGGTGATATGACAACACAGACCCAGTTCCCAAGTATCTGAACCTTTTCCCCCTCCCCCCAAAGAGAAGCTGGAACTCGGGATTTCTACATGAAGTCCCACAATTTTCCAAAGCTGACAACTGTATAACCATCAGAAAACAGATATGAGGCCAACATACAAATAACCGCCATGCTATGACCTCTGTGTCATCATCCATTATTATCTACATGCCTTGACCAGGTATCTATCTTGGCCAGGCACTGGTGGATGCCCTGATGAAGAGGTTCCCCCAAGGTTTTGTTTCTGGTCTGAAAGAGTTTAGAGACTCTTGACCTATATGTACAGTCCCACCAAACTACATGGTTTCTACAGGAAGGTTCACTCACTGGAAAGTTTTTTGGCAGATCAGTTCTTCCCCTGGTGACATTGAATAAAAGAGGTGCTGGAATACACATATGAGTCTTTTTGTTTTGTTTTGTTTTGTTTTGTGTAGTCTTGGCTGCTCTGGACTCCCTCTGCCTCCTGAGTGCTTGGATTAAAGGCATGCAGCACTGTGCCTGGCTACTCATATGAGCCTTAAGGACACAGATATGATGCCTGCCGGTATCAGCCTTAGGTGTAGAGAGAGTATACATACATACATGTGTGTATTCTCACATGTATATACATGTGTGAGAACCAGAAGCAACCACAGAGGAAGTGGCAAGACATGGAGAGGCTTGCAAGGGCTTGCTAGCCAACCAAGCCAGCAGAGGGTGCCAGGGAAGTCCAGGCAGAGACTGAGTAAGGACACTGGACATCCTCGTCTGTTGCTGTTAACTTAAGGTATGGGCTAATAATGCTTATTTTTAGCCCTATAATATTATTACGGCTGTATTCTCTAACCCTCTATCAATCAATAAAGGCACAGGCACCTGTTATATTTTAAATAGTCTTGCTTCCCCTGGGGCAGGGCAGATATTAATCCCCTAAACTACCTTCTATTTTGCCCTGCCCCCATCCCATGCCATCTGCTTCTAATAATTTCTGTTGAGCTACCTCCCATCCATAATCCCAAATACTTGTTCTTCATCTGGGGCAAATCCTCCACCCATGCCAGCCATGTGCTTTTTTTTTCCCTACCTAACCTGTGGCAGGAGCCTCCTTCCATTTCAGGTACCTGACTCCTTCCCTTCCCAAAATCCTTTTCTGCCCAAGCCCAGGAACCATTGCCACGCCTGCCTTCTTCGGTCCCTGCCCAGGTAGCAGCTTTTTAAAACAATATTTATTTATTTATTTATTATACAGTGTTTACCTGCATGTACACTTGCTCACCAGTAGAGGGCACCAGATCTCATTATAGATGGTTATGAGCCATCATGTGGTTGCTGGGATTTGAACTCAAGACCTCTGGAAGAGCAAGACAGTGCTCTTAACCTCTGAGCCATCTCTCCAGCCCAGGCATCAGCTTTTTATTGGTCAAACAGGGAGGCAAGGTTACACAGGGTCAAGTTAGCAAGCCGACTTTGGGAGCCAGTAATAAGCATCAAAAATCATCAGACCAGCAGGGCGTGGTGGCGGCATGTCTTTAATCCCAGCACTTGGGAGGCAGAGGTAGGCAGATCGCTGTGTGTTCGAGGCCAGCTTGGTCTACAAAGAGAGTCCAGGACAGCCAAGGATACACAGAGAAACCCTGTCTCGAAAAATCAAAAATCAATCAATCAAACAAACACACGAAAAACATCAGACCAACCTCCAACACTCCTCTGGCCTCCACACACATGGAGAGAGCCACACAGATGCATTATGTCACACACATGGACCACACACACACACCACATCAAAGCAAGCAAAACAGGCTGATTGTAGAGGCTGACCACTGTTTGGGTTTTGTGTGTAGACACACCTGTTTGCTTAGTGGAGGTCCAGGGAACAGGGACTTTTTCTTTCTCCTTCTGCATCCTTGCAAATAAAAAGCATGAGTTGTAAGAAGTGGGGGGGGGGGGAAGAGCAGGGTGGTAGCTGGGATTTGGGGTCAAATAGTATGGGTGCCACCTTTATTTTATTTTTTTAAAATGTGTTAACTAATTAATTTAGCTTTTTTTGAGACAGCGTTTCTCTGTGTTGTCCTGGAACTCAGAACTCACTCTGTAGACCAGGCTGTCCTCGAACCCGGTGCTGGGATTAAAGGTGTGTGTCGCCATGCCTGGCTTCAACTGTGCTTCCTATTTGTGGGCAAATCACCACTGTGGCATCAGTTTTTAAATCTGTAAATGGGCACAAATGTACATCTACCTTATGAATATATTACAGAGTTCAGACTACTGGAGTTTGGCGGCACATGCCTTTAATTTCAGCATTTGGGAGGCAGAGGCAGGTGGGCCAGGCAGATCTCTGAGTTTGAGGCTGGCATGGTTTATCCCATAGCCAGTTCCAGGAGAGCTGTGCTACACAGTGAGATCTTCCCCGCCCCGAAAAAAAAATTAAATAAAATAAAAATAAAAATTATGGAGAGCAAAAACGTACCTAACAAATGACAGTCGTATCTCAATATCTAGAGTCACCTGGCTCTGGGCTAAGTCCCCTCAGAACAAGTTAAAAGATCACCCAAAGGGGGGAGCATCCTCCTCCCATGTTCCAAGGCTGCCCGTGCAAGGATGCTCAGGGGATTAATGTATGCAGCTGTGCAACTGCATGCTACGGGAGGGTTTGCCTCAGGGTGAAGCTAAAACTGGGTGCCGGGTGCCCTCACCTGGCAGAGTTGGGTAAAGGCGACCCCAGCCTGACTAGGGCTGACCTCAGAGGTGCAAGGATGCCTTTAGGCCTAAGTTCCTCCTCCGTAGGGAGCCTGGCCAGGGATAGCGGGTGGGGAGGGTGACAGGTTTAAGGCTTCCCAACTAAGAGCCATCTGCTTTCTTGTTTTTTCTTCCCTCTAAGCCCGCTCTAGAGATGGCCCCTCCTGTCAGATTGGGCCAAGCCCCTTGTTACAAATCCTCAGTGTACTTCTCTCCAGAATTATCATCTCTCCATCTGATTGCTTCAGAGTCCGGATGAGCCTCTTAGCATGCGCTAGAACCAAAGTGTCTTGTAGAAGAGCACACAGTCGACCCCTGTGAGTTCAAGGCCAGCCTGGTCTACAGGTGGAGACCAGGTTTCCACCTCTCTCTTCTCCCCTCCCCTCAGATTCAGAGAACTCCTGACTCCAGGAACAGCCAGGACCAGGAGCTGAAGCCGCGAGGCTGGGGCACTGTGTGTCAGGTACGGAAGTGGTTATGGAGGGTAAAACATTTGGCCAAGGCAGACACATCTCTGACGTAGGAGGTCACCGAGGCGTCCTTCACACTTGGACCTCATTCCTCTGTTTTGTCACCAATGGATCCACAGCAAGAGGCTGGCCCATGGGAAGGCAAGTGACTGGTGCTTTGGAGTGGATGGCCTGGAACATCCCTCAGCCAGTAGCCAGGCTTCTACTCGCCCCACCCCTGGCACAGGGGAGGGGAGGTACAAAGGGCAAGCCAAGGGGCCAGGGAGCCCAGCAGCCTGACAGGCATCACTGGAGCTTGGACTAAGAGAAGGGGCATCTAGTGGCCACTTGTCACCGAGCTTTTCATGGGAACCTATGTCCTACCTCCCTGGCATTGTTAGCAGTCCTGTGTGTCCAGCCCAACCCGTATGTGTATATAGAAAAATCCCTTGGTTTCTCCTCCTCCCCTCTTCACATTGAGACAGAATCTCTTGTAGCCCAGTCATTTGTTAATTTGATGACCTTAAACTCCTTATCCTCCTGTCTTCACCTCTCAAATGCTGGGATTAGAGGTATGTGCCCCTAGGCCCGGCTGTGCCCTTTTCTTTTACACAAATAATAGTGTCATAGACCTCTTGTTATGCACATTAAAAAAAAAAATCTTTTTTGTTGAGACTGGGTTTCTCTTGTGTGTAGCCCTGGCTGTGCTGGAATCACTCTGTAGACTAGGCTGGCCTTGAACTCACAGTGATCTGCTTGCCTCTGCCTCTCTCCCTTTTCCCCCTCAGTGCTGGGATTAAAGGTGTGCACCACCACTGTCAGCATTTTTCTACTTCTTTATGTAACAGACTTTGACATTTGTTTGGAATTGATAAGCATCTCCCCCGTCTCTGCAAGATGGCTTAATGGGTACCAGTGTCTGCTACCAAGCCTCAGGATCGGCAGCTCAGTCCCTAGGATCCACATGGCGGAAGGAAAGACTCACTACCACAAACTGTTTTTTGACCTCCATATGAATATTGTGTCTCACACACACACACACACACACACACACACTTAAAAAAAAAAAGGGCGTTTCACTGTTCCTCCCTGAGGACTGTACGTAAGAGGTCTTCTACTGACGAGCTTGTAGATCTTTTTCGGCCTTTGACTTTTAACGTCATCACTCACACATCTGTACATGTTTGGTCAAAGGGTGAGTTTGCAGTTCGCTCTTGTGTCAGCAGTTACCAGAGTGTGGTTTATCAGAGTTTCCAAATGCTGTGTCTTGGGGGGCTATTTCCTGGAAGCCCTACCAACAGTGTACACTCACACTTAAAGACATATATATCTGTTTGACCACGTCCCCTGGATGAAGAGGCCTGGTGGCACTCAGAGGAAGGATAGCAGGCTACCAAGAAGAGACTTGATACCCTATGAGCATATACAGGGAGAGGAAGTTGCCCTCAGTCACAGTCATAGGGGAGGGGAGTAAGGGGAAAATGGGAGGGAGGGAGGAATGGGAGGATACAAGGGATGGGATAACCATTGAGATGTAATATGAATAAATTAATAAAATAAAAATTTAAAAACATATGTATCTAAGTAAACTTAAAAAGAAAACCAAATATTACCTTTCTTCAAACACATGCGATGTAGCAACAGGCCTTCCACTCCCATCTGGCACTAATGAGGTGCCCTGCCGCCCTGTACTTCTTTCCTTGTCCCTTGCCATTATGAAAGGATAAAAGAGCCAATTGCTAGATCACAGCAGCTGTAATCATGTACATGCAAAAGAACAGACCTGTAAAACATATGAAGCGAAGGCTGATGGATTGGAAAGGACAAATTAAAGCTCTTTCATCATTTGGAAGGATGACTAAGCAGAGGACCAGCAAGGGCACAGCACCACCGTTACCCAGCAGCACTGAACTGACATCTGGCAGATTCACTAAGCAACTGCAGAAGACACATTTGTTTCAGTTGCTTGAAAAATGCCCACCAAGATTAACCACATCCTGGGTTGTCTTCCTTTGTTTCTTGTTGTGATAGAAGAAGAAGAAGAAGAAAATCCTTACCAAAGAAACTTAAGAGTTCATTTTAGTTCACAGCCCAGGATAGAGTGCATCATGGAGGCCATGTCAAGGCAGCCTGTGCCAGCTGGGCACTTTAAGTCCACAGTGAGAACAATGGATGCTAATATTTAGCTACCTTTCTCCATCTTCCACAGTGCCAGCATCTCCTGCCCAGGACACGGTCCAACTAACCTGGGTCTTCTCACATCAACATCAGCCGGTGTAATCCAGATAATCCCCCCTGCCCCCTGCATGCTTTAGAATTTTCAAGTTAAAAATCAACACTAACCATCACATGAGTCAAAATTCAAACCTTTTTTTTTTTTTTTTTTTTTTGGTTTTTCAAGACAGGGCTTCTCTGTGTAGCCTTGGCCATCCTGGACTCACTTTGTAGACCAGGCTGGCCTCGAACTCACAGCGATCCGCCTGCCTCTGCCTCCCGAGTGCCAAAATTCAAATCTCAACAAACTAAAAAGAATTAAAATTATGGGCTGGAGAGATGGCTCAGAGGTTAAGAGCACTGGCTGCTCTTCCAAAGGTCCTGAGTTCAATTCCCAGCACCCACATGGTGGCTCACAACCATCTATAATCAAGTCTGGTGCCCTCTTCTGGCCTGCTGGCTCACATGTGGGCAGAATACTGTATAAATAACAAATAATGTTT
Organism: Acomys russatus; assembly: GCF_903995435.1. Lineage (NCBI taxonomy): Eukaryota > Metazoa > Chordata > Mammalia > Rodentia > Muridae > Acomys > Acomys russatus. The sequence continues at coordinate 4,427,013 of NC_067140.1, read as the reverse complement.
TAAAAAGACAAATAATTAAGATGATACAGAATGTGTTCTTTAACCACAATGGAATCAAACTAGAAATTAATGACAAAACAATAATAGGAAAATGTCTGAACCTAAACAATAGATATCGGAATAGTTTACAAGTAAAAAAAAAAAAGCCTCAAGGAATTTATTTATTCTTGTGTGTACTCGTGCAGGGGTGTGTGTGTGTGTGTGTGTGTGTGTGTGTGTGTGTGTGTGTGTGTGTGTATAAGAGAGAGATTGATCAATTTTGGTTCATGGTTTTGTAACCAGAATGCTAGACTTTGTGATACTTGCCATAACAGGGCCGATGAGAATAGACGGGGATTGAATCTTTAGGTTGTTTGATTCAGTCAGCAATCTGAGATTACAGTGGGTTATCAAGGATGGGGCAGGGCAGGGGGAAAGGGGATAGAGTAGGGAGGGAGAGGGAGAGTGTCCTAGTTTGCTTTCAGCTGCTGTGATAAACACCATGTCCAAAGGCAGCCTGAGGAGGGAAGAGCTTATTTCAGCTTATACTTCCGGGTCACAGAGCATCACTGAGGGAAGTCAGGGCAGGGACTCAAGGCAGGAAACTGGAAGCAGAAGCTGAGGCCGAAGCCATGGGTAACTGCTGCTTACAGGCTTGCTCCCCATGGCTTGCTCAGCCTGCTTTCCTATACACCTCAGAACAACTACTCAGGGTGGCACCTCCTCGCTATTCCACGAGGCGACATAAACAGTAAGCAAGTCTGGCTAGCATAATCCTGTTACATGGCAGCCAGCTGAACTTCTCAGAGATGGCATTTGCACACAACACGGGGCCTGGCTCCTTCCTTTAAGTTATTGGCAGTTATGGCTGCCGAGAGAGAAGTCATCCTCTTTAGGCGTATAAAAACTGTGAGCTCTCTATCCTCTTGTGGGCAGATCCACACTCATTTCTATGTGAGCGGCTTGTGGTTCACCAGACAAAAACAAAACAAAAAGACAGTGGAATGGGGACTTGCCGAGAAGGGAGTCGGGGTGAGCAAGAAAAGGAAGCCAGAGGGTTGAGTTTTCCTTCTTTTTGAAGACAAGGCCTCTCTAGCTATAGACCAGGCTGGCCTGGAACTTGTGGCAATACTCCTGGCTCTGTCTCGCGAGTGTTGGGATTACAGGTAGGTACCAGCTCTTTAACTTTTATCGTGTGCGGTATATATTCTTATTGTATACCTGAAAAAATTAAGGCTCAGGTAAGTAAGTTGGCTGGAGCCTGTAAGTGCTGCTTTGTTTTGACCTCTGATTCACTGGCTCGGCGAACGGGAGAAGAACCGCTTCTCTCCACACACCCTTCCCATTCGGGTGCCAGAGGTCCAAAGGCCACAGCGCATAAAATTTACGATTTTTAAGGCAGGGATTGAAGTCCAGCCTCGTTCCCGGTCGGCTCTGTACCACCAGCTAGGCTCCGCCCCCAAGGCTCAGCCCCAGCGGGATTCATGAATATTCAAATAAAGAAGATATTTAAAGACGCCGGCGCCAGGCGTAGATCCCTGCCCCGCGCCGCCCGGCCCCCTTCACTGAGTTCATCGTCTTAGCGGAAACGCCGCCAGCATGTCCGAGAAACTACCCTACAAAGTCGGTGAGTCCCAGGGGTACAGTCCTCCGCGGCGACTCGGCTTCCGCTCTGAGCTTGTAGTCGGTATCATCCGCGTGCTTGTTAAGGCGGCGGCCTCGGGGCGCCCAGGACCCCTAGAATCGCTAGCCTGGCCGCGCAGGTGCTTGGGGACTGGAGTCCACGCGCAGCCGGGAGCTAGGAGTGGAAAGCGGCCGCGGACTACAAGTCCCGGCGTGCCCCGCGGCAGGCGCCCTGAGCGGCAGCGCGGGCTGCGGTCCCTAGTCCTACAGCGTGCTCCTCGCGGAGAAATCGGCCCTTGGAAAGCGGCCCTAGCGTCTCTGGCCCTGGTCTCTCGGGGCATGGGTGCTCCCTAGGAAGGGCCCACCGCCTTCTGGTCCTTGAGCAGGGCAAGAGAGCGCACTGGTGTTCCAGGTGCTAGTGAGGAGAGGCCTGGAAACGGCAAGTCCCAGTGCCCCGGACTTAGGATTTGCTCAGTCTATGGGATCACCCATCTGGATTGGATGACTAGAAAATTTGGAGTGGTTAGAAATTACCCGTCGTTTCGTCCGGATTATAGAAAGCTGTCAGAATAAACAAACGTTCAGTTGCGGTTACAGTGGGATGGGCACAGCCATGTAGCTTTACTCTAGACTAACCCGTTTTATTATTGTAGCTCTCTAGGGGAAGAACTATTTTGCTTTTACGATGAAAATCCAGAGGTATAGAGGTTACTTTGTCAGAATCTTTTAACTGGGAAGTGATTGGCTCGAATTTGGACTCGGGACGTCATGACCTCTGGGCTCATCGCTTTCACTGCTGTCTGTATGCAAGGGAACACACTTGAACAACCCTTATGAAATTTCAGCACAGTCCAGTTCAGACTGGGCCTAGTGACACAAACTTGTAATCCCAGCTGTCGCTCCTGAGGCTGAGGGATCGATCAACTGTTATCAGAGGTCAGCCTGGGCACACAGTGAATTCCAGACCAACCTGGACAAAATGAAACTACAAACCAATCAAAAAACCCAACACACACACACACAGACAAAAGCAATTCAGGCTGGCTAGCTTTTAAAATAATGTCAAGACTCCATTACATTGGAAAGGGTCACCAACACGAGGCGGATGCCATCCCATTATACAGAGGAGGAACGTGGGGAAGTAAGCGACTTGGAAAATTCTTATTAAAATAGTTCATCATCCACTAGAGTAGATTATTTCTCCATTGGGTAGATGCTGAGTCGGAAGCTTAGAAAGGTTTGAGTCAACGTTGTCTTGTTGGGACAGCTAGAATGAATGTTTGTCACACTGTGAAGGAGTCGGGACCACTGGTTGTGGACCCATCCTGTTACACCTGCAGGCTTTGAATTTTTTCAGGGGAGTGACCTGCCGTTGGTAGGTGTCAGTGGAAAGGCAGAGAGAGCTATTTTTCAAAGGGGTGCGTCCCTTTGTTGTGAGTGACGGCACCAAGGGCTGCGGGGTTACACTTGGATTGGTCGTCACAAGGTGATGGTGCGACATAGTTGATGGGAGGAGGCGGCTCATGTAATTTATTCATTTTCTTCCTGCAGCGGACATCGGACTGGCTGCCTGGGGACGAAAGGCCCTGGACATAGCCGAGAATGAGATGCCAGGTTTGATGCGCATGCGTGAGTTGTACTCGGCCTCCAAGCCGCTGAAGGGTGCTCGCATTGCTGGCTGCCTGCATATGACTGTGGAGACTGCCGTCCTCATCGAGACGCTCGTGGCCCTGGGCGCTGAGGTGAGGTCCCAGAGTCACTTGCCCTCTGTGGTGGGTTCAGCCATGGGGGGAGACTGACTGACTGTACCTGTGGGAGACCAAGCTGCAGAGCCTTCTGGTCACCTCGGTTTTCTCTCCATTTCCCACTGCTGCCACCCATTGGGGCCAACAGTCTTTTCTATCTTTTCTCCAGCTGGGAAGATAGTTACTTTCTGACTAGTCAATACATTTAGCCATCCAGAAACCCTCGCATTGGCCGTCCCTAGGGAAAGGGTGCCTTCTGGGCAGACATGATACTAAAAAGGTAGAGTGCGTGGATTTGTTGAGCCTGGGTCATGTGTAGTGAGCTCTCAAGGTCTGCTACAGTAGGACAACCAAAAATAAGTACCTGGGGGTTTGTTTTTTGAGACAGCCTAGGCTATCCCATAATTTACTGTATAGTTCAGGTTCTACCTCAACCTCCCAAGTACGGGGATTCCATGGCTCACACAAACCTCCACTGCCCTTTTTTAGATTTGCTTTTATTTTATGTGTTTGATGTTTTGCCTGCATGTGCACCTCTGCACACTTGCATGTAGTATCTGAGCAGGCCACAAGAGGGTGCCAGATTCCCTGCAACTGGAACTGCTGGTGGTTGTGAGCCACCATGTGGGTGCTGGGAATTGAACCTGGGTCCTGGAAGAGCAGCTAGTGCTCTTCAGCAATGAGTCTTTAGCTCCTTTTGCCTTGTTTTTAATTTTCAACATCCAGCTTGCTGGTGATCTGATCTCATGGCTTTAGATACCGCCTGTGTGGTAATGACGCCACTACATGTGCAAGCCTGGCCTGCACTCCCAGTATTGTATGTCTGCATGTTGATATACGCCACTTGGAGATGAAGGACACACTGAGGCTCAGCAAGTCCAGATACACGGTGTTCTGCCCTCCTTGTCCTGAAGTCTTTGCTGCATCAAAAAATGGCAACTCCAGGGCCGGGCGTGGTGGCACACACCTTTAATCCCAGCACTTGGGAGGCAGAGGCAGGCAGATCACTGTGAGTTCAAGGCCAGCCTGGTCTACAAAGTGAGTCTACACAGAGAGACCCTGTCTCAAAAAAAAAAAAAAAAAAAAAAAAAGGCAACTCTAGGCTTGAGCCTTTTTCTACATGAGGACCCTGGAGTATTTGTCAGCCAAATGTCACCTCCACTGTTGCTGCTGTATTTCTTCTCTGCTTTAGCAGTTCTTTTCCTGTCTCCTTGTTCACATCACACCAGAGTAATAGCTTATTTATTTTATGTGTATATGGACTTTGCCTGCACCTTCATGTTTGTATATGGCCACACAGATCCCTGGTTCCCACAGAGGCCAGAGAGGAATTGGAGATAGTAGGTGGTTGTAAGCTTCAACATTGGTGCTAAGCACTAAATTGGAGTCCTTGGGAAGAGCAGCAGGTGCTCTTAGTTGCTGAGTTATCTTTCCAGTCACTGATGTGTGTGTGTGTGTCAGTGCCAGTGTCAGAATCTCGCTGTATAACTCAGGCTGGCCAGGAATTCCTTATATAGTTCAAGCTGGCCTTGCACTCTGCTCTTCCTCCTAGGATGCTAGGTACGCCACCATGCCTGGTTCAGTGATTCGTTCCTTTCTTTTTTTTTTTTCTTTTTCTTTTAAGCTCTGGTGGTGTCTTCTAGCCACTAGCTTGCCTTTCCCTCTTGCCTCAGGGCTTTCCTCTCCTGTTCCTAACGTGGGTGACCGACGGTCTTGTTGTCCTGGATCTTCTAGGTGCGGTGGTCTAGCTGCAACATCTTCTCCACTCAGGACCATGCCGCAGCCGCTGTGGCCAAGGCCGGCGTTCCAGGTGAGGCGCTTACCGGGGTACGTGGGTGGCTACGGCTCTCCTGTAGTCATGGGCTTCCATATGACAGCGAGAGGGTCTTAGCCTTGTGATTCAGCAGAGAGCGGCTTTTGCCCTCCTGCCTCATCTCGGATCTCATGGAAGATCCACTGAGCTTATGATGGGGGCCACATAGTGTAGAGGACTGGGGCGTTCCTTAGAGGAGCTCTGTGGGTCATTTTCTTTCTTTCTCTTTCTTCTTTTTTGTTTTTTTTTTTTTTTTTTTTTTTAAGACAGGGTTTCTCTGTGTAGCCCTGGCTGTCCTGGACTCACTTTGTAGACCAGGCTGGCCTCCAAACTCACAGGGATCCGCCTGCCTCTGCCTCCAGAGTGCTGGGATTAAAGACGTAACCACCACGCCCGGCCTCTGTGGGTCATTTTCTAAAGAGCTGGTGAGGTGTAAGGCAGAGCGAGACCTCAGAGGTGCACTGGCTGAGGTCTGCTAGTCTAGGAGCACGAGAAAGGATCAGCGCTAAAGAGCAAAGACTGTCTCAACTGCTGCAGAATGGTGCTGCGTGTCTGTCTGGACTGCAAGGGAGGGACCTGTTAGAGTCGGTGGTAATTAAATAAAATATATACGAATCTTTATCAGGGGGCTGGAGAGATGGCTCAGCTGTTAAGAGCACTGGCTGCTCTTCCAGAGGACCCAGGTTTGATCCCTAGTGCCCACATGGCAGCTCACAATGATCTGTAACTGCAGACCAGGAGACCTAATATCCTCTTCTGTCCTCTTGAGGCTTCCAGGCAGGCACATGGTACACGGACATACCTGCAGACAAAACACTTAGACATTGGGGGGTGGGGGAAGACTCTTCATCAGCCATAGGTAGAGTAGGCAGAAGGAGGGGTCCCTCTATAACCCCTCAGGGCTGAATGGCCCAGTCAGCAGCTCCTGCCTTGGCTAGGCTTGGTGGCCCTCTTTCAGAAGAAGCTTTTTTGTTTCTATAGCATTATCTTCTACAGTTGTGGGGAGGGAGGCAGCTGACTGATTGGCCGGTGTCCTTTGCAAACAGAAGACGCTTGTGAGCCTCACACCTGTGTAGTTCCACACAGTAGGAGTAGCACCCATCAGCCAGCAGCCAGCACCCTTGGCTCAGGTGCCACTCTAGAGTGCTGGGCTGAGCGGTGCACATCCCAGGCCCTCTAGGGGGTTTTGTGAGTGGTGACGGCAGTGCCCCCTCATGGCTTGCATGAGGGAACATGAGAATGGGGCAGGAGGCAGTTACAGTACCTGGCACAGAGATCAGTCCGTCTGTGGTAGCTTCTACTGGGGTACACTGGCCAGACATCACCTCAAACTACCCACCACAAAGACTGCCAGGCCCCTAAGACCTTTCAGTGAAGAAGAAACCGAGGATCCTATCTGATGGTCCCTCTGGGTGGGAGTCGTCCGCACCCTCCTCCATGGGTCCCTGGCAGAAGGAGGTACAAAGGGACAGGTACCCTAGAGCTGAATGTGGCCCCTGTCTCACTTGACTTATGCTACTGCAAGCTCTCTGAAGCCTCCCTGCCAGCTTCTCACGTCCCACCTGCCCTACAGTGTTTGCCTGGAAGGGCGAGACAGATGAAGAGTACCTGTGGTGCATTGAGCAGACGTTGCACTTCAAGGATGGACCCCTCAACATGATTCTGGACGATGGTGGTGACCTTACTAACCTCATCCACACCAAATACCCACAGCTTCTGTCAGGTAAGCAGGTAGGATGGATACTAGTGGCCTGAAGGGATCCTGCTCCTTCATAGACGTGAGCCAGTCGGCCTGGCAGAACTCCCAGATTCTCCGGAGGACTGGAGGACAGGAGGTTCCTGCAGGTACACTGGAGTCTGGCCTTCTTGTGCTGTGAAGCCAGGGTAACCGGGTGGGGCAGGGCTGGCTGAGCTCATAAGCCAAGGCCAACGTAGGGCAGTGCTGGGAATGGTTGCAGAGAAGCAGCGTTGCTGACTGTGACAGGGAGGAGGAGGGAGACGGAGAAGACAAAGGCCCCGAGCTAGGAAAAGATTGTACAAAAGCCAGCATGACTAACAAATGGAGGACGACGCCTTCTCTTGAGAATAGTGTAGGGTACAATAGGACGATTTGGTGAAAATGATGTCAGGCACTGGGACAGTGGTGGACGGGAGATGTTCGGAGGTTGAGTCGTTGGGCCTGGTGGGCCTGTGTATGGAGGACAGCAGAGGAAAGCTCCCTGGGTGACTGGGTAGCCCTTTCAGTCAGGTACAGTGAGGGGAACAGGGAGAAGGGGACACTGGGGAGTGAGAAGGGTTGGGTAGCGATGTGCTCTCTGCTCTTCCTCTTGTTCAGGTATCCGAGGTATCTCTGAGGAGACCACGACTGGGGTCCATAACCTCTACAAGATGATGGCCAAGGGAATACTGAAGGTGCCTGCTATCAATGTCAACGACTCTGTCACCAAGGTGAGCCCTGGGGGTTGTGTCAGCTCCATCTGCTGGTGCCCAGCGAGCTTAGGGGTGGATCTCTGAAGAAAGGTGTCCAGGAAGGGTGTGGCCTGAGATGTGAAGCCCTCATGTGAGAGAGGCAGGGCTGCAGTCTGAGGGTGGTGGGTGCGCTGACAGGAGAATTGCACAGTAGGTCACAGCTGCTTCAGCAGCACCGTGGCTTTGATTAGCAAGAGCTGAAAACTTAAGCAAAATCTTGGACCCAGCAACCTGTCGTAGGCATCGGTTCCCTAGAAAGGCTTCTAGAGTAGCAGAGAACAGCTAGGGAGATATAGCCTTGGAGCTGATGAGGACGAGGGACATGTTGTTTGGGTATTGTCTAGTGGAAAAGGTTCTTAGGGGGTCAGCCTAGGCTGGCAGCTGAGTGGGCTCAAGTCTCAGCCCTGCCTGTGGGATGCTTGAGGCCTGGTCTCAGGGCCTTGCCTGCCCCCATCGTCTCCTTGCCCCGTCTACTTTCAGAGCAAGTTCGACAACCTCTATGGCTGCCGGGAGTCCCTCATAGATGGCATCAAACGGGCCACAGATGTGATGATTGCGGGCAAGGTGGCCGTGGTAGCAGGCTATGGTGATGTGGGCAAGGGGTGTGCCCAGGCCCTGAGGGGTTTTGGGGCTCGAGTCATCATCACTGAGATTGACCCCATCAATGCACTGCAAGCTGCCATGGAGGGTACGATAGGGTCAGGGTTGGCTGTTGGGGCTAGAGGAGGGAGAGACCACTGTTGATAATACATGCTCAATTTCCGCAGGCTATGAGGTGACCACCATGGATGAGGCTTGTAAGGAGGGCAACATCTTTGTCACCACCACAGGCTGTGTTGATATCATCCTTGGCCGGTAGGTACCAGGGTGGAGGCGTAGGGAGCCGAGGGGGCATGGCTTGCCATTGTTCGCGCTCTCTCACGGGTTTGGGTTCCCTCATAGGCACTTTGAACAGATGAAGGATGATGCCATTGTGTGTAACATTGGCCACTTCGATGTGGAGATTGATGTGAAGTGGCTGAATGAGAACGCTGTGGAGAAGGTGAACATCAAGCCGCAGGTGAGGAGCCCCGGCCTCCCCGCAGGGCTGGCAGTGAGGGGCTGAGGAGGATGGCCTGGTAGGCTGCCCACCGCAGAAGCTGTTGCAACCTGGAAGGTGGTGCGTGTGTTGGAGAAGCCTGGCCAGACCTGGGCTTGAGGCATCATCAGAGCTGCGGCCACTGATGTCCCTGAAGGTCAGGAGGTATTTGCCACATGGTGACCTTGCTGTTTCAGAAAGCCCACATGTGCTCGTGAGGGAAGGCTGCAAAGAATGCAGCTGAGGAAGCCGGGCCCTGAGGGTGTGCTCTGCTAGCGGCCAGGCAGGCATCCTGGCAGCCCAAGGGTGTGGGCTCAACTGGCAGTGGGGTCAGGACGGGGGAGGATCTGAAAAGGACATCGCATTTCTGTCTAGAACGGCTCTGTGCAAAGTAGGCCACTACTGAGATGGGACAGCTTTGCTGCAGGGCACTGAGAGACATGTTCCTTTTAGCTGTGTGCAATAAGTTAAGCTCTTTCTTGCCTTGTAGAGCTGGAGGTTAAACCCAGTGCTTCATATAAGCTAGGCAAGCACTCTGTTATCAAGTGAGCCACAAACCCAGCCCTACATTTAACTTTGTGTGTGTGTGTGTGTGTGTGTGTGTGTGTGTGTGTGTGTACATACTGTATGTCTGTGCTTGTGTGTGTAAGCACATGCATACTTACATGTGGCGTTAAGAGGACAACCTGTCAGGTGATGATGTGTTTTTCGGGGTGAAGCAGCTTAACCCCTTGAGCCATCTCTCCCCATCCTGTGTTGAACTTTTCAATGGCGATTGAGAGCATGAGATCAGGCCCCTGGCCTCAAATTGCAGCCACTTCTTTTTTTTTGGTTTTTCGAGACAGGGTCTCTCTGTGTAGCCTTGGCTGTCCTGGACTCACTTTGTAGACCAAGCTGGCCTCGAACTCACAGCGATCCGCCTGCCTCTGCCTCCTGAGTGCTGGGGTTAAAGGCGTGCGCCACCATGCCCGGCGCTGCAGCCACTTCTTAATGTGTGGCTCTGAACAAATGACTCAACCTGGTAAACTTCAGCTTGTGAAAAGGGGAAGATGAGGCACTTAAATGATAGTCACGTATAAATGACTAAGTACAGAGCAGGTCGCGGTGAGAGCAGTAGTAGCTGCTACCTCCCGAGTACCTACAATGCCAAGTGCTTTATAGGGCCTAATTCATAAAGTTCTCACAACAGACTTGTCTGGTGTGCTAGCTCTGAAGGGTGGTGGTTAGGAGGGCATTCCAGGCCATCTTGTGTAGCATAGGAGGTGAGCAGAGACAGGGACAGTGCCCACCAGCCCTTACTGCTGCCCTGGGGCCTTGCAGGTGGACCGCTACTGGCTAAAGAACGGACGCCGCATCATCCTGCTGGCTGAAGGCCGGCTGGTCAACTTGGGTTGCGCCATGGGCCACCCCAGCTTCGTGATGAGCAACTCCTTCACGAACCAGGTGATGGCACAGATTGAGCTGTGGACCCACCCAGACAAATACCCCGTTGGGGTTCACTTCCTGCCTAAGAAGGTAAGCTCCTGACTTTACTGTAAGCAAGGCTTATGTGCTGGGTCCCAGGCTCCCTGTGTGGGCTTGCTAGAGTTTACAAAGTGCTCGTCTGTCTGCCCTCTTAGCTGGCATAGAGTCCTCAGTGTTTCTTGGAGCACACCCCCGTAATGGCATGGGCTGTGGAGTATGACTCACTAGGTTTGGAGCTTTGTCTTCAGTCCTCATCTGAAAAGTGAAGGCAAGAGTATCTTCCTTAATGACGACGAGGCTCTCCCACATGTCTGCGTGGATTGGGCAGGCAGGCGGTGCAGTAGGCTGGGTGGGAACTGAACTTGAATAATACACACTCCAGGTAAAGGGGTATCTGCCACTCAGCTGTCACTAGCCCAGAACACAGCTCCAGTGGACAAGGCTTCTGAGCCCCGAAGCCATATGCTAAGGTCTTGATGTGAAATAATTTTAAAATATAGGCAGAACATTGTGGTTCAAAAGAAAAAAATGGATAGGTCCCATTTGGTTTTTAGACAGGGTCTCATAGCCCCGACTAGCCTGGAGCTCAGTATGTAGACCAGATAGGATAGCTTTGATTCAGGCCTGTTTCTGCCTCCTGAGAACTGGGATTAAAGGCACAGGCCTCCATGTCAGTCTTGAGTTTGTTCATATTTGTGGTGTTGGACATGGAGCTACACGCATGCTACACAAATATCCCTAAACTGCTAGTACGTGGCTGGGTCAACTGGGCATGTCTGTAAGATGCATGCAGTCTGTAGGTTTATTATGTACTTTAGTTAGTGGTGACAGTAGCCACCATTTGCTAAATTACTCTTGAACCAACAATGTGAATGTCACTGCTCTTTGTGACAGCTTCAAAAGGTAGGTATTTATTATATATGTCCTACAAATGAGGAGACCAAGGTTTAGAGGCTGTTTGTGCTCTTAGGAGTTGTTGGGGACCCAACTAGAGCCCAGCTCTAACTTGCCAGGTGGTCCCTATTATGTGGCACACTGGTACAGGATGCTGTGAGGAAGAAGGAAGGCATACTAAGCTAGACCGGCCAGCCATAGGAGGCCTTCACCTCTGTTTCTAATATGGACTGCAGGTTAGGTTGAGCCCGTTACACTTTCTTTCGGCTCCTCGTCTGCTAATGTGGGCGTTATCCTTCCCTTCCTACTCCTGGGGATGTTTGTGAGACTCTAAGGAGCAGTGGTCATGGAACTGCTTGGGAATGTAAAAGCGGCTGTAGTCAATGTCGGACCATGGTGAGGTGTCAGGCCATGGCGAGGTGGGACTTGTGTAGGGTGCCCCTGTTGATGATAAAATACGTACTGGGCCATAGTTCATTTCAGGAAGCATTCTGGTGAGCTGCTGTAGTTAGAGGCAAGGAGCTGTAAGTGGTGGGGCCACCAGAACTATCTGATGCGTGTGCGTGGCTCTCTTGATGAGGACAGCCAGGACAGCACACCGAGGCTCGCCGTGGGGGGAGAGTGAGGTGTGATGAGGGTAGTGTACCTGCAGCACTGGTCAGAGCGGTTTCTGATTGGTGGCTAGATGCAGTTAAGGGCACTGGAGCCTGACGCTGACTCCAGGTTTTTCTGTTTCTCCCAGCTGGATGAGGCGGTGGCTGAAGCCCACCTGGGCAAGCTGAATGTGAAACTGACCAAGCTGACTGAGAAGCAGGCCCAGTACCTTGGCATGCCCGCTGACGGCCCCTTCAAGCCTGACCACTACCGCTACTGAGAGCCGGGACTGCCCTTCACCTTCCAGCGCCATCCTTGTTCCAGGCCCTACCTCTCTCCCAAGAGCAAATGTCACCACTGTTTTGCCAGTGTTTGTCCCCCGCTGGGGCTGGTCACCCTGTCTTTGGCCTCTCTTGTATCCCTCATACAGTTCCAGGTGTGGCAGGGGGGACTGTGAGTCCCCAGTCAAGATAGAGGTACCTTGGAGCCATCCACAGGGAACATGAGCTCAGAAGCCTTCAAGTCCTGAGGCTGGATGCTGCTGCGGTAGTCACAAGGCCACGCACCTTACCGTCCAGGCCTCCCTTGGTCTAGGTCTGCGTGCTTGCTTTACAGATCACTGGTTTCTCAGCCCAGGACCTGAGGAGCTCCAGCAAAGGGCAGGGGCCTCTGAGTTTGAAGGTTCCTGAGAGCTTGGCTTACTTACTATAGGGCCGTCTTCTAAGCCTCACAATACTGAGGCTGGTACTTTTGGTCCCTATCTCACAGGGTTAAAATAGATTAAAGAGACAACCACAAAAGGACAAGTGACAGCTAGAGACTGAAAGGGGCCTGGAAGAACAGACAGGCAAAGCTCTGTCACTGTTGGTCACTGATGGTTCCTATCACAAGCCTGGGTCACAAAGAGATTAATTTAGTTTGTAATGTTTATATATTATTCAGAATGTTAACAGAGGAAGGTGGATTAAATGCAATTTCTAGCACCTAAAGAATTCTGACCTTTATTATGTAAGCTCTTGCTCACCATGCATGACAGTTTTAAGTGTGTGTGGTGCATGTGCATTTGTGTGCAGAGGACGTTGGGTGTCCCATCACTCGTCTCTGTATTCCTAGGCTGTTTCTGCTCTCTCCCTTTCCCCTACCCAGTGCAGGGATGGGGTGGAGGGGAGTTACAGTTGAACATGGCCATGTGTTAGCTTTTTTACGAGTGCAAGTGGTCTTACCCACTGACCATCTCTTCAGAGAGTTGTGTAGAAGTGGCTTCTAAAAAAACAGAGCTCTCATAATATGACTTGCAGAAAAAGTATGGGAAATTGAGTTCCCTCTTATTTGCCCAAATGATCATTCACTGAACCCATTTGGCCTTGAAATCAAATTAAAAACAAGCCAAGTACAGGATGACTCGAGGCTGTTCTAAGTGTGCTCCGCTGACTGGTGCTAGGAATGTGAGCTAACTGCCGATGGCTGGGATGCCAGGTAAAGACAGGTCCTTACAGGAGCGGCTCTGCCAAAACCCACAGGCCCAGGGCGAGGAGGAAGGGAGCCAGGTTTCAGACTTTCAACATTGAGACAAGGAACTGGAACTCAGGTCTCTAAAAGCAAGGCTCCAGCCGAGGGCTGCTGCTCTGTGCCAGAGAGGTTCTGGTGACAGCGGCTAGGCTGATCCCTCCAAGGGCCCCGCTGTCGAGTGTGAGCAGTTCCCCTCAAATCAGTCTCCCTGTAGTTAGGGCAAGTACCTTCCCAGGTGTTGATCTGTGAGAGTCCTATGTGGATCCCCACCTCCTTTCTCCTTAGGGTTTGGGTTTCTGTTACCCTGGCTTTTCCTTTAGAGATCGCTTGTTCTCAGAACTTTGTCGTTAAGAACAGAACATTCACATCTGGTCTCGTGTGTTGATCTATCACAGCTGTGACACTGACCAGGTACCCACAGTGAAGGATGCTGTGTCGCCTGCCTTCTCCACCTCCGTGCCTGGTGTTCCCAATCCCTACTGGGGGGTTGGGGAGCAATGATCTGGGGGTTAAGGAGACAACCTGAGTCATGATGCTACTCAGGATACTGACAGAAATACCTCAGGTTGTTACCGTGAAGCCCAAGTTCTATGTCAAGTTTAAGGGCAGGGGTTGGGGGGGGTGGGTGTAGAGGGTTGATTAGAGGGCAAGGAATTTAGAACGCTGTGAGATAGACAATACCATATTTTATAAGAGCACCTTTGTACTCTGTTCTGTAGGAAGGAGTCTCCTGTCCACGTTGCTAATTATTCCTTCCACCTAAATGCCGTCCAAATGGTCTCTGAGGGAGGAATGCAAGCCTCACAGTGGCCTTGGTGTGTGCCAACCCTCCCAAGTACACAGACGATAAAGAGGGAAAGCCAATCCTCCTCTGCTACAAGAGAGGGAGCGATAAGGAGAGATGTGCCTACACCACACACCTCTGAGGAGAGTGCCCACTTGACTGACAACCTATGTAATGTGCTAGCCAATGATGAGGTGGAAGGCAGAGCTTTTGTTTGTTTGTTTCTGAGTCAGGGTTTCTCTGTGTAGCCTTGACTGTCTTGTACTCACTTTGTAGACCAGGCTGGCCTCGAACTCACAGAGATCCGCCTGCCTCTGCCTCCCGAGTGCTGGGATTAAAGGCATGCGCCACCACACCTGGCTGGAAGGCAGGTCTTAAGGATGGTAATAACAGCACACTGTCTTCTCAGATCGTCGCCTCTGAACAAAGCCAGGTGTACAGATTCAGTGCCTGGTGTCTGTCTTCGAGTCAGGAGGCAAAGGCCCAGTTATAAAACCATAGGCTGCTAGAACCTAAAGTGTGCCTTAGGGTTTGAGTGCTGCAAAAGTAGAAAGTTTAGATACGGAGAGATGGTACCCCAGGGCTTCGGCGACGTTGCAGGTCTGGGTACTGCCCGCCTCCAGGCGTCAGGCTGTTGGAGGAGGCTTATAACTCAACAATCCTCCTTTCAGTTCTTAGCTGGAACCCAAGTGATGCTTCCTCCAGCCCTCTAAGCGCATGAACTAAAACTTTGCAGGAAAGATCATGGGCCACTGATACCAGTGAGAACCCCAGGAGGCTTCAGGCAGTGGTCTGCTCTGCTTTGGAGGTCTGAGGTTTCAGGAAGCCAGTTTCTCACCCTTGAGACTCAGCACTCTCCCAGGAGGAAAAGCCAGGAAACCTGCTTGAGGCAACCAGGGGTGTTCATGCAGTTGAGGCCTAGCCAACTAACTACAACTGATTCATCCGTCAGCTCTGCAAATTGGCTTATGAGTAAGCGTGTGATTCACCTTGGTCCAGAATCAAACATAGGGCTTTAGGAATTTCGCTAGAAAGCTGGTATACGTGACCCAGAGCTTGCTCCGGGAGCTGAGGGTGGATCCCTGTAGCTGTAATCCTACTATTGCTTAAGTAGGCTAAGCCATTGGGCATAGGAATTCTAAAGTGTCTGGAAGGTATCTGCTGAGCCACCTCCCAGAGTGCCACTCTCAGATCCAGCCAGGAGAGCGGGCAAGTAGCTACTGCTTTCCTGCACGCTATCAAGAGAAAAGTCCTCTCTGAAATTAATATATAGCATTTTACCATTTTGCAATATTTTACTTGATAAAATGAACAAAACCCATTCCTTTTCAGCTGCTCTCTCTCCTAACACACACACCTACCTTTAGTCCATGGAAGAAGAAAGAGTAAAAAGTCTAGAGGAATCTGAAAGTTACACAGATGGCCTGGTTAATTCCCTTCAAATCACCTTCCTTTCTTCACTTATCCTGCTCCTTCTGCTAATATGAATTGGCCCTGGAGCTAAGTTTCTTAATAAAGCTCCTATTGGAGAAGAGTAATTTCCTGTCAGTGGGTAAAGTTTCCACATCTGTGCTTGTTGAAACAGATGGAGGAATTTAGAATAAGGACCTTGTGATTGCCAGACTGAACTAACATCCACAGTCTGGGGCCCTGAGGCCTTCTGCCTCTGAGCCTACTTTTTTTTTTTTTTTTTTTTTTTTTTTTAAGTATATTGCTTCTGTGAAATAAGAAGCTTTAATTTCTTTTAAAAATATCAAGGTCTTTAAAAAGAAGTAATAAAAACATGCATGTGTCAATCTTCTATGTGTTAAAGTGTAACATGCTGAAAAACCACCTGGACCAGGGTCTGAAATAAACCTTGCTGTTTGTGTTTAGTAGACTGTGTGAGGCCATGGGTGACCTGCTGAAACCTTCTTATGTCTCCAGGTGATTTAAACTGTCTTCCAAAATCAAAAATCACACTGGTTGATGATGATGTGGGAGGTTTTTGGTGCGCATTCCTCTAACATGCTGACAGAAATGCCTTCATATGTGCTGTGAGATTCTCATTTAGGATTCAACTTGCTGGCTGAGGATAGGGGTAGCTTCGTGGAGAGTCTGCTTAGCAATCATCAAGCTGTGGGGTCGATCCCTAGCAGTGCATACACCACAAGCCACACATGGTCCCGTGCCTGTCACCTAGCACTCAAGGAGGTAGAGGCAGGAGGATTAGAAGTTAGAAGCCAGCCTGGATTGAGCCAGGCTGGGTTACGTGAGATCCCATGCCAAAAAAGAAAAAAAAGAAAAAGAAAAAGCAACTTGTTCAAGGTCACGTTATGAGAGCTACTTTGGGTGCCTGTGGGAAGACACAATGAACAGTGGAGCCAATCTTTCCAGGACTGAGCTCACCCAGTGTGTGAGGGAAGGAAATACAACTGTGCTAGAGATGGACTGAGGTACTCAGATCCTAATAACACACAACCATTACTTTCGGACACAAATGTGAACTTCAGTTCTGGTCAGCAAAGGAGAAAGAGTTTTGGCAGAGGCCTGGGGCCATGGTCTTAGGACACTAAAGCTCACAGAGGAATTCTGAATCTCAGCATCTCAAAGCTGAAGGAAAACTTGGGCAGGTTAAGTACCTGAGCAGGGGTCTGAGTCAATGGATGCCAGAACTAAGTGTGCGGGAAGAGATTCCCATAGACTAACAATTGTTCTTGCCTCTATTAGGACCAGTGGGCACGACCCACTGAACCGTTAAGCTCTCTGGGACAATATTCATATTGGAGTCTTTCATTAGTTACCAGACATACAGTAGGTGGTAATACACATTTGCTCAATGAGTGGATTAGTCCTTGTTTAAATCCAGTAACTCAATGGCTTTGTTACTAAGTGGGCTTGCAGGGGTGGTGACACTTGCCTCAGGTCCCAGCAGTGGGAGGCAGAGGCAGGCAGATGTCTATTTCCAGGCCTGCCTGGTCTACATAGGTAGTTCTAGGCCAGCCAGGGACACATACAGTAATACCTTATCTCAAGACAAAACCAAAATTAAAAACAAACCCTTACACAGTAATAATATAAACAAATGGGCTGACTGTTGAGCTTTGTATCCCAGCTTTACCGCTAGGAGCCAAATAGTACCTGGTTGATGAACAGTGTCAGGAAAACACAGGAGCAGTTGTTGGAACACGTCCCCAATATTCTCACTACTGATGACATTTATTCAGCAGCAGCTGTCAGACAGGGAACACAATGTGCCTGCCTTGTGGGCTTGCAGCCTAAGGGACAGGAAACAAAGCAAACGGCTGGCAGCGTCTCTGGGAACATGGATGTGGGTGTGCGGTGCTGCTGTGCTGTGCCTTAGAGAAATAACAAGTTCCTGGATTGTAGCAGAAACAGAAAGGAAATCATTTTAAAGATAAGTAAACGGCAGCCGGGGGAGACAGACAGAAGGGCAAGCCTAGTGTCAGCACTGTGTGGACAGCTTTGCCTGGAGCAGCTGCCCAGGTGGTGGCTGGGTAGAGGTGTTAGCCTCACTGTTTCCAAACTAGATAAGTTATGTCACCCAAGGCACAACCTGGGTCTCCTTTTGGGAAAAAGTTTGTGGTAAGAAGGGTGATTTGAGGCAGTAAAATTTGGATTTAGATTACTTCTCGTTGTGTGATGTGTGTTTGAGGGTGCGTGTGCTGTACTGTGGCAGTTAGAAAACTCTGCAGTCTGTTATCTCTTACTTTTACATGGGAATTAAACTCAGATTGCCACCATGGTGAGCCATCTTGCCAGCCCTTTGAAAGGCAAACAATTGGGCACAAGGGCCCGGAAAGCTGGTAACACCTGTATTCACCCACTGTGTTCACCCACACACCTCTCCCTCTCTTTCCTCCTCCCTCTCTCCAGAGCGACAAGGTGGTTATGAGGGTTAAATACCCTTTTGTCGTATAGGCCTCTACAGAATCTTTTGTGGCAAGGCCTTTTTGTTTTCCTCTGGTACTGGCACTGTAGTCATTTGCAGGGGGTAGGGGACGGGGGTGTGGGGAGAGGTGCAGCCCAAGCTAGGGGAGGCAGCTCTGTGAGTGCTACATTCTCAGCCTTTTCCTTCTAACACTACAGGCACAGTCGCCACAGCCAAGGACAAGTATTGATGACATTGTGTAGTGAGTGCCCTTCCTCTAGTCTCGCAGGGCGTCCATTTGCCCTACTGGGTCCTTCCTTACCGAACCTGCTCCCCAAACTCTGACTCCTTTCTCCAGGTGTGCTACCTCCCACGCTTCCTCCAGACTGAGAATCTGTGGGATTTCAGGGAACAGTCTGGAACATTTTTGGCAATCGGTCTTGATAATTTCAACCCCTGCTCCTCCCCTTCTGGTTTCTTACTGGCCAACGGCACCAGGGTGAAGATTGAGTAAGGTTCTCTAAAATTTTGCTTCGCCCAAACTCTAGGCTATTAGAATTACCAAAAAAAAAAAAAAAAAAAAAAAAAAAAAGCCTCTGAGTTTGGTGATGCCTTTGATTGAGAGCCTTTTAAAGTTTTGAGGTGCTCAACTCAGATCCTTCTGGCTTTAGAAACCCACAGCAAACGCACAACCCCGCCCCGATCCCCGACCCCCCGACCCGCTGCCCTACCCGGCTAAACTGCTTCTGGAGTTGCGGCTGCCTTGGATGTTTGTGTTCCTCCTTAGGAGGAGAATTCCTGAAAAGACTGGCCTGGAGGTTCCCTTCCCGTGCACTGGAGACAGCTTCGGTACTGGAAGGCAGAAAGGAGCCCAGCAGCAAGATACAGCGATACCAACCACACACGCAGCTGCAGGGTGTATACAATTGAGCTTCACTACGGTCTGCAGAGGCGCGGGCGCAGTCTGAGGGGGTTCTCCGCAAGGACCAGAAAACCGTAAAGGGCCGGAAGCTTTCGGCTCTTTTAAAGAAACAGCCATACTTCTCCAGCAGAGTGAAAATACTGTATTCTGATTTTAGCCTCCACTAGGTTTCCTTGAAAACCGTTCTTCTGAAAGCACCCCCAATCCACAACTACGGACCACGCCCACCCACAAGCCCCACCCTCAGAGACCCCGCCCCTCAGCCTTAGAAGCGCCCCTGACCCCCCCGAAGACCCGCCCAGTCACCCGTTCCGGAAGCTGCGCGCGCAGCGCAGAAGTGGGCTCAGCAGTTGGGGTTGAGGACGCGGCACATGCAGGCGCTACTGAAGAAGCGGCACTGGCAGAAGGCGCACGGGTCGCAGCAGGCGGGCGCAGGCGGCTTGCAGCTGTCACGGGTGGCCACGCAGGGCTTGGGTGGCGGGGGCCGTGCCACCTTCTTCATCGAAGCCTTTTTCTGTAGGAGAGACGTCAAGGGCTCTTGAGCGGGCCACGCGTCTCCATGTGCAGTGGAGGTGTGGGACCAGAGACCTCCGCCCGGCTGCCCACCTCTACTTAGGGACACAGGCAACCCGACACCCCAACCTGTACACCTTCATCCTCCAGCATACCTAGCTCGGACCTGGCCAGTTTCTTAAGAAACCCTACTCAGTCCCAGTTTTAAAATAATAATAATAATAATAATAATAATAATAATAATAAAATAATAATATTTATTGTTGTTGTTATTATTATTATTATTATTATTATTATTATTATTATTATTATTATTATTATTATTATTATTATATTTTTTGAGACAGGGTTTCTTTGTGTAACAGTCCTGGCTGTCCTGGACTCACTTTTGTAGACCAGGCTGGCCTCGAACTCACAGCGATCCGCCTGCCTCTGCCTCCCGAGTGCTGGGATTAAAGGCGTGCGCCACCATGCCCGGCCTCAGTCCCAGTTTTAAACAACCTTCCGGCTTCATGCCCCTCACCATCCCTGTCATCTGTTGTCACTGTTAGGCCACTCATTGTCTCCGTTCCCTCAGAAGAGTTACCCTCTTCCAGGGCACCAAAGAAAGCCCTTGCTATGACCACATCACCAGCTTAAGGGTCCTTAGTGATTTCTCTAGGGAGAAACAAACTTTTTGGCTCTGGAGGACCGCTTGTGTTTAGTCTCTGCTCACTTCTTTGGTCTGGCCACTCCATAGCTCAGAGACATTCTAATACTGGAAGTCAGTTCCTGTGTGCTGTTTAGTAAGAAGATGCATACAGTGCAACTGAGAGAGAACTGAGTTTTCTATTTTAGTGTAAAGCAAACGTGTATTTTCCTGTTAACCACAAATTTACCAGGACCACATTTAGAATTGGAAATGGAGTGTGCTGTGTCAAGCTATACACCAGATTAAGACAACTTAAAAGTAACTTCAAAAATTGTTCATATGTTGAAATATTAATACTTTAAATATACTGAGTTTTAAATATTGAGGTTTTTGTTGTTGTTTGGTTGGTTTTTAGAGGCAGAGTTTCTCTTTGTAGCCTTGGCTATCCTGGACTTTTGTAGACCAGGCTGGCCTCGAACTCATAGTGATTCCGTGTCTCTGCCTCCCGAGTGCTGGGATTAAAGGCATGCGCCACCAGGCCCGATGATTATGTAAGGATTTTAATGTATTTATTTACTTGTGACCTAGTTTCCCCACACAGATGTCAGCTCCACACAGCAGAAAGCCCTGTTTACTGCTGTAGGCCCACCTCCTAGCACGGAGATATGTTTTGTTCAGTGCTTCCTGCTCTGGTTACAATTGGTCCAGTTAGCTGAGGCACACTAACTAACTAAAACAGGGATAGTATGTGCATTTCAACAATTCCTCACTCCGGTATTTATCAACGTGTAGGACCTGTATTGTGGCAGTATAGTTTTAGGTGATATGGATAAAAGCATGAAATGGTCCTTAGTCACTTAGTGAGAAAGCATTCTTTTTTCTGTCAATTTCAGCTTGAAAGGTTCTGTTTGGTCCTAACTTGCCCTCAATTGCTTTTCCAATGCGCTCTAACCGCCTTTTAACAAAGCAGGCTTTAGCCGTGGTTCTCACTCTGTGAGTCACTATCCCTTGGGGGTTGAAAAACCCTGTCAAAGGGGTTCCCTAAGACGATTGGAAAACAGATATTTATATTACAGTTCATAACAGTAACAAATTACAGGTATGAAGTAGCAATGACAATAATAATTTTATGGTTGCGGGTCACCACAACATGAGGAACTGTATTAAAGGGCTGGGGACCACTGACTTACAGACGTTAGCAGGCGATAACATTCAGCTGACTTAACGTTAACAGTAGCCCCCCCCCCACAGCCCCCCCACACCCCCCATAGCGCCCCCCCCAAGCTTTGCATGTTATAGGCGAGCTTTACTACTCCACTGTATCTCTACCCTTTTACATTTTTTATTTTGTGACAAGGTCTCAATTTGCTCAGGTGGCCCCTGAATTTGTTGCATAGTTCCAGCAGCCTTTGAGCTGGGGATCCCCCACTGCCTTAGACTCTTAAACAGCTGGGATCGCAAGTCTATGCTGCCAGGCTCAGCTAACACTGTTTTATTTTAGTTGAGTCTTTTAATCTAGATACAGCAAGTTAGTTGTTTTTTTTTTTTTTTGTTTTTTTTTTTTTTTTTTTTTTGTCACACTTCTATTTTTCAGTGGTTGTGTAATCCAGGCTCATGCAGAACTTGGTATATTGTTTGGGATTGTCATGAACTTCCAATCTGTCTGCTTTCTCCTAAACACCAGGAAATACAGCTGTGTGCCGCCATACCCAATTTCTGTTTTCCTTTTTTTTAAATTTTTTTTTAATTTTTATTTTTTGAGACTGAGTTTCCCTTTATAGCCTCAGCTGCCCTGGAATTTGCTCTCTAAACCAGGCTGGCCTCAAACTCAGAGATCTGTCTGCCTCTGCCTCCTGAGTTGTGGGACTCAAGGAGCACGCCACCACACCTGACACAACTTCTATTTAAACAAGTGAAACAGCTGGGCACAGTGCCATGGACCATCATCTCAGCACTCTGAGAGCTCTGGACAAGGAGGATGGAGAATTTGCTGCATAGCAAGGGCTTGCTGCAAATGATCTCGGGCTGAGAGTCTGGCTTAGCAGTGGAACACTTGTCCAGCTTGTACCAGGCCCAGGAACTTGGTCCCCAGAACTGTAAAGAAGGGGGCGGGGGAAGAAACTCATATATAGCAAAAGTGATTCTGCAATGGCTGGGGTTTAGGTAAACATCCGGAAGACGCGAAGGGATGGGGGTGCTTAACTGGCTTTGGAAACCTTTTTTAGCAGGCAGCTGTTTTGCTCAGTGAACTTGGGCTGACTGGCTTCGTGGAAGTCTGCCTTAGCAGCTCTAGGTCAGGAAATCTTTAATTTCCAGTTCTTTTGTTTCCTGTAGGCCTGGCGATATCTTTTACCTAGTCCTCAGCTACGGCTTGCAGGTCTCCCACCCCCACTTAAGAAGGCCCGGGCCTACCTTGGAAGATCTCTTCTGCTTCTCAGCTTCCTTTCTGCTGATCTTCTTGGATTTCTTGTTCAGTGCTTCAGAGAAAGACAGAAAGAGCAAAGCCAGATGTTTCTGGGGGGCCCAAGCTGCAGTGGAGTGGGAGGAGCGGAGGGGGCTCTGGGAAGTCTGGGTGGCGGGGAGGGAAAGAGGGACTTCTGGCTGAACCACAGTATGGGCAAAGCCAGCAGGTTCTTATTAGCCTGCCTTCAGACCTAACGCGCAGTATGCTCTGAGCGGAGGCAAAGAGTAAATCCACCAGGGACCCAGGATCTGTCAGTGGCATCTATTAGAGACCTGGTCTTCTGACCTTGCTAGCCCTCCATCGCTGTTTGATCACTCCAGG
This sequence comes from Acomys russatus, assembly GCF_903995435.1. Taxonomy (NCBI): domain Eukaryota; kingdom Metazoa; phylum Chordata; class Mammalia; order Rodentia; family Muridae; genus Acomys; species Acomys russatus. The sequence goes on along the minus strand of NC_067140.1, from coordinate 4,404,339 downwards.
TGCCTCCCGTTTTAGTCTTATCCTTGCAGGTGCAAGAACATTGTAAACCTTTGAAAATAGACTGAGCCTTTGTTCCTGGACACATCTGTGTTACCCGTTTCTTTTATTTATTTATTTATTTTATTATCAAAGCTCAGAGCCAGGTATGCCTGACTTGACTCCATAGAACAGTTGTGTGATCTTCTTGATAATCAGCTTTCTCATCTACAAAAGAGAGCTCTATCATAAGCAAAGAAGGTTAGGAGTATTTGGTGTCTGTTTCTGGGTTTGTCCTCAGCATCTAGTCCCAGTTTCAGAGGGTGCCAACATCCTCTTCTGGCCTCTAGGGTACCAGGCCTACACACAGTGCATAGGCATACACGAAGGCAAAATACTCATTCACGTAAAGATAAAATCTTTTTAGAAGTCCCAGCACTCGGGAAGCAGAGGCAGATGTATCTCTGAGTTCAAGGCCAGCCTGATCTACAGAGCAAGTTCCAGGGCAGCCAGAGCTACACAGAGAAACTCTGTCTAGGAAAAACAAAACAAAACAAAACCAAAATAGTAATTAAGGAATATTGATGTTTCCTCTTTCCCCTCCTTTGATTTCTCTGATATATCCAGACTAGATCGTCTTTCTGAGCCCAGTGAAATGCAAGTCAACAGATGGCTACTAGTTGTGACCATACACAGAGAATCCGCCTCTGTTTGAACCATCTGGCTCTGCCCATTAAGAACTAATGTCTGGAATGTCCAGTTTCATTGGCTGTAAAATATAATAAAAACAGGAGCCACTTCACAGAATCCAGCACACCATGTGTGTTGTTACTATTTGGTGGTAGGAACTGAATCAGGCCTTGTACGTGCTAAGTATGCACTCTGCCACTGAGCTTTATCCTCAGCCCATGCCCTTTATGAGTCTGCGAGATCAAACCACAAGGACTCCAATGCCAGCCTTTGACGCTGCTTGTAACGTCTCATCCCATGCAAGTCTGGTTTGCTGCAGACTTACTCCTGGTCCGTGGTTTACCTAAAGTTTATTTTGTTGAAGAGTTTCTGTGGTTCATTAAGTCTCACAAATGCTAAGCTAAACCAGCTCCCCCAAGCATCTTGACTTGAGGCGTACCCTGATCTCTGACACACTAAACTTGGTATAAGAGTGATGGCACACAGTACGTTCCCAAAACCCAAGCACCCAAGCACTCAGGGATAGTCTGTTTCCCTAGGAACGAGCAAGAAGGATTCATAGCTATGCCGGTAGCAGCCTGGGCAACAGGCTTGACATACTGTAACCCCTGTCATGGCTCAGAGCCTAGAGTTGGGGGTGGGACCCCAATCCCACTTACCCACAATGGAAACAGAGGAGAAATCCAGGGAGTTCATGGAGGAGTTGCTCTTTAGACTCCTGTCATCCCCACGCGGCTCCTCGTGTACCAAGTGACTGTAGACAGTGAAGAAGCCCAGGAAGACCACTAGGGTGGCCAGGAGGAGGCGGGTGACATCCATCCTGAGAAGCCTAAGTTGGACAGATGAGGTGGTCAGTGGTGGGTGGGTAAGGGGTGTGCCTTCCTGCTTTCTGTATGTGCCTTCGAGCTGGTGGGCGGACTCCGCAAGTCGCTCAGAGGGGCTGAGGGCAGGAAAGGGATGTTGATGTAGGGCGATGACAGAAAAGGAGAGATGGGGAAAATTAAGACGAGGAAGGGAGAGAGATTGAAGCAAAGAGGACAAGAATGCATTGTGTTGGTCTGTGCTGTCCAGAGGGCGGAGTACTGACTGTTTCTTTTCTTTCTTTTTTTTTTTTTTCTTCTTTTTTTTCCCCCTGCACAAGCAGCAGTCCCAGGAGACCTTAGGCCTAGGAAGAGCTGTTGAAAGCACCCCCTAACCCCCCAGGAATGCCTCCCAGTGGCAGAGGTCTTACTAAAGTGAAGATACTACAGTTAACAAGCTAGAGCTCAGTGAGAGGGATGAGGGATAGGGACCCTAGTGACAAGTGTCATCGCATATGCCAGCTTCCCTGCTGACCCACAGGGAACAAATGCAGGTAGGAATGTGTCAGGACATGTTAACACAAGCTAAATAGATGACTTTACTTGCTAGCTGGAGTTAGAAGAGGCCAGTGGATTTTTAGCAGATTTCTTCCACCAAACGCCTTCTGTCACTGTCGGGTCCCCAGCCCTTCCCGCCCTACTGCTCCCTTTCCCTCTCTGGGTCTCCATTCCCAAGGTTCCCTCCACCTGAGACACAAGTCCTGTGGAGAGAAGAGAGTAGCATAGTTTGCTCAAACTGATCCTACCTACTCCTGGGCTCCCTGCGCAGCTGCCTGGCTACTGCTAGCCTCGTCCTCTCCACTGCTGGCTGATTTTATGTCAACGTGACACAAGTCAGAGTCAATGTGGGAAGAGGGAACACCAGTTGAGAAATTGTCCCCACCAGACTGGCCTGTGTGCGTTTTCTTAATCGACGACTGATATGGGAGGGCCCAGCTCACTGTGAGCAGTGCCACCCCTGGGTTGGTGGTCCCTGGGCGCTATCAGAAAGCATGCCGAGAAAGCCACGAAGAGGAAGCCAGCAAGCAGCGCTCCTCCATGGCTTCTCTCCATCAGCTCTTGCCTCCAGGCTCCTCCAATGATGGATTGTGACCTGAGATTTGTAACCTGGAATAACTTTAAATAAACCCTTCCTTCTCCACATTGCTCGTGGGGTCATGGTGTTCTATTGAAGCGAGAGAAACACTAAGGCAAGTTGGCATCAGGTTTTCTTTTCTGCGTGTCTGTTATACTCTACAGCAAGTGGCCCCCACTCCTTCCCATCTTCTGGAAATTGTAGGGGACTGTCCTGACCTTTCGAAGTCTACCCACCCACATTGCCCTAATGATCACCTCGGATCTTTTTCCTAAACTCACCACCCAATTGCTTTCACAAAGCCTCGTTAGCTGAGAGTGGGCACTGGCCTGACCACTGTGTTTTTCATCTTGGCTCAGCATTAATGAAGATGTACAGCTCTGGGCAAAAACTGCTCCTTTTGTCAGGCTCCAAGTTCTTTCCTGGTAACGTGAGAGGAGTGGACTACATCTGTGGCTAAACTCTTCAAAACATTAGTGATAGGTAGGAAGTGTAAAATGAGGCTAGCTAGCTCACTTGGCAGAGCAAAGAGCCCTGCGTTCAATTCCCAGCACTACATAAGCTGGGGGTGACAGGAGTATGAGAGGTTCAAGGTCATCCGTGGCTACACAGTGAGTTCAAGGTCAGTCTGGGCTGTTACATAAGACCCCGTTCCCTGGCCAAAAATATGTATTTGGTAACACAGAAGTCATTAGATCAGGTCTCTCCTGAAGACCATCCATTTTTTTCTCTTTCCTACAAGACAGGGTTTCTTTGTGTAGCTTTGGCTGTCCTGGACTCATTTTGTAGAACAGGCTGGCCTTGAACTCACAGTGATCTGCCTGCCTCCACCTCCCTGAGTGCTAGGATTACAGGTGTGCGCCACAGCGCCAAGCTGCCTGAAGACTATCTTACCTGGACTTTCACACAAACCAAGGTTTCCCTTATTGTTGTTTTAAAAAATTTTTACCCATGTATTTTATGAATATGACAGCTCTATCTGCATATAGAGTGCATCAGATCCCATTAAGGATGGTTGTGAGCCACCACGTGCTTGCTTGGAATTGAACTCAGGACCTTTGGAAGAGCAGCCAGTGCTCTTAGCCACAGAACCATCTCTCCAAGCCTCTCTTGCTGTTTTAAGCTAGTCTCAGTTGAGTTTTCCTCTTAACCCAAGGCTTTTGGGAGTGTGTGGATTTGTTTTGGCTTTGGCTTTTGTGTTTTGTTTTGTTTTTTTTCCAAACATGCTCTCACTGTGTTTCCCAGGCTGACCTGGAGCGCTCTGTGCTGGCATTGCAGGTGTGAGTCACCATACCCAGCTTTTAACCCAAGGCATCCTACAGGGTGCTTTCCTGTCCTCTGCAGTAGGGCTGCGTCTTACAAGTGGTTTAGATCTAAAGCCAGACACGAAGCAGAAACAAAACAAAAGCCAGAGACCGTGTTTTCTCCATTATGGGAAATAATGGCTGACATTTTTCTTCGCCCATCTCTTCCTCTTTTGCCTCTGATGGCCCATTTCAACCTGCCGCAGAATTAACTAGTGTATTAGGCCGCCTTCAGGGCTCACAGTCAGGCCGAGCCGAGTCGTACGCTCTCCCTTTTTGAACCCTTCTTTACTCCTAAATGCAATAGCATGGACACTGTTCAGTGCCTCATCGCTCTTTCATTGCCCACCGGGGCTATTCTCATCAGTTAGACACAGTCCTTTGTATAAAGTAGGCAGGACAGTGAAGCTGAAAGAACGTCGAATCTGCGGTTAGATGTACGTGACTCTGTCACTCACCAGTTTATGCGAGTGAGGAGGGAAAGAGGCCTTCTTGACCCCCTCGGAGTCCTTACGTGGCCTGTCTGGCTGGATCTAGGAACCCAGTTAATTGTATAAGAACTGATTAACAAGAGAAAAAGCATAAAATTTTATTAAATTTACGTGTATATGGGGGATCTTCACAAGAGAATGAAGTCTACAGAAATGCCTAAAGCACGATGCTTTTATATTCTCTAGACAAAGAGTAATAAATTTGTAAAGGACTGACAAGACAGCTGGCTATCTGAATGAGAAGAGTAATATGACGGGACCGTCGCTAAGAGATATATGGGGTGAGGGACCCCTAAGGCAGAGGGGGTGCTGTATCTGTGTCTGAAAATCTACAAAAGGTTTGCTGAGCTGGCGGGTGGAACAAGGGGATGAGACGCGTACGTGATGGTAGGCAGCTCGGGCAACCGAAGCTTGTGGGCGAGAAAAAGAGTTAAGGAGATCTGCACCATAGAAAAGTCCCTCTGGGGGGGGGGCCTGGAGAGATGGCTCAGCGGTTAAGAGCACTGGCTGCTCTTCCAGAGGTCCTGAGTTCAATTCCCAGCAACCACATGGTGGCTCACAGCCATCTGTAATGTGATCTGATGCATACTGTATACATAATAAATAAATCTTTAAAAAAAAAAAGAAAAGAAAAAGTCCCTCTGGCGGCTGCATGGGAATGGAAGGACTGGCCAGGAAGGAGGTTGCTGCTGCACTCCGGGCTAGCTACAGCCTTCTTTTTCTTGGGTTCATGTTTTACATGCACCATTCACTCCCTGGAACTGAGTGATGGAGAGCAGAGAGGGACAAATTCCAGCCAAGCTCAGCTGCTCCCTGGCCCCTGTGGGAAGCCCACCCTCCCCACTTTTTTCTTTTAAACTTTTTCCCCATCCCCCCTCCCACACTCCTCTTTTGAGATAGGGTCTCATACTTAGTCAAGACTGGCCTTGACCTCAGGTTGGTCAAGCTGGCCTTGAATTTGCAGCCATCTTCCTGCCTTTACCTCCTAGATGCTGGAAGTGCCGGCGTGTGCCACCATGCTTGTTTTTCTTACCCATCGCTTATGCCTGACCACAGCGTTTAGCTTGCTTTGTTAAAATGTATTTATTTATCATTTGTTAATGTTTGTTAACCCTGAATCCTCAGTGTCTGTATTCTCCATGTTTCAGATACCTTTCATATATTCTGTGAGTGAACGACTTTTACTGTCTTGTTCTGTGTTTTTGGCAGTGCTGGTGAGTTAGCTGGGGGCCTGGCACAGCACTCTACCACTGAACTGTATCCCACACTCATTTTCTGTATTTTAAGTCAGAGTTCACATTCCTGTAATCCCAGCACAAGGGAGAGCGAGGGAAGAAGATTCCAAATTCAAGGTCATGCCTGCTTAGAACAATGACAACACACACACACACACACACACACACACACACACACACACACCTGACAGTCTGACACTAAAAGGCAGGTGTGGGGCTGGGAGTGTAACTTAGTTAGGAAAGCGTTTATCTAATAAATGGTTTGCATATTCTCAACCTCCCACTCCATAAAGATGCATACCTGTAATGTCAGCATTCAGGATGTGGAGGCAGGAGGATTAGAAGTTCTAGACCTTTCTCTAATACATACTGAGTGCAAAGCCAGCCTAGGATACATGAGACCCTGTCTCGAAAAGTAAATAAAGGGAACCTGGCTCAGTCAATGGATAAAGGCATAGGCCTGGAGACCAGAATTTATCCCCAGAATTTACATAAAGGTGGGAGGAGAGAACTGACTCCAAAGAGAACTTGTGCTCTAACTGCCACACATATGCTGTGCACATCTGGTGCAATAATAATAATAATAATAATAATAATAATAATAATAATAATAATAACAACAACAACAACAACAACAATAACAACAACAACAACAACAACAGTAGTAGTAATAGTAGTAGTAGTAATAATAATAATAGTAATAATGATAAAATGAAATCTAAACATCAATGAGTAAGGAGTTAAGGAGATGGCTTAGTGAGTAAAGAACCTGCTGTGCAAATCTGAGGACATGAGACTGGGAACTTTAAGAGCTGGGGGAGCCTACCTGCAACCCCAGTGCTGAGGTGACGTATTGGAGCCAGGGAGGTTCCGCAGGTTTGCTGACCAGTCAAGTGAGAGGCTATGCCTCAAAACTAAGGTGGAATCTGCGTGTGAAGATGTGCATCTGTAGTTTCACCCCTTGGGAGGCAGAGGTAGGTAGGTTCTTGTGAGGCTGAGGTCAGCCTGGTCTACACAGTGAGCTCCAGGCCAGCCAGGGTTACCTATGAGACCCTGTCAATAACAAAATTACCAACAACAATAATGATAATGTGGAAAGCAGCAGAGAAAGGCAGCCAATGTCAACCTCTGACACCACACGCAACAAACAATAAGGCAGATGTGATCTCGGAAAGGAATTTGTGCTATTTATTATTAACTAATAATATTTCTCATTAACGTGTCAGACTTCAGACTGATGCAGGGTTTGTTTCTCCTAAGACAAGAGTCAGGATGATTGTCAGGAGAAGACAAAGTATGCGTCATGACTAGTTAGCGCAATAGTTTGAAGATTTCTGTTAGCCTGTGGTGCCTAGAATTGATAAAGATTTAGTCTAATAAAACTTAGACTACAAATAAAAGTCTGACTCTTGAAAAATGTTTTAATTAGTTGCATGAAGTTAAATGTATATTTAAATTTTTTATTCTGTAGTTCCAGTCTCTTCCAAAAGCAAGTTTATGTTTGCTTGTTTGTTTGAGACAGGGGTTCTCTGTTTTAGCCTTGGCTGTCCTGGAACTCACTCTGTAGATCAGGCTGGTCTCGAACTCACAAAGATCTACCTGCCTCTGCCTCCCAAGTGCTGGGATTAAAGGCGTGCGCCACCACTGCCTGGTGCAAGTTTATGTTTAACTGTGGCCTCTATGTGTGCCAAAGAGATCCCCCATCCCTCAAAGAGCAGAACTGTAGCATCACTGGATACTAATTAGAAGCACAGATGGATGGAGACATGGTGGGAGGGTCAGGAGCTAGCTCTAACATTAGAAGCTACACCACGTGCCAGGAGGCAGTATGGCTTCCTTGATTTCTCTACCGTAAATGATGCTACGCTACTGCCGGCGCTTACCCTGAGCTCCTGCAAAGAGGTGGAAGGGTGGCTGGGAAATGAGGGCTAGAAAATGTCAAGGGTTTGGGGGAAGGTTAATTGAGAGCCAGGGGCAGAGATCATGAGGCAGAACATGCACGATGGGGTTGAACCAATAGTTTAATCCAATATCACGAATCCAAGGGTCAGAGGGACTCATGAGCAACCGGTTACGGATAACACCAGAATCTGTTAGAGGGCTGGACATCCATGGTACAGCCAACGCCCATGTTTTTTCTCATTTACTCTGAACAGCTGACAGTGTAGAAAGATTTTTTTTGTCATTAGAGAGGACACAGACACTGGACCCTGTGCAATGGGCAGGGAGCGGGGGGCAACTTGACCAAGTCAAATGCTCAAATGAACTTGGGGCCGCAATGAATAATGAAGTAAAAAAAAAAAAATGAAAGTTCTTCTGATAGATTTAGAAACTTGGGCTGAGTTTTTAAAAGGTAAAGAGTAAAAAAAAAAAAAAAAGAGTCGATGTAATTAATTATATTTGGGTATTGGAAGAGGCTTAAATGTAATACAGAGCCAGAAAACATAGGTGTGCTTAGGATCCCGAGATCATAATTTTTTTAGAATTTATAATTTTGTAGATTTTTGAAAAACAAGTATTGCCTATGTATTATACTGAAACACATATAAAGGGTCTAGGCATACCCACTTAAAAATATTGAGAGTTAGTCAGATGGCAGTTGGGACACAGAGGCAGGAAGATTACCCAAGCTCATGGCCAGCCCAGTCTGCACAGTGAGTGCTTGGCCAGACCCTGTCTCAAAAAAAATTGTTGTTTCCAAAGCAGAAAAAAATGGAATATTTATAATAAGCAGGATAAAGATTGTGAATTTAATCCCTTTGATTCAGGACAGATTTTACTGTCAAATAAATCCAGGTAAGGTCAGATTTTTATGTCAAATGAGTTTCCAAAGGTTGGAGAGAAATAACCGGTTTTAGAATCAAAGGTTTTGCAAATGCTTGTAGATTTACAGGCCTGTACGAACCCGTGTGTGTGTGTGTGTGTGTGTGTGTGTGTGTGTTAGACAGCAATATGCCCATTGCTGTACTTCAGGGCAACAGTGCTGAAAACAATGACTAATGACACTTCCGTTTCCCAGAGAGGATGTCATACATGGTGCCTTCCTTTTGAGGACAAGGGTTTCCCCTCTGAGAATAAGCCTGATTTTTGGAAATAGATAATTATTTGCAGACTATTCTGGTTAAAAATAGCAGTGTTTTGCTTTGGAAAAAAAAAAACAAAACGAGGTATGGCCTAAATCATGAGTTTTAAAATTATAGAAATAACTATAACTTGTAGCTGATGGAATCAAAATTATAGTAGTCTGGCTGAGTGCTTTTCCTCAAAGCTATACAGTTTAAGGAGCCATAAATTTGCTCTAATGTTGCAAGTTACTTAAAATATCTTTGGATTTCAGACATGTCCTCAGAGGCAACTTAATAGCCATACAAGAAAAAGCACCATATGAACCAGGGGATGTGACATATTCCTGTAATCCCAGCAATGGGTGTGTTGCCCACACTATAGGTTTGCTGCTTTGATTTGGGGGCAGCCTAGGCTGTACACTAAGTGTTAGCTGCAGAAGACCATCTTGGGTGGGGAGGGGTGTGGCTTAGTAGTAAGGTGACCGTTGGGCAAGTGTGAGGACCTGATACCTGTTCCCATATAAAAAGCCAGGTATGGTTGGCTGTGACTAAAATCCTAGTGCTGGGGACAACTGGGTCCCTGAGGTTTGCTAGCTAGCTAGTCTAGCCAAATAAGTGAGCAACCTTGTCTTTAAAAAAATAATTAAAGAAGACAAAGATTGAGGAAGAAATCAGACATTGATTTCTAGCTTCTATAAGTACCAGCCCACATGTGTGTGCACAAACACACACAGACAGACACACACAGACACAGAGGCACTCAGGCATGTGCACTCTGTGCACATGAGCCCAAACTGCACCATGACATTAATAATTTAAGGCTACAGAGAACACACGCTCCTGAAGAACTAAGAAATAGTATCACAAGGGAAAGACCTGAGATACTCATAGTAAATTCAGATGAATACACTTGAAATAACTAGAAACTAGCAAGAGTGGGAGACAAAGATGATTCAATATGAAATTAATTAGCATCTATGGATTGGGGAATACAACAAATGAAAAGACAACATAACCCAAACAAAATGAAGCACGCTTAGCCTACCGGCAAGGCAAGGGATCCTGAGTTCCTGTTGCTCACCCCCGAGGAGGCTCTAGCCTGCCCAGGTAGAAAAGGAAGGGAGTTTGGTGGTGTTTAATTTCTTGAGTTCTTTATATATTTTGGATATTAGACCTTTGTCAGATGTAGGGTTGGTAAAGATCTTTTCCCAGTCTGTAGGCTGTCGCTTTGTTCTCTCGACAGTGTCTCCTGCCTTACAGAAGCTTCTCAGCCTCATGAGGTCCCATTTATTAATGGTTGACTTTAAGGCCTGGGCCGTTGGTGTTCTGTTCAGGAAGTTGTCTCCTGTGCCAATGTGTTCCAGGCTCTTCCCCACTTTTTCTTCTAACCGATTTAGTGTCTCTGGTTTTATGTTGAGGTCTTTAATCCACTTGGATTTGAGTTTTGTGCATGGTGACAAATATGGGTCCAGTTCCATTTTTCTACACATAGCCTCCAGTTAGACCAGCACCATTGTTGAATCCCACCAAACCAAATAACCCAGTTAAGAAATGGGGTTCAGAATTAAACAGAGAATTCTCAACAGAGGAATATCAAATGGCTGCGAAACAACTAAAAAAATGCTCAACATCTTTAGTCATCAGAGAAATGCAAATCAAAATGACTCTGAGATTCCATCTTACACCTATCAGAGTGGCTAAGATAAAAATTCAAGGGACTCCACATGCTGATGAGGATGAGGAGAAAGAAGAACACTCCTTGCTGGTGGGAATGCAAACTTGTACAACCACTTTGGAAATCTATCTGGCACTATCTCAAAAAACTGGGGATAGGGCTACCTCAAGACCCAGCTATTCCACTCCTTGGAATATACCCAGAAGATGCTCCAGCACACAACAAGGACATATGCTCAACCATGTTCATAGCAGCCTTATTCACAATAGCCAGAACATGGAAACAGCCTAAGTGTCCATCAGTAGAAGAATGGATAAAGAAACTGTGGTACATTTACACTATGGAATACTACTCAGCTGTTTAAAACAAGGAATTCCCGAAGTTTGTGGACAAATGGATTGAACTAGAAATGATCATAGTGAGTGAGTTAACCCAGAGGCAGAAAGAGTCAAATGGTATATACTCACTTATATCTGGACACTAGCCCAAGGGGCATGTCCCATGAAAGTCTTCACTCACCAGGAAAGTGGGTCAGAGAGGAGGACATCCCATTGGGACTCTAGGTGAGAGAAGTATGGGAGATTGGAGATATAGAAGGATCCAGAGGGTCTTAGAAACCTACAAGAAGAACACTGATGGGCAGACCTGGGACCAGGGGTTCTGCTCAAACTATGGCACCAACCATGGACAATACATGCAGTAAACATCAAACCCCTACCCAGATCCAGCCAATGAACAGGACATTCTCCACAGTTAAGTGGAAAGTAGGGACTGACTTTCACACAAACTCTGGTGCCCCATATTTGACCACGTCCCCTTGATGGGGAGGCCTGGTGGCACTCAGAGGAAGGATAGCAGGCTACCAAGAAGAGACTTGATACCCTATGAGCATATACAGGGGGAGGAGGTCCCCCTCAGTCACAGTCATAGGGGAGGGGAATAGGGTGAAAGCAGGAGGGAGGGAGGAATGGGAGGATTCAAGGGATGGGATAACAGTTGAGATGTAATATGAATATTATCAATAAAAAAAGAAAAAGAAAGAAAAGGAAGGCAGGAGGGGAGAAAAAGATCAAGCTCAGTCAGCCTTGGCTAGAATAAGTTGCTGTTAGACGTGAGCTTACCCTCACTGGCCGCATCCCTTCTTACAATTGCTGTGGCAGTCTGGACAAGCTGAGGGCCGAGCTCTGCATTTCTGATCACTGAGCCTCTCTTTACCTTGTCTAGGACATCATGGCTACTCTCTGTCACTAGCTCTAAGCTTCTATCGGGAGCCTGCTTAAGTCCTCTAGCCCCTCTGGCGGACAGGAGCACTCTGTCTTTCTTGAGACTCCTGTGGAGTGCCAGCCCACTTACATAGTTTGAAAACCTACAGAAGGTCCAAGCTCATCCTAACTACTGTCTTCACCAGGCAGAGTACCTCACCACTGAGCTCTGGTCCTCAGGACGGGATGAAATTTAAGGCCATCCCACCTCAAAAAACATCCACCTTTATCTACGCAGCTGCCACAGCATGCCTTATGTGTCGCTAAGGCAATAGAACAAATGACCCCGGATGCGGTTAAGCTGGTAGCAGTTTGCAAAACTGGATTACTGTTCCCTTTTCCCAAAAGCAGCGTTCTGAGAAATGGGGTAAGGAGGATAAATTCTGCTGAGGTTGGGAAGGGAACACTTAAGGGAAGAAGGGACTGACAAAAAGGAGAAGCAGCCCCTGCCATAAATTGTGCTCATTTCTCAAAGCTTCCCCGCTAAGAGCAGGTCAGAAGAGAGACGAGTCAAGGCACGGAGCCTAATATTCTTAGGGATTTTTCAAAACCAGCCTAAGCCATGACGGCTGGGGGAACGTTAGAAAGTCAGGGTCTATTAAGCACAAGGGATTTGTCAACATCTGAGCTTGTAGTTTTGCTGTCATTGGTTAGCCCAGTTCTAGAAGTTACCGCTGAGACTCTGACCACAAGCTTACAACTATCCTAGGCTGAGCCACCCTGATGCTTGGACAAATAAATGCCGTGTCAACAATCCTCCATTCTGTCCTGTCCCATCCATTCCCCACATAGGGTCATGGCCCCTGCCCCTGTTTAAAAAACAAAACAAAACAAAACCAGTACAAATCACATTACTTCCTGCTTAAAACCTTTAAGCTTTCCATTGTTCTTGGTGGCATTTGTTTGCTTTGCTTTGCTTTTGATTTTTTTTTGGATGGCGTCTCCTGTATCCCAGGCTGGCCTCAAACTCACTATGTAGCAACTAGGGATGAATTCTTGATCCTCTTGCCTCACTTCCCGAGTGCTGGGATTGCAGGCACCACACCCAGCTGGCTTGCCACTGTTCCTGGAATAAAATTCACATTTCCTCTAAGGTCTTGCTACCTCCTTTGAGTTCCTTTGGTAGATGCCTCTTCTAAACCACCACATTATAGACGTATGGTCCTTTCTGTTGTAAGTTGCACACTCGCAAAGCTTTGCCCTGGACCCTTAATGTTCTTTCTCTGGCACGGACCTTGATTGCTCGGGGCTGGACCATTGGCCAACGCTGGCACCCTTAACCATCTCCTTTGTCGACTGTTTCATATGGGAGACTGTTTTTGTCTCATTTGAGAACCTCACCGAGCAGCTCAGAGTGCCTTCAAACTTGTGAGCCTCCCGCCTCGCCTCCCAGGTCTGGGATTACATGCAGCACCTCTCCCTGGACACCTTGCTCCTGTCCCTTCTCAAAACCTAACAGTGACGTGGTAAAACAGATATTTGGCTTCCTACATATGACTCGCAGGTCTCGGAATCTGCAGAGGGAAGCACCTTTCTGGAAGTGCTGCCTCATCAGGGAACAACCAAGGCAGGAGTCAAGTGTTACATCTTCTGGCTCTATGCTCTCCAGCCTCCAGGGTGGGGAGCGAGGGGGGGAGTAGCTAAAGGAGAAGTTAGCCAATTGGTTACCAATCATATTGATGTAACAAAAAGCTCCAAAGGGCAGGGTGCAGAGACCGGCTGGACAACTGATCACACAGAGGTGCCCAGGAGAAGGCACGCCTGGAGAGGGTGTGAGAGCTGTGTGTCTTGCCCCATGCACCTCTTCATCAGCTGCCCATCAGTATCCTGTGTGATATCCTCTAATAATAAACTGAAACATACCTTAGTGATGCTCCTGAGGTCTGGGGAGAGGGTTGTGAAAATCCCAACTCCTTGACAGATGGTTAAATGCTGGGTAAAGCAACCCGAGGCTTAGGAACGGCCTCTGGACATGCCCTCAGACAACGGGGTCTGATGCTTTCACAGCTGCCCTGAGTTAAAGGACAGCCAGTTGGTGTCGGCTTCAGAGTTGTTAGCTTGTTCGGTGTACGGAGGAAGCTTCACTGACATCTGTCACTCAAGTCTCCTGTTGATTACGGAGTGAACACACAGGAGAACACGACTCTGAGGTTATCCTTTGCCTGTGTCATTTGGGTTTTAGGCACATAGTCTGCTTCAGGATTCAGCTGAGAAGTTGGTTCTTCTCGAGAAGCAGAACCCACATCTGCTTGTTAGTGCGTACTCTGTCTCCCAAGCCCCAGAGACTTATTCCTGATGTATGGGGAACCCACTGCCACTGCAGGTAGGACCTGACGAAATGGTCACTTTAACCCTTCAGACCCCACTCCCTTCAGCCCGCTTACTTATCATCTTTAGAAGTCGTCTCTCCCATTTCTGGTCCCAAGCAGTCGTGTTATCGTCTGGTGCTCTGAATTCTGTTTGTCTGTTTGTTTGTTTGTGACTCAGTCTCAAAGCCAAGGACGGCCTTGAACTTCTGGTCCTCCTGCCTCTACCTCCTAAATGCTGGGATTACAGGCATGTCCTGGTATGTAGCCTTGGCTGGCCTGGAACTCATTGTGTAGACCAGGCCAGCCCACAGCTCACAGAGATCTGCCTGATTGCCTCCTGAGTGCCTGGTACCCTGTCCAGTTTTATACATGCTGGGGATCAAATCCAGGCTTTCATGGATATTAGGCCAGTGTTCTATCAACTAAGTTACATCATAGCCTCTTTGCATTCCTTTCACTTGGAGTGTCTCCTGAACTCCCTGAGTGTGGCAGAAGGCAAGTCAGTGATGTCTCAGCTCCCACAACCCTTCAGCAGAAGGAGGGGAAGGGGCTGTAGTAAGATGTGACTTCCTGCCAGAAAAAAAATCAAGTCAGTAGTTAAGAGCACTGCCTGCTCTTTCAGAAGTCCTGAGTTCAATTCCCAGCACCTACATGATGGCTCACAACCATCTATAATGTGATCTGATGCCCTCTTCTGCAGATAAAGCAGTCATATACTATAAATAAAATACAAATAAAAAAAAAATCAAGTCAGAACTAGGGAAATTCAGCTAAGCCATCCTTCAGAATCCACACACAAGACCGCTCTGGAGAAAGCATACAAGCTCCCAAAACACTTTAAATGAGCTTTCTGGAGTGGCCCTAGATTCTCTCGGTCCATTAAGGTCTCCCTCAAACAAAGAAAACCAAAAGCAACATTAATGTGCCATCCATTTAGTCTCCTCCAGCCTCTCCAAAGGAAACAACAGTACAAACATCCAATGTCACTGAAACTTAGCAGACTCATCTACAGTTGTAGACACCACCCAAACTTCTACGTAATAGACATTTAGTCTAACTGGGTATCAATTCTAAAGAATTCAACACATATAAATGAAAAGACAGGTCGTGATAAATGACAGTTTGGTGATTGGCTTCGACTCTAATGAATACAAAGTGAACTAATTTATACAGACAGATGAATTCCCAAATGCTAAATTTCGCTCTGTTTGAGTGGGTAGAGCAGATCCTACAATCCTCCGAAGAAAATCTAAAGAAGCATTCAAATGTGATTTTTGGTCAAAGTTGGCACACAGGAATACTTAGAACAATTTGCTTTTTTATTTTTAATTTTTATTTTTTTACTCCTAGGGAATGGCAAAAGCAGGTAAAGTGAACTGGGACCATAAGTGTGCAGTCAGCAAAAAGTTGCTTGTATCCCCTTTGCTAATCTCTTAACAGCTCTGATTTAACTTTCTAAGAACTGGGTGACTAAGAAGTTCTTAAACTGAACTCATAGGCACCGCACCGAAGAGTAGAGGCCATCTAACAGGGGAGGCTTGCCACTTGCTGTTTGCTTCATAAAATACAAGAACAGGAAAACAACTGGTCATACTAAATGCATTATTTCAAACTTCTGCTCGGTCTCTCAAGGGAAAGACGCTGGTGGTAAGCCCACACTGAAAAGAGGCGAAAAGCAGCAAGCAGATGGGGAGAGCATTAGCCTACAGCCGAAGCAGCCCAAGTAAGGAGTGGTGTTTCCTTTACAGCCAGATCTCCTGCAGCCCAGACTATGTGAAAGGGGATCCCACAGAAGGAGATAGAATCCATGAAGGCAGCAGAATAAAGCACACGGTTTCCTCCTACTTACTGTAACACGTGACTCTGTTCCGATAAGGGAAGCCAGGACAGAGCGTCTTCCCTGCCCTCGGTGGCAGAGGCAGGGAGCATTGTTTTTAAAGACCCCAGAAGTCCCTGGTAGCTGCCTTCCCCATCTTACCCCTTTGCTCTCAGCCCAGTAACCGCTGTGGGTTCAGCCTTATCCCCGTGGCCACAAGTTTTGCGGTCTGCGCTCCCTATATTTCTCCCGAGTCTTAGGAACTGAAATTGGTGTTGACAAGGAGGTTAGGAGAGGATGGAAGAGAAGTGGGATGTACTGGGGTTACTCTACAGGCAGCGTTAATGAGGATTTAATTCAGAATTAACCCCAGGGGACACAAAGAAACCTAGGCCTAGTAACTTGACCTGGAAAAAAAAACCCCACCAAATTCCAAGGCAGGGTTTTGCTTCTCTGGGTGATTCTGAGTGGGCTGAAAGTAGTTGGTAGAGAGATTGAACCAACGTGATAGGCAGATGGCTGAGGCCTGACCTGCCTGCCTGGTAGATTCTTTTGGGTGGATTATCAATATTGGTCTCATAATTTTCAAATTTCTACAATTTTCACCACCGGAAGAAGCGGCCCTGCTGCTGACTTAGAAAAGGGTTAGGCTGCCGTGCTCCTCTCTTCTCTTGGTTTTTCCCTGAACCAGCTAAAATTTATAAGGTCACAATTTATGATCCTCTGGATGATGCAAACTGTTTGTTTGTTTGTTTGTTTGTTTGTTTTAGACAGGCTCTTATGTAGCTCAGGTTGGACCAAGGGTAGCTTTTCACTCTCTAACCTCCTGCTTTTATGTCCCATGTGCTAGGGTTATAGGGATCAGCACAGGCCACATGTGGACTAAAACAATTTTTTTTTGAAACTTTGAGATAATCTGTCAGGAGCTTAGAATAATAAACTCACATAAATTTAAAAATGGAGTTTAAGAAAGAACATGACAATCTCCCCTTCTTGGTGTGTGTGTGTGTCTCTCTCTCTGTGTCTCTGTCTCTGTCTCTCTGTCTCACATGCACACACACACACACATATGCACATTTATGGAGTCAAGAGGGTGAATTCATGTACCTTTGGCTTTTCATTTTATACCTGGGTAACTCAAGTTTGATCTGAGAGCATGTAGCCCACCAAGCTAGCCCATGACATCAGGATTTACTTTTTTCTTTCTTTCTTAAAGATTTATTTATTATTTATACAGTATTCTGCCCACATGTGTGCCTGCTAGTCACAAGAAGGCACCAGATCTTATTACAGACTGTTGAGAGCTACCATGTGGTTGCTGAGAATTGAACTCAGGACCTTTGGAAGAGGAGACAGTGCTCTTAACCTCTGAGCCATCTCTCCAGCCCTTTCTTTCTTTCTTTCTTTCTTTTTTAAAAAGGTTTTTCTGGAGGTGGGGTAAGTGGAAGAGGGAGGGAGGGTAGGATTTGGAGGAGATGAGGGAGGGGCTACAATTGGGATGTAAAGTGAATCTATTAAAAAAATTAAAAAGTACATTATTGAAAATATTTTTCTAATTTATTTTTATATTATGTATATAAGTATCTTGCCTGCATATATGTCTGTTTCCTGTGTATGTGCCTGGTGCCTGAGGAGGTCAGAAGAAGGCAGCAGATACCCTGGAACCAAAGTTATGAATTGTTGTGAGCTGTCATGTAGGTGTCAGGAACTGAAGCTGGGTCCTTAGCAATAACAGCAAGTGCTCTTAACTGGGGAGCCATCTCTTCAGCCCACAATCCTTACAATCTTATTTCTTGTCTTACCAGGGGAGGCTCTCCAGTATGCTGCTAAGTAAATAAAGTATTTGTATTAGCTTCAACAAAGAGATTGCTTTCAACATCTTATAATCTGAAGTAGCACGGGGAAATGTTATCTCTACAATATATTTTGTATGAACAGCTCTCTAACACGTGTGTGTCTCTGGGTAGCGTACGTGCACATGTATGCAGGTGCATGTGTATGCACATGTGTGTGGAGGTCAGACACTCACACCAAGTGTCTTTATCTCTCTTTGCCTTGGCTTTTGGGACACTGAACAGCTAGAACCGACTGGCCGGTAAATTCCAGGGATCCTCTTGCTTCTGCCCCGCAAAGGGCCAGGGTAACAGATGTGCACCCCTACATCCAGTTGTTGCATGGGTGCTTGTACAGTTGTCTTCTTATCAGTCCCACCCCCTTCTTCAAAACAGTGTTTCATGGGGTCTAGGCTGCCCCCAAATTCCCTGTGTTGCTGGAGATGGTCTTGAAGTCCTGATCTTCCTGACAAGTGCTGTGGTCATAGGTGTATGCCACACTCATCCTCCTGACAAGTGCTTTGGTCATAGGTGTATGCCACACTCATCCTCCTGACAAGTGCTTTGGTTATAGGTGTATGCCACACTCATCCTCCTGAAAAGTGCTCTGGTTATAGGTGTATGCCACACTCATCCTCCTGACAAGTGCTTTGGTCATAGGTGTATGCCACACTCATCCTCCTGACAGGTGCCTTGGTTATAGGTGTATGCCACACTCATCCTCCTGACAAATGCTTTGGTTATAGATGTATGCCACACTCATCCTCCTGAAAAGTGCTCTGGTTATAGGTGTATGCCACACTCATCCTCCTGAAAAGTGCTTTGGTTATAGGTGTATGCCACACTCATCCTCCTGAAAAGTGCTCTGGTTATAGGCGTATACCACACTCATCCTCCTGACAGGTGCTTTGGTTATAGGTGTATGCCACACTCATCCTCCTGAAAAGTGCTCTGGTTATAGGTGTATGCCACACTCATCCTCCTGAAAAGTGCTCTGGTTATAGGTGTATGCCACACTCATCCTCCTGAAAAGTGCTCTGGTTATAGGTGTATGCCACACTCATCCTCCTGAAAAGTGCTCTGGTTATAGGTGTATGCCACACTCATCCTCCTGAAAAGTGCTCTGGTTATAGGTGTATGCCACACTCATGCCTCTTTTTAGATGGCCAGTTCTTTTGTTAGATTAAGAAGGATTTTTTTCTATTGCCTTTAAAAAAAAATCATGGAGGCTGGAGAGATGGCTCAGTGGTTAAGAACATGCATTGTTCCTGCAGAGGTCCCAAGTTCAATTCCCAGCACCCATATCAGGTAGCTTAGAGCTGCTTGTAATTCCAGCTCCAAGGGATTCCCCCAACCTTAGGCGTAGGCACATATACAGACATACACACATGTAAGTAAATAATAAAAAGTATTTTTAAAAAAAATCACGAATGGCAGCTAGAGAGATAGGCTCAGAGGGAAAAGCCATTTGCTCCCACACCTGACCACTTGTGTTTGATTCCTGGAACCCACATGATAGGACAGAACTGACTCCGCACATTGTCCTCTGATCTCCACATCCATGTCACAAGACATTCTTTTGAGTACACAAACACACGTGCGCACGCGCGCGCGCGCGCACACACACACACACACACACAAATAAATGTAAAAAAAAATCACAAATAGATGTTCTATTTTTCTTTATCAATTGGTACAATTATATGATTTTTCTCTGTTAATCAGTTAAAGGTGAATTAGATTAATCTGTGGTGAATAGATTGATTTGATTTTTTTTATTAGGCATACATTATACCCCTAATACAAATTCAGGAAGATAATGTTTGTTTGTTTCAGTATTTTGAGACAGGGTTTCTCTGTGTAGCCTTGGCTGTTCTGGACTCACTTTGTAGACCAGGCTGGCCTTGAACTCACAGAGATCCGCTTGCCTCTGCCTCCCTGACTGTGCCTGATCTCATCTCAAGAGGATAATGTTAAGTCTCCTATAGATTACTGGATATAATGGTCTAATATTTAGAACAATTTCATTTACTCATGAGTGAAAACAACATGTACTTTCCTTTATTTTACTGGTTTTGTTTGATTATGTTCTCAATGTTAGGTTACTTTCGTAAGATGAGCTAAACGTCCCATCTCTCTGTGATTGGGATAGAGCCCAAGGCTTTGTTGCATGCAAGGCAAGCACTTTACCATTGAGCTAATTTCCTAGGTTTGTCGCTCCTTTAAAGAGGTTTGTTTGTTTGTTTGTTTTAAGTTCAATTATGTGTCTGTGCGTGGGCATGTGTACATGAGTACAGGTTCCTTTAGAGGCCAAAAGTGTCTGATAACCATGGAGCTGGAGTTATAGGCGTTTGTGAGCTGCCCAGCGTGGGTGCTGGGAACTGAACTCAGGTCCTCTGCAAGAACAGCATACGTCCTTAATCGCCACACCACCTCTCCAGCCCGTCTTTTCTTTACATTCTTAAATGAGAACACTGAATGTGGATATGTTGTGTATATAAACAATAGTTCTCTCTTTTCTGAAAGTTTAGTAGAACTTATCAATCCAAGCTGACCAGAATGCATTGATTAGCATGCAGTAAGATATTTTAGCCTATTACTTAATTTATTTCATTGTCATAAGGCAATTAAGGTTTTTCATTTCTTTGATCTACTTCATGTGTTTCCAAATCTGTTGGCTTGAGATTGCCTGCACTGGTCTTACTCAAACTCTTTATTACCTGTCATTGGGTATCTATCCAGCAGCCTGAGGCGGCACCACAGGGGCACGAGGTTTGTGTTTGTTTGATCTTTGGTTTTGTGAAACTGGGTTTCATTCTGTGACCCAAGCTGTTAGAACTCAATGTAAAGGCCTGGCTGTGCTGTGCTGGGGACACAGATGTGACTATCACACCTGGCTGTGCTGTGCTGGGGACACAGATGTGACCATCACACCTGGCTGTGCTGTGCTGGGGACACAGATGTGACCATCACACCTGGCTGTGCTGTGCTGGGGACACAGATGTGATCTATCACACCTGGTTTTCTTCTTTTGTATTTTGCTTATCTTGTAGCTTAGTCTTCATGCAGAGAAGCAGTGAAATCATCTTTAATAACTTCTAATAGTGTTTATTTTAGTTTTGTCCCTCTCCCTCCATGGCATCTCATATATCCCGGTCTGCCCTCAACCACTCTTCAATTTTCTGGTCCTCTTGACTTCATCTAAAGTATAGTCATGTACCAATTTCCTGGTTAGCTTTTTGTCAGCTTGACACAGCTCAGAGTCATCTAGGAAGAGGGGACCTCAACTGACAACTTTTTTCTTATTAGCATGGCCTGCAGACATGTCTGCGGGGCTCCGAGCTGACTGATGTAGGAGGGCCTGACCTACTGTGGATGATACCATTTCTATGGATAAAAGAGCTCACTGACCACAGGGAAAGCAGGCGCTAAGCAGGCATTCCTCTGTGGTTTCTGTCTAAGCAGGCATTCCTCTGTGGTTTCTGTTTTAGTTTCTGCTTGACTTTCCTCAGGAAGACCTGTGAGTTGTAAGCTGAAAGAAACCCTTTTCCTCCCCCCAGGAGCCTGATTCATGTGCTGGGGACAGACGCAGGGCCTGCTGCGCACCAGACAGACCCTCACTTGCCTCTACACTATATCCCCAGCCTTTGTATTAGAGGCACTTAATGTCAGTTCGAGGCCGGGCATGGTGGCGCACGCCTTTAATCCCAGCTCTCGGGAGGCAGAGGCAGGCGGATCGCTGTGAGTTCAAGGCCAGCCTGGTCTACAATGGGAGTCCAGGACAGCCAAGGCTACACAGAGAAACTCTGTCTAGAAAAACCAAAAAAATAAAAAATAAAAAAATCAGAAGGAAAAACAAACATCGTGATGCAACATAGCAATTTTAGCAAATGCCAACTACCGCACTGGAAAAGGCCAAGAAAAGTAGTGAGGAATTTTAACCAAAGCAGCAACAGAACAATAAATTTTGGTCTTGCAAGAGTAAAGGCATCAGAAGTTAAGAAACAGAGATCAATCTTTGTCCCAAGCCATCTTTGGGGGCAATAAAGCAAACCTAATTACCACAGTATGATTTACAAATGTTGTGAACAGGATACAATCTGGGTAACCCATTTACATAAATACTACTGCACAGCAGCCATTATGCTAAGCAGTGAGGACAGAGATATAAAGGTGATTTATTACATTCTAAGTATTCAATATCTAGTTCGACCCAAAGCCTAAAGGAAGTCTGAATAGAATCTACAGTTAAGCTTGGATAACCTCAGAGTATAATCTACTGAAACACAGTATTCGCAAAGCTTCATAAAAAAGATTTTGTGAGGCCGGGCATGGTGGCGCACGCCTTTAATCCCAGCACTCGGGAGGCAGAGGCAGGCGGATCGCTGCTAGTTCAAGGCCAGCCTGGTCTACAAAGCGAGTCCAGGACAGGCAGAGCTACACAGGGAAACCCTGTCTCAAAAAACCAACAACAACAACAACAACAAAAGATTTTGTGGGGCTGGAGAAATGGCTCAGAGGTTAAGAGCACTGGCTGTTCTTCCAAAGGTCCTGAGTTCAATTCCCAGGAACCACATGGTGGCTCACAGCTATCTATAATGAGATCTGGTGCCCTCTTCCGGCCTGCTGGCTCACACACAGGCAGAACACTGTATAAGTAATAAATAAGTAAATCTTTAACAACAACAACAACAAGAAGATTTTGCTTTATCTTTAACTGCCTGTAAATGTGTACGTCCATATGAGTGGAAGTGCCAGTGGAGCCCATAGCAGAATGCTGGATCCCTTGGATCTGGAGTCACAAGTCGCTGTGAACCACCTGACATGGCTGCTGCGAACCAAACCCCGGTCCTCCGGAAGAGCAAGAAGTACTGCACCACAAAGCCGTCTCTCTAGTCCTGACGTCCCCAAGACTTTCTCAACATTTTGCCCCCTTGCACTGTGGATTGCACTACAGCTCTCAAACATACTAGGCAAGATCTCTACTGCTGAGCTTCAACCCCAGCCCTCTTTTTGCTTTTCATTTTAAGACAGGGTTTTAATTTAGTTCTCCAGGCTGGCCTTGAACTCACTCTTATAGCACAGGCAGCTCACGAGCTTGCAATCCTTTCTGCCTTGGGTGCTACCAAGCCCAGCAATGACCATCATTATGTATTTGAAATTTGTCTAATGGCTTTATGGTGTCAAATTCAAGACACTTGAACATAAGATACAGGGGCTGCTGCGCTCTCAAACGCTGAGTACAGCAGTTCTCTCCGCTCTTGCACCCATGGCCTGGTGTAGAGGCAGGCCGCACTCCACAACTACAGGGTTTTGGATTCTG
Organism: Acomys russatus; assembly: GCF_903995435.1. NCBI lineage: Eukaryota > Metazoa > Chordata > Mammalia > Rodentia > Muridae > Acomys > Acomys russatus. The sequence goes on along the minus strand of NC_067140.1, from coordinate 4,381,426 downwards.
CAGCTAAGACAAGCACCTCAAGGAATCTTGGAACAGGGTAAGTTTTAGGAATCCCTACAGCAAAGTGATAAAAAGTAAGCAAAGTAAGAATTGTGAAGATTTGAGCCAGAGATTGGCTCACCGGTTAAGGGCACTGACTGCTTTTTCCAGGAGCCTGGTTCGAGTCCCAGCACCGATAGGCTGGCTCACAGCCGTCTGTAACTAGTTCAGAGGATCTGCTGCTCTCATCTGAGACCTCCTCAAGCACAAAGCAGAGATGTGGTGCATAGACACGTGCAAGAACGAAAAAATACATAAAATAAAGTAAATAAATCTGATTTAAAAAAAGAATTGTGAAGATATAGTATACAAGTGGAAGTTATTCCTATCACACTGGACTTTAGTCCAGATGAGAGATCCAAGAGTGACCACCTCTCTTGGGACACTGGGCTACTGTTAGACACTTTAAAATCTGTTTTTAAAAAGTCGATATTTGTGTTACTACTGTAAACACTCTTTCTGATGTTTATTTTCCTATAAATAAGCAAAGATGTGTGGGATGGGACAATGCTACTCCCTAGCTGGCAGCTGTTAGGTTTTCCCTTGCTGCAAAAGGACTGTCAATCAAATGGCAGCACCGTTTTGAACACTGCCTGCGAACATGCCCTGAGAAAACTACATGATAACCACAGCTGATCACTTTAGTTCCCAAGGACACAGTTTCAGCCAGGGCTGTTTGGTTTTTTGCTATTCTCAGGCCTGGGAGAAATGTCGTGACCCTCAGGCAGTGGGAAAGCAATTCCCCTGGTTGGCTAGCGGAGGCACTTCCGTGACTGATGATAAAGAAGGCAAGGCTGTGATGGTTCAACTGTGCTGAAAGTTTCATGGGATTTATAATCACCATGGAAACAAACCACTGGGTTAGGGAGAGAGCTAGCTGAGCTGCAACATTCATCGTTTATTCTGCTCCCTGACTTCAGATGCAATGTGACCAGCTGCCTCCTACTCCCGCTGCAGTGATGGCCTGTACTCTAAAAGTGTTACCCTGATTAAACCTTTCTGTGGAGAGCCATGCTAGTGACCTTTGAGTTGTTTTTCACAAAACCAGCAATGTTCCAAACGCAGGTGTAAGAGCTGGTGGTGTTTTGCGATATAAGCCGTGCTGGCTTAAATAAAGTTGAGCCTTGATGAGGCCTTGTCTTGGTTCCATTCTTTGTGTCTCTGGCCCCTCAATCTCCACTCCCTCTTTTGGGGACCCTCTTCAACTTGCCCCGAGGGATGGGACATGTGGGAACAGTGGGATCTGAAAATGAAGGGCTAAGTGACAGACACTGCTTTGGAGAGTGCTCGAAGTAAAGCAGAAGTGTTTTGCTGACGTTGCCCCCTTCACAGAGAAACTGTGAAGCAAGTAGCACAAATATGGGACAGAGCAATAGCAGTGATTTATTTGGACAGACATTGGAGTCTTGTATGCTTAAAACACGAGGAGTTAAGGGTAAAAAGCGAACACTTGGTTAAGTTTTTATTTTGTGGGTGAGATACAGGACAAGAGATGGATGGTGAGTTCACTTTTCCGGTTGTGGAGACATTAGGTCCTCAGGGCAACCGAGTCAGGCAGTATGCCCCAATAGAATGAAAACAAATCAAAGAATTAAAGACTGCTTATGCTCAGTATGGACCTACTGCTCCATTTACTGCAGCAATGGCTGATGCACTCGTGGATACTAATCTCACTCCTCCTGATTGGGAAACCTTGAGTAAACCATGTTTAAGTGGAGGAGATTATTTGTGTGGAGAGCAGATTTTATGGATGCTGTAAAAAGGATTGTAGAGCTTAATTAATGCTCAAGCAGGGAATCCTCAATGGAATTTTAACATGTGAGCAGGAGATGGGCCGTTTAAGGGTAACGGTAATCAAATTAATTATCCTCCTGGAGTGTATGCACAAGTCGCTGTGGCTGCTCAAGGACCATGGAACAAACTACGTGGTAAAGGAGATCTGAGCATTAGCTTATCTAGTATTAAGCAGAGCCCTGATGAGCCATTTCAGGAGTTTGTGGATAGATTGCTTAAAGCAACAGGGAGAATTTTTGGTGATCCTTTTGGTTTCCTTTTGTGAAACAATTAGCCTTTGAGAATGCCAATGCTCCTTGTGTTGTACTGCAATTAGGCCCTACAGAAATAAAACTGATTTGGCAGGATATATTAAGTTGTATGCTGATCTTGTTCCATCCTACAATCAAGGATTGGCTACAGCTGCAGCTTTACAAAGATTGAGAGTACAGTCTATGCTCACTCAGCAAGGAAAAGGAAGGCAAGGATGCTTTGGGTGTGGTTGACATGGTCATCAAGTGAAAAATTGTCCTCAGAAGTTTAGAGACAATCCAGGCATGGTGGTGCACATCTTTAATCCCAGCACTCGGGAGGCAGAGGCAGGTGGATCTCTGTGAGTTTGAGGCCTACCTGGTCTACAAAGCGAGTCCAGGGCAGCCAAGGCTACACACAGAAACCCTGTCTCAAAAAAACCAAAAACCAAAAACCAAACCAACCAACCAACCAACCAACAATAAAGCCAAAACCCCCAGAAGTTTAGAGACAACAATAAAGGGAGTAAGAAAAACTACTCCTGGAATTTGTCCTCTTGCAAGCGAGGTAAACATTGGGTTAATGAGTGTAGATCTTGAACTGCCGCTCAAGGACAGCCCCACAAATCCATTTTACAACTTGTCAGAACAACCCCAGGAAGCGCAGGATTGGGCCTCAGTCCCTCCACCCACACAGTTTTAACCTCTAAAATGGGAATGCAAGCCTTACCTACTGGAGTTTATGGACCTTTACCTCCAGGGATGACGGGATTAATTGTGGGAAGAGTAAGTACAATTATGAAAGGGTTACATGTAGCACCAGGAGTTATTGACTCTGATTATACTGGAGAAATAAAAATTGTGACTAACTTACCTACTGACATTTCTGTAATTTAACCTGAACAGCGCACAGCTCAGTTAATGTTAATTGCAATGCCTCAGCTACCTAACAAAGCTGCTAGGAGGCACAGAGGAAATCAAGGATTCAGGTCTTCAGATGTTTATTGGGTGCAACCAATAGGTAAAGAACACCCTCAGTTAAAGCTTTTTCTGAATGGAAAAGCATTTTTGGGCCTTATGGACACTGAGGCAGACATCACTACCATTTCCTGACAGCATTGGCCTTCCCAATGGCCTAAAACAACCCATCATTACCAGCCTAAGAGGAATTGGTCAATCTCAAAACTCTGAGCAGAGCACTCATCTGCTCATATGGAAAGATCTGGAAAGGAATCAAGGCACGTGTATGCCAAATATTGTGGAAGGATTGCCAGTAAATCTATGGGGAAGGGACATCCTGGGACAAATGGGGGTTATGATGTGTAGTCCAAGTGAAGCAGTCACACAGCAAATGCGTCAACAAGGATATCTGCCAGGAGAATGGCTAGGAAAGCACGAAACAGGTATTATTCACCCTGTCCAAGCTTGGGGAAATTTAGGGACTGCAGGGTTAGGAAGTTTTTCCTAGGACTTGTTGACCACACTGCACACCATGCTGATGGTATAATCTACAAATTGGATGAACCTGTATGGGTGGATCAGTGGCCCCTTACTACTGAAAAGACTCAAGCAGCAGAAGAGATTCAAGCTGGTGCAGGAACATAGTGCAGGATATATTGTGTATCTGCCTCTCCTTGGAGTACTCCTATCTTTGTGATTAAGAAGAGGTCAGGGAAATGGAGGTTGTTACAAGATTTAAGAAAAGTTAATGAGACTATGCAACTTCTGGCAGCACTACAGCCAGGGTTACTCTCTCCTGTAGCTGTTCCCAAGGATACTTTCAAAATTATTATAGACCTTAAGGATTGGTTTTTTCACTATCCCCTTACATCCAAAGGCTTGCCCTCAATTTGCTTTTAGTGTACCTTCTGTGAATTTTAAAGAACCAATGAAAAGATGTCATTGGCAGGTTCTGCCTCAAGGAATGGCCAACAATGCTACCCTGTGTCAAGAATTTGTAGCCACAGCTTGACAAAAAGTCAGGGAAAAATATACTGATTTGTATATCATTCATTATATGGATGATATACTTATTGCTGGGAAGGATATGAAACAAATACGTTTATGTTATGCTTTTATGGAAACTCAGTTATCTCTGTCTGGCCTGCAGGTAACTCCTGAAAAAGTTCAAAAAGTGGATCTATATTCAAATTTGGGTTTTCAGCTTTTTCCTTCTCAAATCAAACACCAAAAGATCACATTGGAACAATTAGAGAGTTTAAATGATTTTCAAAAATTACTTGGTGATATAAATTGTTTGAGACCTTATTTGAAGTTGACAACTGGAAATTTGTAGCCTTTATTTGAACTTTTACAAGGAGACTCCTCTCCAAATTCACCCTGGGAGCTTACAGTTGAATCTAGAAAAGCCATGACGTCGGTAGAAGAGGCTATTTCCCATCAAACCATAACCTGTGTGGATTATGGCAGGCCTTTGGAGTGTATTATTTTGGCCACTCATACAGCATTTACTGCAGTATTTTGGAAGAGGCTTCTCTTATGTGGGAATATTTACCATCTTCTCCCAGTAAAGTAATATTACCATATTATTTGGCTATTGCAAAATTGACTCATATAGGTCGATTGCAAGGAAGAAAATATTTTGGCAAGAAACCTGATTTTATTATTCAGCCATATTCTAAGAAACAATAGGATTGGCTGTTTGCTAATACTGATGACTGGCCATCAGCCTGTGCCCACGTCTGTGGGAATGTTGATAATCTTTATCTCTCTAACAAGCTTCTACACTTTTTGAAAAGACATCCAGTTATTTTCCCAAAAACAACTCAATTCCAACCTGTAGCAGATGGCTTATTGATTTTTACTGATGGATCTTCTAATGGAAAAGCTAGTTATGTAGTCGAGAGACAGGCATATGCTATTCCTATTTCTGCTGAGTGTGCTCAAATCACGGAACTACAAGCAGTAGCTGCTGTTTTTCAGCATTGTAACTCTTGTGCTTTTAATTTATAGTCAGATAGTGCCTACATAGCAAAGGCTGTTCCTCGATTAGAAACTGCAGGGCAAATCCAACCCCAACCACAGGCTAGTGGATTATTTTCACAAATTCAAACAGCTATTCAAAAGAGAAAATATCCTTTTTTTTAAAATAGGACATTTAAAAGGTCATACTGATTTACCTGGACCTTTGGCTACAGGTAATGCATTGACAGATGCAGCTACTAGAAATTTGGTATGCCTTACCAATGTAGGAAAAGCTCAAAAGGCCCTTGATTTACATCATCTTAAAAGCCAAAGCCTAAGACTTCAATATGGGATTTACTAAAGAACAAGATCCCACCGTAGTGAAGGCACGCTCCACCTGTCCTCAGCTTTTACCTGTACCATATTTGGGAGTTAATCCCAAAGGGCTGGTGCCTAATTAACTTTGGCAAATGGATGTTACACATATACCTGAATTCAGAAAGTTAAAATATGTTCATGTTTCCATAGATACCTATTACGGGTATATACTTGGTTCTCTCCAGCCTGGAGAAGCTACAAAATATATTATTATCCATTGTTGGTCTGATTTTTCTTACATTGGTGTGCCTAAGGCTATTAAGACAAGTAACAGTTCAGGGTATGTTAGTAAAGCTTTTCAAAGATTTTGTGACTTTTTTATAAAGCATATCACAGGTATTCCTTATAATCTTCAGGGACAAGGAGTGGTGGAGCAAGCTCACTCTACCATTAACCTGTTTACAAAAAACAAGGAAGGGGGAGCTATATCCTCGATCACCTAAAAATGCTTTGAGTCATGTTCTCTTTATTTTGAATTTTTTATTGCTTGATACCAACGGGAATTCTGCAGCTGATTGGTTCTGGCACACTAATACTCAGTCATTTTTTGCTAGAGTGACATGGAAGGATCCTTTAACTGGACAGTGGAATGGACCCAACTCAGTATTAATATGGGGTTGAGGCTCTTTCTGTATTTCCTCACAGGAACATGATGCTGCACGCTGGGTACCCGAGAGGCTTGTGTGTCAAGTGGATGTTGGTGTGGATGAGTCTGCTGATGACCTCAAAGTCGGAGGCGAAGGTTTATTGGACATATATTTCTGGTCCTCCTTTTCTTCAGCCTATTTCCTGGGATAACATAGAAGTCTTGGTATATGTCAACAATGCTCGACTGCTTGATTTCCCTGAATATGAAGGGGAAAGGAGAATTCAAGTGTTCCAGTACCTATGAGGCATCCTCTTCGTGGACCTCAAGAATGTACTAACCTGACTGTACCTTGGAAACGGTGCTTTACAGAGACTCTGGAATACTTCCCTTCCGGAAGCCACATACAGGAGTGCTGCAAGCACCAGTGATTAATTCAGTACAAGTCCTTCTCCACCCTGCTTGTTGGAGTCAGCTTTATCTGCAGGACCGTGGAGAACTGAAAAGGGACTGTGATGGCTTGTGTTTGTGCTCCTTATGTGCTGTCGAGTGGCAAAATCTCTGTTATTATTCATTCCAATAATGGAAGTTATGGTGTCAGCTGCCCAGCCTGTAATTTGAGCAATTGCATATCTAAAGGCATGAGACCTGCAGTAATGCTTCTTAAGCAATCACATGTGTTATGTTATCTGTAAATGTCTCCACTGACTGGTATTCCAGATTAGGAGTTGCAAGTATTTGAGGAGCTTAGAGGGTTAGTAAGAACCGAGAGGGGGCTGGAGAGATGGCTCAGAGGTTAAGAGCACTGCCTGCTCTTCCAAAGGTGCTGAGTTCAATTCCCAGCAACCATGTGATGGCTCACAACCATCTACAATGAAATCTGGTGCCCTCTTCTGACCTGAAGGTGTTACATGTAGACAGAACACTGTATACTAAATAAATAAATCTTTACAAAAAAAAAAAAAGAACCAAGAGAGTTGCTATTGGATTAATAGTGGTTGGTGTAGCTGCCTTGATTATACTTATTGCGTGTAATACTGTTTCTGCTATTGCTTTAACTCAAACTGTACAGACTGCTAATTATGTTAATGACTTAACATGTCTCGGGTACTTTAGGAAGAGGGTAGTGGTGTGAGACAGTTGAGCAGGTTACAATGTGATGCTGGATTTCCCTGGATTTGTGTTACTCCTTGAGTATTAACGTGACTAGACTTAATTGGATTTGCATTCAACATCCTCTTTTTGGAATTAGTTGTATTCTACAGTATGGATTATCCTTGGTGGGGATGGCAGGGCTTGGAATGATAGCCTGTGCCTTCTTCCATGCCTGACACAGTGCACAAGTGCATGGTGTAGAGCTGAAAGCACTCCCCTAATCCTGTGTGACATGAACACAGCCAAAGACAGGTAAGAGTGATTTTGAAACCCTATCAACCTAAGACAGAGGAGGCTCATGAGAATTGTATCTGGGACCTTGATGATGTGTAAGAAGAGTTTTTCAGTTTACCAACCTAAGACAGTCACTTCATAAACAATAAAGAAAGGGGAATGTGGAAAGCCACGCTAGTAGAAATCACTGTGTCAGCTCTGGCTGACAGCTGAGCCAAAGCTGCATTTTTCCACGCTGTGACCTTTGAGTTGTTTTCACAAAACCAGCACTGTTCCAAACACAGGTGTAAGAGCTTGTGGTGTTTTGCTATATAAGACTTGCTGGCTTAAATAAAGTTGAGTCTTGGTCAGGACTTGTCTTGGCTCCATTTTTCTTGTCTCTGTCCTCTCCATCCTCACTCCTTCTTTCAGGGACCCTGTTCAGCTTGCCCTTCGGGATGGGATACCTTTCCTCCCATAAGTTGTTTTTGTCAGGTAGCGTGTCACAGCAATGAGAAAGTATATGGTACAAATGCAGACCTCCACTACCATGACATGTGCTAACGTGGCAAGGCTATGATTGGTCCAAATGTCTCTTCTCTGACTATAGCCATGGAGTGTCCAGGCTGGGAGCCACTGTCCTGAGCTGCCTCTCCTCCTACGGCACCATTAGTCCAAATAAAAAAGCTCCCTTCAGGTGCTCTTCTTCTGTAACACAGAGAAGCAGCAGAGACAGCAAAGGTGGTGACAGAAGAGGTGACAGCTGAGCCATCAGTGGCAAAGCAGCCAGCCGGCTTTGGACAGTTCAGGAGGAGCCATGGGAGGAAGGACAACAGCAGCAGAGAGGCAACAAGAGAAGCTGAGGACCCGAGACTGAAGGGTAAAAGGCTGTAAGGAACCAGAGATGAGAAACTGTAGGTCCTGGCCACCAGGAGCTTTCCCACATCCTCAGGGCCATCAGAGCTGTAGCACCTGCGAGTGTTATCAGCTAAGGACTGTTGACGCCTTAGACCTATGCAAGAACATGACATTGCTAAGATTGAGGGTCGGAACACCAAATCCCTGCTGGAGAACTCTGGCACAGGGGGTATGGCCCACCACAGCTCCTACCTGCCTACCGCTGCAGTGGAAACAGTAGAGCCCAAAGGCCAGCACTTAAGGAGCTGCTTGCTTACCTGGGCAGAGTAAAAGGTCCCAGACTGCTGACTCTGAGGCCATGGGAACAAAGTCACTGGTGTCATAAACACCTGCTCCAGAAATTGTGTCCCGCTGTGCCTTTAAACCCAGTTTTTCCTTGTACCACAGCCAACTTCAAAGCTTCTGGCTCTGCTAAAAGGGCTGAAGGTGCTTATGGTCTTCATATCAAAAGACCCTTAGTAGCTTTTCTCTTTTCTCAGTCAAACCTCAGACGTTTGTACTCAGGACTCATCAGAGGCCTGTGTGGATAGGTTTAGGATTGTGAAATTATTCTTTGTTTTTTATTCCAAAGTTAAGCCCTTTTCGTGGATTTTTTTTTTTTTTTGCTTTTGTTTGTTTTTTTGACAAGGTTTTATTATGTGTACCAGGCTGATCCCAAATTCATGATCCTCCTGTTTCTGCTGTGGGAAGTGGAGGAAGCTCCGAGTGTGTTACGTCCTGAATGGATGTGTACTGCTGACATGGGTGTATCCATGCAAAGTACCCCTACTGCCTCAGACCCACTAGAAAATAGCAAGGCCTTCCCCAGGGTTAAGCTTAGTGAGATGGCAAGTCCTTTGAAGCTTGCCAAGAGCCATTCTATTAAAGGAACTCATTATGCATGTGGGCTTTCTAGAAGGAGATCCTATATTTAGCAGGGTCTGTACCGTGATACACTCCCAGGATTGCTTCCAGCCCCTGAGCCATTCTGTTAAAGGAGTTCAGCAGGCCTGTGAGCTTTCTGGAAGGGATATGGTATTTTGCAAGGTCTGTACCGTGATGCATCCCAGAATTGCTTCCAGCCTCTGACAGGAAGTCAAGAGCCATTGTTTGGGTAAGTTCAGGAAGCATGAGAGATCTCTGGAAGGGAATCGGTATTTTGCAAGGTCTGTACCGTGATGCACCCCAGAATTGCTTCCAGCCTCTGACAACCCTGTCAGTTGTGTGCTGCTGCATCTCTTCTAAAATCTGGCCGTGGTGTGAACCGTCACTTTCTGGGTATTTTCCAACTCTGATTGAACAAACTTCTTATGGGATCCTACTGAAGATGTACTGCTGTTCAGATGAATTAATTCCTGATTTGATTCAAACAATTTAAAAAGTTATATTGTTTCAGATCTTTTAAAAACAGTTTTAGAAAGTTTGTGGCTGCAATAAATAGCTCTGTGGACCTCCAGATGCCTCACTAAGGGACAACCCTGAGGCAGATTTGTGGCCTCAGATAAGTCTTCATTCCAGATGGCACCATAAAAATAGGCAAATTGGCTTAAACGTCCCATGAGCCCAAAATATAATGGGGCTACCTGGAAATGTCTAAATTAGGTACAAACTTTAATGTACAGCATACAAACTGTTCTAAGTCCCAATACCCTGTCACCTTGATGGCATTATATGCTGTCATTTTCAATTTACTTTGTTTCTTAGAATGAAAGACAGGTAAAATTATTGTCTTGAACTCACTATAAACCGAGAAAGCTGGAAAATGTGTACCATGTCAGTCCTAATTGAAAAGACATCTATTAGACCCTATTAACCTTTATGCCTTGTCAACCTTTGTCACTCTGAACTCACTATAAGCTTATGTAATGAATACATAGATAAGAAATGTTTAATTTTAAAACATGTAACCTGTTGTATTTTAGAACTCATCTGGTTTTGTGATTAATTGCCTTTTTCATTATGAAGTAACTCCTTTTCTCAGAAGTATAAATACAGTGACGAACAATGAATGGCATGGAAGTTTAGGATGCTTAACTTCACCCAATTTTTCCTCTTGAATGCTTGTGTGTGTGAGTGTTTTATTTTCTATCTCTGTCTTACTTTTGTAGATTGAGAAATCAGTTAACAGACTCAGGGCTCTCCTCTCAGACAAGCAGGCGTACTTTAGCTTATTGGAGATCTCCTCAGAGAGGCCTATCTATAGATCAAAGAGCCTCCTTTTACGACCACTCTGCAGTTTTTGGCTAGAAGCCACTTTTACAGCCCTGGCTGCAGGAAACATGTGGTCAGCTTACGTTTTCCTCCTTCCGTGGCTGCAGTACAGCCAGTCTCTAGAGAAGGAACCCTGGGCTCCCGCCTCTCCTTTTCCTTCAATGGCGATCAGTTGCCTGAGCCATTCGCTCAGTGATACAAGAGATAAAGCCAACAGGGATTCCACTTCTAGCACCAGAGCCTACCCTGGACCTTGCCAAAACAAAGAGAGACATTTGCAGAAGCTTTCTGGTCCAAGTATGAATGTTCATGGTGAGTGTAGAAAATGGCCCCCCTGCCTCCCCCCGAGCTGTACTAATGGTCTGAAGACTGCTTGCTCCCCTACAGAGATTGTTCCTACAAAGCCTACCTTTCTGTTCAGCAGTGTACAATAAGCCCACTGCTGTACAATAACAGTCTGAGCTTCCTGACTGGGCAGCTTCTCCATTAGAGAGCTCAGCCCATTGATCTCAGCTTTTCTTTCTGTCTCCTGGTGTCTGAATCTTCTTCATTCCCTCGCTGTCCTAGTTAGGCCAAGTCCCAGGAGCGGTGCAAGGGAGCAGCACTCCACCTTCCCAGTGCTGGGATTACAGGTATGTGCCGGAACACCCAGCTTTTTGCCATGGAGGCTTGCTCCTTGTTTGACCTTGACACAATCTTCAATTGCATAGATTGGTCTCACAGTTTCCAGCAGTTCTGAGATTATTTTTAAAATCCTGGTAGTGGAGCCCGGCATGGTGCTGTAAAATTCTAGGTGGCCTGAACTCACCAGTGACATTATTAGCTAAGAAAATGGTGTTTCATTATTAGCTAAGGAGATGGTGTTTTAATATTAGCTAAGGAAATATAAGATTCCAGGCGGCCTGGACTTAACCATCATGACAATAGTGTTGTCAGCTGAGCAAACAAGTTAAGAACTACAGGCCAATAACAAGAGCAAAGAAAGTAACAGCGAACTGAGAGGAACAAGTAAAAATTCTCCACTATTCTCCATCTTGACCCTGCCCCCAGAATTTACTGGCCCTATCTCACCCTACTTAGAATTTACTACCTTAGACCCCCTATTGTTAGCCTAGCACTCTTTTAAAAAAATATATTTTATTAATTTATTCATATTACATCTCAATTGTTACCCCATCCCTTGTATCCTCCCATCCCCCCCTCCCTCCCATTTTCTCCTTACTCCCCTCCTCTATGACTGTGACTGAGGGGGACCTCCTCCCCCTGTATATGCTCATAGGATATCAAGTCTCTTCTTGGTAGCCTGCTATCCTTCCTCTGAGTGCTACCAGTCCTCTCCATCATGGGGATGTGGTCAAATATGGGGCACCAGAGTTCATGGGAAAGTCAGTCTCCACTCTCCACTCAACTGTGAAGAATGTCCTGTCCATTGGCTAGATCTGGGTAGGGTTCAAGGTTTGCTGCGCGTATTGTCCTTGGCTGGTGTCATAGTTTGAGCAGGACCCTTGGGCCCAGATCCACCCATCATAATGTTCTTCTTGTAGGTTTCTAGGACCCTCTGGATCCTTCTATTTCCTCATTCTCCCATGCTTCTCTCACCTAGAGTCCTAATGGGATGTCCTCCCCTCTGACCCACTTTCCTGGTGAGTGAAGACTTTCATGGGACATGCCCCTTGGGCTAGTGTCCAGATATAAGTGAGTTTATACCATTTGACTCTTTCTGCCTCTGGGTTAACTCACTCATTATGATCATTTCTAGTTCAATCCATTTGTCCACAAATTCCAGAAATTCCTTGTTTTTAATAGCTGAGTAGTATTCCATAGTGTAAATGGACTACAGTTTCTCTATCTATTCTTCTACTGAGGGACACTTAGGCTGTTTCCATGTTCTTAGCCTAGCACTCTTTAACTAGCCATTGTCACTAAGTTCTGCTTCTGTAAAAGATATTTAAACCCTGAGTTCTTGCAGGACAGGGTCTTCCATCTCCCTGGAGTATGGTTGATCCTGGCGCGTTGGCTTAATAAAATTCCTTTGCTTTTGCATCAACTCTGGACTCTGTCTCTCAATCGGGCTTCCAGGGATAGACTCAGACTACCTGAGTCTAGCAGTGGCACACGCCTTTAATCCCAGCACTCAGGAGACAGAGGCAGGTGGATCATTGTGAGTTTGAGGCCAGCCTGGTTTAGAGTCCAGGACAGCCAGGACTGTTACACAGAGAAATCCTGTCTCAAAAAAAAAAAAAAAAAAAAAAAAAAAAAAAGGTAGTGGAAGAGACGATTTCTTATGATGCTAAGAACCTTTGGTCCTTAACTTCAATTAAGACCACTGTGGTGTTTTGAAGAGAAATAACCCCCCTCCCAGATTCATGTGTTTGAACACTTGGCCATAGGAAGCGGCACCACTAGGAGGTATGGCTCTGTTGGCTAGGCATGGCATTGATGGAGGAAGTGTGTCACTGTGGGGCAGGCTTTGATGTCTTCTGTGCTCAAGTGATGTCCAGTGTGCTACAAAGTCTCTGCAGCCAACATATCAAGATTAGAACGCTCAGCTCCTCCAGCACCATGTCTGCCTGTGTGCCGCCATGCTTCCTGCCGTGAGGATAACGGATTCAACCTCTGAAACTGTAAACCAGCCTCAATTAGGTGTTTTCCTTTGTAAGAGCTGGCTTGGTCCTGGAGTCCCTTCAGAACAATAAAACTCCAAGACAACCACCTCTCCAGGATGGCTATGTTCTTCTTGAGTTGCCAAGTACCCTTTTGCTAGACTTGTTAGAGTCAATTTGACACATTGGCATATAGACCTTCCTATGTCTGCTTTGGCACATATCCATACTGTTCCTCTTCCGATACCTGTGGATTTATTTTTATGCCTTTGTATTTTTGTTTTTAAAGTTCTGTTTAGTTTTTGTTTGTTTGTTTATTTGCTTTTTACAGTGTCTCACTGGGTAGCCCTGGTTAGTCTGGAGTTCTCTGTGTAGACCAGACTAGTCTTTGAATCCACAGAGACCTACCGCCTGTACCTTCCAAGTGTTGGGATTAAAGGTGTGTACTGCCACCACATCTGGCTGCTTGTGTATTTCACATATCATCTTGGTCCCCTGCGTTTGGAGCTTCCTTGATCATCAGTGGAGGACGGAAGGACTGGAACTGTTCACAATAATGGTGTCAATTCTTATTTCAAAAACTACGACATAAGCTGGGTGCAGTGGTGCACGCCTGTAATTCCAGCAGGGAGACAGAGGCAGGCTCTCTGCGAGTTCGAGGCCAGCCTAGTTTACAAAGTGAGTCCAGGATAGCCAATGCTACACAGAAAAGCCCTGTCTAGAAAACAAAGAAAAACCAAAACAACAACAACAAAAACCAAAAAAAAAGTCCCCAAAACCTATAACACATCAAGGAATTACCGTCTACTGCTCCTAGTTTAATTGGTGTTAAGATTTCTGAATGAAAAGCGAAAACAAAATAGAGTATACTTTCTAGACAAATATATTTACTAAACATTATAGTTAAAACAGAGATTATATTTAAATGATTAATAATGCAAATATGCACTTAGCAACATTGATGTATACAGCCTTGGACTTATCCTATAGGGAAAACAGAAAAAAGTAAATTTTGTTCTTGATTTTAAGGAGCTCATCTTTCTCCCAAGAAGAGTCAGACATATTTCAACTGAAGAGAGGGCTGGTGGTGACTAGCATGGCCTGCAGTCACACTGTGAGTCAGGGCCAAGGTGTGAGCCCCGCAGGTGCCAAACTGGCAGTCAACACAATCCCAGGACTCAGCTGGGCCCCAAGCCCCAGCTTCATTTCTGCACCATATCCCCTGAGGCCATGAACTCCAGAGGCATCAGGAATCTCCCAGTCTTCCTTTGTCTAAGTAAGAATGGGGGAGAGTTTGGGGAACCTGCCCGAGGATTCTACAACCTGAAGTTTCCTGAAGTTTGAGTTGAATCTAAAAGTAAAAGAAAATGTCTGCTTTCAATAGTGAGGAGAGAAGTCTTAGGAAAAGGTTTCATGCCATCTCAGGGACGGCTGGAATAAGGGGCATCTATTTGAGGCGCCACATGACAGATTTTCCCCCACCACAGTCATTTCCTTGTTTTTATAGAACTGGCTCATAAATTGCTGAAAGATGTAGCAATGCCTAATGAATAGAAGCACACTGCCACCAGATTTTTCATGAGTCTTCTAAACTTGTGAACTTATTGGAGAAGTCCAAGGGTGTTGTGGTTCAATGCTACTGTTTAATACTTTAATTCTTAGTTACAAGTTGGGAAAGAATAAGCCATAGATGTTTGTTTAGTTGCTGCCTTAACCCATCTTAGCACTGGCGAATTGCTCCCTCTTACTCTTATGGCAATATGTACTTTGCTTAGAAATATATATGTATATATGATTTGTATTTCCTTTTTAGAGTGTAGGCTTCATAAAAGGAGCAAGGACATTACGTGTGTTGATTCTCTAGGTCTTAGTGTCGGGCCTGGCACTAAAATGGGAAATTAATGTCCAGTGAAAGATGAATAAATACGTGATGTGAGAATTACTGTGTTTAAGAACTGAGAAGACTTCCAAGTCAGCTTTTTCTAACCTTTTAGTTTATATGGAATAGGAAACAGATTGAGGGAACCGAAGGGCTTCTTCCATTGTCACACATAATTGTGGTGTGGTGAAGACTCACACTAGTCCTTTTAAATCTTTTCTTCTTTATGTTATTGTACTCGTGTTTTAATTAAAAGTTTTAGATCAGCAATTTTAACTTAATTAAAATTGTTTTCACTTAATTTAATTTAAATTGTACTGATCAGAAATTATGGACAGAGTGGGCTGAACTCAACATTTGTTCCTACAATAGGCTCTTTCATACGGAGCTGATTCTTTTGTTTATTTGTTTGTTTGTTTTGAGACAGGGTCTCATGTAGTATAGATTGGCCTCAAGCTCATCATGCAGCAGAGCTGGCCTTGTGCTCATCCTCCTGTTTCCACTACCAAGGACTGAGACTCTTGATAAGGGCCACGTGTCTGACTTTTTTACTTTTACAATTTTCCCCACCTACTATAAATACAATATTTTCTCTAATACATAAGTAGATCCTTAATTGTTAAAAAGGCAATGATACAACTTGCTTGTCAAACCCAGGATAATGATAATAAACTAATTGACAGTTTACTCTGTGGTGGGCTCTGTGATAAGCCCTGTGCGTTGCCTCACTTGGTCTCTGTGGTAGCGCTAGATGTTGGCATTTCACAGATGAGGAAACCAGATCTAGAGAGATCCAGAGTTTGGCAGCTATACATATAGATATAGATATAGGTATAGAGATAGAGAGAGAGAGAGATAGATAGATAGATAGATAGATAGATAGATAGATAAGAGAGAGAGAGAGAGAGAGAGAGAGAGAGAGAGAGAGAGAGAGAGAGAGAGAGAGCTGGGCTCAAATTTGGGCAGTATCCCAGAGATTTTTCTCTTAAATAGTATTTCATAATCAAAGAGAAGTCTAATGATATTCTTTTTAGACCACAGAATGAATGTTTTTGCTTTTTTTGCTTAGACCAACCAACAGTTTATATATATTCGTTATACATATGTACAAGAATCAAGGAGAAAGATTGATTTCTAGAAATCAATAACCCATAACTAACCACATATTCTATAATAAATTGAATGTATTTTCTTCCAAATTTACTTTCTATGCAATGTACCACAAATACCCTTAAAAAAAAAAAGAAAGAAAGAAAGAAGGGAGCGCCATACTACAGATGGGGCAATAGTGTAGTATATTGAGAGGCTCAGAATCTAGGCATTGAAATCAGTCAAATTCAGTTATGACCAAATGAGCCAAGTCCTCATGCCCCAAGTTCTCCATCCATCTTTCTTTCTTTCAAGACTTATTATTATGTATATAGTACTCTACCTGCATGTACACCTGCAGGCCAGAAGAGGGCACCAGATCTCATTATAGATGGTTGCGAGCCACCATGTGGTTGCTGGGAATTGAACTTAGGACCTTTGGAAGAGCAAGCAGTGATCTTAACCTCTGAGCAATCTCTCCAGCTCCTCTTCCTTCCTTCCTTCCTTCCTTCCTTCCTTCCTTCCTTCCTTCCTTCCTTCCTTCCTTCCAATTTTCTTTCTTTCTTTCTTTCTTTCTTTCTTTCTTTCTTTCTTTCTTTCTTTCTTTCTTCCCTTCCCCTTCCTTCCTTCTTTCCCTCTTTATTTTTCTGAGACAGAGTTTCTCTGTGTAGCTTTGGATGTCCTGGAACTCACTCTGAAGAGCAGGCTGGCCTTGAATTCAGAGATCTGCCTCCCTCTACCTCCTGAGTTCTAGGATTAAAGGTGTGTGCCATGATGCCTGGCTCCCATCTGTCTTTATTTATTTATTTTTATAGACAAGGTTTCTCTGTGTAGCCTTGGCTGTCCTGGACTCTCTTTGTAGACCAGGCTGGCCTCGAACTCACAGTGATCCACCTGCCTCTGTCTCCCAAGTGCTAGGTTTAAAAGCATGTGCCACCATGCCTGGCTAATTTTTGTTTGTTTTTTGTTTTTGTTTTTCTCCCCTGGCTGGCCTAGAACTCACTATGTAGACCAGCCTGATCTTAAACTCACAGAGGAGTACCTGCCTCTGCCTTCTAAGTGCTAGTGATAAAAGTGTGTGACACCATACTTGGCCTAAATTTTTTTTAAGGCCTGGGGGCATAGCTGAACATAGGATGCCTATCTAGCATGCATTAGCCTTTCGGTGTTATTGTGTATATCAATGGATCACCCATTACATTTTATGGCCAAGTAGTAATGTCCTGCATGGTTCTTCCATTTGTTCACTCATGCACCTCTTCACAGGGGTTTAGGCCATTTCTAGTTTTTAGCTGTTACAAATAAAGCTGCTATTAATATTCATGTAAGAGACTTTGTATAGATGTATACTTTCATTTCGCTTGGGTAAGTACATATGTGTAGAATGGCTGGGTCATATATGACATATATACTGGAAACTGCCAGTTTTTCAGAGTGATTGTACCAGTTTGCACTTCTTCCATCAATATATTGTTGTGAGATACCTAGCATTATCTTGCTAAGTGTGCCATGAGGATGAAGGACGGACTTCCATCCACCTAGGTCATTTCTCAGGACTGTGCTGTACACTGTGAGTAAGCTTGAGTGCTGTGGTGTGTTACTCTGGGCTAAAGGCCAGGCTTGCCTCACTTCTTGCTATAAACAGGCCAGTTTTCCAAAGTCCCGGGTCCTCGTCTACAATGCAATCTACTGCATGCGGTGTACCCACCCAGACCGTCCATGTGACCTCTTCAGCACCCAGAGGGCTTGGATACCAATGTCAGCATGCTGCTGCTCATTCTGTTTGCAGTGCCAGGAACAAGTCCTTTCACTTTGACCCATGAGTCTACCAGCCAACTGATCTCTAATAAAGGTGAAGTCTCATTTTTTTTTTTTTTTTCAGAAAATGGTGCTGGAATTAGTTCCATGTGGCAAAAAGACTTCAATCTATAACATTATGCCATATAAAAGTTAATTAAAATAGTTAATTCACTTTGTATGTGTTGTACACATGTGCATGTGCGTGTGCGTGTGTGCGTGCGTGCGTGTGTGTGTGTGTATACAATAGTACATATGTAGAGGTAAGAGGACAACTTTCAAGAATTGGTTCTCCCCTTCCATCATGTAAATTCTGGGGATCGAACTCAGGATGTCCAGCTTAGCAGTAAACACTCTTATCTGCTATGCTGGACTCTGTTCTGAACCATTGCCTTCTTTACCAAAACCAAAGAAGTAGACAAAAATTGTGGTTTTGGGTATAAGATACTGGGCTATTTAGTGCAGAAAAGATTAAAAAGAAATGAGCCATAGTGAGCACAGAGCACAAATTGTTATGTGAAATAAAAGGCTTAGGTGGCGCAAGGGGCATGACGGTGAGGGTGTAGGGCTCGGGTTGTAATCGAGTTAGTGGGATGCTTGCGTAATGTGCACAGCAGGGGTCTGGACTTAATCCCCAGTACCACCAACAGATCCCCTGGGACTGGGATGCTTGCGATGGCTGTGAGCCACAGTGTGGGTACTGGGAATTGAACCCAGGTCCTCTGATAGAGCATCCAGTGCTCTTAACTGCAGAGCCATCTCTCCAATCCTGCTAGTGTTTTTCATGTAGACTCTCATAATCCTTAAGTGTATTCTTAATTTCTATCATTAGTATGATAGTCTTAGTTACTTTTCTATTGCTGTGACAAAACTCCATGACCAAGGAAAGTTATACAAGAAAGCACTCAGTTTGGATCTCATGGTTCCAGAGGGTCAGAGTTCATGACCATCACATTGAGGAACATGGCAGTAGGCGGGCAGGCAAGGCAGGAGAACAGGGGCTGAGAGCTCACATCTGATCCAGAGAGGAGAGAGAGAGAGAGAGAGAGAGAGAGAGAGAGAGAGAGAGAGAGAGAGAGAGAGAGAGAGAGAGAGAGAATGAGGACTGAAAATGTGGGGCTTTTGAAACCTCAAAGCCCACTCCCAGTGACATGCCTTCTCCATCAAGTCTACACCTCCAAATTCTTTCCAAACAGTTCCTCCAGCTGGGCACACATGTTTAAACAGATGAGCCTAAGGGGACCACTCATTCAAACCACCGTCTCTTTATTATATTTTTTGCTATATACAAAAACCTATGTATGTGTTTGGTTGGTTTTGAGAGGGTCTCTCTACCTAGCCCTAGATGTCCTGGAACTTACTATGTAGACCAGGATAGCCTCAAACTCACAAAGATCCCCCTGCTTCTCCCTCTGCAGTGCTGGGATTAAAGGCTGTGCCACTGTGCCTGGCCAAAGCCCAGGACTTTTAAAAATAATTATTTTGTAACTGGACCTTCAAATATTTTATTTATCTTAAATTACATTTATTTATTTATTTATTTTTATATGTATGTGTGTGTGTGTGCCTGTGTGTGAGCCAAGGTTCATGTCAGGAGTCACCTTTGACCACCTTTCCACCTTACTCACTAAGGCAGGGTCTCTCAGTCAAACCCAGACCTTGTGGCTATGGCTGGTCTTTCTAGCCAACTTGCTCTGGGAACTGCGTTTCTGCCCTCTGAGGCTGAAATTTCAGGTGGGCCCCCATGCTGGTCAGGAATTTACAAGGGTTCTGGAGATCACACCTGTGCCACAGCACTGAAAGCACTGAGCCGTCTCCCCGCCTGTGCTTCCTGGCTTCACAGGGTTTCACCATAGAGCTCAGGCGAGTGTTGGACTTTCAATCCTCCTGCCTCATCTTCACAAGGGCTGCTGGCACAGCTGCACGCCACCACACCTGGTATCATTTTAAGTTTTTTGAAAACTGTCTCTAGCATTAACTTGAGAGAAACTTTGAGAATAAGCAAGAATAATTTGGAAAGAGTGGCAGTAAGATGTGCACATCCTATCAAAAGCCAGAAAGAATTGTACAGCTGTAATAAAATTCTAACTGTATGAATGGTCAGGACATTCTCCACAGTTGAGCAAAGAGTGAGTACTGACTTTCATACAAACCCTGATGCCCCATATATGACCATGTCCCCCTGGATGGGGAGGACTGGTGGCACTCAGAAGAAGGATAGCAGGCTACCAAGAAGAGACTTGATCCCCTATGAGAATATACAGGGGGAGGAGGTCCCCCTCAGTCACAGTCATAGAGGAGGGGAATAGGGGGAAAGCAGGAGGGAGGGAGGGATGGGAGGATACGAGAGATGGGATAACTATTGAGATGTAAAATGAATGAATTAATATAAAAAAATTTTTTTAAAAATTCTAACTGTATGGTACTTACATGAACTAGAATAGGCCCATAGACCCACGAAATCTAAAGATGAACTCAGAAATCTGAGGAATGTTCTACATAAGAAGAAATAGCATACTGGGGCCGCAGAGGGCATAAGGATGAGAAAGGAACATGCCTCTAATCTACAGAGAAAGTTGAGCCTAGGATACCATTTATAACATGAAATAAAAACCCATCAGTGGCACATGGCACATAAAGAAACTGTAAAGAAAGAGGGGGAAAAAATATCTTGGTTGTTGGCTCACCCTGGTTGGGCAATTTCTACGGGGTACTGCGGAGGCTGGTACACCACATCCCATTAGTGCTGCCTCAGAGGTCCTGGTGGGACTGTCCCAGGAGTCCTCATGGCATGCTTCGCTCGCCAGGAGGCCCATTCTGCTTAGGCCCCCGAATCAGGGCAGCCCTTTCCCACTTTATCCCAGTCCTACAAGGTCATTTAAGAAGAGGTACGAGCGTTTCTGATTCATTACTGTTAGGGTCGTTCTCACTAACTCCTCTGGCGTCTCAGTGGCTCACGAGCTGTCCAATGGGTCTGTGGAACTGCCCTCCCAGAGCACAAGAGCTGCTGGAGCCGAATCACTTGATGGAAGAGAGGCAGTCACAAGGTTGGGTAGGGTGACACTGTTGGAATTCTGAGGAGGCACATACATGACACACCGGTCCCGACAGCCAGAGCAGCCACTAAGGCAACTCAACTTCCCCTGAGTGTTTTTGGAGCGTCTCCTGTGTACCTTTTGCACTGACAACACTTCAGAGCTTGCCAGACATTCCTGGGTGCCCTTCGCCCGCTGCTTTTTTTTTTTTTTTTTTTTTTTTTTAAACATGCACACTAAGTGTTCTCTCTCTGGCTTTTAGTGC
The DNA here is from genome assembly GCF_903995435.1 of Acomys russatus. Classification (NCBI taxonomy): domain Eukaryota; kingdom Metazoa; phylum Chordata; class Mammalia; order Rodentia; family Muridae; genus Acomys; species Acomys russatus. Next base: position 4,360,330 of record NC_067140.1, on the reverse strand, counting down.
TGCAGAATCTAAAAGAGACTGCTTGCTAAGCAATGGTTCTGCGTTGAGAGGTTCAGACCTGGTTTTAAAAAAGATGCTTCAAAGGGGGCCAGTGAGATGACTTAGCAGGTAAAGATATTTGCCACCAAGCCTGATGACTTCAGTTTGATCCCCAGAAGCCACACAATAAAAGAAGAGGACTGGGGCTGGAGCACTGCCTGCTCTTCCAAAGGTCATGAGTTCAATTCCCAGGAACCACATGGTGGCTCACAACCATCTACAATGAGATCTTGTGCCCTCTTCTGGCATGCAGGCATTGCAAGCAGGCAGAACACTCTATATGCAAATAAATACATCTAAAATAAAAAAAAAAAAAAATAAAATAAATCTTTAAAAAAAAGAAGAGGACCAATTCTCGAAAGCAGTCTTTTGACCTCCACTTGTGTACCATAGCACACAGGAACCATACCCCCCCAACACAAATAAATAAATAAACATAAAAATTGCTAAAAAGAATCTTAAATATATATGTGCATGTTCTGCATGCATATATGTATGCTTACCTATATGTACAGGGGCCCTTGGAGGTAATAAGAAGGTGTTGGATTTCTTGGAACAAGAGGCACAGAGGGTTGTTAAATGCTTTGTGGGTGCTGTGAATCAACCCCTGGACCTCTCTGGGCTCCTGCATGCATATGGTGCATATGCATACATGCAGGCACACACACACACACACACACACACACACACACATACACACACAGTAAATAAATTATTCATAAGTTTAAATGTCTTTATTTGTTTTCTAGGTCCTTTGTAATCTATTCTATTTTGTTACTAGATCTAGTTCCCACAGGTCTATGTATGGACTGCCCATTTATTGCCTGCACACACATCCTGTTGACTTCAGCTTAGGGGTAGATGTCTTCAGGGTCCCCACAGCATGACAAAGACAAGCTTGGGGGCCAAATCAATGCAAGCCAAGCGAGACAACAGTTTATATCCCCACAGCTCATTCAAGTCTCACAATCTGCTTGAGGGTTATCACACGTTCTCTGCTTCTTAGGACTTCCTTAATCACCGGCAGGGACGGACACACACACACACACACACACACACACACACACACACACACACACACACGCCCCAGAAGGAGAAAGGACTGGGGATGTGGAACCCCAGCCATCGTGACACCATCTTGTTGCTAGACTTTCTCTTAGGCTTGTCCTCAAGGTCACCCAAGTTACTGTAAAAATCACAAACCGTCCCAAGAAAAGAACCGCCCTGGGCCCGAGCCAGTCAGGGAACAGCAGGAAAGTACCTAATGTCCCTGGATGTTAAGCATTTCGAGGTCAGGTTCCATCAATCCCCTAGCGCCAACCCAACCTTGCTAAATGTCAACCAATCCTGTAACTGTCAAGCTGGAAACTCCAGTTCTTTGCCGTAACCACGACAAAACCCTGCCTAACAGGGGTTCGGGGCTCCTGCACTGATGCACTGCTCACTCAGGCTCTAGTTTAAATAAAGACCCCCCTACTGTTGCATATGACTCGGGACTGCTGGTGGCCTTTGGGGATCGAGCCATCTGGGCATACCAGGAGACCGCTCAGCAGATAAAGCCTTTGTTGCACTAGTAGAAGGATATGCATCGCACTCTCCAGCCCAGCCAGCTGCGGCTGGTGGACCCTGTCGGCCCAGAGCTCTTACGTTAAGATGTAAGGCAGAGACAGGAGAATCCATGGAAGTGCACGGGCTACCTTGTTACACACAGTGAACAGCAGAGATCCCGTCTCAGACCAGGAAGGCGAGGACTAACAGCTGAGGTTGTCCTCTGGCCTCCAAGGGCATGCTGTGGCAAGTGTGCACTGTATTCATACATAAAAATGAATGAGAGAGAGAGAGAGAGAGAGAGAGAGAGAGAGAGAGAGAGAGAGACTGTGTACACACACATTCTGCAAACATAACACACACATATATGTGTGTGTGTGTGCGTGTATATGTGTGTGTGTGTGTGTATGTATGTATGTATGTATGTATCCATCCCCCAAGATAGGGTTTCTCTGTGTAGCCCTGGCTGTCCTAGACTCCCTTTGTAGACCAGGCTGGCCTTGAACTCACAAAGATCCGCCTGCCTCTGCCTCCTGAGTGCTGGCATTAAAGGCACGAGCCACCACTGCCCAGCTACTTATTTTATATTCTTTGTACCTTTTACAGGAATGAAAATTGTTGTGTGCATGATAGATAAACAATCACTGAAATGTCTAGGTTAAAAGATTTTGGGGGAAAATTGCTGTGAATGTCTTTAATCCCAGCACTTGAGAGGCAAAGGTGATGGATCTCTGTGAGCTCGAGGCCAGCCTGGTCTAGAAAGTGAGCCCAGGACAGCCAAGGCTACACAGAGAGACCTTGTCTTGAAAACAACAACAACAACAACAACAAGCAAAACAAAACGAAACAAAAGATTTGGAAGATAGAAACTGTATTTTACACATTTCTTCTTTGTATTGTGAACACCTATGTGATGAGAGAAGATTGTGGATTGCTACCGTTTACGGCTCTGTCCCTCTGCCTATGGCTTCCTAACCCCACATGACAGCTCCTTGGCAGCTTTGAGTTTATGCCTAGACACATTAGACATGTAACATGGACGTGTTTGGAGTCTCTAAACCCAAATGTGCCTACAGCTCAGTAATAAAAATTGATGAGTAGATGACGCCACTTTGCCTCAGTGGGACTGGGTGGAGGTAATGAGCAAGGGGCATGTTTCCCCCAGCCACCCTTTTGGGGATAATGGTGGCAGGAGAGCAGTAAATCCAGGAGCCACGGTAAGTAGCCTTGGAGGGCAGCTCCCACCTCCATCTTCAGCTTGTGGCCTCTCACTTCAATTTGAGGGTCTGTGGTAGTTTTTCTCCTGAACAGTACTGAAACCAAACTTCCACTCTGGCAAAGCTCATCCCTCTAAGGACTTCCCAGTTCTCTCCAGAATCATTAAGGGAATATGAACCTATTTTCCAAAACAAAGTTAATTTTAATGAACTTAAAGTTTTACAAAATGTATGTCATGGAGGCATTTCCAGCAAAGCCTGGCTAATTAGTCTGTTTCAGACAAACTTCTTGCTGAGAGCAGTTTTTTAAAAAGTTGAACAAGTTATAGTTTTTACACAGCAAGTTCAGGGCAAGGAGGAGCTAATAAGATAGTGAAGATTTGCTAGTTCAAGATCTAGAAGGAAAGTAAGGCCAAGAAAGGCGAAACCAGTGCTTGGGCACCCTTCACCCTAAAGGTAATTGACAGTTATAAACTCACAAGAGCTTTGAGTGCGTCCTAGCTAGATAACTCCAGAAAGAGGTTGAGAAGACGAATGGCCAGTGCCCAGGCATCTCACAGTTACCAGGCTCCACCTCAGGAAGAAGATGACTACAGTAGACCAGCTCTCACAAGTTTAGCTTTGAGCTTTTCAGACTAAGGCGCCCAGTTTTCATCCTCTTTATGTGGCAGAAACACAAGGACGCTCTCTCTGGGGACAGACTCCATGAGCTGGAACGTCATATCATCCACAGAGCTCAGTTGGTTCTTTTGAAGACACTGAAGACGCGTGGTTCTAAGAGGTAATATAAAGATGCAAAGAACACTGGGCAACCAAAACAATGCTGAAAAAAAAAAAAACAAAACAGTGAAGACCATAGATTCTGAGATCAAGATTTATTACACAGGCAAATTGACGGATGGAGCAGGATCAAGTTTGTCGTTAGACACACCCATGCAGTCGAATGATTATGAGCCAGCTGCCACATCAGGTCTGCGGGGCAAAGAAAGCTTACACCACAACAACTGGGACGCCTGTGGGGAGACAGCTATATGCAAAACTGAAGTCAACATAGATGGTATCCCCAAAATGTTTAAAATGTCTACATGAACTAGTGGCAAAGGGTTTTATCTGGGAAAAAAGTTAGTTGACGTGAAGAGAAGAAAGTAAAGGAGTCGCATGGGGTGTTTTCAGCTTTGGGAAGGTCACTGCCCCCACCATTAAATTTTCTATATGTGTTTGGTGGATATGTGTGTTCCATATATGTCTTTTAAAATATTTACAAATGTTACCTCAATAAACATGAGAGAGAGAGAGAGAGAGAGAGAGAGAGAGAGAGAGAGAAAGAGAGAGAGAGAGAGAGAGAAAGAGAGAGAGAGAGAAAAAGAGAGAGAGAGAAAGAGAGAGAGCTTGCTTTAGTATCTACCCAGACCTACAACACAGAATAACATGAGCTTTCTTTTTAAAGTTTAGTGTATTTTAAGTTGTATGTACATGTGTGTCTCTATCTGGAAGTAGAGGGAGAATTGGATGCCCCTTTTCTGTGGATGCTGGGAACTGAGCTCTGGTCCTTCTGGAGGAGGAGCAAGTGCTCTTAGGCACTGAGGTATTGCTCTGGCTCATGAGTTTCCTCTTTGGAGATGTTCAGGAAGAAGCAGAGGGCTGTCTGAGGATGACCAAACCCCAACTAGTTAAACCATTTTCTTTGAGGCATCATGTTTAGCTTGGGGATCCAGAAGTGCTACTGATCCCCCAAATATGAGAGGGGGGGGGTTAGAAAAGCTTTGTTGTCGTTGTTGTTATTGTCTGTTTGTTCTACTCAGTCACAGTAACTGACTTTTTAAAATGTCTAATCAATTAATATCGTAGATATTCCAAATAGCCTATGAGGTGTTTTCCTCCATGGAATGTCGTGGACTATCTTATATGTGGGCTTAGAAAAATGTATGCTTACATCTCTTTCTACCACTTTCAGGCTCTGTGACTTTTTCTCTTTTTAAAGATTTATTTATGTATTTATGTATTTATTTATTTATATGTATACAGGTGCTGTCTTCATGTACGGCTGCAGGCCAGGAGAGGGCATCAGATCACATTACAGATGGCTGTGAGCCACCATGTGGTTGCTGGAAATTGAACTCTGGTCCTCTGGAAGAGCAAACAGTGCGCTTAACCGCTGAGCCATCTCTCCAGCCCCCAGGCTCCGTGACTTCAAACTCACTAACTTTTTCTGTCTCTCCCATTCCCCTGTTTACCCCAGAAGCTAACTGCCGTGAATAATGTCTAAAAAGAGCTGCTTCATGCTCACTAACTCCCTCTCCACTGGGTGTGTGTTCTCAGGGGACCCACTAGGATACCCAGTCTCTACTAAACTGTGTCAGCGTTAAAATCACCAACTCAATCTTTGCCTCTGAAATTTCCCACACACCCTTTATTATTGCTCTGCTACTAATTGGGCACCAAGTAAATGGTTCCAAGATTTATTGATTGTTAATATCAGGCAAATGTTTCTCATTATATGGTCTTATAATTGCCCCCACTTTTCTGGAATGACAGGAGATTTTATTTGCTACAGGATAATTCTATTTTCACTGTTCAATTTATGATTACGTCAGAGCTGAACAATGACATAAAACAAAACCATCTATTTTCTTACCAAGAAAGAACTTCTTAACGACTTATATTTTTTATAGAAATGAAAAAAAAAATACTCAAAATGCAGAAAAAGTAAGTCTGGGGCATAGATTTCGACATTTTAATTTCCGTTCTTCTAGCCATGTTTTTATTACTATGAACAATACGATTTGAGGTCAATTTAAATAAATAAGATTATAACATAAGAAGATGAAGTCTGATAAACAAGAATCTCTGTGATTTGGTTAAGAAGAAACAGGGCGAGACAATTTGTTTACAATACCCTGCAGGGATGGCGGTGGAGCTCAGCTGGTAGAGTGCTTGACTGGACCGCTCAAAGCCCTGGCCTCAACCTCAACATTACACAAACATGGGCACAGCAGTATGATCCTGTTGTCTCTAGCCTTCTATTTCTTCTGCTTTCCACAGATGATAGTTATTATAGATAAAGCTTCTTATTTATTTTTAATTCTTTTTGTGTGCATATGTATGGCATATGTGTGTAACACCCAGAGGCCAATGGGTCACATTTGTGACTTCTTTAGTCTCCATCTTATTTATTTTTTTTTTTTTCAGTTTTTCTAGACAGGGTTTCCCTGGTAGCTCTCGCTGTCCTGGACTCACTTGTAGACCAGGCTGTCCTCAGACTCACAAAGATTCCCCTGCTTCTGCCTCCTGAGTGCTGGGATTAAAGGTGTGTGCCACCACTGCCTGGCACTCATCTGTTTTTTAAAAAATGACATGATGAAATTTGCAGGCAAATGGACGGAACTTGAAAAAGTTATCCTGAGTGAGGTAACCCAGACCCAGAAAGACACACATGATCAACGCCTTGTCTAGTCATCATCAGAGAGGCTTCCTCTGGCAGCAGATGGGAGGGCATCCAGACAGCCACGGCCAGACCTTACATGGAGAGTCTACATTGGAGGTCTCCATGGGGTCCCTTCCCTTGGAGCTCTGGGAATCCCATGGTAGAGGGGGCAGAAAATTTTTAGGAGCCAGAGGGGATGGAGGGCACCAGGAAAATACTGCCCACTCAGTGAACTGACCAGGGAGCATATGGACCCACAGAGATTGAAGTGGCAAGCGTGGAGCCCGCAGGGGTCTGCGCCAGGTCTTCTGCATATGTGTTGTGCTGTTAGCTTGGTGTTTCTGTGGGACTCCTAGCTGTGGGAGCTGATGTGTCTTTGACTCTTTTGCCTGCTCTCGGGACTCTTCCTCCTGTTAGGTTGCCTTGTCCAGCTTCAGCGTGAGAGCTTTTGCCTTGTCTTATTAGATTTTGTTGTGTTGTGTTTGGTTGTTTTCTTTTAGGGGCCTGTTTGTTTCTGAAGGGAGATAGAGGAGGAATGGATCTGGGAGAGGGAGGAGATGCAGGGGAGCTGGGAGAGTGGGAGGAGGGGAAACTGTGGTTCGGATGTATCATATGAGAGAAGAATCTATTTTTAATAATAATAATAATAATACTAATAATAATGATGATGTCGAGTGGTAAGAGCAAGTGTATGTCTTTAGTCTAAGCTTTTGTCCAGCTTCTTCCTGGACATCAACAACCATATAGGTACATAAAAGTCCATTTAATTTATTTCTCAGTTGTCACTCATTTGTCCTTTGTACTCCTACCATTGTCACAAAACAAACCTGCCAGATATGAACTTGAGATCAGGATACAGGCTAAGGAGTGAAGGATGCTCTTCATCTAATTCTCGCCAGGCACAGCAATCAAAGAAACTAAGTTCAAAGTTCACTTTGGCTCACTTCTGTAGTTCATATTTCTCTAGGCGTTCATAAATAATGACTGATTGCAATGCAAATTGTTTATGAAGCTATGCTCTTTGTTTGTTTGACTAACGGCTCTCAGGCCAGTGTTCTCTAAACTGCATTTTAATGCTCTTTCAATGCTGCTCGGTGTCTTCTGGTCTGAGATTGTGGAGGAAGCCTCAGACCCTCAGTGTTTATTTCCCTTGCAGATGTATAACCACCTCTTAGCCTCTTATCGCCACCTTCCCCTAAGTACTTTTCCCTCTGGTTCCTGTCTTCTTAAAATAGTGTTATTGTTCTATTAGATAACTGCTAAATTAAACAAAGCCCTTTAGAGCCGGGCGTGGTGGCGCACGCCTTTAATCCCAGCACTCGGGAGGCAGAGGCAGGCGGATCGCTGTGAGTTCGAGGCCAGCCCTGGTCTACAAAGTGAGTCCAGGATGGCCAAGGCTACACAGAGAGACCCTGTCTCGAAAAACCAAAAAAAAAAAAAAAAAAAAAAAAAAAAAAGAAAACAAAGCCCTTTAAATAACCAGCTCCTTTTGAATTTCTCTTCTCCTCTCAAAAAGGACCCCACATAACCTCAGTGGGAAATTGTCTTTTTGTCCCACTTTATTTATACCTTATTTATATTATTTGTCTTGTTTTCTTTGGTATGATATTTATCTGTGTTTATTTTCTGTTTATTAGAGGTTGAGCTCTTGGGGGACAAGAGCTATTTTCCATTCTATTTTATTTAGTGTCTTGCACATGGAAGATGATGGGTGAATAATTGAACAGTCAATTGAATAAGTGGAGTGATATTTAACAGCCTGTTCTCATTGTCCTTGGGTTAGCTTTTCAGGAATTCTGCTAGTGATTAATAGTTTGAAAACTGAGGAAAAGGAGAGAGAGAGAGAGAGAGAGAGAGAGAGAGAGAGAGAGAGAGAGAGAGAGAGAGATCCAAGACAGTGGCACTGATCATATACTGTGTCTGATCAGCAGGATAGCAGTGACTGCACAGTGACCAAAGGACCAAACTGAGAGTTCCAAAACACCAATGTTGATGTTTTCCAGGTGAGTAGAGCCCATATGGTGCAGAACACTGTCAGGAGCCATAGGACCTTGCCTGACCTGCCCCAGTGGCTGAGAGGCCCTGCTGGCTGAAAGCCACAGCTGTCTGCATACTTGAGATAATTATTCTGCCTGGCAACCACAAAGATCCAGCCTGACCTTGAGAAAGAGAACATTCGGTGTATCGCGACTTCTGAATAATTGCCCCACTCCACACCTGCTGTCCTTGGGCCTGGCCCAGAAGATTTTGTAACTTTCCACTGCATTTCTTCCCACCCCCTGCCCTTTCAGAAGCTTACTTTAAATTTGGATACCCCCGTACAATAAACGGCCCTCGATAAGCAACGTTTTCCTGGGCCCATGTCTCTATTCTTGCCCATTCTTTATTCACAGGTCACGACCCTCCTCGCCACTCCACAAATAACTGAACCCGCGGGTTGGGCACAGAACACAGGTGGGTTCAGCCTCTAGCCACCTGCCTAATCCACAGAAAAGTCCCTTGGTCCCTGCAGGCATGTGCACAGTCTCCAAAGTTTAGCCTGTGTGCAGCACCTGTGTTCTGTGTATCAGAGTGAACTATGGGCCACAAAATGCTAGTGTCTAGATCTTCCTAGCCCAGCGAAGACTCCACGTGTGGAACACAAGTAGATCTGATCTCAGGTCACCCAGCTGGTCCATGGAAGGGTTCCTTTATCCCCACAGGTGAGGGGTATCAACGTATAGCTACTCACCTATGAGCTGCTCTCAAGGGACAGAGAAGGATACTAGAAACTACCATACAAAACGCCGGAGACAGTCAGATTGCTAAAGGCCACTCCAAAAACACAGACAATAAAAGCCAAAATAATATGGCATCTCTAGAACCCAGTTATCTCAATGCAATCAGCCCTGGACACTCTAACACAACTGAAACACAAGAAAATGACATCAAATCTTTCCTCATGACAATGATAATAGAGGAAACAAATGAAATCCATAAAGAAATACAAGAAGATACAATCAAACAGATTGAGGCCCTTAGAGAGGCTATGATAGAGGCCTATAGAGAGGAAATGAATAAATCACTGGATGAAATTCAGGAAAATGCAAACAGGTGAAGACAATCGATAAGATGGTTCAAGATCTGAAGATAAAAATGGAAACAGTAATTAAAGTACAAACTAAGGAAATCCTGGGAAGAGAGAACTTAAAGAAGGAACTACAGGCCTGGCATGGGAGTACACGCCTTTAATCCCAGCACTCAGGAGGCAGAGGCATGCGGATCGCTGTGAGTTTGAGGCCAGCCTGGTCTATAAAACAAGTCCAGGATGGCCAAGGCTACACACACAGAGAGAGACCCTGTCTCAAAAAAAGAAAACAAAAATAAGAGAGAGAGAAAGAGAGAGAGAGAGAGAGAGAGAGAGAGAGAGAGAGAGAGAGAGAGAGAACTACAGAGGTAAGCATCACCAACAAAATACAAGAGATAGAGGAAAGAAGTTCAGGTGTAGAAGATACAATGCAAATATTTGACGCAACTATCAAAGAAAGTGTTAAGTCTAAAAAATTCCTGGCATAAAACATCCAAGGAATCAAGGACACCATGAAAAGAAGAAACCTAAGAATAATAGGAATTGAGGAAAGAGAAGATGCCTGGCTCCAAGGCCCAGAAAATATTTTCAACAAAACTGTAGAAGAAATGTTCCTCAATTTAAATAAAGAGATGCATACAGAACACCAAGAGGCCCACAGAACACCAAATAGAGTAGGCCAGAAAAGAAAAGTCTCCTGCTACTTAATAATCAAAACACTAAATGTGTAGAACAAATAAAAAATATTAAAAATAGCAAGGGAAAAAAAGGCTAAGAAACATACAATGGCAAACCTATCAAAAGTACACCTGACTTTTCAGCAGAAACCATAAAAGCCAAAGGGCCTAGGAAGATGTCTTGCAAACCCCGAGAGACCACAGATGCCAATCTAGACTACTATATCTAGCAAAACTTTCAATAACAATAAATAGAGAAAACAAGGTATTCCATGACAAAAAATTTAAACAGTACCTATCTACAAATCCAGCCCTACAGAAGTTACTAGAAGGAAAACTCCAACCCAAGAAGGCTAACTACACTCAGAAAAACACAGGAAATAGGTAGCTTCACTTTAGCAAAATGAAAATTAGACAAGCACACAAACACATTCCCACAACCAACATCAAAATAAAAAGACCTAACAGTCACTGGTCATTAATTTCTCTCAACATCAATGGTCTCAACTCTCCAATAAAAAGACACAACTAACAGAATGGATGCATAAACAAGACCCAACATTCTGTTGCATACAAAAAACACACCACAGCAACAAAAATAGAAATTATCTGAGAGTAAAGGGCTAGAAGAAGAACTTCAACAACAACAGAAGTAACAAAAAGCCTACACACATATGGAAGCTGAAAAACTTGCTATTCAATGACAACTGGGTCAGGGAAGAAATAAAGAAAGAAATTAGGGGCTTCTTACAATTCAATGAAAATGAAGGAACAACATACTCAAACTTACAGCACACAATGAAAGCAGTGCTAAGAGGAAAGTCATATCACTAAGTGCCTTCATGAAGAGATTGGAAACATTTCATACAAGCAACTTGGATGCTCTAGAAAAAAAGAAGCAGACACACCCAAGAGAAGTAGATTGCTGGAAATAATCAAACTCAGGGCTGGAATCAATAAATTAGGAACAAAGAGACCAATTCAAAGAATCAATGAAACCAAGAACTGGTTCTTTGCGAAAATCAACAAGATAGACAAAACCTTAGCCAAACTAACTAAAAGGCAGAGAGACACTATCAAAATCAACAAAATCAGAAATGAAAAGGGGGACATAACAAGAGACACTGAGGAAATCCAAAGAATCATTGGGTCTTTACTTCAAAAGCCCATATGCCATAATCTGAAAATCTAAATGAAATGGACAAGTTTTCTTGATAGATTCCACTTACCAAAGTTGAATCAAGATCAGATAAACAAATTAAAATAATCCTATATCTCCTGCAGAAATAGAAGCATTCATCAAAACCCTTCCAACCAAAAAGAGTCCAGTGCCAGCCAGGTAGTGGTGGTGTACACCTTTAATCCCAGCACTTGGGAGGCAGAGGCAGGTGGATCACTGTGAGTTCGAGTCCAGTCTGGTCTACAAAGTGAGTCTGGGACAGCCAGGGCTACACAGAGAGACCTTGTCTCAAAACAAAACAAACAAAACAGAGTCCAGGGCCAGATGGTTTCACTGCAGAATTCTACCAGACCGTCAAAGAAGAGCTAATACCAATCAATACCCTTCAAACTATTCCACAAAACATCTCATTGTTTCTAGTCTGGATCTGAAAATTTAAAGTAGAATGAAGGGTTCAGATAAGTTATATCGCCCCTCCCTTTCACTGAGATTTGCATGCAATTAGATGGAAGAGAGAAATGAAGGAGGAAGAGGAGTAGGAAAAGGATGAGAGTGGCGATGAAGACAACGGCAGAAATGGGGCTCATCATATTCTTTCCAGGTATTTATGTTCTTCATGCTCTGGCTTTTCTGCTACGAGGTAAGGGAGAGAGAATGCGCTTTCCCTTCCCCCACCAAGACTGGCACCTCTTTCCCTTTGCCTGCTTCAGTTGAGCACCCAAAGAAACAGCCTGAGACAAAGCATTGGCCAGTCTACAGTGATCACACAGCCTCAGTCAGCCCCAAGTGTGGTCTTGCCTATTGCTTATTCAGGATTTTCTAACTAGAAACCTATATTGTCTTTCTGGTTATAAGGAAAATAAAGACTCATAAAAAGGGAACAATATACAGGAAAAAAAAAAAAAGGAATGAAACTCTACTAGGATTTTATTATGTACGTACAAATACACACACATTGTGTTTTTTCTTTTTACAAGACTGTCATCATAAGATACGTTTTTAATGAATGCTTTTTTCAGTTAATAAATTGTGGTTTTTCCATGCCAGTACCGACAGATCTATCTTATTGTTACTAAAATTGCATAATACAGAGGGGCCATAAAGTCTGGAAAAATAGGCAAATTAGCACATAAAAATGATATATCAATATGACTTAACAATATTTCATGATATGTTCACTATGCTGTCCTCTTATTAGTAATAAGCTCAGTGAGCTGCTTAAAATTGCACATGGTGTGCTGGAGTATGTTTTGGGTTTTTAATGTGATGGGCAGCCAGGTGCAGCCCAAGAGGAGACGAAGGAGAGGGTCGGGAAAACAACGGTCCTAGATACAGGAGTCCCACTAAAAAGACACAGGGTGGGCAAGCGGATGGTGACAGGGCAGAGCCTTTAGAGGGGTCTTAGCAGTGGAGACAAGGCAGGCAGCACTCACTTAGTTGTCTACTTTGAATAGCTGAGGAAGCTCTCAGCTATGGGTGTGGTCCTTAGTCACGTGGTCTGGGGACGCTTGAGTAAGAGGATAGCGCCTCCTAGAATGCTCGGGTTACGTAGAGACGTAATGGTTTTGGATTGGCTAATTTACATATGCAAATATGTACTATAATAAATTAGCTACTTTTCTGTTGCTAGGACAGAATATCTGACAAAAGCTACTTAATGAAGGAAGGGTTTATTTCGGTCACGGTTCACGGGGTACGGTCCGTTTTGGGTAAGATGTTATAGCACCGGGGAACACCAAGCAGCTGGTCATAAATGTATCCACAGCCAGGAAGTGGGCTGCTGCTCACCAGCGTCCTCCTTTTTTATTCAATCCAGGAACCTGCCCAGGGACCTGCACCACTTACTTATATTGAGGGCGAGTCTTCACACCTCGATTAACATAAACTGGAAACTCCCTCATAGACATGCCAGCAGTTTGTTTGCTGGTGACAATCACCGTTAGCCACCACACATATCAAATACAGCAGCATGGAGTCCCTCGCTGGTCCCTCGCTGATGACTAAGATTTATCTTCTATTGTCCCAGTCTTAGGATCAACTCCTGGATTTACCCGAGGTTGTCTCCTTTTATATTTTTAGATTTTTAGTTGAAGCGGAGAGGAGGAGGAAGAGGAAGGTATACTGGGATTTTGCTTTACTCCCTTAAGAGTTTAGTGCACACTTAAAATAACACTGATGACATTTTGGTCAGCAAATATAGATATGCCAAAGATTTCCAGCCCATTGAGCTTTCCACAGTCCCCTGGGAGAAAATGTGGAATAAAGATGTGAGGGCCTCTCCAGTCACGTGAGCTGTGCTGGTGTCTGAGGAGCCCGGGCAGGGAAGAGTGCAGCATAATTCCCCTCATTAAGATTCTACTTAATCCCTGAGGGTTTTGTTAGCATTTGGTTTTGCTTATTTTCCCTATATCCTTTTTCTCAGAAAGAGGCATTACGGGCTTCTAATGGCTTCTCGAACATCAAATAGCCCTTGAAAGTAAAACGGTGATGGATTGAGTGCGAGTGAAGCAAAGCGGGGTTCAATTTCCCTTGAAATACATATGGATTTAATAATTAGCAGGAAAGCTGTTCATAATTAGAAAAAATGTTTGAGAATTATGTTCGGTTCACTTGAGAAAGAGAATGTTCTGGGCCATGATTGTGCCAGACCTCAGCTTTCTTCTGAAATTGTGAGGTCACTGCTCTGGCCAGCAGGTAAAGGATGGGACGCACATCTGGGGCACAGGGTAACTGAGGAGGTGTGGCTTGATGTCCATTTCCAAAGGTTTGCTTGGGAAGAGCTCATGTTTAGTCTGTGGAGATGTCTTTCACACTTGCCTTCAGGAGTTTCCATTATTGTAAAGGAGTCAATGTGCAAGAAAAAATTAAATAGAATATATTCCTGGTATTACATTCTGCAGTACAGAACTGCCACTTCTCAAGCATTAGGGGGCTAAATTCTGAAGAGTGCTCCTTGCTGGGTGGATGTTGCTGGGCACAGGAGCTGTCCCTGTAAAGACACAGGTGGAAGGCAGCTCAGCGTGTTGATGAACAGTAATCAGTGTGGCGCCACAGAACTGTAGAGGAGGGGGGCACACTGAGGGGTGGGCTGCACAGCCAGAGCCTGGGGACGGTTCCAAGGCTCCTGAGATTTATCCTGGAATATATCACAGCCTCTCAGCACTCACTTTATATGGTTATTCTGTAAATAACTGCTAACTGCAGCCATTCCCATGTAGGCCTTAGAGACTTTTGACAGATGTGTACATCTGTGAAATCACTACCATTCAGCCTGCAGGATTTCCCCAGGACCCCACATCTTTGCTTATGGCCTTCTAAGTCTACCTCCTGCACACATCCAGGCAGCCAGCACAGATGTGTCTTTTCTAAAAACTCCATTAAGTGGAACAATGCACTATGCACTTCTGGGTCTGCCTTCCTTGCTCAGCTTGCTGTTTTTGAGGTTTGCTCAGCTTGAAGCGCTCACTCCTTTTTATTGCTGAGCTTTCTTTAGATTGTATGACAGACTGTTTACCGTGGCACCTGTTGACTGGGCATTTGTGTCATTTCCAGGTTCTGGCTTTGATAACATGCTATGAACATTTGTGTACAGACCCCTGTCAGCACTCACTGCAACGCGTGCTGTAGCTAATAAGTCTGGAGAGAGCCCCCCACAGCCTGCCCTGCCAGCCACAGTAGATGTGTGAGCGGCTGGCAGCAGGGAAGGGAGAGCTCCCTCAGGACTGCATAACCACAGTCCCCCTGTCTCCTGAGAGACAGCAGCTGCTGCAAGGAGCAGGCTTGGGACCCAGCAATGCTGTTCAGAGTCGTTTTTCTGAAGTAAGGATTTGTTTTCCACTTGAGTTGCTGAAATGTAGCCACAAAGCCTGAAGCTGCCCTGCCCTGGAAGTGTGGAGGAAGGTTTTCTTTAATTGTATAGGAGATTAGAAGATTCAGTACCTTCATGGGACATGCCTTTTGGGCTAGTGTCCAATTATAAGTGAGGATATACCATGTGAGTCTTTCTGCTTCTGGGTTAACTCACTCAGTATGATCATTTCTAGTTCCATCCATTTGTCCACAAATTTCAGGATTTCCTTGTTTTTAATAGTTGAGTAGTATTCCATAGTGTAAATGTACCATAGTTTCTTTATCCATTCTTCAACTGAGGGACATTTAGGCTGTTTCCAGGTTCTGGCTATTATGAATAAGGCTGCTATTGGGATAGATGTGAAGACATCCTGCTGGGACTCTAGGTAAGAAAAATATAGGAGAATGGGGGAAATAGAAGGATACAGCGGGTTCTAGAAACCTACAAGAAGAACATCATGATGGGTGGATCAGGGCCCAGGGGGGTCTGCTAAAACTATGGCACTAACCAAGGACAACACAAGTAGTAAACATCAAACCCTACTGTGATCTAGCCAATGGACAGGACATTCTCCACAGGTATGTGGCGAGTGGGGACTGACTCTGACATGAACTCTGGTGCCCCGTATTTGACACCTCCCCTTGGTGGGGAGGCCTGGTGGCACTCAAAGAAAGAATAAGCAGGCTACCAAGATAAGCCTTGATAGCCTATGACCATCTAGTGGGGGAGGAGGTCCCCCTCGGTCATAGACCTAGGGGAGGGAATTAGGGTGAAAGCAGGAGGGAGGGAGGATACAAGTGATGGGATAACAATTGAGATGTAATCTGAATAAATTAATTTTAAAAAGGAAGATTCAGTACCATGCAGAGGAAAAAGAGAACCAAGGGCCAGCAACTGAGGGAAGGGGGGAGGGAGGGAACAAGGGAGGGAGGGGAAGAAGGGAGGGAGGAAGGGAGAGAGGGAAGGAATGAGGGAATAAGGGAGGGGGGGGAGACAAGGAAGAGAATCCTCCCCGCCCACTCCAGAAGTTAGAGTGAAGTGTGGCGACAGCACCTTATTGAGACTGAACGGAATCTGAAGAACCAGTGAGTAAAACACTGGGCGCCACAGCAGAGAGGACATGGCAGAACAGCTAAATTCCTAAGTCCTGCTCTCAAGGTCTTGGTTTCCACAGGGCCAGCCTTTTCTTGAATTTGAGGAGAGACAAGGTGCTAGGTTGAGGTGGTGACAGAGTGATCAGAGGCTCCTCATCTGTGAGGAAAGAGAAGACACAGGTAGTTTCCCTTGGGTCTTCCTTTCCGCCCATGCTTCCTTTGGCCTGACAGATTTGTCAGGACGCAAGCCTGTTGCTGGGCCTGCGATGGAATCCGGGGTAGGGAGATGAAGCACACAGTAGGCCTTTCAGACCCTCACACATTAACAAAGGAGGGAAAGCTCATGCTGCCTGCGCTGAGGGCAGCAGAGGCTGAGACTTAGGGCCTAAAGTCAGAAGCAGACAAGAGCACTGCAGGAGCCAAGACTCACCCAGTGTCCTAGAATCTGTGCTGAAAGGTGAGGGGAACAGGAGATGCCAGGAGCAGGAGTCAGGGGGAGAGGCCCTGAGTGGCAAGCTCAGCTTCCATTGTAGGCATGGACAGCTTAGCAAAGGCACCCATACCAAAGCATCATGGGCCAGGTAGGTGACTCAGACAATAGACATGGCTGTTGCCACTAGTGTGAGAATTTGCTGGCCGATTCGGTTTCCTTAGAGGTCCTGTCTTTGTTCTGTAGATGCTGTGTTTCCCATGAGTCTTCAGACTGCCTACCCTCAGTGTTTGTCAAAGTCTCACTTCCTTCTTATGAAGACATCAGTCAGAACAGGGGAGCATTCACCCTCATGGCCTCACTTAATTGATGGGGAAGCATTCACACTTATGGATGCTTTTTAACTTAGTTATCCTTTTGATTACCCAATAGTTCAATATTCACACATTCTAAGATACTGGACATTTGCATACAAATTGGGAGAGGTACAATTTAGCCCACAGCAGGAGCCATTAGATGATTTTAAGAGGGAAAGACACGCACAGATTCTGCACCTCTGCAACATTCTGGTGACAGTGTGAAGGACCAGACACCTGCATGCCTGCTCAAGGCTTTGGGGACTGTCCAGCAAGGGTACTATGCTACAGCCAACACAGAAGGTCCGTGTGACCCTAACACATGTAGGAATTCTTGTGACAAGCATCCGTTACAGTTCTGAGTAGCAGATATCAGCTGCCTGTCCCCTCAAGCAGTTGTGAGAGAGCCCACCTGGGGACAGCACACCATGACACATGTTCAAGGCTCACTTCTCAGGTCCCCATCACTCACACACTTTGGAATCAGTCACAAGCGCTAGGTTGGTTTGCCTGTGGCTCTGATGCGTCAGCTATAAATGGAGGGAGTGTGGAGCCATGAGCAACCCAACAGAGTACACAGCATCTCCAGGGCTGGTGGTGAGCTCTTGAAAGCCGATTCCTGACGCTGCCTGGCTAGAAGACACATCACTTGAGTGAACTGCTTCTGAGCACCTGCTCACTTCCCACAGATGCTTCTGTGTGTTTGCTCTGAGGAAGGGAGAGATCAGCGGTGTGGGGTGGGAGGGTGAGGGGGGGTCTAGAGGGGTTGAATTGTGATACCACTGTCCCAGAGACTTCCAGGCTCTCAGTGTAGATCCTAATTTGTTTCTTATCAGGGTCCTGATACCTGTTTTCATTCTGGAAATGCAGATTTATTTTTGATGTGCCATAATCACGACATCATATGGAGATGGGCTTCTCGGAGTCTACTATGTGGCAGATGATTGACTTGGGGAGTTGTTTTTTTTTTTTTTTTTTCTTCAGTTTCATTATATGTAAACAAGACTAAAAATAATAATAGTACTTGCCCTGCAAGTGTGTTAGAAGAATAAAATAAGATAGATAACAAAGGGCTTCTTATTTAACTGTTTTTTGTTTGAGATGGGGTCTCATTTAACCCAGGCTAGCTTCAGTCTCTCCATGCAGTCAAGGATGGCTTTTCATCCTCCTACCTCTACGACCCAAAAATTGAGATTACAAGGGGCTGCCACCACACTCAGTTTATGTACTGTTGAGGATTGAACCCAGGTCTTCGTGTATTGCTAGGAAGGACCCTACTAATTTGTTGTGTTTGCTTGTTTGTCTTTATTTCATTATTTATTTACTTATTGGTTTTTTAAGATACGGTTTCTCTGTGTTTGCCTTGGCTGTCCTGGACTCACTTTGTAGACCAGGCTGCCCTGGAACTCACAGTATTCCGCCTGCCTCTGCCTCCCAAGCACTGGGATTAAGGCGTGTGCCACCACACCTGGCAGTTTGTTTTATTTTTTAAGACACGCTTTCTCTGTATAGCCTTGGCTGTCTTGGACTCGTTTTGTAGACCAGGCTGGCCTTGAACTCACAGAGATCTGCTTGTCTTTGCCTCCCTGAATGCGCCACCACACCTGGCTCTCAAGAATTATTTTTAAAGAGCTATATGTCTGTTATCAACTATACTTTGCACCCCTGAAAACTGCATTTCTATCTGTAGGTGGGAGTGGGAGGCAGATAATATTTACAGGACCAATTTGGGTCCACAGTCTCTTGGGTTGCCTACAGTGAGTGCTGGCTGTGAACCTTCAAGTCCCACTCTCTTCTTGTCCCGGGTCACAGAGCTTGGTTGACAATAGTTGTGTTAATATTGAGAAAGCAAGACTCTGCTTTGGGGTATTTGAATCAAATTCCCAGGAGAGGAAAAACAAGACAATGAAGCTTGATTTCAGCATTTGCTGCAAGCCTGGGAGCATGCTTAATATCACTAAGACAAAGGGAAGGGATCACTTAGACAAAAGCAGAGGAAAAGATGGAGAGAGGAAGCCAGAAGTGGTAACAGGAAAGCAAAGGACCAAATCAGAGGAGACTGGAGGAGCAAACCCAAAGGCTTCCCCGAAATGTCTCTCATGTCACGCTTAGGGTTCCTGCCTCATTTTCTCAAGTGCAAGAGCCTCAGGGGAGGAGGGAGGAGCTGTTCTTTCTAACGTCACTTGGGTTTTATGCCTGGTTATCACCAACTCATTGTTAATAATATTGCTGTTTGCAAGAAGCGACTCTAAGAAAGTTTGGCAGGCTCATCATCAGTATATACAATGACATTTTCAGGAACGCTGTACCTCCCTCAGACCTACCAGACGGCGGACTGCTAAGGGAATGACTCTAAACTGAACCCTGATGGCTGAGCAAGGCTTAGTCCTAAAAAGAACCAGCAAAGGACAGTCCTGGCTGAGGAAAGAGCCCGACTGTGGCTTTCCTCAAGGCAGCTTCTCCTTAGCTGATGCAGGCAACATTCAGCACAGAAGGCACTTCTCCCTCGTGTCTCCAGAGTCCACACAGATCACTGCTGAGTGTCTCAGCTATGATCAGTAGCTGGGCAGCGCTACCCATGGGGCCTTGAGAACAGACTGCGGGACTTACTGACCTGAAGGAGCCAGCAGAGTCCACGTGGGCTCAGCTATCATTAGGAGTGGACACTTACAGCAGCTGGCTAGATCTTCTGGACACACCGCCATTGTCTTTTGCTTGTGCAACTCTTTGTGGTGATTTGGTAGCCCATCTCTTGACTGCCCTGCCCCACCCCTCCTGTGATTATTTTTTTTCTGCTGCTGCTGCTGCCACCATCCTCACCTCTGTGGACATTTCCCAGACAGACATGTCAGAGTCACTCTTCCACCATTTGTTAGGACCACAGATCTACCCTGGCACCGTGGCTGCAGTGAGCCAGTTGCCTCTGATTGAGTCCCCTGCTCAGGGCTGTGGCTCAGGCCTCGTCCCGCTTAATCTGTCCTTAAGTTCCCGCCATCCTTTCCCAGTTCCTCCATCCCGCAGCTCTGAAGTCTTTCTCCGTACAGGAATTCCCACCAAGCTGGTTCATCTCTAGGGCTCAGGGCGCGGCATCAACTTTTGCTCTTGGTCTCTCTGCCCACTGCTCTTCCCTCTCACCTGCCACTCACTCCCTGGCATCTCACTCTACACCTTCCTGGTACTTTAGTGCACTCTTTGATTCACCCTTCATTTATTAATTCAGTGAATAAAAATGAGTCGAGTGCCTATTTTATGTTGGACAGTGACATGCACTGAGGATACCCAGCAGAAAGAGACCCAGTCTCTGCCCTGTGGAGTCTACGCTTGCACAAAAACATGTCAGACTTTTAGCCAAAGGACTGCGTCAAGCCAATATAGACAGGAAGATTTGCCCAACAGCAGATTGAATAAGTTGCTAAGATTGAAGGTCATTGTTTGGAGTTTGGTCGGTAAGCCAATGGACAGGGTATTCCCTGTAGGTGTAGACAAAGTTAGTAATGGGGGATAAGGTTAGAGACGTTTAGGCCTCTGATGGGAGCCTTGACTATCTGCATGACAGCTTTAAACACTGCCTCAAGTATCCACCTGAGTGTGTCGTGAACCTTAAATAGTAAGGGAGCCACTTAGGAATCTGCCTGCAGGCAGCATCTGGATGTGCCCCTTCTTTCCTGCTGTTTAACTGGGCCTATCAGCGTGGGCCGCAGCCAGGCCCTGCAAGGCCTTCTTCATGGCCTCTTCCTCAGTAACTCTTCACAGTACCTAGGAAGCAAAGGGTTGTATAATCTGCTATTCTTATTACCATCTTCATCAAAGGACTTTAGCAAAAAACCAGGACAACAAACCCAAACTCTAGTTTAATTGTCCTATCCTTGGATCGGTTATTACAAGTCAGGCATGACTTGGAAAGTGTGGTCACTTTAGCCTAAGATGGCTGACAATGGAAGGAAGGGTGGGATGTCATCCCCATCTCCTAGTTTGGGTTTCCTTGTTCAAAACGGCAGGGCTGCACATGTCATGAGGACGTGAGCGCTGTTGTCCCTGACTTGACAGGAGGGCTGCACTTCATCTCTCCTGGCAGCTCACAGCTGGGTCCCCACTGACGTCTTTGTGCTGCCATCTTCTCCCTCAGCAGTGTCTGCTTTGGAGGGCAGATGTGGACAGTGTCTAAGTAGGCGAGGGGGCCCAGAAACAACACTTCAAAGTGCCTGATGTGCCCTTCCTCCTGGCACTGGAGTCCACACACTCAAGCTCCGTCTCCTCCGCAAGCTGGTACCATTTCGTCCCATACAGAAAAGCTGAGGCTCTTCAAAGGGATGTGGAAATTCGCATTGACTGACAACCATCTGAGGAGAGGCGCCTGTCTTGAAGGCAGGCCAGGCATCTGTGCAATGTTCTCTGCCTCCTGCAGGGTTAAGTGAGCTACTGACAGCTCCCTCCTTGGTCCTGGGGCTAAGTCAGAGAGGCATTAGAGGACAAAGTCAACCTCATAAGAAGGCCCAGCAGAAAGGTGGCTTTTCTGGGTTTCTAAGCCTTCTTGTCTGGCCCTCCTCCCCAGCCTTGCCGAAGCCTCAGTACTTTGGAATAATGCCTAGCGTGGGAGAGCAGAGTGTTAGGAGCAGAAGTGGAACCATTGTGTCTAACTTGAAAACCATTTTGTGAGAGTTGGGATAATGTAATGCTTGCTGCAAGGAAGCTCCGAGATGAACCAAGCTGAAGGCAGGCTCTGATATGTCAATGAACCGCCCAAATTGTCTGTGATACGTCAATAAATGAACTCTAACCTGTGAGCCCAGAGAGCTCAATGCTAGTGCTCAAGGGAACGGTACAAAGACTGGAGCTTTGGAGGCAGCCCTAGGAAAGCGCTACCAGGCTAATGAGACATGGCATCTCAAACCTCCTGATGCCATTGGCAACAGAATTTTGAGACTGGCTACTGTGTGACTCTGATATTGCCCATTGGAACCCTCCAGCATTTTCTGGCCTACTACTCTCCCTGATCCTAAACACCTGTGAGAAGGGTCAAAAGACTTCCATTATCTTTACAATAGCATGGTATCATGGCGGAATGTTTGCGTTGAAATACCAAACACATTCAAAAAGCAAATCTTATGTGGACCCCTAACTATTCACATCTCACAGCGCACTGGCTCTCCTGCCACACAGGGAAACTAAGTTTTGCTACTAAAACCCCCTCAAATAAGCCCAGGATCCAGCTATTTGCACTTTATCCTTATGCAAAGAAAAGTGTCTCAGAAAGGTACATTGGGCCAGGTGCAGTGGTACAAGCATGTAATCCCAGCACTCAGGGAGGCAGAGGCAGGTGGATCTCTGTGAGTTCGAGGCCAGCCTGGTCTACAAATCAAGTCCAAGACAGCCAAGGCTACCCAGAAGAAACCTCATCTCTAAGCAAAGCAAAACAAAACAAAAAAGAAAGAAAGGTATGTTGGTCTGAAAGCTTGTTCATTACGGTTGAAAAACACCTTGCATTTCCACACTCTCATCATTAAAATATAAAGCTCTAAATTAAGGAATTACACATCTGTGTTTGCACATGGAAAGCATCCCTGGTAAATTTACCAAAAATATCTATACACTGACTTCCGGGTTACAAAGCTAGACCTTGTGAAAAAATAAACTCAAAAGAGGAAAGAAAGAGGAAAAAGGAAATACGCTGGATGAGATTAATAGGAAGTTAGGTGCTGCTGCGTGAGAGTTGTCAGCTGAAGCAAACCCTATTTCTTCCCCAAGTCATTCACGTTCTCAGGGTTTCATCCAGTAATGAAACCTGTAACTGAGACAGGTACACTATGGCTGTGTGTGCAGAATGGTGGCCCATGCACTGCCGTTGGCTTATACACTGTGCCCACATGAAAGGACAAGGCACAGAGTAGGAGTGAAGATGTTCAGCAAATAACAAATAGCCACGAGGTCAGTGTGGTG
This sequence comes from Acomys russatus, assembly GCF_903995435.1. Classification (NCBI taxonomy): domain Eukaryota; kingdom Metazoa; phylum Chordata; class Mammalia; order Rodentia; family Muridae; genus Acomys; species Acomys russatus. The sequence goes on along the minus strand of NC_067140.1, from coordinate 4,337,511 downwards.
GTGCGTACCTCTAGTCCCAGCACGCAGAAGGTAGAGACAGTGGCTCTCTGTGAGCTATGAGCAAGCCTGGTCTACTTAGTGAGTTCTAGCCCATCCAAGGCTATATAGCAAGACTCTGTCTCAAAAATCAAGACAACATAACAGTAGCCATAAGATTTCTTTAATTCACACAATCACAAAAAGGTTTATTCTATTAATTTTTTTAAATCTCAAGTCTAAGCTGGGCATGGTGGTGCACACCTTTAATCCCAGCACTCGGGAGGCGGAGGCAGGCGGTGGATCTCTGTATGTTTACAAAGTGAGTACAGGACATTCAGGGCTGTTACTCAGAGAAACCCTGTCTCGAAAAACCAGACCAAACAACCAAACAACCAAACAAAACACCTTAAGTCTAGGGGTAGGGGAGATGGCTCGGCTGGTTATTTGTTATACACAGGCAAATCCTGAGTTTGGCTCCCCAGCATACACACGCACACAAAAGCTGAGTGCTACAGCACGTATCTGTAGTTCTAACACTGGGAAGATGGAGACAGACAAAGTCGTGGGGCCCACAGGTCAGCCAGACTAGTCAAATAGGTGAGATACACTATTGGTGAGAGACCCTGCCTCAAAAAACTAATTCAGGGAAGTGTTTGAGGAAGACATCTAGTGTCAACTTCTGGTCTCCGCACACATGTGCACACAATGCACAAGCACTCACATACACATGAACACACACACACACACACACACACACACATACCATATGCCCAATGGCAAAGTACTTGGCTAGTATCAAGAGACAGCTCCATAAAAACAAAACAAAGGAAATCCAGCAAAGTTGTCTACAAAATATTCCCAAATACACCTTTATTTTTCTATACCTGATTGAGTTAATCCCATATAAGCTATTCCTAGTCTAATTTTTTTTATTTTTTTTAAAGATTTATTTATTTGTATATGGTGTTCTGCCTGTATACACACCAGAAGAGGGCACCAGACTTCATTATAGATGGTTGTGAGCCACCATGTGGTTGCTAGGTATTGAACTCAGGACCTCTGGAAGAACAGCCAGTGCTCTCAACCTCTGAGCCATCTCTCCAGCCCACTCCTAGTCTAATTTAAAAAGTTGCTCAGAAACATTTACCAAGAGCCTTCTATAAACCGGCCCCCATCCCAGATGATAGAGAGACACAGATGTGTAAAATAATCTTTGCTGATAAGCAGTCAGGGATTCTGAAGGGCCAGGGAAGGAAGTTGTACTCCCTCATGAGGACACAGCTTTCTAGGGCATTGCATCTGCTTACAATGGGATATGCTGCGCCCATAGACCAGTGGAGGTGAAAGCGAGTCCAACATGCTCACCTGGAATTATGATGTGGGAAGCACGCTAACAGACAGGTACAGGAACAGTAAATAGACTGAATGTATCACGTCACAGCCAGGAGATGGCTGATGAGATGTGAAAGACATGTGCCCTGAAGGAGGTCACAGAGAGTTTATAGCACTAAGAAGGTGTGAGGTCACCCAGAATAGATGATGATGAGGTCGTCACAATCATTGTCATCACTCTCTGGAACATGTACTCGGTGACTTTTCCTCTGTGCCGCTGTCCCAGCAGCCTTCTATGCAATATGATTGTTACAGTCAGGTGCTGTGGGGCCGTCGGCCCTACTACATTTAGAATGCTGACATATGAGAAGGTTGTTTCCAGAAGTCTGAAGGGGGAGCCTGGAGAGAAGAGGGGGGAATGATGTCCAAGAAACAGCACAAGACAGTGTTTTGTGAGCAGGGAGGCCGGCAGGGACCCGTGCTGCAACAATGCCAAGGACAGTGGAAAGGAGCCATTGGTTTGGTAATTCAGAGGTGAAAGGGACTTTCTGGAAAACATTTTTCCAAAGGGTGGTGAGGAAGAGTGAGGGCTGTGTTACCAAGGGTTGGGAAAAGCACGGAATGCACATAAGAGAGGTGACTGAGGGGAAGCCGGGCAGGAAAACAAGACGAAACACAAGGTAGCAGAGTTTGGAAGGAAGGAAACAAGGAGAAACGAACAGCCGAGAAGCCAAGACGGAAGAGGTTGGAAGGAGTATTGCGCTTCCCCGAAGAAGGCAGGCAGAAGACAGCTGCCCCTCCCCTCCCTGAGGAGCTGGAAGCAGTTAATGGTTGCTGGGGTTGGGGGTCATAATCCTAGGTGGTGTAGCCACTGGTAAGTTGCCCTTGCTCAAATAACTTCACCCATGTTCAGGCAAGCAGTGCTAGTTAAATGCAGTGGGGCACACACTGTGTGCACACGTGTACACAGACACAAAAGACGTGAAAGTATGAGGGCAGCTTGTATGGAAGAAGGGGTTCGGCATGAGGGGAGGGGAACACGAGAGAACACTGAGGCAGATGAAGGTGAGAAAGTGCATTACATACGTATGAAGTTGTGGAAGAACAAATACATTTTTAAAAACAATGGGAACAGAAGAGGATAAATGGTTAGGATGCAAGGAAGAGGCTGGACAGAAGGATATGTCCTGAAACCGGAAAGGGGCTTGCCTTACTAAGTTGACCCTCCCAACAGCAGAGAGACGCAGGAGCGTAAAAACATTACACATTTGTCCTGCCAGAATTGTCAGCCCCAAACAAAATCACAGTGAGAGAATGAAGCCTATTGGCCAATCACACAACTGGGGGGAGGTTAGGGGAGGTTAGGGGAGGGGAGAGAAAGGGTGGGATATTGAGGGAACAGATGATTTCAGTAATAAAAGCTTCATGCCAGGCATTGTGGTGAGTCCAAACTGATCCAGGCTTCACAGACTGTCAAGCGCACCTGACTTTGTGAGCTTCTGTAGGTTAGAGTATGGAATTATAAATGTAAGGTTAAGTAAGAAGAGGCCACGAAAACACATGTTGACTTATCATTGCAGAATAACCAGCTCCAAGTAGGCGTCTGCCTTCTCAGGAGGATTTGCCTAAAGCAGATGATTGAGACCTGCAGGAGCTGGTGTCTTGCTGTGCCATAACTGAGTACGGCCTAGAATGAGTCCAAAGTAGTTTCATATTAAACTAAGGGCTTTGTACAGTCATGAAGGGCTGAGGAAAGGGACGGGAAAAAAAAAATGCTTGTGGGAGTTCTCCACAGGGGTGTCATTAAAAAAAGATATAACAAAACCCCCAAAGGATGAGGTAGGACTTGGAAAGGCTGGACTGAAGGCGAGAGGCCACTCCTGGTAAAGGGTCTGCGTAGGCCAAGTCCTGAAGACAGGATTGAGACTAGAATCTGGGCAGTGAAAGGACTTTGTGACTAGGCCTCGAAAGTTCTTAGATACAACATGAGACACTGAGACAGATTTTTTTTTTTGAGATCCCAATATTTATTTAATGCCATGGGCAGATGGATAGATAACAGCATAGCAGGGCCTTTTAGAAGATACCATGCCCCATGCTAGGCACAGACTGCACGGCAGGGTCTCTGAAGAGAAGAATCAGAGCGCCTGTGTGGCAGAAGTCTGAGTCTCTTTTTATACCTTTTTGGGGGAGGTTTCCTAGCTCAGGCGGCTCCCTGACTCACAGATAAGAGACAGGGAGAGGGACAGGCAACAGGGTGTGTGGCCACCAATACCCACTTTGATGTAAAGGCACTTCTCTGGGCGGGAACCCCTGGCACCTGGAGGTTGGGACCTGTGAAGGGAGAGGCAGAGAGCAAGGTACTGAGGTCTGAGAAGCAGCTGGATTCTAACACTTCCTTCCTCTGTCCCTAGTGTTAGGGTTAGGGAATCGTCGGTGATTAGACACAGACAGAAGATGAAACGCCCTGCGAGGTGCCAGCTTGAGGCACTAGATTAGATCAGACAGGCCAGGTGGCAGCAAACTGCATGGGCTAGCAGGTGGAATCTAGGCCGCCTCTCTTGCTTTTGTAAATAAAGTATTATTGGAACGCGGTCTTGTTCACTCCTTTGCATGTTGTGAAGGTTGCTTTTCTGGAAGGAGTTGAGACTTTGCCACAGGGACCTTCTATTTCCCAGAAGCCTCAGTCAGGACAGTGAAAATTGCTGGTGGGGTGGTATACTTGTAACTTCAGCATGTGGGAGGGTCAGGAGTTCAAGGCCAGCCTGAGCTACCCAAGAGGACTGGCCTGGCTAGTTTTGTGTTAACTTGTCACAAGCTAGAGTCATCTGAGAGGAAGGAACCTCAATAAAGAAAATGCCTCCGTAAGATTGGGCTGTAGAGCTAGGCATGGTGGCACACACCTATAATCCCAGCACTCAGGGAAGCAGAGGCAGGCAGATTTTTGTGAGTTCAAGGCCAGCCTGGTCTACAAAATAAGTCCAGGGCAGCCATGGCTACATAGAGAAACCCCGTCTAGAAAAACGAAACAAGGGCTGGAGAGATGGCTCAGTGGTTAAGAGCACGGATTGCTCTTCCAAAGGTCCTGAGTTCAATTCCGAGCAACCACACGGTGGCTCACAACCATCTATAGAGATCTGGTCCCCTCTTCTAGTGTACAGGCACACATGCAGGCAGAACATTGTATACATAATAAATAAATAAATCTTTAAATAAACGAAACAAACAAACAAACAAAAGGATTGGCTGTAGGTAAATTAATGATTGGTGTGGGAGGGCACAGGCCAATTGAGGGTGGTGCTACCCACGGGCTCTGCATCAGCTCCTGCCTCCAAGTTCCCGCCTGGTTTGAGTTCCTGCCTTGGCTTCCCCTAGTGGTCTGTGTGTGACTTAAGATATATAGGGCAAACAAACCCTTTTCTCCCCAGGTTGCTTTTGGTCATGGTGTTTTATCACAGGGATAGAAAATCTAACTTAGAAATGGATCCTATAGCAAAAAGCCAAGAGCTGGGGGTACAGTGCTTGCCCACTGTGTACCTGGCCCTGGGTTAAACAGCCAGGATGGAGAAAAAAGAAAAAAGGGGGAAAAGATGTCATAAAAACATAGAATTTTATAAGAAAACAATCTAAAGCCGTGAGCTAATATTAGGATTTAAATTTCCAGAACTTCTGAAGTGTAAGTGATGAGAATTTTAAGTCAAAGAACACAGGACACAAAGTCCGTTTATGAAGAAAATAATTAAGTTTTAATGGAGACTATTCTGAACAATCTTATATATTTATAGCTTCCTTAATAAAACTAGGAAACAGATCTGGAAAGTGTTATTTGAAGTGTTTTCTTAGTTTGCAGACATGCCTCAGGACACCTTAGGTTGGAAGCTCCGCGCGCCCTGCTCTGCCTCCTCCAGCCATTATCTCTTCCCTGGAGCTCATCTATTTCCAAATCTTTCAGAAATCAATTGGGACCAATTACCTCCCACACAATTAGAGTCAAATAGTTGGCGTCAAATTCCATCTCCTCCAAAACACACACACACACACACACACACACACACACACACACACACACACACACACGAGACAGAGTCTCTCTGTGTAGCCTTGGCTGTCCTTGACTCGCTTTGTAGACCAGACTGGCCTCGAACTCACAGCGATCCGCCTGCCTCTGCCTCCTGAGTGCTGGGATTAAAGGCGTGCGCCACCATGCCTGGCCCACGAAACAGGTCTTTAATACAGTTGCTTCTCCTCAATCTGAGACATTTTACACAACCCTCCTCTCTCTCTTAACTAACTCTCTTGTCTTATAAGGTGTGTGTACTTACAATTCAATATCCCCAGGAAAAAAAAGGTTTTCTGCTTTCTGAGCAGCATTCATTCCCTTGTTTTTGCAGCCCCCAAACACCCCTGGGTTTGGGAAAATGTTGCTTTATACTTTTTTATGAGAAGAAATAGATGAAACAGTTATATAGATGGGGAGTTTGGTTTAGAAAAGAAAAATAAATGCAATATTTCAGGTCATGACAAACTGTTTCTCTTTTTTAAATTCCGTTCAGTCTGGAGAGATGTCTCAGTAGGTAAGAGCACTTGGGTTTGGTTCCCAGCACCCACACCAGGTGGCTTACAAGTTCCACGGGGCCCCAGTGCCTTCTTCTGGTTTCCATGGACACCTGCACACACATGGTATACATATGTAACAGACACATACACACAAAATAAAAATAAATAACCTATCTAAAAATAAAAATAAAAGGTGCTAGAGAAATGGCTCAGAGGTTAGGTGCAATTGCTGTTCTTGTAAAGGTCCTGGGCTCAATTCCCATCCATCATGTACTGGCTCATCACCATCCTTACCTGTAGTTCCAGGAGATACAGCGCCCTCTTCTGACCTCTGCAGGCTCTTCATGGTCACACATGCGCATGCAATACAGTGCACACACATATGTGCAGGCAAAGCACTCATACACACAAAATAAAATAATCTCTCTTTTTGTTTGTTTTTCTCTTCCTTCCTTCCTTCCTTTCTTTCTTTCTTTCTTCCTTTTCTCTCTGCCCCCCCCCCCCCCCAACAAGACAGGGTTTCTCTGCCTTGGCTGTCCTGGACTCACTTTGTAGACCAGGCCGGCCTCGAACTCACATCAATCCGCCTGCCTCTGCCTCCAGAGTGCTGGGGTTAAAGGTGTGCGCCAACATGCCTGGCTTTCTTTTTCTTTTTTGATACGGTGTCTCACTATGTATCCTTGGCTGGGCTGGTACTCACTGTGTAGACCAGGCTAGACTTGAACACATAGAAATCCATAAAGGACAAAGAATAAAGACCCTAGTGTTACACTGGTGAAAAGAAATGACATTATAAGTAAGTGAAGAAAAATGGATAGCTATTCTTTATAGCATAATTCAAAAAATATAATGCAGAAATCAGAGAGTGATAGAAGGTAAAGTGGAAAGATCACAGTGGTAGCTGCAGGCAGAAATTTTAAAAATGCTGAATTTGGAAGGTATAATGAAAATAGTACATTTGAAAATATTCCTACAAAATATCTGCGGGCTACAAAGGCTTAATAGTAATCCCAGCACTCTGGAAATACCATGTTAAACTGGGTTTTTGGACAAATAACTTTAACCTAATCATGAGGCAGCATCAGAGAAACCTAAGCTCAGGAAAACTATAAAATATATGGCTAGTATTCTTTGAAGGGTCCATGCCATCAGAGACAAAAACAGAAATAAATAATTCCCAGAGGACCTGTCACTGATTAGAGAGCAGGGAGTTGTAACAGGACTCAAGGCAACATGAAAGCCACGGTAAATCCTTAGGCTCTGAGAATGATGTCACTGGTGAGATCTCACGGAGCGTCTCTGACTGTGCTGACCCCACGGCTCTGTAAAGTGTTAATATTAGAGAAAGGGACTCCAAGGATGTAACACATACCTGTAGCCCTAGAAGATGAGAGACTGAAACTGGGAAGGCCAAAGTCCCAGGCCAGCCTGGGCTGCCTAATTAAGGTGCTGCCTTCTAAAACCAAACAAAACGATTGTTGGTTCCACTCCCAGAGCTGAAACAAGCAAACAAAGCCGCGGCTGGAGATGATCTCGGTGGCTAAGGGGCTTGTCCACCAATGTGAGGACCTGTGTTCTGATCGCCAGAACCCGGCAGCACGGCACGTGCCTGCTGTAATCCCAGCGTCCCCACCACCACAAGATGGAAGGCAGAGATGGGCAAATCCACAGAACTATGCGTCAGCCATCCTAGTGTGCCCAGACACAAACAAGAGACCCTGTCTGTCTCGAGGTCCAGAGAAAGAGGACTGACACCCTAGGTTGCGTTCTGACTCCCACATGCACACGGTGCATGCAAACACATGAATATATTTGCACACAATCAATGAAAAAGTAGGGCCGTGGGTGTGCAGAAATGAATGCTTTCCAGCTTTCGCTAAATAATTATAAATTAGGGGTCACAGGAAAAAGCATGAGGACCCACGTTCAGACCTCCACCACCCATATAAAAGCTGGTAACCCCAGTACTGAGGGGGTAGAGGTAAGGGGGTTCCCCATGGCTCACTAGGTGGCCAGCCAGCCTAGCCAAATAGGTTCTTTGAAGAGACTGTCTCAAATAGTAAGGTGAGCCCAATAGAGAAAGACACTGACATCAACTATTGGCCTCTGTACCCATGCACATGTATGTGCAAACACGCGTGTACACACACATGAGAGAAATAGAGAGAGAGAGAGAAGCATGCAAGAACACATAAATATTCCAAAATATTTCAAATTAAAAAGACATTAAAAATAAGAATGGGGCTGGAGGGATGGCTCAGTGGTTAAGAGCACTGGACTATTCTTCCAGAGGACCCGGGTTCAATTCCCAGGACCCACATGGCAGCTCACAACTGTCTGTAACTCCAAGATCTGATGCCCTTATATAGACATACACGTAGGCAAAACACCAATGCCCATAAAATAAATAAATTAAAAACAACAACAACAACAACAACAACTACACAGGAATGGTATAGTAGGTGGAATTTAATGATGGCCCCATGACTTTTGCCCCCTAGGGACAATATGTGATCAGAGTATCACTGATGATTTGATCGTATAATAGGGATGTTGTCCAGGTGGGCAGGAGCTGTTTATACGGAAGCATTTTCTCCCTCTGGTGGTAGAAGTCCAAGAGGTTCAAAGCTTGAGGGGGAGGTTCTGTTGCTACTGTGTTGTAGAGGGGCCACAAGAAGTTCCCGCACACAGCCTCCTTCACGGGAGGGAAGCTGCTGACTGGAGGCCATGAATGAGAACCAGCAGCCAACACCTTCACTCAGCTTTGTCGGGCCCTTAGCAACACCAGGACAGACAGACTTCTGACAAGGGACCGGGAGCTAGCAGCTCCTAGACTCATAGTCCTTTGCCGAACAGCAGTAGAACGCTAATGTCTAAATATTCAGATAGGATGAAAAAGCGTGACCAGGGCCTGGTGGTGGTACATGCCTCCGAGGCAGGCAGATCTCTGAGTTCCAGGCTGGTCTGGTCTATAGAGTGAGTTCGAGGACAGCTAAGGCTACACAGAGAAACCCTGTCTCAGAAACAAAAAGAAGAGGAAAAAAGCAAGACCAAACTGGGTATTGCCTTCCAGGGCATCTAGTTTAAAACAAAAAACAAAAAAACACATCATGTCAGTCTTGTGCTATAGCTCAGGGGCAGAGCTCTTGCCCAGCATGCATTGCAGCCCTAGGTTTAACCTCCACCATTGCCAAACAAACTATTTTAAAAACTCACAACATTTCTAAATGTATATTCATTTAACAATGGAGTTTCAAAACATAAGAATTAACAGCTGCAGAATGAAAGAAGCAGCCGGACCTGCAGAGGCTGCTGCCGGTGGCCACACCCTTCTCCTGAGGTGGATAGACTGGGCAGTCACAGAGTCAGTTAGGAAGTCATGAATAACACAATGTAAACCAAATGGACCTGACTGTGTTTATTGAATCCTCCACCCCACACTGAAAAGTACACATCTGGACTACTCATTAATATAAGCCATATGCTTGACCATAAAAATATTAATGTATTTTAAAAGATTGAAATAATCCAGAGTACAATATAGCCACAACAGTATTAAATTAGGAACCACAGTGAACAGTTATATGGAATCTTTGGACATTCTCCAAATGTCTTGAAAATAACCATACCTGTATCTTATAATCTGTGGGTCCAAAAATAGTTAGAAACTATTTGAAAGGGCTAATAATTGAAACCATGTATTGACATTAGTGGGTTTGACATACAGCAGTGTTTGGAAGGAAACTGATGCTTTAAAATTTTTTTAAGATTTATTTTATTTTTAATGTGTGTGTGTGTGTGTGTGTGAGAGAGGGGGGGGGGTGGCGGCCAGAGATACTGGCTCAGTCCCTTGGAGCTGAGGTTACAGGAAGTGGTAAGCTGCCTGCTGTGGGTTCTGGGGACCAAACTCTGGTCCTTTGAAAAAAGAGGTACAGTCTCCTAACCGTTGAGCCATCTCTCCAGCCTCACGTTATGCCACACACAACACATACATTCACACTTAACACACACACACACACACACACACACATACACACATCATACAATGAAATTTTAAAATAGAAAAAAAAAAAAAAAAAAAAAAGAACAAGAACAAAACCCCAAAACAGAAATCGGACAACACAAAGATAAGATGTTGCTGGCCAGTGGTAGTACACACCTTTAACCCTAGCACTAGGGAGGCAGAGGCAGGTGGAACTTTGTGAGTTCGAGGCCAGCCTGGTCTACAAAGTGAGTCCAGGACAGCCAAGGCTACACAGAGAAACCCTGTCTCAAACAAACAAACAAACAAACAACCACAAAAACAAAACAACAACAACAAAAAGAAGAAAACAAAGACAACATATTACTGACATGCAAACAGCGATTTAATGGCTGAGGATTTCTCACCATGAACAATAGATATCAAAAAGAAGCAAAATAACATTTAACATTATAAACAAACAAACAAATGTTATCCCAGCCTTCTATGTGCAGTGAATAGAGCCAGGAAAAAGGGCATGAAGGCAGGGTACTTGTAGATGGCTGCCCTGGGAGAGCCACCCTCGGCCAGCAGGACACAGGGGCGTGAGGAGGGGGACAGGGGTGGAGCTAGGTAAATACAGGGGACAGTTGCTACTCTCTGAGATTTTCATGCTGGTGGATGAGGACTGGTGAGCAGGTGCTCGCTGCCAAGCCTGATGGCCTGAGTTCAGTGCCTGGAACCCACATGGTGGAAGCTGTTCTCTGACACCCGCAACTGTGCCGCGGCACATGCGTCTCTTCCCCAAAGTAAATAAACGAATATTTTAAAAACAACAAAAATGCTTGAGGGTTAAAAGCAACGGTTATAATTTTGTCTGGAAACAAAAAAACAAAAACCAGGATAACTGCATTGTAAAGTGAGAAATACAGGGAAAAGCCTACTAATGGTGTTCCTATACTCCCTGCGAGCTGATAAAACACTGGCTGTACAGACTGCAGTTTTAAATATATATGTTGCGATCCCTTCAGCATTCACCAAAACTGTCTAAGATGACACATGAATATATAGGAAACTGATATAGAAACAAAGGCCAATAAGAGGGGAAAAAATGAAAAAATAAAGCCATAGACCTAAATTGTGGCATACATTACCCGTCACTGCAATACATTAGTATAGCAAACACCACTAAGTGCCAACTGTCAGAGTGGATTTTTGAAGGTTATGTTACTTTATGTGTGTTTTTGCCTGCATGCACGTGTATGTGCACCCGATTCCCTGGAACTAGAGTTGTGGATGGCTGTGAGCTGCCATGTGGGTGCTGGGAGTGGGTGGCTGTGAGCTGCCGTGTGGGTGCTGGGAGTGGGTGGCTGTGAGCTGCCGTGTGGGTGCTGGGAGTGGGTGGCTGTGAGCTGCCGTGTGGGTGCTGGGAGTGGGTGGCTGTGAGCTGCCGTGTGGGTGCTGGGAGTGGGTGGCTGTGAGCTGCCGTGTGGGTGCTGGGAGTGGGTGGCTGTGAGCGCCGTGGGGTGCTGGGAGTGGGTGGCTGTGAGCTGCCGTTGTGGGTGCTGGGAGTGGGTGGCTGTGAGCTGCCGTGTGGTTGGGTGCTGGGAGTGGGTGGCTGTGAGCTGCCGTGTGGGTGCTGCGAGTGGGTGGCTGTGAGCTGCCGTGTGGGTGCTGGGAGTGGTGGCTGTGAGCTGCCGTGTGGGTGCTGGGAGTGGGTGGCTGTGAGCTGCCGTGTGGGTGCTGGGAGTGGGTGGCTGTGAGCTGCCGTGTGGGTGCTGGGAGTGGGTGGCTGTGAGCTGCCGTGTGGGTGCTGGGAGTGGGTGGCTGTGAGCTGCCGTGTGGGTGCTGGGAGTGGGTGGCTGTGAGCTGCCGTGTGGGTGCTGGGAGTGGGTGGCTGTGAGCTGCCGTGTGGGTGCTGGGAGTAGGATCTTCTACAAGAACAGCCAGGGCTCTCAACTGCTGAGCCGTCTCTACAGGCCTCAGAACATCTTATTTTTTTTTTTAATGAACCAAATTGCATATTGTCTATAAGGAAACTCAAGTATAATGTTGTAACTAGGTTAAAATGGTAGAAAAGGGTATAGCATAAAATCACTAGTCAAAAGAAAACTGAATGTTTCTATCAATAGCAGCCAAAGTATATCTCAGAGCAAAGAAAACTAAAAGACAGAAACATATTGTCTGATGAAAAGGTCAACTCACACCAAGAATCATGCATTCACTTTTTCAATAATGCTTTATGTCTAACTACAAGAATTTGTTTACTTATTTCTTTTTTATTCTCAGATTTTTAAAAACGCTTATAAAATAAATATACAAAGTATATACTAGGAGAATAATATACATGTCTGATCAATAAAAACCTCTATATACAAATAACACCCAATCAATAGTAAAAAGATAAACAGGAACAATTTAAAAAGGTGTACCGATGGGTCCTGAGAGGACTGACGTGAAAACCCGGCTTAAGCCTAAGAGGTTGAACCCACTCCAGGAGACACAGAAAAATCCTGTCTTTACAACCCAGAAGGGCCAGCAACAGGGCTCAACTGGCAAAAGCACTTGCTGTACAAATTTAAACATCTGGGGGCTGGAGAGATGGCTCAGAGGTTAAGAGCACTGGCTGTTCTTCCAAAGGTCCTGAGTTCAATTCCCAGCAACCATGTGGTGGCTCACAACCATCTATAATGTGATCTGGTGCCTTTTCCAGCATGCAGGCACACATGTAGGCAGAATACTATATATAATTAATAATTAATAATAATAAAAATTATTATTATTATTATTATTATTATTATTATTATTATTATTATTATTAAAAAAAGCAAATTAAAGATCTAAGGTTGATGCCTGGGGTGCATATAAAGGTGAAAAGTGAGAACCAACTCACAAAAGCTGTCTTTTGAGCTCCACGTATGTACCAAGGCACGCCTGTGTGCCCACGCTGAAACAGACCACCATGGATGCATATGCACTCATACAACTTTATTTAAATATTAAACCTCGGGAGAGGAAAATACTAAATGACCAATAAACACTATTCAGCAAAGAAGCAAAGCCACCTGGGATACCATTTGCATCCACTTAGAACACCTAAGGGGGAAAAAAATCAAAGCACTTCTACCCCCAAAATCTCTTTTTTCCAGATGTTTGTGAGAATGTGAACAGGGGGAGTTTAGGATTTTTTGTTTGTTTGTTTGTTTGTAGTTTTTGTTTTGTAAGTTCGGGGCAAAGTCTTGTTATATAGCTTAGGCTTGCCTCAGAATCTCAGTCTCGCCCCAGCCTCGTGAGCCCTCCTGGCATGTACCAGCGGACTCGGCAGGAGAATTCTTACAAGTTTGCTGGAGGGACTGTAAAAATGCACTGTAGCCAGGGGCAGCTGTAGGAGCCTGTTGTACCAGCCGGTTGGAGACCAGGAGCCCTTGACCTCAAACCTTCAGGCCAGCCTGAGCAATATAGTAGGAATCCGTCTCAAAACAACAATAAAAACTTTAGCCATTTTGGAAACCTGCCTGGCAGTGCGACTGTCGGAACGTTTCACACTCAACACACATCACCTACACTGCTCCCTGCCTGGGAACTGTATCTCCACGTTAAAAAAAAAAAAAAAAAAAAGGAAAAAGGAAAACTGAGAACACATTGCAACACGGTTGAAAACGCTCTGCTGCTTCTTGCGAAGGTCCAAGCTCCTCACCACGCCTTGGACGGGGCCTCCGCGGTCTGGCCTCCATCTGTCTTCCCCGTGCTCGCTCGGCCCGCCCTCCCTGTTCACTGGACAGCCACACCGCGCTCGCTGTCTCATGCCTAGTCCTGGGACTTGCTGTTTCCTCTGCTGGAAACACGATGTCCACAGCTCTTGGCAAAGGTCGCTTGCTCCTATTGCTTGTCTTATTCCTGCCTTCATCTCCTCACAGAGCTGTCCTGCCCCCTCCAAAGTAAGTGCCTTCCGGTTAGCCTTTAGCTTCACCTTCCTTATTGCTATTTTAGCAGTGCCATTATCTGTTAATTTTTGTCTTGGGTTGTTCAGTTTTGGTTGTTGTTGTAACTTAAATTTGTATTTTTTTAGAATTTTGTACGAGTTACATATATATTTGCATGTTCCGTTTTCATTGTTTTCTGTCCTTTGTGTGTGTGCGCGCCTGTCATTCTCACCTTAGTTTTTGAGAGCGGGTCTCTCACAGAGCCCAGGCTCAGTAGTGATTTAGCTAGACTGGCCAGCAGGCTCCAGAGGACTCCTGCCTATGTTTCTCCAGTGCTGAGACTTTTATGTGCATGCTCAGTTGTGCGGGAAGTGCTTTAGCAACCGAGTCTACCCCGATGTTTTCTTCCTCTAACACTGTGTTGTAAGCTGAAGATGCTGGGACATGCCTGTAGACCCGCACGTCCAGGAGGCTGAGACAGAAGGACTGTTGGGAGTTTGACACCAGGATAAATAAAAGCCTATCTAAAAATAAAACACTGCAGTCCCACTGTCTGGAATAGAGCCACCACATAGAAAGTACTTGGTAAAATACTGTTGGTTGAAAGAATGAAGCAAACACCTTCTGAGGGGGGGGGGAAGGTGGAGTAATATTCCTCCATGAACATAAGAAACACAGGAGAGGACCACAGTCCTTCTGTCAGCTGCTTCTGCGTGAGTGCCCTAGAGTGTTTCAGACGAATATGACACACGAACTGAAAGAAAAGCTATCATGGGAATAAAAGCCTGGTTCTGAAGTGTTGATTTATGCAGGCCAGTGGCTTGCATGAACGGAGGCCTGAGTTCAAGACCCGTATCTCCAATAAATGGAGAAGCAGACAGAACTGAAATACAAGCAATTGCCTGGAATTAAGAATCTTGTAGAAATCAGGAAGGATGAATGAGAAGGAATGTCGTATGTGTGTATCAATCATTTGATCCTCCCAGGCACATGGTGTACGCGCCAAAGGTTCCACGTAGGTACCACATTTAGTGGGATTTACCCACAAAAAAATGTAGGTTGCCAATACTCATAGAAAGTTCAGTTAAATTTCGCAATACATAAAAGCACGAAATAAGAAGGACTGATATGGTGCAAAAATCAAATGAAGCCATTCATAAAAATGCACGCAGATAGAGAGAGAAGGTGCGCAAAACAGACAAAACTTAACATGTAGCATTAGGGCTCAGATTTGTGGCCTCCCTTAGGGGGAGGTGGGTGTTGACTCAAAGAAGGGGGGCTTTTCAGTGCTTGTCATTTCTTGTTTCTAGACGTAGGTTCTGTTTTTCTGGGAGTAGTCACAGTAAAAATTCATTAAGCTGAACATTTTCTGTGTGTTTTCCTCAATATATATTTTTTTAAAATATTAAAGTATAGCCAAGTGTGGACTGCACACTTTAAGGTCCACACGTATCGGGAGAATGCTGACCAAAAACTCAATGTCAGGGAGTTTCCAACCTGGCCCGAATGAGACCCATTCTCAAAATAAAAGCAAAAGAAGAAGTATAAACATGTTCAGAACATTTAGGAGTTTGTGAGGGGTGGGAGCACGGCGGCAAGATATGAGGATACCTTTTAAAATAATGCGATCGTAAAAGAATCAACTGTCACCATCGACGACTTGGGACTGTCCCCTCTCTCCCGCGGAGGCCGGTTCATCCTCCACTCAAGTTACTTACAAGAATCCCTGCCAGCCGAAGAAACAAATTTTTATTTTACCGCTTGATGCAGGCGAAGATGGAAGCCTGTGCAGGTTACTGGGTACGGAAAAGTCTCACAGGCAATGGAAGGTAGAGAGACAAGTCTGCAAAAACTATTTTTAAATGCACATCCGGCATCCTGACAAATGCACAACAAGATCCAAACAGTGATTTAGAACGTTTCCTGTTTAGGACTTTCCCTACAAACTGATCCTTTCCAAAGAGTATCCAGAAATGAAGGGGCAAATTTTAGAAGCGCAGCCTCGGGGATCAGGTGAGGACCCAGCTGCTAGCTCCCCAGCAGGCAACTTCTATCCAGATCCTGTCTATCTTTGCCGAGGCCAGTCAAGGCGTGCATCGAACCCTTCCCCTGTCCCAGGGCCCATCCCTCTGCGTTTCCCTCACACTAGCCGCCTCTGAGCACACAGCAGCCCTCTGAGGGCTCTGCATGTTCCCGCTAGAGCCAGCCACACAGGTATTTAAATTGGATTCAGACCCTGGCTGTACAGCTCTTTCTGATTTCCCCAAATCTCGGTAAATCTTCCCCACCCAGCAGAAGGCAGTTTCTCTGACTGCCAGTCTTTCTCCGCGCACATTTTCCTCCAGAGTTGCTTTCTTGACTCAGTCAAAGATGCCTGGGGTCCAGAACCCTGTGGCAGATGTCCGAGTTTTCTGGTTCCTAGCTCCCATTTCCCCAGCAAGCTTCTCCTATTGGTAGCATTCTGGCCCTCCACACTTCTGTCCATCTGAGCACTTGGCTCCTTCGCTTCCCAAGTCTGACTGCAGCCGCTGGCGAGTCTGACTGCTGCTGCCTGCTGCCTGGGTGCTTACCCATAGGCACCAGGGCTTGAAAGAGAAACTGTCCTGGTGTGAGCAATGCAGGGCATGGTGGAATTCTTTTCACCCTGAGATTCCTCCAGACTGTCCTGCAGAACCTGAAAGAGCCCCTCTCAAAGCCCTTACACAAAGTGAACGTCACTGCCCTGGACAGAATGACGGCCTATTGAGACCAATTGTCTCCACTTGGCCGCAGTTTCCCTCTGTCTCAATCTGCAAGCATTCTAAAGCCATAGTGCCCAGGGTTTGGTTGCCTGAACACACACAATTCTGCCTTGGAAAGCCTCAACCTGAAGGAGGCTGAAACCAAATACTTCAACCTGCAACCTATTTCTCCTGAGTTAAGAGTCAACCCCTTTTCTTCATCTGTCTGACAGGATATTGGAGGAACCAAATCAAAGGCTATAATGGTCTCCATTTCCAGGTAATTGCCTTTGCATGGGCAGTCCTGCTCCAGACTGTGCTCGAAGCAAAGCCATCAGCACTAGTGTCCCCATCCCGCGTGCACTCCTGTGTCTTCAGAAGATGACCCAGGCACGTCTGTACCTTCCATGTGGCTCTCTGCCTTTCCCTTCGTTTTCACAGAGCACCGGGAGGCTGGCTCGTTTCTGACGGTGCTTCCAGGCGTGGTGGGTCTCTTCCCGCCTGGGTTTGCTCTTTTGATGGTCTGTGCTGTTGGCTCTGCGACATGGCTGAGCCCCTCATGAGGGGTCATCCCCTCTCTCCACATGTCTCTGTATGGCTCTGTGTTCTGCCACGGGGAAGGGTCCAGACCTCCAGCCTTCTCCTTTCTGCTGTTATTTTGGCATCCTGTCTGTAAGGTGTGCTCTGAGGCCAGCTGCCTTTCCAATGATTTAAGTGCTTAGACAGTTTGGAAAGTTTGCACCCAAATAACACCAGGAAGTGTGATTCTGAAACTGCCGTAAGCAGAGCGCATCGGAGCCAAACCATCTAAATAGCTAAGCTGTGGGAAAGCATTCTAGAGGAGACGCAAAGAAGCAGAAATAAATTAAATCCTGAGGAAGGTTGAGGGGACTTGACAAGAAAAAGGAAATAATTATGCCTCCTACAAGATATGTGACCACAGCATAGATATGATATTAATGAAAACACTCACTGAGAAAAAAAAAAAATCTTCCTCCAGATACACTCACCTCTCCCTGTGCAGGAGCCCTGTCCTAGGGTTCCTTAGTAACCACTCTCTATGGTCAATGAGGATAATTCCAGATGAAAAGAAGTGTGCTGAAATTAAGACGTAGTTTTTAGATCTATGGTTCCTCACATAGAATGCGAGAGTCTCTGGCAGTCTGCGGAGAGTTTTCCAAATCATTCTGCGGCTGGGTCAAAATGCAAGGCACACGACCGTGCATTCGATAGTTTGGTTTGGTTTCCCTTTAAAACATATTTTCTACTGAAGAGTTCAATCAAACTTAAAAGTACCCCCCCAAAAAAAAAACACTGCTGAAGAGTTAGCTATGAATAGTCAGAAGGAATTCAATAAAACACCTCAATAGTCTTTGTTTCTAATTTGTGTGTTTAGCTGGTAAATGGACAAGCCTTTGCTCACACAGTCTAAGGACTAAAATTTGAAACTCACCTATTCAAATGAGAACATTGAAAATGGCATCTGTTGAGGACTGGAAGTAAGACTCCCTTGTCGCTGAGCTTCCTGTTCCCAGTGTCCTTCAGCCCTGGTCCTGCATCCAGCTTGCAGCCAGAAGTGGCCACTGGCCTGAAGGCCCTGCAGGGCAGGGCAGCCACAGCTAAGCTGCCTTTCCACAGGTTCTCTCTGAGGGAGCAGGAGCTCAGGTGTGGGGTGAAGGGCAGCCAAGTGAGCTGCAGCCCAGGAAGGTCTGTTTTTCCTCATCCCAGCCCACAGCAAGTTAACCCCCGGAGAGCTGGGCTGGTTGGAGAACAGTTTTGTGAGCTGCCTGATGTGGGGTTGTTACCCACCAGGAGTGATAAAGCTGCCGGGTACTCGGATGTTCAGACGCCACCAAGCAGTTTCATTCATAGTCTCTCCCTTTCTAATAAATCAACGTGTATATCTTACTATTTGACCTATTGGTATAACAGTAGTTTCCTGTTTAAAACAGATGGGCTCCTTAGAACACAGGTAAACAGTCCTGGAAGCTGAAAACACAGCGGTCTTGCTGGTTGCCAATTGTGTTTTACTGAAGTGTTTGTGACACCGTCTACCTACCTGGTAATTCTGCTGTGTGTATAAAGCAGTAATTGCGAATTCAGGCCCTTGTCTGTATTACCAAGGCACTGTAAGCATCTTGTTCACTTATTTGACGCAGACCTGCCCAGGAAAGAAGGAAACAGCGGTCCTTCCCCTACATTGCTTGATAATGTGAAAACAACTTGTTCACCCTTTGATTATGATTAGAGAGAAAAAGAAAATGGAGACAAAGTACAAAACCAAAGGCAACATCTGGATGGAGTTTAGTACATACCTTCTGGGACCCTTGGCTCCTGGAGGTCTCAGCTAATGACTCCCTCTTCTGAGACTGCGGAGGCACAAGGGCTCAGCCTGGTGGGAAGTGGGGTTTGATGCCAGTTCCTGCAAGTTGGTTTAAATAGGTTGTCAGGAGGCTGTAGCCCTGACCAAACTCTGCCAAGGGAGAGGGGAGCAAATGCCATGCAAGCATGCTCCCTTGTGTCTGGGTGGGCACCTAGCAAGGAGGCTGTTTGTCTCTTGTGTCTCCAGACCTGCAAGGGCTCCTCTGTGCTGTATGGTGGCTTTGCCTCATGTAGCTCATGTCTTAGCGAGATCAGTGCTTGGTTCCTGGTCTGGCTTGTGTTTTTGAATACTCAGGGCCCAGAAGGTAGAGGACCAGAGAATCGAAGGGCTGGTGTCAGATCCAGCTGCTAGTCCGGACTCAGTGATTTAAGGCTGAGCTGTCTGCCCTCTTGGAGCCTCGGTGCTTTATCAGGAACATGGGCAAATAACGCCCTCAGCAGAGACGCTGCAAAGTGAACAGAGCTGGTGTGTCTGGTGGGTGGGACAGGCACAGCTCCTGAACCTGGGGAGCCCAGCGTGGCAAAGGCTGGACTCCGGCTGGAGAGAAGCATTGTGGAGCGCGCCTGTGATGTCACCGCTGGGAAGTGGAGAAAGGAGGATTGGGTCATCCTCAGCTACAGAGCTGGTTTGAGGCCAGCCTGGGCTACATGAGGTCAGGTCTTAAAAACAAACAATAACTAAAAGATGAAAAAAAAGGGGGGGCGGGAGTTGGGAGAAAAACAGAAGAGGGGGATTCAAAGGTTCCCAGTGACTGATATTGCGCATCCAGGGAAGGAGTTGGACCATCCCAAGTCCTCTGTCTTACTTTAATTTTCTGGAAAATGCTTGCTGTAAGGTGGAGTGATGGGAAAGTCAGTGGCCCCGTAAACTCCAGAACCCTGTGAGGAAAATGTTCAAGCCAGTAGGATGGCAACATATGCCTGGTAAAGGAAAGAGAGCCTCCAAAGGGAAAACCCGTCTTGTATGTTGCATTCTGCAGCAGTTCCTCCTGAGGGGTCTCCTGTCTCCTCTGCCTGTGACACGCTTAATCTCTTCACTGCTGGGCATGGTGGTGCATGCCTGGCCCAAGCCCTTGGAAGGCACCAGTTCCAGGACAGACAGGACTATTTAGAGAGACCCGCCTCAAAAAACAATTAAAATTAAAAAAACCAACCAAACAAATGGTTGCTTTGTCAGAAAATGAGGCTTCACTGAGCGTCAGTGGTTGGGAAATCAGCGATCTTTGCATGTTTCATCCACTTCTGTCAACAGTGGCATCCTTTTTGAGACCTTCTTAGGCTTCCCGTAGGTCCTTCCTTACCTCTCCTAGGCCCACACTGATCTCTTCTTCCTTCCGGGCCCTTCTCTAGTGCTTAGTGCCAGTGCCGCCACCTTCAGACTGCAAGTTCCTGCAATGTGGTCTCTGACTTGTTTATTAACAGGTACTGACTGAACTTCCTCTGCAGAGGGGAGACATGAGTGATTAAGATGCCGCTTGACCACCACAGTTAAAAGCCGAGGGCGGAAGCAATTCATCAGCAGTCTATAAATACCCAATACACCCAAGATCAAGTCACTTCCTTTCCTTTCCCTCCGTTTGGAGCTCTTCCATTCCAGCTCTTACAGGAGGGGGAAAATGTATACTGGAGGATTATATCAGCAACTATTCCATAAGAACTGGTGGTAAAACGCAGATGTGGCAGCTGACAGCTGACGAACACCTTAAATTCTCCCGTGCCCTTCTTGCCACGCAGAGGAGGTTTCAGCCAGGGTCCTGTCCCTCTGGCAGTCCTGGGTGGTACAGTGTTGTCCTTATCCATCTCATGGGTAGGGGGCTTTTTGCTAACTAGGCATGGCTTCAGGAATAAGACACCGTGTTCAGCCCAGTTCTAGCGAGTCATCCAACAGCACATGCCCACTGAGGACAGTGACAGCATTGTAACATGTACTGAGAGGCCACAGACAAGCTTAGACGAGCA
The DNA here is from genome assembly GCF_903995435.1 of Acomys russatus. Classification (NCBI taxonomy): domain Eukaryota; kingdom Metazoa; phylum Chordata; class Mammalia; order Rodentia; family Muridae; genus Acomys; species Acomys russatus. The sequence goes on along the minus strand of NC_067140.1, from coordinate 4,316,698 downwards.
AAGTCTGGTGCATAGAAAATGTCTAGCCCAGCCCCCCGCCTTCCGTCACTCTCTCTCTCATTCTCTCCCTCTCTCCATCTTTCTCTCTCTTTCTTTTTTTCTTCCTTCCTTTCTTTTCTGTTAGTTTGCGCCTTACTTGTGAGAAATTTTCAATCCCGTTTTTAATTTAGAGTCATGCTCTGGGTTACCAAGTCAGTTCAGCACAGTGTAATAGGCGACTTCGTTTGCAAATCAATAGAGCATACACTCAAGAGAATAAATGTTGGTAAGAGAAGATCTTCACTTCAAAATTTGCATCATATAAATTATTACATCTACCGTGGACCAAGAAATGTCATGTTCTTATGATGAGCCCTTAAGCTTTTGGTAGCCAGATAGAAAGCCATATGCATCATCTGGCATATTCCACTCCATACTGTAGCCACCACCACCCAGCCACTGAGCATGTGTTATGAGTGCCATTCTATCCTGGTCGTCATAGAGACTACAAAAAGGCAAGTCTTACATAAGGTTACAAAATTGGTGTGGACAGCCTCCAGGTCTTAGCCCCATGCCCCAGGCCTGATTTTTCTTTCCTTTTTGTTTTGTTTTGTTTTTTCAAGGGTCCCACTATGTAGCTCTGGCTGTCCTGGAACTCTGTAGACCAGGCTGTCCTCCAACTCACAGAGATCTACCTGCCTCTGCTTCCCAAGTGTGCACCACTATGCCTAGCTCCCAGGCCTGATCTATTGTAATGTATCAGACCTTTTGTTTGCAGATGTGCAGGTCATGAATGAGATGCATAAGATATAGAGGGTGATTCTCAAATAATTACATATTTATAAGAAAGCAAAGTTTCTGTCCAGTTTACTGTCAAGCCTGTATTACACCTAGAAAACACCACATTTGAGGCTGATACACCATTAACTGATGCCAACAATCACTTTTTTTTTTTTTCCGAAGACAGGGTCTTTCTGTGTAGCCTTGGCTGTCCTGGACTCACTTTGTAGGCCAGGTTGGCCTTGAAATCACAGCAATCCACCTGCCTCTGCCTCCCAAGTGCTGGGATTAAAGGCATGTGCCACCTCCGCCTGGCCAATCATAATCAATCACTTCATTTTTAAGCCAGAAAATGGACCTTATGCTTAATGTTTTCTTCTGGTAGCAGTTATTATTTAGAATTAGTAACTGTTTTGTTTTCTGTGGAATTATGTTCTTCTTATGAAAAATGACACAGATATATATATATATATATATATATATATATATATATATATATATATATATTTCCCTTTTTACTTGAATATCTTTAATTTTTGGAAGAGTTAGTTGGTTTTTAAACATATCGAGGTGAGGCTGGGGTATGGCTCAGTGGTAGAGTGCTTGAGAGGCATGAATGAGATCCTAAGTTCAATCCCTAGCACAGCAAAGACAATAATAAATGTGAATAATAATAATAATAATAATAATAATAATAATAATAATAATAATAATAATAATAATGGCCAGGTGTGGTAGTGCATGCCTTTAATCCCAGCACTCGGGAGGCAGAGGCAGATGGATTGTTGTGAGTTTGAGGCCAGCCTGGTCTACAAAGCGAGTCCAGGACAGCCAAGGCTAACACAGAGAGACCTTGTCTCGAAAACCCAAAATAATAATAATAATAATAATAATAATAATAATAATAATAATAATAATAATAATAATCTGAGGAGACAGCTCATCAGGAAAAAAGTGCATGTCATGCAAGTATGACAACCTGCGTTTGACTTCCCAGAACCCACTAAGAAAGCTGGATGTGGGGGATGGTCAGCAAGACAGCTCAGCGAGTAAAGGAGCTTGCTGCCAAGCCTGACGATCTGAGCTCTCTCCCCAGAACCCACATGGTGGAAGGACATCCAACTCCCCTCAATTCCCTCCGACCTCCACATGTGTTCTATAGAGCACATGCACCGCCACCCCACACACACATCAATAAGTATAAAAATAAAAAGCCAGATGTGGTGGCCCACATCTGCACTCCTATTGTGACACAGAGAATCAGCCAGAACCTCTTGAGTGAGCTAGCCTGGAGTATGAGGCACAAAGAGACCCCACCTCCCCAGGAAGGTGGTGCACGCCTTAATTCCAGCACTCGGGAGGTAGAGGCAGGCGGATACACGAGTTCAAGGCCAGTCTGGTCTATAAAGAGAGTTCCAGAACAGCCAAGGATCCATAGGGAAACCCTGTCTCTAAAAACCAGAGAGACAGACAGACAGACAGACAGACAGACAGAGATAGAGAGACAGAGAGAGGTACACACAGAGAGAGAGACAAAGAGAGAGAGACACACGGAGAGAGACAAAGAGAGACAGAGAGAGAGGCAGAGAAAGAGAGAGACAGAGAGACAGAGAGAGATAGGGAGAGAGAGACAGAGACAGAGAGAGAGACAGAGACAGAGAGAGAGACTACGTCACTTGAGTGCACTAGCTTGGAGTATGAAACACAAAGAGACCGCACCTCAGCACAGCGGGTATGACAACAGAACCAACTTTCAAACTTTGTCCTCTGATCATGTCCACACTCACATTCACACAAGGCAAATCGATGGTGAGGGAGATATGAGTGAGACCCTCATGCCAGGGTCTGGCAAATGTTTCCTCCCATCTCTTGACCAGTTTCTACCCTGTTTGATCTAACTCAGCATCATGACAGTGGGTGATAATGGATGTGAGTCATACTTCTCCTTAAAGAGATTACAAAAGAGAAGGCTTGCCTGGCATGGTGGCACACGCCTTTAATCCCAGCACTTGGGAGGCAGAGAGAGGCAGATCATTGTGAGTTCGAGGCCAGCCTGGTCTACAAAGGGAGTCCTGGACAGCCAAGGCGACACAGAGAAACCCTGTCTCAACAAACCAAAAAAAAAAAAACAAAAAAAAAAAAAAAAAAAACAAAAAACAAAAAACAAAAAACAAAAAACTAAAATAAAACAAAAGAGAAGGCTTGCCTGGCATGGTGGCACACGCCTTTAATCCCAGCACTCGGGAGGCAGAGAGAGGCAGATCATTGTGAGTTTGAGGCCAGCCTGGTCTACAAAGGGAGTCCTGGACAGCCAAGGTGACACAGAGAAACCCTGTCTCAACAAACCAAAAAAAAAACAAAAAACAAAAAACAAAAAACTAAAATAAAACAAAAGAGAGGGCTTGTAAATCTTGACCCTAATGAAATTCTTTTAATGGTAAATTTTCTTTAAAGACAAGTAACTGTAGAGGATGAACCTGTTGTAACAGTAATGCTATTAAACCCGCCACTTTAGAACTTTCTAGTACACTCTAATACAACAAACCTATGAGAGTTTTTTTTTTTTTTTTTTTTTTTTTTTTAAGACAAGAAAACAGAAGCTCAAGGAGGTTTGAGTTGGGTTTTCTGCATACATGCATGTGAGTCTGTGTAAAGTGAAAGGCCCTCACTGTATCACACATCACCTTTGGTGGTGGTGTTTATTTTTTGGGTTCAGAGACTCTTCCTGAACCTAGAGCCTGCTGATTCAGCTAGACTGGCTGTCCAGAGAGCCCCAGGGAACCGCTTTGTCTGCTTCCTCAGCACGGGGTTGCAGGCACAGCACATGGGTGCCGAGGGTCACACTGAAGCCCTCTCACTTGGCAACCGAGCCGTCTCTGCAGCCCCTCGGAAAGGTAGCTCATTGTTGGGTGCGTGTGTTTCTTAAAAAAACAAAACAAAACAATAACTTACACTTGATCATTCAGTCAGTAGGGACCAGATGCAAGATTTTCCTGCAACACCTTTTCCGTCTGGTACCTATAACCTCTGCTACAGGACCAACCATTTGTTTCCACTAACTATGAGGCAAACATTAGAGAACCCACAAATGAAAAATATGAAGAGTCCAAGAAAGCATGTGGATAAGCAGAGCATGATAAAACATGGTGAAACTGAAAGGTTCTAGGCTGCATAAGACCAGGAATTTAGAGAACCAGAACGGGAGTCACCTTTCTGCCCTGCCATGTGCCACACTGTCCCACAGATGCTCTCATAAGGCCAGGGTGGCCCAGTGCCTCCCATTGGCCCTTGGGATTCAGGAAAGAGCAGGTATTCTTGTATTATTTTTGTGTTGGTAAGTGATATCTTTCTTCCCAGCCTATGGCCCTCTGTCTGTGGGGGTTTGAACTGCTGTCTTCGGGACTTGTAATGTCAGGCAGAGCCGGTGATGAGGCCCCTGATGAGCTCCCTTTAGCCCTACAGCCTTTCAAACCCACAGACACAGGGCAGCTGTGCCCTGAAGCAAGGGCATATTCTCTGGGTTATCTGCTTGCCGGAGAAGCATGTAGACCTGGGTTTGGATCTCCAGTACCCCGCATAATAAGTCCAGTGCAGCCACTCATGAATGTCCACAACCACCATACTGCTTGAATGGTGACTCCAGGCTCAGTGAGAGGCCTTGCCTCAAAAAATAAGGTGGGTGGTGATAGAAAAAGATACCCAACATTTACCTCTGGCCTCCATACATATCCACATTCATGTAGAGACAAACCTGGATGTGTGTGTGTGTGCGTGCACACACACACACACACATACACATGCGCACGTGCACACACACACACACAAGAAAACAGATAGGAATGTCCCATCATGATGTTTCACATTATCTTGGGAGAGGGGGGGTGGTCGGATTTCAAAATTATCTTCTGTATTAACACTTTGTTGAGAGAGAGAGAGAGAGAGAGAGAGAGAGAGAGAGAGAGAGAGAGAGAGAGAGAGAGCGCTGCCAGGCATGGTGGCGCACACCTTTAATCCCAGCACTTGGGAGGCAGAGGCAGGTGGATCTCTGTGAGTTCGAGGCCAGCCTGGTCTGCAAAGGGAATCCAGGACAGCCAAGGCTACACAGAGAAACCCTGCCTCAAAAAAACAAAAACAAAAACAAAAACAGAGAGAGAGAGAGAGGAAGAAGAAGAAGAGGAGGAGGAGGAGAGGAGAGAAGAGAGAAGAGAAGAAAAGAGAAGAGAAGAGAAGAGAAGAGAAGAGAAGAGAAGAGAAGAGAAGAGAAGAGAAAAAAGAAAATGGACAGAAAACTGAGGAAATAATGAAGTCTTCAATGGGTAGAGATGCTTGCTACTAAGCCTGACAACCTGGCCCCATAGGACCCACATGGTAGAAGGGGAAAACTGACTCCTGTGGAAGGAAGGTCAGAGGAAGGGAGGGAGGGAGGGAGGGAGGGAGAGAGGGGTGGAGAAAACAGCTGATTCCATCACAGGCCCAGAGAAATAAACAATGTCTTGGCTCTTCCCTCTATGGAGTCTGGGAAGAGAGCCATCCGAAGCCTCCAACGCAGAGAGAGCGTTGTGGCCACCTGGGGGCACTGCAGTCTTGCGGATAGGTTTAGCAGCAGCGTTTGGGGGACCCCATTTCTGTGTCACTTCCGCCCCTTTCCTTCCTGAGTTAACCCTTATCTCAAACTCCCACTTGAGCTGGTGAGGAGGAACTGGAATCTGTGGTCTGGGGTGTACATACACCCTGGAACATGTCCAGGCTCCAGCTGATTCAAAGGTTAGAGCAGAGGCTTGTCTTTTTGTTTGTTTGTTTGTTTTTGTTTTTTGTTTTGTTTTGTTTTGTTGGTTTGGTTTGATTTGGTTTTTTTGAGACAGGGTTTCTCTGTGTAGCCTTGGCTGTCCTGGACTTACTTTGTAGACCAGGCTGGCCTCGAACTCACAGCGATCCACCTGCCTCTGCCTCCCGAGTGCTGGGATTAAAGGTGAGGCTGGTCTTAAACACTGTTAGAAACTACAGGTTATGGATATGTCCCATTTTCTCAGCTCTCTAAATGCTCTTAGCTCTCCATGAACAGTGGATAGATAAAAATAAAACCGTGCCCTCTTTTCAGGACCTCTTAACTGTTTGGGGAAAGATGTTGCTGACTCAGTGCCTGCTGCCCTTGGTGCCTTTCTCCCCGTGGTTATCCCAGGCCTCTTCCTAGGGGTTCCTGAGCCTGGAGTGGAGGCTCCCCAACAGCAATGCCTTTTCTGGACCCTCTGAGCACACAGACACCTCATTCAATGGCCTGTAGGCCCAGGGGTCTGTGAAAGGGCTACGGTGGGACTTAGCTACACAGGGCGCACCTCCCTTCATTGTATTCTCCAGCTCCGCCAAGGGACTTCTCTCTTCTGTGTGCCTCTAACCTCAAGAGCCCTTTTGTTCCTTAATCAAAACAGCTTCCCACTCTAACCATCCCAGCATGATTTTTAAAAACAAAAGTCTGTTGATTTCTCCCCCCCCCCCCCTCCTCCCAGGGATGCCTGTTTGCTTTTCTTCGAGCATAGCAAATATTTTGAGACTTTCATACCTTTTTCTCACATGGTCACCTCACCTGAAATCCTTTTTCTGTCTCTCTGCCCAATGAACCCTTTACCCATCCTTATGCTTAAATGAAATTTCATGAAGCCTAGCATGGTGGTACATACCTGCAGTTCTAGACCTTAGGAGACAGAGGAAGGCAAATTGGGAGTTCAAGGCTGGCTGTACAGCAGGTTGAAGGCTAGCCTGCACTCAAAAAAAAAAAAAAAAAATCCCCAAAAGAAAGAAAAATTGCTCCTATAGTTTCCCCTGACACATCTTTCTTGAAACTCATTCCTGTCCTACATGGTCCCTTCCCTATTTTCATTTAGCTGAGCTTTATGTATCTCTAATCAGATGATGAATTCAGTGTAGGGTTTAAAGACCCAGGAATGAGCCGATCCTAAGTTTACTTTATCTCATTACCTTAAGGCCATGACTTCATCCATCTTCCTAGCTGTAGTTCAACGATAACCCTGAGCACATAGGAAGTCCAGCATTAAACCTGCTGGGGGTGACCAAAGCTGGAAGACATCAGGCAAAATGTGGTTGTTCTTTTATTTTCACTTTCTATTTCTACTTCTCAGGAGACTTTAGGAAACTGGTCCCAACTTCCTCTCCTTATCATTTATAGGCCTTCTGGCCATGTGCATCCCATTACAATTTCATATGGCTTTCCAGGGCCAGCTCTCCCCCTCCTAGGCCTCCACCTACTCATGCCTTTTATCAACTTCCTGTCCCATGGGTGCTATTTTAGACACTGAGCAGGCAGCGGTCACTTTCCTAGCATGATGGCTGGAGCATGAGGAAAAACAAGTCAACAACAAGGTAATTCCAAACATGGACACTCTTTTTCTTAACTAATTAACTTTTTAAATGTCCTGTGCATTTGGTGTTTTGCCAGTATGTCAGTGTGAGCATGTCCGATGCCCTGAAACTGGAGGTACAAATGATTGTGAGGTGCCACGTGGGTGCTGGGATTGAACCCGGGTCCTTTGGAAGAGTAGTCAGTTTTCTTAACCACTGAGCCATTTCTCCAGCCCTCAAGGTACTTTCAATAACTACGCATTCTAGGAAGGAAAGGGGTTGTGTGATACAGAGAACAAAAGAGTCTTAGCTGCAAGGGTCCAGCCTCACAGACGCATGCTAAGAAAGCCTTCCAAGCAAGCGGTGACCAGGCACACTAGCCTTGAACAAGAACAAGCAACCGAAAACTAGGAAGTACGCAATTACACAGACTGTTCGGATGCTTTCCTTACTTGCCATCATCCCTTCATCCCTTAGGAGCTCCGATTTCTTCTGGGACGTGGCTGGTTCCCTTCTGCCTTTGCCTTCTCACCGTGAATCCTGTTGCACATCTGACACATGCCCAATCCTTTCATCTGATCTTGGTGACTGGAATGCCAGTCCCTTGTTAAGGTAATACCTTCTTCCCTGGCTTCTTCAAGGATTGGGTTCTGCTCTCCTTAAGAAAGGGCCATCTCAAGCCAGGCGGTGGTGGTGCACACCTTTAATCCCAGCACTTGGGAGGCAGAGGCAGGAGGATCTCTGTGAGTTCGAGGCCAGCCTGGTCTACCTAGCAAGTCCAGGACAACCAAGGCTACAGAGAAACCCTGTATCAAAAAAAAAAAAAAAAAAAAAAAAAAAAAAAAAAAAAGGAAAAGAAAAGAAAGAAAGGGCCATCCCACACAAAGATTCAGAGGGACATCTAGTTGTAGCACGGCAGGAAGGGGGTAAAGCCAGCCCCCTACTCTGACACTCACAGGAGACTGAGTCTGTGAATCCCAGACTCAGCTGCCCACATGCATAGGCACTCTGATGATTCTCCCAGCACACATTGCTGCCCAATGGGCTCTCGTGTCCAGATGGTGAGAGAGTCCGTCCTCTTAGATACCCAAGTGCTTGCTTAAAGGGGCTAGGAAGCTAGCTTCCTGGGGCTGGAGACATGAAAAGCTTTAAGTAAGCCAGGAGCCCATATCAAAGCCAGATGCTTTGCTTCACAGTAAAGATCACAGGGCCTGAGAAATATGAGAAAGAAGGGCCAGCCAGGGGACACGCTCTTTGGAGTGAAGATCCTAGCAGGCCTGAATGGTGGTGCAGGCCCAGACTAGTGGAAGGTTCAAACAATGAAGGCTGAAAGAATGAGATTGTTTGCCTTCTGAAACACCATGCTCCCCGACGTCAGATCCCCCCAACAGTGTCTTTCTTCTTTAATAAGCTGACAAAGCCCACGTCTCAGAAATGCTACCCAAGCAGCCCCTTACCTGCTTTGCTCCTATATGGAATAGAATCCAAGCACTGAAACCACGCCCACCCACTGAGCGTCTCTGCCTGAGGACTTTAAAGGCCAGCACTTATGTTAGAACTAGTGAGTTCCTATCTTTACTGATACGAAAGCACAGGTTTTCTTCAGGTAAGTTGGAGCAGGGTACAGCGTGCCAGGCCTACAGTGGCCTCCCCTGCCCCACTTCCATCCATCTGCTTCATTGGCTCCATATAAAAGGCACCGTTTGTGGGGAAGGATCATGTTTTCATGTTCATATAGAAGACTGGGTGATGCTTTTGTTCCTAACAACTGATTTCTTGCCCCCTCAGCCTCATCTTTTTTAAAAAACAGGATTTCTCTGTGTAGCCTTGGCTGTCCTGGACTCACTTTGTAGACCAGGCTGGCTTCAAACTCACAGAGATCCACCTGCCTCTGCCTCCCAGAGTTCTGGGATCATAGCTGTGCGCCAACATGCCCGGCCTCATCCTCATCTTTATCAGACCCTATGAATGAGCCATCCTTGCAAGGTTGAGACATGAAATAATATTTAGCCACTGCAGGTACAAATGTGACCCTTAGATGACAAATGAGCTGTTGAACTTCAACTTCCTCGAAAGAAGTCACATTTACATAGAAAATTCTACGACAGTGGACTGAATTACAGTGTCATTAACAGTGGAGTGGTTGGAATGTTCAGAACCAAACGCTTCAGCCATTCATTGGCCATCTCTGTGTGTGGCCAAACAAACAACCACCCCCTAGCTTCCACCAACCCAAAAGCTAAGAATGTCCCCAGACAGCAGTGGGGGCCTATGGCATAGGAATCAATGCTGTGCTATAACCCACCTGCACACTGATTTTTCCCAATGTTTTTAAAAACTGTCTTTTTATAACTTTCTTTGTTTTGCCACTACAAAAACATCATGAAATCGCTGCCTTGCTGTAACATGGTTTTTGAGGGGTAACTTAGATCCGTGTTTCCAGATCACAGTCACTCATACGTCGTTTCGGAATAAGCTCTCTCTTGGCTCCTTTAGGATGAATGCTGTGTTTGGTTTTGAAAATATTGTCAGCTTTGGACATTGAAGTGTCCCACACAGGCTAATGAGCTAGTGCTTGGTTCCTAGCCAGCGGCATTACTTTGGAAGTCCTAGTATTTAAGTTAGTGGGGACTACTTGGAAGGAGCGAGTCACTTGAAGACTGTGCCTGCTCCCGGCACCTTCTCTTCCTGTATCTCTCTGCTCTACTGCCAGCGTGTTCTGTTTCCCCACCAGGCCAGAACAGTGGAGATAAGAACTGAACCCTCTGACACCGTGAGCCAAAGCAAAGACTTTTCCCTTTGACTAATGTATTCCAGGCACTTTGCCATAGTGACATGAGGGTAACTCTCAGACGGCATGGGGCTTCAGCGACTCCCAGATAACAGTCTGTTTCATAGGCCTCTCCTTTAATCTGCTCACCCAAGGCAAGGCGGTCAGCTTTGATTGTCAACTTGACACCACCCAGGATCACGCAGAAAGGATGCAGTGAGGTACCGTCTACATTTGGCTGGCCTGAGGTCATGCCCGGGGGGACTGACTTAATTGAGTTAACTAATGTGGAACACCCAGCCCACTGTGGGCACCATACTCTAGGCAAAGTTCTGACCTGTGTAAGAGTGGGGAGATCAAGCTGAGCACGAACAAGGAAGCAAGTGTACAAGCAAGCAGGCATCCATTTCTCTCTGCTCATCACTGTGGATGTGACGTCACCAGCTGTCTCCAGCTCCGGCTGCCATAATGTCCCCACGGTGATGGCCATGGCATAGAACTGTAAGCTAAAAGGACCTGCTTCTCCCATAAGCTGTGATGGTTTGAATAAGAATGGCCCTATAAAAGTAAATATAGGCTAGTCCACCAGGGAGTAAAACTGAGATAGATTAGAACAATTATGAGGTAATGGAGTAGGTGTGGCCTTGTTGGAAGAAGTGTGCCTCTGAGGGTAGCCTTTGAGGTTTCAAAAGCCTATCCCAGGCCCAGTCTCTCTCTCCCCCCTCCTCACCTGTTGCCCATGGATAAGGATGTAAAGCTCTAAGCTACTGCTCCAGGGCCAAGCCTGTCTTCATCCTGCCATGATGATAATGGACTAACCCTCTGATAACTGTAAGCAAGCCCATAGTTAAGTGATTTATGTTAGAAGAGTCACTTTGGGTTGGGTGCAGTGGCTCACACCTGTAATCCCAGCACTGGGGAGGCAGAAGCAGGCGGAGCTCTGTGAGTTCAAGGCCAGCCTGGTCTACAAAGTGAGTCCAGGACAGCCAAGGCTACACAGAGAAACCCTGTCTCAGAAAACAACAAACAAACAAGAGTTGCTCTGTCTTGGTGCCTCTTCACGCCAATACAACAGTCACTTTTGACATCAGGATATTTTATTAAAGCAGAAGTAGAAGTGAAAGATGGACACAGGGAAAGTCTGCAATGTCTCGGGTCAAGGAAGAAGGAGCGAAAACAACCAACAGACATGGGGGTCCCTCCGCTTTCTCCACTGTTTTTAATAAGAAGGAAAGCAAACTATATAATAATGGTGATGAAGAGATTATTCTTTGTGCTGATTAGTTTCATATCAGCTTAGCCCCAGCTAGGGTCATCTCAGAAGAGAGGACCTCAATTAAGGAGATGCCTCCACAGGTCGGCCTGTAGGTAAGCCTGTAAGTCATTTTCTTGATTAATACTTGATGTGGGAGGGTCCAGCTCACTCTAGGCAGTGCTCCCCTTGGGCAGGTGGTCTTGGGTTGAATAAGAAAGCAAACTGAGCAAGGCATGGAGGGCAAGCAAGCAATCAGAGTTCATTCCTCCGGGGTGGTTTCTGCCTTGCTTCTTGCCTCTGGGTTCTGGCATTTGAGTTGCCTTACTGACTTCCCTTTCTAGTGGACTGGAAGCTGTGAGATGAAATAAATCCTTTCCTCCCCAAGTTGCTTCAATCATAATGTGTATCACTGCAACAGAAAGCAAACTAGGGCCTTCCTTCTAGGGTGCTATTGAACGTGTGTGTGGTTTGTATGTGGGGACTTTGTCCTAAGTCTCCCTGGAGTTGCAAAACTAACGTTACTGCAGGGTCCCAGAATCAAGACAAAACCTATATAATATGATCAGAAAAGTGGAGCAAAGCCCAAAGCCCTTTGGTTCCAAACAGGCTCTTCAACTCTGTTCAACAAAGATATGAGCCTGGTTCTAGAAGCGTCAGCTCTCACAGGAAGTTTAGAAAAGCTGTAGCCAATCTTTACTTATCAAAGGATGTAATTTCTCATCCTTTAAGGACTGCACACTGAACCCAAGGGCTGGCTTTTGGAGAAAGTTTAATGGGACATTATATGCTTGTCAGCCGCTGCCACAGGAGTAAGTTCTAGATGAACTTCTGCTGTGATATGAATACAGGTTCATGCTGAGATCCTCTCACTAGTGTAACAGTGCTGGATGTCCCCGCACTCAGGAAGCAGAGGCAGGCAGATCTCTGAGTTCGAGGCCAGCCTGGGCTACATAGTGAGTTCCAAGATAGCCAGGGTGACACAGAGAAACTTTGTCTCGAAAAACAAATGGTTATTGTAATAGTCTCCTGAGAGAATACACTGCCGCAGCTTCCCAAGCAGCCGAGTCTATAGTTTTGCGCTGCCGACTCTGCCGCAGGATGAGGCTGGCACCATCCTGCTCCACCTGTGCTCCTGCCCACGTGCTCACTTCCCCTGGCAGTTTACTGGCACAACACCTTCAACAGAAGCTGAGTGTACTGATGCCATCCGTACCTTCACTTTCCCAGGCCCGTAAGCTACAATAGACGACCTCTTTCTTTACAAAGAATTCAGTTTAAAGTATTGTAATAACAAAAATGGACTGAGCTTCCCAGAGTGCACTGAAGGTGGGTGGCTAGGTCTGCAGGACTGTTTTGCCGAGGCTAAAAATAACATATGCTTTTATGCGCTATAAATCTTATGCTTTCCTTCCTTTCCCAGGGTGTGGATGGGTGGACCTCACCATTATGAAGCATGATAATAATATTTGTGTGTGTCTGAATGTGAACATTGCCCTTACATAAGAAGAGATATAAACATCACGGGATTAGTCTTCTCATTATTAGGATTAGAATGCTGACTCTGCCTTTCAGAGTAGTTGGCAGCAAGATGGGGGCAAGGGAATCCCGGCATTCTTACCTTTGGGTTCACATTGTGAACCTTTCCAGCCTCTGCCATGCTGGGCTCCCCAGGTTCAGGAGCTGTTCCTGTGCTTCAGGCCCCACCAGACACACCAGCTCTGTTCACTTTGCAGCGTCTCCGCTGAGGGCGTTATTTGCCCATGTTCCTGATAAAGCACCGAGGCTCCAAGAGGGCAGACAGCTCAGCCTTAAATCACTGAGTCCGGACTAGCAGCTGGATCTGACACCAGCCCTTCGATTCTCTGGTCCTCTACCTTCTGGGCCCTGAGTATTCAAAAACACAAGCCAGACCAGGAACCAAGCACTGATCTCGCTAAGACATGAGCTACATGAGGCAAAGCCACCATACAGCACAGAGGAGCCCTTGCAGGTCTGGAGACACAAGAGACAAACAGCCTCCTTGCTAGGTGCCCACCCAGACACAAGGGAGCATGCTTGCATGGCATTTGCTCCCCTCCCCCTTGGCAGAGTTTGGTCAGGGCTACAGCCTCCTGACAACCTATTTAAACCAACTTGCAGGAACTGGCATCAAAACCCCACTTCCCACCAGGCTGAGCCCTTGTGCCTCCGCAGTCTCAGAAGAGGGAGTCGTTAGCTGGGACCTCCAGGAGCCAAGGGTCCTAGAAAGTATGTACTAAACTCCATCCAGATGTTGCCTTTGGTTTTGTACTTTGTCTTCTTCTCTTCCTCCCCCCCCCCCCACGCCCGTCTCATCAAGGGATGTGTAAAGAACACTGCTTCCTTCTCCCCTGCGTAAAAACACCTGGGCCAGGCAGCACTTTGTTTGCATAGCAGCACTAGACAGGTAAATGATGTTGACTGTAAGTGTGCTTTATCTATGAAAGGCCTTACCTGTGGTTGTAGGGCCCCCACCCGCTTTGAAATCTTTCTAGGCATCTGCTGCTACTCACACTGAAGAGCTGAATAGATCTCATGGTGTCTGAACATCCAGAGTGCCCGGTGGCTTTAACCGGTGGCTTTAACAACCCCACATCAGGCAGCTCACAAAACTGTTCTCCAACCAGCCCAGCTCTCCGGGGGTTAACTTGCTGTGGGCTGGGATGAGGAAAAACAGACCTTCCTGGGCTGCAGCTCACTTGGCTGCCCTTCACCCCACACCTGAGCTCCTGCTCCCTCAGAGAGAACCTGTGGAAAGGCAGCTTAGCTGTGGCTGCCCTGCCCTGCAGGGCCTTCAGGCCAGTGGCCACTTCTGGCTGCAAGCTGGATGCAGGACCAGGGCTGAAGGACACTGGGAACAGGAAGCTCAGCGACAAGGGAGTCTTACTTCCAGTCCTCAACAGATGCCATTTTCAATGTTCTCATCTGAATGGGTGAGTTTCAAATTTTTAGTCCTTAGACTGTGTGAGCAAAGGCTTGTCCATTTACCAGCTAAACACACAAATTAGAAAGACTGTTGAGGTGTTTTATTGAATTCCTTCTGACTACTCATGACTTTCTTCAGAATGATTTTTGGAGCTGAGCCACATGCTTGTAATCCTAGCATTTGGGAGACAGAGACAGAGGCAAGAGCATCAGGAGTTCAAGGTCATCCTCACCTGTGTAGCAATTTAAAGACCAGTCTAGGCAATACAGGACCATGTCTCAAAAACAAACAACAAAACAACAAAACAAAAACTCAGCCAACAATAAAAACAAACCAAAAATCTTATGGAGTACTTTATATGTTTGATTAATGTAAATTCAGTTAATTAATCAATTTTCTTGAGACAGGGCATCATATGCCCAGGCTGGCTGTGAACTTATTATATAGTTCAGAGTAACCTGAAATTCCTGAACTTCCTGCCTCTACCTCCAAAGTGCCAGGTGGAATTAACGATGTTTTCTACCATGTCTAGATTTTAAGTTTTGATTAATTCTCAGTAAAAATAAAAAATATGTTTCAAGGAAGAAGAAGAAAAAGACCCACACCAAGCAGTATAGTGTGTTTTGCACTTGTTAAACAGAACCACTAAGAATCCCTACAGGCCGTGGGCGTTCCACAGACTTCTCGGGGAAACTGTACAGTTTAAAACTGCATCTTGGTTTTGAATCCTTTCTTTCCACAAGGAATTATCTGTTATTGAATACAAGAGCACAGATAACAGGAGTTGAGCCCCACCCAGTGGGGAAAGAGGAAACTTCTTCCCCGTTCTAGTCTCAACAGTGTTTTTACACTGTAATAGACAGACATGATAAAGTCCTGTCTATGGCGTTCTTATTTCTTCATGTGCATTCCCCCTCTTCTTTGTCATCATATTTTATTCCTGCTTCTTTGCGTCTCCTCTAGAATGCTTTCCCACAGCTTAGCTATTTAGATGGTTTGGCTCCGATGCGCTCTGCTTACCGCAGTTTCAGAATCACACTTCCTGGTGTTATTTGGGTGCAAACTTTCCAAACTGTCTAAGCACTTAAATCATTGGAAAGGCAGCTGGCCTCAGAGCACACCTTACAGACAGGATGCCAAAATAACAGCAGAAAGGAGAAGGCTGGTGGTCTGGACCCTTCCCCGTGGCAGAACACAGAGCCATACAGAGACATGTGGAGAGAGGGGATGACCCCTCATGAGGGGCTCAGCCATGTCGCAGAGCCAATAGCACAGACCATCAGAAGAGTGAACCCAGGCAGGAAGAGACCCACCACGCCTGGAAGCACCATCAGAAACGCAGCCAGCCTCCTGGTGCTCTGTGAAAATGAAGGGAAAGGCAGAGAGCCACACGGAAGGTACAGACGTGCCTGGGTCATCTTCTGAAGACACAGGAGTGCACGCGGGATGGGGACACTAGCGCTGATGGCTTTGCTGCGGGCACAGTCTGGAGCAGGACTGCCCATGCAAAGGCAATTACCTGGAAACGGAGACCATTATAGTCTTTGATTTGGTTCCTCCAATATCCTGTCAGACAGATGAAGAAAAAGGGTTGACTCTTAACTCAGAAGAAATAGGTTGCAGGTTGAAGTATTTGGTTTCAGCCTCCTTCAGGTTGAGGCTTTCCAAGGCAGAATTGTGTGTGTTCAGGCAACCAAACCCTGGGCACTATGGCTTTAGAATGCTTGCAGATTGAGACAGAGGGAAACTGCGGCCAAGTGGAGACAATTGGTCTTAATAGGCCGTCATTCTGTCCAGGGCAGTGACACTCACTTTGTGTAAGGGCTTTGAGAGGGGCTCTTTCAGGTTCTGCAGGACAGTCTAGAGGAATCTCAGGGTGAAAAGAATTCCACCATGCCCTGCATTGCTCACACCAGGACAGTTTCTCTTTCAAGCCCTGGTGCCTGTGGGTAAGCACCCAGGCAGCAGGCAGCAGCAGTCAGACTCGCCAGCGGCTGCAGTCAGACTTGGGAAGCAAAGGAGCCAAGTGCTCAGATGGACAGAAGTGTGGAGGGCCAGAATGCTACCAACAGGAGAAGCTTGCTGGGGAAATGGGAGCGAGGAACCAGAAAACTCGGACATCTGCACAGCCAGGGTCTGAATCCAATTTAAATACCTGTGTGGCTGGCTCTAGCGGGAACATGCAGAGCCCTCAGAGGGCTGCTGTGTGCTCAGAGGCGGCTAGTGTGAGGGAAACGCAGAGGGATGGGCCCTGGGACAGGGGAAGGGTTCGATGCACGCCTTGACTGGCCTCGGCAAAGATAGACAGGATCTGGATAGAAGTTGCCTGCTGGGGAGCTAGCAGCTGGGTCCTCACCTGACCCCCGAGGCTGCGCTTCTAAAATTTGCCCCTTCATTTGGAAAGGATCAGTTTGTAGGGAAAGTCCTAAACAGGAAATGTTCTAATTTGCTGTTTGGATCTTGCTGAGGATGAGGGAGGGAGAAAGGTGTGATTCCTTCCTTGCTCAGAAACAATTCTGTAGAGAGCATCCCGGGCACCACTCTCTTCCGTGCTTTCCAGAGCCTTCGGGACTCATTCAAAACAGTCAGTACATTGGTTTTTAATACGGGAAAGATCGTTATTTCAAATTGTTCCCGTATGTCCTATAGCAGTTCTCCATGACATTTGTTTCTAGGGCAGCATCTGCAGTGACAATTGGTTTGGTATCTATGTTGTCAAGTCAAATATTAAAAACAACAGAAGGTTTCACCCTTGGCGTTACTATAATAAGGTGTGAGGGTCCAAAAACCACTGAAGGAAGACGCCCCAGACTCAAACAGTATATAAAAAGAACATTTGTTCTGCAGAAACAGCCTGCATGCAGGGTCAACCATTCATACAAAATGGTGGCCACCCGGACGCAGAGCTTGCAGGTTCTTTTAAAGGCGTTTGGGGGACCTTATCTGTGGCTATGTGACTCTAACTAGGATTAGCCAGTGCTCTTTGAGGCTACATGACTCTAGCCATAAGCCTTTTATCAATGTCTGTTCCCCTCAAAGAGACACAGGCAAGACTCTGCTCAATCCTGTCAAGTCATTGGTTGCTTTAAGCCTCAACTCAGCCAGGTCACAATGCAGCTGACTAATAGTCACAGCTCAGGGCCAAGAAGTAAGATACCAGGTGAGGAAAACAGGAGCTAGAAACCAGTCTGGTAGGGAAGGGCCCCAGTCATGCTTTGAGCAACACTTAGTCCCCTGGTTGTTACCACTGTTTGGGGCAAACCACTGGGAGGGGGAGCCTTGTTGAAGGAAGTCGGTCACTGGAGGTGGGCTTTAAGGCTCTATAGCCTTGGCTCACTTCCTGCTCTTGCTTTCTCTGCTTTCTGTTTGCCCTTGATGTGATTTCTTAGCTTCTTTCTCCTGCCAGCATTTTTCTCAACCATTGTGGCTGTCTAGCCCTTTGGAACTATAGGGCCCAAACAGACCCTTTCTTACTCAGGCTGCTTTTGGTCAGAGTGATTTACTGTAGCAGCAGCAGCAGAAACAACAACAAAATGTAACTAGTATAGACTCCAAAGCTGGAGGTCAGGGATAGCAAAAGGGGATCCGGTTCCTACTTCCTTGTTATCTCTTGGCCTTGCCTGGGAGCTATACAGGAAGATGTGACCAAAACTGACAGCAGGCCCCCAGACATCAGGTTAGGCTGACAGCAGGGCCCCTGGACATCAGGTTAGACTGACAGCAGGGCCATGGACATCAGGTTAGGCCGACAGCAGGGCCCCCAGACATCAGGTTAGGCCGACAGCAGGGCCCCTGGACATCAGGTTAGACTGACAGCAGGCCCATGGACATCAGGTTAGGCCGACAGCAGGCCCATGGACATCAGGTTAGGCTGACAGCAGGCCCATGGACATCAGGTTAGGCTGACAGCAGGGCCATGGACATCAGGTTAGGCTGACAGCAGGCCCATGGACATCAGGTTAGGCTGACAGCAGGCCCATGGACATCAGGTTAGGCTGACCAGACAGTCAGCTCACCCTTCTCATGCTTCACTCTTTTTTTTAAGTCTGAAAGGAAGGGAGGAGGGAAGGAGAGCAGAGACAGAGTGGCAGAGACAGAGACAGAGAGAAGGAAAAAAACCAAGCCTGAACTGGAAGCTCAGTGATACTCTATTTCCTGGGACCCCTCTTGCTTTACAAGAGCCCTGCTCCCTGCCCCTGCCCCTTCTCCCACACACACATAGAAATCCATTAGGAACTCTTCTCTAAAATGCACTCTCTATGGTCCCTGAATTGGATTCTTCAAATTCTCTGGACAAAAACTCAAAAGGCCCTGGCTGGAGGTGGACTTTTTTTTCAAGAAAGAGTTATAATTCTATTTATTTACAATGGGTACATGTATGCTTTGTGTGGCTCTCAAGTTACATCTCTAAAGGTTGCCAGGAAATGGCCCCTTCTATTTCATATTGCCAAAGAGTGTAATCTGTAATAGGATTAAAAGTTAAAGATTTAGTTTCTCAGTAATGAAAGTTCTCAGATAGGTTCATGAATATGTTTATGTTTAGGAAAAAAAGGGGAGGTTAGAAACTTAGGGTTATAGGTCATTTTGGCCCTAAGACAGCACATTTGCCTAATTTCAAAATATTTGGAGAGTCTTTCAGATATCTTTCATTATTTTAACTTAATTAGAGTTAAAATATTAGAACAATGTTTAGGCTATGAAACGTTAACACAGGTATGGTGTATTATTCCAACCTTTTAAAAATATATTGAGTTTTTTGTTTATGGTCAAACATATATTTTATATTAATGAGTAATCCAAATATATTTGAGAGAAATGTGGATTTTTCACTTTGGGATGGAGGATTCAATCAATACAGTCGTGTCCATTGGTTTTACACTGTGTTATTTACAACTTTCTAAGCGACTCGTAGACTGCCCGGCCTATCCATTTCCAAGAGAAAGGCGCAGACAGCTCCAGCTGCAGCTGTGTACCTACTTTTTCCTTTCTTTTACCAGTGTTTCCTTCACATATAATGGTTCCTGCTTTTTCACATCCTTGTCAATAATTGCTACAGTCTTTTTTAAAATTACTAAAGTCCTAATGAGCACAACATTGTGTTTTATTGTGGGTGTGATGCTGAGAAGTTTTGAACTTGCTTACATTGAAATATTTGCCTCTATGTTAATTTATGTATTCTACTTTTGGGGGCCAGGGGTTGAGACAGGGTTTCTCTGTGTAATAGAGGCCTGGCTGTCCTAGAACTCATTGTAGACCGAGCTGGCCTCAAACTCATAGAGATTTGCCTGTCTTTGTGTCCTGAGTGCTGGGATTAAAAGCGTGCGTCACCACACCTAGCAATTTATGAATTCTAAATACTAGACCTTTAGAAGTTGCATGATTTGTAACTATTTGCTCTCATTCTGTGGTCTGTCTTGGCGTTTTATATATCCTCTGAAGCATAATTTTCAACTTTGGTTTTCATTTTATTTTTATTTTATATGTATGAGTGTTTTGCCTGCATGTATATCTGTGCACCACTTGTGTGCCTGATGCCACAGGATGCCAGAAGGTAGCCTCAGATCCCCTGAACTGTAGTTACGGATGCTGTGAGCGGCTGGGCCACACATGGCCCGAGCTGGTCTTGAACCGCGTGTTGTAGCACACGTCTACAGTAACCCTAGTTCAGGGAAAGGTGAAGACAGACGGATTCCTGGGGCCTTGCTGGCCAGCTGGTGCAGTCAAAACCGCAAGCCCCAAGATCAGCAAGGGAACTGGTCCAAAAAAAATGAGGCAGAAAGGAATGATAGAAAAGGATATTGAACATTGACTTCTGCCTTCGCATGTGCATTTGCAGGCATGCACATGAGAAAGCACACACCAGACACACACCTTTCATTTATTGGCACCCGTGTCCCACTTCCCACAGCCTTGGCTGTATAAACAATAAGCAAGTAACGTTCATTAAAATTGCATAATGTATATGATAAGAGAGCACAGATAGGTATAAGGCCCACTTACTGCCTCCTAACAACGTAGGGAAAAGCTGCTCCTAAACATCCAGACTACAAGAATTCTTTATACCTTGAAAAAATTCTGTCAAGAAAATCCCACAGAGTTCATAGAAGTAGAGAGCTTTAGTTAGGAGGCAAGAGGGGACTCTTAAAAATGCTCAAGATTACAGAGAAACAGCTGCATGCAAACCATCTGAGTTAATTGTGTGGAAGAGAATTGACCCCAATTGGTTTGTGAAAGATTTGGAAACAAAACAACTCCAGGGAAAAACAAATAATGACCTAAGAACTGCTAAAGCAAGACAATGAGATCTGTTTCAACCAAATTACCCCTTAAAGAATATTCTCTGCAAACTAGGAAAATATTTCAATTAACATTTTTCAACTCTGCCTTTAAGCTACATTGAACAGGCTCTAAGTACACCAGATTTTTCAAATAGTTTCCAATAAAACTCTAATTATTTTTAATTTCACATGACCTGAATTCTCAGTGTTTTGACCTATGATTTTCATTTAGGGGTAAAACATGTACTTTTTAATAATGTTTTGTTACTTTTATTTATGTATGTGCACATGCGCACATGTGTGGAAGGTTGGAGGACAACGTATGTGAGTCAGTTCTCTGCTTCCACCATGTCAGACATGGGGACCAAACTCAGGCCATCAGGGTCAGCAGCAAGCACCTTTATCTGATGAGCCAACTCACTAGAACCATCCGGACACCCTGAAATCGGCAGTTGTAAAATCTTAAGTCAATTCAGAAAGTTGACTACACATGCACGTGCCTAGACACACACACACACACACACACACACACACACACACACACAGAATATACATCTTCAACACTTACTGGCTGTTAGGAGGTAACATTGGCCATGCTTACAATATCCTTTACATATCCTTGAGAATACTGGCCATAATATAGTTCCATGTATGTTTCACTCTCCTACCAACAGTAGGTCTTCAGCTTTATAAGGTGGCCTTTGTTTCCCCCCCCCCCCCCCCCCCATAGGTTAATAAAATAGTAAAATTAGCCTGGCATGGTGGCGCACGACTTTAATCCCAGCACTTGAGAGGCAGAGGCAGGCGGATCGTGGTGAGTTCAAGGCCAGCCTGGTCTACAGAGTGATCCCAGGACAGCCAGGGCTACACAGAAAAACCCTGTCCCCAAAACCAAAAACCCAAAAACGGAAGTCAAGCCAAAGCCATGCTTTAGCCACAAGCAATACTTGACAATGAGAATGATTATTTGTTTTGTTGTTGTTTTGTTTTTTGAAACAGGGTTTCTCTGTGTAGCCCTGGCTGTCCTGGACTCACTTTGTAGACTAGACTGGCCTCAAACTCACAGCAATCTGCCTGCCTCTGCCTCCTGAGTGCTGGGATTAAAGGCATGCGCCACCACACCCGGTGAGAATAATTTTTTTGTTGCTGTTTCTGAAAATAAAAGGGTTTTCTTCAGTCTGACTATATAAGTGTATCACAGCAGATTTTTCAGACTTTGGGGCTGTTATCAAATAATAATTATTTATCATGAAAGTGATGCGTCCCTAGACAACAGACATTGAGTTATTTAGTAGGCCAGTAGAGAAGATGCCGGCTCCCAACCTTCCAAAAGCCTGGGGACTGTAGGAGTCACAGGTTCATTGGCCAAGGATAGAAAGGGTTTTCCCAGGATCGTGACCAGTGAGGCAAAGGCTAGAGGCCACAGACAGACAGATGCCAGCTTAACTGGCTGCATCACGGAGGATGCAGGGCGTGAAGGCGCGAAGGACGTTGAGATGGGTGACAGAGACAAAGATTAGTCATTTTCTTTCCCATAGAATCTTGTGGAGAGATTTGTCTTCTGCTTCTGAAAAGTTACCTGCAGTCACAACATTACTCTGAAGTCCACATTTTTGGTAACTTACCAGAGATATCTTCCACTATATTAAATCCGTAATTTACAGCTTGATATTAAATACTGAGGGTGTCAGAACGCAAGCTGCTCTTCAACCATGACAAATAAGCCTTTCAAACTAATGTCCTGGCCATGCGGCGGTGGCGCACGCCTTTAATCCCAGCACTTGGGAGGCAGAGGCAGGTGGATTGCTATAAGTTCGAGGCCACTCTGGTCTACAAAGCTGGTCCAGGACAGTCAAGGCTACACAGAGAAAACCTATCTAAAAAAAACAAAAACAAAAACACTAATATCCTTTCAGAGACCTTTTCGTTTGCTTAAAAATAAAGAGCAAGGGCTGGAGAGATGGCTCAGGAGTGAGAAGTGTTTGTTCTTAGGACTCAGCTGGGGTCTGAGCACCACCATGGTCTTCACAGCCATCTAAAACCCCAGGCCCAAGAGATACAATGCCTTCTTACGACTGCCAAGGGCACCAGACACACAAGTGAGACACACACATCCATGCAGGCAAAACACTCATATGTGTGAAATAAATCTAACTGAAAGTAGAAAGAACAAAGAGCCAATAGCTGGCTCCTAGGAACATTTGAAAGGGGTTTAATAAAAAAAGCCAAATTATTCTGCTCTCCCACACTAGGCATCATTCCAAAGTACTGAGGCTTCGGCAAGGCTGGGGAGGAGGGCCAGACAAGAAGGCTTAGAAATCCAGAAAAGCCACCTTTCTGCTGGGCCTTCTTATGAGGTTGACTTTGTCCTCTAATGCCTCTCTGACTTAGCCCCAGGACCAAGGAGGGAGCTGTCAGTAGCTCACTTAACCCTGCAGGAGGCAGAGAACATTGCACAGATGCCTGGCCTGCCTTCAAGACAGGCGCCTCTCCTCAGATGGTTGTCAGTCAATGCGAATTTCCACATCCCTTTGAAGAGCCTCAGCTTTTCTGTATGGGACGAAATGGTACCAGCTTGCGGAGGAGACGGAGCTTGAGTGTGTGGACTCCAGTGCAAGGAGGAAGGGCACATCAGGCACTTTGAAGTGTTGTTTCTGGGCCCCCTCGCCTACTTAGACACTGTCCACATCTGCCCTCCAAAGCAGACACTGCTGAGGGAGAAGATGGCAGCACAAAGACGTCAGTGGGGACCCAGCTGTGAGCTGCCAGGAGAGATGAAGTGCAGCCCTCCTGTCAAGTCAGGGACAACAGCGCTCACGTTCTCATGACATGTGCAGCCCTGCCGTTTTGAACAAGGAAACCCAAACTAGGAGATGGGGATGACATCCCACCCTTCCTTCCATTGTCGGCCATCTTAGGCTAAAGTGACCACACTTTCCAAGTCATGCCTGACTTGTAATAACCGATCCAAGGATAGGACAATTAAACTAGAGTTTGGGTTTGTTGTCCTGGTTTTTTGCTAAAGTCCTTTGATGAAGATGGTAATAGGAATAGCAGATTATACAACCCTTTGCTTCCTAGGTACTGTGAAGAGTTACTGTGGAAGAGGCCATGAAGAAGGCCTTGCAGGGCTTGGCTGCGGCCCACGCTGATAGGCCCAGTTAAACAGCAGGAAAGAAGGGGCACATCCAGATGCTGCCTGCAGGCAGATTCCTAAGTGGCTCCCTTACTATTTAAGGTTCACGACACACTCAGGTGGATACTTGAGGCAGTGTTTAAAGCTGTCATGCAGATAGTCAAGGCTCTCATCAGAGGCCTAAACGTCTCTAACCTTATCCCCCATTACTAACTTTGTCTACACCTACAGGGAATACCCTGTCCATTGGCTTACCGACCAAGCTCCAAACAATGACCTTCAATCTTAGCAACTTATTCAATCTGCTGTTGGGCAAATCTTCCTGTCTATATTGGCTTGACGCAGTCCTTTGGCTAAAAGTCTGACATGTTTTTGTGCAAGCGTAGACTCCACAGGGCAGAGACTGGGTCTCTTTCTGCTGGGTATCCTCAGTGCATGTCACTGTCCAACATCAAATAGGCACTCAACTCATTTTTATTCACTGAATTAATAAATGAATGGGTGAATCAAAGAGTGCACTAAAGTACCAGGAAGGTGTAGAGTGAGATGCCAGGGAGTGAGTGGCAGGTGAGAGGGAAGAGCAGTGGGCAGAGAGACCAAGAGCAAAAGTTGATGCCGCGCCCTGAGCCCTAGAGATGAACCAGCTTGGTGGGAATTCCTGTACTGAGAAAGACTTCAGAGCTGCGGGATGGAGGAACTGGGAAAGGATGACGGGAACTTAAGGACAGATTAAGCGGGACGAGGCCTGAGCCACAGCCCTGAGCAGGGGACTCAATCAGAGGCAACTGACTCACTGCAGCCACGGTGCCAGGGTAGATCTGTGGTCCTAACAAATGGTGGAAGAGTGACTCTGACATGTCTGTCTGGGAAATGTCCACAGAGGTGAGGATGGTGGCAGCAGCAGCAGCAGAAAAAAAAATAATCACAGGAGGGGTGGGGGGGCAGTCAAGAGATGGGCTACTAAATCACCACAAAGAGTTGCACAAGCAAAAGACAATGGCGGTGTGTCCAGAAGATCTAGCCAGCTGCTGTAAGTGTCCACTCCTAACGACAGCTGAGCCCACGTGGACTCTGCTGGCTCCTTCAGGTCAGTAAGCCCCGCAGTCTGTTCTCAAGGCCCCATGGGTAGCGCTGCCCAGCTACTGATCATAGCCGAGACACTCAGCAGCGATCAGTGTGGACTCTGGGGACATGAGAGAGAAGTGCCTTCTGTGCTGAATGTTGCCTGCATCAGCTAAGGAGAAGCTGCCTTGAGGAAAGCCACAGTCGGGCTCTTTCCTCAGCCAGGACTGTCCTTTGCCTGTTCTTTTTAGGACTAAGCCTTGCTCAGCCATCAGGGTTCAGTTTAGAGTCATTCCCTTAGCAGTCCGCCGTCTGGTAGGTCTGAGGGAGGTACAGCGTTCCTGAAAATGTCATTGTATATACTGATGATGAGCCTGCCAAACTTTCTTAGAGTCGCTTCTTGCAAACAGCAATATTATTAACAATGAGTTGGTGATAACCAGGCATAAAACCCAAGTGACGTTAGAAAGAACAGCTCCTCCCTCCTCCCCTGAGGCTCTTGCACTTGAGAAAATGAGGCAGGAACCCTAAGCGTGACATGAGAGACATTTCGGGGAAGCCTTTGGGTTTGCTCCTCCAGTCTCCTCTGATTTGGTCCTTTGCTTTCCTGTTACCACTTCTGGCTTCCTCTCTCCATCTTTTCCTCTGCTTTTGTCTAAGTGATCCCTTCCCTTTGTCTTAGTGATATTAAGCATGCTCCCAGGCTTGCAGCAAATGCTGAAATCAAGCTTCATTGTCTTGTTTTTCCTCTCCTGGGAATTTGATTCAAATACCCCAAAGCAGAGTCTTGCTTTCTCAATATTAACACAACTATTGTCAACCAAGCTCTGTGACCCGGGACAAGAAGAGAGTGGGACTTGAAGGTTCACAGCCAGCACTCACTGTAGGCAACCCAAGAGACTGTGGACCCAAATTGGTCCTGTAAATATTATCTGCCTCCCACTCCCACCTACAGATAGAAATGCAGTTTTCAGGGGTGCAAAGTATAATTGATAACAGACATATAGCTCTTTAAAAATGATTCTTAGGCTGGGAATGAGGTCAGTTAGTAGGATCCTTTCCTAGCAATACATGGAGACCTGGATTCAATTCCTAATAGCATAGAAACTGGTCATGGTGGTACCCACCTCTAATCCCAACTTTTGGACCATAGAGGATCAGAGGCTGGTCTACAAAACGAGTCCAAGACAGCCAAGGCTATACAGAGAAAGCGTGTCTTAAAAAATAAAACAAACTGCCAGGTGTGGTGGCACACGCCTTAATCCCAGTGCTTGGGAGGCAGAGGCAGGCGGAATACTGTGAGTTCCAGGGCAGCCTGGTCTACAAAGTGAGTCCAGGACAGCCAAGGCAAACACAGAGAAACCGTATCTTAAAAAACCAATAAGTAAATAAATAATGAAATAAAGACAAACAAGCAAACACAACAAATTAGTAGGTCCTTCCTAGCAATACACGAAGACCTGGGTGCAATCCTCAACAGTACATAAACTGAGTGTGGTGGCAGCCCCTTGTAATCTCAATTTTTGGGTCGTAGAGGTAGGAGGATGAAAAGCCATCCTTGACTGCATGGAGAGACTGAAGCTAGCCTGGGTTAAATGAGACCCCCATCTCAAACAAAAAACAGTTAAATAAGAAGCCCTTTGTTATCTATCTTATTTTATTCTTCTAAAATACTTGGAAGGCAACGGCTACAATTAGTTTCATCCTAATTTACATATAAATAAACTAAAATTCAAAAAAATAAAACAACTCCCCACATCAGTCATCTGGAAATTGCCATATAGTACACTCCAAAAAGGCTCCCATCTTTATAGGATGTGGTCATTATCGCACATCAAAACTAAATCTGAAAAAAAAAATTAAATCTGTAGCTGGGTGTGGAAGCACACTCCTTTAATCCCAGCCCTCAGGAGGTCAAGGCAGGCAGATCGTTGTGAGTTTGAGGCCAGCCTGGTCTACAAAGCAAGTCCAGGACAGCCAAGACTACACAGAGAGACCCTGTCTCAAGAAACAAAATAAATCTGCATTACCAGAGTGAAAATGAGCATCAGGACCCTGACAAGAAACAAATTAGGATCTACACTGACAGCCTGAAAGTCTCTGGGACAGCAGTATCACAATTCAACCCCTCTAGACCACCCCCTCACCCTCCCACCCCACACCGCTGATCTCTCCCTTCCTCAGAGCAAACACGCAGAAGCATCTGTGGGAAGTGAGCAGGTGCTCAGAAGCAGTTCACTCAAGTGATGTGTCTTCTAGCCAGGCAGCGTCAGGAATCGGCTTTCAAGAGCTCACCACCAGCCCTGGAGATGCTGTGTACTCTGTTGGGTTGCTCATGGCTCCACACTCCCTCCATTTATAGCTGACGCATCAGAGCCACAGGCAAACCAACCTAGCGCTTGTGACTGAATCCAAAGTGTGTGAGTGATGCGGACCTGGAAGCTGAGCCTGCCAGTCAGGGCCTCTCCCCGTGACTCCTGCTCCTGGCATCTCCTGTTCCCCTTACCTTTCAGCACAGATTCTAGGACACTGGGTGAGTCTTGGCTCCTGCAGTGCTCTTGTCTGCTTCTGACTTTAGCCTCTAAGTCTCAGCCCTTCCCTGCTGCCAGCCGCTCACACATCTACTGTGGCTGGCAGGGCAGGCTGTGGGGGGCTCTCTCCAGACTTATTAGCTACAGCACACGTTGCAGTGAGTGCTGACAGAGGTCTGTACACAAATGTTCATAGCATGTTATCAAAGCCAGAACCTGGAAATGACACAAATGCCCAGTCAACAGGTGCCACGGTAAACAGTCTGTCATACAATCTAAAGAAAGCTCAGCAATAAAAAGGAGTAAGCGCTTCAAGCTGAGCAAACCTCAAAAACAGCAAGCTGAGCAAGGAAGGCAGACCCAGAAGTGCATAGTGCATTGTTCCACTTAGTGGAGTTTTTAGAAAAGACACATCTGTGCTGGCTGCCTGGATGTGTGCAGGAGGTAGACTTAGAAGGCCATAAGCAAAGATGTGGGGTCCTGGGGAAATCCTGCAGGCTGAATGGTAGTGATTTCACAGATGTACACATCTGTCAAAAGTCTCTAAGGCCTACACGGGAATGGCCGCAGTTAGCAGTTATTTACAGAATAACCATATAAAGTGAGTGCTGAGAGGCTGTGACATATTCCAGGATAAATCCCAGGAGCCTTGGAACCATCCCCAGGCTCTGGCTGTGCAGCCCACCCCTCAGTGTGCCCCCCCTCCTCTACAGTTCTGTGGCGCTACACTGATTGCTGTTCATCAACACGCTGAGCTGCCTTCCACCTGTGTCTTTACAGGGGCAGCTCCTGTGCCCAGCAACGTCCTCCCAGCAAGGAGCACTCTTCAGAATTTAACCCCCAATTGCTTGAGAAGTGGAGGCATTTCTGTTGTATTTTCGTCCTTTAGACCCTGAATATTCTATTGCCTTTTTTTTTTCTTTGTACGTTGCCTCTTTTACAATAGTGGAAACTCTTAAAAGCTAGTGTGAATGAAATTTCTTTTATAGAAATAAACTCTGGGCTTGGGCAATGAGGCTGGGAATGTAGCTCATTCGAGAAATGTTCCCTGGTATTAGGAAACCCTAGCTTTTGTTCCCAGCATGACATAGGCCGGGGCACAACCTCATAATCCTAGCACATGACAGGTGAACACATGAGGACCAGAAGCTGAAGGCCATCGTCGGCTACATAAGAAGTTTGAGGCCAATTTGGGATTGATGTACTGCAAAACAACAGAACAAAATAGTTTGGGAAATGAGATTAAACACACACACACATACACACCTGGGAAGCTTGCCACTATCCTGGCATGTCTTTAACCCCAGCACTTGTGAGGCAGAGACAGCCAGATCTCTATGAGTTTTAGGCCAGCATTGTCTACATTGTAAGTTCCAGGACACCTGGGGCTACATAGCGAGATCCTGTCTTAAAAAATATAAAACAAAAGGAAAGTCAAAATCTTCCAGGGCTGAAGAGATAGCTCAGTAGTTAAGAACACCTGCTCACACTCCAGAAGATCTGAGTTCAGTCTCCCAAGCCCACGTAAGAATAACATGTAACTCCAATTCCTGAGGGTCAGACACCCTCATCTGGCCTGCAGGGGCACTGCTTGTAGGCATACACTTATACACTCGCACAGGCAAAACACCAGCACATATAAAAAAAGAAAAGGATAGGGAGGTGGAAAGTGTGGTAGAGAAAGAGAAAAGAGAGAGAGAGAGAGAGGGAGGGAGGGAGGGAGAGGGAGAGGGAGAGACAGAGACAGCGACAGAGACAGAGACAGAGAGACAGAGACATGGAGAGAGAATCTGGTCTGGAAAGATGGCTCAGTGGTTAAGAGCGTCTACTGCTCTTGTGATGAAAGGAGTTCTGTTCCCAGCCTGGTGTTAGAAGGCTCACAACTTCTGGCGGGGCGTGTCCTGCGCCCTCTTCCGGCCTATGCAGGTAATTGCACTCATGTGTACCCTCCCCCCCCCAACCACACAAACACATAATTTAAATTAAAAATATATCAAATTTTAAAATGAAATAAAGAAAAAGAATGCAACTCCTTCCTTGCTTCTATGTCAGAAGCTGTAGTACACTTTTGACTTGGCTGAGAGTTCGATGCTGCGGCCTCCGAGTTCCAGAGGAGAGCAAGGCTACAGCGCTAAGGCAGGACAGTGCATTGTCTGTCATCTTGAACAATCACCCCAAAACATTTTTTCCTAATTATGAAGAGTTTTCTTGCTAACTATTAAATCCATATGACTTTCAAGAGGAATTTTTCTCTCTTTTGCTTCATTCACACTCAATCCATCATGGTTACTTTTAGGAGTTATTTGATGTTTGAGAAGCCATTAGAGCCCCCATAATGCTCATTTCTGAGAGAAAGGATGTGGGTAAATTTAAGCAAAACCAAATGTTAATAAAAATCCTCAAAGAATAGACAGAATGTTATTGAGAGAGGCTACGATACACTGTTCAGTCTCTTCAGACTCTGGCACAGCTCGTGTGACTGGAGAGGCCCTCGCATCTTTATTCCACATTTTCTCCCAGGGGGACTGTGGAAAGAGGAGGAAAGGAATAGCTTGGTGCTTGGTGAGCGCAGAAATGCTTGTCATGCTGTAGCTAGCAGTATCTGGACCTACATTTCCTGGAAACCCTGATGCTACAGGGCATCGCTGGTCACTTACTACAGTGTCATCAGCGCTACTTTAAGTGCACAATGAATTCTTAAGAGCAGAAGTCCACGTCCTTTCTGCCTGTCTCTCTCTTTCTCTGTCCAAGGATGAAAAATAGAAACGGTCCCAAAACTGGATGAGAAACGCCAATTAGACAGGCTAGGAAGGGGAGGATGTTGTTTATGCAGAATAAAGAACGTGACGTTTGAAAATTTAAAGTTATCATAGTATAAAGAAAATATATTCTTTTTTTTTTTTTTTTTTAAAGCAAGCAAGCAAACAAACAACAAAATGCAGGGATAGAAAAGGAAGCAGGAAATTGATGGAAGACCAGGAAAAAAAATGGACATTTGGTCAGAGAAAGAACTAGACTTTCCCTACCGTCATACACACGTGAGAAGATGTGACACCTGTCTCACACACAAGGAAGCAACGTCTCCCTTAAGAATATGCCACCATAGCCTGGGCACTGGTGACCTTTAGTCCCAGCACGCAGGAGGCAGAAACAGGCTGATCTCTGAGTTTGAGGCCAGCCTGGTCTACAGAGTGGGTGCCAGGATAACCAGGGCTACACAGAGAATCTCTGTCTTGAAAAAAGCAAAGGGGGGAAAAAAAAAGAGAGAGCAAAAAGAGTGTTAGTGCCTCTGTCTCCTCACACACGTGCACACACATTAAACTAAAAGTATTGTATGAAGACATTTTACAAGAGCAAATAACAAGCCTTTCTGGAGAGATAACTTAATTCAGATAACAGAAAATTCACACTAATAAAACCATATCAAAATTAACCTTCTGGAGGCCAGAGAAATAGCTCATTGGTGAAGATCACATAGAGCACCAAGGTTCAGTTCCCAGCACCCACCCAGTGGTTCACAGTTGTCTGTAACTCCGGTTCCAGGGGATCCAACGCTCCGTCTGGCCTCTCTACCTGCTGCACGCGCATGGCACACGTGCATACCTGCAGACAAACACTCGTACACATAAAAATAACACAGGAGATCTTTTTAAAAATGAGATTTTAAATATTGTGAAATGTAACTTTACGATGATAAAAACATGTGCCACCACTTGTGCCTCCCCGTCTCTGCTAAGTCCTCCTTGCTCCGCGCATCGTGGCTTTGATTGCTCCCCTCTGGAAGTGCATTTGAACTCTGCTCTGCTGAACCATTTGGGTCATTAAGGTGTAACCTTGTCAAGTGGGAAGCTCTTGAGCAAATTTGGCATTGCAACAAATTATCTAGGTGTTTACTGCGTAACAGGAAAGGTTGAAATGTTTTGGTCTTTTGAGGCTCACCTGGGCTGCTGGGTTCTGGTGAACTATTTGGAGCCCAGAGAAAGAAGAGTGCTGGCGACACTTCTATTTTTAATTTGTGCAATATATTAAATCAGTACTGTCTTTGTGCCCACCCCAGAGAGACTCTGATTAGTCTTCTGTAAACTTACAATGTGGGTCTGAGAGTGTGCTCTGAGCCAATACATTTCTTTCTTCTTCTTCTTCTTCTTCTTCTTCTTCTTCTTCTTCTTCTTCTTCTTCTTCTTCTTCTTCTTCTTCTTCTTCTTCTTCTTCTTGTTCCTTCTCCTCCTCTTCCTCTTTCTTCCTCCTCCTCCTTTGTCCTCTTCCTCCTTCCTCTTCCTCCTCCTTCATCCTTCTTCTTTTCTTTTAAATTTTTTAGGGGGCATTGGATTATGGGTTTGAGGTTTTGTTTTTTTTGTTTTTTCAAGACAGGGTTTCTCTGTGTAATCTTGGCTGTCCTGGACTCACTTTGTAAACCAAGCCAACCTTAAACTCACAGAGATCTTCCTGTCTCTGCCGCCGTGAGTGCTAGAATTACAGTCATGAAGCACCATGCCCAGCTCTGGAACTCGTTTTGTAGACCAGGCTGGCCTCAAACTCACAGAGTTCTGAGTGCTGTGATCAAAGGTGCACACCACCATATTCATCTCAAGATCTGAGATTGGACCCCTAGCACAGTAGCACACACCTATAATCTCAGGCCTAGGAGGCAGAGACAAGTGTATCCCAAGGATTTTCTGACCACACATTAAAAAAAAAAAAAAAAAAGAAAGAAAGAAAGAAAAAGAAAAAGACCCAGTAATGTTATAAAATAATATTAATAATATGGAGAGGATCTGAAGGAAGATATCCCAGTGTCAAACACTAGTCACACACACGCACGCACGCACGCACGCACATATAAGGTATTATGGGCTATTTGATCGTCTAAGGAAAAAAATATATATATTTTTGTTTTTGTTTTTCGAGGCAGGGTTTCTCTGTGTAGCCTTGGGTGTCCTGGACTTGCTTTGTAGACCAGGCTGGCCTCGAACTCACAGCGATCTGCCTTCCTCTGCCTCCCGAGTGCTGGGATTAAAGCCGTGCGCCACCACGCCCACCACGCCCAGCACAGGAAATTATTTCTTAACTTTTAGATTCTACTTGTACTGCGTGTGTGTGTCATCAGGAATATATGTACCCATGTGTGTGTGCAGGTGCACACCAGGGGGCTAGAAGAAGGTTCTAGACTCCTCAGAGCTAGAGTTAGGAGCATTTGCTGGTCTGAACTCTGGCTGGTCCTCATGACTGAGCAAGAACGGCTGAGCCACCTCTCCAGCCCCTAAAGCAAGGACTTGGGAGACAATGAATGTCTAAGATGCTTTACTAAAAAGCTCAGTTTCTTTCTATAAAACAGAAGTCATCAGAACTATAAGACAAAAGTTTTGTTACGTTACATAGTGTGCGGTGGTTCTTGTTCTGAGTCAGGGCTTTGTGCAGCCCAAGCCTCCCGTCCACTCGCTGCATACCTGAGGACGGACTTACGTCCCACCTCCCACGTGCTGGAATTACGGCAGGAGCCATTGCACGCAGCCCATTGTTACAAATTCTGCATTGACTACATAGCCTTTGATTAGAATTTTCTTGCAAAACAGAGCCTAGAGATTGATTTTTTAAAATATTTTATTTAAATTTTCATTTATGTGCATTGGTGTGAGGGTGTCAGATCTTGGAGTTACAGACAGTCGTGAGCTGCCATGTGGGTGCTAGGAATTGAACCCAGGTCCTTTGGGAAGAGCAGGCAATGCTCTTAACCACTGAACCCTCTTTCCAGCCCCCTTGATTTTTACTTTTAAGTAGTCAGATTTTACAAAAAATGAGAAGACATAGCATGTTTTATATTAATCAAAATACTTCTAATGGACATTAAACCCCTTTTATCAGATTATTCCTATGGGTTTGTTTTCTAGGAATACTCTCTGGGAATAATATATCAATAAATAGTATTAATATACATGAAATTTTAAATTAAGTCTTTAAGCCATATAAAACAATAGATATGTATGTCAAACTTGTTCATACTAAATTTTCATTTTATATTGGGAATTATGGGAGATGTTTTCTGTACAAACATTCAGGATCTAGGTGAACTTACCCTGTGTGTATTAGAAACAGAACTAAGTTATTAAGTCTTATAAAAAAAAAAAAAAGAGAGCTTCCCATATCTTGCATCAAAAGGCTGACTAAACTATTAAGTTATGAGGCTGGAGAAATGACCTAATGGTTAAGGCATATACTAATGTGACCAGACTGGAGCTTAGGTCCTACAGCCAGAGGATGTGACTCTTAGTGTCTGTAACTCCAGCCTCAGAGGATCGGACACCTTCTTCTGCAATCTTTAAGTGCTGCACCTGAATCCACAAATGCACAAACATACACACACACACACACACACACACACACACACACACACACACACATATGCATATAAATAAAAAGAAAATAGTTTTGTTAAAAGTTCAGATATTAGCCGGGCATGGTGGCGCACGCCTTTAATCCCAGCACTTGGGAGGCAGAGGCAGGTGGATCGCTGTGAGCTCGAGGCCAGCCTGGTCTACAAAGTGAGTCCAGGACAGCCAGGGCTACACAGAGAGACCCTGTATTGAAAAAAACAAACAAAAAAAAAGAGTTTGGAAATTGCTTTTCTCAGGAACAGCGCTTAGAGGCACTTGGAATGGCTCAGCATCTGACAAACCGTCATCGTCCAGCCTCTAGCAAAACTAGGACTGCTCACCTTTGTACTAAGAAGGTTGGGAAAGCACCAACATCTGCGTGCAGCGTTGACATAGATGGTTTCATGCTGTAGGACCTAAAGTCCTTACAAGACTGTCTAAGACAGAAGCAGCCAGCAGGGCCTACGATACATTGTCCCAGGAGTGCCCGACAGGATCACGCATGCTTCCTTACTGAGAAGCCGGAAATCACTGCACAGTGTTGAAGGCCCAAGCACAGAGTCAGAAAACAAAATGAATACAAAGCTACATAATAAAAAAAATCAACGCTGAGCTAAAGAGAACCAAAGCTGAGAAATGTTTCCAATTGTGTGTGTCATTTTTTTCTTTTCGTCAAGCAAATAAAATAGATATATAAGAAATAAATTTAGGACTGGCCTATAAGTACAGAACTTTTGCACTGTTTCTGGGATTTGCTCCATTTAAAATAAAATATACCTTTTTTTTTTTTTTTGTCACTGTTGAGATGGGATGATTTAGTTCTTGGAATAATAAAGTTGTCACTGAACATTGATTCACTGTCCATAGATAGTACACTCTGTAATGCTTTGAGATTAAATAGTTTAATATTTAAATTAGTATGGATATACATTGTGAAGTTCTCAAGGTAAAAACCAGTATGCTCACAAAAGGACAATTTGATTTAGATCTCTATGTTCTTTGGATCATTAGATACCACATTTGTGTTTGTAACAGAAAATGTTCTTTTCTTTCTTTCTTTCTTTCTTTCTTTCTTTCTTTCTTTCTTTCTTTTTCGAGATAGGGTCTCTCTGTGTAACAGCCCTGGCTGTCCTGTACTCACTTGGTAGTCCAGATTGGCCTCGAAGTCACAGAGATCCCTCTGCCTCTGCCTCCTAAGTGCTGGGATTAAAGGCGTGTGCCACCACGCCCGGCTCAGAAAATGTTCTTATACACACGCAGTAATAATGATGTTTAAGTCCCAAGCAGATGCAGGATGGTGAAAATATTAGACTTTCAAATACATGTCTTTCTGTTGTTCCTCCTTTCTTTCAGCAGGCTATGTAAATTCTATCTCATCAAGTCCAGATTTCAAGCCCTCTTCCCACTTAAGAGGTAATGTTTATGTATGTGCAGGTGTTTTTGTGTGTATGAAAGCCAGAGGTCAACCTCGGGCCTCATTTCTTGAGTACCATCCACTCTAGTTCTGGTTTTTGTTTGAGATAGGGTCTTACTACAGAGCTCTGGTTGGCCTGAAACTTTCTATGTAGACCAGGTTGGCCTCTCCAGTACTGGGATTACAAGTGTGAGCCAGCCCTGCCCCCTGTCTCCTCCCTACCCCTTGGATACAATGTTTTTTACTGGCCTGCAGTCTCCTAAACAGTTTGTTTGTTTGTTTGTTTGTTTGTTTGCACATGTACATGCCAGAAGAGGGCATAAAGTCCTATTATAGATGGTTGTGATCCACCATGTGGTTGCTGGGAATTGAACTCAGGACCTTTGGAAGGACAACCAATGCTCTTAACCACTGAGCCATCTCTCCAGGCCCCTGCTAAACACTCTAATCTGGCCCGCCTGCAAACTGTCTCATCGTCTTCAGTGTTGAGATTATAAACACATACCACTCCTGGTACTTTTTTACAGGTGGGTTCTGGGCATTGAACTCAGTCAAGAATTTTTTCAATTGAGCTGTCTCCCTAGCCCCATAATCTTTCTAAAGAAACCAGGCATGGTGGTACAAGCCTTTAATCCCAGGACTCAGGAGGCAGAGGCAGGTGGATCTCTGTGAGTTCGAGGCCAGCCTGGTCTACTAAGAGAGTCTAGGGCAGCCAAGGCTACACAGAGAAACCCTGTCTTAAGCAAAACAAAAACAAAAACCTTCTGAGGGGATGGCGGCATGGCAAGATGGCTCAGTGGTTAAGAGCAATACCTACTTCTTCAGAGGACCTGAGTTTGGTTTCCAGCATCCATGCTGGGTGCCTATTGTCACCTGGAACTTCAGGGGAATCCAACACCTTCTTCTGACCTCCATGGGCACTGCAACATGATATGCATACAGACACACAAAATTATATATATAAACATAAAAGTAATCCTAAAAAAAAACCTTTGGAGACCAGTTTCATCAGGTTGCTCAGGCTGACCTTGAACTCACTATATGAACAACCAGGCCTTGAACTTGAAACCCTGATGCCTCAGTCTCCCAAGAAGATGGGATTATGGGCCCATGTAACCAGCCCCAGCCTGATTTTAATAAATATATAGTGATCACATTTATAAATGCTATTCGTAATTTATAAGGTTTGCAGAGAAATACATCTTATCGAAAAAGATTTATTTATTTGTAATTAAAGTGATTTTAATGAAAATATTTAATTCATTAATTAATGAAAATTAGCTAATTAATGAAAGTTATTCTTTTAATCCTTTATATTCAAAGCAATTGGACTGTCTTAGAATGTTGATCTGCTTTTAATAAAATTTAAAGAGGGCTAGCATTTTTAGTGTTTTCTGTTTAATGTTTTCTGTTTCCTGTTAATTTTGCCAGGCTTTTAGCAGAATCAAGGCATCATTTAAACTTCTGTTTAGGGAGACAAAGTCTCACTATATAGCTCTGGGAAGCCTAGAAGTCACTATGTAGACCAGGTTGGCCTGGAACTCAGAGATCTACCTGCCTTTGCCTTGCAAACTTAGAGATTAAAGGCATGTGACACCAGCTTGGAAGGCTGACATATTTTAGTGGTCACTTTAAAGCTTTGCTTAAGGAGGAGTAATTAAAGTGCATGCACACACCTATTTATGGTCATTGATAACTATTTTCAAAATTTTTGTAAAGATGTTTCTAAACGTCTCCTTCCCTCCAGGGAGTATAAGAGCTGTGGGTCCTATGTACACAAGGTCAAAGCCAGGAACCACACCACACACACCCCGTCCTGCGAATGGTACAGAAGTAGCATCAAGAAACCCCGATCAGAAAGATATTAATTCCTTAAGGGGTTCAACCCCAAGATCCTCAGAAAATTCATTTCTCCAAGCACAGTAAACGGAGCCTGAAAAGGGCTCAGGTACGCAAAGTGAAGGCCATGGCTACCCATGCTAAGGGCCTTGTAAAGCCTGAGGTTAAGCCCAAGACCACAAATGGCATGACTGTGGGCTCCACAGAGTTGTTTTCATTGTCCATCCCAAGCCTGGAATTCATGTTTACTCCCATAAAGCCAAGACCTGGCAATAAAAGCTCTGCCAACCGAAGACCAAGGCCTAGAGAACAAGACTAACAGTGCAACTCCATCTCAGGCCCCCAGGCCTTTGCTATTGCTTCTGTTTCTATTCTAGCTCCCAAAGATGTCCAGGCTCCTATAAAGCAGTAACACTAAAGGCCTCTCTCTGCCTGCCAATCTGAAGGCAAATGGGTTTGGATGACCCGGCTCTCTCGCCCCAACCCTCTGGGTGCTTGCAAGATGGCTGATGCCTTGTGCTATTTTTACAAACAAGCTTGAAGCAATCTCCTTTTCTTTCTTATTTATTTTAAATATATTTATTTTGTTACTCACTTTACATCCCTGCCCTCCTATCCTCCTGCCCCTCCCTTCCTTCATCTTCTCCTTCTCTCCCCTACCCCTCATAAAAGGGACTCCCCCTCACTAACTCACACCAGCACATCCAGTCTCATCAGGCTCAGAGGTCACTGACTGCTTTACCAGAGGTCCTGAGTTTAATTCCCAGCAACCATATGGTGGCTCACAACCATCTATAGTGAAATCTGATGCCCTCTTCTGGTGTGCAGGCGCACATGTAGTCAGAACACTGTATACATAGTAAATAAAGACATTAAAAAATTTAGGTACAAAATTTTAGACTCACAAAGATAGAATAATAATATCTTCTTCAAGGTTGACAAACACCTTTAGACTAGACATTATGTATATAAGGTTTTTGTTTGTTTGTTTTTTGGGGGGTTTTGTTTTGTTTTGTTTTTGAGTCAAGGTTTCTCTGTCTAGTCTTGGCTGTTCTAGAACTCTCTTTGTAGACCAGGATGGCCTTGAACTCACAGAGATGCGCCTGCCAAGGCATGCATCACCACGCACAGCCTGTAAGTCTTACCTATTGGTTTTTGTGATTGTTCCATAATTGTTCTTACTTTATATTGTTGTATTTTAGAATGTCCTTTTCATTTAGACAGAAAAGGGGAACTGTTGGGGGTTGGTCTGGTGCTGTGTATTCTTATGTTAACTATTTTGCTCCCCAAGGTTTGCTTCCTGTCTTTTATGAGCAGACACTCAAGAACCCCAAAATGACATTTGTAATCTTGCCTAAGAAAGTATTCCTGATTGGCTGAATAGAAGGCCTACACCTGGGCAGGGCAGAAGTGAGGGGGGGAGCGAAGGTTTGCAGCCTCTGGAGAGAGAGAGACAGGTACCAGAGGAGCAAGAGTGAGCAGAGTTGCATTGGGCTGGGGAAAAACCAGGAGGAAGTTCCTCAGGGAGGGAAGCGGCCCAGCGGAAGAGCATGAGCAAGTGTTTTGGGGTTGTGGATGGAAGTAGCCCAGATAGGAACGAGTAAAGCAGACTGCACAGGATGGGGGCCGGGAGATAATGAGATAGCCTGGGTGGAAACATCTGCCCAGCCCCACGTAAAATAAGGCTTACTTAAAATCTACCAGGTGTCTGCGTCTTTTTTGGGTTCAATAGCACCACAGTAATAATTATAGACTATCTAATAAGATTTATTAACAATTTATATTTTCTACAACAATGAACATAATTTAAGAATTAAAAACTAAATTTAAAAAAAAATCCGCCCACAGTTGTTTTAATGATTTGGGAGTTACCCAGAAAGCAGCCTGTGCACTGATCTGCCCACACACAGTCAGAGTGCAAGACTGTCAGGATGCTCAGACTTCATGCTTGTTTTTTTAAAAAAAAAAATTTTTTTTTAATAGACAAAACAAGAAACAGACATGAAATTCTGCTCCCTGTGAGGCTGATGTGGAAAAAGAAAAGCGCGAGAATTGCTGAGCCTGCACCCATGCTCTGATTGCTCACTGCTTGCCCGACTGCCTGCGCCCTCACTCTAAAGTGGGGCGCTTGTCCCTCAGTCTAGCTAACTTTCTTGTTCTACGGAGTAAGATAATTGACGCAAATGTGCAGCAAATACATAGCATTTACCGTGAGCCCTACACAATGAAGGACAGAGAAAATATATTCTGGGCGTGGTGTACATAGTAGGAAGGGTACTGCATTCAGTCATTTGGACCTTAATCCCAGTTTCTCTTGCTCATTGTAGAATTCTGAGTTAGTGGCAGATCTCTGGACTTTATTTCCCCTGTTTTACTAACCTGACCAGACCGTAGTGGCTTCTAGCACAGGTCGCACGCCTGCCGCGGGCCCTGAAAATGGCTACTCAGCAGATGTAAATTCTCTCTCTCAGCCTCCTAATCTGGGACCAACTTTTTGAACATTAATATTAGGATTCTGGATTTATGCTCCCTCTATTAATTGATAATTAGTATCTCAGATCGTCCAAAGTCTCCATAAAGTTGTTTATTTGCTGTTTTCCTGGAGCCAAATTATAAGGTGTATAACCCATATTGAGAGGGGCTTGGCACACAGATCCTTTGAAGTGGCATAGGCTTCGGCTGAGGCAACTCCAGGAACATCTCATTACGAAATCAGACGCGAAACTTGTAATGATTTTTAAGACTAGGGCTGCTGGAATGCTGTAAAAGCTAGTAATCAAGACACTGTCATGAGAGTTGTTTTGTTTGTTTTCTTTATATGGTCCTTATAAAAACCAGAACTGTCAGGCATATTATCTTGATTTCAAATGAAGCAATAGGCACACCATCTTACTTAGGGTTTCTATTGCCTGCATGAAACACAATGGCCAAAAAGCAAGTGGGGGAGAAAAGGATTTGTTTAGCTTACACCTCATATCACTGTTCATCATCAAAGGGAGTCAGGACAGGAACTCAAACAGAGCAAGAAGCAGGAGGCAGGAGCTGACGCAGAGGCCATAGAGGGGTGCTGATCGCTGGCTTGCTACCTGTGGCCTGCTCTCCTCCTTCCTTATAGAACCCAGGACTACCAGCCCAGAGATGACCCCACCCACAATGGGCTTGGCCCTCCCACATCAATCACCAATTAAGAAAGTGCCCTATAGGCGGGGCCTATGGAGGCACTTTCTCAATTGGGGTTTCCTCCTTTTAGGTAGCTCTAGTTTCTGAGGCAAGCTAATATAAAACTAGTCAGCACACACACTGAGTAAAGATGAGGTAACCAAGAACTGTAGTCTGGGTCCTTCGACATCCTGTTATGTGTCCTGGGTCCTTTTATTTCATCTCTCTCTCTCTCTCTCTCTCTCTCTCTGTGTGTGTGTGTGTGTGTGTGTGTGTGTGTGTGTGTGTGTGTGTGCGCACGCACAAGAGTGAGCACACACCCATGGAGGCCAGAAGAGGACATCAGATCCTTGAGAGCTGGAGTTACAGGCCACTTGATGTGGGTGCCAGGAACTAAACTCTGGTTCTCTTCAGGAAAAAAGCAAATGTTCTTAACTGCTGAGCCATCTCTCCAGGCTCTTGTTCTGTGTCCTTCTAAGTGTGATAAGGTGTAGAGGAGGCAAACATGTTTTTGTTTTGATCCCAAGTGTGGGATGGGGAAGAGAGTAGGATGTTTATCCACTTAGAAGTCGAACCACTTCGTGAGGGAGCTTGATTGTTGCCAGCTGAAAAACATTCTTGAACAGACTAAGAGGATATGGATGGATGGATAGATAGATAGATAGATAGATAGATAGATAGATAGATAGATATAGATATAGATATATCTAAACAGGAGGCTGGGCTTTTTTCGGAGTTGGTATTGTTTGGCTGTTCATTACTCCACTTCAAGACACTCCTAGAGAGAACTGCTCCAGGGAAGACTTCAAGGCTTTGGGCTCCAGCTGAGGCTCCAGGTTCCAGCAGCAACTTTGGTGAGATTGCTGGTCTGCTGAAACCCTGCTGACTATGCCAGGAGAATCATTCCTAGGAACTAACACCCAGGTTTCATTCCCGTTTTCCTTAATCTCCTTTCTCTCTTATTTAGGCTAGTTGGGTTATAAGGGAGGTACGGTCATTTAATAAGTTCATAATAAAGTATAATGGTTAAGGAAATTGAGCCTACAATAAGGGTAAAAAAAGATGGCTCACAAGAAGAGACTTGATACCCTATGAGCATAGGGGGAGGAGGTCCCCCTCAGTCACAGTCATAGGGGAGGGGAGTAAGGGGAAAATGGGAGGGAGGAATGGGAGGATACAAGAGATGGGATAACCATTGAGATGTAACAAGAATAAATTAATAAAACATATTTTTTTTTAAAAGATGGCTCAGCTTGTAAGGTGCTTGCCCTGCAAGCTTAACAATCTAAGTTAAATCCCCAGAACCACACTAAAGATGGAAGGAGACAGCCAGCTCCTGAAATATACCCTCTGACACATGCCTTCTCTGACAAACCTATGCTTGAATTTAAACACATGCACACACAAACGCATGTGATGATAAAATAAAATAAATTAAATTTTTATGTGGTGCAATACACATGCCATATTATCTGCACAGCCAAGTTCATTTGCATTTTTACCCCCAAACTCCAGAATTCTTTTACTCCTATAAACTACAGTTCTCTGCATCTTAACCAGCACTATTCAAAACCTATCAGCCCCTGGCAACCAATGGGAAACTTACTACTCTGGGTAGCACGTAGAAAGGGTTAAGAAGATGCCTATCCTTTTAAAAGCTTGTCATTGTCACGGCATGCTGGCCTTTGTTGTGCTTCGTAGGTGTCACAGCTGGGTAGGACTGCTGGCTGCCTTTTGGTATGATGAAAGCTGGTCCTCAGGGGGAGGCTATCAGGTCACATCCAGCTTGGAGGCCTCTGGGACCTGTGTCTAAGAGTGCAGTACTGACATTCCTGCCTTGGCAGTAATCTACAGCTCTTTGATTGGACGTAAGACCCATCAACAAGAGAGAAATCGTGTCTTGTACTAGAAACCCAGACAACTACCCAGGCCCTAGTCAAGCCGTAGATCTTGAAGAACCTACAACCATCACTTTACTACACCTGAACAATCCCCAATTACACCCTAGATAGTTGTCCCTACACTCACAGGCAAGTGCAGTCCTTACCCCTCATCAAGGGAGCGTCTCTTTATAACAGAAAGACCATTAGAGAAAAGCACAACTGATCAAAATGCGGACCTGTGGAGCCCAGTCCCGACCGACACATTTGCCACACAACTCCTGCATGTGAAGCCCCCAAACCATTACCAATAAGGGGACGGACAGGGTTAAGGACCAGGGGAACGGGGAGCTTGCTGTGCTACTGTGCCTCCTAGAGGGGTCAGACACTACACCCATGAAGTCTTACCAGTATGACTGCCTAAACATGGCCTCAACAAGGAGGGCACCCGCAGACGTGCCAACGTGCGTGGGGGAAATCTCAGGAAGCCTCAAGCCTAGAAAAAAAACTACAGGCAACTACGAA
Organism: Acomys russatus; assembly: GCF_903995435.1. Lineage (NCBI taxonomy): Eukaryota > Metazoa > Chordata > Mammalia > Rodentia > Muridae > Acomys > Acomys russatus. The sequence goes on along the minus strand of NC_067140.1, from coordinate 4,274,421 downwards.
ATGCTGAAGGCAGGAAACATCATCTTCCCCAGGGAAGAGCACACCAATTGGCTATCCAATACCAAGTGGCCAGCCCTGAAAACATGTGTACTAGTAACATTAAACAGAATGAGCAGCAGGTCATATTTATGTATTTAGGAAACATACACACACACACACACACACACACACACACACACACACACACACAATTATGGAACAAGTAAAGAAAAAGAGACCATGAATTTAAGAGAGAGCAGAGTTGAGGGTGTGGGGAGGACACACGGGCAAGTGTGGACAGAGGAAACAGAAGGCAGAAATGATGTGATTTTTACTATAACCTCAAAAAAATATTTTCAAAAGATGTATTGCATTAGTTGCTTTTTTGTTTTATTTTGTTTTTCAAGACAGGGTTTCTCTGTGTAACAGCCCTGGCTGTCCGGGAAATCGCTTTGTAGACCAGGCTGGGCTCGAACTCACAGAGATCCATCTGCCTCTGCCTCCCAAGTGCTGGGATTAAAGGTGTGCACCGCCATGCCCAGCTGATTTAGTCTGTGTGTGTCTGTGTGTGTGTGTGTCTGTGTGTGTCTCCATGTGTTCAAAAGAGGGCACCAGATGCCAGGGAGCTAGAGTTATAAATAGTTCTGTGCCACCTGGCACTCAGATCCTCTGCAAGGGCAGTCTATGCTTTTAAGTGCTGAGCCATCTCTCCAGCCCCCAGTATTTGTCTTTTTATAACTGGTTTGTTTCATTTAGCAGACCATCCTCAAGTGTTACATCCTATCCTGCTTACCCTGCTTAAACTCTATAGCCCTCTGTTGAGAGCTACTTTAGTTCCTAGTGTAACTGTGGCTCCTCTCTTAACACCAGCTATCGCTCTTAGCATATCAGAAGCCATTTTGTTCCCAAGGCTCCATTTTGATTATAAGTTCACGCTCTCAGGCCCTATGCGCCTGAAACCAGGAGGGCTCAATGCTTGCTGCTTAGAATAAAAACAATAGATGACGAATGCATTTTCTGCTTGGGTTAAAGATAAATGCATATTCTATTAGAATTAAGACTGCAACATCCAGCCAGGCGTGGTGGCGCACGCCTTTAATCCCAGCACTCGGGAGGCAGAGGCAGGCGGATCACTGTGAGATCGAGGCCAGCCTAGTCCACAAAGTGAGTTCAGGACAGCCAAGGCTACACAGGGAAACCCTGTCTCAAAAAACAAAAACAAACAAACAAAAGACTGTGACATCCTGCTATGTTCCTTACTCCCAGAGAGCTAGAAATCCCCCAAGAGCTCCCCTACCCTAAACCACAGCCAATGAGCTTAAAATGCTCTGTCTAGCCACCTGGATACATTGTGCTCAGAACGAAATCACTTCTTGTGTTTAACTGGTCAAAATGATGTAATACTGCCCTCCCCCTTGCTTCCTACCTGGTTACATGGTCATAGCTTTTCTTATAAAAAACCTGCCTTTGAAACAGACGAGGGTCACAGTTCAGATCCCGAGTCCACCACTGTGTCTCTGGCCATGGCCAGTCTTGGGGTGTGGCATTCTGAGACTGGCGCTCAAGAGGTTTGGACGGCAATCCTTGTATTCTAATCCAAGGTTTATCCACGTGGCCACATACAGCCCAGTTCCCGTCCTTTCAGATGCTCAGTGGTGTTCCGTTGTTCATGCCACATCTTTGCTTGTCTGTTTGTCCGGCGATGGACAGCTAGATAGCGTCGGCCCCTCGGCTATTGTAAATAATGTCGCCATGAACCTGGGTGTGCACTATGTTTCTTTGTGACCCTGCTGAATCATGTGGATCCCGCTTAAACTTCTTTTGAGGCCTGGCCTCACTGTGTTCATTGTGGATACAGCATTTCGCCTTCTTACCAACAGTGCGAAAGGATTCCATTTCCTCTACAGCCTTGCTAGCACTTGGAATTTTTTTGGTGCGAAAGTCCTTTTGGCTTCATTTTCTTAGTAACCATTCTAATGGAATCTTATTGTGACTTTCTAAAAACCTTCTGCTAACTACATTAAGTAGCCCTGGATACGGCCACCAACCATTTACAGCATTACAGTCCTGCCGAATTTAAGACATGTCAGGGCAGGCAGTGGTGGCGCACGTCTTTAATCCCAGCACTTGGGGAGACAGAGGCAGGTAGATCTCTGAGTTCGAGACCAGCATGGAACTGCAGAGGTCCAGGACAGCCAGGGCCACACAGAGAAACCTGTCTCAAAACAAACAAACAAACAAACAAACAAGCAAGCAACACTTCAAGGGGCATAGTTTTAACACTTGCTCACTAAACTCTAATCTTAGAGCTAGCTGGGTGGTAAATGCCTATAATTTTAGCACTTGAGAGGAAAACCAAACAGGAGGAGCATTCTTGGCTACGTATTAAATTTGGAGGTAGCTTCAGCTACAAGAAACTACCTCAAAAAACTAAAGAAGAAGAAAAAGGCATTTTATGACATTGTTAGAAGGAAGGGATGGATGTAGTCTAAAGCACTAATGCATTGGTTAGGTGTGGTGGTACATGCCTACAATTCCAGCACTTGAAAGGCAGGAATAAGGTTACCCATGAGTTCAAGGCCAGGCATACTTAGTGGGCTCTAGGCCAGCTAGAGCTACACAGGGAGACACTCTCTCTCTAAAAAAGAAAGAAAGAAAGAAAGAAAGAAAAGCTGGGCGGTGGTGGTACACGATTTAATCCCAGCACTCGGGAGGCAGGGCAGGTAGATCGCTGTGAGTTCGAGGCCAGCCTGGTCTACAAAGCAAGTCCAGGACAGCCAAGGCTACAGAGAAACCCTGTCTCGAAAAACAAAACAAAACAAAAACAAAAATAAAAACAAAAAAGAAAGAAAAAAGCATTAAAATATCTATCCAATAATATTGATAAGTATTAAATTATAACAGAAAAGAGAAAAACTGTGGTAGGATGGATTGACTAGAAAAAAAAAAATCTGTAAAAAGGAACTACTGCCTAAAATCATTTTGAGAGGTGGGCTTAAGGTATCTAAGATAGGAGACAGTGAAATTCTTTATTTGATTTATTAGTTCATGCATTCTTTCAGTCCCATTTATTTAATTCCTAATACATACTGAGCAGTGCGTGGAGTACGGGGGTTGCCTCTCAAGAGCAAGGGCTTTGAGTCGTGGCAATCTTTTCATACACAGTGCAGAGTGTGTGAGAGGTGTACTCAGCCACTCCTTCCAGGCCCCGCTGACCTGTTAAGAAGAACACCACCGCCCCTTTTACAGTGAGTCACGAGGGGAGAATGTAAAGCAGATTTCTTTCTGCACTACATTTACACTCAATTATTCCACACAGAACGCAGCTGCAAGTTTCTTTGCAATTGTCTTAGAAACTAGGTTATGTTCAGGAATCTAAGACTGCTGGCAGTTTGGTTAGGAGTCCTTATATCTGTCACTTCACTAGAGTTTTTTCATTTACAGATATGTGCTAGGATTTGGGAAAACCAAGGGAAATGAGCAATACACAGCTCCTACCCACAGATCCCAAAGATAGCTATACTACATATAAGGGTTGTGATAGAGTCGGTTTTTAACCCCTCCTCAGAAATAAACGTTTCCTTTGACCTATACACACTTGGCATGGCATGCACGTACACACCACATACCCAATAAGTGAATAGATGTGAAAATAACTCAAGGTGAAGGCTGCTCACATCCCGATGATGGAAAAAACCCAAAAGGCTCACTAGCTCAGCTGACAGCCCAGGAGGAAAAGACCAAAACACCCAACCCCAAAAGTTTGGTAGCTCAAAGTTCAAAAGCTTCTTTTGCTATCCAGCTGTCTTCAATATACCTCAACTCAAAGTTCCTCCTACTGCTTAATCCCTGTCAGCTGGTTTCTTGCTCCACCTCTTGACCTAGGGTTAACTTTATTAAATCCTGTGTACAGAAAGCTATTGGATTAATCGTATATGCCAGGGCTGAGTGAACCACACCATAATCATCTGCTTACAATAAACTGAAAGTTCTTGGATTAAAGGTGTGTGTTAGGGCTCAACCATGCTAAACAAAAGACACGTTTTTACAGTTCACCATCTTGCAGTTCTCACCTTGGGATCAAATATCCTGCAGCAATAACCCCACCCATGACTTTTCGGAAGGATCCTGTTTAGAGCAACCCAAAGATAAATTTAATCTTGGAGTTGCAAAATGTTTTCCATTAATGTTTCAGTGACTTTCTTCTTTTCCCTACCAACATTAACTTTTAAAGGCTCCATACAATGAAGTACTCACAGAGGAAATGGGGGAAATAGAATCCTTACCTTAGGTTTTCCTTAAGTTAAACATCACCCTCAAGATGTGTGGCCTTGTTTACTAAGCAAAAAAGATAGACTAAGAACAATGTGATCTTATTTTTTTTATTTAATTTATTGTTGTCATTGTTGTTGTTAGTCAGGGGCACACACACGTGCTGTAGTGCACTTGTTCTTAGAGGACAGCTCTTAGGAGTCAGTTCCAGTACTGAACTCAGGTGATCAGTTTGCCCAGTGTTTTAGTCACTATTCTATTGTTGCGAAGAGACACCATGACCTTAAGTGTTTATAAGCATTTAACTGGAGGTTTGCTTACAGTTTCAAAGGTTTAGTCCAATATCATTATGGTGGGGAGCATGGAAGCATGCAGGCAGGTACTGAGAGCTGCAGACTGATCCATAAGAAGAGAGAGAGAGAGAGAGAGAGAGAGAGAGAGAGAGAGAGAGAGAGAGAGAGAGAGAGAGAACCTGGCATGACCGTTCGAAACCTTAAACCCACCCCCGATGACATATTTCCTCCAACAAGGCCACATGTCAAACCCTTCTACTCCCTGGTGACCATTCAAATATATGACCCTATGGGTGGGGTGGCATTCTTATTCAAACCACACACCCAGCAAGCTTCTTTCCTCCCCTAAGCCATGGTGCCAACCCAAGATTTTGGTTCTAATTCAAATACCCTCACCACATTAAGACAGTCTCTACAAGTATGCTATTTTGTGAGTGTATTGTGTAGCTTTCCCTGGGGAGACAAGAACAGGATCTATTCAACCCAAATAGGCTCCGACAACAGAAGGAAGAAATGACGCCAGCATCCAGTTTGTTGAAACAATGAGTTTACTGAAGTTACTTAGGGGAGCATAGCTGACACCCACCCCGACATGGGTGGCCACTCACAAAAGCTGAAGTCTTGGAGCTCCTTGAAGAGCTTGGAGCCAAAGTAAGCCCCCTCGCCCCTGAAATTGTTGCTTGCTTTTCTACCTTTGGGGGTGGTGGTTTGTACTTACAGAGCTTTCAGAGATCTGTATTTTTCCTATTAGCCCCCTAGACTCCTGTAGGAGGGGATGTTCCAAGTAGGAGAAAACAGCTGTACAACACTGGCCAACCGAAGAGACTGAGGACTGACTATTCCAATGCCATTGAAAACATACACATTAGCATAGAGTTGGTTAACCGTCACCATTAACTTACCATTCAGCATCTGAGGATCTGGGGTGACACTAGGCAGAGAGTGCTCCTGAGTAAAAGAGTCCAGCAGACACTTCCAGACTTCTTACTACGTTTTGTAGAATCCATAACTTGGCTTCTCTCTTTAGAAAAGAAAAAAAAAAAAAACTGCAGTGATTTCCCTCACAGGTATGAAATGAAAATGAGTAAATGTCTTGTGTGTTTTATAGATTGCTAAATGAAAAAAAACTGTAAAAGTACAAGAGATTATTGGTGTTGATGCTAAGTGGGCTCTGTGTTTTGCAGGGGTTGGGGAAGCTGGAAAAGTATTGCTTTGTGACTTTGGCTGCTTCAGCCGGGATCCTGGCTTGCTTTATTTATTTATTTATTTATTTTAAGAAAGCAAACTACTACCTTGGAAACGTGAAATCTCCAAAGGAAGATCTCCCTCAAGTGGACAGTTTAGGGTAGTTGCACTTGGTGCCATGCTGAAAAGAAAATCTTTCTCACAGAAGTGACTATTTGTTGGGCTTATTGCCCAAACAGAGTAGAGGAACAAAAAGCCCTTATGAAGACAACTGTCTTACTTAGGGTTTCTATTTGGGTCTCTGTGACCAAAAACCATGATTAGCCAGGAGGTTGGTGGCGTACGCCTTTAATCTCAGCACTCAGGAGGCAGAGGCAGGTGGATTACTGTGAGTTCGAGGCCAGCCTGGTCTACAAAGTGGGTCCAGGACAGCCAAGGCTACACAGAGAAACCCTGTCTCAAAAAACCAATTCCCCTCCCAAAAAAAAAAAAAAACCAAAAAACACGACTAAAGCAACTGACATGTTCATATATTAGTTCATCACTGAAGGAAGTCAGGACAGGAACTCAGTCAGGACAGGAACCTGGAGGCAGGAGCTGATGCAGAGGCTGTGGACGAAGTGCTGCTTACTGGCTTGTTCCACGTGGCCTGCTCAACCTGCTTCTTATAGAAGCCAGGACCACCAGCCCAGGGACTACCCCACCAACAAGGGGCCGGGACCTCCCACATCAACTACTAATGCAGAAAATGCTCTGCAGGCTTGCCTACAGCCTAATCTTAAGGGAGTTCCCTCTTCTCAGATGGCTCTAGCCTGGGTCAAGTTGATGACATAAAATTGCACAGCACAACAGACCCCTTGTCAACTTGATACACAAAACTTTTTAAAGCATAACCTTTTCCCTTTTTGGAGAGGGCTCATCTCCAAGATCTCAGATTAATAAATATCACAATTATAAAACATATTACAAACTTAGAAGTCCCACAATCTCTACCAAGTCAAACACTTTAAAAGTTCAGTTCCTGTAAAAATCCAAAGTCTCCTTTTAAATCCAAAAATCTCTTTTAAAACTTCAAAGTCTCTCAACTGTGAGCGCCTATAAAATAAAAAATAAGCTTTTTTTTTTTTTTTTTTTTTTTTAACACTTCAAGTAAGACCAGGGCACAGTCACAATCTGAACAAAACAAAAACAAACTCCAACAGTATAAATAATGCAATGTCCAATATATGGGATCCACTCACAGCCGTCTGCGCTTGGGCCACTTCTCCAGCTCTGCTCTCTGCAGCACACACACCCCATCTTCTAAACTCCCAAGTGGCTCTATTTCGCAGCTGCTTCTATTCTTGGGGGTCATCCCGGGGGTCCTCGTATCTGCAACATGCTGAGGTGCTCTGCTGCAACTGGGCATCGCTGTCACCAATGGCCTCTCCCGGGCTCTACTCATGGTGTGGTGCCAGGCCTCAATTTCTCTCCATGACCTGTTCAATCGTGCAGCTTCAACGGCCACTGAGGCTGCACCTTCCTTCTCCAAGGGCCTCTCCTGGCCTCTCACAGTGCCACGCTCAGCTGCTCTCCATGAGCCCCTTTAAGTCTTCAAACCCCGGTACCACTTGGAAGATTCTTGCACAGTACCAAGTTTGGCTGCCAGCACAAGGTACAACCTAGGCCACCCCTAGGCCACAGCTTCTGTGTGCCGCTTCTCAGGAAACGCTTGCCAGAAGATACCGCCCGTCTCAGTGGTGCTGGGCTCTTCTTAATCACTGCTAATTCCTCAGCGCCAATTGTCTCAGCAAATCAAAGGTCTTACATCAGTGTGTTTCTGGTCTCTTGTTAATCACAGCTGATGTTTCTTCAGCCCCAGATAACCAGAACCACAAATTCTCAGCTTAAAAAACTCGATTGCACTGCCTTTCAACTCACTGACTCAACCAAATAGACTTAGCTCAGAGATCTGTCTCCTGAGTGCTGGGATAAAAGGCATGTACCACCATGTCTGGACCTAAGTTTTTCTTTACCTGAAACTTGCTCTATACCAGGCTGGCTGTGAACTCAGAGATCTGCTTGCCTCTGTCTCCTGGGATTAAAGGCATGTCTGTATTCCAGCCAAAGTAGCCTTGTTGCTGGATTAAAATTCCTCTACAAGGGGCTGTCTCTGACTCTGTTGCCTTGCCTTTGGAATCCTTTCCTCTTACTTGGCTGCCTCAATAGAACAAGATGCACCTAGTCTTCCTGGAACTTGATATGCCAAGGCTGGTTTATGTCCATGGATGGCCTCCCCTTTTCTCAAGAGAAACAGGAGGAGTGGATAGGGGTGGGGGCTGGGGAAAGGGCTGGGAGGAGAGGAGGGAGTGGAAGCTTTGGTCAGGAGCGCATACATCCATACATTTTAAAAAAGAGATGGCCTTATGTAGTCCAGGCTGGTCATGAAATTCTGATATTCTTGTCTCTATCTCTCAAGTGCTAGGAGGGGTAAGTGCCACCATACCCAGCTCGGACAGACCACTCTGTGACTTCAGATCAAAACAGAGACAAAGAAAACTCTGCAATCATGTATGAATACAAAAATAAAACCAAGAAGAATATTTTTGCCAACCACAAAAATAACGAAGTACCTCTCTCATCTCTTCTAATATGAAGGTCTTTTCCACCAATCATAGCTTAATCTTTACTTGATTTTTTTTTTTCTGGCTTTTTGAGACAGGGTTTCTCTGTGTAGCCTTGGCTGTCCTGGACTCACTTTGTAGACCAGGCTGGCCTTGAACTCTCAGCAATCCACTTGCCTCTGCCTCCCAAGTGCTGGGATTACAGGCATGTGCCACCACGCCTGGCCATTTGATTCTTTTTATGCAAGAAGCATTAAAAAACTAATAATCACTCCCGTCAATCACCCAAGAAGTCCAAACTGAGCATTCTTTACAACAGTGATGCTTTGCTGTTCCTTGTGGTTACAAGCACAATTTGTCTGACTAGAAGCATATCCTCCAACATCTTTGCCTGGATGACACATAAGATAGTGAGATCTCCCTAAATGACAGCTGTATCCATTGGATGATGCATCCAGAATCATCTAGCAAACACTGCATAAACACGTAATCATGAACCATATAAGGACGGTTTTGCCAAAAAAGGACATATTATCATCAGGTCCCAGAAGAGTATAGCGTCTAGAGCCAGGCGGTGGTGGCGCACGCCTTTAATCCCAGTACTCGGGGAGGCAGGTCTACAAAGTAAGTCCAGGACAGGCAGGGCTATTACACAGAGAGATCCTGTCTTTGTTTGGTATGAAGTTCATCAACAAGTTAATTATCTACTCTACACGTTTCTCCAACATATCTCCTTCATTAATCGAGTTACGACTGTATTTCGAAGCATCCTGACTGTAGCTTGCACGCCTGTTTCTCCTCAGGGGACGTCTTCGTTCCTCCGTCTACCTCTGGAGAACCAGGGAAGAAATATCTGAAGTAAAAAGCAAGAAGATTAAACTTCTCGCGAAGTAAAACGCCTTTAGTGAGGCGCATGCCTCCAGCTTCAACTTAGAATTCCTCGAATACTAGAACACCCCAGGGGCGTGTGTGAAACCAGCCTCACCGGTTCATATTATAGTCTTACTAACCGAATCCGGAAGAATGGCCCCAAATTCACTTTACAAGCAACACAACACTTTCCGAACCGCTGGGGTAACCAGCAGCACAAGAACCCGGACCTTCTGACAGACAGTAAAACAGTCGCTTTAAAACACTCGGGAACTACTGTACGTAGCACAAGCGCCCGTCTTTTCTAATGCAAACTACAAGTCCCAGCATGCCCGGCGCCGGGAGTCGCCTGGTAACTCGCGCCACAAGAAGCGCGGAAGGTTGGCTCTACTGTACGCCTGCGCGTTGGCGAGCTCTGCGCAGGCGCACTTCCAACAGTTTTGAGAGGAGGGCGGGGTGTCGGTCCCTTTCGCTGATGCAAGAGCCTAGCGCGGTGCTGCGAGAGGTTTCGGGAGGAGCTGCGCCGACTCCGGGTTCTGACGCCGAGCGGTCTGACTTCTCGTCCGTGCCGAAGCCGCCCGAGCCGCAGCTATGTCGGGGGAGGAGGTGAGAGCCTGAGCATGGAGTTAGGGCTAAGGACGGAGGCAGGAAGCCGAGCCCACCGCAGGGTGGGAAGCCGGGCCTGCGGCCTAGTGGCCGGCGGCCGCCATGTGGAGCGGCGGGGCCTAGGCGTCCCGGAGCTGCGGAGCCGGCGAGGACTCTGGCTCCTCGGAGCTGGCCTCACCCGGCTCTCCTCGGGGCGGCTGCGTCGACGCCGGCCTCCTGCCGTGATCGGCGGTTCAGCTTGGAAAGCACGTTGAGTCGCCCTCTGGAAAGGGTTTGAATGCCGGGTCAGTTTCCTCGATTAAGCAAAACCCGGGCCGGCGGCCCCGGCACTCTCTGCTAAACATCGCCGCCTCTGCTCTCACTGCTGGGGGGCGCACGGTGCCTTGAGAAGCCCTCCGGTTCCGGTGGAGCCTCGTCGTTAAAAACTTTAAGGCCGGCTTTTTCCGGGCGGATACCTCGCTCCCTTCACCCCGCTCGAGGTTTTATTTCTTGAAGACAGAGGTGTGAACCAGGTTTGGGAAAAGATATTTGAAGTCTCAAAACTGACCACCCTTCGAGGGAAGTTTCCGGGCGCAAGTTCCTAAGTTTCCTTTTACAGGCGGCGTGAAAGTCCGGCTGCGAAACTGACTGGGTCTTGTTTCCCCCACTGGGCGTGGATCTCAGTCAGTTTTCAAGCCCCTGTGTCCCACGTTTTATTGCATTACTTTTGCTTTTTGCCTTTACAGATTTATCATAGTTCACATAAGGTTACGTGACTTAAAAAGAGATCGGGGTCCTTTCAGTTACATATTGTTTAAGATTGGCCCTAGAAGTCTAATCCTTCCCCCCCACCCTCAAGAAAGTACTTGATGAAGAATTTGGGGTTTACTTGACTTACAGGCCTTGGAGACGGATAAGAGCAATAGGTGGAGGCTCTCTACAGAGTTGACTTTTGAGTAGGTTCTTAGAAATGATTAGAATTTTCTCAACCAGTCAGAAAACTTATTACAAGGCATTTATGGTCAAGAAAGGAAAAAGTGCTCACAGAAAGTGAAATATTAGCCAGTTTGGTTGAAATAGATGCTGGCTGTATTAAGGAGTTAAGAGATTGATTCCGGAGGAAACTGACTCCTAGTCTCAGGTGATTTTCACAGTTCTGTAAGTAAAATAAGGTCCTGTTAGTCCATTTTAGAGATGAGAAACTGAAGCTTAGAGTTGGACAGTTCCTATAATAAAATTCCAAGTGACTGAGCTACTAATAGAATCCCAGCTTAGTGCAATACTTCCTCCAGCTAAATGACTAGAAGGCCCTCACAAGCCTACTGAGTTAGGAGTTCAGTCTGAAGGAGATAGGTGGTTCTTGCTTGGAAGACATGCTAGACACCGCTCTTAGCTACTGTGTTGCGCGTTAGAAAAGTTCTGCGAGGAAATGTCTAACCCTTGTTTTATTTCTACTCATGATCCAAATTTTTAGCTTAAAAATAACTACCTAAAAAAAACAAAAAACAAAAAACAACCCTGCCAGTGTACTGCTGTGTTGTTCTGTCTTTTGCTTCTGTGGTACAATACGTAAAGTGTAGTTAGAGGTGATAGATAACACCTGTAGAGGTGTGGAGAGGCGGGAAGGGGTTGCTTGTTTTGGTGATGAGATCTCTTGAAAGCTGTGGGGTGAGGATGACCGACCAGGATTTTATGAAGCAGGGATGGTGGAAGCAGCATTCAGACCAGCAGCAGTCTCTCGAAAGCCTAAAGCGTATATATGGGTTGGGCCTCAGACCTCCGCACAGCTTCACTTTATAAGTGGAATTAAAGCCCGAGGTGGTTAGGCCATACAGTAAGTTGAATGGGACTAGAGCCCTAGCCTTTGGCTTTACCCTCTGGTGGAGTGTGCTGGTAGAGAGAGAGATGAAAATGGGCTGTGATTCTGTTTACCTAGTACTGTTGACTAGGGGATTGCTACTAGGTAAACCTCTTATGGCTTCTAATTTATAAGGATTAACTAAAAACCTATACTTGGAAGGACTTGTAAACTTCAAGGGGCATTCCAGACTGGGTATTCTGACTGGTAGGCAGGATGGGGAGAGTAAGAGGCTATTTGAAAAAGTCATAGAGCTTGGTGGCACAACCTTAATTAAGTCCCCAGCATTCAGGAGGTAGAGGAGGCAGGCAGATCTCTGTGAGTTTGAGGTCAGCCTGGTCTATAGCGTTCTAGGATAGCCAGGGCTACACAGAGAAACCCTGACTCGGGGCGCGGAGGTAGGTTGACATGAAGTGCACACAGTCCTTTTAAAAACCTGGTAATTAAGCCCCAGACTCACTAAACCATGACTTCTTTTAACCTAGTAAAGCCATTACCTTTAAAAAGTGTTGTAGGGGTGTTGATGCTCCTTGGTAATGAAGGAAAGATTCTCTAATGTGCAGGCATTCCGAAATGTTTAGACCATTTTAAAGTTTTGTTGTTTTGAGAAGTGTTACTATATACCCAGGCTGGTCCAAACTTGTCAAGCTAGATTTTTTTTCTCCCCAAAAGCATGTCAGTAAGCCTTTCTTACTCTCAAGTCCCATCTACAAGGTGTTAGAATAGTGAGTTTTTGCACAGATCCAGTAAGGTATTTTTTGCAAGAGAAAGCTAAAAAGCTTTTTTAAAAAATTCTGATTATAAGCTGGGCGTGGTGGAGTACGCCTTTAACCCCAGCACTTGGGAGGCAGAGGCAGCTGGACTGCTGTGAATTGGAAGCCAGACTGGTCTACAAAGCGAGTCCAGGTCAGTCAAGATAACGAGAAACCCAGCCTCGAAAAACTTAAAAAAATAAAAATAAAAATAAATTAATTAAATAAAATCTGATTATAGCCAGACCACAATCCTTTGAAAGTAATTGCAATTCATTAATCCCAGTATTCAAGCTTACACAGAGACAGGTGGGTATCTATTATGAGTTTGAAGCCAGGCAGGACAATGCAGTGAGACCCCTCTCCACGCGTGGGCGCGCACAGACACACACACAAAACACTGAGCAAGGATGGTTAGTCTCAGAGTACTAAGCACAAGGCCCTAGTTCCCAGTATCACCAAAACTAAACTAAAAAAAAGCTTCAATGGTTTTAATGGGTTTTTTTGTAGGTGTATTGTCAGCAACCATCTTCTCAAATCTAAACTAGTCTCAAAACACTTGGAATGCGGTCAGCTGCTAATTTGAAAGTCAAATATCAAACTTTTTGATTTTTATTTTGGAGACAGGGTTTCTCTGTGTAGCAATGGCTGTCCTGTATGGAACTCACTGTGTAGAACAGGCTGGCCTTAAACATGTCTCTGCCTCCCAAGTGCTGGGACTAATAGCATGTGCCATTACCACCCAACTTGATATGAAATTCTTCTTTTTGTTTTGTTTTGTTTTTGAGGCAGGGTTTCTCTGTGTTTCCCTGTCTATCCTGGACTTGCTTGTAGACCAGGCTGGCCTTGAACTCACAGAGTTCGATGAAGCTTCTTAAGCCAAGGTTTCAATGTATGTCCCCAGCTGGCGAATATGGTCTTAAGATTTGGGGAATTCTGCTTTGGGTGCTGACTTAGGCTCTCTTTTTTGTTATATAATTATTTTATAGGATTGGGTGAACAAAACTAAGTATTATGTTAAATGTGTAAGTGTTGAGTATTCTGGGAAAGTAATTGCAATATGTGTTATTTTGGCATAAGATTGTTGCCTGTTTACTGCTAGCCTTTACTAGTATGAAAAGGTAATTTGAAGCCATCATCTGGTCATTTTAGGATCTTCCCCATCTTTGATCTGCCTTTATAAATAGTGATTGTGAAAAGGCTATTGATAGCCTATAATCCCAGCACTTGGGTTGGGAGTTCGAGACTAGCCTGTTCTACATAAGACCACCTCAAACCACAAAAGCAAATTCGGAAAAAAGCCACTATTATTAGATCAGGGAAACTCGGGGAAAAAAATGAATGGATTGTGAGCTCTCCCACAGTCAGTGTTAAATTACCTGGAGTTTTATCTGCCTTTGTGCCAAGCCTTTCTACTTGAAGAGCACAGATGACATGTGTTCTTGAACTCTACAACAGATGGCAACATTCCTTCCATGTAGGGTGATGTCAGCACTAGACTTGTTCTTTGTAATGGTGCTATATGAAAAGTTACAGAACACCTTGCAGACTTGACAGTCACCCTTCATTACAGACTATAGCTTGGTGTCAGTCTTATTTTTTCTATTGTACTTGGGATGGACATAAAGGAATTATAACTATTAGAATTGATTTGGGGATTTAAAAAACTTTGTTATGTCTGAAAAGTTAAATCATCCTTAGCTGAGGAAGCTTCAGCGATAGAATCAGTGTTAGTTATAGCTGCAGTCATGTAGTTGATTCTTCCAGTAACTTTGACATGCTTGGTTTCAGTTCTCCCATTGTACAGATGAAGCACAGGATAACCCATATAGGAGTTAGAGTCAGGACTGCTTGCAAGGTAGTTAGGCCCCAGACCTGTGCTTCCGATCACTACACAGTGAACAAAATCCTAAGCTTAAGCATGGTAGGAAAAAAATACTTTGGACTTGAATCCAATTGTTTGACTAAAGACTTTGCTTTCTTCCCTATAGGAATGTGCCCTTATGTGTTCAGATTATTTCAAGGGATTAGTGCAGACAGTCTACAGGTTAGAAATTAATTTTCACTTCTTCTGCAGTATATATTTAGATGAAACTGGCCTGTGAACATTTCATATTTCATAACAAAAAAACAGTAAAGGATTCCTTAGAAGATTTTCTTGCAGTAAGGGTTGGTGATAGATTTTTTTAAAAGATAATGATACGAACTTCAGCATAAATTTCAAATGTTTTAGAATATTTTGTTTACTGTTGATAGTTTCATGCTTGTATACAATAGATCATGATTATTTTTACCTGCAACTTCTCCAAACACCCCTTAACAGATAAAAATTAAAAAAAAAAAACCAAACAAACAAAGAAACCAAGTGTCAGGTTGCCTGGTGTCAGCTACTCTAGATTATCAACCTTAAATAAAATGTTTATTATCTGCCTGGACACTGAGGAAGGCAACATAGGATGTTGCTAAAGCCCTTTTCTTAAATTTCATGATTTGTTCGGGTTTAAATTTGCCCATGAAGGGCTCAAGAGTTTAAAGAGTACTGGCTGTTCTTCCAAAGGTCCTGAGTTCAATTCCCAGCAACCACATGGTGATTTACAACCGTCTATAACATGCTATGATGCCCTCTTCTTCCTGCTGGTTCACATGCAGGCAGAATACTGCATAAATAATAAATACATCTTTTGAAAAAATTGCTCATGAAAATAAAAGTTATTACAGCTTATGATAGCGTACAAATTAAATGCATTTGTGAAGTTTCCCCATGCTCAATAATGTAAAGGAAGTTAGATGGGCTTTCTGTAAATTCTGTTTCATTTTGTATTTTTATTATGCATATGTGCCTTTTATTGTGTGTATTGCTGCATGTGGGGGAGAGTGCAAATAAGCAAGTGATGGGGCACAAGTGCTTCTACCCTGCTTTTGGCATTTTAGCACATCCAATTCTTTTGTGTGTTTGGTTTTTTTGAGACAGGGTGTCTCTGTGTCACCCTGGCTGTCCTGGATGCGCTTTGTAGACCAGGCTGGCCTCCAACTCAGTGATCCACCTGCCTCTGCCTTCACAGTATTGGAACTAAAGGTGTGTGGCACCCAGCTTCCAATTCTTTAAGAATATGCTTATTGAACACTGGGCATGAGCCAGGCTCACGCCTGTAATCCCAGCAGTTGGGAGGCAGAGGCAGGCAGATTTCTGAGTTCAAGGCCAGCCTGGTCAACAAAAGCAAGTCCAGGACATTCAACCCTGTCTTTGGGCGGATATGTTTTTTGAGAATAATGCGTATTTGGAATGTGTCGTTCATTAAGAGTAACCACTTGGTCCTTTTTAAATTTAAACAGATGATTTTTGATCCTACTATGAGCAAAAAGAAAAAGAAGAAGAAGAAGCCTTTTATGTTAGATGAAGAAGGTGATACCCAAACAGAAGAAACCCAGCCCTCAGAGACAAAAGAAGTGGAGCCAGAACCAACTGAAGACAAAGATATAGAAGCCGATGAAGAGGACAGTAGGAAAAAAGGTGAGTAGTTGTGTCAGTTACAGGTGTTCCTCCACTGGAGCCAGAGACGGAGGGATAAAAGGTAGGTGGGACAGAGGGATAGACAAAATGAAGAGACACAGCGGGACAGTCTTGGAGACTGTGTCAGGGAGCACTCTCTGACATTACGTGGTCAGACTATTGAATTTAATGTTCTCAGCCTGAGCCTCTAACCAGGTAATTCTGAAAACCTTTCACTTGGCTTGTCATTTTCTTTAGAACCATAATTTTGGTGGTTGTGATAGGACTCCAATAGGAATACTTGAGAGAGGACTTGGCATACTCAACTTAATGCTTGCCTTTTGTTAATTGTTAGTAACTGGAAGTCTTTAATCTATTTTTAGATGCTTCTGATGACTT
Source organism: Acomys russatus (assembly GCF_903995435.1). Classification (NCBI taxonomy): domain Eukaryota; kingdom Metazoa; phylum Chordata; class Mammalia; order Rodentia; family Muridae; genus Acomys; species Acomys russatus. The sequence continues at coordinate 4,258,135 of NC_067140.1, read as the reverse complement.
AGATGACTTGAACTTCTTTAACCAAAAGAAAAAGAAGAAAAAAGCAAGAAAGATATTTGATATTGATGACGCTGAAGATGGTGTAAAGGTAGTATTGCTTTCTTATTGAAGGTAAAATTGGAATTCTGGAAAGGTTGCGAATAGCTGCTTTCCTTCTCATCATCTTTGGGTCACTTTGCTTTGGTTGTTTAGCACTTAGCCACTACTATTAAGATAATTTTCTTAGGAAAGTATCTCACTATGTGGTATAAAAGATTATAGTTGGCAGGATTTTGGGCTTATATATTGCATTTTGTCATTACAGTAGACTCAGAAAATGTACACTTTCTTTAACCATACTAAAATTGTTTGGCTAAGGGCCAGTCGTGGTGGCACATGCCTTTAATCCCAGCACTCAGGGAGACAGAGGCAGATGGATCTCTGTGAGTTCGAGGCCAACTTGGTCTACCAAGTGAGTCTAGGACAGCCAAGGCTATACAGAAACCCTGGCTCAAGTAAAACAAAACAAAACAAAAAATTGTTTGGCTAAGGAAAGATGTCTCTGTAACAGAAGTCTTGAGGAACAAATATTGCTATAGCTTCTTGTGTTAAATTTTCAGTATTAGCAAAGAACGTCCCCAAAAGTGGCAGTTGGTAGATGATGGTACTAACTCTATAGGAAAACTAGACTTTAGCTACTTCTGTGGAAAATCGTCCTCTTACATTGATTTCCAATATAAACATCTGAAAATTATTTGAGTAAAATGTAGATAATTGAGTAGGAAGGTGAACAGGAGGGTGATTGTGTGTGCAGAGTAGCTGAGACTATTCTTCCCTGCCCCAGAGCTGCCATTTTAAAGATGTGGGGCTGGGGAGATCACTCAGTTTTTAAAGTGTCCGTGGGGCAATCAAGAGGACCTGGATTTGGATCTCCAAGACCAGTGTAAAAGCCTGCCTGGCCATAGGCACCTGTAACTCTGATAGTGGGCAGATGCCTGGACTCATGGTCAACCTAAACAGTCAATAAAAATATGTGGAGAAGTGATTGAGGAAAATATCCAGAACTCAACCTCAGGCCTCTATACATAAATATGGGCAAGTTTAGACACGTGTGCATACACATAGACCCTATCCAAAAATCAACCTTAAATAAAATGTTTATTATCTGCCTGGACACTGAGGAAGGCAACATAGGATGTTGCTAAAGTCTTGTTTGGTTGGTTGTTGGTTGGTTGGTTGGTTTTTTGAGACAGGGTTTCTCTGTGTAGCCTTGGCTGTCCTGGACTCGCTTTGTAGACCAGGCTGGTCTTGAACTCACAGTGATCTCCCTGCTTCTGCCTCCCAAGTGCTGGGATTAAAGGCGTGCACCCCTACCACCCAGCTTATTTTTTGTAGTTAATTTGCTCAAACCTAAGTAAGTGGCTTGTATCCTAAATGTAATAGGTAATTTACTTGGTAATCTATTTGAAAACAAGGTCATAGTTTTAATGACCATCCATTCAGCAAATTACTGGTGATTACAGGGAGTTGGAGTGCTCAGTTTGCTGGGACATTCATATAAGTAAGACTTTTTACTGATAGTTTTTGCTTGTTTTTTCCCAGAGATATTTCAAGGATAATTTAGACCACTTAAAAATGTTTTTTATTTCTATATGTATGAGTGTTTTGTCTGATATGATTGTGCACCGTATGCATGCAATGTCCACAGAGGCCCGAAAAAAAGCATCGGATCCCCTGGACTGGAATTATAGATGGCTGTGATCTTGCTTAATGCCTAACTTTGTTGGTTAAAAAACAAAATTTTGCCCCCAGAAGCTTTTTGTCCTGAAGTGTTAGTGCTAAGTTCCACTTGTTGTAGATGCTGTGGTTTCTCTGCTTCCAGAGTTAAAGCCTGAAAGAATGTTGCAGCTATCTTAGCCAGGCACAGTGTAGATAACTACAAGTTTGCCGGTGTGTGCTTGCTTGTAGTCGACATTTTCTAAGTTTTTCATTTACTGATCATCATCACAGAGACTACGTCATTATTTGATATTCTGTTTGTAGGGTATCTAGCTTGTACTGTAAGTTGATTTACTGTGGTACCAAAACTACACAGCATCTAGATTTAAGATCATATGTTTGAGATTCATTTATTCTCATCTATTTTAATTTGTCTGCTAAGATCTGTGAGATTACTATAGCCATATCAACATCTTTTTAAGAGGTAGACACATGAAAAAGTGTAATTATGATCATGTTGGTCATGCACTTGGGTTAGGGAGCAGGGTAGGCTGATGAGAACTAGGAGCCAAGAAACTGAGGCTGGGCCTCTCTTTCTCCCTCTTTATTTATTAAGTATACAGTGTTTTGCCTGCATGTATTTCTGCACGCCAGATGAGGGCATCAGGTCTTATCATAGATGGCTGTGAGCCACCATGTGTTTGCTGGGTATCGAACTCAGAACCTTTGGAAGAGCAAACAGTGCTCTTAACCTCTGAGCCATCTCTCCAGCCCCTTTGGGCCTTTGTTCTTCTGTGGAGTTTATGAGTGGTCTCTAGGACATTCAAGCCTATAGCAAGTAACCTTAGAGTCAGGCTGTATCATGTTTACCCAGTCATCACATGAATGAATTCTGTCTTTCCCACTTTCGTGGTGTCATCTATTGAACTGATGCCCAGCAACTTCACAGTTTGGTGCAAAGCTGATGTCATAAATATAATAAAAATTAATTTGGCCTTTACCTCTGGTTCCCCATGTTCAACTTTTGAAAACCTCCTAAGTCTTCAAAGTAATACCTGTGTTTTGCTCTTGAGAGATCTGGTGTTCAGATAGTTTCTTAGTAGGTTAGTCACTATTAGGAAGATCAAGCCATAATTAGGGTTTGGGACTTTGACCCCGGCCTCCTGAGAACGGACAATGTGAACATTGAGTTCTGTCACCCTAATTGATGGAGTTCAACAAGCTCCTGGGTTGGTGACCTCACACAAGTGCTGATAGTGTAGCATGTTTAGATAACTGGGCTCTTCCTGACCCCCTCAACTCCCTGCTCCCTATAGCTTGCACTGTACATCGTTCCATTTGGCTTTTCCTCAGTTAATATTACTAAAAACTGATAACAATAAGTAAAAACACTTGGCTGAGTCTGTGAGTTTTAGCAAATTACTGAATAGGGGCAGAATGTCTTTGAATTTGTAGGTGACAATACTAGTGTCTGAAATGAGAGCCCTTAAACTATGTATGAAGTCTCGTTTTAAAACATGGCATATCTGACTAATTACTCCAAGTAATCGGTATTAGAAATTATTAAGATGGTACCTAATTTGTATTGGGGAGTTGGAGAATTGTTCAAAAAATAGCCATGTATTTAGTGTTGGTAGGAAAAGCCCTTCCATTGACCATCATATTTAGAAACTTAAGGGGACGGAGAGTTGAGGGGAAGTATCAACAAAAACAATATATTTGAAAATGCAATAATGAATAATAAAGGAAGGTTTATTAATGTGTAGTTCTTGTTCCATTTAATACATCCATTGAAAGTAAATGGTTTTTTAGCATATTTCAAGTTCTATAACTCATCAGTTCAGAACCCTTGCATCCTCTTGAAAGTAAAGCCCATGATCATTGTCAATTTCCAATTCTTTCGTCTGAATCCCAACCTCAGGCCTCAGCTACTGCTAAATCCACTGCCTCTGTGGATTAACCTATTCTAAACATTTAATGTGAATATAGTATGGGATAGGTGGAGAAACTTTAGTACTTTTGAATCCTGTTCCTGTTGAATATGGCTAGTCAGTCAGTCAGAAGACTGAAGAATATTAAAGTGATTCAGGTGGTACCTGGTTTAGAATACAGGTAAGAATAACAACATCCTGAGACTTCGATAAAAAAAGCTGAAGAAAGAGAAACAGTCCTAAATTATTTTGAGGAATTCACAGTTTAAATACTTGGCAGAGTTTGAGGCAGTTTGGCCTGCCTGTGAGAGGCATTTCTCATCTATAATTTTAGCTTTTAATATTTGAAAAAAAAAATCTAAAATATTTGTCCTTGTTAGTAAAATAGTTTTAGTATCAAATATTCAAACTATTGAGACTTATTTTCATTTCTTAGGACCTTAAGATTGAAAGTGATCCTCAAGAGCCAGCTGAGCCAGAGGATGACCTTGATATTATGCTTGGTAATAAAAAGAAGAAGAAGAAGAATGTGAAATTCCCAGATGAAGATGAAATACAAGAAAAAGATGATGGTAACATTGGGGACTCAGCATCTTGGTTTTAAGTTACATAAGCCATTACTCTGGGTTTCCTTGGCTGGGTTGAAAGCTTTTTAAAAATATTTGTCCTGCCTTTTATTTCCATGGAATGATAATAAAATGTAGACAAAAGATTTCATAGGGGAAGATTTTCTTAAAGTATAATACGAATTATTTATTAATTACTCTGAGTCATACAGGAAAATTATTGTAATTGAGTTTCACGTGTTTAAGATTTTTTTAGTATTTGTAGTTTTTTTGGTTTTTCGAGACAGGGTTTCTCTGTGTAGCCTTGGCTGTCCTGGACTCACTTTGTAGACCTGGCTGGCCTCGAACTCACAGCAATCCACCTGCCTCTGCCTCCCGAGTGCTGGGATTAAAGGCGTGCGCCACCACGCCTGGCTTAGTATTTGTAGTTTTATATTTTTTTGTTTGGGTTTTTTTGTTTGTTTGGTTTTTTGTTTTGTTTTGTTTTTTGGCTTTTTGGGTTTTTTTCGAGACAGGGTTTCTCTGCATAGCCTTGTTGACTGTCCTGGACTTGCTTTATAGACGAGCCTGGCCTTGAACTCACAGAGATCCGCCTGCCTCTGACTTCCTAGGTGTGCGCCACTTCGCCCAGCTGTGTTTGTAGCTTTATATGCTGTAGGTTTTTTTAGATTTTTGGTTTTTGAGACAAGGTTTCTTGATGTAGCCCTGGCTATCCTGGACTTGCTTTGTAGACCAGGCTGACCTCAAACTCAGAGTGATCCACCTGCCTCTGCTTCTGTCTCCTGAGTGCTGGGATTAAGGTGTAAGCCACCATGCCCAGTTAGGGGGGGAAATTTTTTTTTTTTTCTTTTTATTAAGTATACAGTGTTTTGCCTGCATGCCAGAAGAGGGCACCAGATCTCACTATAGATAGTTGTGAGCCACCACATGGTTGCTGGGAATTGAACTCAGGACCTTTAGAAGAGCAGGCAGTGATTTTAACCTCTGAGCCATCTCTTTAGCCCCTACCACCACCAACCCTGGTGGAATTTTTAACATAGTTAAACAGATGGTTGTTGTTGTTGTTATTTTTAGGTTTTTCGAGACAGGGTTTCTCTGTGTAGCCTTGGCTCTCTTGGACTTGCTTTTGTAGACGAGGCTGGCCTCGAACACACAGCGATCTGCCTGCCTCTCCCTCCCACGTGCTGGGATTAAAGGCGTGCGCCACCACACCCGACTTCGAGATGGGTTTTTATAGATAGAAAAGTTTCTCAAGGGTTTGAAAAGAATTGGACTCACCTTTAATGCTTTATTTTGTCCAGTTTGTTAAGAAACTTTTCACTCTTGCCATGGATGTCTCATTAAAGGTTTTTGTGTGAAGTTAGAATACTTCTGTCTATAAAGGGAAAGGGACTTTTCTGTCATCTCTTCGTACTTGAAGCTACTATAACTGTGAAAGGGATCTGAAGCCTTCATTCTCTAGCTCTGTACTCCTCCTTTGTTGTTGGATCAAAGCCCAGTGTTCAGTCTTTCTTTTTGTTATCTATAGTTGTAGAAGAAGACGACAGCAAAAAAGATGATGGCATTTCATTCAGTAACCAGACCGGGCCAGCTTGGGCAGGATCAGAAAGAGACTACACATATGAGGAGGTGAGATACATTTTTGAGAAAAGGATTAGGGCAATTGATTTGAGCTTAGGGAAAAGCAGGGTATAGATTTTCTGCATTGGAAGAACCACTGAGAGACAGATTGGGGACAAAACATGTAGTCAGTGCATGACAATTCCTGATACTCTCTCATGGGGCAGCCTGCTGAAAGTGTGGCTGTCACTATAGTATTCACTAGGGGTTATGGAGCCCTCTGGGAATCAGTGGGGCTCTGGTGACAAGTGTCCAATTTGTGGTCAGGGTAGTCTGATGTTTAGTTATTTGTGGTTTCTTCAGTTTTTCCAGTGTGTCATATACTTTCTCATAAAATCAGAATGAGCAGGAACTTACTTTTATTAACTCTTATCGAGGGATACCTGAGCCCAGATCTTGGTTAATAATGAGTTGCTGCTCTCAAGAAGTTCCTAGAGGGGCTGGAGAGATGGCTCAGTGGTTAAGAGTACCGCCTGCTCTTTCAGAGGTCCTGAGTTCAATTCCCAGAAATCACATGGTGGCTCACAGCCATCTATAATGTGATGTGATGCCCTCTTCTGGCCTGCAGGTGTACATGCAGGTAAAGCACTGTATACATAATAATAAATAAATAAATTTTTTAAAAAGTTCCTAGAACAGAGATTCATGTCTATATTTAATAAAAATAGAACAGCTTCCTTAAAGCAAAGTATCTCAGAAACTTTATACTCTTGCTATTGCTAAGAATGTGCTTAAATCCACCCTATTCTTAAAGTTGCTGAATCGAGTGTTTAACATCATGAGAGAAAAGAATCCAGATATGGTTGCTGGAGAGAAGAGGAAATTTGTTATGAAACCTCCACAGGTTGTCCGAGTAGGAACCAAGAAAACTTCCTTTGTCAATTTTACAGACATCTGTAAACTGTAAGTTGGCTAGTAGAAACCCTTTATTCCAAATACCAGGTATTTTTGTGGGGTATTAGGGATGTTAAATGTCTACTGTAATCTTTTTCTATAGGTTGAAAAAGTGCAAATGTAAGGGCATAGATTGAGGGAAGTCACAGTTCGTGTCTTGTCCGTTCTCAAAGCTCATTTTATCTTGGCATCCAAAGATGAGAAAAGTAAGTTAATTCTTACTGATGAGAGTAGGTCCTAGGGACTAGAAAGATGACTTGGTGGCACCAGATCCAGGGGATATCATGTACAGACAAAATACCCGTACACATTGCGGGTTGAGGGTGGAGTAGATTGTCATTCCAGAGTCAGGAGTGAAGAGGCTGCATATAATTCTCAGCAGTTAGGAGCCTCATTAGTCAGGCAGGGGTGGGCCTGCCAAATAAGCAGTGAACCAACTCTGAGGAAGTAGCTGGATTTAAGACTTAGTTTTTAGTCACCATTACATTCTGTGCTGGAGTCACTCCCAGGTCACTGCCTGGGCCTGGCTTTCCTCATTGCTCAGCTCTGCCTCTTCTGGCAAGTTTTCTCCATCCACTCATCTTATCCTACTGTTTGTTTTTCAATTTCATAAGTCATACTTGCTCATTAAAGAAGTAATCCATTATCATTCCTCTCGGCATTCAAAACATTACACTTTTTTGCTGATGATAGCAGTAGTGTATGTTTACTAGAAATTAGAAAAGACATAGTAAAGAAAATGAAATTATACATAAACTTAGTAGGTAGATAATCAAAGTTAAATGTAAATTCTTAGTAGGTACATATTCAAGTCTTAATTATGATTTTAGTGTTTTGTTTTGCTTTCATGCTTTTAGGTATTTGCTAGGTAGGTGTGTATAGAAATAGCAAGTGATAATTTATGAGTGCCAAACTGTAAAGTATATCTTTTTGTTAGTTGTTTTTAAATTATTTTTTCATGTGTATGGGTGTTTTGTCTACGTGTATGTCTGTGTACCACATGCATGCTTGGTAATGAGGCGGCCAGAAGAGAGAACTCGATCCCCTGGAACTGAGCTGCCGTGTGGGTGCTGGGAGTCAGACACAGCTCATCATCTGGAAGAGCAGCCAGTGTTCTTAACTGCTGAGCTGTCTGTCCAGCCGATTTGTTTTTGAAAGAGACATTCACTGCCCCAGGCTGGCTCTGAAATAAGGCTGATTACCCTGCTTCGGCCTCTTGGGTATTGGGATGATAGCAGTGCTACACATGTCCTTGTTTCTATGAGGAGTGAGCTAGCTGTACACTGAGATTCTCCTAGCAACCGAGCCATCACAGGGAAATAATAAACAGCATGGCTTTGGCTTTTGTTTTGCTTTGGTTTTTGTTTTTTTGGGGGGGGGGGGCAATATCCACAAACTATTTTTAAGTATTTGATTTTCTTTTTAGATTACATCGTCAACCCAAACATCTCCTCGCATTTTTATTGGCAGAATTGGGTACAAGGTAAGAAACTGTATGCAAAAAGAGTACTATTTGACACAAAAGAACTATTTCTGTGCTTTGAACAAGCTCAGGGGAAAAAAAATTTATCTGATTACCAGAGGAACTTTGAGGCCAGACAAGAAATGGGAGTTTGGTTCCTTAGGAATGCAGAAGGGAGCTGAGGATGCTTCATATGAATAGGCCTGTGGTGTCTGAGATGAGCACTGTAGGTACTACTACCATGTTTGCATTTCTTGGGTCCTTTTATATGAAGTAAATAGATTTCAGAGGAACTAATTTCTCAGGCCAACCTTTTTCCTGCTGATTGGTGGTAGGAGGCTATTGATGAAGCAGGGCTTACAAAGGCGAAGCGTAGCATGGGAGAGACCACTTAAAACCAGGGTCCGAGCTACGCAGTGGTGGCATACACCTTTTTAATCTCAGCATAGAGACAGGCAGGCAGATCTATGAATTACTGAATAAATCAGTAAAAAGAAAGCAAGCCAGGGTCTGAGATTAGCGCTTCCCATGTGTGGGGCTCACCTATTGGAGACACTGAGGGAAGCCAGAAGCTCATGGAGCCAAACAGATGCCTTTTTACCAGTCTCTTTAAATCATGTAGATTTGGGTTGCAATAGTGGCATCTAACATTCATTACCTGATAGTATAAGGCACATGCTGAGTGCTGTTTGGTGTAGATACCATTTCATAACAGTTCTGTGAAGCAGAAAATAACATACATTCCTTTGGTCAAGTTTGACAGCTGGATTGGTAAGAGTTGTAGGTCACATGGTTTGCAGCATAGTCAGACTGCAAGGTCTAGTCTGCCTGTCTCTAGACTGGCTTACACCACCTATAACTCCAGTTCCAGGAGATCCAACACCTCTGGCTTCCATAGGAACCAGCACTCACATGCACATACCCCTACATAGACATACACATAATTCAGAAAAATTTAAAAATTAAAAAGTTTTTGAGATCAAGTACAGTGGTATATATTTGTAATATTGGCACCTGGAAGGCTGAGGCAGGAGGGTCAGGAGTTCAGGGCCGGCCTGAGACACCTAAGTTCTATGGGGGAAAAAAAATAGAAATAAAATTTGAGGAATCAGAAATAAAATGTGAGGAATCAGATAGTATAACACACTGACCCTAGAAATTATCCTATGCTACTGAATGTATTTTAAGTATGAAGGTACTGGAATAATTGATATTTTTGTTTTCTTTCATAGTGGCTCTATAGATGGTAATAACCAACTTGTAATCAAAGGAAGATTCCAACAGAAACAGATAGAAAATGTCTTGAGAAGATATATCAGTAAGTTTATAGCTAAATTTTATCATAGTTTTGAAATGTATCGTGTTTTGAGGATAGCCATTTGTAATGAACCTGGGAAAGCAATCCTTAAGACAATGGGGCTGGGCGTGGTGACCTTTAGTCCCACCACTTGAAAACCAAAACCAGGCAGATCTCTGAGTTTGAGGACAGCCAGTGCTAATACAGAGAAACTCTGTCTCAAAACAACACCACCACAAAAAACAAAGGAAAAGGAAATGGGAAACAATAATGGGGGGAGGTAGAAAATTGAGTTGATAAAACCTGATTCTGGGACTAAGACCAGGTCAGAGAAACCTGCCTGATTCTGGCTTCCCTTTGTTACCTAAAAAATTAGCCATGTCTTGCCTATTCTCACGTAAGGCAAAAGTGGATCAGCCATAGATGGCACCAACAATAGGCATTGGGGAACTTGCCCTTTAACTGGGGCATTTGAAGTCCTTTCAACCTGTGTTTTTACTATCAGAGGCTTTTGTGTTTTCTTACCCCTAGAATAGGTGTTTAGCTAGGCTTCCCCGTCTGGATGAGATAAACTGTCATCTGAGCCTTAGCTTATGGGGTAGCTTTTCTGCAGGCAAACAGGAGCTTCTGCCTTACTGTGTCTAGCAGATAATGTTGTGTTGCTTTTCCTGCAGAGGAATATGTCACTTGTCACACATGCCGATCACCGGACACAATTCTACAGAAGGACACCCGACTCTATTTCTTACAGTGTGAAACTTGTCATTCTCGATGCTCTGTTGCCAGTATTAAAACTGGCTTCCAGGCTGTCACAGGCAAGCGAGCACAGCTCCGTGCCAAAGCTAACTAATTTGCTAATCACCATTGATTTTTCCAAAATGTGGTGAGATTTGGCTGGACAGGTTACCATCAGAGTGGATGTACCATTGAGTTAAAAGGTAGAAAAGCTGCCAAGTTCTTTGCCGAGTGATTGATCTGAAACCCTTGCAAGATGCTGATACTCAAGCTGTTGACATATTCGTTGCCTACTTTAACAACTGTCTGAGCGTGATGGGGTAAGGAGGTGCTTTTAAAAATCGTTCAGTCTGTAAAATGCAAGATAAATTAAAGTTATTATAACAGTAATTCTTCCTATTTGATCTGTCCTTCGGTTTTCTTTTCTACAATAAAGTGCTCATTCAATTTAGCAAAAAACAAAACAACAAACTTGGTTCCTGGGCTTTGGCAAGTTCTTTGTCCTCAGAAACTGAATACTGGCAGATAGTGGAGCTGGGCAGCCATTTTCCTTTTCAGCCTCTCTCGGGCTACATGGCCAGGGTACGAGTGGTTAGAATGTAAGATATACAGAACACCAGCCTGTTGTTAGTGTTTAGAGACTGACTGGAGGTTTGCAGTCTTTCCTTTTGTGAGGATTGTTGCTACTACCTCACAACCAATTCATCATTCCCTCATGTGACAACAGCTGGAACTACCAGGTGCTAGGTGCCCCCTCTTTGGAATTCTGTTATAGGCCGTTACGCCCTATACAAGACATAGTAAAGCTAGCTAGGCCTCTTTGTTTTTAAGGAAGCATGTGTAGTACAGAGAAATTATCTTCGTTCTAAACAGAAGCACTTCTCCAACCTGTGATCTAGGTCAGTGTCGCCCTGCCCTCCAAACGCTTTTCTGTGCTAAACTAACATGAATGTGACTGAGAAACTAAGAGATGCTGCTGCGTATGTGGTCTTGCTGTTACCTCCAGCTCTGATTCCTGAGGACTTAGTCTGGTATTCTCCATTGGTGCACAGGAGGGTCCATCTTGTGGCTCTGTGCTGTAATCTGCCTTACTTGTACCCACCAAGTTAAGGATATACATGGTGCTCCTCACTTTCCTAGAGAATAGCCACTCAGCCCTGATGTCTTGACTATGTTATTTTTAACCACTGTGATGCTGAATTTTCCAGTATAGGCCAAGTGTGGCCAAGTAACTTGGCTGTGAAATGGTAGAGGGAGGGAACTTTTCCTCAACCAGTTAGAGATGGGCCATACACTGGCTGACCTGCCACCACCACTCACCGCCATGTGAGCATTACTGTTTATGACTGCAATTTTTTTCTTTTTGTACCTCTGCCCATACATAATTCCCAATGTTGGCTATAACTGCGTGAATAAAGCAAAGATCAGTGCCTCTTGTGTAACTAGTGCTCCATTGCTTTTGTGTTGTGTATATGTTCTGTCCAGTTCTTTTCCTGGTGGGACCTCTCAGGGGTTGGCACGGTACAGTTTTAACTGGTTGGTGTCTGCTAGTGACTTCCACCACAATTTTCATAATGGTGAACATTGAGGGACTTGTAAAGAGCAAAGCTGGGTGTGGTAGCACACACCTATAACCCCCAGAACTTGGGAGGCCTATGCTACTGGTAGCACTAAGAGCTCATAGCCAGCCTGGGTATAGATTGAGAGGGGGAACAGCAGAGCCTTGGTGCAAAGTAAGTATAAAAGAGACTGAGTTATTTATTATAAAGAGTCTAAGGCTAGAAGATGACTCTGATCTTTCAGAGGACACAAGTTTGATTCCCAGCACTAACATGGCAGCTCACAACTATGTGCAACTCTAGTTCTCGCTTTTGTCTTTAGGGACTATATGCATGTGGTATATAAACATACATGCAAGTAAAACATTCATACGCATAAAAACATGAAATACCTTTAGTGATGTACAAAATGGCCTAGGCGTGTTTAACCTGTGACCAGCAGGCAAGTCAAAAACAGCTGTAAATGTGGTATAACAAAATTATAAGCTTACTTTAAAAGCATGACATTTTATATTTTATGTAACCCAATCACATGGTTCTTTATTGATAACTTTTATTGGAATGTCAAGAAGTGGAACATGCCTGAAACTTCAGGCAGTGGGGCTAATGGGTTAGAGTTCAGACTGACCTGGAAAAATTAGGGAGGAGTGGGGAATGCTGGATTCAGCAACAGGGTAGGGAATGGTGTCCATCCTCTAGATGGGGATTAGAGAAGAAAGAGACCAACGGGGCCTGTTGTTACAGTAGAGTTCTGGAAAAGGTTAGGTTCTATAAAAGGGTAGAGAAAAGGAACAGGCATTAAAGGGAACTAGCAAAGAACACTGGGAATGTACAAGAGACTAAAAAACAGTATTTCAGAGTCAATGTAGACTACAAGGTGCAGTGACTCCCATGAGCTTGGATAAATAGTGTCAGTTGCCAGCACATTATTAACAGGATGTAGCTCCACTCTGGGAGACAATACCTGTGAAGAGTTTAGTAGAATATCCATGAACTCTATCCTCCCTTCTCTCATACACATCCAACACTGCAAAAGCAGAGTGTATACACATGCACAGGAGGCTGAGACAGTACTTACAGATAATCTAGAAGATACCGCCCCAGCAAGTTGCTGGACATGAGCCACTTTGTAGAGGTTTCCATATGCCCAAAGGTGACCTGAGTACACCCAGCATTTATCCTCCACCAAACTTGGGAGTCAAAACCCAAGTAGAAGCTGCTGTATGACTGGTAGCTAGACCTGGAGATGTTTAATAGGGGATCCAGCTGGGCAGGTTTGAAAGAGAAAGGCCCACCTCTTACGCCTAAGACCTGAGCTGGGAAGAGGACATTAAATCCTAAAGAGTCGGCAACTACTACAGAAATTCTTGAAATGTCCAGAACAGCAGCTGAATCAAAAGGCCATTTCCAGGAAAACAACAGGAGCAAGACACTGTCAGGTCAGAGCAGGGTGTATTTGTCAACCATGAATGACTGAAAAAGACCTGCTGTGGCAATCTCTTGAGAATTGGATGTAAAGTTTGATAAGATGGGAAATAAGGGGGTAGAATTAGTAACACAGAAGATTGGATATAATCTCCCAAGCTTGAAGCCTACCAGCCCAATTGTCAGAAAACAGAACAAGAGTTAAAAGATAAGCAGACTGGCCATATATCCTGACATCCTGCCCCATAGACAAACCACCTCTTATGGAGGGGGGTAGGGGGAGAGAGATCTTCCAACCTTTCCAATAATCCTTCACTCTAGAGACAAGATTTTTTTTTAAAGTTGTTGTGAAAGTCTTAAGACCTATTTGCTAAAGACAACTGCTCAAATCAGTAATTTAAAGAAACAAGCTATGCCAAGTATTGTGGCACACACCTATGGTTCCAGCACTCAGCAGGCAGAGTTGGAGGCTGTTTGGTCTAAACAGCAAGTTCCATGACAGCTAAGGCTACACAGACCTTATCTCAATAAATAAACGGAACAAGCTAAATTTATAAGACTGTTTGGATACCCTCAAGCCAGCCTTCTGCACTGTACCCTATCAAGTTTTGTGTATCTATAGTCATCTGCAGACCTTTCTTTAGCTCATGTGATGACGGACTAAATAAAACACATGATCATAAGGGCACTGTAACTGAAGATGTGTTAATGGCAGCAAGCCCTAAATGGCAGTGATGGGGTAGAACAAATGGCCCAAGTTTACCAAAAGGGGCAAAAGTAACTGCCATGTATATGTACACACAGCCCTTTCTAGTCTACAGGAATATTTGTATTTTATGGGAAAAGCGGTCTAGCTAAAATGAAAAATTAAAGCCTATTAATAAGACAGCAAAAACAACAAAACACCCACCATGTTGGGAAGTGGCATAAAGCTACAAAAAGCTGAAGAGAGAACAAAGTCTAAGGAAAGCAGCCCCCACCCCAATTAATTATCCTAAAGCAGCATAGAAAGTGGTGAATTCTTGAATCATTTGAGCCAAAACCAGGCTAAGAAGCTGAACAAAGAGATGAGGCTGTGACCTATTGCTGGGTGGCAAATGGGTTGCACAGCTACATTCCCTATTATTTTGTATTCACTATCTTATTTGTCTTTGTTGAAACAAAGTCTCTTACAGTGCAGGCTGGCCTCAAACCTGCCATATAACCAAGATGACCTTGGAACGCCAGATCATCCTGCCTCCACCTCACCTGTGCTGGGACTGCAGTTTAATGCTACCTTGACCAGCTTAAAGCTATAACATACTAGTTTGGAAGAAATAAAGATTTTAGAGTTTCCATAGAAGCTCCAAAAATGATTGATACATTTGTGGGGTAGTTTGTTATTTGAGACAAGGTCTTGTAGTCCTGACCTGAACTGGTCCTTCTGCTACCACCTCCCTGAGCCCTGGAATGATAGGCATTTGCCATTACAGCTAACTCCAACCATTTTAGCAAAGGAATGCTGGTGCAAATGGATCAGTATTGGACCCTGGAAACTGTTCCCTGGAGAAGTTAGTGAGGGGAGAGCCGAGGGTTCAGTATACCAGCTCTCTGGTGGGCAGGCAGGAGGGCCAGGATATCACTGAGAAAAATCACAAGCTAGTTCTACCTACTTTGCCAACTCAACAGAAGCTAGAGTCATTTGGGAATCAGGGATCCTTAATTGTGAGAAAATTCCCCCACCAAATTGGCCTGTGTGGATCCAGCCCAATGTGGGCACTATTAAGAAAGCAGGCCGAGCAAGCTTGTAAGCAACACTCCTCCATGGCCTATGCATCGGTTCCAGCCCTGACTTTCCTCAGTGATAAGTCTCCAAGTTGCTTTGGGTCAGTGTTTTATCATAGAAACAGAGGCAGTGAGAAAGCTTAGTGTGTAAAGTGTTTTCCTGTGCAAGCCTAACAATCCCCAAAGCCCACATAAAAAGGTAGGAAAAGGAAATTATCTCCAGAGCTGTTCTTTGGCCTCTACAAATAAATAGTACAAGATATACATCTATATGGTATACCATACACACATAATAACAATTAAATGTAAACAAAACCAACCAAATAAGCAAACCATTCCATCTCAGAACATACTTGGATCCAATCTCTTTATTGTCAGATTTCCTTTCCCTCTCAACCCCCACCCCCACCCCCACTTTCAAACCTATAGAAAAACCCCAAGCCTGGGAATGTCCTGGGCAGAATGAAGGGCAGAGTGTATTCTGCCCCTTGGCCCAGGCAGTGCAGACAGGAAGAGTGCATGGGGTAAGGGTAGGCCAGTAACTCCACTTGTAAAGGATGCAGCACTCACTGGCTGGGATGCACGGGGAGAAGAGTGCCTGCTGCCAGCTTTCCTCTGATACCCGCTACAGACTGGCATCCAGAGATGGGTGCCTGGCCTGAGGCCTGAGACAGTGATGCCCTGCTGCTGGTGGCCATTGCTCCTGTCAAGCTGAAAAAGAAGAAACTAGGCTGAAACTTACCTGGAAGCTCTTACAAGTAGAGATATTATATTGTAAATGCATGATCTATTGAGGCATCACTCTGTCAACCTTCTTTAGGATAGAGCAGTACAGGATAACTGGCAGTGGCCAGGGTGGAGGCTTTGGGGCTTCATGTAAGTTACTTAAGTTCCAATTACTATCTTGGAATTTCATGGGATATGGTATTTCATTCTACTCTTCATTGTCTGCATTTGGTCTTCTGTTACGTACACACAATCCTTATCTTGCAGCCTATGAGACACTTCCTAGTTACCCCTCTGAAGATGAATGACACTTTTCCCCTTCTCTAGGCTACAGAAAAGGCAGCTCTTGTCTTTACTGCACCCTGAAGGCTGTCACAATGCTGTGCTCCAATAAAAGCTGGCAATGGTTCTCCCTTAATAACAGACTACACTGCATGGCGTTTCTTCTACAGGCCCCAGCCCAGTTTTTCTCTACAGTCATACTGCTCACAAGGGAACCCTTTCTAGGTGTCCCTTATTTGCACAGGAGTAAGGCTGCATGTGAGGACCTCTAAACCCGTGTCAGGGAAGAAGTCTTCATTGCTTTCCTGTCTTTGCTTATCCACTCTCCCACTCCATACCTGCTTACTGCAAGGCCCCATCTTCTGCATCTGTGTCCTGGCTATGCTCCTGAGGGGAAGAAGACAAGCACACATCACTCACAACAGGTCCCAGGTGCTGTCCTGAGCCACCTGTTCAGAAAGGTCAGAGCATTCCCTGAAGGACAGTTAGAAAGGAGGTCCAACTAAAGGAAATCAGAACAAAACAAAAAAACTGGCTTAGGATCCTCAGAGGGTCATCTGAAGTTCCCACAGGAGAAGGGGAGGGACCAGTCATGGGATTTGCTGGTGTTAAGAGGGACACATTTCTACGCGTGGAAAGACTATGAACTACAGTAAGCTTAAAGTCATGGATCAGTGGGCTGCTCAACTTTGGGGTACTTTTTAGACTTCTTCACCATGCCTAAGAGAATAAGACAGAACGCATGGCTAGGTTTTAAAGGAAGAAAAGATAAGCAAGCTGGGCATAAATAGAATTTATGCCTATCACAGCCAAAGTCTATGCTTATGCTGGAGCCCAGCAGTGATTAAAGAGAAAGGCTCTAGACCCAGTCAAGTTTTAGGAATCAAGGTAGGCTTTGCTTTCACTTGCTGTAAGGTCCTGAGCAAGGTTATCTGGTAACTCTGAGCTTCAGCTTCTTCCCAGGGTAAATGTGGCCATTCTAATGTGTAGTCCAAGACCCAATCTGTTAAGGTTTTAAGTTACAAAGTCTGACATTTGTTCCCTAAACAAGCAGCCACTGTGCTAAACAAGCAGCGACTACATTGTAGCAAGTGTCTTGCTTAATAGAAGAATCAGACCCTTTTGCTCAATTTAGGACCCTTGTCATGGCTCCCAACCTTACCTGGAATACTTCCAGTATATACAGTAGTTTGCTTCTTTAACAAGACAGCCAGCTATAGGTAGTCTACTGTATCTATGTGTAATAATATAAATGTATATGTAAAAAATTAAAAAAAAAATGTTTAATTAAAAAAAAAAAAAAAAGACAGCAGCTAGAAGCTTGAAAGGCAATAGCTTTTAGAAAATCTCGTGTGGAATTAAAATTCCCATCTTCCCGTGGCTTCCCTTGTCAACCCCCAACCCTCCCTGACAGGCTGTGTGTTGTGTACCTCTTAGGCCCAATTCTTCTTCTGCAATACCCCTAGAGTAGAAGACAGATGACCCTGGGCTTTGCTGAGGTCTGCCCAGTCTTCAGTGGGACTTCTGACTAACAACTCAAATAGTGAACTACACATGGCTCATTCTTCCCTATTTCTCATAGTACTGAAGCTCTGAAAAGCAGGAAGGAAGGAGCTAAGGGAACAGCCAGTGCTGGTTCTTCCAGTCTGTGACCCTTCTGACAGCCCACGTCACACACCTAGCCGGCCCTTACCAGCTCCTCCTCACTATGTGTTAGCAGTCCCTCCTCATCACCATCATCTCGAGTTTGGACTTCTCCTTGGGGTGTGCCTGCCTCAGAAGCTGTATCTTCTTGGGGGGCCAGTGGCCGGCTGCTGCTGCTGCTTCCACTGCCACCGCCACTGCCGCCGCCACCACCAACATTGCCACTGCCGCCACTGCTGCCACCGCCACTGCTGCCCCCTCCTCCACTACTGCTGCTGTCACCCTTCTTCTTGCCATCTTGAAGGATAAAGAAGTGGGAAAAGGACCAGAATTCAGCTAGAGCAGCTGCTACTCAGCACATCTTAGTGAAAGCTAGCCACTATCGGCAGATCCCAACACACTGGATCTCCAGGACCCTACCCCTTGGGCAGTGTCGTCCCAAGAGCTACTCTCAGAGCTGACCTGGGTTGGCCTTTTGCTCCTCAGCAATCTGTTCCAAGCGACCCAACAGGGCATCGATGTTGGACTTGATCTGTGTCAGCTCTGTTTTGATGGTCTGTAGCTCACTGCTCTTCACTGGGAGTGGAGAGGAAGACAGGGTTATCATTTAGATGTATGATGCAAACAAAACTCTAGCCTCCTTATGTCAACTAGAAAGGCAATTCTTTTCCTGCCTAGTGAAAGGTCTCTTCTTCAGAGAACCCAGAACCCATCCTTATGGTGCCACGCCCACAGATATGAACCTGGTCATTTGAGACCTTTTGACCCTATGGGGACTGCAGTCGAACAGGAATGTCGATCTGGGCCATGTGTGCTACTCATCTGTAATCACAGTATTTGGGAGGCTAAGACAGGAGGATTGTTAGTTCAAGGTTAACCTAGATTAAGTCATGAGATCCTGGTAGTCACAGGTAGACATTCCTGTGAACACCTCAGTAATGCCATGTGTCTTAGCTGTGTTACAGACAGGATGGGGTCTATTTTAAAGGTACAAAAGGGTCTTTTGCCATTAGATTTCCTGGGTGCCTGACTGAAGCACACAGAGAACAGAAAAAAACCTGTCCTTATCCTTACTAGAGAAAAAAACCACTACTACTTTCTCAGTGGGTGTCACACCATAGCACTGGACTTTTTTTCCCCTGAAGCACTTGATTGTGTAAGAGTAACATCAACTATAGATTTGTTCCTTAATTTTCAGTGTTAGGTAAGTATGATTTGCTGGGCGGTGGTAGCACGCCTTTAATCCTAGTACTCAGGAGGCAGAGGCAGGTGGACTTCTTGTGAGTATAAGGCCAGCCTGGTATACAGCGTGAGTTCCAGATAGGGCTATACAGAGAAATCCCATCTCAAAAAACTAAGAGAAGCCAGGTGTGGCAGTACACACCTTTAATCCCAGCAGTTGGGAGGCAGAGGCAGGTAGATCGATGTGAGTTCAAGACCAGCCTGGTCTACAAAATAAGTCTAGGTCAGTCAAGGCTACACAGAAAAACCCTGTCTCAAAAAACCAAAAACAAAAGGCTAAGAGAAAATATGAGTCTGGGGGCTGGAGAGATGTTCAGTGGCTGAAGAGCACTAGTTGCCCTTGCAGAAGACCTGTCTATAACTCCAGTCCCAGGGGATTCATCACCTGCTTCTGGCCTCCACAGGCACTGCATATTAATGGTGCAGAGCTGTATGCAGGCAAAACACCATGCACATAAAAGATTAAAAATATTAAATTGTTAAAAAATGAAATTATAAGCCGGGCGTGGTGGCACACGCCTGTAATCTCAGCACTCAGGAGGCAGAGGCAGGCGGATCGCTGTGAGTTCGAGGCCAGCCTGGTCTACACAGAGAGACCTTGTCTCAAAAAAACCAAAAAAAAAAAAAAAAGGTGATGATTCAAAACAAAAAGATCATCTAGAACAGTGGTTTTCTCAACTTTCCTAATGTTGTGAATCCTTAAAGTTCCTCATGTTGCGGTGACCTCCAACCATAAAATTACCTCATAGCTACTGTAATTTTGCTGCTGTTAAGACTGTAATGTAAATATCTGATATACATGATATCTGATATGCAACCCCCAAGGGGGTCAACAACCCAGAGGTTGAAAACCACTGACCTAGAAAGATTAAAACATGTCACCAAGACATGGCGATGCACATCTTTAATTCCAGAACTCAGGAGGCACAGGCAGAAGAATCTCTAAAGTTTTAGGTTGGTCTGGTTTACATAGTGAGTTCCAGGCCAGCCAGATATGTACAGTGAGACCCTGTTTCAAAATAAGATAAAAATAAAAAAATAGATGCCACTCACATTTGATTTTGGTTGAGCCTGTAGTGATGGCTGTGGAACGAGCAAAGAGCTTGACAGGTATTGTAGTTTTGACACGGCGAACCAAAGGGACAGTGACACGGGGTCGCTTCACTGGAACTGCCCTGGGCACAGGCACTGGAGAAAGGCGGCCTCGATAATCAAACAGCCTGTGAAGGTAAATAGACCAGAGGCTGCAGCATGGCCTGTGACCACCAGGAGGCACTACAACACTAACTTTACCTGTGTAGCTTGTAAAGGGCCAGGAAGGAAGATCTGCCCTCAACAAGCCATGGTTGTGAAAAGGGCTTTCTGGATCCCAAAGGCTGATGAAATCCTTACTAGTTCCATCTTACTCACAGCCAGGCCAGGAGAAGCAGTTCAGGAACAAACAGCCCACTCTCAGAAGGGAACCTTTCATGAGGTTACTGACACTGAGGCCTGCCTTGCACTCAGGTAACTGCCACCCCAACTCTTGGTCAGTTTGTAAATCTCAAAGCAGCATAAATCCCCACCTGATCATAGAACTGAAAATAGGTGGCCAACACTTGGACCTTGGTTTTCCCATCTACATATTGAGGATGGTTATCCAAACTCACTGGTAGAACCTAAGAACCTGGTTACAAACACTTGAGAAGGTATGACAAGCGATACCCAGGATACCAGGGAACTGACACAAGGAACCTACGGCCCTTTTTTCTTCAGAGAAGGCCAAGAACTCCACAGCATTTCAAGGGTGGGCAGGTAAATGAGACCCAAAGCTCCCAGACTGTGTGCTAATACTCTAATGTCATAACCTGGCGCTCTCCATAAGGGCTTCTTTTCCTGAATTCAAGATCCCATGGGGGGGGGGGGGGGGTAGTGCTCTTGTTCAAAGAGTCCTGCAGCTGCCAATCACTCTCTGGAAATGAATCCAATCCCAGATCCTGCATCTGACCTGACCCACAAGGGGGAGGTGATGGCTCTGGCCTTGGTCAGAAATCACTGAGTCACAAAATCTCAAGACATCCAGGAGCCCTGGAAGATCATTTGATGTAAGCCCATCTCACTGACTAGTAGTACAAGAATTTGCCAAACGCCAGATAATCTATTCAGTGGCAGAGCTCAGATTAGCATCGAAGTCTCCTGACTTCCAGGTTCTGGCACTTTCCACTGTACCACATTAATTTCTGAAAACACTCAAGCAGAGAAAATGGTTCAAAAAAGTTGTTTTCTCTGAGTGTCTGAGGGAGAAGGAGAGGTTCTGACTCAATTTGTATGACAATTTCTAGTCAAGCACGTGGCCAGGAACTGGTATTGTGGTCAGTCTAGTAATCCCTGCACTCAACAAGCAGATGTAGGAGGAGGATGCATTTGACAACTGTTAACAAAAAGTGGCTGAGGCCACTGGATAGGAGCCCATAGCCTCAAGGCTGAAGTAGGTAGGACCGAGAAGAGAAAATAGATGATAACCCATAAGGGACTAATTCACATCTCTAAATAACTGATGACCGCTTAATCATAAGGGTCAGACTGAACTATTTGCAGGCTTCCTTTCTGGCTGGGTGAACAGCTTACAGAGTTAAGGGCTCAAGAACTACATGTGAAGGCACTGTACCTGGTTTTATACTCCAGTTGCCTTGTGTAGTCACCCCTTAGCTGTACATACCCTACACAACAGGACTAGAAAGGGGCAAGGCAGTCAGAGCATGAGAGTTTGGTGTGACGTCAGAGCTCCAGCCTGAGCAATTAAGGAATCAGACCCCATCCTAGCTCTGTCACTGACTTGAGATCCACCTTGAAGCAAAGACCCATTCACACCCCTGTGCTTCAGTTCCCAGCTGGGGGCCTTTGTGAGCTATACCAGCAATCTCTCAAGGCCCTTCCAGTTTGGCTGCTTAATACCTGAACATGCCCCTTCCCTGCTCACCTGGCATAGAAGTAGTCTTGGTAGTAATCATAGTCAAAGCTGTAGCCACTGGGAAAACAAAGGGAGATGGCCACTCAGCCCACTTCTCCACAGGTCCTCATCTCCAAATGTCTTCCTAAGGTCTGAGCTCAGCATACTGTCACTATATACATTTACTCCCTCTGTGAAAAGAGGGGCCCAGCCCACTCATACCAAAACAACGAAACCAAAAAACAAACAAACAAAAACCATAGAGCCCCACCTGTATATGGCAGTGGCTGCTCTCTTTAGCCCCTTGGGTCTATTAGGCTTGGGCTCTCCAGCCATGTTTATGTCTGTGTGGAGGAAAGAAGCAGAGTTGAAATGCTGACATGGCAGAGGATTCTCACACATCACCATTGTGCCTCCACATATTTACACAGTGCACACATGGAATCGTGTGCCAAAGTCTTCAAACATCAGAAAAATACCCAGACACCAAATAGATATGCCTGGGTGTGTATTCACTATACACTAGCACATACGTAAGTCTTCACATACCACATGACATAAATACACATTTTCAATGAAGTATATATGAATACATGCACACACTCATATATACATATCAGGTAAGAAAGCCATATAAATAGATAATATCTACATTCAAATACAGTCAGACTACCTATAAACAAAGAAGGAAATACATACTCGTGGGTGTTACACTAAACATTTCTATGCCTAGCAAGAAATATTTAGTTTTTAAAAAAAGCACATCTGCCTCCACACTCACTAATATTCTCATACACATTAAACTTAAATGTGCTCACACATTCTCTATACATTCAATCACATTTGCATACCTCAGTCACTAATACATACAAAGCTGTGAGCACGCACACAGAAACACCAAACTCTGTAGACACCAACACAGTTATTTGTTGTGCCAAGGGCACACATCTTCCACTTAGTTCTTATGTTCATAGCACCTCGTGGCTTCCAGAAAGGGTTCTAACCCACATCTTCTACAGACTGAAATAACAGGCTATACTAGTCCATTTTGTTCCCTTTCTATGTAGAATCTAGATTTTAACTGGAACAAAAAAGCTTGTAATTAAGAGACTATGAGGGAAGATCAGTGAGTGCACTGCTCAACCCACATCTGAGAAGCTTTTTCTTGCAATAGACAGGAATTAACTCAGAGACTCACAACTGGACAATGTGAGACTTTGCAGCACTCAGATCTACATGGCAAGTCTTCATCAAACCATTCCCCTCAAGGCACAGGTATCGTATGCAAAAGAGAGGCAGGACAGATTGCTAAGAGCCAAAGAAACAGCGTCCTCCAGCTACAACAGGACCAATGCACATATAAACTCACAGACACTGTGGCAGCACGCACAGGACCTACACAGGTTCAAGTGGATTAAGGGTCCTACCTCTAACCAAAAAGCTATTTGCAATTGATATCTGATGAGGAAAGGAAAAAATCAGTTTTCTCCAATGCAGTGTCAGTGGGTCTATCAACTACATACAAGGGCAAGCCCATGGCCAGGAGCAATTTGCCAAAATAAAACTAAATCCATGGAGGGCTGGAGAG
This sequence comes from Acomys russatus, assembly GCF_903995435.1. Classification (NCBI taxonomy): domain Eukaryota; kingdom Metazoa; phylum Chordata; class Mammalia; order Rodentia; family Muridae; genus Acomys; species Acomys russatus. The sequence continues at coordinate 4,234,773 of NC_067140.1, read as the reverse complement.
ATGGCTCAGTGGTTAAGAGTACCGCCTGCTCTTCCAGAGGTTCTGAGTTCAATTCCCAGCAAGCACATGGTGGCTCACAACCATCTATAATGTGATCTGATGCCCCTCTTCTGGCCTATAAGTGTACCTGTAGGCAGAGCACTGTATACCTAATAATGAATAAATAAATCTTTAAAAATTAAAAAAAAAAAAAAAAAACCTAAATCCATGATTAAAAAAAAAAAAAGATTTATTTATTTATTTATTATTCCATATACAGTACTCTGCCTGCATGCACCCCTGCAGGCCAGAAGAGGGCATTAGATCACATTATAGATGGTTGTGAGCCACCATGTGGTTGCTGGGACTCAGGATCTCTGGAGGAGCAATGCCCTTAACCACTGAGTCATCTCTCCAGCCACCACGACTTTTTTTTATTTGTTTGCTTATTCTCTGGGTTTTTTTTGTTTGTTTGTTTGTTCTTGTTTTTATTCATTTCTTTCTTTTTTGAGAGACAGGAGAAAAAAAAATTTGGATGAGTGGGTAAGATCTGGAAGGAGTTGGGGAAGGGAAATATATTCAAAATATATTGTATTGAAATAAAATCTAAGTTAGAAAAAGGGAGCTATGAAGGCCAGTGGGAAAAGTTGTTTGCCTAGTAAGCCTGATGACCTGATTCTTTTTTTTTTTTTAATATTTTTATTTAATTTTAATTTATGTGTATTGGTGTGAGGGTGTCAGATCTTGGAGTTACAGACAGTTGTGAGCTGCCATATGGGTGCTGGGAATTGAACCCAGGACCTTTGGAAGAGCAGACAGTGCTCTTAACCACTGAGCCAATTCTCCAGCCGATGACCTGATTCTTGAACCCGAATAAAAGTGAAAAGAACAGCCGGGCCTGGTGGCACACACCACCTACCTATCTCCCAAATGCTGGGATTAAAGGTATGGGCTATCTTGCCCAGAAATACAAACAATTTTTTTTTTAAAGAGACATTGAGGGGAGGGTAGGACCTGGAGAAGAGAAGAGAGGAGGCTATGACTGGGATGTAAAGTGAATACATAAACTTTTAAAAAGGAAGGCAACACACACACAGGCATTGAGAAAGCAAGGACAGAGAAAAGGTTTTTGAGACAGGGTCTCTCTGTGTAGCCTTGGTTGTCCTAGTCTCGCTTTGTAGATCAGGCTGGCCGAAATCTCACAGCGATCTGCCTGCCTCTGCCTCCCAAGTGCACCACCATACCTGGCCTGAAAAGGAGCGTCTTAACAATCCTCTATAGGCACTCATTTAAGAATTATCTAATTTATATTTCAAATATGGTTTCTATCTGTTTTTAAATTATAAAATCTTGGACAGAAGCAATTCAGAGGACAGAAAGAGGTTTAACTTACCCAGGGTCTGTCCAGCCAGTACTCGCCCATTCTCCCCCAACACAGCTGCCCGGGCATGGCGCTCATTGGCGTACTGGACGAAGGCATAGCCTTTGTGCACAGAACAGCCAGCCACACGGCCATACTTGGAAAAGATGGTCTCCACATCTGACTTCTTTACCACAGCTGTGTTCAGGTTTCCAATGAAGACCCGAGAGTTGATGGACTTGGGGTCGTTCTTGTTGGTTACATTGCTGGTCTGGATCTTCAAGGACATGGTGTTCACCTGAAAAGGGGATGTCAGTGTGAAACTGGGTTTGCAGGCTAGCCTCAGGGAATGCTCATGGCCCATATCATGACTAACCTGGATTGCCCCTTACCTCTCTGCACATCCTCATCCCTATGGTATCCATCCTCCCTTTTCCTATGCCTCCTGTTTTCCTGTTACATTATCAAGAGTTGCTGCTTACTGGCTGCTAATCTCATGCTAGGTAGGTCACGGTGTCCCCTCACTGGCACTCTGTACATGGCAAAGTCAACACAGGAAGGGCACAGTGCTAGTGAGGCTGGAGTCAACAGTCTGCTTGACTCCAATTCTTTTTAACAACAACTTTTAATACACTTATTTCAGTGTTATCCCACTTAAAAAACCAAATTTAATAACTCTCTACAGCTTTTCTTTTTGTTCTTTCCATGTAGAGTCATAGCAAAAAGGACACATGGTAATTTCAAGAGATGCTTGCTAGAGTCGTTCCCTATTATGAAAATTGCTCAGTCTGATATAGATGTGTCTCATCTTTACTAACATAAGCCAGAAAGGTCTTTACTGTGGCAGCCACTCTGCAAGAGGTTTGCTTACATAAGCCTTACCAGGTACCTGCTGCAGGCTAAGGGTAGCATACAATACTGAATGATACTAAGAACTCACGGTTGAATATTGTTTACCAGAAGCTGAGACTCTGATTTTAAAAAAAAAAAAAAAAAAAAAAAAAAAAAAAACTTTTTTCTGGTAAGATTATTAGCTTTCTAATAAGAGGCACTTAAACACATTAAAGTCCACTTCTGTCAACTTCATCACTCTGCTTCCTATAGGTAACGCCAAGTGAATAGTTACAGTAATATTCGCATGAGAACAGTTTATTAGCTATCCATTTAATACTGATTCAAATATGTTCAGCTTAGAAATGAGTGTGTAACTCCTCTTTGTACGCATGTATAGATGTATATATGCAGGTCAGTAGACAAGACCACCTGTTTGTTGTTTGTTGTTGTCTTGTGAGACTATTTTTCACTGTCTTTAACTTACCTGAATAGGCCGACCTGGTTGGCTAACAAGCCTAACTGCCTCCTCCAGCACTGGGATTATAGTGCATGCCCTTATACCCTTATACCTAACTTTTTCAAATGTATGTCCTGTTGGCCACAATGAAGCATGCTTTTGATCCCAGTACTCAGGAGACAGAGGCATGTGAGGTCTACATAGTTTCAGGCCAGACAGAAAGGCCCTGCCTTTAAAAAACAAAAAACAAAAAACAAAACAAAAATCTGATGCTCAAACTCAGGTTCACTGACCTACCTACCCTGCAACTATTCCTCATTCTCTACACTCTGGCAATGAATCTATTTTACCCCCACGGGGCTCCTCCACATAGTGGTTACACCCTGGCATAAGGCCCAAGAGAAAGGGACAAGGGTGTTAATGCCAGCAGGAGAGGTTTGCAGTTTGGTCTTGGCATTTGCATGTACTGGCCCTGTATTCTGTTTACTCTTAGGGCAGTTTCAGAAGGGAAGGAACTAAACAGCCTCCAAGCAAAGTGTATTAAAAATCTTCATCAGCCTGCCTGTTTTTTGATACCTAATATGAGGGAGGGGCATAGGGGCTTATTTTTATAGAATTAGGTAAAAATGCAAGCAAAGAAATCTATTACCTTTTTGTGTTGACAGGTAAGAGTTCCCACTTTAACAGCTCCTCTGTGTACTATTCCTCAGACTCCCCACCTTGAAGCTGGCTGGTTCTGACCAGCTGGTGGCACTGTTTACAAATAAACCACAGGCTGGACTATGGCATAAAATTAGGGGAAGAAACCGCTCCCAGACCTGAGTTTGCAATAAACTCAATGGATTGACAGGAGTCAGTATGTACTTCAGAGCAAGAGGCTCAGAGCTTATCTTGTTGCTACTAATGAAGACTTTAGTCTTTACTAACACGAGTACCCATGGACACACCCAATGGACTCTTCATAAGCAACAGGAAATGCTTAGAGCTCCTCATTTTTCAGTTACAACAATCCTACCTGGATGATGAGCCATTCAAAGGTTAATTCCTTGTCCATTCAGAAATATAAATTATCTTTATAAGGTACCTATGTGATATTAGATGACCGGTGCTGCTCAAAACTATAAAGTTTTGGCCAGAGAACTGCCACTTTATTTGGTAGGAAGGAGCCAACCAGCCTAGGGTGTGGGCTGAGAAAGAGAGAGAGATGATAGTTTAGATATAACAGCTGCTGGCTCTGCAATTTATCTGATAGGGATAGGCTAGTTATGGATTCCCTCACACTGTTAGAAGCCTCTAACACAACTGCATAGGAAGCATTCGCTGGTTTGCTGCAGAACAGTTTTTCAGGTTTGGCTCTGCCAATCTTTCCTCACCTGAGCTTTGAGACACAGATATAAAAGAACCATTCAAACCATGGAGGCTTTAAAGATCACAAATTAGTATAACTGTATGTGTGTGTCCATTTTACTAACACCACCACTAGCAGGACCATCTTAGATGAGTAGTGAGCAGACTGAAGCACAGCCTTAGGATATCGAGAGTCAACCATATTACCCTGTTCTTGCCTTGAGAGATGACGCAGAAAGTCTATGCATATGGCTGTTGTGTGCAACATGTGCTGGCACCCAAGCCCCAAACTCCCAATCTATACCCTCCAAGTTTTGTATGATGCTTTGCCATGAAGACTGTATGTTATTCTGTAGATTCTCTAAGACCAAGAGGACACATGTCTAGAGAGTTCTAGAACACTTGAATGGTACCACAGAGGTATATACCACACTGCCTACCTTCCAGGCCCACTGTTCTAGTCTGGTCCAAATGACTACCTTCACAAACCTACCCCCGCCCCATAACCACCCTTATTTTATGTTTTTCCCCCTTTATCCCGCTCCCCCATTTAAAGACAAAAATAGCATGTAGCTGAGGCTGGCCTTGAACTTGCTATATAGCCAAAAATGACCTTAAAGTCCTAAGCCTCCTCTGTCTCTTTCTGGATTTTTCAAGGTTTCCATGTAGCTCAGACTGGAGACTCTAAAATATCATTATCCTTTTCAGCAAAAACTACCTAACTTGATAACCTATTCCCCCACTGCTAGCCAAACCTTGCTTATAAACTGTATAACTGAGAGCAAGGTACTGGCAGCTACAAAGGTTTTATGCTAACAATAAACTAAGGAGAAGTGAATGGTGGGACCAGGGAGACAGAATAATATACCAATCACTTGTGTCATGAAGAGGTATCTGTAATGTCCCATTAGCAGGAACTTTGTGGATATGTCCTTACCGAGGCAAAGAATGGAGCAAAGCCTGGCTACGATGCATGGCTCAAACAGCACAGGAAGATCACCCAAGGGTTCAGGTGTCCTCTGGCTCTAACACTAGGGTTTTGTTTGTGTGTGTTTTCTTGTTGTTCTTGTTTGCTGTCCTTCGATATCCTCTCTCTCCCCTTTCACTCCCCTCCTCACCCCACTCTTTAAAGACAGCTTCATAAACCCAAAGTGGCCTTAAATTCATCTCCCTACCCCACTTCCCAAGTGCTAAGATCATAATCGGCATGAGCTGTCCTACCCCACAAGACCAGGGTTTTGTATACTACTTCTCCTTCAGGTGAGATGGACATCCAAGAAAGCATGAAGCAAGCAGAAAACAAAGACCGTATGTCACAAACACTGCTGTGCTGAGGGGAACCAGAGGGGCTGCCTCCTGGGCCAATGTCTGCACGTTCACTTGCTAGATAAACAAAAAACACTGGAACCTTAAAACTAATTAAACCTCGCCAGGGACAAAGGCTTTGAAATGCCATTACAACTCAAAGGGATGGGCCAGCTTCCTCAAGTTAGAACAGAAAGTTGGTGAAAGCAAACCATTTTCCCAAGTTCAAACATTTCAGACAGAAACTATGTTTTAGGAGACAAAGACAAACACAATCCAGAGCTTCGCAAAGGTACAAAAGTCCTAAAAGGTATCCCAACTCCCAAATTTTGGGTAACTGAGAAACTTGCCCAAATCCACTGCAGTAAAAAGAGCCTCTGATTCTGAAAGCCAGGGCCTCACATATCTCATTTCATCTTCACAATGGCCCATGAGGATATGTTTTAAAGAGAAAGATGAGACAAAGTAATCAATTAATAAGGAAAAGCCAGAACTAGAATTCAGGTCTGTCTGAAAATAAACAGCATCTACAGGGGGCTAGACTGTGCGTGCAGAAATTCCTCAAGTAATAGTTTCTAGGCAACCAGACAGTGGCCACACCTGTAACCCCAGCACTCGGGAGGCAGAGGCAGGCAGATCTCTGTGAGTTCGAGGCCAGCCTGGTCTACAAAAGTGAGGCCAGGACAGCCGAGGCTACACAGAGAAACCCTGTCTTGAAAAACAAAACCAAAATAGTTCTAGGCAAGAGTGTTCAGAACACACACACCCTCCTTGCCCCTCCCCCGTCTGTTTGGACAGCACCTTAGTGGATGGACATATGTAGGCTCTGCACTTACATACTCATTCTTCCCTCAAAGTCTATGCTGAGATCTAATTCCCAGTGTGATAGTTGATCAACAGGCCTTCTGTCCATCCCTAGCTGCCTGGTAAGCAAGAGCATCTGAGCCAAGGGCGCACTTCCCCAGGAATGGTTATCTTTATCGCTGACAGCAACTTTCTTCCACTCAGATAGAACCAGGGTTATCTAAGAACAGAAGGCAATAAAGTCTTTAGAAGGTGATTATGTCATAAGAGCTAACTCTACATAAATGAGTTTTAGTGCCTTTTTAATATAAACAGGCTCCAGAGAACAACCTGCTCTTTCCACAACAGTAGAATAAAATAAAAAGGCAGCTTGTCCTGGAACCACAGGAACACCACAGATACCTTAATTTTAGACTTCTCAGACTCTAGAACTTGAAGAAATAAATTTGTTTATAAAATACTAATTTTTGTCATAGAATCATGAAAGGACTAAAATAATATTGCTAGCTCTGTTTTGTTTTTAAAGATTCTTTAAGGGTTTTCTGCTTTAAAATTTTTCAAAGTTGTATGACAGCTCTAGTGAAAGGGCGTGGCCTTCTATACTCTAGACACATCTGCTATAACCTGACCCTCACCCTGCCACATTAAGCCTAGTCTTTAAGCCTGTTCTTTGGAAACATTCATCTCCAAGGAGGAGCTGCTACTCTTAAGTCTTGTTGAGCCAACACTGCTTAGCCAGTCTTAGCCAGTCCTGTTAGGTTATTTCTGTTGGGATTTTTATTCTCTTCCCTTTGCCCTTAGAAAATCCTAGGACTGCAAGTAGTAAATAGTTGTTGGTTATATGGGACCATCTCTGGAGAAAGCCAAGCAATGAGACGGATCAGTATCCAAGGACTCTTTAGCCCAGAGATCTTGATTATCGGGCAGTCATGGATGACAGAACATCTATTAATCTCATTAAACTCGTCAGGCCCCCACTCATTAACACTGCCCAAATGATCATTACTGGCCAGGCAGGCCTAATTTCCCAAGCACTACTGACAATTTCTACTTCCAAGAGAAACCTCAGCTCTCAGCTAGCCAAATACAGAAGTATAACCTTAACTGCCTACAGACCCTTAAGGCTCTTTGGCTTGGATTCATGTGACCTAGAACAACCCATGTGACGTCTACAAACAATAATACCCTTATTCTGAAAACAGAAGCCATCTCCCTGATTATCTTTTTACATCTGTGTAGTGGTCAATTAGGCTAATCAATGTGAATGTGTTATTGCATCTGTGGCAAACTATTAAAAAAAATATGGGTTATACCTGTTTCTCTTACTGCCCAATTTCCTTTTGTGGGGGGGGGGGGGGGGTGCGGGGGGAGAAAGGAAACAGGGTCTCTCTGTGTAATAGCCCTGGCTGTCCTGGACTCCCTTTGTAGACCAGGCTGGCCTCAAATTCAGAGATCCACCTGCCTTTGCCTCCTCCTGAGTGCTGGGATTAAAGGTGTGCATGCACCACCACCGCCCAGATACTGCCCAAGTCTATACCTCACATTCAACAACCATTTGTGAGTGGTCCCTGTGCTGATCTCGCTGAGAAAAATAGAGTGTTCAACTTGTTTGTCAAGAAGCTCACTCGGCATTTGGGAGGCAGAAGCAGGTGGTCTGGTCTACACAGTGAGTTCCAAGCCAACCAGGGCTACATAGTGAGATCCTGTCTCAAAAAATAAAAGTTAAAAAAATAAAATACCCTTCTTTCTGGGAATAATATAGTTTTGTTTTTCCTCAAATCTAAGACAAACTAGCAAAAACAGCACCAACTCTCAAGTCAGGTAGGGTAGAGTTCCAAAACTAGTTCTGTCAATGTATGATCTTGGCCATGTCCCTCATACTTACTAGGCCTCAAAATCCTCAACAGTCAAACAGAATTAAGCTATTCTCCTACGACCAGAGATAGTACCCAGGGGGGCCAGTGAAATGCCCAGCCAGTAAAAGCACTTGCCACCAAGCCTGAAGACCTGAGTTTGTTAGATCTATAGGAAATGTACAGCAGAGGAAAAGAACCGTTTTGTGTGTGCTATCCTCTGACCCCCACATGTGCACCCACCCACAGATCAAACAAACAAACAAACAAACAAACAAACAAACATATTTTTTAAAAGAAATTTAAGTCAAGGGGCTGGAGAGAAAGTGGTTAAGAACAATGGCTACTCTTCTAGGGTTCAACTCCCAGCACTCTCATGGCAGTTCACACCTGTCTGTAACTCCAGTTCCAGGCCTTCAATTCAAACACCCTCAGACAGACAGACATGCAGATAAAACACCAATAAATATAAAATAAAAATAAATTTTATATAAATAAATATATATTCCCCCCCCCCAACTTTTTTGAGACAGGGTTTCTCTGTGTAACACTGGTTGTCCTGGGCTGGCCTTGTAGACCAGGCTAGCCTCAAAGTCACAGAGATCTGCCAGCCCTTGCCTCCTGAGTGCTGTGATTAAAGGTGTGTGCCACCATACCCAGCTTTTATATGCATATAAAATGTTTAAATTTTATGTAAAATTATTAGATGATTTTAGATGAAGCATGGTGATACCTACCTTTAGTGTCAGCACTCTATTGAGGCAGCAGGCAAATCTCTGTGAGTTCAAGGCAATCCTAGTGCGGTGGCTGTTCTTGGTTGTCAACTTGACTCTATCTAGATTTAACTAAAACCAAAGCAGCTGGGCATTCCTGTGAGGGAGTGGGAAGATCCACTTCTAATCTGAATTTTTCTTTCTTTTCTTTTTTTCTTTCTTTTTTTTTAATTTTTCCCCCAAGACAAGGTTTTTCTGTGTTGCCTTGGCTGTCCTTGAACTCACAAAGATTTGCCTGCCTCTGCCTCCCAAGTGGTAATCTGAATTTTTGAGGTGGGAAAATACATCTTTAATCCTTTAATCCAGATCTTTTGAAGTGGGAAGATCCACCTTTAATCTGGGTCATACCTTCTGCTGGAAGCAGATATAAAGGACATGAAAGGAAGCTCACGCTCTCTTTGCCTGTTCTTACTTCTGCTACCAAGTCCATTCTCACTGACATTAAAGCCTACTTCTTCAGGATTCCAAGGTGTACTTAGGACCAGCTGAGACATCCAGCATCATGGACTGAACAACTACTGGATTATTAGAACTTCAGTTTGTAGGCAGCCATTGTTGGGTTAGCTGGACAACAGCCTGTAAGCCACTCTAATAAATATCCATTCTATACAGAGATTCTTTCTATAAATTCTGTTCCTTTAGAGAATCCTAACTAGTATACCTAGTCTATACAGTGAATTCCAGGACACTTAGGGCTATAGTGAGATTCTGCCTCAAAGTAACTAGCTAACTAACTAAACAAACAATAAAAATAAATACTAGCCAGTCTAGTATCAGGTACTGGTAGGTATTAAGAAACAGAATGTTGCTCGGTAGTGGTGGCAGCACATGCCTTTAATCCCAGCACTCAGGAGGCAGAGGCAGAGGCCAGCTTGGTCTACAGAGTGAGTTCTAGAACAGCCAGGGATACACAGAGAAACTCTGTTTTGGAAAAACAACAACAAAACAAAAAGAGGAGAAGGAAGGAAGGAAGGAAGGAAGAAAGGAAGGAAGGAAAATGCAAGGCAGGGAGGGAGAGGAGAAAGTGAGTGACTGAGTGAGTGAATGAGAATGAATGAACGAACGAACGAACGAACGAACGAACGAGAGATTATGGTTTAGATATAACAGCCCCAAGGGTTCATGTGCTGAAGTCTTACTCCCCAACTAGAAGCACTATTTTTAATGACTCGACTATGAGGATGTTAGTCTATCAAGGATTAACCCACTGGTGAGCTCACGACGGAACAGGCTGTAGGGAGGCAGCGCCTTAAGATGATCCTGCTTTACCACGCCCTCTCTCATGACACTCTGCTTTAACATAGGCCCAGAAACAAAAAACAAACATGGGTTGAAACCTCAGAAACTATGTCAAAACAAATCCTCTTACCTTAACTGATTTATTCATGTATTCTGTCATAGTGACAAAAACTAACACCTCGATAACCCCAATGCCCTATGAAAACAGATTAATCCATTCTAGGTGCTCCACAGTCCAGTTCTGACAGTCTCTACCTGTATCATCTCCCAGTGCAGTGTATTTAACCTGAGAGTAAGAGTCGAGCAGGAAGTGTATGCTAATGCTGGCATCCCCTTAGTATCAAGTACTTACAGCGTCTTCTCTCCATGCCTGTCAAACCATCACAGAAGAAGGAAGGGTTCCAGGCTTTGCCTGTGCCACCCTTACCCATTTTGGCATAAAGCCCTAGCTCTGTACTATCTCACTGTTGTCAGTGTAGTAGTAGGCCCTGAAGGGAGGCCGGGCTGGGCCTCGGTCATCTCTCCACAGCACGGGTCAGAGTGTGTATCCCACCTCTCCTGTACCTTATACACAAATTCCCCTTCTGACTGTGGCTTTAGATGGAAATGTAACCAATAGTGAGTAGGTAACTACTTTAATAATCTCCAAAACTGACGTAAGATACTAAGAGAAATCACCCACAAACCTACCTGTCCATCTAATTCTAACTAAAAATCCAAATTCTAAGCTAATCATGCACCAAGTAACAACAAACAAACTGTGTTTATTCATCTAGTAATTAGATTGGGACTAGACTCAGTCAGACGGGGGATATCCACATGGTCAGAAAGCAGATGTGCCTTGGTACAAGTCCACTGCCCCACAAGTAGCCTAAACCAAGCAGTGTGGGGATTCAGAGACAGGAGAGGAAGGTGGGAGAAGGACTTACTAAAAAGGAACCTTATTCTATAAATACACACAGACTTAAAGAAGCTCCTCTGGTCATTTTCTGCTGGATGTTTTGTTGAGAACCGGATATGATGTTTTACTTGGCTATATATCATCAACTATATATATATAACGTGCTATTAATCTTTTATTTTGGATTGCTATATACTCAGTTCCCTTTTTTTTTTTTTTCTCAAGGCAGGCTTTCTTTGTGTAGGCTTGACTGTCCTGGACTCGCTTTATAGACCAGGTTGGCCTTGAACTCACAGCGATCTGCCTGCCTCTGTCTCCCAAGTGCTGGGATTACAGGCGTGTGCCACCACTGCCTGGCTTGTCTTTTCTCTTTTTGGTTTTTTCGAGACAGAGCTTTTCTATGTAGCCTTGGCTGTCATGGACTCACTTTGTAAACCAACCTGGCGTTGAACTCACAGCGATCCGCCTGCCTCTGCCTCTGCCTCCTGAGTGCTGGGATTAAAGGCGTGCGCCACCATGCCTGGATCTCAGCTCACGTGTTCAAAACAAAAAATATGGCCATCAAGGTCATTCTCTGGGACACATAAGAACACTAGATTTTAGACCACAAAAGCCTCTTAGTATGAGGCAGATGATGGTGTATGTTAAATGTAACCAAAGACAAATTAGTCCTTAGTCCTATTCAAGCCAGAGCTGGAATAAATAAAATATGAGACTGAAGTTAGATCTTTCAGCCACAGCCTCTATGGTTGGTCAGTTTCTGATCCTTGAGGCACAAGGATCACATGGAGCCAATCAGCACTTGCTATGGAACTGCCAAGATGGCCCTCTCTCACTTTTCATGCCTCCCGAGGCTGGCTCCTCACAGTGATAATGTGGCAAGATTAGTCACTGCTTGCTGTTGCTTGATTATAGCTATTCTTTGCTGTAAATGAAGTTTAAAAGTCAAAAGGTTTGTGACTTACGAGCCTTTCTCCTGCAGAGAAGTCAGGCAGTGACAAATGCCCCTCTGGTTCTGCTATCCATTATAAGTTGGAAGATGCCATGTTCCAATTACTGGAGACCCCGGTACAGCTCATGGAAAACCTTGCTCCAGGCTGCAGCCATTACTCAGGCCTGGCAGGGTTACTCTAGGCCCAAGCCTCATTGAGTAAGAGTGGACAAAAGCACTTTTCCTGAGTTTTGAGCCAGCCCCTTCCACCCTTACCTTATATTAACCCTAATGGTTTAGATACATTTCACAGAACTATGTTGGTTATCTCAAAGTAGTCAGCTTAGAGGCTGCCTCAGATAAACAGACATGATGAATTGAGATCATATATATATATATATATATATATATAGTTGGGTGAATGTTATAAAATGTAATCCTCCATAGGAAAGCCAGAAGATAAAAGTATGTGGGACGTTAAAATTAAACAGAGACTAAAAGGACCTTTAGAGAGTCTCTATTGTAAGCAGTGGCTACAGTATCTAACACCCATTATATGCCAAGCCTTGTCATGCTAGAAGCTAAGGAATGTAAGATCCCTTCAGTCATGGAAATGAGAAAATTAAGATCCAGACAAAATTACTTGCTTCAGGTCAAAATTAAATAGGTCAGTGATAGAATTAGAACTCTACCTCTGGTGACACGAAAAAACGTAGAAAGGAGTGTTCCTGTGCACACTCTACCGGGGGTGGGGGGGAGTGGTTAAAAAAAAAAAGGGAAGGGGCATAGTTCCATCTAGATCCCTAATTGCTTACTGCCCTTTAAACTATCCAAGGTCTCAGGAAAATGAGGGTGAAAGGAAGACGTGCTTCAGAGTGGTGGTGAGGGTCAAGTAATGTGCATGCAAAGTATTAGTGGGCACATATATAAAGTATCCCAAATATTTACCAACAAATCATCTATACAGCAACTCTTTGAGAAAGGTATTGATAATTTAATGAACAAGACTGAAGCTTTTTTTCCAATGTGTTACACAAACCAAGGAAGCCAATATTTCTCAAAACTTTTCATGAAGGATGTTGTTTTGTTTTTTAAAATTCTAATAACCACTGATAGAAGAAAATGTCAAGCAACCAGTTTCTAAGTATTGACTCTCAATTTTCATACTTAAGAGTGAACTAGCAACAACAGATGGGCTACAATTTAAAGAATGCCTCCAGGCTCTGCCCTATCAAACTCTACGAAAACAAAGAAAAAAACCTCATTTCTTTCAAGTCAGTTAGCTTGAAATTTTTTAGACTTTGGTGTCAAGACTACTTTATAAAAACTGCCACTACCACCATCCTTTTCTAAGAGTGAAGACGGCAGGCAGGCCGCGGATATGTTCTTCTAGAAGTAATTTATCTTGGTTATCTACTCTCTAGGCCATGAATAAGAGAAGATGATTTAGGCTTAACAAAGACTAGAGCAACCTTCTAGTGCCAGAAGACAGAAAAGAGGACAAATCACAGAAGAATGATGTCTCTGGCTCTCTGTACACCAAAAGAATAAGATAATAGGATTGAAACGCCATATCCTAACTTCTTTTTTTATTTACTCGTGTGTGTGTGTGTGTGTGTGTGTGTGTGTGTGTGTGTGTGTGTGTGTGTTCACTCAAGTGTGTACGTGTAGAGGGGTCAGGTCTCTATTGCTTGCCACCTTATCTGTTTTGAGACTGAAATCTGAAGCTCACAATTTGCTAGAATGATTTCAGTATCTGCCTATCTCTGGCCCCTGCCCAAGCTCTGGGGTTACAAACATATAACGCCACAGTTGGCTTTTAGTGGACAGAGGAGATCCACACTCCATATCCTTGTGCTTGCACAATGTGGTGGTATGAATAGGAATGGTCTCCATAGACTCGTGTGTTTGAATGCTTGGTCCATAGGGAGAGGCACTGTTAGGGAAATGTAGCTCTGTTGGAGTAGGTATGGCCTTGCTGAAGGAACTATGTCACTGTGGGGCAGACTTTGAGGTCTCTCAGCCAGTTCACTTCCTGCTGCCTATCAGGATGTAGAATCCTCATCTCCTCCTCCAGCCTTATGACTGCTTACACACTGCCATGTTTCTCCTTCCATGACAATAATGAACTAAAGCTCTGAAACTGTAAGCCAGCCCCAGTTAGATGTTTTCCTTTATAAGATTTGATTGACCTTTAAAAAAAAAAAAATCACCGGCTATGGTTTTGTTTTTTATTTCCTACATTCAGATGGAGACATGGGTGCTCAGTCAAACATGATTTAGGACTCTGCTATCGTTTGGATGGTGAATGTCCACCAAAGACCCATGCGCTGAAGGCTTGGTCCTGACATGGTGTCACTGGGAGGTGACTGAACTTTTGAGAGCTGGGATCTAGAGGGACATCTTTGCTTCCTGGATGATCCTGTCGGCAATTATGGTTCATTGTGCACTCTTGCCATGGGCACAAAGCAAAAGGACAACTGAGCATGGGCTAGAGCTGCTAATCTGCAAGCTAAAAATCTTTTTTAGTTGAGTTAACTTGGGTATTAGTCTAAGAAAACTGAGGCCCTGAGAATTATCTCACAGTGTCAAACGTTTTGCACAAAGATGACTACTGAGAATAACGCCAGGCCAGTCATTTTATTTCATTAGTTTGTTACAACAAAAGTTTGCTTTTCTTTTTAAAAGATTTCTAATAAATAATATACATCTGGATTGTGAGTGTACTGCCTGCAAATGCTTCCAGAGGGCGTTAGACCCCTTTGAGCTGGGAGGTACAGGTAGGGTATGAACACACACCAACACAGGTGGCAGGAACTGAGTTCAGATCTTCCCTAAGATCAATCAACACTCTTAATCACTGAACCATCTCTCCAACGCTCTCTGTTGTATAGCTATTTCCTCCAAACTTAAACATTCTTTCCCAGAGAGGGGGAAGTTATGAAATAAAGGAAATTCACAAGGTTCAGAAAGATCCTAAAACCTCCAAGATTCACAAGGCCTGGGTCCAAAGTTATATAAACAGTAATGATTGCCAGGGAGAGAATTCTGCCTCACTGAGCTACCTACAAATCATAAAAGAGCTTCAAAATCATCACCTATGCAGGAGTAGACTTCCCAGTGATGCTGCTGCCTTCTAAGCTGCTCATATTCCTGTAAGTAACTCCTCATCTACCTACACTGTGGTAAACTAACCCAAATGAATTCACTGTTTCACTAAACTAGCCTGTCGTTGGTACCTTATGTGGGAAGGTTTGTAAGCTTTGTCACAGGTGAAAGCAGTCTTGGCGGGCTTTGCCCTTGAACATACCACGGATACTCCCTGAGATTAACCTTGAGATAGACTAGGTGGAGCCATTCTGGGCCTGGAATTCAGGAAGCAGACTGGGGGACTGCAGCTGGACTATTGTGCTTCTAATCGACTCTCGATGTGAGGAGATCGGCCATTGCATGTGAGAGACAGGCAGGCAGAGAGGACGAGAGGGGCAGCAGGTTCAGACCGAGCTTGAGCGCAGGTGGATCAGGAAAAGGATCAGCGAACAGGCCGGACCAGGGCGCAGGCCAGAGACACCTAGGGACCCATCCCGTGGAACGGATTTAAAAGTCTCACTCTGTGGACCAGGATGGCCTAGAATTTTTGACAACCCTGTTTTAGCCTGCTAAGGGCTGGGATTACAGCTATGAGCTACCATGCCCAACTCCTTTTGTCCCTCATGTGACATGGGCTCCACAAACATTAAGTATCTGCTTATGTGCAGATCTTTTTGAAATCTTTTCAGAGCTTTCCAACTTTCCAGAATCAAGTCCAAATCCTTAATAAAGCTATGAAGACCTTCACTAAGGTAACCATCTTAAGCAATTATAAGCCATTTACTTCATACATGAGTAGACATTAGCACAAAGACAAAATTAGTTGCTTTATTTAACACTATGAACAACTCAGTTATGAACTGGGTCTCAAGGACTGGACATCAAACACCAAAGTAAAGGTCAAAACCTCCTTTTCTTGAATTAGTCTACATGGGGTTTAAGAATGCAGCACTGGGGGGGGGCTGGAGAGATGGCTCAGAGGTTAAGAGCACTGTCTGTTCTGGCAAAGGTCCTGAGTTCAATTCCCAGCAACCACATGGTGGCTCACAACCATCTATAATGAGATCTTGTGCCCTTTTCCGGCACATGGGCAGAATACAATAAATAAATAAATAAATAAATAAATAAATAAATACTATAAATAAACAAACAAACAAACAAATAAATGTGCAGCACTATATGGCTCAGAAAACCTTTTCCTTTCAAGAATGACTGAAGATACTGTCCTTTGTTTGAGGCTACCATCCTGACCAAACAACCGGAGCAATGACCAAGATTTGTGCATAACAGTGTATTCTTGCATACTTAAGTTGAAGAGCTCCTGCTGTTATGAACATCAAGTAGAGGCTAACCAACGAGCCACTACAACATGAGCAAAACTAGCCAGCTCCATGAATAGCAGCATGGCACTGTCACGGACTTCTAAACTACTCAGTCAAGTGATGAGGCTAGAAGCAACTGTGCTGTCTGTGGTCCTTAACCCTCTGTGATTGTCTTGGGATCAAACTTTTCTGGCTCCATTAAAAAAAGAGATGGTACCAACCAAATCTTTATGCTGTAATATCTGATTTAAGAATAAATAAAAGTGAAAGTCCTGGGTTCTTTCCTCAACATCTCACCCCCAAAAAGTTCCCTGCAACTGAAAAGGGGATCTCAACAATAAAAGAATGGACATGGGTTTGCACCAGGGTTTAAATCCAAGAACAAATACTTACTAGCTATGCCACTTTGGACATGCCGTAAACCTCCCGTATCTCTATATGGTATATATATTCTCACCACATACTGAGTCCCTATATGGTACATACATTCTCACCACATACTGAGTCCTTCAAGCTCATTCACCTGCTGATTTGCCTCAAAAATGTTAGTGATTCATACATTTTAAAGATACATCTTATTTTTTAATTATGTGTAAGGGAGTCAGGGAAAGGTGCATAGGCACATGTGAACACACGTACTCACACAGGCTAAAAGAAGTTGTTGAATCCCCTTAAGCTGTTGATCCTGGCAGCTATGAGCCGATCAATGTCAGTGCTTAGAAACTCCAAGAGCAGTAAGCATTCAACCACTGAACCATCTCTCCAGCCCTCGTCTCTTTTTTTCTTTCTTTCTTTTGGAGACAGGGTTTCTCTGTGTGCCCTTGGCTGTCCTGAAACTCACTCTGTAGACCAGGCTGGCCTCAAACTCACAGAGATCCACCTGCCTCTGCCTCCCAAGTGCTGGGATTAAAGGCGTGTACCAGCACCGCACGGGTTAATTTGGTATTTCTTGAGATGTGCCTTGTGTTTTCACTTAAGATGGCACTTCAATTTTCTGCCTGGCTCTTTGAATGCTAAAATCACAGACATACACAATCATGCTCAGCATAACTTTCCCCCCAAAAAATTATCAGACATGTACATATAATAGTAACTTTATTCATTCATAGTTTTCAGTAAGTATCATTCTGTACAACTACTGCTTTAATAACTAAATGGATTTATAATAGTCTAGACTGGTGGTCATTGCAGCTTTTTCCAATGTCTCATTTATAATTAATAGCATCTGAGGGAAGGGTATTCTGTATACTGATATTTTCTTGAAAAAGATCCCCAGAAGAATTACTAGTTATATGTATAAACATTTTCGCAGCTCTTGAGGTTTACTGCCCAACTGCTTTCCCAAATGGCTGTGCCAATTTACAGTGCTATTTTAAATGACTGTCACTTTCATGGCAAATGGGATCGTGTATATTTCTATGCTTGTGTATGAGTTAGTGGGAAACAAATTCTCGTTGTTGTTGTTATTGTTAGGAAGATGAAGTCTTTTGACTTTGTTTACTAGTTTTTTCTTCACAGGGTTTTGAATGCTAGGAGGAAATAATTATAGATTCTTCTTAAGCAAAGGAACAACAAAAGTATTTCTTTGCTGAATTGTCAAGAAAGCATTTATCGGAGCAGAAGAGATGGCGCAGGTTTGATTCCCAGCACCCACATCAGACAGCTCCACAACTGCTACCTCTCCAGTTCTAGTGCATCTAACACCTGTGTGGCCCTGAGTGGAATCAAGACATTCTCATCTTGCTGAGATGGACAAAATGAAATCAGTCCACATCTAAGGAAAGTAGAAACAGCAAAAACAAAGTTACAGAAACTTAACCTCTGTAGCTTGAAAAAAATAATATACACAAAGTCTGAGACGTGTAAGGATTCATGCTGCAGGAGACGACACCAGAGAAACTAGATGACAGTACGTGAGGCGGACTTTGTGGCTGCCAAAGAGTGTGAGAGCTAATACTTATTCCTGTGTGATAAACCAAAGTGCTCTGTAAGAAGTGCTCTTGAGAGTCTAACTCACCAATTCACCCTGGGCAGAGTATCCTGTCTCATTCTGACTCGTCTTTCTCTCATGTTAGTCTTCTCTCACCAAGCAGCACAGAACTTTTCTAGTATTTTCCATATCACTTAACACACTGCTAAAGGTAGAATGCTCTAAGAATGTTCCTCATACATTAATACTCATGAGCCCTAATTGCCTTGGCATACATAGCCTTTAATCTTAGAAAGCACTCAGTTCATTGTTTGACCTCAGAAATCTCCTTCCAACTTCTTGTTCATTCTGGGAAGAAAAAGAAAGAAGGAAGGAGGAGGAAGAGGAGGTGGCAGAAGAGGAGGAGGCAGCGGTGGCTTAGGTACAAAAGCATAAAGTATGTGATATCTACGAAACAAATCGGGTATCCAGGTAGGAGGCCTAGGGAGACACAAATCCTCCTCTATAGCACAGTTCTCGAGCCAAGGACTCTCTCCTTTAGCCCTGTCTGCATTGTAACAATAAAATACAATTTACCAATTGTGTATTACAAGTCTCTTTTGAGGGGATAATATAATCCTTAAGGTATTTCAATACATCAATAACAGCAAGGACGGTAGCAGGTGCTAAGTGTCACCAGCCTTGTTGGTTGCAGTGTGAGGCATGGTCGGACATGCCAGCTAAAGTTCATCAGAGGAGACTATCAAAATGATGCCTCTTCCTAGCCTGACTTCATTCCAACACAACGGCAAGCACTGTCTATTTTATCTCTATATCCCCACTACCTTTCAGGATAGGCCCGAGTCCGCAGCAGGTACTCAGGGACTATCTACTTCCCTCATGCCTGCTTTTTAAGAAACAAAGAAACGGGGAAGAAAAGGAGGAGGCTTCTTTACAAAAAGCCAAAGCCTTGGGAAAGGCTATTTTGTATATAAATAATTATTGCTTATCACAAGGTTACCAAACACAGTCCAAGAATGGAGTTGTACAAGGGGAATTCTGAGTGCTTGTGAGAAAACTCCAAGAAAAGAAGACAAGACCTCAGTTTCCTCAAAAAATGAATTATTCTTGGAATGTGTTTTTGTGCCTCTTCCAGGTGTACTGGATAGGCGCTCACTTTAGATTATTCATTACAGCTGGCTACAGTTATTTGCTTACATGCCTCTATGGAAAAGTATGTTTTTGCCATGTGTGGCTTTGTCCTTGTGATTATATACTTTCCTCAGGTTTCTCGTCTTAACCCTCAGAGTATAAAGCTGACTACTGCGTCAGACTTTAGTCTACCTCACTTTTAGGCTCTGCTCTCCCAGGTTCATGCTGCTAACTAGAGTGGTAAACACATGGTAAGTGGTGTGTTAAATATTTCATTTTTCACCTTTAAAACTCTCTTACCATGGAGCCATCTCTCTAGCCCTGGCTTTACAACTCTTGAGAGTAAGAATTAGATCAAGGTCTGTCTCAACGGTCCTTTGCAGGAGCGAGGGTTTTACTTTTATTTTCCCTTTTGGGACAGGTCTGTGTTCCCTAGGCTTGAACTTGTGAGCTGAAATGGTCCTACAACTTCAGCCTCCTAAGCAGCTCAAACTGTAGGTATGCTCCAGCACACTCACGTTTGGGCTTTTTAAGGCAATAACCTAGGTTCAAAGCTGAGCTTTCTCAGGTATGGGTTTTATAATGCTGAGTAGGTGATTTAACCGCTCTGTGCCTTATTTTTCTTACATGTTAATCAATTTCTTTAGAATGGGGAAGGAGACTCACATGCCCATAAATAATTCAAAGGACGACTTGCAGGAGGTTGGTTCTCTCCTTCCACTGTGTGGGACCTAAGGATTGAATTCAGGTCAGGTTTGGCAGCAAGTGACTTTACCCATTAAGCCATCTTGTCAGCCCAGTTTTCTTATTTGTAAAATGGAAATATTATAGAATCTTCCTCATACATAGGTCACTAGGAAATTTTAGTGAAGTAATATATTACAAAGTTACACATTTGCGGAATTTTCTAAGTAAAAATGGCACCATAGTTGCTCTCATTTACTAGAAGGCTCCATATCTCACAATATTAGTACTGAATGAGATTAAGAGAGCCTCAGTATATATTATCTGGTGAGGAAAGCTGAGGTCAAATAAAATTTCCAAGTACAAATCCTTTAAAGTAACTGATAGCCATGATGCAAATTTGTTTCTAATCTTAACCCAGGATCCTTGAGATTCTAAAAAATCTTCTTCAAACCTCAGCTTCAGTTATCTGCTGCACGACTATATTTACATCCCTGCCTCCTTGTACTAAACTGTATACTCTAAAAGAGACTGTTAGCTAATCCCTACAATCTTGATCGCCAACACGACTACCTGAAAACCAGCAGGTGTTTGCTAAAATTTATACTAACAAATAGGTATGAGAATCCTACCAAAGCTGGGCATGGTGGTGGTACATGTCTTTATTCCCAGACTCAGGAGGCAGAGGCAGGTGGATCTCCATAAGTTTGAGGCCAGCCTCATCTACAGAGTGAGTTCCAGGACAGCCAGGGCTACATAGAGAAGCCTGTCTCCAAGTACTTGTTAGGCAAAGGCAGGTGGATCTCTGTTAAGTTTGAGGCCAGCCTGGTCTCCAGCATAGCCAGAGCTACACAGTGAAACCTTGTGGGGAGGAAGGGATGGGACCCCAAAGCACATTCCTACTCTATGAATTTCATGATAGAGATGGTGACAACAGAGCTTAAAACTGGCGTTGTAGCTTCAACTAGTGGTGTTGTAATTACTGATACCAGAGTGGTCTTTATTGGGAGCTGCATGGTGGAACTCTTAAGATTCCTGAGATGTAATCTTAACTTACAGGAAGAACTGAATGTGGCCAAGTCCTTTACCCCTCCGCTCAGTAGGGCAGAGGGAAAGCAAGACAGTGGTAAGAAAAAACAGCCTTTGCAGATACTAAGCAAATTACCTGAGCAGGACTCTGGTCGTTCAACTGTTAGGAAACATTTAGCCACTAAGTCTGTTTGTTTACTCAATTTCCTGCTCTGGAAATAAACACATCAAAACAAAAGGCTTGATGCTCGAACAATGATCTGATTAGTGGTGCAGAAATATCTATAATTTCAGGATCTGCTTGCTGGTTAGAAAAGAAAGGATATGAAGTACAAATTAATACTGTGGTCGAGAGGGAGTTGGTCTCTGAACTTCATATAAATAATGGTTCTGAAAGCTCAGTTGCAAACTTGACTCACTTGATCTTGAGAATAAAGGAGCAAGACGAGATCAGTGTTGCAGTAATTCTCCAATGGAGACTAGTGCCCCTAAACATACTAGTGACCATTCCTCAGAAAAGGGCTAAATGCCACTTCCTCTACTTCCTGTCAGTTTCTTCAACCATTTCCCTCCTAACCTTCCTCCCCTGACTCATCACTGTATCCCAGCCACGAACTCCAGCAAGTACCCCATGCTAAACTATAAAGCCATCCCTGCTAGAAAACCAGGTAGGCTGCAAGCAGACTTTCTCCTTTCTCTGTTTCCCCAGATGCAAAGCCCGGTCTCATCCCTACCACTACAACAGAACACCAGCTGCAACCTTCCTTGCAGGCTGCCACTATGTGGATTCCCACAGATCTTCCCCCTCCTAACCTTCCCCCCAACTTGTTTATTTTGTCCTCAACCCCAATGCCAGCAAGCAACCCCAGCTAACCCAAAAGCCGCTCCTCCCAGGGCAACAAGTAGACTGAAGGCTCCTAAGATCCAATCCCCCAAGTTTCATCACCAGCTCTGCAGCAGGAAACCTGCAGTGGTCTCCCTTACTTCTCTAACCCCATCCCCAACATTTCACAAAGACCTACCTTCTCTTCCAACTCACTCCAGTATCCCAGCTACCAACACACCAGCAGGCATTCCCTGCGAACACACCAAGCGAACAGGCCAGGAAAACAGGCAACACACAATCATCACACTCTCCAAAAATCCAGAGAAGAAACAGAAACCAAGGAACAAAACATCTGCCCATCGAAGATAAACTCAGAAATCAGCACCTAGACTTATAATCATCCCAACCCCAGATGCCAAGACACCAGCATAAAAACGCAGTCACAGCCATGGTAGTGTGTCTACCCTAGAGCCCAGCTATTCTACCACAGTAGGCTCTCTGAGTTGTACAACATAGCTAAAGCACAAGAAAAAGTCCTTAAAACAGCCTTTATGAATATAATAGGGGTCATCCTTAAAGAGGACATGAATAAACCCCTTAAAGAAATCCAGAAAAACACAAACAAGCAATGTAAGGAAATAAACTATTCAAGACCTGAAATTAGAAACAGAATCAATAAAGAAAACCCAAACTGAGGGAATTCTAGAAATAAAAAATTTAGGAATTCAAACAGGAACTACAGAGGCACGCTTCAGCAATAGAATACAAGAGATGGAAGCAGGAATCTCAGGCATTGGAGATTCAACAGAAGAAATAGATACATTAAAGAAAATGTCAAAATCTAAAATACTCCAGAAAAAGAGACATTATAAAAAGACCAAACCTAAGAGTAATAGGTATAGAGGAAGGAGAAGAAAACTCAGATCAAAAGTCCAGAAAACGTTTTCAACAAAATCATAGCAGGAAATGCCATAAAGGTATGAGAAAAGTATACAGAACATACAGAACACTGAATAGATAGGACCAAAAAAAAAGTTTCCTTAGCACATAAAACACTAAATGTACAAAACAAGTAAACAAAATGGAATATTAAAAGCTGCAAGAAAAAAAGGCCCAGTAACATATAAGGCAGACCTATTAGAATTACACCTGTCTTTTCAATGGACCCTCTTAAGAGCCAGAAGGGCCTGGACAGATGGGCTGCAAATCCTGACAGACCACAGATGCCAACCTAGACTACTCTACCCAGCAAAACTTTCAATTACCATAGATGGAGAAAATAGGATATTACATGATAAATTCAAATTTAAACAATATCTATCTACAAATCCAGCCCTACAGAAGAGCTAGAAGGAAAACTCCAACCTAAGGTGGCTAACTATACCCATGAAAAGACAGGAAATAGTCTCACACCAACTAAATCAAAAGGGAAACACACACACCATCACCACTACCACCCACAACAACAAAGTAACAGAACCTAAGTCACTGACCATTGACACCTCACAATATCAATGGTCTCAATACCCTCATAAAAAGACACAGGCTAACAGAAAGGACGTGAAAAACGGAATCCAACCATCTGCTGCACGTAAGAAATATACCTCAACACCAAGGATAGACATTACCTCAGGGCAAAGGGCTGGAAAAAGATATTCCAAGCGAATAGACCTAAGAAGCAAGCTGGTGTACGACTTCAAGCCAAGACTACTCAAAAGAGATAGGGATGCACACTCAGCTCAAGGGAAAATCCACCAAGACAACATTTCAATTCTTAACATCTATGACTCAAACTCAAGGGCACCCAAGTTTGTAGAAGAAACACTACCACAGCGTATATCACATACTGAACCTCACACTTGCAGTGAGAGACTTCTATATCCTATTCTTACCACCCAAAAGAGAAAACTAAATAAAGAAATACTGCACCTAGCACATATTACAAAACAAACTGACCTAACAGATATTTATAGAATATTTCACCCAAATAAACACACAAAAATGTATCTTCTTCTCTGCACCTCACAGAACTTTCTCCAAAATTGGTCACATACATGGTCACAAAGCAAGTCTCAACAGATGAGAAAATTGAAATAACTCCCTGCATCCTATCAGACCACCATGAATTAAGGCTGAGTATCAACAACAGAAATAATAAAAAGCTTACAAACCCATGGAAACGGAATAACTCTCTACTGAATAAAAAATGAGTCAAGACAGAAATAAAGAAATTAAAGACTTCATAGAATTCAATGAAAATGAAAGCATACCATTCCCAAACTTATGGGACACAATGAAGGCATTGCTAAGAGCCAAGTTCATAGCACTAAGTGTCTACATAAAGAAATTGGAGTGACCTAATATGCGCAACTTATCACATGTGAAAACTCTAGAACAAAAAGAAATAAGCACACCCAATAGTAGTAGATGGCAATAAATAATCAAACTGAGAGCTGAAATCAACAAAATAAAAACAGAGGATACAAAGAATCAAATGAAACAGTTGGTTTTTTAGAAAAATCAAGACAGACAAAGCCTTACCCAAATTAACTAAAAGGGGAAGAAAGAATATCCAAATTAACAAATTCAGAAACAAAAAGGGACATAACAACAGACACCAAAGAAATCCAGAGAATCATTAAGGACATATATTAAAAACCTGTACTCCACCAAATTGGAAAATCTAAAAGAAATGGATAACTTTCTTGAATAGGTACCACTTACCAAAGTTAAATCATAATCAAATATACAATTTTTAAGTAGACATAACCTATAGTGAAATAGAAGCAAGTCATTCTTTAAAAAAGATTTATTTAGTTACATGAATGTTCTGTGTGCATATACATCTTAAAGTTGGTAGAGGGCAACAGACTGCATTACAAATGGTTGTGAGCCATCATGAAGTTGCTGGAAATTGAACTCAGTACCTCTGGAAGAGCAGCCAGTGCTCTTCATCACTGAGCCATCTCTCCAGCCCCTATGAAGCAAGTCTTAAAAGTCTCACAACAAAGCCAAGGACCAGATAGTTTAAGGGCCGAATTCTACGGGTCTTGTTTGAAAGTTAAGGCCAGTTTACTCCACAAAATAGAAACAGATGTAACTTTACCCAATTGAATTTATGAGGCCACAGTTAACCCTGCTACTCAAACCACATAAAGACTCAACAACCCAAAAAGATTTACAGACTGACTTCCCTTAGAAACACAGATGCAAAAATATTCAATAAAATACTTGCGAACACAATCTAAGAACACATTAAAAAGACCATCTACTATGATCAAGTAGGCTTGATACCAGATATGTAGGGATGGTTCAATATACAAAAATCAGCAATCTACCAATAAAAAACCCATATGACCATTTCATTACATTCAGAAAAGACAGGGCTAGCAATCAGTGCCATGTGCTAGCTGAGACAGACAAGACAGACAGACAGACAGACAGACAGACAGACACACACACACACACACACACACACACACACCCTGCACCCACGCAGAAGTCAGTGAATCAGAGAAGCCAGCAAAAGTACACAAAGAAAGTTAAGTAAAATTAAAACAAGTAAAGATGGAAAACAGTTTAGAAAAAAATTAAATATAGAAAAAGATATTAAGTTTAAAAGTGGTAAAAGAGATATGAATAGATGCACATAGAAAATAAAGTCTCTAAAGAAAGGAGCAAGTCTCCAAAAGAAAGGACAGAGCTAGAAAGATTAAAAAAGAAAAATATTTTCCATGTTAAAAAAATGAAAATCACAAAGACAGCAGATACTTAGACCCCATATAACATTATTTCAATTATCAGCATACAACTGTTTGGTAATGACTACAAAAAAAAAAAAATGTGTGTGTGTATCTATCTCTCTCTCTCTCTCTCTCTCTCTCTCTCTCTCTCTCTCTCTCTCTATATATATATATATATATATATATATATATATATATATCTTTTTTAAAGAAAGATCAGAATAAAACAGACTTAGAGAAGGAAAAAAGAAAAATTAAATACTAGAGTGGAGGCAATAAAAACGAGACTGGAAAATCCTGTAATTCAGAAGAATCCAACCTGGAGCCTACAATGAGAACAACAACAACAAGGCAGTCCACAGAGGGGAGCAGCCCACAGAGGGGAGCAGCGCACAGAGGGGAGCAGCCCACAGAGGGGAGCAGCCCACAGAGGGGAGCAGCCCACAGAGGGGAGCAGCGCACAGAGGGGAGCAGCCCACAGAGGGGAGCAGTGCACAGAGGGGAGTAGCGCACAGAGGGGAGCAGCCCACAGAGGGGAGCAGTCCACAGAGGGGAGCAGCCCACAGAGGGGAGCAGCGCACAGAGGGGAGCAGTCCACAGAGGGGAGCAGTCCACAGAGGGGAGCAGTCCACAGAGGAGGGGAGCAGTCCACAGAGGAGGGGAGCAGCGCACAGAGGGGAGCAGCCCACAGAGGAGGGGAGCAGTCCACAGAGGCTGAAGGAGACTGTAGAACGGCGGCCACAGAGAGGTTAGATAAAAAGGCTTCCGCTATAACCAACATAATCAGACTAGATATATTTTCAAGAATCAGCTGCCGGATGAAGGTCTATAGGCTGAGTTAAGAATGCAGATTGTTTAATAATGTCACCTTATAGCAATGTCATACAATAGCTTGTGTGTTTAATTTTGTAGAGTTTGAAAACAAAATATGTATACCATACCAGAGATTCACTCATATTCAGAATTCTAATAGGCTTTTGCCTTTAATTCTGAAAAGGATGATTCTGAGACTCCGCATATATTAAAGGTGATGGCTATCTTGTAGACGCCTTTGTAGATAGAGCTGATGATACTCCAATATATATATATCCATTAGAATACAACAGTTTTTAAACAATATAGCATAGAACATGCTACAGATGTGTCTTACAATCATACAGGTCAGGCAGTTACCTTTAAAGGAAAGAAGATATGGGCTCTCCCAGGGGTAGATTAAATAATGCTGTACTGGCTCAAACTTTTTAAATGTCAATGAGACAAGTAGCACAGCTGCTGAACAACACTGGGTTATAGAAGGACTGCTGAATTCTACAAGCCAGTAGATGTGCTAACCTCAGAATGGAAAGCAAGAAGTGCGTTACACTGGAGGAGAGGCTCTGCCTTTGTTTCCACAGGAAGAGAAAAGCTATGGATTTCTTCAACATTAATAAAGATTACATTTGACTAGGAGAGACCTTCTGAAATATGTCTGTAGACATGATAGAAAAAAACAAGCACAACAAAAAAGGTAATGTGACTGCTGAGCCCTCTACATGTGAACAGCTCAGACTGGCTGAGATGTATCTCTGCACAGCCAATAAATATTGTTGGCTACAGAGTCCTCTGGACTTAATTTTACATGTCATCCTTTCGCACGTCATGGATGAAAATTTATACTATAGTTTGGTTATACAGTCCAAACTGACTTATAAAGAAAGCAGATGCTTTTTACCTGATAAACATAGAGCAGGGAATCATCTTTAGCTAAATTGTGCACATTGCACATTTCATAATGTGTCAATGCAGAAATGTACATTAACTTTTAAAAGTTTATGTTTACAGAGCAAAAAGACGTCAAAGAAGCTCAAAAATCCATATCCAGAACAACTTCAATGACTAGCTAAGATCGCCCAGCCTCACAGACTGTTGCAGCCAGAAACTAAAAAACAATGTAAATGTCCCTCAACAGAGAATGGATGAAGAAAATGTGGTACATTTACACAATGGCGTATTACTCAGCTGTTTAAAAAAAAAAAAAAAGACATCATGAGATCTGCAGGCAAATGGATTCAACTAGAAAAAAATCATCCTGAGTGATATAACTCAGGACCCAGAAAGAGGAATATGGTATGTATTCACTTATAAGTAGGTATTGGCCATTAAGTAAACGACAGCTGAGCTACAGTTAATAGACCCAGAGAGGTTAGGTGAAGAGGAGGTGGTCTAGGACCACACAAAGATCTCCCTGGGAGGAGAAAAAAGAATAGATTTTACAGGCAGGCTCAGAGCAAGTGGGGATGGGGCGGGGGGGGGGGGGGGTAAAAGGAGACAGTGTGGGAGGAGAAGAGCTGGAATCAGGGAGCATGGGGATGGGGTGGACACCTTAGCAGTAGAGGTAGCCCATCTCTTGTAGCCAGGTGAGGCTTCCAGTGACTGGGTGGATTCAATTAGTTGTTCACCAAGGAGGAAATCTCCAAACAACCCAGGCTGTTGTTGAGATAGAAGGATGCACTGTGCAAACTGACAGCAGGACCCTATTAGCAAGGTAAACATTTACACAACTCACGGAACATGGAAAGGTCAAGCTAGTGCCGACATGTAGTAAGTTCTAGTCTCCTGGAAGTTCTAGCTTACCCCCAAGTTCTAGTCTCATCGGTGGAAGCAGGTACTCTGTAAACTACTGAAAGGAAGCATGAACACAAACCTAGCCACAAAACCTTTGACCTACCCTGTCCTGCTTGCAAATACGCTAGGGCAATGGTGGTACAGAATTTGTGGGAATAGCCAACCAATGTCTGGTCTGACTTACGCCTACTCCTCAAAAAGGAACCCATACCTGACACTGCCTGGGGAACCAAAACCCAGAGGCCTAGAGTAAAACTAAATACTACAGGTATGTATGTATGTATGTATGTATGTATGTATGTATGTATGTATGTGTGTATGTGTGTATGTGTGTGTGTATGTATATATGTGTGTGTATATACATATACACACACAATAAAATAATTCCCTAATGATACTCTGCTGTGCTCATAGATTGGTGCCTTAGCCAGTCATGGTCAGAGAGACTTCCTCCAGCAGCAGGTGGGAACAGATGCAGAGAACCAGAGACAAACATGACATAAAGACAGAGAGTATACTGGAGGTCTCCATCAAATCCTTCTCCTCAGAGCTTAAGGAATCACATAGGAAGTGGAAAGGCTGCAAGAACCAAAGCGATGATGAACACCAGGAGACTCAACTAAGCCAGACACAAATAAGGTCCTCTGCATGTATGTTATAGCTATTAACTTATTATTTTTATGAGACTCCTGACCATGAGAACAGGTCTCTCCCTGACTCCTGGGCCTGCTCTTGGGGCTCTTTACCACAGCACAGTTGATGCTTCCTCTTACTGCCCCTTGTTTTGTCATGCCTGGTCACCATCTTGTAGAAGCCTATTCTTTTCCAATGAGACAGAAAGGGAGTGGGTCTACTGGGGACGGGGTGAGAAACTGAGGAGGGAGGGGAAACTAATCAGAATATATTGTATAAGAAAAGTTTTTGTTTTGTTTTGTAAGAAGAATACAACATGTTTAACATCAAAAGAGAAGCAGGAGGATCGCAGTGAGTTCAAAGTCAGCCCTGAATGAGTCCCTGTCTCCCAAACAAAAAGAAACAAAAGGCAAACTGTGAGGGGCTAGAGCCTGCTCAGCAGCACTAGCATGCCCTGCTCTCCCAGAAGAGCCTCCTGTGGCACTGTAGAGCACATGCTGCCGCACAGCTATACATACTAAAAACAATTCAAACAAATCTTTGAGGAATAGAAAAAAAACAAAACACTGAGATTAAAAAACCAACTACTGTCGGGCGTGGTGGCGCACGCCTTTAATCCCAGCACTTGGGAGGCAGAGGCAGGCGGATCATTGTGAGTTCAAGGCCAGCCTGGTCTACAAAGTGAGTCCAGGATGGCCAAGGCTACACAGAGAAACCCTGTCTCGAAAAGCCAAAAAATAAATATATAAAAAATAAGCAAATTTCTGAGTCCGTAATATGTCTGCAGATGCCAGCATAACATACCTATTAAGTACATACCTTCCTCAGAAGACACAGAAATAAACAGGCTCAGAGAGGCTTAGTAACTTATTTAGAGTCACATGGTTAGAAAGTGATGAACACCATGTTTCAAGTCTGTGACCATTTATCTCCCAAATCTTATCTCTATTTGGGCTCAGCCATTAAGATTATTAAATGGTCACTAACCTTCCCTAGGCTTTCATAAATGTCAATCAAGTAGAAACAGAAATCCTTGCACTACTTCCCTCAGAATCACTCTATAGCTCAAAGGCAGTAACAGGTATAAACTATCAGAATATTAAGAAATTGATGAAATGACATAAATAAATATTGCTATCTTTAAATCAGGCGGTGGTGGCACACACCTTTAATCCCAGCACTCAGGAGGCAGAGGCAGGTGGATTGATGTGAGTTCAAGGTCAGCTTGGTCTACAAAGCAAGTCCAGGACAGCAATGGCTACACAGAGAACTGTCTTGAAAAACAAACTGAACAAAACAAAATATTGCTATCTTTACTTTCTTTTTTCTTTTAAATTTATAGCATTCTCCCAATGCCTCCCAGTCATGTGTCCCTAAATACTTATTAAAACCTGACAACTAAATTTTCAGCTAATCAAGGAACATCAGTTTCTCTCAGTAATGATTATTCAAGACTGTTTAGCAGTCATACTAAGTGGCCAATCTAATTCTTAAGAAGTGGGGAGTAAAAACGGGACAGTGAAGGGAAGCCTGACAGGTCTACAGCCAGAGTGATCTAAATAAAGTAGCTGCTATACTGGCTGTGGGACCAGACTCTTTAATCTCATCTTGAGTCATGACTGGAACACAGGTTCAAAGGGTCACTTAGCCCCTATGATGAGGTCAATTCAGGATAACTATATGGGACTAAGAGAAGGGATAGGAAATGGAAAATAGACTGTTAGATAATTTTGCTTTGTTCTGAGATAGAGAATAGCTTGGGAAGAACCTAGTTGGTTTTGTTTGTTTGTTTGTTTGTTTGTTTTTGTTTTTTAATTTAAAAAAGCAAAAAAAACAAAAAAACAAAAAACAGCAGTAGCTGGGTATAGAGCTCTCAACATATCCTCTAGCTCTGTCTGAGGTCATACCCTAATGATCCAAACTGCTGAGATGGCCATCTGTTTTCCCATGCTTTTGGCAACTAAAGCCAAAACCTACAACAAAACATTCTTGAGTCTAGGCCCTGGCTGTGTTCTTAATGAAGGAACTATACCTAATCTCACTCAGGACAGGGTACAGAAGCCAGTCATACTGGCCCTGCAGCCTTAACACTCCCTATGTCCTTCTCCAGTGAACAAATTCCTCATCAGTAGTAGTTATTCCTTCTCTTGTCTGTCTTTCTGTGCATGTGTTGGTGTAGGGTAAATGAATGTATATATGCAAGTGGGCATGCACAGATACCAGAAGTCAATCTCAGACGTCATTCTACACTATCTCTCCACCTGTTTTCCTTTTTCAAACAGGGCGTCTTGCTGCCCTGGGTGTTTACCAGCTGGCCAGTGAGCCACAGGGACCTACCTGTCTCTACCTCCCTAGCACCATACTCTCCTTTTATTTACTTACTTACTTTTGGTCTTTTGAGACAGACTCACTTTGTAGCCTTGACTGACATGGAGCTGTTATGTAGAGCAGGCTGGCCTTGGCCTCTCAGAGATTTGCCTGCCTCTGCTCACAATTAAAGGCGTGTGCTACATGTCCAGTAAGCTTTTTTTTTTTTTAAACTTTGGTTTTGGGTACTGAGCTTGGGTTCTCATACTTACATGGCAAGCACTTTACCAACCAGGTATTTCCTCAAACTATGTGATGGTCTAACTTGCCTCTTCTACCCTCTCCCAGCCCCGTGCTTATTTTATGACAGAATCTCAGCACACAAAATGTTTAAAAGCTGAAGAGATGGCTCAGTGGTTAGAAGCAATGGTTACTCTTCCAGAAGGCCTGGGTTCAATTCCAAGCACTCATATGGCAGCTCCCCAACTGTCTATAATTCCAGGCCCAGGAACTCCAAAGCCATCTTCTGGTCTCCTCGAGCACCACGCAGGCAAAATACCCATACACACAAAAATAAATAAAATAAACATTATGTTTTATGGCAGAATGAATGACACTCTTAATCTAAGAATTTTAAATGGGTTCAAGTGAAATATTCTTGGCCCAAAGTCAGGCAATGTGACTAATTTCACCATTAAAGTGCTTGGTGATCTTCAGAGTAGGCTCTAGTCATTCTTTGGACCATCTGTCTATAAATGAATTATCACATGATCTCAGAAGACCCTTTTAGTGATGAAGGTGAAATTTAAATTCATGAAGCCCCAGGAATGACATGCTTCTCAAGCTGTATGTATATTCCATAGAATACTGGAGGCACAACCAACACCCCAGCTCCCAACACCAAGCACATAGGGCTCTGTTGTCAGCAACATCATAGGCTGCTGGTTTACGTAATTCCTTCTGGTAAACTGCCAAGAATAAATGGAAGGTGAGCAGCAGAGCATTTTAATGAGTCTAGGGCCTAATGAATCTTTTTCTTCCTGTGTCAATTAGAATTTCAAAGCTAGGATCTCCAAGGACTAATTTATTGGGAACAGAGCGAAAGCCGTTTTTTTGTTCATCAGCTGCTGCCTCCTGAGCCACCTGCCCTTCCCTTGTTATCTGCTGGATAACAGTCCTGCTTACTCATGTATGATGAATGGTGTGACAGAACCTGAGGGGTTTTGCCCAAAACCTCTGGGACCTGAAACTGAGGAAGAAAATGAGACCCCATGCTTCTTACGGTAAGTAAGGGTGGTTGGAGAACAGCTGACCTTACTGCCATCTCCTGGAGTCTTCTAAAAGCTGACAAACACAGATCAGCTTGTCTTAGCCTTTACTTAGCAAGTTTTGTACAATAGTATGATACTTACACTAAAGTATTTTTGAACTCCCAAACTAATCTCTGTTACGTTATCTGTCACAATGACAGATCACCTGAGAAAGTCAAGTAAGTTAAGAAAAAATTACTTTGGTCTATGTTTTCAGTCCACAGCTAACTAGCTTCGTTGCTACAGGCAGACCTATAAACCTATGACAAATGAGGCTGCTCACCTCATGGCAGCTAGCAAGCAGAAGACAGACAGAAGGAGCCTTCAAAATCATGTCTTCAATGACCTATGTCTTTTAACCAAGCCCATTTCCTAAAAGCCCATTTAGTATGAACCTATTGGTAGATTTAACCCATTCGAGTCATTACCTTCAATGGTCTAAGCTAGGGAACCAAACCTTCAACTCATTAGGGAGGCAGGGAATGACCCACCACCACACCTTCAAATCTAATAACTAGAGCAATCTCAAAGGCAGTTATCAACAGTACTGTTATTAAGACATATAAACTAATGCTCTTGAGAGGGAAAGAACTGGGGCTGGAGAGACAGCTCAGAGGTTAAAAAAACACTAACTGCTCTTCTGGAGGTGCTGAGTTCAATTCCCAGCAACCACATGGTGGCTCACAACCATCTATAATGTGATCTGACGCCCTCTTCTGGCATGCAAGTACAGACCCAGGCAGAGCACTGTATACGTAATAATAAATAAATATTTAAAGGAGAGAGAATTAATCTAGGAACACAATTAACAAAATAACAGGCAGGGATTAGAATTTATGAGTGTAATTCTGAAGACAGGGTTCTTTTTACCAACTACAAGCACCTTGTTTAGGCATTTGCAGATAGATAATGTTCAGAGAAGCAGGGATGGCCACCAAGCACCCTCAGCACCATTTGAACGCTTGGTCAATTCACTGCCTTTTACACAAGTACATGGGAAAATGTCTATCTGTTTATTCCAATAAGAATTGAAAATCCTCAACCCCCAAAAATTCAAGCAAAATTGCCATCAATACTAGAACCCTCACCCCACCAAACCCTGCCCTAGAAATCTCTTATTTAGTTGATTTATGTGGCATTCCCAGTTGTGGATCTAACAGCTCAACTCCCATGCACCTAGTCATTTCCTGTCCTGTCCTCTCCCTGCTGGGTTGCTACTGTTCAATCATCAAAAAATATGTTTTGATGTGAGCAGACATAATCAAATCATGTTTCTAAAAGGCTGTGAAGGTTGGACTTTAGAACTCTGATGGGAAAAGCAGAAGTCAAGACAGCAAATTTACATTGCAAAAGGCGGGAGAAGATTCAGAATAAATAGATGCAGAATCCTAATCTGGCTTCTGTAAGACTCCTCTCCATGTGTTTGTGTGTGAAGTTGCACTATACATACCACACACACGCGCACACACACACACACACACACACACACACACACACACCCCTATATAATTGCTTTTTTAAAGTTTTTCTGATTATTACATTTTCTTTAGTTGGGCAGCCACACTGCGCTGCCCACACTCTCAAACATGGTCTTATAGTAACCCTTCTTAAAGTCACTGACTCAGTAACGGTGTGTGTCAGGGAGACTGCTTGAGAAGAAGGCAATCAGCAAAAGCAGAAAAGAGACAGAGTGGTGGAATGTGAGTATGGTCAAATAGTATGGCTATACTCACAAAAGTGTTATGTATAATTAATACATAGTAGTAAGTTCAAATTGCTTAACTGTTGGATTAACTGTAGATTCCTATGCTCAAAGCACTGAGTATAAAAGACGTCCCCACCCCCCATCCAATGTCAACTGGTAAATTACTAGAGAAAAAGGAGATGCTATTCCAGGAGAATATTTGGTAAATTTTCCTGGGGCTCAAATCCAGATATAGTAAATTTCAAACCTCAGTTCTCTTCCACATTGCTTCTGAGAAAGTTAAGAATGGATCCAGGCTTCAGACAAGTCTACACACTGACTAGATAGAGTGGAGAGCTAGCAGCTAGTTTAAATGTGAGGGTGGCTTACATAAGAGTGGAGAACTGGCAACTTACCATCTTTGTACAAAGTGGTAGTTCTAAGACATTGGTTAGAATGAAATAGTATTTTCCCATGACAAATACCAAATAAAAAGCTAATGTAAGAAAAATGACAAAAGACCCTAATTGCTCTTTTCAACCATGTGGGTTGATAACTGGAAACTAAAGAGGGATAGCATGTGCTGGGAGTGGTGGTGCACGCCTTTAATCCCAGCACTCCTGAGGCAGAGGCAGGCAGATCACTGAGTTCCAGGCCACGCTGGTCTACAAAAAGAGACAGTCAAGGCTACACAGAGAAACTCTGTGTCGAAAAAACAAACAAACACAAAAAAAGGAATAGTATGTAAAGATTTATAAGCCAGAGACTGAAAGAGGAGAAGAACATGGGGAAGGAAATCAAGTTTTTTCTCCAGGGCTTGAGAGATGGTCATTATTAAAGTAATACCCTGACCCTGACTTGTCTCAAGACCAAGACCAGGGTCAAAAAAAAAAAGAATCCCATGAATCCCTGAGTTTCCACCAATTCTTGAGCTTGCTCCAAGCTCAGGACTTGACATCCCACCAATCCTTACCCTGGGAAGCTCTGACCCCTAAGAAATCCTTTTAAAACTTCTCCTCAGTTCCCTGCTGTTTCTCCTCCAAGGAAAAGCAGCCACCCTCCTGTGTTTCTCCCTCTTGTATGAGGTTTTCTGTGCAGTGTGACTTAGTTGTATTACTTGACTCCCGACTGCCAGGATACCTCTTACATCCAAGCTATATCACTTATAGCAGGGACTAGAAAGTGGTTAAGAGCACTGGCTTCCAGAAGACCCAGGTTCAATTCCCAGCACCCACATGGTAGCTTACCACTGTTTCTAACTCCAGTTCCAAGAGACCTGACACCTTCACACAGACATACATGCAGACAAATAACAGTGCACATAAAATAAAATAAAGCAGTAGCATTCTGGTGAGAAAGAACCTATCTACCATGTTTAAAAATAAACAAGGCAAGCATGGTGGTAATGCTAACACTTGGAGAAGCAGAGGCAGACAGTTCTCTGTGAGTTCCAGGATAGCCAAGACTATACAGAGAAAACCCTGTCCCCAAAAAAAGATACTATGATGAAAGTGTTACTCATGCAAATCTAAAGAATTAATAATAAAAGAAGACTAGCAAGATGCCTTAGTGTCTTAAATTCAATCTCCAAGATCTAGACAATAAAGAAAGAACCAAGTCCCAAAAGTCCTCTGACCTCTTTTTGCACTGTGGCATGTAAGCAGCATTGAGTCTTTTCTATCAAATACTATAAAATTTTTATATAACAACGAACTCAAATCTTTTTGTCTCCCCTACCTTATAAAACCTCATGCAAATGTTTTAACCCCATTACTCATAAAGCCATTATTTACACAGAGGCCTGCTATATTCTTGGATTAAAGTGGTTAACTCCTTTCCCCTTTATTTCCTGTGTACTTTTCCTTTAAAACTAGCTAATCTCCAAAACTAGGAGGTTGAACCCTAGGCAATGGGAAAAAGACATAGTCCCCACCAGTGTTAGAAATCAAGTACACTTCCCAACTGTGTGTTTGCTGCTCTGCTTTTGTGAACAGTACATCCTCTTGTCCAAGAGTAAAAGCCTTCCCTTGCTCAGATTCTTACTAGAGTAGTGGTCTCTTTCTTTGCAAATTTATTTCAAATAGCATGCATGCATCTATGCACATAAATTTTTAAATTTTTCAAGAAGAAAAGGGCAAACTAGAAAAACATGATTTTATTTCTTTTGGATTAAATCATTGAAAATAATGATTCTGAGCCGGGCGATAGTAACACACACCTTTAGTAACAGCACTCCGGAGGCGGAGGCCAGTGGATTTGTGAGTTCGAGGCCAGCCTGATCTACAAAGTGAGTTCAGAACAGCCAAGGCTACACAGAGAAACCTTGTCTCAAAAAACTTTTATTTATAAATAAATAAATAAATATGATGATGATGATGACGACGACGACGACGACGACGACGACAACAACGGCTCTGATTCACATGACAGGTAGGGAGGACTTAGGGGCAAATCCCAGCCAGCAGATCAGAGTGCAGCACTACAGGAATAGGCTGATTTAGACAATCTGCTGTGCTATTTTCAGATCATCTGGATCTTGTACCAGCCAAAGTAAATCAAACAGGAGTGCTTATGGAGTGCTTTTTCTAAGACAAGTACAGCTTATGTTATTGACACACGCCACAGGGGACCTAAGAAGGCTGTTGATGGAGATGTTAGGAAAGCTGACATGTTTTCTGTTCCAATCTTTGTTACTACATGTGTGTAAGTGCAACTGGCCTGGCCTTGGCCCTAGAGAAGAAAACCCTGGAATGACACAGAAGAGATCAGAAATTTGGTCTGAGCAAGTGAATTCACTTCTTATCTTTTCTTTTTCTCTGTTTTGCCTTAGCTGTCCTGGAACTCAGTGATCCACCTGCCTCTGCCTCCCAAGTGCTTGGGATTAAAGGCGTGCGCCACCACGCCCAGCTTCGTGAATTCAATTTTCGATCTCAGTTTTTTCCTTTCTTTTTCTCAATATTATTTCTCCACATGTCCATTCTATTATCGCTGTCTCCTCTTTCAGATAGTAGTAGTTCTGAAAGACTAAGCTAATACTGTCAGGAACTGAAATTCTGGGTGTATCATTCTAGTCTGTTCTATTGCATTATCTGTTCTAGGAAGAGATTCATCAGAGAAACTAAGGCATTTCTAGAGCTGCGAAACAAACACACCCCAAAAAACAAGTGCTGGGATTAAAGGAGTGTCCTACCACTGCCTGGCAACTAACTTAACCTTTCTGATAAACTAAAACCATAGAACTTACCTAATTTCTCTAAGTGTCACCCTCATTTTAGTGAAGCACTCATGTTTGCAGGGCTATTTCCCACGTTTATACTCAATGCCCTCCAGTCTATTATTTTAAACTTACTATCATTTTTCTTTGCCCTTTCCATTACTGCCAGATTTCAGCTCTTACCTCTAGCTGTTATTTTTTTTTTTTTTTAAGATTTACTTATTTATTACGTAGACAGGTCACATTATAGATGGTTGTGAGCCACCATGTGGTTGCTGGGAATTGAACTCAGGACCTCTGGAAGCGCAGCCAGTGCTCTTAACCTCTGAGCCATCTCTCCAGCCCCACCTCTAGCTGTTATTAATGTAGCACAGCTCCTCTTGCTGCTTTTACTTTTATCTGCAGGAGTTTAAAAGATTGCTAAACTTGTAATAACATGTTAAAAATAAGAATAAATTAGTATTATGCAAGGACTTAACAATAATGTTTTGTTTCCCTGTTTTTCAGTTGGGCCTTGGAACATGAACTGTTAGATTAATACACACACACACACACACACACACACACACACACACACACCTACACCTGTATATTACACACTTATTTACATGGAACCATTTGTATTTTTAAGTAATAATGAATTGTATTCCCAGGGCGGCAGTTTGTAAGCTTGGCACACAAGCCACGGAAAGATTAAAATTTGTATAACTTTTAGATCACTAAAACAAAAACCTGAAGATTCAGAGTAGAAAGAAAAGGTGAAACTGTTAACACTAAATTCAAAGAGTACCATGTAGGCATTATATTATTCTGTGGCCCCACAAATAGAGGAGAAAAACAAAGTGGCCCAAATCACTGGCCGGGGGAAAGAAGACAGTGGGAAAACCAGAAGGAGTACATCTCCAGTCAGGTGTACAACTTCAACACAAGTGCCTCTTTTCACTAACAGGAAACCAGCAATGTACAGAGCTGGTTAGTGCTGAAGTGGGCTCTTTACACCACAGCAGAGGCCTTGCACCCTGAGCACTTGAGTGCATTTAAACCTAACTCTACAGAGCACATGTTTCAAGCTGCAGCTGCCAC
Organism: Acomys russatus; assembly: GCF_903995435.1. Lineage (NCBI taxonomy): Eukaryota > Metazoa > Chordata > Mammalia > Rodentia > Muridae > Acomys > Acomys russatus. Next base: position 4,196,400 of record NC_067140.1, on the reverse strand, counting down.
TGCTGCATAGTTCTATCATCTGTGCACTGCAATCCATTTCCCTACGATCAAATATTGCGTGTGGTAGGTTCTATAGAAGAAACAGGAGAGAAAGATGGGGGCAAAGATTTAGCAGAAATTCCCTAAGAAACTCTCCCCCCGACTCCAGGAAGTAGGGTGGCAAACAGGTCTCCCTTCCTGTTTCATTCATGCTACTCACTGATTCGCAAAGCTCTCCGACTTAGGGTCCTTTTATGTCTACATTATCACTGAATGGCTGCACACACAGAAGACTTACAGCAAGGGTTTGGAGACTTAATTTGGTAGTAGAGGCCCTGTGTTCAGGCCTCAGCACCAAAAGTGTGGCCAGGGAAGCAGAGAGATAAAACATTATTACAAATTGGGGGATGAAAACTGCCCAAGGACACATGTTGAGAGATAAGATTAAAAACTCAGGTCTCGTAGCCCAACAGTGGCACACACCTGTAATCCCATGACTTGGGGAGGCAGTGGCAGGTGGATCTCTGTGAGTTCGAGGCCAGCCTGGTCTACAGAGTGAGTCCAGCACAGTCAGGACTAAACAGAGAAACCCTGTCTCAAAAAACAAAGCAAACAAACAAACAAAAGGATTTCCTGATGCTAACCTGGGGCTTGGCAGAAAATCCCCAATGGCTGTGAGAACACCTAACAGAGTTCATGAGAAGATAGGCACAGGTTCCAGGTCCTGAGATACGCCCTCTTCCACAGCACTGGCAAAAGCAAGAAGGAAAGAAGCCTTCTTTCTGGCAAATGATCAGATACATTCTTACGGCAACCCCAAGAAAGTGACCTCAATCCTGCTCCCAGGCCAGCAGGCTCACATCTCATCTCTACGATAATCCAACACCTAGAAAAATTAGCCATTGTAAGATATCAGTACAAAGGCTGAAAGGAACCCCTAACCTAGTCACCCTGTATCTTAGCCCAAGGTTGCCCAAACTTGCCCAGATACCCTCACTCACCAGGACCAAGGATGAGTTCAGCCAGCTATTTCGTCCTTTGGGTTACAGGGTCAGCAGTAGCTGTCTCTAGAAACAGGGCTCACCTAGAACAAAGGAAAGACTGGTAAGGATCTTACCCTCTACATTTTGACTCCTGGTTCATTACTTCATATATCATGTTCAGACTATGTTGAGTGCTATGAAGAAAATTTAGGCACAGGCATGAAATAAAAACAAGGAGTAAGAGTAGAATCTACTTCAGATAAAATGGCCATGGAAACCTTTCACAAGATGCCATGAGAGCAGAGTGAGGGCTTTTCTTCGAAAATATAAAAATAAAAAGCAGTAATATTACTTTTTGAGACAGAATCTCACATAGCGCAGGCTGGATTTCAACTTCCTATGTAACCAAGGATGGCGCTAAACCTAACCCTGATCCTCCTGCCTCCAGTTCCCAAGCTGAGTTATAGACATGTTCCATAGCCAACCTAGATTTTTGCAAAACCAGAACTGGTGCTGTCAAGTCTTTTGTTACAGAAAGAGTTCACAAAGGTATATTAGTTACTTTTCTGTAGCCACTTTTCTGTGACAAATACCTGACAAAAAGTCACTTAAGGCTGGAGAGGCCAAGAAGTGGTGGCGTACTCCTTTAATTCCAGCACTTGGGGAGGCAAAGGCAGTCGAATCTCTGTGAGTTCGAGGCCAGCCAGGGCTACACACAAAGAAACTGTGTCTCGAAAAATTAACCAAAAATAAATAAATAAACAAAATAAAGAAGGCTGGAGAGACGGCTCAGCACTTGCTTTTGCAGAGGACCAGCACTCAGTTCCCATCACCCACAAGGCAGTTTACAACCACCTGTAACCACCTGTAACTCCAGTTTCTGGCTTCTGTAGGCACCAGGCAAGCACATTATACATTTACACACATACAGACAAAGCTACACATAAAATGAAAATAAATCTGTTTTTTTAAAAAGCCACTTGCTGGGGGCTGGAGAGATCGTTCAGAGGTTAAGAGTACTATGTGCTCTTCCAGAGGTCCTGTAATATGATGGCCTCTTCTGGCATGCAGGTGTACGCATATACATAGTAATAAATAAATAAATGCTTTTTTAAAGCCACTTGCTGGGTGGTAGTAGTAGTGGTATATTTAATCAGAACTCAGGAGGCCGAAGCAGGTGGACCTCTGTGAATTCAAGGCCAGCCAGGTCTACAGAGGTAGTTCCAGGACAGCAAGCCCATTACAGAGTGAACAAACAATAGCAACAACAACCACCAAGACGGGATACAGAGGTCTAGAGAGATGGCTCAGAGATTAAGACCACTGGTTCTTACAGAGGACCAAGGTTCAATTCCTAACACCCATATGGTGACACATAATTGTATGATTTATCTTGTTCACCTGCGTTGCTAGTTAACTGGCCTTTTAAGACTTCTTAGCCATTAGAACTACTTGACCCTATGACCTGCAGTGTTGGTTTTATATTTAAAAAAAAAAAAAAAAAAAAGCCAGCAGAGGCTGAAAAAGAAAGACTGAGTAGAGTGAGAAGAGAAAGCCGCTGGGGCAGAAGATGTCAGGAAACAAGCTGTCCAGGAGAAGCTGAGCTAAGCAGAGGGGCTAGAACAGTTTTTATACTTTGGAGCTGCGACTATCAGAGAAACTAGAAGAAGTGACTGTTAACTATGGGAGGAACAGTTGAAAGAAACATTTGAAGGGGCTCCGCTGAGAACTGGGAGAAACAGCTGGGAAAGAAATTAGATTCAGGGATATTCTCTCTCTCTCTCTCTCTCTCTCTCTCTCTCTCTCTCTCTCTCTCCCCCCCCCCCTTTCTCTCTAATCTTCTTTTTCTCCTCTCTAGTGTTAGGGGGTAAAAAGGGGGAGGGGGAGATAACAGTCGAGAAAAAGAAGAGCCCACAAAGTAGCAAAGAACACCTACAAGTGAAGTGACACCCCAAAGTGGGGCTGAAAAAAAAAAATATTAAAAGAAAATTAAACACATTTTACACACAATCATACATAACTCTAGTCCAAAGCCCTCTTCTGACCTAAGTAGGAACCTGGCACACATATGGCACACAGACACACATACAGCAAAACATTTTCATACACCAGGCATGGTGCCGCACGTCTTTAATCTCCGCACTAGGGAGGCAGAGACAGGCGGATCTCTGTGAGTTCGAGGCCAGCCTGGTCTACAAAGCAAGTCCAGGACACCCAAGGCTACACAGAGAAACCCTGTGTTGAAAAGAAAAAAAATTTTTTCCATACATAAAATGAGTAAATCTTAAAAAAAAAAAAAAAAAAAAAAGATGGATGGATAGGAAGGAAGGGAGGGAGGGAGGGAGGGAGGGAGGGAGGGAGGGAGGGAGGGAGGAAAGGAAGGATGGATAGAGCTGGCTACAGGATTAGCAGAATGGTTCAGTAGATAAAGGCACTTTATTGACCTGACCACAAGAGTTCAATCCACAAGACCCAAAAGTCCGAAGAAAGAACTCACTCACTATATACATACACAATTAAGTTAGTAAGTAAATATTAAAAATAAATGAGGAGAGGGAGAAAGAGCACATTGTTGTATCAGGAAGCAGACAACAGACAGGAAATGGGACTGGGCTATAAAAACCTCAAGGCCTTCCCGCATTAACCTACCTCCTCTAGGGAGGCTCTATCTCTGGAAGTGCCCAAACCATTCCAAAATAGCACCACCAGCTAAGGGGGAACGTAGAGGAAACACTTCACTTTCAAATGATGACACAGGGCCTTTACCATTTCCCACAGGCCCATTCCCACTGGGATTTTTTCCCCATTTTACTTATTTGTGTGGGTATGGAGGTTACACATCAGCATGCTAAGGTACATGTGTGGGGGACAATTTGCAGAAGGCAGTTCTTTCCTCCTATTGTGTGGGTCCCAGTTATTAAACTCAGGCTGCCACACTTGACAGCAAGTTCCTTTACCCCTTGAGCCACATACACCCCTTTAATTAAAGATTGATTGTATTTGGGGCCTTGGAGTATAAGTTTTGGTTTCTTTAAAAACTCAGTTATATTATATAACCCTGCTTTTGTTCTAATACGAAATGTGGGATATGGGGCTGCCTTTGTTTATCCACAGCTGTTAACAGTCTCAAGTGGCTCAGAAAGGGGCCTGATCTTTGCCAGCTGCAGTTAGTTTAATCCTGAGGACTCTGAGAGGGTATAAATACCAGAGCCCATGGAGAGGAGGAGGACGCTTCAAGGAGACAGGTGGAGAAGGAAGCAGAGCCACCACGGGTTAGTGTGGAGAGAAGCCCATGGCCGTATCAGTGTGGATGGAGGGACGCGGCCTGGATAAAAAGCATGAGCAAGTGGTTATGGAGTTATGGAGGGAAGCAGCCCAGACAGGAACTGTTAGAGCAACTGCCATGGTATGAGGACTGGGGTAACAAGGTAGTTCAGGTTAGTATTTGTCCAAACCCAGGTTAAATGTGGCTTTTATCTATGTCTATGGCTTTTATTAATTTGCTAGCAGGGCAAATAATACCAATGAAATAACTGTAGCCTATTTAGCAATAAAAATTATTAGACATTTTTATATTTTCTACAACAGGGGCTGGAGATGGCTCAGTGGTTAAGAATACTTGCTATTCTTCCAGATAATCCATCTGGTTCCTAACACCCACATCAGATTATCTCATAAACACTTGTCAAATGCAGCTCCAAGGCCCTCCTCTGGCCTCTGTAGAATCCAACACACAGGATCACACAAACATACAGACACACATGAGGAAAAATAAATCTTAACAGACATACAAAGATAAAAATAACAGATTATAATTTATTTTTCTTATTTATATGTATTGTGTTTCTGTGTGGGTTTATGTGAATGAATGTCAAGTCAAGTGTGTGCAGGTACCATGGAGGCCATAAAGCATCAAATCCTCTGGAGCAGCAGTTAGAGGAAGTTTTGAGCCATTAGATCTGGGTGCTAGGGACCTTGCTGTGATACTCTGAAAGAGCAGCAAGTGCTCTCAGTCAGTCACTAAGCCATTTTCTCCAATGACTACATTCTAAAGGTTGAGATTTAACAAGTATGCCTGTCCTGAAGTGAAATATCTAAGCAAAGCACCTTATACAATGACATGGAGACCTTACTGAGAACCAGCATCTACTCTGTCCTAGGTGCGTACTCTACACCTGCTTCTGGGAAGTACATTACTATGGCCCAATTAACTGCAAGTTAGACTGAAGAGAGCTACTCTTCCTATAAACCATGCTATTGTTTTAGGGCATTCCATCTAAAACAGGGTACAACTTCTACAAAAATAAAAAGAAACCAGGAATCTATACCTAGAAGGTAAAGAAAAATAAAACAGGAAGTAATATAAAATTATGGTAACAATGGAACCTGAACAGCAAAGGTGGGATGAGGAAGCAGAAGGCCCAGTGACACAGAAGGGGATGGTTCAAGGGGCAGAAGACTACACATTTGGTAAAAGCAATCCTCTGTAAACACAGCCTGTCTCCATAGAACCCTTGTTTGTTTACAGTAAGTGATTCTAAAGTCTACCTGAAAGAAGGTACTAGGTGGTATCTTCCTTAGGGGGAGGGGGAGGGAAGAGACAGAAGAGACAATAGAGAGGGAGAGTGTGTCTTGGTTTCCTTGGCTTCTGAAGTAGCAACCAAGACAGGAGAGAGCAGCCACAGAAAATAATCAGTCACTAGCTCCAAGCTCCCTCCAGCCATGCTCACCAGCAAAGCCTCCTCCAACCCACTTCTGCTACAATCAGTACTTCTGGGCTCACAATTGCCCACACACAGAAAATGAAAGATTAACACACAGCAAACAGTCATTGTCCATAGCCAAGCTAGCATATGGATTTACTAGCTGTTATAACTGTCCCAACCTCACTTTCAAAGCTGCATCAACCCTTCTATGAATCTTGCTTTTTTTTAGCCTTGACCAAACTACAATCTTGCAATTCTTACGAGACTCCTCCCACTCACAGAGACACCTAGCCTTGACTAGAATACATTCCAATGTTGTGTGGCTTCAAGATCTCCTAACATAAAAATGCAGCCAGTCACTCACAAAGTAGTCCAGCAAAATCCCACCCTGCTCCTTAACAAAAGTAGGTGTCAGAATGCCTGGCATATCACAGAAGGGACTAAGATGAGTAACTAGTAACTTAATGACACAATAAGAAGATGATATATACCGCTCTTGGCTCTGTTTTTTTTAGCAATTAGACTTTATTATACAGTCTAACAATCCTATACAGGAAGGAAAAGGGGTTAAAGGGAAACCAGAGTGATCCCCAGGTGTCTCTGGCCTGCACGCTGGTCTGGCTTGTAAGCTGGTCTCTTCCCAAATCCACATGTGATCCTGCTCCAAAAGATGCAGCCTTTTCCTCTCTCCTCCGCCTGCGTCTCTCTCGGGCGTGCAGTGGCCGGTCTGGGTCAGCATCCCTGCCCCAACAATGTTCAAGTAGAAACACAATAGCCCGGCTGGCGTCCCCAGGTCCACTTTCTGAATTTCAGACCCAGGATGGCTCCATTCAGTCTATCTGTGGTGTTTCCAAGGTGCAAAGCCCGCCAAGACTGCTTTCACCTGGGACAAAGCTTACAATCCTTCCCACATACTGCAAAAATTGAAATTCAATCCAGGTAGTCCCTAGCCTGCCTGGAGGAAGGTCCAAAGAATACAACAAATGTGCATATTCTGGGAACTAAAAGCATTTCTCCTTCCTCAGCCAAAGCTGTCTCCAGTTTCCCCCTCCTCCTTCCCTAAGAAATTATCAAGGGAGGCACAAGTAATTACTGTTTTCTTTTCTCCATGCTAATGAGACAGTTGGATGGTTCTCCTTCCCCCTCCAGAGCTAGAAGGAAAATCTAAGGCTTTATAATCAGAAATCAACATACCAAAGCACACACCAGGCAGCGCTCTGTACAACTGAGGCCATATAGAAGACAGCTTTTCTATCCCTGACAAGAGCAGCACGGAAGGACTGCACCACCTGACAGCAGAGATCAGACCAAAACTGTCAGTTACAGCACAGGTCATAACCCACCACTAAACACAGAATTGCAAGGTTTCAGTCTTACTTTTGACCCAATCATTGCTTGCTATCCTCCCAATCTATACTTTTAAGTATAGAAATGTTTCCTTTGTGCCACTGTATACTGGAAGCATATAACTTTGCTTTTTAATTTTTACAAGGGCTCACAGATAAGAATGTTTCATGGCTCAGGTGAGACTTTGGACTTTCTAGAATTTCTGAAGTTGTACATAATATATTTTTCATTTTTAATGTAAAAAAAAAATCCTCACGTTGATCCTCCCCCATATTATGGTACTGTTTTTTTTGGGGGGGGGGATGAGAAACCTTTAGAAAGTAGAGCATAACTCAAAGAGGGTCACTGTGATGAGGGTCTAGTTACTTACTCTCTTACTGCTCTACTGAGAGCCTTTTCCATAGTCGTGCCTTTCCATGAGGGGAGCGTATGCCTCAAATACTACGCAAAATAAACTCTTCCTACCTTAAGTTGCTTCTTTGTCGGGTGAGCTAGTTTTCTTCTGTTGCTAAGATAAAACATTCTGACTAACAGCAACACAGAAGAGGCACCGGCTTATTTGGTTATACTTCTGGATCACAATCATTGAGGAATTTGGGGCCAGACCCATAGAGGACACTGCTTTGCTGGCACTCACTCTGGCTCATGCTGAATTAGCTTTCTTTTCTTTTCTTTTTTCTTTTCTTTTCTTTGTTTTTGGAGATGGGGTTTCTCTGTGTAGCCCTGTCTTCGACTCGGTTTGTAGACCAGGCTGGCCTCGAACTCACAGAGATCCACCTGCCTCTGCCTCCCCAGTGCTGGGATTACAGTCATGTGCCACCACACCCAGCTTTCAACTAGCTTTACTGTATAGACCAGGACCACCTAATGGTTGTCCTGCTCACGGTGGGCTGACTCCTGCTACAGTAATTACTAGACAATCTACCACAATCATGCCTACAACCAATCTGACACAGACAAGTCTTCAAATGTGGCTCTGTCAGATGACTCAGTACAGACTGCACTACAACTGATGTTAACAGTACAAATGTCAATTAGAGCTTATGCTAGTTTCTGGTCAGAGATAAATTCAGCCTTGAGGTTTGGCAGTTGAAGGGCAGAAACAAATTCAATCTGGCTACAACAAATAGATGCCAGAAGGAATGAAGGAAAGGAGCACATGGCATTTTGAAATTACTATGAGCCCTTCCCTACACCTACCAGTATCCCTACGTGCTTTCACTACCTGCCCAACTTTTTCCTGAGACAGGGCCTCACTATGTAGCCCTGACTGGCCTAGAACTCAAGAGAGGCCCACCTGCCTCTGCCTCCCAAGTGCCATCCGCAACCCAACTCCAACTGTTTTGTAGGTTGTTTGTCTTTCCAACTATAGGACCCTCAAGACTTAGAGAGTTCCGTAAGGAAGAGTCAGACTGATGAGGCTTTCTTTGTCCTACTTATTGTACTATCTGGCCTCTAGGCAGCTAAGGCGACTGGGCCAAGCTTACACAGCTAACAACAAAAGCCCATCAGCACTTTCCTATATATCAAATGTCTTTTTCAAACTATGATGACGATATTACAAACTTGAGAGGCACATAGGACAAGTGCTATCTGTTAAATAATGTTGCTAACTTCTTTTAATATTGCCAATCTAGTTCTAACATTTTCTTAACAAATTCTATACAATTACCTAACTCAGTTATAAGCCAGCCTTTTCTTTTCCTTTGTTTTTTTGTTTGTTTGTTGTTGTTTCGAGACAGGGTTTCTCTGCGCAGCACTGGCTGTCCTGGAACTCATTATGTAGACCAGGCTGGCCTCTAACTCAGAGATCTGCCTGCTTCTGCCTCTCTTGTGTGCCACCACTGCATGGCTCAGCCATACTTTTCTGTGTAGTGCTGGATTAACTAGAATTTTTGGCTTTGTGAGCTATAGCACTAGTTCCTGTAATATTCAACACATTACTGTATACAAAACCAATCACAAGTGAACAAGTACGTTTTTGAGGTCTGTGGCTGTTTATCATAGTTGGTCATAGTTTACGAACACTTATTCTAACTTATCTACTGTCTCTGATTACCTCTACCAGAGAATACAATAAATACACTGCTACCTCAGCCCTGTACCTTCTCAATGGATTCAATTCCTCTGGCCTACTGGATAAAGTTTAAACTCTTCCCTCATCATCCACCATATCCTCTCCCCATACACTAACCCATCACACCAGACTGTCATCCCCTGACAGCTCCGACTTTGGCCAAGGCACTTCCTAGTATCTGCAGTGCTCTTCTCCCTTCCTCAGCCATTCCCTACTCAGGGACAAGCTCAATGAAAAAGCTGTGGTCTTTGTAGATGATCAGTGGAAAAATTAGTTTTCTTACTTTTCTTGAGTAGCCTCTTCTCCAGGTAAATCTGTCTAGCATATCATCTAAAAATTGAGTGATACAATTAACTTTTCACATGCCTACATGTCTTAAGTTACTAGGTGCTCTTGAAAGTAGAACCCATATCTGAAATATCTATCTGCCTTTTTTTCAGTACTTCATACATATAAGGCACTCAAACATTCTAACATTAAGGCTTATTCTGCTCTGAATAATTTTTCAGATACAAACAGCTGTTCCTTACCTATCACCACAATTCTAGGCTTCTCAGGAACAGAGACTGTGTCTTTATTCAACTTTATCTCTAGCTATTAGCATAAGACATAGAAGCCAGTGTCTAGTGACTTAACAGGCTTCTCTGATTTAGCAGAATTCCTGACTCAGTATCAATTGATTCTTTAGTTGGTTTCATGGGCTTAGATGTTTTGAGGCTAGTCGGGTAACTAATTAAGACTATGCATCTATCAATACAAAGTTAGAAAAATTGGAGACATGTGAAGACTTCTGTTTTCAGCCTTTCTTGTTCCTAACCTCAAATTGTGGGTCATTTTTTTGTTTGCTTTTGAAATAGGACTTGCCTAGCCTTGAATTCCTGGTGATCCTCGTGCTATCAGCCTCCAGAATGCAAGGTTTACAGGTGCTCATCACCACAGGTGCCTAGACAGTGATTCCATAATACCAGCCATAAACTTAGAGCATGACCTAGCCCCAGATCAAGTCTTCTAACAAGTACCAGGTCCTTGGCCTTCAAAACAGAGAATTTCACTCAAAGGCTTAAGTAAGTCCAACTTCAACTGGGGGGGGGGGGGGGGGAGGGAATCAGCTATATGTGGTACCAATCATCTTGATCACCACCTCAGGGCACACAACCTCTACAGAAATTGGGTCCAGGGTTAGCCTGCAACCCACCACTACAACTACTCCAGTAGGTAAATCTGTGGGACCAAAGACTAAGCTCCTGATGAGAAGAATAAAAGAATTTTTCTAAGCCCCGAACAGAACATTTCATCTGGGTAAGTGAGCCTGCGATTGGCCTGGGGTACTTAGTATATCTGCCATTTCAGAATTACAGCTGTCAAGTTTTAATTAGAGTAATTAGAGTTAAAAATGTAATTTCATTTCAGAGGTATTTTGAGCAGATTCCATTAATCTCTTTTTTAAAAAGCACACAGAAAGGAGGGGCAAACTATATGGAGTGAAGAGAATTTTGTGGGGGGTGGGGGTCAATCAATTTGCCCAGGCCCGAATTTTCAAATCACTGCCAAAAACTCAGCACCTCTGGCAAGCTTGGTCCAAAAGACTGCTACTGGTTCTTTAGCTTTCCTCCTTCCTTCCCTCTACAAAATTCCAGAAATTTCAAGTGGTACCTGCTAATTAATCTAACTTTTCCTCTACCTGTACTCCATCACCGTCATCTGATGCCTACAGATGAAATGTGGCAAACGAATTTGTTATATGGGTTTAAGGGGGGTTTTTTTGTTTGTTTGATTTGGTTAGTTTGAGACAGGATTTCTCTGTGTGGCCCTGGCTGTCCTGGAACTCACTCTGCAGACCAGGCTGGCCTCGAATTCTGAGATCCACCTGCCTCTACCTCCCAAGTGCTGGGATTGAAGGTGTAGGACACCACCGCCTGGCTGGTTTGCTATATGTTAAGAACTGCTCTAATGTCCATTCCTTTACCCTGGGTCCTTGAACATATCTTTGTGCTTTTGTTTGTGGTCTGGAATGCCTTTCCCTATTTTAACTCTTAGTTTTCCTTCAAATCACAGATAAAGCCAGGCATGGTAGTGTACACCTTTAACCCCAGGGCCCAGGAGGTAGAGACAGACAGCTCTGTAAGTTCAAGGCCAGGCTGGTCTACAAAGACTTCAAAAAAGAAAAAAAAGAAAAAAAGAAAACAAAACAAAAACACAGGTAAGAACCAAGTATGATGGCATACACTTGTGATCCCATACTCAGGTGGTATGGCAAGAGAATTGAGAGTTTGAAGCCAGCCTGGACTACATGAGACTATCTCAAGAAAAAGAGAACAAAAAAGATTTATGTTCCCCCGGAAGCCTGTTTTCATCCCTATACATGGCTAAATTAAGGAGCATACACCATGTACTATGGTTAGTATCCTTCCCTGAATGATGCTAGACTGTAAAGTTATCTAGGAATCCTCAGCACTAGTCAAAGTACTCTTCAAATATTTGTTGAATGACCAACAAATAGGAGGAATAAGGTCTGACACATCAAGGCACCTGAACATGTTAAGCCTTCGGGTTCTCAATGCCTAGAAATAACCAGTAGAGTCCTTTCCTCCTTCAACAGGGCATCTATCTGAAAGCCCTCCCATTGATCCCAAATGATGATTGATCACATCCATTAGAGCCTGTTCGTTCCTTAGAGGCCTTGAAATAGGAGATGAGAAAGCAAAAACAGAGCTCCCCCCTAATAACTATCTCACCACTGGTTTTAAATTTGTTCCTCCAGTCTTTGAAGAGCTGCAAGGAGAGGACCTGATCTTCACTTGAGTATATAATGGTAAAGGTGGGCCCTGGCGCAAAACAATTCAGCAGCTAGAATTACAACTGTGCTCAAATGTTATTGGACATCACCAGAGAATATGCTGTGTCACAATGAGCAGTCCAGACTTTTTGCTTTGACTTCTCTCAGCTTCCAACTCCTTTCTTTTAAACCTGTTCTAATAACTTATAAGAAATAAGAATGCGAAACAGCTTACCTTACTATTTAACAAACTGAACATGACTTTTGCATTGAACAGTGAAATGGTGGTCTATAACTAGGCACCAGATAGTTTATGAAGTGAGGAAAACATAACCAAGAAGAATACAAGTTTACCAGCCCTTTTACAAATGTATTCAGGGCAGCACTGGTCCCTGGAGAGGATAACACTTTTAGAACCAAGGTGCTAACAAGTATAACCAGATCCAGTCTCTGGTAATCAGACTCTAAATGCTGTAAGCCCAATAGATCCATTTCTCATTAGGACCCACTTCAACGCTTCTGACAGGTCACTCTAGACAGGCTCTGTTGGCCTCCAGCCAAACATACTGAAATGTCCTGCCATGGGACACTCTTGTGAGGTAAAAGATTCCAGACTACTCTAGTGAGATTTTTTTAAAAATCCAAACTAAATTCCTCAGAAAGCAGTCAGATATGGTGGCACACACATTTAATTAGGAAGCAGAGGTGTGTGAGTTCAAAGCTAGCCTGATCTACAAAGTGCAGCAGTTCTCACCTTCCTGATGCTGTGACCCTTTAATGTTCTGCTGACCCCCAACCAAAATACAATTTTTTGGTTGCTTCGTAAGTGTAATTGTGTTGCTGTTATTGTGATGTAAATATCTGGTATGTGACTCCTGTGAAAGGGTACCCCCAGGGCTCACAATCCACAGACTGAGACCCACTGCTCTAATCTAACCTTCCTTCTCCTCTACTCTGTTTCCAAAAGACCTGCCATTAGACTCGCAGAGGACCAATAACCCACCAACTAAGCTGTCAGCAGGCATTTATTTCAAAAATAGGTTTTTAAAAATGTCTGCTAGACTCAGGCTGGCCATGGCTACAAAGTACGACCCTGTCTCAGGGAGGAAGAAATTTAAAAAGTCTGCTAGTAAGACAGACAAGCTCAAGGAAGAGAACGGTTGCACACTGGTGAGGAGCATATGGAAGATGTTATTGCATTAGGTACCTGGACAGAAGTGTCAGTGGTTGTGCAGCGGAGAGGAGGATGCTGCAGGAAGAGGGTGATGTTTAATATGACAATTCATCGTAAACTACCAAGTTTCTTAGCTTCATTCTTTCTGTAACAGAACTCACTCAAAACTAAAAAGCCTTAATGGGCTTCTTCAGTCCCAGCTCCCTATAGAAACGTCATGCTGACAGCATAGACAGCCTGCTCAGAAGCCCTGACTGGGTTAAACAAGAACCAAATAGAACTACAACTCTTGTGACTGACACCTGTCCAGGTTAACTCAAGGAGAACCACATAAATCTACATAAGCCAATTTTCTTATTTTCTGGTTTTCTGTTGGATCTTTTCTATAAATTTTAGCACTTCTATGGAGAAAATAGAGACATACTAAATATGGCTTTGTCTCCACTTTTGGGCCAAAACTATAAATAAGCTTTTCTTTTATATATTTCATGTCATTTTTCTCCTTATGGGGGCAAGGGGCCAAATCCAGAGCCAAGTCTCTGGCTAAGGACAACTGCCTGGCATTTCTGACACCATTAACCTATTTATAGCCATGTCCAAAGTCTAATTCCTTCTCAGACCAATAGTATATGTCATAGGTCACTAACAGGTCCCTCAAATCCACACAAATCTGGCTAAAAAAAAATCCCAGGTTTGTTGCCAATATTCAAAATTAGATCACACTTTTTAAAACTTTAGATTTTCAGAAAGTATGGTGAAACATATTTTTAATCCCAGCACTTAGGAAGCAGTGGCTGGTGGTAGATCAATTCAAAGATAGCTGATCTACATAAGGAGTTCCAGGCCAACCAGAGCTGTCTCTTAAAACTGTCTATTTAAAAAAAAACAAACAAACAAACAAAAAAAACCAACTGTTTTAATAATTGTCAAGAATAATGTAAGGTCCACTGAAAGGTCAAAAGGCTTTCTATAATCTTATTATTTCTTTGATGTCTTCTCATGTAATCTTTAAAATAAATAATAAATAAATAAAACCACATACCTTTCCTGGGCTGGTGACAGCTCAGTGATTAGGTGTTTGTCACCAAGCCTCTCTGTGCACAGTAAAAAGAACTGATTGATTGCTTCCACACACGCATGCTTGCACATACACTCGCACATGCACACACATACATACACTTTTGAAAAATGCATTAACAATTTATTATCCATTTCATATGATTTAGGAATGGGGTAGGGGTTTGGTTCAGTGGTAAATTGGGTCCTCAGCAAGACACACACACACACACACACACACCACAAATCTCTTTCTATGTGATTTAATATTAAAAGCAAACTCTGCCTGGGCGTGGTGATACATGCCTTAAATCCCAACATCCAAGAGGCAGAGACAAATGGGTCTCAGCGAGTTCAAGGTGAGCCTGATCAACACTGAGTTCCATGACAGGCAGGGCTATGTAGAAAGCGCCTGTTTCAAAAACAAAAAGAAACAACACACACACACACAAAACACACACACAAAAAAAAACAATAAACAAAAGAACTTTAAAACTGCCAATTCTGCAGCCAGGCGTGGTGGCGCACGCTTTTAATCCCAGCACTCGGGAGGCAGAGGCAGGCGGATCGCTGTGAGTTCGAGGCCAGCCTGGTCTACAAAGTGAGTCCAGGATGACCAAGGCTACACAGAGAAACCCTGTCTCGAAAAACCAAAAAAAAAAAAAAAAAAAAACTGCCAATTCTAAAATGCAAAAGTGAGCAAGTGTACTGACACTCGAGCATGTTATGATTTCACATATATGCCACATGCAACCATGTGCCTCAATCTGAGAAACTGCCATCTCAAGAACGTAGTTGACTACCTTGAGTTACATACTTACTGGGATCCTCTCCGTCAGGTACTCCACATCTTACAATGACCATGTTACAATAACTTCAACAAGTCTCTTGCTCAGAAGATGGGTATAGACCCAAAAAAAAAAACTCTAGGTCAACATATTACAAATATACTTGAACATCCATGTTTATTTCTACTCTACTAAAAATAGCCAGGAAATGGAACCATCCTAACTATCAATTGATGAATGGATAAAGAAAATGTGCTATATACACAAAATAGAATTTTATTCAACCACAAAGAAAAGCAAAATCATGACATTTGCAATAAAATAGCTACAACTGGAAATCATTATGTTTGGAGAAATAAGCAAGACTCAAATTATCACATTTTATCTTATATGCTGATTGTGAGGTGTGCAGGGATATCTGTGTGTGTGTGTGTGTGTGTGTGTGTGTGTGTGTGTGTAGTGTTAAAAGTAGAAAAAAGATCTTCCTGGTGTGTGTGTGTGTGTGTGTAGTGGTAAAAGTAGTGTGTGTGTGTGTGTGTGTGTGTAGTGGTAAAAGTAGAAAAAAGATCTTCCTGGAAGGGACTGGAAAGAAGGGGCAGAGGAAAGCAGTAAGCAGAAATGGGGGCCTTAGGGAGCACAAGGAGGGCAACAGGGAGGTGGGGTAAGAGCAGACATATACATGAAAGTGAGGGAATGGAACCCATCACTTTGTACACTAACAACACCTCTCTTCACACGCTGTCACTCTTGTAACACACATGCCAGAGCTATCTCAAGGTCTAACGCAAAGTGAAAACACCACGGGTCAGAGACAACACAGGTGGCCAGTTTGTGATCTCTGATCTAGAGATGAAGATACCCTGAAGACATCTAAACAGAAAGCACTTGGTTGTCCCCAAGGTTAACAGAACTGTTTTTTCTGAAAGGGCTGCCTCTCTCAAGTTCACAACTACAAGTTTCTTTTCCTTGCAAAAGAGCAAAACTGCCTTCATTAGATGCCACTGGGAGTGAACAGCCTCCCCTGAATATCTGCTGCCCATGCAGCAGGGTGGCATTCCATTAGCCTCTAGATTCTTTCACTATTTATACAAAAGCAAAAACACCTTCACCCAACAAGAGAACTTTGAGTATCACCTCTATTAGCACAAAGACATGGAACCAAGTATGGCATCATTACAAAATGAGCACACAACTAATTCACTGTAGGTTATTAATGAAGACAGACTCAGAATCCAGGTCAGATTTTTAAAACAAATATTCAAACTGACCAGGAGCCTATAGCCCTCTGGTGAACGTCTCTAGTGGATGCTCTAACATCCCCCGACTTTTAACAAATGCCCCACAGACACAGAATCAAGAGCTGACTAATGTTTAACATTATGGAGCAGCCAGGGCCATCTCTTTCCCCCAACCAGGTAATTTAAGGTACATTTTCTAATATTTGCTTATAGAACAAAGAAGAAAGGCTCTAAGACATAAGACATGATCTATGTTTATGCCAGCCTTCCAAAGTGATATGATGAAACTACAGGAAATAAACACCCAGCAAGGTTCCAGGGGCAAGATAAAAGCTAACAAAAAATATGGTCATTTTTCCCTGAGCAAACACACAAGTAATAAGTGAGCTAAGAGATTGGGTCTCAGTGCTTCCCATCCTCCTTATCCACTTTAAGCAAAAAACGAGGGCCGGGCATGGTGGCACATGCCTGTAAGCCCAGCACTTACTTGGGAGGCAGAGGCAGGTAGATCACTGTGAGTTTGAGGTCAGGCTGGTTTACAAAGTGAGCCCAGGACAGCCAAGGCTACATAGAGAAACCCTGTCTCAAAAACAAAACAAAAACCAAGAAGAGACTTGATACCCTATGAGCATATACAGGGGGAGGAAGTCTCCCTCAGTCACAGTCATAGGGGAGGGGAGTAAGGGAAAAGTGGGAGGGAGGGAAGAATGGGAGGATACAAGGGATGGGATAACCATTGAGATGTAACAAGAATAAATTAATATAAAAAAAAACAACAAAAAAGAAAAAAAAAGTAGGGTTTTTTTTTCCCTTTCTTTCCTTTCTTTTTTTGGGTAGACCAGGCTGGCCTCAAACTCACAGAAATCCACCTGCCTCTGCCTCCCAAGTGCTGGGATTAAAGGCTTACACCACCACGCCCTGCTGGGGGGAGGGGAGGAACACAACAACACTCTTACATACATGGAAAGAAGGAATCTTAATTAAGAAAATAGCTCCACAGACTGTAGGGCATTACCTTGATTAACAATTGAGGTAGGAGGGCCAGTTCACTTGGGGGTGATGTCACCCCTATGCAGATGGTACTGGATACATAAGACAGCAGGCTGGGGGATGGAGAGATGGCTTGGCAGTGAAAAGCATTTGTTACTCTTACAGAGGATCTGGGTTCAGTTCCTAGCACCTACATGATGGTCCACAACCATCTGTCACTCCAGATCCGGGGAACCGTCACTCTCTTCTACTCTTCTAACATTCATGCACACATACAGTGCACATATGTACGTACAGGCATAACTTACACACATCAAGCAAAGTAAATCTAAACATTTTATAAGAGAAAAGGGGGCTGGAGAGATGGCTCAGAGGTTGTTCTTCCAAAGGCCCTGAGTCCAATTCCTAGCAACCACCAGGGCACCAAGGGAGCCATGGGAGCCTCTGTGGCCTCTGTATCAGTTCCTGCCTTCAGATTCCTGCCCTGACTGCCCTAGATGATGGACTTGAAGCTGTAAAATGAAATAACCCCTTCCCTCTCCAAGCTGCTCTTTTGGTCATGATGTTTTATCACAACTGAGACATGTCCTTCCCCTGCTAACGACCACCAGGAACACGGGTGCTGCTCTAGTCGTTCGTCTATATCTCTGCTCTATGTTCACATTATGTGAAACCTCATCTATCCCTGTAGTGTAAGTTTCTAATGACGTCTTTAAAAAGTACAAAGAGGGGGTAAACGACTTAGAGAAAAAGTATTTGGATGTTTCTTCTAGGTAGTCTGGGTGATACCACCACAAACAGAAACACTGGCATTTAACCATTTGTAGTCTCAGGGCGGCGACAGACTGTTAGAAACACACACACTCTCAGACAGACAGCAGTCATCACCGTCTGACTACAAGACTGATGCAGCTCAGATATCCAAGTGATCTCTCCTAGCTCTAGGTACTTGCTCAGATGTCACTACAACCCAGAGATTTCCCTTCCTACAGAAAACCCCTGCTTATATGGCACTAATAAGGTAAACTGCAGAAATCATTTTTCTCACTGAACTTCCATTTTCTAATTTTTAAGTTGGGGTTAATATTCTATATATTGCTTTCCTTACCAGGTAAGATGAAAATTAGGTAGTGTTATTAAAGAAAAGAAAGTAAAATGGCAGGGTAGTCATTTGTCAGAAGTAATAGGTAAGTGGCGGGGCGGAGCCTTGCTGTTCCTGCTGGATCGGGCCACCTCTATGGATTCATGTGCTGTTTGGTATTGGCTATTGGACTGGACTGCTGGTATCATGACAACACAGAGTGGAAATGGCCCAAGGAACTACGTCTAAGCAGATCCACAACCCCTTTTTCCTACTGCCATTCTTTCTTCCCTTCCTCTGGTTTGTGGGTAGAAGTGAGGCTGTAGTGTTTAAGAACCCTAAGAAGCTCTAAGCCATGGGGCTAGAGAGAAGGCTGAGCAATTAAGAGCACCAGCTGCTCTTCCAGAGGATTGGGGTTCAATTCCCAGTACCCACATGGCAGCTCACAACTGTCTGTGACTCAAGTTCCAGTGGATCCGACGCCCTCACACAGACATTCATATAGGCTAAACACCAAATATACATAATAAATATTTTTTAAAAGAAAACTCTAAGCCTACACCAACTTGTTCTTTTAGACCCCTCAGGCAATGCGAAATTGCTTAAAGAAATCATGACTACAATACACCATTCTAAGTAACTTCTCTCCTTTAAAGGTGGCCAGGAGTGGTGGCGCCTGCCTTTAATCCCAGCACTTGGGAGGCAGAGGCAGGTGGATCTTTGTGAGTTCAAGGCCAGCCTGGTCTACAAAGAGAGTCCAGAACAGCCAAGGCTACACAGAGAAACCCTGTCTCGAAAAACCAAAAGGGGGGGGGGGCCTGTTTGAGATTGGGCATGGTGACGCACACTTTTAATCCCAGCACTCAGGAGGCAGAGGCAGATAGATCGCTGTGAGTTCAAGACCAGCCTGAACTACAAAGTCCAGGACAGCCAAGGCTAACTCTGGAAAAAACAAAAACAAAACAAAAATCCTTCAAATTAGGGGAACCTCCATGTCTCCTCCATTTCTATTTCCATTTTCACTTTTTTGTTGTTGTGGTTCTGTCCTGGCACTTGCTCTGTAGACCTAGCTGGCTTCAACTTACAGAGATCTGCCTCTCTCTGCCTCCCAAGTGCTGGATTGAAGACATCCAGCCTCTATTTCCATTTTCTAAGACTCCATGCAACAAAGCAGTCAGAGATGACAGTCACAATGATGAACTTTTGAGAACCACAATTAGTAAATTACAAATTTATCAAATTCAAAAAACACTCAAATAACTGTACTGCAAATAAAGCAAAGACCTATTTTATACTAAAAGAATGTAATAATTCAATATAAAAATTGTTTCCCCTTATTCTTAAGGCAGAAGCTGGACAATACCAAATCTTTCTGGAAGCCAGCCAAAGAACTGATGCTAGGTACTAGGCAGACGTCTGGACCCTCACCATGGTCACTGTTCTCCCCTATAGACACACTGTATATGAAAAATAGACAACTGGCTGGATAACAGGCAGAAGAAAAGAAGGGAAGAAAATACCAAAAACAAATCAATACACTAGAAGTCAGACAATCAAAGCCCCTTACCTAGTCATATTACCCATCAGTTATGCTACTTCCACAGTCTGAATAAACAACTCGGGTATCTGGACCAGAGAAACAAAGGAAAGAATGAGATACAAATTGACACTTGTTTCAAATTTACTTAGAGTGTTTGTATAATGTTCCCCCTCTCATAATGCCCACGTGGAGGTCAAGGTTCTTTTTGCACATGTGGATCTCAGGAATCAAACTCAAGTCATCAGGCTGAGCAACAAATAAAGTTCTTTACCCAATGAGCCGTCTAACCGGCCCTGATTAGTTTTACCTATCCTCTCAGTATTGAAAAACAAATTTAAGTAGGAATAATCTTGCTTGGTTTTTATGTTCTCGACTAGGAGAGCACGCAGTAGGTACACAAAATTGCTGCAATAACTAGATGAGCTTAGAAACAGAAGATGTGCAATTGGGATTCCTGAACATGGTCACATTACACCATCAAGATAGCACAGTAACCCTATTCATAACCCTAGCTATAGAACGGGCTATTTTAATTGGTGTGAGGTCAATTTAAGGTGAGACTTAACTGTTTTAAGAAAAGCTATTCCTCTGTCCCACTGATTCACGCACAGCCCTCATTATTATTATACTGACAGCACCGTTCCTCATTGACAGGTTACAGCCTGAAAATGGTCTTGGAACAAGTTACATGTGACTTCTCAGTGTAGCATGATCAGACCTAACACAAAGAAAAACCTAGACCAGCTAAATGATGAATTACAGAAATGGCCCTTTTAAGTCTCCTGCTGGACTTGCTTTCACTAGCATAAAGAACTACAAAGCAAACGAGACAAACAGATCAAGAGAAACCATGCAAACATAACCTTTAACTAAGCTTACTAAAATCTTTAATAAACAGGAGACAGCTAAATACCAGTTAAATACCTCCAGAATGAAGAAAACCTGGCCAAAAGCATTAAGCTGCCAAACTTTGCTTTCTAAAAGAGAATATTTATTTGGAGTAAAGCAATTATTTTTTGTAGGGAGAGTATCCTGTGTGTTGGATGGAAGCACTGCCTGTCAATTAAAAAAAAAAAAACCTATGGCCTATAGAAAGGGTAGAAAAGAAGGTGGGATATCTGGCAGGCAAAAAGGACTCTGGGTTAGAGCAAGGCCTGGAAGATTCACCCAGGAACACATGAAATAGGACAGACATATGCAGAGGTAACAGGCCATGTGGCAGAACATAGATTAAAATAAGTAAGTTATTAAAAGTTATGAGCTAATCAGGGAAGGATATGAGCTGTATGGCCTAGGGAGGAAAGAAAACCACCCGCAAGTTTTAGCTTGACAAGTTGAACTACTCATCTCTATAGATGTCATTTCAAGGGCTGGATGTCCGCAGTAAGAGTACCTACCTCATAAGGCTAAAAGTCTGCAAAAACGCTTGTTTGGGAGCCAGGCATAGTGGTACATGTCTTTAATCCTAGCACTGGAGAAGCAGAAGCAGGTGGATCTCTGTGAGTTCTAGACTGACTTGCTCTGCCTAGTGGGTTCCAGGACAGCCAGAGCTACAGATTCTATCTCTAAAAAAACCAACCAAACAAAAATGTTTTGAAACTAGTATTTTTCATGCCTATTATTGTGCTATTCTACTATCCTACTTTCCTTTTTTTAAAGGGATTTTCAGACAGTTTGTCACATATTCAAATGTAATGTTCTATATAGTCTTAGGCTCCCAACTTTGACCATAGGACTTCAGGCTCCAAGATTATACTGGAACTCAGCAATTTGATAAATTAACCTCACATATTTTCAGCTATCTGTCCACTCTAAATAGCAATATCCATCTGTTCATATAGTAAAAGATATATTTGATGGCTCAGAATCTAACCCTGAGATATCGTTAATGATTTAAGTAAACCCCT
The DNA here is from genome assembly GCF_903995435.1 of Acomys russatus. NCBI lineage: Eukaryota > Metazoa > Chordata > Mammalia > Rodentia > Muridae > Acomys > Acomys russatus. The sequence continues at coordinate 4,174,758 of NC_067140.1, read as the reverse complement.
TTCTTCTTCCAGAGACAAATTCCTAAGCCTTTTCCATAAAATAGATTCTCTATTCCACGCTGGATGTGGTGGCACACGCCTTTAATCCCAGCACTCCGGAGGCAGAGGCAAGTGGATCTCTGTGAGTTCAAGGCCAGCCTGGTCTATAAAGTGAGTCTAGGACAGCCAGGACTACACAGAGAAACCCTGTCTCGAAGGAAAAAAAAGAAAGAAAGTCTGGTGACAGATCAGAACTCAGGGTGAAGGATGAGAGCTGACTCCCTGAAGACCTCCACACTTGAGACATGACACGCACACCATAGTCATGTGTGCAAACAATGATAAAAGTAAAAGATTATCTAGTTCTGTCACCTTGTTTTACAGAAAGGAAGACAAAAATTCCAGTCTTAGTTAATTATAACTAACATGAGTTTGGCAGCATCAAAAGCCCACCAAATGCTATTTTAACCCTTATGGAACTCACTACACATGGTGAGAGAACTGCTAGATTTTGCACTCTCATTAACACTCAATATTCCCAGATGCCCTCTGGGAAACCTAAGTATTCAGTCAGCCACACCCTGATTCCTTAACACACCCACAGTAGGACACAGTAGACAGCCTGAAGTGTTCTTCTAGAGATGGAGACTAGAAAAGAGACCACATTTCATCTTCCTCTTTTTCCTCCAAAGAGGCATAGCACATGCATTATTACAGAAGCAATTTGAAATGGCATGAAACGTAACATGAAAGAAAAAGGAAGTGCCATGGAAACAAGCAAAACAGTTAACAATGGTGCCCGGGCACAGTCCTATGTATTCACACAAGGGGAAAGAGGGAAGGGGAGGAGAAAGGGTCCTTCAATATGTCACCACTTCCTAGCTCTAATCTTGGCCTTTATAGAATTTCAGGGACTTCCTAGATTTCTTTATGAAGAAAACAGGATCAGTGAATAAAAGAGGCCCATTCAAGCTAACACACTTAGAAGCAACAGACCAGACCAGATAATCCTCAGGCAATCTTCCAATTTATGACACCCTCTGTCCTAAGGACAGATCTCAAATTTTCCTTTCCTACCTAGGAAAAAACAAGCAGGCATTACTGCTGTCATTTCCCCCCTTAACATGAGCCTACAACTGAGTACCTGTTTTTACAGGCACTTGCATGAAAGCCCTCTTGCTTGTTATCTCCTCCCCTTTCCAACCCCTAACACTGCCTAAGACGTCCGGGAGGTAAATACCTTTCCTGGAGATATAGTGTCTACATTATCTAGTCAGAAAATGTTACTGCTAGGAGGGACCTTAGTTATCCAGATAAACAAACCTGAGCATTTGACACCTGATAACAACTCTGCAAAGTCTGCATGGTGGTGCACGCCTTTAATCCCAGCACTCGGGAGGCAGAGGCAGGTGGATCGATGTGAGTTCGAGGCCAGCCTGGTCTACGAAGTGAGTCCAGGACAGCCAAGGCTACACAGAGAAACCCTGTCTCAGAAAACAAAAAACAAAACAAAATAAAAAAGTCTGGAAAGTGATCTCCAGACCCCAATCCCTAATCAAAACAGTCCCTGATACAATCCCATCCTGTCCTGTCCAGCTTAATCCCACCATCTTCTTCTCTCCCCATTGCACTGCTACACTGAAGTCACTAAGACCTGTTGTTCTTCTAGAAAAGGAGGTCCTTGGGCTCTTTTATTCATTTTTGGTTTTCTGGTGCCTAGCTAAGGTGACAATAGTTATAGAGCAGCACACTGGAACACAGAGAATGTTAGAAGAGTTGTCTAGAGAAAATCCAAGTTTATCCTGGCTTAACAAAAACTTTGCAGCTGTACAAATCTAGAGCCTAGGGACCAGCATTTGCATCACTCAGTTTAGTCCAGTGGTTCTCAACCTACCTAACACTATGACCCTTTAATACAATGCTTCATGTTGTGGTGACCCCCCCCCCCAGCCATAAAATTATTTTTGTTGCTATTTCATAACTGTAATTTTCTTTGGGGAAGGGGAGGTTTCAAGACAGGGTTTCTCTGTATAATCGCTCTGGCTGTCCTGGAACTCGCTCTGTAGTCCAGGCTGGCCTTGAACTCACGAAGATTCACCTGCCTCTGCCTCCCAAGTGCTGGGATTAAAGGTGTGCGCCACCACGCCCAGCTTCGTAACTGTAATTTTGCTACTGAATGGTATCTCCGTTCCTAAGACAGTTGGAAATATGTGTTTCTGACAGTTACAACCTACAGATTGAAAACTGCAGGTTTAGCCAAATAGACTTTGAAGTCACACTAACCTCCATCTACCTCCTTTCACCACTGGCTCCAGCTTATAGAACTCATATCTATAATAGAAATTAATGAAAGCAGATGTACGATAACCAACTTTATATGACAAATCTTCGCCCTTCCCTTCTGTATCCTCTCTCTTCCCACTTAAACCCTCACCTATGACAGATAGAAATGTGCCTCCTTCCTTACCCCCCATTCAACAATCTTTGTCTTATTACTTGGTTCACTTTTTTTCATGCATACATACTCTTGTTACTGTCATCTGAAACACCAGAACATTGAGCTAATGATACAGTACCTGGTTAACTCGTCTTTACCCATAGTGCTGGCTCTCAGTTCACTCCCTAGTACCAGAGACAGCCTTCACAGGCCCCCTCACACTCAGGATATAAATCCAATGTCCTCCACAGCGTCTGTGAGCTGACTTCTACTCTACCTACCTTGCCAGTCTTGCTATCACCATATCCACTCATCTGACGCTTTTTACATTTACCTGGGAACCTTGAGAAATTAATTTAATCCCTTTGAGATTGTTTCCTCACTTACATAGTACTAACAATAATTTTAGTTACCTCTCAGGGAAAAGGCTAACAAATGTTAAATGCCTAAAAATTGTACCTGATACAGTAAGCACCAAGTCTCACCTAACACCATGACCATCTCTAGCATTACAGCTCTTTCCGCCTCTCCCCTGGCCAGCTTCTCCAAGGATGCCCTCTTGGCCCACAATGCTGGGTTAGATGTCATTCCTCTATGTCTTCATGGTCCTGTCCTTGTTTAACTCCAGGCTGAGGCAGATGTGCCAAGTTCCAAGCTAGTCTTAGCTACACAGTGAAATCCTTTCTCAAAAACAAAACAAAACTTTCCAATACTGATATATCCACTGAAACATGTAGTCATCTATATCAACTATAAACCTCTACCCAAGGGCTAGAGACTGTTCAATGGTTAAGAGCACTGGGTTTAATCCCCACTACCCACCTGGGAGCTCACAACTACCTGCAACTCCAGTTCTAGGAAATCTGACATCATCTGGCCTCCTTAGGCACTGCACACACGGTACACAGATACATATGCAGACAAAACATCCAGACACATAAAATAAAACTAAATAAAAATATAAATTTCTATCCAAAACTGGGGACCTCGCTCAGTACTCGAGGGCTTACCTCCCACGTATCAACTCCACGTTCAATCTCAAGTACCACAAAAGAAAAGAAGGAAAAGAACCGGCACTTTATCAAACATACTTTTTAATACTATCTGACTTTAGTACATAGGCAAAGTGAGCTATCATACTTTTAGAGAGCACAATATGTTCACTGTCCTATTGGTTGTCTCTGAACATGATCTACTCCAAAGCCACATTATCTATCATCAAAGCAAAATTCCAGCCAAACTTCATAAATGCACAAATCTCACTACAAGCCAGGTGGTGGCGCATGCCTTTAACTCCAGCACTCGGGAGGCAGAGGCAGGTGGATCTTTGAGTTTGAGGCCAGCCTGGTCTATAGAACAAGTCTAGGACAGCCAGGACTACACACAAAGAAACCCTGTCTTGAAAAACAAAACAAAACAAAATAAGGCACAGAAACAGATAAACCAAAATTAATTTAAAAGACTAAATGCAACACCTGACCTACCCTAACCACCTACAGCAGTGAGGATCCATAAAAATTTCTAAGACTCCAGACTCCAAATAATCCCTTCCGTGTGCCTTCATGAAAAGAGACAGACACAACAGGGGAGCTTGTCATTGAGGTAATCCTCTTAATCAGCTGACAGGTTTTGATCTGAGCTGCTGTCATCGCTCTGCTATTCCTCATCACTATAGCTACGTATGCCCAATCCTTGTGGCCAAACAGGCATGCACAGCCAGAGGCTATGAAGCAGTCTGAGTTCTAGCTCAAGGATAGGCTGTCTCATCCAAAAATAGTTATCTTCATAACTGTCGTGTGGAGAAGGGGGCTTTGCCAGAGGTACAACCACGCCTGGATTCCTGTTCTAGGAGTCTCACTCTGCCACTGACAAGACCTATAATTCATTCTGCATTTACCAAACATCAAAATGAAGAAAAGAAATACTAGATTTGGCAATCACAAAAGGACAAAGACTGACTTAGTTCTCTTCACTGTGAATGTCCTAAGGTAGTCAACTTTATAGCAGAAAACAGAATGGTGTTTGCCAGGAGTCTTCAACAAGACCAGTACAGTATATGACCAGGAGAGTTTCAAGTGGGGAAGGCACGGTAATTTGGAGGTGTCAGCTGTACAACAATGTAAATACACTTAGTCCCACAGAACTGTACACTGTAAAACAGTTACAATGCCAAACTGTTTAAAATATGACATACATATCTGACACCACAATTTCTGAAAGCATCTAACTTTCATGTCTGCAGAGTGAATCCAGCTTGGCCAATTACCAATTGCATGGCCCGGAGCAAGTCACGTAACCTTTCTCTAAGCCTGCTTCTTCTGTAATATTCAGTTCATAGACTGTTCTAAGGATTAAATGACATGCTCCACTGAAAACTTCAGTCCTGTGACTGACTAATAAATGTTAGCTTTTGTTGTTGAGGTTGTTTGGTTTTTTGGTTTTTCGACACAAGGTTTCTCTCTGTGTGTAGCATTGGCTGTCTGGATGCACTTTGTAGACCAGCCTGGCCTGGAACTCAGAGATCCACCTCCCTCTGCCTCACAAGTGCTGGGATTAAAAGCATGTGCTACCACCGCCTGGCTATTATTAATTGTAACAAGCATGTTCATAATCATTTTCTTGTAGTCTCCATAGCACCCAATGAGACTTACACATAATGAAACAGACTCAAAGGGCCACAAGAAGTGGCTCAGATCCTTGCAGAAGTCAACATCAGCTAAATCCTGTGACTCTAAAACAAATGTCCTCATCTTGTCTCCACTGCCTGACACTACAAAGGTGTGAATCAAGCCGGCAAACAACTTCACACTAGATTAGAAATCAGATAATGGTTACAGAAGTGTACCTAAACCATTAGGAAACTAAAACAAAGCAATAACTAGAAAGCACAGACATCTGGCCTTTTAGACATGAGGCAGAAAGTGGCTGAGATTACAAAGGGTCTTTAAGATATCCAATTACCTGAGACTCCTGATCCTGAGGCCTGAAAAAGTAGTTCATATTCAACAAATGACAATGTATGGGAGAAATAATAACAACAAAAATAGACTGGAAGAATGGCTACTGGGAACCCTAGTAATGACCAAGGTAGTCCATTTATTCAGACAGCGGTCCCCTTTTCAATGGTCAGTTAAAAGGAGAGGGGGTGGTCTATTAAGCCATCAACCTCCTATATCCCACTAGTAAATCTAGACTCTCAGGGATGGGTGAAGTACAGCCCACAAACGGATCCAAGCAACTAATGCAAATTTGAAAACCTCAAGACCCAGCCCTGATTTTTTTCAGATGATCCCCACAGCCAGTATCAAACTCACTGCAAAAGGAAAACAGTTGCCAAAGCTAATTTTAGCTCACTTTAAGCCCTCTAGGACTTATTGGAAGACAAAGAGAAATAACCTACTTGAAAGCAGGGAGCTGAAGATGACGACTTAAGGTCCCTTTATCCCTGACCATCTAACTAGGATCATAACAAACAAACAAAATTGGAAGTTGGGGGAAGGAGGGAGACATGCAATAAACAAAAGTAAAGGGCTGACCTCAGCGAGGTCCTCAGAACTTCATTTATGTTTGAGACATGGAGATCTCTGGATCCAGCTACCCCCAAAACAGCAAAAATTATCACCCTAATCACTTTCCCTCAGATATCTGACAGCAACAAAAGGGGAACTTTATCTATTACTGATCTGTCAACGTCTTGGGGAGGAACCCACAGTTTAAATATACGGTGTTAAGCCTACGGTAAATCAAAATGCCCTCTGCACAAAGAGATGGCACCTGCTTTTATCAGAAAATAAGTAACGGGTTACTAACTGCTCTGTGCGTCTATGGCTGTTTGATTTCTCTGCACCTGGATTTCTGCTGTGAGTAAGGACAGCTCTGAGAGACCGCTGTGGACCTTAGGTGACACATTCACAAAGTTCCTGGGTCAGTCTCACCAAACGTTACCTGTTGGTGCTTAACTAACTCCCTCCCCGAATTCACTAACACCCTGAGAGGCATGCGTCCCTTCTTTGACCCCATTTCACCCAGAGAAAACTGAAGCTCGGGCAGGAGCGGTGTGTGGGACGCAGCCCCAGTTGGAGAGCTGGCCGCTCCCTTCCGCGCCCCAGGTGACAACTACCAAAGGATAGGCAAGGGGTGGCGAGCGAGGCGCTCGGACTCGTGAGGAATACGGATCCGTTTTTGCGCGCCGAAGGGAACCCAAAGAGCTAGACCTGGGGGAAGCCGGAAGAAACCTGGGGCCCCGACTCAGGCCAGAGCCAGGCCCCAGCCCGCCCGAGGCCTCCGGGGCGCAACCTCCGCTCCCTCCCCTCCTCCCCTCGCCGGCCGGGGCGGGGCGCGAGCACAAAAGACTCCAACTTCCGAGCAGGCACCGGCCCACCCCCAACTCCGGGCCCCGGCCCGGGGGGCCCCCCCGACCAGAGACAAGCCGCGAACGCCAGGCGGCCAGGGACGGGCGCAGGTGGCCCCGGGCGGGCGACCCGGGGCGGCGGGCCTGGGGGTGGGGGGGAAGCTCACAGGGATCAGTGGGGGGGGGGGGGGCTAGGAGGGAGCGACCGAGAGTTACTCCGGCTCCCGGGACTCCTGGAACGGCCGAAAACAAGAGTTTCTAAAAATAGGCAACGGCCCGCCCGAGGAGGTGAGGAACAAGGAACAGCCCGCCCGCACTCCCCGGGAGCGGCCCGCGGCCCGCACTCACCGCGCTGAGGTCCGGAGGAAGCCGCGCGGCGCGGCCGGCTTCACGGAGGGCGGGAGAGAGGAGGCGGCCCGGGCCGCCGCGTGAGGAGCCCGAGCACACGCGCGAGAGTCGCGACCGCTTCCGCCCCCCTCGGCTCCCCTCGGCTCCGCACCCCGCGCCGCTCGCGCGCCCCGCCGCACTGACAGAGGCGCGAGCCCCGCAGCCGCGAGTCCCTTCTCCCGGCCGCCACCACTCGGCCGCGCGCGGGGAGGAGGGGGAGGAAGAGGAGGGCCGGACAGGTGTCTGCACTCGGCCTGCCCGCCGCCTCGGCTCCCGCCCGGTCCTCGGCTCGGTCCTGCGGGACGGATCCCGCCACCCGAGCACTCAGCTCCCGGCGCTGCCGTGCCTAGGCCCGGCTCTCCAAACGCGTGGACTCCCCGCACACCCCCGCGCCTTGGCTTTGGAAAGGTCCAGAGCCTCGGCGCCGAGAGGAGGAGGGTGGGGCCTGGAGGGGGCGGGGCCTGGAGGGGGCGGGGCCTGGCGGGGGTGGAGGGGAGGGACGGAGCGGGGTGGCGGGGCTGAGTGAAAGCAGCTCACGGCTCGGGCCAGCGGGGAGCCGAAGGCGGGGATCCCGAGGGCTGACGGGCCGGACCTCACCGGGGAGGGGCAGGCTTGAAGGCGGAGCCGAGCCTGGAGAGCATGCCCGGGGGAGGAGCCTGAGGGGCCGGGCCCGCGGAGGCGGAGGCGGTGCTCAGAGAAACCCCGGGAGCCGCGAGGTGGCCGCGGGCCTGAAGGAGGTGGGCCTGGAAGCGCCGCGAGCCGTCTGAGGTAGACGCTGAGCAGCAGCCGGAAGGAGGAGGATCCTAAAGGAGGAGTGAGGGGGGCGGGAGGGATGGTGCTTGAGGGGAGGAGCCCTGGAGATGGGGCCTTCACTGTTAGCTGCGGGCGGTGCGGCAGGGTCCTGAGGTGACTGGAGCGGGGTTATTTCACTTTCTAGGAATTAAGTGCAGCCCTTCGCTGAGAAGGCTGGGGTCTGAGTGCCTCTCCTCAAAGGGGAAAAGAAAAGCCTAGTCAAGTAGGAAGAAACGTTCTCTCTCTCTCTCTCTCTCTCTCTCTCTCTCATTCTCTCATTCTCTCATTCTCTCTCGTTTTTTAGAGTCAGGGTTTCTCTGTATATTTCTGGCTGTCGTGAAACTCGCTCTGTCGCCCAGGATGATCGTGAACTCCTGATCCTCCTGCCTCTGCCTTCCAGCAGCGATGCCAGGCCTTTTTAGTTGCGGAATGGGCGATTGAAACAGGTTCACAGACTTGGAGAGCAATCACTCTTACCCACTAAGCCGTTCACCCGGCTCCAAGACCAGGAAGTCTTTACTGATTTTTGCACATTACTGTGTTTCCAGACCTAGTACATACTCTGGTGGTGAATTAAAATTTCCATCAATCAGGCCAGCCCCTACCGACCTCCTCTGCTCTTGGTTTTCTCCCAGCTCCATGCTTCCTTCTCTGCGCAATAGCCTTAGCATATTTGCTTGAATAAACCAATACTTTTATGGTGGTTTTTGTTTGATTTTTCCAGACAAGATTTCTCAGTGCACACCTTTAATCTCCACACTTGGGAGGCAGAGGCAGGCAGATCTCTGAGTTCGAGACCATCCTGGGCGACAGAGTGAATTCCAGAGCAGCCAAGGCTACACAGAGAAACCTTGCCTTGAAAAAAACGACACAGACACACACAGAGAGACAGAGACAGAGACAGAGAGACAGAGAGAGACTGTAAGACTGAGAACGCCAGAGAGATCTCTAGTCTATACCTGGAGTCCCCAGAGAGAAACGGAGTCCGATGTCGATGCAGTACACACAGGAATTTTATTGAGTCGATGCGCATCGAGGTCTGACAAGCTCTTTCAAGCTGCTGACCCCTGAAAGCAGGCGCAAGTACTTTTTATATCTTTTTTGTAAAAGCAGAATTTAGCAGGCTAGCTAGGAGGGGTAAGTACATTCCAGGGGTAAGGGTAGTGGAATATTTTTTGATACAGCTGGACCCTCAGCAAAGGCTGGCTGGCCTTGAGTCAAGCTGGACCCTCAGCGTAGGCTGGCTGGCCTTGAGTCAAGCTGGACCCTACAAGGGGCCAAACAGCTACAGAACACACATAGTGATTTGATATTGATACCTTGGTTCAATATCAATATTGCTTCCTGGCCCCTCCAAGACAGAGAGGGGGAGGGGAGGTTTCTCTGTGCATCCCTGTCCCTGAACTCAGTCTATAGACCAGGCTGGCCTTGAACTCAGAGATCCACTTGCCTCTGCCTCCTCAGTGCTGGGATTAAAGGTGTGAGCCACCACCACCACCAGACTTTGAATATACCAATCTATTAACGCCTTCTGTTGTAGAATTTTCATTTTTCCACTTCTGTCCAGACACCTCCAGTTCATCCTTACACTCAGCTCGAGAGCCACTTCCTCTGAGAAGCTTTCTCTGAACTTTCAGCCCCACTATCAGGCAAGTTGCAGCTGTTGCCCTGCTCTGTTCATGGCTTCTGTTATAAAAAAAAAAATTGCAGGTAATAACTCTACCGGACCCGAGATTTGCGTTCACATTCTACGAGGTCCCATGTGACTTATCACCTCCTACCCTTCTGATGTGTTGTAAGCTTCAGTCTGCTATTTGGCTCCGGCTGTATTTGGGCCTTTTTCCTGGTCTTCTAAAGTGCCAGCTTTACTGCTGCCCCTGGGCCTCTGCCTTTGCCGCTTTGTTGGCTTCGTATTCTACTCCTAGGCGTTGGTATGGCTCACTCCTCAGCATCTTAAACATTTCTTTTTTTTTTTTTTTTTAACACTTGTAATTTTATTTTATTTTTTTAATATATTTTATTAATTCATTCATATTACCTCTCAGTTGTTATCTCATCCCTTGTATCCTCCCATTCCTCCCTCCCTCCCATTTTTCCCTTACTCCCCTCCCCTATGACTGTGACTGAGGGGGACCTCCTCCCCGTGTATATGTTCGTTCATAGGGTATCAAGTCTCTTCTTGGTAGCCTGCTATCCTTCCTCTGAGTGCCACCAGGCCTCCCCATCAAGGGGACGTGGTCAAATATGGGACACCAGAGTTCATGTGAAAGTCAGACCCCACTCTCCACTCAACTGTAGGGAATGTGCTGTCCATTGGCTAGACCTGGGTAGGGGTTCGAAGTTTACTGCATGTATTGTCCTTGGCTGGTGCCATAGTTTGAGCAGGACCAGATCCGCCCATCATAATGTTCTTCTTGTAGGTTTCTAGGACCCTCTGGATCCTTCTTTAAACGTTTCTTTTTTAAAACAATGTTCTTAAATGTTTGTTTTGTTTGTTTGTTTTTGAGACAGGGTCTCACTACGTAGCTCTCTAACTGTCCTGGAACTCACTATGTAGGCCAGGCTGGCCTCAAACTCCCATAGATTTGCCTGCCTCTGCCTCCTAAATGCTGGGATTAAAGATATACACCACTATAGCCAGCCATCTTCAAGCTTTCTAAAAAGAAGTCTTACATGGTCAGGAGTGATGGTGCAGGCCTTTAATCTCAGCACCTGGGAGGCAGAGGCAGGCAGACCTCTGGAAGTTTAAGGCCAGCCTGGCCTACATTCCAACTTTCAGACGAGCCAGAGTTACATAGTGAAACCCTTAAAATAAATAAATAAATAAAAATCTTACCTGTCCACATCCACATTTTAGATAGTAACCTTTCACTACTTACACTTTTTTTTTTCTTTTCTTTTTTTTTTTTTTTTAATTGTTGTTGTTTTGGGTTTTTGTTGTTGTTGTTGTTGTTGTTGTTGTTTGAGATAAGGTCTCTCTGTGTAGCCTTGGCTGTCCTAGAACTCACTCTGTAGACCAGGCTGAACTCAAAACTCACAGAGATCTGCCTGCCTCTGCCTCCATGAGTGTTGGGATTAAAGGTGCGCATCACTATGCCCGCTGACCGCTTATACTCTTTCTTGCTGAGTTTTTCTCCAGAGCAATGTCCCATCTGAAATCTGTATACCTGCTTATTGTCTCTCTGTCATACCCACTTTCCACTATATTGTGATCAGTGTAAGGACAGGCTCCTGTCTGTTTTGTTCAGTCTTCAGTGAATAAAATAGTATTAATGTTTGTTTTATGATTGACTATAACAAATTCAACAAAGAAATGTCAAAAAGACCCTCAGTATTGCCCAAAAGAATCTAAGAGGATGAGAATTTGAAGGGAGATGAGTTTTTTCTTTGTTTTGGTTTTTGGTTTTTGTTTTGGTTTTGGTTTTTTTTTTTTTTTTTCAAAACAGGGTTTTTCTGTGTAGACTTGAGTATCCTAGACTCACTTTGTAGACCAGGCTGGCCTCAAACTCACAGCGATCCACCTGCCTCTGCCTCCCGAGTGCTGGGATTAAAGGCGTGCACCACCACCGCCCAGCTGAAGGGAGATGTTTCTAAGGAAATGTGCTGGCAATATTAGCTAACAGTTGTGGAGCACCAACTAATTGCCAGGCAGTATACAGACTGCTTTTTCAAGCTTATTTAATTCCCATAACAGCCTCAGGAAACAAGGACTATTTAAATCCCCATAGGTGAGGAAACAGTCACAAAAGAAGCTAACTTCTCCAAAACCATAACAGCTACAAAATGGAGTCCAACTTTATGCTAAATTACTATTGTATATCCTCGCTAGTTATTTTTAAGACTTATTTTATGTGTATGAGTGTTTTACCTCCCATGTTCACACACACGCACACAATTATACACACACACACGTGCCTGGTGCCTCCTGGGGTCAGAAGAGGGCATCAGATCCCTGGAACTAGAATTACAGATAGATGATTGTGAGCCGCCTTGTGGGTACTAGGAAATTAGCTCAGGTCCTCTACAAGAGCAACACGTGCTTAGCTGCCGAGCCACCTCTAGTCTTCCCAATTATTAAAAACCCAGGGCAAGCCAGGTGTTATGGTACATACCTTTAATCAAGAAACAAAGGCACGTGGGTCTCTGAGTTTGAGGCCAGCCTCATAGTGAGTCCCAGGACAGCCAGGGCACTATAGAGAGACCCTGTTTCAAAACTAAATACATAACCAGGTTGAGGTGGAACACACCTTTAATCCCAGCACTCAGGAGGTAGAGGCAGGCAGATCTCTGTCAGTTCGAGGCCAGCCTGGTCTACAAAGTGAGTCCAGGATGGCCAAGGCTACACAAAGAAACCCTGTCTCGAAAAGCCAAAAACAAACAAATAAACAAAGTGAGTCCAGGACAGCCAGAACTACAAGAGAAACACTTTCTACAAAAACAAAAACAAAAAAACCACTTTTTTCAGGCCATCATGTCTAGCCATAGTGTTTGGCCTTGGCTTACAGGAAAAGCCTTTTTATAAGAATTTTATTTTTATCTTGTGGGTATTTTGGCTGTGTGCATGTCTTTGCAGTACATGTGTGCAGTGCCCTCAGAGGCTAGAAGAAGGCATCAGATCCCCCCTGGGACTGGAGTTACGGATGATTGTTAACTACCATAGGCGTGCTGGGAATCAAATCAGGGTCTTCTGGAAGAGTGGCCAGTGCTCTTCAACACTAAGCCATCTCTTCAGTGGCCCCTCCCACCATGACCCCTCCCACCTTATTTCTTGAGATAGAGCTTCTCAACCTGGAGCTCACATTTCCCTAGACAGGCTTTGCCTCCCAGCACTGGGATCATAGGTATGTGCTGTTGTGCCTAGCTTTTTATGAGGTGTAGGAGATGCAAACTCAGGTACCTACACATGCAGGGTTAGCACACTAATGACTGAGCCATCTCCTCAGCCCACCTCTGGACTTTAACTCGAACAAATCCAACCTTCAGTTCGTTTTCTAGCTTGGAATTGTAATTTCCTAACTAAAACAGATGAGTAGAACCTAATAGCACCTACATTTTTATAAGGATTTTATTTACAGAAGGCTTCCTGCTCCACACAGAAGAAAAAAACAAGTGTGAAGGTGGGCATGGAAGAGCTACATGGCTCTAGAGAGTGGTGTATGGGTTCAGAAAATAAAAAGTAGACTAACTTGACGGACTGGTTTCTACACTTAACTGGGTATGGGGAAGGTTTTTTAAAGTGTCAAGGTTGGGAAAATACATAAAATTCACTTTTTCAGCTGCATTTTTAAATCATATCAACCCTCCGAGGTCAGTTCCTCCCCCATTCCAAGAATGAGAAGATGTAACATATCCAGCATCTTGCAGATGGTGGGTGAAGGAACCAGGACTGAAACCTAATGCTATCTGAACCAGGCAGCACACATTTAGCCATGTCTTCTCTCCCGCATCTGCAGACCATGCATTAGCCTATCCTCACGAGTGCGAAGTGGGGGATCTCAGCGGCTCAATCAGAGAAAGGAAAGGACCATTTCCCATAAGATGACGTCCATGGCTTTGGACAGACTAAAGAGTAGATTTTTACTGCACGTGCCCAGAGTCACCTCCATCAATGCATTACTTTCTGCTCAGCTCCATCCTTTCTCCTCTCCTCAGAAGCCCCTGGTGCCTTCCCATTGCCATGCCAACAGCATGAATCAAAAATTCAAATGCCCGCAGGGGCCAGAAAGCACATTACGAACAAGATAACAAGGAGTGGAGGGTACTATGGTACTAGAGAGTGCACACATGGATAGGGGAGAGCTAGCCAGCGGTTGCTACGACAAGATTTTTTTTTTTTCAACAGAAACCCTAACTATGGATTTTTCACATGAAATCTCCCAGTTTCTAAGTATCAGGTTATGTTTTTAAAATAACCCCATGCAAGCCAAATAAATTATGTCTGCTGACCAATAATTGTAGGTTGTGGTCTAGAAACTGGCAGCCTCTTGCTGTTTGGTTAAAGTCTGTGACTAGATGCCTTTAAGGTTTGTGTTAGTTACCTATTGCTGCAAAATAAACCACCTTGAAACTTGGTGACTTGAAACAGTGGTTTGTTACTGTTTTTTATTTTATTTTATTTTATGGAGGTATGGGTGTTTAACCTGTGTGTGTGTGTGTGTGTGTGTGTGTGTGTGTGTGTGTGTGTGTGTGTACACCATGAACATGCCATGCCCTTAGAGGGCAAAAGAGCCTCAGATCTTGGAACTGGAGTTACAGATGGCTGTTAGCTACATGTGGTGCTGGGTTCTCCAGCGCAGTCAGAGCTTTTGTTCTCGGGGCCATCTCTCCAGCCCCTGATTCATTATTTCTTATAAATATATGGGCCGATCATCTTCTGCCTCTTGCGGTTTGGGCTGGGAATCCTCCCTTCCATTCTACCTCTGCTTATCTTTTTCAGGTTCAGGTGCCAATGTTATCTCCTCCAGGAACCCCACCTTATCACCCTGCCACACACAAGCCACTGGCTAAGCTGAAATGAGGCACAGCCGGGTCTTGTCATGATATTGTGTGTTTTGTATATCATAGTGATTGTCCTGCGTGGAAAGAACTATGTAAGGGTAGGTGGTCAGTGAGTGCTGTGACATGGCAGACATAGAGATGCTGTGACGAGGGGGCTCAAATCCTTCACTCTCTCAAGGAATGTGTGTGCAGGGAGGGCATGCCCAAGGGAGCTTCCCAAGTTTGTGTGGTCTTTATATACAACTATTAGAGCATAAACTTCCAGTTCACCTAGGGCCAAAGCCTTGTGTCCTTCAGCACACTGGCCACGTAGGATGTCCATAAGTGCCATCAGATTGCATTGATCTGAACCTGTCCCACTCTGCTGAGATATGAGGTCCACAGGAGGGAACTCAAGTAGACTGAAAGCTGCCTATCAAAAGAATTGCATAATGAGGCAAGAGTCTCACACATTGACTCCCAGTGCAAAGCAGGCTGGTTGTGTTGAATCCTTGTCACTGTGAATGTCTAAAACTTGAAGACATTTCTCATTTCAGATGCATCCATTAGCAAGCCTTAGCCAGGAACTTGGCCTCCCTACTGTTCAATAATTGATGACACTGGAGCCAGAAATTGAAATGCCTATGCTAAAACCCCAACCCTACCATTTATGGGACAAGTTCCCGTGGTTGTGTGGGCCCTGATCTTGTTCTTTATAAAGTGGATACGTGTAACATTTACCTAGAAAGTATTTTGAAAACTAGAACTACTGTGTTTATTATCCCCTGCCACATAGACGGTGCTCTCAGGTGAGAGCTCATAATGATTGTCACAAGATGAAAAACCAGGCAGTGGTGGCACACACCTTTAATCTCAGCACTCAGGGAGGCAGAGGGGGGTGCTTCTCTGTGAGTTCAAAGCTAGCCTGGCCTACAGAGTGATTTCCAAGGCAGCCAAGGCTACACAGAGTAGCCCTAACTTGGAGGGAAAAAAAATAAGAAAGAAAAGAAAGAGCTCTGACTTACTAAAGGGGGAAATCATTCCTAAACTTGACTCTAGGAGAACATAAATCCATGTTCTTCTCCTAAACAGATCCTCTAGAATGAAGGGAAGAAGGGAAGGAGAGGAAGAGGAAGGTTCGGCATGTTATAAATGTTTCTCTCTAAAACTTGCTCCACTCTCTCACCCCAACCGACTCACCATCCTGCTGACTGCGGGCCAGAGGCAGATATGCTGTTATGAGATCACTAGCTCAGAGCTGTCTTGGCCGAGAGTGAAGAAAGTATATGTGGCAGAATCAGGGCACCCAAAGGTAACAGGCTTGCAGCACACAGCCTTCACCCTTGTGACTGGTGGCTGGGGTCTCAGGGCTACAGGGAAAGTTCTCCTGAGTCAAGCAAGGCGTGCATCTCTGATTCCTCACTGGCTAGGCTCTTGGAGCCTTTGCCCTCTTCTCTGCCTTGCCAATAGTCCCCATATGCATTTTATATCAAACAGGAGGCAGGCTGGCATCTTTAAAGTATGATCTCCATTAAGGAGCCTGTAAATCATTCCACATCTTCCCTTTGCCCCCTAACAAGAACAGCACCACCTCCCACACCCTAGTGACCCCCGTCACCCTGCACTGCATCCCATAGTGGCAGCACCCAGATCAGAGGCAGCCGCGTCAGCTGAGACCGGACGTTAAGGGCTCGCTCACTCAAGCAGAAGCACATTAGAAGGACTATAATAAACAAGGACACACTGCATTCTGTGGCATTTGTTTTAACCAGAAAAGCCATTTCTTCGTCTTATTTTTAAAAAGGACTGAGTGCCTAGGTAATGACAGCTGCACAGGTCTTCCAACCCCCCACCCCTACCCCCAACCCCATGCCACTCCTAGTGTTCAGAAGAGGCACTTACTTTCTGATCACCTTCCTCTCTACCCTCGCCTTCCAGGTGCACGTCCCCTTCCCAGTCCTCATCTGCTTATCCACCCCTCCATATTCTTTTAAGAGTTCCTGACTAGATGTTGGTCCCAGAGGGCTTTATCTGTCGGGCGGCAGCAGTTCTTGACCAGGTAGCCTGAAAACTTCCCAGTTTTGAATCCAATCAAGGGACCCACATGGTGCCTGAGTCGGGCCTTGCCAATCAGAACATTCTACCTTCCACATGCACGCAGCCATGCCAACCCAAGGGATTAGGAACTAGTTAAAACTTAGTCTGCTTCTCTCAAAGCCTGATCTTGCCAGGCAGAGCTGCAAAATTTAGATCTGGGCTTGCTCAGAGAAGAAAGCTCTGAGAAAGGAGACACAGACTGTGAAATTTAGCCTAGGAGCGAAGGCACACTCTCTCCATCCCTTATCCATCATGAAATGAACATGATAGGTCACTAGTCTGGGCGCCTCCAGTGCCATGCCCCAATGTCACAGCCTATTTTGCAATGTTGAGGTGCAAACCCAGGGTCTTGTACATGTTAGATGGGACTCTACCACTACGTCGTCTTCGGTCTGCCCTCACACTCTAACATGGTCTGCTGAGGATGGGCCTGTGGGACCTCAGCAAGCGTAAGTCAGGCAGAAGCACCGTAAGTATTTGCACATCAAGGCTTGTCCCCTTGGAATTGGGAACTCTGGACAACTGTACAGGATGTCTAGCGGCCCTGCTGGAGGGACCATGTGGAGAGAACACATAAGGAGAAAGGTGTCTAACACCATGTGAAGAATCATGGCAGCCTCCCTACAGGGCCCAATGCTCAACCAATGCCCCCGTGAGAGTGAACCTCAGTGAAGTAATTGATCACTGCCCAGCTGAGCCCCGCCCTACTGAACTCTCACAAGCTAATCAAGTCCTGTTTTAAACCACAAAGCTGCAAGACGAGTGCTTTAAGCCACCAAAACAGTAGTCATGTTAGTGCTGTTGCCTAGCTCCTCAGCTCTCAGAACCTCACTTGGGGCTGGAGAGATAGCTCAGAGGTTAAGAGCACCCCCTGCTCTTGCAGATGGACCCAGGTTCGGTTCTTAGCACCCATATGACAACTCATAGTTGTCTGTAATTCCAACTTCTAGGCGATCTGACACCCTCTTTGGGCTTCTGTAGTCACCTGCACATTCATACACAGGAAAACAATTTTTGCTGTTCTGTTTTTAAAAATCCAAAAATCTCTAACCGCTAAGTCCTGACAGAATGGTATTGTTGGGCTGGAGAGATGGCTTAGCGGTAAAGAGCACACCTTCCAGCCTCTGGTTGTTGCTTTACCTGTGTTACCTTTTCTAATTACAACTGTGCTATGCAGACTGTTGCCCTCAGTTTAGACGCCAGGGAAGTCAGACTGCTTCCCAGGAAGGGTTGAAAGTATCAGTGACGTAGATTGCCCTAAGGACAATCATTTACTCAGAGCTGACACGGCTCTAAACGCTTCCCACATCTTACTCCGCTGAATCCTCACAGCAAGTCATGAGACAAGGATGGCCTTGAACTCACAGAGATCTGCCTGCTCTGTCTCCTGAGTGATGGGACTGAAGACTTATGCCCAGTAAGCACATTTACTTGTATTTATTTGTGTATGTATGTGTGCATGCACACGGGCAGAGCTCAGAGGGCAACCTTCTGCAGTCAGTTCGCTCCTTCTCCCATGAGGGTCCCAGCGATAGAACTCAAGTTATCTGGCTTAGCAGCAAGTGCCTTACCCACCGAGACATCTCGCTAGCCCTCCGTCACTTTGAGTCAAAGGGTCCTTATATATATATATATGCCCTGGGCCTCCCTCTGCTCAAGTTGGTGTCTAGGTGTCAGCCAGTCTCCTTGTGACACCCGTATACTACTCCAAGAGCCAAAGCATGATATTGTGGACTTCCGAGTGTGAGTCAACACTCCCCTCCCCGTTGGTTCAGCAGGGTAGCAAGAGCCCATAATACATGGTTTAGAAGAGTAGAATGTTAACATTATTTTTATAAAACTGTGCTCTCACAGTAAGAGAGATCTTAACCACGCTATCACGCAAATAATTGAGAGTCTTTTATATGTTCAATAACAAGCTTCACAGCACAAGAACTGAGCAGCTGTTAATCTATTCTTAACCCTCTAGCTAATCTGGTTTCCTCCCAGCATATATCCCAGAGGTACTTGCACCTTGTAGCTTTCCGTGATCCAGCTCCTTCCTCTCCAGATGTCTCTGGACTTCTGCCTGTAGATGAATCTTCTCCTTCTTCCTCTAACTCCTCCTCCCCTGGCTGACAGGAATTCCATCCCTATTCTCTCCTCTGCTCAGCTATTGGTTGTAAGCTGTTTCATTGGCATATCAAGGGACAAGTGGGGACACAACATTGAGACAGGAGATTCTCAGCACAAGGATTGCAACCAGATATGAGAGATACAGAAATCAGTATTTGAATTACATAATAACCTTATGCCTACAGTAGAATTCATTTGTCATGGACTGACCACTTCAGAGATGAATACTGCAGCTAGGACCCTGCTGAGGGGTATTCCTGGCCATGAGAACAATGTTGGTCGACTCAGGGGACATGACTGGAGGATTGGAGATGGAATACCCACAGAGATATCCACCAGCTAATGACAGGTGACAAATTGATGGTGACCTCCATCACCTTTCTTACTGCATGAGTAATGTTTTCTTACTCTGAGTAATGTTTTTACTGTCTCCCAGAGGCCCCAGCAGAACTGAACCAAGTTGCTTTTGGTGGAAAATAAGTTATTGGCATATTTTCCTTCTTGTCCCACTCCTTACTAAACTGGTTTCTTCAATCCATCCCACAAATTAAGCCACTTATACTTAGTTTGGTTTTTTGTTTGTTTGTTTTTGACTGTCTGTATGTTTTTGACAGGGCTTCCCTGTGTTGCCTAGGTTAGCCTGGAACACTTAGCCTTAAGCAGTCTTTCAGGAGCCCTCAGCCTCCCAAGTACAAGCACTATAAATATGCACTACCATACCTTACATTCATCTCAGTTCTTGTCCTAAGGTATACATCTGACATCAGTCGTTGTTGTTGTTGTTGTTGTTGTTGTTGTTGTTGTTGTTGTTGTTGTTCAAGGCAGGGTTTCTCTGTGTAGCCTTGGCTGTCCTGGACTCGCTTTGTAGACCAGGCTGGCCTCGAACTCACAGAGACTGCCTGCCTCTGCCTCCCGAGTGCTGAGATTACAGGTGTGAACAACCATGCCCAGCTCAATCTTTTAAAATATCAGATCCACTATATAGTCTATGGAGGGCTGGTAGACAGTAAGAATATGGTAGAATTGAGGCAGAAATTATCTGTCATTCAACAAACTAGTTCAAATGTGGATTCATCAAGCATATGATATATGCTTAAGCGTTTTTAGCTTATTTTAAAATGTGTAAGTGTAGTTCTGTGCCACTCTTTTGTTTGGTTATCTTTTGAGGAAAATGTCCTGTGTGATACCCCCTTGGCTCACATGACCCTTCTGCTTCAGCTGCTCAAGTGTAGCTGGCTACTGGACAACCTTGACACCTTTGGCCAATGCTAAGAAAATTCCACACTGCTCCTTAAGGCTTCTGAGTGAGTAGAGATGTGACTGGGGCCTCGAAAAACAATCCAGGAGATGACTGGAGACTCGACTGGTGGTGTGGCACAGCCAGGAAAATAGATTAAGAAAATAGAATAGTAGCATTCAGGGCTGGTGTGGCCCAACCCTCATATCCAGGGCAGAATTCACTAAGCTGCCAACAGAGATACTATGAAGCTGGCCAGGAATCGGTTTTCCCAGGACTTCAAGGTCAGTGGGTCCCCGTGTTTCCAAAAGTACTACCTCAGAAAGCCAGGAAATAGCTGTCTGCTTTGCCATCCAAGTCCAGCTACCCTGACAACATTTAAGATTAAATTCTACCTGCAGATCTACAGGCTCCAAATCGGAAGGGCCATCAAAGATAGCATGAGAGAGAGAGAGCTGTCTCTTTGAATAGTGTTATTTTACAGCATGTCAGTGTAGGAAGAACTTCTGGATCACAACCCCCACCTCCTCCAACACAATATACATACCAGCCTCCCACGGTGCAGGCTGGGGAAGAGTCTGTGTGCTGGTTTAAATGAGGGTGGTCCCCACAGACTCTGGTGACCATGGTTGGGGAGGCCTGGGAGATGGGGCCTTGCAGGAGCAGGCATGTCATTGGGGCGGGCTTTGAGAGTTTAAAGACTTGCACCGTCTGAGTTTGCTCTCTCTGCTTCTGTTGTTGTTAGAGACATGAGCTCCCAGCTGCTGCTGTAGCCACCATATCTGCCACCTGCTGCAGTTTTCCCACCATGGTGGCGATGGATTCCTATCCTCCTGGAACTGTAAGCCCCCAAATTAACTCTTCCTTCTACAAGTTGTCTTGATCGTGGTATTTTATACAGCAATAGAAAAGTAACTAAAGGCCAGGAGTGGTGGTGAGTGCCTTTAAATCCGGCACATGGGAGGCAAAGGCAGGTAAACCTCTGTGAATTCAAGGCCAGCCTGGTCTACGTAGTGAGTTCCAGGACATCCAGGACTACATAGAGAGGCCCAGTCTCAAAAAACAAAAACAAAAACAAAAAACAAAAACAAAAAAAAAAACAAGAAAAGAAAAGTAACTAGAACAGTTTTCCACTTACCTCATGTTCTGTTCTCATAAGGAGCCCAGGGTCTCGTGGTTTCTTGTGATTTTCCCAGCGTTCCTCACTTGAATTCTGCTAATGATGGATCCAGGCCATAAGCAAGTGATTCAAACCAGGCCAGTTAGTGGCATCTCCTTTTTACACTTCGTATAAACTTTACTAAAAGTGATATGTTCTCGATCCCCCAGAAGCTACTGAAGCCCAGAGGCTGTAAATCTGGAGTCTCCATTGTTCATATTCCTCTCCCCGGAGAGGAGAAGAACCTGGAGGAATTGGATTCCTCAGATCTGTTCTGCCCTGAACAGATAGACCAATAAATATATAGGCCACGCATAGACCAATAAATCCCCACCTTGCTCAGACTAGTAGCAGTTCGGTTTCTATCCCAACAAAGAACACTTGACCAATAAATATATTCCCCCAAATGGGAGAGAAGCCTTCAGGGGGCCTCCAAAGCAACAGATGTCCACCTGTCCACTGGTATGGGCGGGACTAGAGAGATACATCCTGCCTAATGACGGCTACCAATCGGTGGTCTTCAAGCACTTAAAAATATTTTATATAAAAAAATATTTTATAGGGGGGCTGGAGAGATGGCTCAGAGGTTAAGACCACTGCGTGTTCTTCCAGAGGTCCTGAGTTCAATTCCCAGCAACCACACGGTGGCTCACAACTATCTATAATGTGACCTGATGCCCTCTTCTGGTGTGCAGGCATACATGCAGGCCTGTGTACACAATACATAAATCTTTAAAAAACATTTTTATGGACCTTCTAGGAATGCACATACTCACTGATTATGCTTTACACATACATACACACATACACACACAAACACACACACAGTGGTAAAGAAAAAAATCTTTAGGAAAAGGTATTAAGATCAGGTCAGCTGCCATATTGTATAACTCTCCTGCTAATCCCACTTCCTGAGTCTGTTCTCGTCAGCCATACAAGACAGCAAAGAAAATAGATGTCTTAGCTATTATTCTGACTCTTATTCTCTCTCTCCTCTTTGAATCATTTCTAAATCAATTTATTATGTCTTGAACCTTCTATAGCCATAAAAACTAGAACAAAGCCATTCTTTATGAGGAATTGCACAATGCACAATGTGCAATTCCTCCCAAACAGAAGATCTTGTGTGCATGGAAAAGCCTGAACAGAAAGCAGTGGGTTACTGTGGAGTCCTCTGAGAGCCAGCCCCAGCCTGCTGGGTAGAGGAGGAACTGGGGAGGCGCAAACCCTGAGTCAATGTTGCGGTGTCTAATTTCTTTATTATTGGGAAGAGATGTTGGTTAATTAGAAAAACGAGTATGAGGTTTTCTAAAGCCCTGTTCTGGCAGGAAGGGAGGAAACTATTGTGGACAGTCGTTATTTTGAGGGCTAGTTGTATTGTGGTAGTGTAGAAGAGAACATAGGGAAGATTTATAAAGATGGTTTGAGGTCTCATGTGAGTAAAAAACACCATGAGAACAGAGATCACTTGCTTTCGACAGGTGATAGATTCTACTGAGGCCAAGACCGTGGCCTCCTTCCCCTACCTCCATAGACGGCTCTTAACTTCCTTGTCTGGACTCTGAGCTTGGCCATGAGACTTGCTTTGGCTGGTAGAATATCACCAGATATGAACAAAAGGCTCTGAAATATACTGGCACTGGTAGGCACATTCTCCTGCAATTCCATCAACTTCAACCATTAAGCATGCTCAGGTTAACCTGTGATTCCAAGAGGAGGGATGCAGTCATGCGTTTCCTCAGATAAAGAACAGGTTTGACAGTGCTTACTGTGAAAGGAATAATCTCCCCAAACTCAGTTTTCCTGCCCTGTTACGCTGGCTATTGGCCAATGCATCACCTTGTCAGAATGTGGGCAGCATGGAGAACCCATACGACCCTGTGGCTCTGCCTCTATCTTCTCCATGGGGAACACAGTTTCTTGTGTCTGAGCTAGGAGTCTGTCTGCCATGTCCATAACAGTCTTACTGATAAGCCTTGCATGTAGGACGAAATCTCAGTGGCGTCACCTCCATGAATTCCTCCATGAACAGGAATGAAGTTTTCAAACTTCTTCAGAAAAAAAGAGGTTTTCTGGGGGAAACATACAAAGGTAGCCAGAGGCAAGAGAACTTTAGAAATCCTCACCTGTATAAACTGGTTCCAAGGCTGGTAATTTTAGACATCACACACACACACACACACACACACACACACACACACACACACACACACCAAGGGATTTCTATACTTAAGGAACTGTCTACCAGTAACTAAACTGTTTTAAAATGTTGTTCTTTCTTCCCACTGTCCTCTTACAACTGTGACAGTGAAGTAGCGCCTTACACGTCACGGCACACAGCTGAGGTGTGAGACACTTCTGTGCCTTTAAAAACTAGAACGCAGGGCTACCGGTGTGACTCAGGGTTACAACCCGTGGGTAGTATACATAGGCCTGGGGCCCAGTCCCCAGCGCTTAGAAAAAAAATTATAATGCGATCTGGGCACACACCTGTAGTCACAGCTGGACCCTGCCTGGCCTCATTGTGTGCTTTTGTTTGTTTTCTTTGCTTATTTGTTGACAAACAATCTTGCTCCTTAAGGCTGGCTGGCCTCACTCACTATAGAGCCAATCTTAGCCTTGAATTCATGGTAATCCCCCAGCCTCAGTCCAGATGCCATACTATACTTCTTAAAAAATGTTTATCTTTTTTTTTTTTTTTTTTTTTTTTTGCTTTTTCGAGACAGGGTTTCTCTGTATAGCCTTGGCTGTTCTGGACTCATAGACCAGACTGGTCTCAAACTCACAGGGATCCACCTGCCTCTGCCTTCCAAATGCTGGGATTAAAGGTGTGTACCACCATGCCCAGCCTAAAAAATGTTTATCTTCTTATTACATTTCATATGTTTGCTTATTTGCTAATTTATTATGTGTGTGCATGTGTGCGCATGAGTGTGTGTGTGTGTGTGTGTGTGCATGCACATGTGTGCATACCACCTGTAGGAATGGAGATCAGAGAAGAGCCTTCAGGAGTTGAGTCTCTCCCTTCACCATGTGGGTCCAGGGCATAGACCTTAAGTTGTCAGGCATGGAAGCAAGTATCTACCCACCAAGCCATCTTGCTGGCCCATACGGTATTACCAGTGCATTGATGATTGAAGGATTTTTTTTTTTTCTACTACCAGGGATTGAACCTAGGACCTCACACGTGCTGGTCAATCATTCTACCACTGAGCTACATCCCCCAGCAGTGGTATTATATTGAACTGGAAGATTTGATATAGCAAAAATGTTAATCCTACCAAATCTGTAGTTGTAATGCAAGCACTGTCAAAATCCTAGCAAGGCTTTTTTTTTTGTGATCATAAGCAAGTGAAAGAGATCTAAATCAATACTGAGAAGAGCGATAAAATGAGAAGACTCACTCTACATGATATAAAAGCCTCCTAGGATGGTGTAATCACAAGATAGAGGCTCAGCACAGGAATCAGCGACACAGAGTGAAGAATCCAAAGATAAGCTGGCACAAATACACCACATTGGTTTTTCTTAGAGACAGGGAAAAAATAATCCCGTGGAAGAAGGATGGCCCCCACAACTTTCTTTGAGATTGAGAATGGCCTTCAGCTTCCGGTCCTCCTACCTGCACCTCCCACGAGCCACCATGCCTGCTTTTGAAGGACGGTCTTCTATACAGGTGGTGCTGAGCAGCAATGGCTGACTCTGCATAGGGAAAATAAAGAAGAGCGATCAGAGGAAGAAGTGCAGAAGAGAAGAGAGAGAAAGGAAAGTAACTGGCTCAAACCTGACACATTATAGTAACTCGAAAACAGATTGTCAAATAGCTCTAAGACCTCACCCACAGAAGGATAAAATTGACACAGTGGAGTTTATTAAAATTAATACCATTTTCTCTGAGCCAGTGAGCTGGCTTTGTGGGTAAAGGTGTTCACTCGCTGTGCAAACCTGGTCACCTGAGTTTGATTCCTGGAATTCATATAAAGGTGGAAGGAAGCCGGGTGGTGGTGGCACACACCTTTAATCCCAGCACTCGGGAGGCAGAGGCAAGAGGATCGTTGTGAGTTCAAGGCCAGCCTGGTCTACAAAGCGAGTCTAGGACAGCCAAGGCTACATGAAGAAACCCTGTCTCAAAAAACCAAACCAAAACAAAAAAAAAAGGTGGAAGGAGAGGACTGACTTGACTCTGCAAAGCTACCCTGTGACCTCCACACACGTGCTATGGCAAACACATGCCACGCTCACATCAAATGTGCGTCATACATACACACACATTAATAGAATAAAAATAATAAAATGTTTTCTCTGTGAAAGACCCTGTTAGGTGAGAAAAATTTTGCAACTCACATATCTGAAGAACCAGAATCTAGATGTGTAAACAGATCTCAGAATTCAACAGTAAGAATAAACAATATGTTCAGGAAGTGAAGGCAAGCAACAGACAGACATTTGACCACAGAAGGTGCGTAAGCTCTGAAAAGATGTACAGGACCTTATCACTGGGGAGCTGCAAACCACAGCCTTAGAGAGATGCTGCTGCGCCCATCAGAGCTGCTAAAGCAAAAACCCAGGGCACTAAATGCTGACAGGAAAGTCACAGAAATTGGACCACTCCTACGCCAATGTTGAGAATCTTAAATGGTGAGGCTGCCCTAGAAGAGCTTCATATATGTGTGTAGTTTTATAAATATGTACATGTGTACACATATATGCAGATATACTGATGTGCATGCATGTAGGTGGATGTAGGTGGTTGTGAGGGTTGTGGGGGTATAGGAGAGGGAGGAAGGGGATGCTACGGTGTAGTGGGTAACGAGTTCCAGTTTTTGACAGGGTTTCTCTGTGTAGCCTTCGCTCTCCTGGACTGGCTTTGAGGACTAGGTTGGCCTCGAACTTACAGCAATCCACCTGCCTCTGCCTCCCTAAGTGCTGAGATTAAAGGTGTGGGCTACCACGCTTGGCTCCAAAGTTTCAGTTTTGCAAAATAAAAATGTTCTGTCGACAAATGATGGTGATGGTTGTATAATAATGTCAGTGTAGTTAATGCCATTGACTCTACGTTTAAAAATGCTTAGAGGAGTAAATTTTGTTATGTGTATATTATTACTACTAATTATGCAACTCTGTACAACCTGGCAGTAGCATACCTGGGCATTTATCCTAGAGGAATGAGTGCTTGCAGTCATATGAGAATCTGGAGACAAGACTCATGCAGTTTGTTAACAGCAGTTCAAAACTTTATTATATGTATGTATATATGCTTGTTTGAGTGTGTTCATGGGCAAGAGTGAGCGGTGGTGTGTGCCAGAGGTCAGAGGACAACTGGCATGTGAGTTCTGGGAATTAAAACTCAGGTCACCAGACTTGATAGCAAATACCTTTATCCACCGAGCCATCTCGAAGGCCCAGAAGCTTAAAACTTCAATAGGCGACTCATTTAAAAAGCTATAGAATACAGCCAGGTGGTGGTGGCTCACGCCTTTAATCCCAGCACTCGGGAGGTAGAGGCAGGTGGATCTCTGTGAGTTCAAGGCCAGCCTGGTCTACAGAGTAAGTTCCAGGATAGTCAGACTACAAAGAGAAACCCTGTCCTGAAAAAACAAAAACAAAACAAACAAACAAACAAAAGCCACATCGTGGTAGATGAGATGCCTATAAAAAGAAATGCACCAAGAACCTGGGTGAATATTCTGAGAATTCTAGGGAGGGGCCAGAGAGGAGGATCAGGGCTTGAGCATTTGCTGCATAATCGTGAGGACCGGAGTTCAGATCCCAGCGCCCAAGGAACGAGCTGGGCAAATATTTCTGTAAGCCCAGTTCCACGGTGGGGTGGAGACAGAGGGTCATTACAGCTTAATGGCTTCCAGCCTTGCTGAGGAAATGAATGAGAGCCCCAGGTTCAGGGGAAGAGGATATGTGAAGTGATAGAGGAGGAAACCCTGTGCCCTTGCTCTCCTGGCCTCCATGTATGTGCACAGCTGTGCACCTGCATCCATAGATACACCCCACCCCACCCCCACATATGCAAGTCAAAAGTACAAATAAAAAGAGAAAACACCAATCCCAGAGAGTCATGTACTGCTGCATTATTCCATCTATAGAATATTATTCACAAGACAAAATTACAGGACTTGGGAAGAGGGATCAGTGTGGTGGCGCACACCTGTAATTCCAGCACTTAGGAGGCAGAGGCAAGCGGATCTCTGGGTTCAAGGCCAGCCTAGTCTACGGAGCCAGTAACAGGACAGCCAAGGCTGTATGGAGAAACCTGTCTCAAACAAAACAAACAACAAAAAAACCTCAAACAAACAAACAAATATAGAACAGATTAGCTGCCAGAGTTATGGGAAAGTAAGAGCAGAAACCAGGGAGAGAAAGTTGACTCTGGGCATGAAAGGGCAACATGCAAGATCCTTGTAGAAGCTGGGGAGTGCCTTAGTGGGCTGAGCACTTGCCTGGCGTGTGTAAGTCCATGGGTACAATTTCCAGCATTTAGACACAGACACAGACACACCCATACCCCTCACCCCACCCTGCAGCCACACACACACATCCAACAAAAGGAGGAGGGAGGAAGGAAATTTTCCCAAGAATGTGGGGTATTTCCATGTCTATAATGCAAAAAAAATCTGAAAGAGTACACACACACACACACATACACGCACGCACGCACGCACGCACGTACGCGAACCTAATTAAATTAAAGTGATTCCTTGCTAGGTATAATGTTGCACACCTTTAATCCCAGCACTTGGAGGCAGAGGAAGGAGGATCTTTGTAAGTTCGAGGCCAGCCTGGTCTACATAGTGACTTCAAGGACAGCCAGACCTACATAGTGAAACCCTGCTCAAAAAAATAGATGATAGATAGATAGATAGATAGATAGATAGATAGATAGATAGATAACGGATTCCTTGAAGAGGGCCTGGGAACAGGGATGTTACTCAGTAGAGTGCTTGCCTAGCATGAGAAAAGCCCTGAGCTGGATTCCCAGCACCTTGAGGACCCAGGGAGATCAGAAGTTGAAGGTCATCTCAACTACCTATGTGTTCCAGGCTAGCTTAGGCAATCCCAAACAAACAAAACACAGCAATAAAAAATGGAGAGGGTGGGAGAGATGAACTCTCTAGAATGTTTAGCTTTTTTTTAACTGCATGAAAAACTCAGAACCCGAAAAGACCCCTGCAGTTTCTGGGTGGGGAATGGGTTGGATGGCCCAAGGGTGATATTGGACCCTACAGGATGTGTCACAGTCACCTGGCTAGAAAACAGCCCAATTGCATACCGTCAATACGGCTGTACTGTTCCTGTGCAGAAACCTGCGTCGCCTCAGGATAGCAGCCAGCAGCTCAGCGTGAGCGGAAATCATTTCACAGTGCAGGAGGGTGAGGGGGGCGCGGGGTAAGGACACCACCTACCCAAGGCTTCCTCGCCAGTGCTCCCAGTCACTGCATGTGTTCTCATGTGAGGGGACCTAAGGACTCTGTCCCTTGATGCCTTGTTTAGGCTATTGCTGCCACAGGAATGCTTGTCCTGTACACTTTAAAATATTTTTATTATCTGTGTATGGGTGGTTTGCTCATGCATGTGTGTGCGCCACATGTGTGCCTGGTGCCCAAAGGGGCCATTAGATCCACTAGAACTGGAGTTACAGATGGTTGTGAGACACCTAGTGGGGTGCTGGGAATCAAATCTGGGTCCCCTGGAAGAGCAGCCAGAGCTCTTAACCACTGAGTCATTTCTCCAGCCCCTCATCCCCTTCCTATAGTCTCTAACTGACAGGTATATGTATGTGTTCGCGCATGCATGCATGTGTAAGTGTGGCACTGGGATTGGAACCCAAGGCCTCACACACGTTGGGAAAGTAAATGCCTTACCACAGAGCCACATTCCCAGCACCTTTTTGTTGTTGTTGTTGTTTCAAGACAGAATTTCTCTGTATAATAAGAGTCCTGGCTGTCCTGGACTCACTTTATAGACCTGGCTGGTCTCAAGGAGAGATCTACCAGCCTCTGCCTCCTGAGTGCTTGGATTAAAGACGTGCTCCATCACACCCCGCTAGACCTTGATTTTAAAAAAATTATTGTGTATATGTGCACAATGCAAAGACACACACATATGTGACTATCAGAAGACAATTTGGGTGAACTGGTTCTCCTTCCACTGTGGGATCCAATATGCAACTCCAGGCATCAGGCCTGACTTTCACACAATGACTCATCTCATCAGTTCCACTTTCCTGAGCTGGTAGTTACCATGTTATCCAAGCTGAGCAGAAGCCTTGCCTCCTGTGTACGTGAGCTCACAGGCGTGGGCCACCACTGCTGGCTACAACTGTTAACTCTTCGAGACAAACTCCAGTTCCTCCTCTTCTCTGAATATGTCTGAAACAAACCATCTCCTAAAGCCCCAGGCATGGCTGCTGGGTTAGGCTTCCCCAGCCACTTCCTCTAACTGCCATTTGATCGCTTGCAATATTGGCATGCACTCGGATGGCCCTTTAATTAACTGTTATAAATATAGATGCTACTCCATTTATGATGGGGCTATGACCCAACAAACCCATCATAAAGTAAAAAAAAAAAAAAAAAATCACAAGTCAGCTATAATTAGCTGAGTGCCCATTTGTTTAACATCA
Source organism: Acomys russatus (assembly GCF_903995435.1). Classification (NCBI taxonomy): domain Eukaryota; kingdom Metazoa; phylum Chordata; class Mammalia; order Rodentia; family Muridae; genus Acomys; species Acomys russatus. The sequence continues at coordinate 4,145,092 of NC_067140.1, read as the reverse complement.
TCTTCCCCACTAGACGGCCAGGTCCAAGAGTGAAAGGTTAGAGCGCGTGTCTGTCATATAAGCTCGTTGGCAGAGACAGTTTCTAGGATCCTGGGCTTCTCTAAAGGGCCTGGTGTGTGTGTGTGTTCTTGTGTGTGCTGGTCACATGCACATGCATGAGGAGGCCAGAGGTTAACTTGGGTGTCCTTCCTGGGCCGGGGTGTGGTCTATCCATCTTGCTTTTATTTTATTTATTCATTTATTTATTTTTATCTTTATTTTTTGGTTTTTCAAGACAGGGTTTCTCTGTGTAACCTTGACCATCCTAGACTTGCTTTGTAGACCAGGCTGGCCTCGAACTCACAGCAATCCACCTGCCTCTGCCTCCCGAGTGCTGGGATTAAAGGTGTGTGTCACCACCGCCCGGCTCCATCTTGCTTTTAAAATGATCTCTCACTGGGACCTGGGACTCACCATTATAATGAGCTGTCTGGGCAATAAGTCCCAGGAATCCTCCTGTCTCCACTTGCTCCATGTTGGGGTTACAAACATGCCACCATGCCCAGCTCTTTGGGTGGGAGCTGGTCCTCACACGTGCTTGGCAAGCCCTTTACAAGGCATTCTCTCCAACCCCAGCCTGGGACCCTGAGCACCCACAAGCTCAGTGCGTTCATGCTGGGAAGAAACCAATTGCCTCACAGTCCCTCAGGATGGGAAGTCAGAAATGAGGGTTCTGGCCAATTGGGTGTCTGGACCGGGCTGCTTTCTGCTTCCAAGAGAGCACCTTGTTGCTGCCACCTGGGCATGAGCCTCAGCCTTACAAGGCAGACAGGATGGATAGGATGAACACACCCACTGAAGCTTTGTACTAAGGTACCAATTAGCTGTGAAAGGTCCCACTTTTTAGGCTTACCTGTTGCCGGGGGTTTCTAAGGTTCAACATGAATTTTGGAGAATCTCAATGTTCACACCCTGACACTGACTCATCTTAAAGGAACAGCATTCTATTCTGCACAGCGCCCTCCAGCGTGTTCTAATCAGCACAGGGAAAGACAGAGGGACTGACATCAGCCACCTCCCATATGCGATCCTATTTTGTTGTTGTCTTGCCATGTGTGTGCATGTGTGTGTGTTGATATGTGTATTGCACACTTATGTGCAGGCCTGTGGAGGTCGGAGGATAATCTCAAGTGGTGTTACTTGTTTGACACAGGGCCTCTCACTGGAATTCACCAAGTACGCCAGGCTAGCTGGCCCGTCAGTGAGCTCCAGCAATCCAGCTGTCTCCACTCCCCCAGCGCTGGTTTGTTTGTTTGTTTTTAAACATGGACTCTGAGGAGCAAATTCACATCTTTGCACTCTAGCAACTGTGCCATCCCCAGCCCTGTTCTTGGTGTTCTTTTGTTCTGTTTTGGTTTCGAAGTTTTTTTCTTGAGATGAAGTTTTGCCATATAAACCTCACCATATAAATCAGTTTGGCATCAGACTTGTGGCAATCCTCCTGCCTCTACCTCCTGAGTGTTGAGATTACAGGTGTGGGCCACAAGGCCTGGCTGTGTGGCCCTTTTGACTGAAGCCTTGCTAATGTAGATCATGAACTTCCTGGGGTTCTAAGCCAACAGTTGTCAGAATTAAGCACCCCCTAGTGCACTCAGAAAGCACAGGGCAGTCTAGAGCTGCATGTCCACCAACTATTATGTTTAAAGTAACTACAGTTAAATACAAACTCAGGATCAAACTAGCCACCTTCAAACACTTGTGGGCAAGTGGTTCTTATAGTGGGCAGCATAGGATTATAAAATATTTCCATTATGACAGAAAGTCCCATTGGATATCATTGGACTGGTGAATAAGCCTTTACTGGGTGCTTGTTAGGAGATACAGTAGTCCACATCTCAGAGGGCAACTTTTTTTTTCCCCCTGAGACAAGGTTTTCCTGTGTAGCGTTGGCTGTCCTGGACTAACTTTGTAAGCCAGGCTGGCCTCGAACTCACAGCGTTCCACTTGCCTCTGCCTCCCGAGTGCTGGGATTAAAGGCGTGCGCCACCACGCCTGTCTCAGAGGGCAATCTTAAGCTCCATCAGTCATCTGCTCTGTGGCCTTAACTAGTTACTTCACCTCTCTGTTCCTTCGAGGGCTATCATATCCATCTTATCACGTTGCTATGGGGGTTCAATGAGAATACATGCCAAAACACTTAGAATTTCATCTTGACCCTCAGGAAGCTCTCAGAACCTGTTGTTTTTATTTATGCCTCTGTTAGATGGATCCTATTATGATTCTGATATGGACATCGGAATCAGAAGGCTGGGAAAACTTGCCCAAAGTCACATGACAATAAAGTGGCCAAGTTGGCTTTGAATTCCAAAGCCCATGACTTTGTAGACAACTTACCACCCATTTGAGGAATGAGCAAGGGTCTGCTCTCGGACCCAGTAGAAGCAACCTGGTTTTGCACCATAGCTCCCTGGGTCAGGTGGGCACCCGGCAACTCTGCTGGGGGCTCCAAGCACTTGACTCATGACACTTTATCCCCATTGGCGTCCATCCAGCTTTACCCTGCTATCAGCTGGCATCCATCAGAATGCTTCCTCCCTCCGCCCCCCCCCCATCAACCTGGATGGACCCAGAGCTCAGTGCAAATAGAACATGAATTCTGCTGACAGAGTAATAATAAGGCCCCTAAATCAGCGCCTGAACTTTCTGCTTTACATATATTACTCAAATTACATGTCAGGGATTAATACACATTATAAACCAGCCGTGCCGCTGACATATTTCTCTTGAAATGTCTCTCTTGGGCGTCTCCTAGAACTCCTAGTGGTGTTAATCACAGTCTCCCTACCCTGCTTGTGTCCTGGGTGGGGCGACACAGAGAACAGGAGGGCCAGAGAGGGTTATAGGAGAAGCAAACAGTGAAGGGCCCCAAGCTGATGTACCAGCATGGAACCAAGCCAGCTTGGTTGTGTCCCAAAACCACTCCCATACCTTTCCGCTTACACAGGCCCTAGGTTTCAAACTGTGACCCAATAACTTCTTGTCCTGTGGCTACGATCCAGTGCAGGCTGAGGTCTTCAGTACTTGGCTAGGCTCTGGCACGTGGTCCGCATTCATAGGAGGGCTCAGAGGCTGAAGGTCGCTTACCCTGACGCTATTCTCTCTTTGTTTCCACTTAACAGAAACCTGATATTGTTTGGGTCTGCCATGTAACGATCTAAAAATATCCCATTCTCGTTCTCCTGGTGACCAGGTATTGATGTGGAAAGCAACTCTGGCCAGGGAGACGGAAAGAGAAATGTGCTGGGACTTCTGGGACATTTTAGCATAAGGACCACCTCTTATCACATTCTTTTCTCCCTGCCTGGAACATAATCATGACGGTCACAGTTGTAGATTCCTTGCAACCGGTGAGGTAAACCCTTACATGCTAAGAAAAGACGGGATACGGCTGAAGTCCTGTAGATAAATTTAATCTGTGTCCTAGCCCAGTTCTTCATATCTCTGGACATGCGATTTCATAGGTAAGATGACCTGAGCCTGTCTCAGACTGGCAGTTGCTGGGGGCTCATTGACACCCTCAGCATTTGCTCTTAATGCACCTGACATCCACAGAAAAGCAACCGTCGGGGCGTGGCATGCCTGCAGTTCTCATTCCTCTTCTCTGAAGTGTGTCACAGAGTGTCACATCCTATATTGGCTAGGCAGAGGGCATGGCTATGGCTGATTGTGCCAGCAGAACCAACCCAACAATCTAAGGTGGCCCTAGAGACCCACGTGAAGAAACACAAACCGGCCTCCGCGACCTACTGTGACCTCAGTGCAGTGTTTGTGTAGCTTTCTGTAAAGATCTGAATGTCTGGCTTTGCTTGAAACAGTTGTGAGGCCTGAGCTCACCACCCACTGGGCAGTGAATGGTGATTGCTGAGCAGTGCCTTCCCCCCTGAGACAGACGTGGCTCTCACAGTCTCCCTAGCTGCCACCTTGTACCAGCGCGTTTGTATATGCAGCTCCCCGGCTCTCGCCCCCGCTGCCCCCCGCAGGTGTCTGAGTTGATGACGCCTGCTCTAAGCGGGCTCCATAAGGCCTCTGAATCATGATGATGGTGATGATAATGACGTGTAAAAAGATAATAGCAGCTGCTGCTGTCGATGGGTAGCAGGAGCCAGGCGGCTTAGCGAGGGCTCCACACACACACGTTCCCTTACCCAGTCCTCAAAACAAGATCTCTCCCACTGGACACATAAGGAGATGAGAGTTCACAGCCGGGCAGTAACTTGACTCTAACCTTACAGTTAGAAAGCTTTTCCTGTAGGAGTTAGATCCGTTAAAGTGGATGCCTTCTAACTCACAGACTCTACCGCCTTCCCTTGAGTAGAGGCAAAAGTACAGTGGTGCAGACTTGGAAGATCAGGGGCTCAAGGTCACTCAGCCTGGGCCACATGAGACCCTGTGTCAAAATGCCAGGCCCTGTCCCAATGCACAGCTGGAAAATAACATGGACGGGGGCGGGGTGGGTAGGAAACCTCCCACAGCTGGGGTTCATAAATGCAGGTAATATGCTGACTTGAATCTAAGCAGATCAGGAAAGGAGAGCATTTTGAACCTGCTAGGAGGCAGAGGAACTTAGACCTGGATACTGTGATAGCAGAAACGCAGGGCCAATCTGATGATAGTCTTGTGTCCCATGATGCAGGATGCCAGAATCCCCATCAGCCCCCTGTAATGGGTCCTCAGAGCTGGATGCCTCTAGCAGCCAGGTTGTTCCTAGAATTAGGGCCCACCTTCTCAATGCCCCCATGTCTTTGTGTCTCTGGCTCCTTATCCAAACTCTAGTTTGTGCCTCTGGTTGACAGAGCTTGGGACTAATAGCCAAACCCTAGCTGCAAGGGAGGCTAGCACTTCGACATTCTACGTGGGAGCAAGCTCTGTTTCCCACTAAGACTCAAACTGGGAGGAAAGTCTCCAGACAAGGGGACGGTGGTTCTGAGCCTGTGTATCCAGGAGAAACAATACTCTCTGAAAATTCACAGGTGCCTTTTAAAGACACGGACTCGTGTGCTCCCGAGTCTCACTGGGAAACAGATGATACTGGATTGGAGCCGTCAAGGCACACATTAACACGTAGGAAGGGTTGAGGGAATCCAGCTGTTCTGTGAAGCCATCCTAGAGGTTGCACCATTCTGAGGAAAGGGGGAAGACTCCAGGTCTGAAGGGCCAAGAAGAAAGAGTGTTTATGGGACTACGAAAATAACTGAATAGGAAGAACCGCCTCCTCCAGGGCATGGCTCTAGTGGAGGCTGAGCTGGGGAAAGAAACCTTATTTCTCACTTCCTCCTCTTTCTCATACCCTATAAGTCTTCCTAGAGGCAACAGGGAGTCAGACAGAGAGCAAGAATCTTGGTGGCATCTTCCATAAAGGTTAGCTCCTGGGCACAGTGCTACCTGGTGCAGAGGCTGAGGGCAGCTCTCAAGAGCTAAACAGATGGGTATGAGCTTCCTGTGTAACTCAAGCACTCCAGACTAGCATCTCCACTCTGTTCCTGGGCCCAGGCATGTGAGTTGCCTTGGTCATTTCCACTTCCCTGTTCGCGCTTCCTTCTGTTGCTGTGACAGACACTTGGAGCAAAAGCAACTTAGAGAGGAAGGGGCTTTCTGGCTTGCCATTTCAGGCCACAGAAGAGCAAGCCAAGCCTTGGAGAAAGGACCGGGGCGGGGGGAGGTGAGGTGGAACCCTGCTCACTGGCTCACTCACAGGCTTTTGATTAGCTAGCTTTCATGTATATAGCCCAGGCCCACCTGCCCCAGGAATGGTACCTGACAGTGGACTGGACCCTACTAACCAACCAACAAGTCGTGCCGTAGGCTAGTCTGATCTAGCCTGTTCCTCGGGCGAGACCCCCTTCTCAGATGACTCTAGGCTGTATCAAGTTGACAGTTAAAACTAAGGAGGGCGCCCTCGCTGGCTCCGCTGGCTCCGTTTCCTGCAATCACCTTTTTTTGTCCTGCCCTAACAGTTGGCCCCTGTGACAGACTCCATGTGAAATTCAAAGCCTACTCTTTCCAAAATGCGCCTGGGCCTCCTCTGCGTTCACGAGGATTCCTTGTTGCAGATGGAACCAGTTCTCTGTCTTCTTTCTCAAACTCTGATCTGAAGACTCCCCAGGAATTCTGATGTACAAGCAGTTTTCCCTTTTCTGTACTAAATATCTGCCCAGGTTTGAAGGGCTGTTTTGAGGGAGCTTTTCTTTAGTCCATAAACGCCTCACTTGGTCTATTTGTCTTCTCCCAGTTTATCCTTCAGCCAAATTCCTTCCTGGCTTCCCCAGACCCCTTTGTGTGACCCATGGCCCCAACCTCTGCTCTTCTCTCCCCCATCTATAAGGAACAGTGTCCCCACTTTGACTGCCCCGTGACTTCTTGTTGTTGTTTTTCAAAACAGGGTTTCTCCATGGACCCCTGGCTGTCCTGGAACTCTCTCTACTGACCAATCTGGCCTTGAACTCACAAAGATCTACCTGCCTCTGACTCCCAAGTGCTGGCATTAAAGGTGTGTGCCACCACGCTACCTACCTCTGGCTGGAGGAGGGCGACAGGGTAGTAGCAGGCACATGTGAGAATGCGGGTATGGAGGCCAGAGAAGGGCACCAGACACCCTGGAGCTGTGAAGCAAAGGATTTAGGTACTTGGAACAGAACTTGGGTCTTCTAGAAAAACAACAAGCACTTCTATTTGTTTTATTTTATGTGTATCTGCTATTTTGTGTGTATGAGTGTTTTGCTGTGTATGTCCAGTGCCCATAAAGATCAGAAGATCCCCTGGAACTGGAATTATAGATGGTTGCGAGCCACCATGTCAGTTCTGGGGATTGAACCTCAGTCTCTAGAAGAGCACCAGTGCTGATAACTGCTGAATCATCTCTCTAACCCACTACTCTGTTCCTCGAGTCTAAACTGGCCTTGAGACTTGATTTGGCCACCAGCAGGAGGCAGAAGGCACTCTGCCATTCTGAGCCTGAACCACCAGAGGCTCTGCCTGCTTCTGATATTAGAGCCTTGCTGCTAAGCAGAGAACAAGCCCAGGCTAGCCCAAAGATCACGAAAGACCCAGCAGTTCTACTTCTAGAAATCTAAAAAGGAAGCTCTCACACATGCATCCAGAAACTACATGCAAGAAGATCTGCTTTTTGTCGCATTGTCTGTCATAGAGGAACATTTGTAAAATCCTTAACTATCTACAATAGAGCTGTGCATAGACAAACTTATAAATATTCACGTGATGAAGTGCTATGTAACAGTTAATATGAAGGAACTGTATATATCTGTGTCTATATATATCATCAAAGATAGCTCTCAGGAACACATTATTGTATTAAATACAATAGCCTGTTGCAGAAAATAAAATATGATACCATTATGTGCATCTTAAAGCCACACAAGACAGGCATTTATCCTACGTTACCTTTAGTAGATGTGTGCATCTTGTGCGCTTCTCTAGGGAGGTGACTGTGCATGAGAGACTTCACTTTATATCCTATTAGATTTTTTTTTTTTTTTAAATCAGAAGGAAGCATTGTAAAGTGATAACACTAGACTCTGATTTGGAAGGCAGAGGCATTTATTAGATTATTCTCTGTTCTTGTCTGTATTTAAAATTTTTACCAACTGAGAAAAAAAATCTAATTATACCCATGAATGCTTTTTGTGATTTGAATGGTTATTTGTCTATGTGTGTGACTGAGTTTCACATCTGTGTCACTGAAATTCGTAACAGAATCAGGGCCCTGGGAGGCAGATTTTACTGAGCAGGAGTCCCTGGGGCTTCCAGCACCTGAGGAGAGACATGTGGACCAACAGGCCATGGCACCGAACCTGAGTCCACCATACTGAGATCACTCCCAGCAGGAGCCACGGGCACATCTGGGTTATGTGTGTAATTGCATCAGGCATTGATACTGCAGTGAGCAGGTCTCATCAAGTGAGAAGTAGGTGGAAAAAAACCCTGCTGTTCTAGTTGCTAATTCTCCAGGGTCCATGGTCAGGCTTGACAAAGATGGTTTTCTCTAAATGGGCTGTCATCCTACATAGTTCAAAGAACCTTTCTGGGAATGACTGAGCGATGAGCATTTGCTGATAAGAGACAGGTTTGGTGGGCTGAGGAGGCAGCTGTGTGGGTAGAGCGCTTGCCTGGCATGCACAGTGCCCTAAGTTCCATCTCAAGCACTGCATAAACCTGGCATAGTGGTTATAGGTCTATCATCTCAGCATTTGAGAGGTGTGAAGGCAGGAGGATCAGAAGTTCAAGGTCATTTTTAGCTACGTAGCCAGCTTAAGACCAGCCTGATCAGACTTAGACACTGTCTCAAATACATACATACAGAGAGACTGAACAAACACAAGAAGAAGATGACGTCTACCTGTAATCCTGGTGCTGTGGAGACTGAGTCGGAAAGACGGTGAACCCCAGCCTAACATGGGCTATATAGCAAGACTGTTTTTAGAGACAAAACAAAAACAAAAAAATGGGACAACAAGAACAAAACCAGTGCTAAGCAAAGAAGTTTTGGGTGAGTTAGGAATGAAGAGAGAGCTCACAGGTCCCACTATGGGTACCTGGTTCACAGTACCCTAGAGGGTATCTCTGGCTTCCTGCCTAGGGGATGAAGCCGCCCACCCTGGCCTGAGTCTTTCCTCACGAATCCATCAAGACAATCCTCCACAGACATACCACAGGCCCGCCTGATGCAGGCAACTCTTCACTGAGACACGCTTTCCAGGTGATTCTAGGTTATGCCAAGTTGACAGTTAAAACTAACCGTCATAGTAAAGTGCTACTAAGCAAGCCTGAGGACTTGAGTTTGGTCCCCAGCGCCCACATAAAAAGCCAGGCATGGTGGGATGCCGCTGTTGTACTCACCATCCCCCGTGGTGGAGAGGTAGCGACAGACAGATCCTCTGGCCGGCCCGTCTATCTCGCAGGATCGGTGAGGCTCAGGACCCAGAGTCTCAAGAACTCCAGTGGGCAGCTCCTTGGGAATGACACCAAGGTTGTCCTCTGGCCTCCCCATGCATTCACACACATGTACACACCAGCACACACATGAACATATACACACACTGAACACACACAGACAAGATAACATAAAAAATAGATAGCCAGCTGTCGGCCTGTAAAGGTTCTGTGGGGAACAGTGGTGAACCAAGCTGTAGCTTTCAAGAGTAACTGTTATAGATTCCTTTATTTACTTCTATCTATCTGTGTATCTATCTATCTATCTATCTATCTATCTATCTATCTATCTATCTATCATTTTTTGAGACAGCCCTGGCTATCCTGGAACTCACTCCGTAGGCCAGGCTGGCGTCCCAAGTGCTGGTATCAAAGGTGTGTACCACCACCCTCAGCTCTTTTATTTCTTTTATTTTTAGTTTTTAGTTTTTGAGAGTGAATCCTGCTAATTTATTGGCAGTCAGTTTATTAACAAGATGGGTAGTTTTGTTCCCAGGAGGTGAGGTTGATTTCAATCTGCCATAACAGGTACCCACACGCCTTCATTTTGAAGACTCAGCAGTTCATGGTTCAGTCTACTCCATGGTTCGACTACTTCTTCGTTACTTTCGCAGTTTTTAATGCTGCTGCCTGAAGTCTTCTCAGCGTTTGCTTTGAACTCAGTCCTCAGGGCATTCTCACTGCTTTTGCATGGATCCAGGAGAGCCAGATGTAGCTGAGTCCAGCCTGTTGCCAGGACAGCATCATGGTGTCTCCAGAGCGGCCTAGTAGACCCAGCTCTTTTATATAAGTCCAAGAGGGATTGAGGATGTCTACTATTGGTTTTGCTCCTCCCCTCCAAGAGAGGGCACTATCACATTGTGGCCGCACAGGTCTTTGAGTGCCTTTAGTCTAGGCTGCGGCAACATCTCTTTAGTCCCGGCTTTCAGCTTGTACTATGGGGGGGAGGGGGTGTTCAAAAGGAGTTTCTTTCACAGTTCTGGTGCCATGTTTCTACCATGGCATTTGTATCTTGCTTTCCTCATATATAGTATAAATGCTTAAAGGAAGGACTTAAGCCAAAAATATTTCGATACCTTTTATTGGGAAGCAGAGGCAGACGGATCTCTGTGAGTTCCAGAACAGCCTGGTCTACAAAGCGAGTCCAGGGCAGCCAAGGCTACACAGAGAAACCCTTTCTCGAAAAACCAAACCAAATGAACAAAAACAAAAGGATCTGTAATTCTTTCTTTTCTTGCTTGTTGGTTAGGTGGTGGGTGTATGTTGGTTTGTTGTTTTGAGACAAGGCCTCACTATCTAGCTCTGACCTAGAATTCATCAGCAGACCCTCCTGCCTTAAACTCCGGATGACAGGTGTGTCCCCAGGACCAGCTATAAACCACAGTTCTTTTTAACCTCTTTCCAGTCTAAAAGTTGGGTCAATTTCCTTCAGACCAATGGGAATGGTGACGCCTTCTCCTGTCGGTGTGGGGATGCTGACAGAAAGTATCCACTTACCTGGCAGCTTCCTCCTTGGATGATTACAGCCTGAGACTGCTCCCTTCAGAGACGGCCTAACCGAATTAGCTGATGGCCTAACCAAATTAGCTAACTCTGCCTCCTTGTTCAGCTATATACAGTAAACTTACCTATTCTCCGCTGCAAATAATAAATGTGCTGAGTTTCCCAGCTGCTGATGTGTTTCCATCAAAGTGCATGGCCTAGGCTGCAGAGATGGCTCAGAGTTTAAGAACACAGGCTGCTTTTCCAGAGGTCCTGAGTTCAATCCCCAGCACCCACGTGGCAGCTTGCAACCATCTATAACAAGATTGGATACCCTCTTCTGCAGAAATACATGCAGACAGAACACTATATACATAATAAATAAATAACTTTTTAAAAAGATTTATTTATTATGTATATAGTGTTCTGTCTGCATGTACAGAGGGCACCAGATCTCATTACAGATGGTTGTGAGCCACCATGTGGTTACTGGGAATTGATCTCAGGACCTTTGGAAGAGCAGCCAGCGTTCTTAACCTCTGAGTCATCTCTCCAGACCTATAACTTTTTTTTTTAAGTTCATGAAAGCTGGTGTGGTGGGACACACCTGTAATCCCAGCACTCAGGAGGCAAAGGCAGGCAGATCTCTGAGCCTGAGGCCAGCATGGTCTGCAAAGGGAGCCCAGGATAGCCAAGGCTACACAGAGAAACCCTGCCTCAAAATAAATAAAGAAATAAAAATAAAACAAAACAAAAGTTCATGGTCCACCCGATCCCAGCTTTTCTGTGTCTGTCTGTCTGTCTTCACTCCCTCATCACCCCAGTCCCAAGTCCAGTTGCCAGGACCCAGCTGTGAAGGTCACGGCAAAGGATAAGGGCAGAAGTTTTCAAAATAAAGAAAAATATTAAGTACAAAATAACAAACCATATTCTATCATGTTGAGTCTTGCCATGTTTTCTTCAGGCATTTAGAAAATTAATCCTATTATTTGGGGAAAGTGATGAAACCATTTCATGAAGAATCCAATACTGTAGAGGAGAGATTAGGGGAAGAAACCACACCAGGTGCTGAGATGTAGGCCTCACAACAAAGAAGCATCATCTGAAGCTTCACTCTATGCCAATGTAGAACCAACAAGATACGTGATTATGGTGGGATGGTATTATAGGTTCAAATTTTAATGAAAAGCATTGGGGTTGCATATTTTATTATCATTTGCTAGAAAAAAGAAAACTGAATGGTCTATAAGAAATAATGAAATTCATGGGCTGGGGAGATGGCCCAGAGGTTAAGAGCACTGACTGACCTTCCAAAGGTCATGAGTTCGATTCCCAGCAACCATATGGTGGCTCACAACCATCTATCATGAGACCTGGTGCCCTCTTCTGGCCTGCAGGTCTATATGCAGACAGAACACTGTATACATAATTAATTAATAAATAATTTAAAAAATAATGACATTCAAATAAATAGCTGCAAACCTCAAAGAGACTGGTTTTTTATAGTAACCATCTTAAATTTGTGGATTGAGGCTGCAAACCCATTGACCTTGTGGTTGGTTTTACATGTCTGCTCAGTTTGAAACCACAGCAGGAGATTTTTCTGCTCTCCTTTTACTTCCTGAATTTTTTGTTATCTGTATTCTCATATTCTCTCTCTCTCTCTCTCTCTCTCTCTCTCTCTCTCTCTCTCTCTCTCTCTCTCTCTCTCTCTCATTTTTGGTTAGCTGGTTGGTTGGTTTTTCAAGGCAGGGTTTCCCTGTCTAGTTCTGGCTGTCCTGAAACTCACAGAGATCCACCTGCCTCTGCCTCCCAAGTACTGGGATTAAAGACATGTGCCACCACTGCCCAGAGGCCCCTCCTTTTTTTTATATGCTTTGCTAGGATTTAATCCACAAATAGAATTCATCATTTTGAAGAACTTTGTGGTTATTTTAAACAATCTATTTGCTTTTACTTTATATGCATTATTGCTTTGCTTGCTCATGTGTGGGGAGGTGTTGGATTTCCTGGATCTGGAGTTACAGATTGTAACCACCACGTGGGTGCTGGGAATTAAACCCAGGTCCTCTCAAAGAGCAGCCAGTGCTCTTAACCACTGAGCCATCTCTCCATCCTCCAGAATTCACCATTTTAAAGCCTACAATTCAGTGGGCTTAATACATTCACGTGACTGTGCCACCGCCACGGCTACACAGCTCCAGAATGTTTTTTTCATCACCCTAAAAAAAGAAGACTCTGCTGGCCACATTTTGTTCCTTCCATTCTGCCCAGACACACAGGCCCATCCTCAGCCCACTTTACCCTCTGGATTTGTCCCATTCTGGACATTTCACATAAACGGAACTGGAGAGCAAGTCGCTTGGCGGGAGTGGGGGGGGGGATGTCTAGCTTCTATTACTTAGCATAATTAATTAATTATTAATTAATTGAAAAGTTCGTTCCTGTTATATCATGTTTCACAATCCCATCTCTCAGTAATGATAACACTCTGTTGTGTGTGCGTTAGCCATTTTCCTCGTTGCTGTAACAGGAAACCTGGCAAAAAAACAACTTGGGTGAGGGAAGGCCTGTTCTGGCGCCTACTCTGAGTGTCCAGCGCAGCAGGGAGGGTGCGGAAGGCCTGGCGGGCCACAGGAGTGAGCGGCAGCTCCTCACACCACAGCCTCAGGAAGCCAGACCGAAAGCCTGGGCTCCACTACAGTCTCCTTTTTATTCAGTGCAGGATCCTAGTGGTGGTGAGTCAGGGTGTTTAACAAGATTAGCCATTACAGTGCAGCTATCAATAAACAATTGACGAGTAGCAATTGGATTGTTTTCAGTTTGAGGCTAAAATGAATAATGTTGTCCAAACACCCGTGTGAATTTCACTGCAAACATGTTTTCAGTCCTTTTGAGTGCATGTGTAGAAAGGGTGCCTAAGTCTCTTTCTAGGAATTGCCAGGCTATTTTCTGGGCAACTGTAGTGTTTTAGATTCCTAGTAGCAATTTAATGAGAGTCCAGTTTCTCCTGAACACAGTAGAGTGTTGTGTATAATTTGCACTTCTCTGGTGACTAATGATGATGAACATCTGTCCCTTAGCAATTTATATCTCTTTAGAGAAATATCCATTTAAATCCTTCACTGATTTTCTGTTTGATTTTATTAATTAATTTTTCTTCATTAGGAAGTTGAGACCATTAACATTAAGAGTTATTTATTTTCTCTTTACTCTTTAGTAAGTCATATGTGCATCAATATATTTAGTAGCCACTCCTCATCTTCTAATTGATGTTTTTAGATTTATTTGTTTATTATTTGTATAGTATTCTGCCTGCATGTATGCCTGTAGGCCAGAAGAGAGCACCAGATCTCATTATAGATGGTTATGAGCGACCATGTGGTTGCTGGGAACTGAACACAGGACCTTTGACAGAACAGACAGTGCTCTTAACCTCTGAGCCATCTCTGCAGCCCCCAATTTTTAAAGTTTTAAGTCTTATCTCTGAGTTTACTCTGTGGTATGTAGGATTATTCTTTCTATATTAACTAATACAGTACATTATTATGGTATCAGTTTTTTTTTTTTAACTTACTAGTTTCCCAGTGACTGACACAGAGAGACTATAATTTATTTTCAAGCTGTAAACACTATGCTGGGCAGATTCTGAGCTATTCTAACCCTAGTACTGACAGACCAAAGTGACTCCATTTTGCTTAAAACCTCCATTTTGTACTAGGGTGACCTAGTCCTGAACTCTGGATCTAGGAAAAAAACAAAGAATGTATGCTTGGCACAGAAATTTAGACTAACCAATCAGCTGGAAAACAGGAAAAGGACCAAAAGTCCAGATGCTTCCTCAGATCTTCTGAAAAGTTGTTTGTTTGAGGTTTTGGACCAAACCAATCAGTTTAAAGGGCAATATTCCTCCACAAATGGCAGCCAATAAGATGCTTGCAAGGCTGGAAACCCCCTTGCTTGTTTGCTGCAATCCATAAAAACCCTTCTCTCCCTGGCCTCACAGCCTCACATTGGAGATTCCCTGCGTCAGCGATGGTGTGAGCCCGAGCTCGAACTTGTAATAAAGACCCTTGTGTGGTTGCATTGGAAGTGGCTCCTGATTGGTCTTTGGGGAGCTCGTGATCTGGGCAGAACAGTACCTTTAAAAAACCACATAAAAGCCAATCACTTGCCAATCTGATGACGACTCCTGGGGCAGCTTCTCACCATCAGTCTGTCCTTACAACCATGTACTCAACCACATCTTGCCTCAGGGCGACTCCTCTCTCTCTCTCTCTCTCTCTCTCTCTCTCTCTCTCTCTCTCTCTCTCTCTCTCTCTCTCTCTCTCTCTTCCTTATCCTCCTGCTACCTGTTCCACCCCCTTGTATCTCCTCTCCTGTCTCGAACCCAAGCCGGGGACCCTAAAACTCCACCTCCTTTTCTTCTCCCAATTCATAGGCTTCAGCATCTTTATTTAGCCAATCAGGCATAATTGGGGAACATGCCTTATCATCACACGGTTACAGGAGATAGTTCAACATTCAAAACGATGCCCATGGCAGGGCAGTAACCAGATCTTGGGTCACTGAAATCAGCACTTGAAAACACAGTTGAGCCGGGCGTAGTAGCACACTCCAGTAATCCCAGCACTCAGGGAGGCAGAGGCACGCAGATCTTTGTCAGTTCAAGGCCATCCTGGTCTACAAAGCCAGTCCAGAACAGCTGCACAAAGAAACCCTGTCTCGAAAAACCAAAAGAAAAAAAGAAAAAGAAGGAAATACAGTTGGACCTTCCTCCAACAATGGTGAGTTGATTTTAGTAGGCAAGGTGGAATTCATCTTAGATGTGTCTCAGTGTGAGATTTTTTTTGTTTGGTTTGGTTTTTCAAGACCGGGTTTCTCTGTGTAGCCTTGGCTGTCCTGGACTCAATTTTCTAGACCAGGCTGGCCTCAAACTCACAGTGATCCACCTGCCTCTGCCTCCCGAGTGCTGGGATTAAAGGCACATCACCTCGCCTGGCTTTTGTTTTTTTGAGACAGGGTTTCTCTGTGTAGCCTCGACTGTCCTAGACTCGCTTTGTAGGCCAGGCTGGACTCGAACTCACAAAGACTCACTTGCCTCTGTGAGATATTTTTAATTAAAGTTTCCAGGAACTCCGTATTTCTTTATATTTGGGGGTTGGTGCTTTGTTTCACTCAGATTCACTGCTATCAGTTTTCTTTTTCTTTCTCTCTTTCTCTTTTTTTTTTTTTTTTTTTTTTTTTTTTTTTTTTTTTTGCTATCCAGTTTTCTTTTTCTTTCTCTCTCCTCTCTTCTTTTTTTTTTTTTTTTTTTTTTTTTTTTTGAGGACAGGGTCTCTCTGTGTAGCCTTGGCTGTCCTGGACTTGCTTTGTAGACCAGGCTGGCCTCGAACTCACAGCTATCCACCTGCCTCTGGCCTCCGAGTGCTGGGATTACAGGCATGTGCCACCACACCGGGCTGCCATCAGTTTTCTTTACATTGCATCTTTGTTTTCCATGTTTGCTAGGCTCTTGTTGTTGTTGTTGTCTTGAAAGGTTTTCTCTACATAACCCTGGCTGTCCTGGAACTCAATATGCAGACTGGGCTGGCTTTGAACTCACAGAGATATGCCTACCTCTGTCCCCTGAGTGCCAGGATTAAAGGCGTGTGTGTGTGTGTGTGTGTGTGTGTGTGTGTGTGTGTGTGTGTGTGTGTTTGTGTGTGTGTCTGTGTCTGTGTGTTTGTGTGTGTGTATGTGAGTATGTGTGTGTTTGTGTATTTGTGTGTGTGTGTTTGTATATGTGTCTGTGTGTGTGTATTTGTGTGTGTGTTTGTGTATGTGTCTGTGTCTCTGTTAGTGTGTGTCTGTGTGTGTGTGTATTTGTGTGTGTGTTTGTGTATGTGTCTGTGTGTGTTTGTGTGTGTGTGCGTGTATGTGTGCAGGAGTCAGTTCTCTCCTCCTGCCGTGGACATGGGCATCAGCAGCACACTGGACGGAGGCGGGTTTGGCAGCAGGTACCTCTGTAGTTCTTAGCTCAGCTCTTTCCTCTGAGCTCACCGTGGTTATCTAGACTCTCCTTTGTGTTAGTATTTCTGTTTTTCAGAAGTGTGTTCTCTGTGGTTCTAATTTATTACTCATAATGGTGCAATTTGGGCTTCAGTTGGCCTCCTTGGGTCCTATCTGTCTGATTTTGACATCTTACCTTGAGTTCTTTTGAAAAATAAAATTAAGGGACTCGGGAGACAGCCTACTAGTAGTGCCTTGAATGTGTGCAGGTCCTTAATTTGATGACTAGACCTGCAAAAAAATTACTTAATTGGACTTCAGTATACTTTTTATTGTGCTTTTGAATTGTAAAAGCCGTTTTCATCAGTCTTTTTAATTATGTTTTTTTCCCACAGGTCTGCGGTTGTATCACTTTTGATTGTGTGTGGGGAGGGCGGGTTTCACACACACGTGCTAGTCAACTTCACACAGGCTAGAATCACCTGAGAAGGGAGCCTCAACTGAAGACCACAGATCAGATTGTCTGTGGGGGGTTATCTTGGAGTGCCCAGCCCACTGTGGGCAGCACCATTCCCTGGGCAGATAGATGGTCCTGGGCTATCTAAGAGAGCTAGCTGAGCTTGAACCTGTGAGTGAGCCAACGGGCAAACCTCCGTGGTTGCTGCTTCAAGTCACTGCCCTGACTTTCACCAATGGTGGACAGTAACCTGTAAGCGGAAATAAACCTTCGCTTTCCTAAGCTGCTTTCCATGATATTTGTCACAGCAACTGAATGAATGAAACTAGAACAGCCCATTTGCACACATGTGTACACTCACACTGAAAGAGCAAGAGAGCATGCTAAGTCATCCTTGTACCTTGCTCACACTTTCATGACTTACATGTGTTCATGACTTCACACGTGTTCCATCTCCTCTGTGTCACCCTTAGTCCTGATCCCTCCGTGATTAAAATCAGTGTGTTTTCCCCTTTGAAGCAGGGCTGAAGAGTTGCCTGGGGTGTCGTTCCTGCCCGTTATCAGTTCAAGGGCATTGTGGTGGTGGTGGGGGGGGGGGGAGGCGGAGCTCCAAGGCAGCTGAGTCCTGGCTTCCTTAGTGGGCGCAGCCTCTGCTGCCTCTCCTCAGCTTCTGCTAACTAACTGTTCTGGTCCAGGGTTTCCTCCCCCAGTCAGCTCAAGGGCATTGTGTGTGTGTGTGGGGGCGGGGGGCAGAGCTCCGAGGCAGCTGAGTCCTGTCTTCCTTAGTGAGCGCAGCCTCTGATGCCTCTCCTCAGCTTCTGCTAACTAACTGTTCTGGTCCAGGGTTTCCTCCCCCAGTCAGCAGTGCGTTTTATTTCTGTGGGGCGCACAGCTTTCATCTTTCAGTTATTTCAAGTGTGTTTGTCTGGAACTTTCAGTTCCATCAGCGAGGCACAACAATATTGTTCACTTTTTCTCATTGATTCACAGCAGTAGTGATGTCTTTCTTACTTTTGTTTTGGGAGCGCGGTTTCATCATAAAGTGTTGGACCCTAGAGTCCAATTCAGGAAGGGGGTCGCCACGAGAGACCACTCAAGTCACACAGGCTGGATGTATAGGTAAAATTTATTACTGACACATCAGAAGTCCCAGTTGTTGATATGTCAGGGTCCCTCAGCACTCGGGAGGTGAAGGACCCCGAGTAGCTGTTACAGGCTAGTTTTTAAAGGCTAAAATCACAAAGCAGGGGGGGTTGCTTATCAAGTTAGACCATATAGACATTGGCGTTGGGAGACCTCTTGTGGGGACTTGGGTGTGGGTCCCTAGGGCGGTTACTAGAAACCGTATGAGACCTTTGATAGTGGGGAGCTCGTATGTAGCTATTCTGGGAACTAGGGTGGAGCTCCTGAGGCTAGCAGTAACGAGAACTGGGAGAAGCCTCAGGTCTTACATTTTATAATTTTACAATTTTACAGTTTCTCAAAAGCACAATAGCGGAGGCATCTGTAGCCTCAGATTTCTCCTCCTCTTCCTCCTCCTCCTTCTTCTTCAAGATTTATTTATTATGTATACTATATTCTGCCTGCATGTGTGACTGCCCACTAGATCTCATTACAGATGGCTGTGAGCCACCTTGTGATTGCTGGGAATTGAACTCAGGACCTCTGGAAGAGCAGCCAGTGCTCTTAACCTCTGAGCCATCTCTCCAGCCCCCTTCTTCTTCTTCTTCTTCTTCTTTTTCTTTTTCTTCTTTCTTCTTATTACTATTATTAGTTGGTGTTTGGTTTTTGTTTTTTTGAAACAGAGTCTCACTCTGTAGCTTTGGCTGTTCTGAAACTCACTATGTAGGCAGGCTGGCCTAGAACTCACAAAGATCCACCTATCTCTGCCTCCATAGTGCTAGAAAAAAGGCGTGTGCCACTATGCCCAGCAGGCCTCAGACTCATGATCCTCCCGAAGTGCTGCGATCATGGACACGCCCCACCTGTCTCTGCCAATTTTCCCTCTGTTATAACGACTCTGGTAACAGTGGTTTCGGACCTAACCTAATGACCTTATTTTTCACTTGATTGCCTCCATAAAGACCCTCTCTGCAACTCAGGTCACATTCTGACACACCTAGGGCTGGAGCACATGACCTGGAAGCAGCCACAATTCATCCTGTAGCAGCTGCCTGTTTTGTTTGCTAGTTCGTGTTTGGGTATCCGCCCCTCCCCCCCTTACTTTTATCTTATGCTCATTTTAAAAAAAACATTAAATTTCCTTATTTATTTTGGGCGAGGGGCCTGCAGAGATGGGAGGACAACTCATGGGTGTCAGTTCTTTCCTTCCACCGTGTGGGTGTGAGGGAGCCGACTCAGGCCGTCAGCCTTGACGGCAAGTGCCTTCGCACACCGAGCCTCCTGCTGCCTGGCTCATAAATGTTAGAGGAGTAATATTTCCACTTTTATTTTATTTTATTATTCTTAAGATTTGTAATTAGCAGGGGGAAGGGGTGTGGTGGTCAGAGGACAGTTTGGGAAGTGGATTTTTCTCCTTCCACCTTTATGTGGTTCTGGAGCTCAAACTCGGGTCTTGAGGCTTGGTAAGGCAGCCTTTACATACTCAGCCATCTCACTGGCCCTCCGCATTTACATGCATTTGTGATCTGTTTGTTGGTTGGTGATGTGTGTGGCTGTGCACACTCATGCAGATGTGCGTCGCCAGGATGTAGACCACCTTGTTCTATTACTCTGCATCGTACTTGTAAGTGATGGTGCAGAGACACTACCAAACTAGACTACCCCATGGGTAGAAAGAAAAAAAATTATTGGAGATCAAAGTGCCAAGGCCATCACTGGAGTGGGGATAGGGGAGGGTTCCAAAGGACAGAGAGAAGAACAAAATGACAGAAAAGCAAGCAGATTTTATATGACTTCGAGCAGGGGATCTGAGTTGACACAGGCTGTCAGGTTTGAGCTGGAAGTAGGTGACTTTTGGGGCAGGTGACCACGGGTTCCTGGTAGTCAGGAACACACTGTAGCAGATCTGCCTTTCTGGTACTCGGAAACCCTTTTTAGGCTTGTTAACCTGGTAATGATCTTTCTGTTTACTAGACCAAAGCTCTTCTGTTTAGGACAATATCACCAGCTCTGCTACTTGGGACAGGGAGGGGGGTAGACTTTGGACCTAACAGTACTCCTCTGAGACAAGGTCTCTCACCATTAAATTGGTGGCCAACAAACCCCAATGGTTATGTTATCCTGACATGAGCGCTAGGACTGAACGCAAGTCTACCAGAAGAGCAGTAACTGCTCTTAGCCACTGAGCCATCTCTTCAGTCCCTAAAAAAAAAACCTGTTTTTTTAAATTACATATGTGACTTGCATTTGTGGTTCATATCACACTCCTGTTTATTCTATATATTTCTAGCAACATATAATCATCCATCAGTATATATAGATATTTAAGTCTTATACACAAAATGGCAGGGCTAGGGATGTAGCTCAGGGATTCCCAGATTGCCTGCTATGTGCAGGGCCCTGGGCTCAACGCTCAGCAGAAGAAATGAAAAATTGCTGCAGTGTTGGACTATTATCCCCCACCACACACATCCTCTAATATGCCTAAATGACTTCAGAACATTAGATGGTTTCCGATACCTCATACTAAATGCTATGAAAATATTCACAAGACTGTTGTTTAGGGAATCGTGACAAGGAAAAAAAAAAGTCTATACATGCTTAATATAAACATGGAGATTAAAATTTTTTTTCTGTCCCTAGTTAGTTGAATCCATAGCTACTGAGCCCACAGATCCAGGCAGCTGACTGTATTGTTTATTGCTGGTTCTAACTTAGACTTTGGGAGCTGAGAGGGTCTGGTACCCACCCTGGTGCTGTCCAGAGTGGATGGCTGCATGTTTTCCGTGCACATCCCAAGGCCAGGGTGATTTACTGGGAACTGTTCTATCAGGCAGAAGCACCCAGGTTAAGTCTCTGCTGGGTTGCTTGGTGAGCTAAACCTCAAGGGTGGCAGTTGAGTCGGTGCCCGCCAGCTCGGGCATTGATTGGCATCATGACCTCGTGCGTTCCTTCCTCCTCCTGACCTCATCGAGCATAGCTCATTTTGGAAAGGAGCCCTGGGGCCCTGATACCTAGCAGCTGGGTCTGCAGCTCCACTCCAACACAGCCTGGTTTCAAGCAATGATTTATTTTCTGAGTTGGCTCTTCACCAGTCTCTGCAAAGGGGCTGCCAAATTGCATCTCCAGATGAGGCCAGCCCCTCCCTCTTTTCTTTCCTTTCTATCATTTTAGAGTTTGTAAGGAAATGTAAATTTCTCTTTTCTTGATGAAAGTGTGAATGAATGATGCATATATGTGTGTGTGTATATGTGTGTATATATATATATATTTATATATATATATAAATAAATGTTCAAAAGCCCAATCCATTTACACAGAGAAAACTTCAAATATCCTTTCCAATCACACTCAGGCCACCCAGAGGGAGGCATTCATTGTGAAATTCAATTACCAGACTCTGTTCAGCTGCTCCCTGGAAGACCAATTAATTTTCCCCTATTCTGCATGTGGAGCCTCTTTATAAAGCTGCAATTAAGAATCTTCCCCCAAAGCAAAGCCTGTTTTACCTTTCAGGTAAATACAATGAACAGGAAACGGACTCTTATCCTTGCTGCAGGCGAGGAGTCCGGAGCCTCGAAGCAGCCTATGCCCTGCAGAGAGTGTGCCCCAGCCCCAAGGTCTCTCCACCCGCTAGACCTCCTAGGTGAGCCAGGAAATGGTGGGAGTCCAGCACAGTCCTTTCTTCCAGGTCAAAGGATTTCCTCAGAGCCATATGCTCTGTGTGGTCCTAAACAGAGGCTGCGCAGTGCCCACCCAGAAGCCTGGAGATAAGAGCTAATGGCGTAATTAGCATCGTGGGGCGCTGAAAGGGAAATGGGCCACCTGTGTGACAGCAAATAGACATTCTGTCTGATTGCAATGTCTGCGGACTCTTGTCTTACTATAGTTTACTGTATTGTGTTGAAGTTTGATTATTACTTCTTTAACAGTGAACTATGTTTCCTGAGACAGAAGCCCAGTCTATAAAGCAGATGACAGTGGTGGCGGCAGAGGCAGGAGACTCCCACTATGGACAAATGACAAGCTCCAAGTTCAATGAGAGACCCTGCCTCAAGGGAACAAGGCAGGCAGGAAGCTGGGCATGGTGGCCCACAGCTTTAATCCCAGCACTCAGGAGGCAGAGGCAGGCAGGGCTCTGTGAGTTTAAGGCCAGCTGCGTCCACATAGCAAGTTCCAGGCCAGCCAGGGCTACACAGTGAGTCTATATTTCAAAAGACAAAACAAACAAACAAACAAAAAACATACAAGGGAGCTAGAGGGACTGCATTTGCAGAGGACCCAAATTCAGTTCCCAGCATCCATGGCAGGTGGCTCATAACTGTCTGTAACTCCAGTTCCAGGAAATCCAGGACCCTTCTCTGGCCTCCAAACTGCACTCACATGCACATATCCCCCTGTCATACACGCATCACATAATTTAAAATGAAAATAAGGAGGGAGGGAGGGAGGGAGGGAACGAGAGAGAGAAAACCTCTGTGTAGCCCTTATTGTCATAGGGCTCTGTAGACTCACTCTGTAGACAAGGCAGGAATCCACCTGCCTCTGCCTCCTGAGTGCTGGGATTAGCGGTGTGTGCCACCACCACCACCCAGCAAAAATGAAAATAAATGTAAAAGAAAAAATTTAAGCCAGACAAAAATGGGCCTGCTCTGGTTGAAGCAGATAGAAATAAGCTGCCCTGGCTGTCTAGAACAACTTTTTGTCCATGGGAAAGCACAGCTCTAAACTCAAAGGGATAGGGGATCATTTATTCTGATGCCAAATATGAGCGACCATAACCCAGGGACACAGGCTTAGATTGCCTGAAATACCATGTTCCAGCATGGTAATAGTTTCATCAAGTTTTTATAGGAACAGCACTGAGAAAAATGATAAATCAAGACTTTTTCAAATATATTTATTGGATATCAGGTAGGTAGATTTACAGCAAAGTGAGAAAGTCTAAGGTGTTTTCTTTCTTTTTTTTATTTTGTTTTTTGAGACAGGGCTTCTCTGTGTAGCCCTGGCTGTCCTGGACTCACTTTGTAGACCAGGCTGGCCTCGAACTCACAGGGATCTGCCTGCCTCTGCCTCCCAAATGCTGGGATTAAAGGCGTGCACCACCACACTCGGCCCTAGGTGTTTTCTTAAGACATTCTTCCTATTACATATTTTTTGTATGTGTGTGTATGTGTGTGTGCATGTGTGTATGTGTATGTGTGCGCACGAGTGTGTGCATGTGTGTATATGTGTATGTGTGTGTGTGTGTGTGTGTGTGTGTGTGTGTGTGTGTGTGTGTATCCTCCTGTGCAGGTGGAGGTCAACGTCAGTGTCTTCTTCAATTGCCCTTTACCTTGTTTTTTGACGCAGGGTCTCTCACTGAACCTGGAGCTTGCTGATTCAGCTAGACAAGCTGGCCAGCAAGCATCTGAAACCTCTCTCCACCCGCTTCAGTGCTGGGGATACAGACCCAGAACAGCATTTGGAAGATGGAAGTAGAAGGAGCAGACATTCAAGGTAACTCTCATAAGCTACACAGTGGGCTGGAAGCCAACCTGGAATACGGAGACTATGTTTCAAAAATAAATCAATAGTTTCAAAAATAAATCAATAGGGCTGGTAAGATGGCGAGCAAAGGGGCTTGCTCTCAAACCAGACAGGACCAGAGTTTAGTCCTGTTCTCTGACCTCCACACTTGTGCTGTGACATGCACACATCCATGCTCACCACAGCTCAAAATAAAAAAATCTCTAGAACGCCCTTCTCGCTGGCTTTCTGACTCAGTAGGGAACTGTTTTCTGTCCATGTTAGTTGTCCAAATCTGTAGACAGTGCCACCTAGCTTGTTAGGCTGTAAGGCTTAAACGTGAGGTGCTACGCATAATGTGGCACACACTAGGCACATGCTGTGTGGCCACCGTTACCTCACTGTCACTTTCCCTTGCAATCTGCTCACACACTGGTGAGTGGCTCATGCTCTGGGCCCTGTGTCTGGATTCCAGTTCCAGTTACCATCCCAGCATTAGGCCTTCAGATCTGGGCCTAGACTTGAGAAATCCTAGACCCCTTCCCAGGCTCCCGCTCTGCTTTAAATTGGTGCGGGTTCTAGGTTACTTTCTCATGGCTCCAGGCAGCATCTCCTGACCACAAAGAGCTCAGAGTCCTGTCTCCAGCCACTTTTGTTATACTTTGGATATTAACTAGACATGTGTGTTCAAGGTTCAGCTCTTTTTTTTTTTTTTTAAGATTTATTTATTTATTATGGATACAGTGTTTCATCTGCATGTACACCTGCAGGCCAGAAGAGGGCGCCAGATCTCACTATAGATGGTTGTGAGCCACCATGTGGTTGCTGGGAATTGAACTCAGGACCTTCGGAAGAGCAGGCAGTGCTCTTAACCTCTGAGCCACCTCTCCAGCCCCAAGGTTTAGCTTTTAGCTTGCATCTGTTGGGAGAAAGTGGAAAATTTCACAGATAGGGACAGTGGTGGGTGGGAGGTCTTAGGCCATGTCTTCCATGGGACTAGCAGGACCTTAGCCCCGCCTCTTCCTTTCTGTCCTGTGCTCAGTAATGAAATGAATGGTTTTGCTCTCACACATGCTCCCTGCCACGACTGTCTACCTCACCAAGGCCCCAAAGCAGCAAAGTCAATCAACCTTAAGCTGAAACCTCCGAAAGTGTGGGCTAAATAAACTTCTCTTCTTTCTAAGTTGATTACCTCAGGTGTTTTGCTGCAGGAACAGAAAGCTGACTGACACATCCCTGAAGCCCATGGCCTACATTTTCAAGATCACTTTATTTTCAGACATTTAGGAGATGATGATGATGATGATGATGATGATGATGATTTTGGTTTTTCGAGACAGGATTTCTCTGTGTAGCTGTGTAGCCTTGGCTCTCCTGGACTCTCTTTGTAGACCAGGCTGGCCTCAAACTCACAGCAATCTACCTGCCTCTGCTTCCCAAGTACTGGGATTAAAGGTGTGTGCCACCACCCTCAGCCTCTTTTCTTCTTCTAAACTCAGCCATCTATTAAATATAAATGTTTTTGTTTGTTTGTTTGTGGTTTTTTTTTTTTTTGAAACAGGGTTTCTCTGTGTAGCCTTGGCTGTCCTAGACTCACTTTGTAGACCAGGCTGGCCCCAAACTCACAACGATCCGCCTGCCTCTGCCTCCTGAGTGCTGGGATTAAAGGCGTGCGCCACCACACCCGGCTAAATACAGAATGTTCTTATGTTTGTGGCTAATACAAAGGTCTATATGAGTCTGAGCACTGGTGAAACATCACTTCAGAGCCTGAGACATGAGGACAGTAAGTTCAGAATTATCCTAGAGTATAACATTCCAGATTCTGTTTTTTAAAACACAAAAGAAGGGGGCTGGAGAGATGGCTCAGTGGTTAAGAGCTCTGCCTGCTCTTCCAGAGGTCCTGAGTTCAATTCCCAGTAACCACATGGTGGCTCCCAACCATCTGTAATGTGATCTGGTGTACTCTTCTGCAGATAAAGTACTCATATACAATAAATAAATAAATAAATTTTTAAAAAGAGAAAAGAAAAGAAAATGATTACTTAACTAACTCTTGCTATTAGTTAGAGCTATAGATCAGCTGATGGGCTGGTGTGCAGAAGGCCCTGGACTCCATCTCCAGCACTGTATTAAAAAAGAAAAAGAAAAAAAAAACCAGCAGGATGACACCTGTAATTCTAGCACTAACGAGGCAGAATCAGGAAGAGCAGAAGTTCAAGATTACCCTCAGCTAAACAGTGAGTTGGAAGCCAGTCTGGGCTATGGGAGGCCCTTTCTTCAAAAAACTAAATTAAAAACAGGCTGGGAGATGGAGCAGCATGTAAAGTACTTGCTGCACAAGTGTAAAGACTGCAGTTCGGATCCCCAGAGACCATGAGACAAGCCAGGTGGGCTCGGTGGCTCGCCTGTAATCCCGGCCCTCGGGTACGTGGACTAGTGAGTCCAGTTCCCTGAAGGGCCCTGTCTCACTATGTACTGAGGAAGACACCTGATGTCAACCTCAGGCCTCTGCATATGCACACATGTGCGCGCGCACACACACACACACACACACACACACACACACACACACACACATACACATGTGGGTGCCCGTGGAAACATACACACATACATATATGCATCTGTGATAAAGAAATAAAGAAATATAGAGTTACCATACCAAAGTCAGCTTGCAACAATTTCTGTAGCAAGCAGTACCATCGTGTCCAAATGCTTTTTGTAAACCTTACTCTTCCGTTTTGTTTTGTTTTTTCATTTTGATTTGTTCTTTCATTTTATATGTTTACGCCTTAAACTTATTTTTGCCTAGCATGCACAATCATAAAAGACGTACGTATCAATGGGGTACCATCGGAACAGCAGTTCAGATGTTGCTGGGGGGCAGAATTGGTGTGTGGGAATTAAGAAACGGATGAGATTTCACATCTGGATTAACAAAGTGCAGGGTGGTAACAGCTGCCCCTAATTGTAGCACTGATGCTCTGGGTATTTTGTTTTTGGTTTTGATTTTTTCTTTCTTTCTTTCTTTCTTCTTTCTTTCTTTCTTTCTTTCTTTCTTTCTTTCTTTTTCTGAGATAGGATCTCTCTGTGTAGTCTTGGCTGTCCTAGACTTGCTTTGTAGAACCAGGCTGGCCTTGAACTCACAGCAATCTGACTGCCTCTGCCTCCCCAGTGCTGGGATTACAGGCGCGCACCACCATGCCTTGCACTCTGGGTATTTTCTATACACGTGCTTCCTTTGTTTTCGCAGTAGCCTGAAGAGGTATTACTGTGTCTCCACTGGCATATGAGAAAACTGAGGCCAGAGAGGTTAGCTTTACCAAAATCACACTGAATAAAGTGTGGTGGAGGCCACGCCTCCAGCCAGCCACTCTCAAGATGTGGTCCAGAAGGCTGCAGTCAGGCCCACAGGGAAGTGGGCTGTGAGGGCCACAGGGTTTTGTATGTTGTTGTCCTGAGTCCTTAAGAAGCATTCATTTGCAAGTGGTGTCTGAGCTCATCTTGTGTTAGTCTCAAGGGCCAAGAGTGCACTTAACATGTGGATGGTGTACCTCATCTCAGATCGCTTAAACAGCTCTCTGGGCCCGAGAGCTGGCTCAGCCGTTAAGAGCACTTGCTGCTCTTGGAGGGAACCTGCGTTAAGTTCCCAACATCTACCTGACGACTGTCAGTTCCAGGTGATCCACCGCGAGGGCACCTTCATGCACCCAAGTGGAACCCCTCAACCAGGCAGATGTCATTTGTTGCCTCTGGTCATAGGAATATGAGAGATTCAGGTCACAGAGATAGAAACTGAGATGACGCCTTGTGGAGCACATAGACTTGGGTGACTAGGGACAACGGGCATGGGGCTAGAGTGAGATCAGAGACGTGTCTGAACCCTGAAAATCTCAAACCTGAGACCAAAAAATCTCATCCAGAGACCAGTAGGAATAGGATTGCCCCCTCTCTGCTTCCATCCCTGCATGCCCTGGGGCAGGTAGGCTGGCAGACCCCCCCCCCCAATTCTCAATAGTCACAGGTAGTCGCACAGCTGGCACCAGGATGCCAGGCACAACCAATGGAATGCATTGACCCCAAAAGCCCTCCCCATTCCCCAAGGTTCATAGAGTACCTGTTCATCGTCGCGCAAGCTGACTCACTGAAGACCGTCTAAACACTTGAAGGGCGTTTTCCCAAAGGGCCTTCTCCCTCTGGACCTTCACCGCTGGATCCTCGGATCTGCCCACTGAGTGCCCTTGCTCGTGGACCCCAAGCTCCCACCATCGCCAGTCCAGAGCCCGTGCCACCCACGGCGCTTTCGCCACTCATCCCACTGGATGTCCAACTGCTCCACTTCTCGTCCCTTCTGATGAAAGGCTTTAATTGCCCCAAAGAGCTGTAAAGCTCCTTGGAGAATGCCTTCTTCGTCCCCGGCTGTCCCGCCCCGCCCCACGCTCCGCCCCGCCCTCCCGACCCGCCTCCCCCGCCCCCCCACCCCCTCCCGACCGATCCTACCCCGACCCCACCCCCCACCCCACCCTGCACTCCCAGCTAGACCTGGATTCCTGCAAACTCCATCCATTCCAGATTCTGCCTGGACAGCTCTAGGGATGGAGTGGAAAGCGGGGGCCACAGCATCTGCCTAAGCTTAGCCTCAGAAGTACAAACTGTTCTTGAGGTGAGGGTCCATTTGACCCACTGCCCGCAGGCAGGAGGAGGAAAGCAGGCAAGCGGATTCCAACAGTTTTGACAGGTTAATCAGGCAACCACTGGGTCATTCAAGGAGCTAAGTGATATCTAAACATGTTTCTGAGCCACTTAGGAGGGCCTTTGGTGATGGTTCCCCCCAGAGTTCAGAGACTATGCATTCAGAAGGGGCGACAGAGAAGTCATGAACTGGGCATGCAACTTTCTCAACCAATGCCTGAGGTTGATAAACACAGCCACAGGGACGGATGAGACAGGACCCAGCTTCAGATGACACCCACACCTAATTCCCAAGCCCAGAAGCCGTTGTCACTGTGAAGCTCTCAGGAGAGCTCTCAACGTGGATGCTGGAGAGGTGAGGGGTGATGGCCCCTAGGCAAAACCATCCTCCTACAAGTCCATCCCTTTATTTGGCCACTGACACTTTCCTGAAACAAAACTCCAAGGTCCAGCTATCAATCAAAATTCATTATTTGGCTTCCATGGGGCAACCTGTCCAATCAGGACTCACCATCTCACTCTGGCAGACTTCTCGTTTTCCCCCCTTAAAAACCCACTCCTGCAAAAACCAAAGCCAACCAAACAAAGCTCTACCTGCTGTCTGTGTCTGTCTGATACAGGGGCACATCCCCCTACAGTGCCCCTCCCCCCCCCCCCACCCCTATCCCACCCCCGCCCCACCCCCCTCCGGCCAGAGTAAGAACTCTTCTGTGTGTTGAGAACTTGGTGTCTGGATGTGTTCTGGGCTAACTCCAGCACCCTTTACAGAAGATGTGCTGTGGGCTGTTTCCTCAGGCTGAGTACCAAGGAGGGGGCCTAAAGGGAGACAAAATTTGACTATGGAGACTACCCTAGCTGAACCAGTGAGAATTCCAACTTAGTGGCTGAGGACAGAAAATACTTGTTTTTCTCGGGGTCCTGCAGGCTGGGCGGGGCCTCAGGAGAGACTGCTCACCTTTGCTTCTGCCACAACAGATGTTATAATGTGTCCTCCAAGACTGGAGGTTATATCCCCACCAATGGCAAGTGCTGGCTCCTCTCCATGTGGGTCTCTTCTCATAACGTGGCGGCTGGGTTTCAAGAATGGCTGGCCAGCCTGGCATGGTGGCATGCGCCTTTACACCCAGCAGTCAGGGAGGCAGAGGCAGAGGGGATCACTGTGAGTTTGAAGCCCCTGCTCTACAAATCCAGGAGAGCCAACGCTATACAGAGAAACCCTGTCTCGAAAAACAAAACAAAAAGGATGATGGCTGATCATGCTTGAAGGTCTGAGGCAGGAGAACAATGAGTTCAAAACCAACCAAGGCCATATAACAAGGCCATATAACAAGGCCACATAACAAGGCCACATAACAAGGCCACATAACAAGGTTATATAACAAGGCCATATAATAAGGCCATATAACAAGGCCATATAACAAGGCCACATAACAAGGCCACATAACAAGGCCATATAACAAGGCCATATAACAAGGCCATATAACAAGGCCATATAACAAGGCCATATAACAAGGCTATATAACAAGGCTATATAACAAGGCCATATAACAAGGCCATATAACAAGGCCATATAACAAGGCCACATAACAAGGCCACATAACAAGGTTATATAACAAGGCCATATAACAAGGCCATATAAAATGGCCATATAATAAGGCCACATAACAAGGCCACATAACAAGGCCACATAACAAGGTTATATAACAAGGCCATATAACAAGGCCATATAAAACGGCCATATAACAAGGCCACATAACAAGGCCAACATAAACAAGGCCATATAACAAGGCCATATAACAAGGCCATATAACAAGGCCACATAACAAGGCCATATAACAAGGCTATATAACAAGGCCATATAACAAGGCCATATAACAAGGCCATATAACAAGGCTATATAACAAGGCCACATAACAAGGCCATATAACAAGGCCACATAAGAAGGCCATATAACAAGGCCATATAACAAGGCCATATAACAAGGCCACATAACAAGGCCATATAACAAGGCCATATAACAAGGCCATATAACAAGGCCATATAACAAGGCCACATAAGAAGGCCATATAACAAGGCCATATAACAAGGCCATATAACAAGGCTATATAACAAGGCCACATAACAAGGCCATATAACAAGGCCACATAAGAAGGCCATATAACAAGGCCATATAACAAGGCCACATAACAAGGCCACATAACAAGGCCATACAACAAGGCCATATAACAAGGCCATATAACAAGGCCATATAACAAGGCCATATAACAAGGCCATATAACAAGGCCACATAACAAGGCCATATAACAAGGCCATATAACAAGGCCATATAACAAGGCCATATAACAAGGCCATATAACAAGGCCATATAACAAGGCCACATAACAAGGCCATATAACAAGGCCACATAAGAAGGCCATATAACAAGGCCATATAACAAGGCCATATAACAAGGCCACATAACAAGGCATATAACAAGGCCATATAACAAGGCCATAAAACAAGGCCATATAACAAGGCCACATAAGAAGGCCATATAACAAGGCCATATAACAAGGCCATATAACAAGGCTATATAACAAGGCCACATAACAAGGCCATATAACAAGGCCACATAAGAAGGCCATATAACAAGGCCATATAACAAGGCCACATAACAAGGCCACATAACAAGGCCATACAACAAGGCCATATAACAAGGCTATATAACAAGGCCATATAACAAGGCCATATAACAAGGCCATATAACAAGGCCATATAACAAGGCCACATAACAAGGCCACATAACAAGGCCATACAACAAGGCCATATAACAAGGCCATAAAACAAGGCCATATAACAAGGCCATATAACAAGGCTATATAACAAGGCCATATAACAAGGCTATATAACAAGGCCACATAACAAGGCCACATAACAAGGCCATATAACAAGGCCATATAATAAGGCCATATAACAAGGCCATAAAACAAGGCCATATAACAAGGCTATATAACAAGGCCATATAACAAGGCCATATAACAAGGCCACATAACAAGGCCATATAACAAGGCCATATAACAAGGCCACATAACAAGGCCATATAACAAGGCCATATAACAAGGCCACATAACAAGGCCATATAACAAGGCCATATAACAAGGCCATATAACAAGGCCACATAACAAGGCCACATAACAAGGCCATATAACAAGGCCATATAACAAGGCCACATAACAAGGCCATATAACAAGGCCATATAACAAGGCCATATAACAAGGCCACATAACAAGGCCACATAACAAGGCCACATAACAAGGCCATATAACAAGGCCATATAACAAGGCCATATAACAAGGCCATATAACAAGGCCATATAACAAGGCCATATAACAAGGCCATATAACAAGGCCATATAACAAGGCTATATAACAAGGCCATATAACAAGGCCATATAACAAGGCCACATAACAAGGCCACATAACAAGGCCATATAACAAGGCCATATAACAAGGCCACATAACAAGGCCACATAACAAGGCCATATAACAAGGCCACATAACAAGGCCACATAACAAGGCCACATAACAAGGCTATATAACAAGGCCATATAACAAGGCATATAACAAGGCCATATAACAAGGCCACATAACAAGGCCATATAACAAGGCCATATAACAAGGCCATATAACAAGGCCATATAACAAGGCCATATAACAAGGCCATATAACATGGCCATATAACATGGCCATATAACAAAGCCATATAACAAGGCCACATAACAAGGCCACATAACAAGGCCACATAACAAGGCCATATAACAAGGCCATATAACAAGGCCATATAACAAGGCCATATAAAACGGCCATATAACAAGGCCATATAACAAGGCCACATAACAAGGCCATATAACATGGCCATATAACAAAGCCATATAACAAGGCCACATAAGAAGGCCATATAACAAGGCTATATAACAAGGCCATATAACAAGGCCATA
Source organism: Acomys russatus (assembly GCF_903995435.1). Taxonomy (NCBI): domain Eukaryota; kingdom Metazoa; phylum Chordata; class Mammalia; order Rodentia; family Muridae; genus Acomys; species Acomys russatus. The sequence continues at coordinate 4,112,876 of NC_067140.1, read as the reverse complement.
TAACAAGGCTATATTAAAAAAAAAAAAAAAAAAGGCTGGGCATGGTGGCACAGGCCTTGAAACCCAGTACTCAGGAGGCAGAGGCAGAGACAGGTAGATTTCTGTGAACTGAAGGCAGTCTTGGTCTACATAGTGAGTTCTAGGCCAGCCAGGGCTATGTGGTAAGAGGTCTCTCTCTCTCTCTCTCTCTCTCTCTCTCTCTCTCTCTCTCTCTCTCTCTCTCTCTCTCTCTCTCTCTGTCTCTCTCTCTCTCTCTCTCTCTCTCTCTCACACACACACACACACACACACACACACACACACACACACACACACACACACGACAAGCTCATATCAAGCGTCTCATAACAGCCTCTAAACAGCTCCAGAAGGTCTGATGTCCCTGGCTTCCATAGGCACCTACACACCTAAGACATACACTCATACACATATTCACAAATAATAAAAATTAAATAAATACAAAAGAATCAAAAGCAAGTCTTCTGCAAAGAGCAGCGAGTCTCCAGCCCTTCCCCTCCGCCTTTCTTAGACAGGGTTTCACTCTGTAGCCCTGGCTACCTGCAACTCGATGTGTAGATCTGGCAGACCCTGACCGCTCAGAGATCCACTTGCCTCTGCCTCCCAAGTGTTAGGATTAAAGGTGTGCGCCACCACGTCCAGAGCCAGCAGATTTTAAAGGTCTATTCCTGGAAATGCACACAGCGTCATTTCTGCCACATTCTCCTGTTCAAGTATGCAGATTCCAGAGGAGGTGGGGGGGGGTCATAGAGCAAAGAATGTCAGAGTTGTATTTTAATTTAGGGGGAGTCGGGTGGAGCACAGGTTTAGACAGGGTCTCAAAATGTGTTGGCTGGCCTGGAAGTCACTATGTAGACCAGGCTGGCCTCACACTCACAGAGATTCTCCTGTCTTTGCCTTTCGAGTCCTGGGATGAAAGGTGTGTGCCACCATTCCTGGCTCAGCACTGTATTTCACAACAGCCACTGTGAGACCCTTCTGTTCTCTTGGCTTCCTGCCATTTACTGCAAGAGATAGCCGGGCCATCGGACTAAGAATGGGGGCACTGTCTCTATCTTCAGAAGCAAAGCGGCCCTACACAGAAGTGAACGGGGATCAGAAGGTCTATGTGACAAGTCTTTGCCATCTCTTGCTCTCTGGGGGAAGGGATGGGGTCAGGGGCTAGATTTAGTCTCTGAAGCCCACATCTCCTTTGCTTTAGGGACCTCATTGCATTTACTCATCCACGCATGCGTACGTCAACTTGAGCCGTCTACACTGTAAATAGAAGAGTGTTGCATGAGGCAGACACGTGATCTGCAGCCATGGAATTTATACTGTGGGGAGTCAGACAATAGCAGGCAGACACTCAGCAAGGACATCCCATAGCAACAGCCAAGTGTCCGTGGAGCTAACCAGACGCACTCTTCAGCATCGCCATGTTATAGTGCCTATAGATCACTAATAGATGCTCTGGTTCTCTCCGTGGGTGGCATTAAAAGCATGGAGATGCCCCAGACCCAAGACTACCACCCAGGCCTTGAAAACTCAGAAGTTGGGGGCGGGCGGGCTGGGAGGCCTAATAAGGGAAATCTGTGACATTATATTATAATTAGTGTCTGCTGTGTGGTCTACGATTCACCCCTTATTCTGTTTCCCAGTGTTAGTCAGCTTTCCATCACTATTACAAAATACATGAGACAATCGACTTAAAAGAAAGGTCTATTTTGGCTCACAGTGTTTTTTTGTTGTTGTTGTTGTTGTTGGGGTGGTTTTTTTGTTTTGTTTTGTTTTGTTTGCTTTTGTTTTTTCGAGACAGAGTTTCTCTGTGTAATGGCTCTGGCTGTTCTGGAACTCGCTCTGTAATCCAGGCTGGCCTCAAACACCCAGAGATCCACCTGCCTCTGCCTCCCAAGTGCTGGGATCAAAGGCGCGTGCCACACCACTGGCCGGCTTGGCTCACAGTTTTATGGGTTTCACTCCATGGTGACTTGGCCCCCGGCCTCTGGGGCCTGTGGTAAGGTAGCATGGTGAACAGCAAACAGCCAACAAGCTTGTCACTGCATGGTGACTGTAAATCCCACCAGTTGAAACAAAGCCACTACCACAACTGAAAGTCAAATTTGAAGCAAGCTTTTATCAAGTACTGGCCAGGTTAATGGACTCTGGCCAGGTCTATCTTTTAGTTCCCAGAAAACGGCCACAAGGAATAATTTGCAGGGGCTTTAAAAAGGCAAACCCCACAATTCACTGCATTTCCCATCAGGCCCAACCAGGGGCAAGCATACATCTGACATATTTCCTGCCCACATTCGATCTAGCACATCTGGTGCAGACCCTGTCTCAAAAAAAATAAAGAGGGGCTGGGGAGACGGCTCAAAGGTTAAATACACCGTCTGCCCTTCCAAAGGTCCTGAGTTCAATTCCTAGCAACCACATGGTGGCTCACAACCATCTATAATGAGATATGGTGCCCTCTTCTGGTGTGCGGGCATAATAAATAAATCTTCAAAAATAAATAAATAAATAAATAAAGAGCACCGCAGGCCACTCTGCTCTCCAGTTGCGCAGTGCCCTACTTCGCCCGCTGCCCTCCTAGGGAGCAATAAACGGTGTCAACCTTGAAAAAAAAATAAAGAGGATGGCTCCTGAGGAATGACAGGTTGACCTCTGGACTCCACACAAATACACACACACACACACACACACACACACACACACACATATGTACCTGCACATATTTGGGTACCTGAACAAGTATGTGTGCACATACACACAAACACACATACACACACAACCACATACACCACAGAGGCAAAAACCAAAATCCAAACAACCCAAGCAGCCACCATTCAGAACAAGGGCATCTGTCTGGTCTCTCTTGCTAATAAATATTTCAACAATGGCTCGTTCATTTTTCTTATTCTCTGCAACGGAGATTAATTGCTATTTTACATTACACTCAACTTCTATTAGTTTAGGATTTATTCCGCAAATGATACTACCATCACTGGGCTTCAATAAAACATTTTAACCTAGACAAACTCATTACGTTCTTGAAGGTGAGTGGGCAGGGAGGAGGGAGAACCGGCTCCAGTTCTGCGGTGTCGTGACATCCATGGAAACACATCGGTTATGTCAAAAGATTGGGGCTGGGACATGCTGGATGACGAAGCTGGTGAACAGTGGTCCAGCCCGGCCTGCTGGGCCTCCTGCCACCAGAACAGCCCTAATCCCCGCGAGGCTGCTGGCCGCCTTACAGAGTTCTCAACCGCACTGCCAAACAGCCTGTCCTGACCCAAATAGGTAGGGCTCCATTTCCAGGATGCTCCCTGTCATCTGACCACTGAGTCTCACCCTGTTCTTCTTGACACTCAGCCCAGTGGAGAGTGAGGCTATCTTTCTGTAAATGGGAGATGGCATGACTGTGGTCACGCTCACCATCTGGGACGGCTAGCATCGGTCAACTTGACCAGATCTACGATCATTTAGAAGACAAACCTCCATGAGGGATTAAGTTAACTGAGGTGGGAAGACCCGTCTTAAATGAGGGTGGTACCACGGTGGGCCGAGGCCTCAGACTGACTGAAAAGGAAAAAGCAATCTGATCACCATCACTTATCCTGCTCTGCTTCCTGGCTGTGGATGCACTGTGCTCAGCTGCCTCGCCTTCCTGATGAACTCTGTCCCCCTGAGCTGTGAGCCAAGATAACCCCTTCCATCCTAAACTCATCTGTCAGGTATTCTGCCATAGTAATGAGTAACGTGACTAATATGCCATCCTTTTATAAAATCATCTTGTCGCCTTTAATCTCAGCACTTGGGAGGCAGGGGTAGGCAAATCTCTGTGAGTTCGAGGCCAGCCTGGTCTACAAAGTGAGTCCAGGACAGTCATGGCTACACAGAGAAACCCTGTCTTGAAAAACAAACAGCCAGGCATGGTGGCGCACGCCTGTAATCACAGCAGAAGCAGAGGCAGGTGGATCACTATGAGTTCAAGGGCAGCCTGGTCTACAAAGCAAGTCCAGGACAGCCAAGATAACACAAAGAAACCCTGTCTCAAAAAATGTAAAAAACGTTAAAAAAAAAAAAGAAAAAAGAAAAGAAAAGAAAAGAAAACAAACAAACAAAGCCATGTTATCTTTTATCCTTGACCTCAAGGATGGACCCTGGATGTTGTTGGTTTTGTTTTGTGTCTTTTATTTATTATTTATTTAATATGTATGAGTGTTCTGCCTGCATGTATGTCTATACCATGTGTGAGGAGGCCAGAAGAGGGCGCCATCCCTTGGAAATGGAGTTACAGACAGTTGTGAGCTGCCATGTGGGGGCTGGGAATAGAACCTGTGGCCTAGGGAGCTCTTACCAGCTGAGCTATCTCTCTAGCCCTGGACCTCATCACTTGGCACATGTCCGTCTGTAACTGACACCTCTGTTGCCTCACCCACTCCTCTCTGACCCCAGACTCTACCAGGAGCATTCTGCTCCCAAAGGGCAACAATCTAAGACATTTTATAAGAAGAACTTAAGAAGCAGGCATTTAGATTTAAGGATACAATTTATGATCCAAGTCCAAGTTTCCTGAAAGACTTGCAACTTTTAGGTCCTGTTTTTAAGGGTCTAACCTTCATTCTGAGACTTGACATTTAATTCTGCTGGGAACAATAACATACATGCCCAAGATAAAAGCTTGGGGGCGAGGAGGGGGAGGCATAAAATTGCTGGTCTTAAATACTGGTCATTACTACAGCCTTTCTCTGCTGCAAGGTAAGGCCGTCAGAGACCACTACACAGGTGTTCTTAAAGGCAAAAAGAAAGTCTTTATCGCCAGTCAGCGGCTCAGGGGAACTTGCCCAAATCATGCAGCCCCGGGCCTTATACTCCTTTGTCTTTTATGCACAAAAACCACATTCTGGTTGTCACACTTCAGTTGACAGGTGTTGGGCACCAACATGCTGGGTTTGAAGGTCAGAATGGTGCCTCTAACATGAAGTCAGGTGTGCTAAGGCCAGGAAGGCTTTCCTTTCCTTTTTCTTCTTTCTTTCTTTCTTTCTTTCTTTCTTTCTTTCTTTCTTTCAGGGCTCAGTTCAACCAAAAGGAAAGTTTTGGATTATGCTTTAATTTTTAAAGAAAAGGGTATAGGGCCCTTACTCCTGACCTTAAGTAACACCTGACCTGTTTGCAAATTTGCCCAATTTCTCTCAGATCCAGGTCTACACACCTCTTTGTGGGGTACAAATTTATTGTGCCAAAGAGCATCCTTGGTGTCACCTTTCCTCCAGAGAATGGGTACCTTCTTAGCTTATAATCAGATTTGTCTGAGGAAAGATTCTGGAAGGGTCAAAGAGAAATTGCTGTACATATGTAGGGAAGTAGCTAACGATTGTCTGTGTCAGGACACTTAACTTCCCGTTTCATAGGACTGTTTGAAGAGCTGAGCCAGTAAGCACACCCTCCCCTGCCACATGCCCACACTTGGCCTGGCAGTGCTCATGGGGACCAGAGCCTGTGTCTCAAGACTTTGAACTTTGCCCCTTCCCTGAGGCCATGTCTCCCCCCTGCTCCGCCCCCCAGATTCCTATGCTCATATTTCTATATGGTGTCACTCTTCCCCTAGCTATGTCCTCAGGAAGTAGACCTTGAGACAAAGATCCAAGTGCATTTGGGAAGTGATCCCAGGAATCCTGGTCAGGGCACGGGAAAGTGAGGGTGGCTGGTGAAGGCCGTGCCCGTGTGGGCAAAGGAAACCCAATCCCACCTGCAGTCTCTGGAGATGGTGTGGCACATGACTCACTTACCTCTCTCCAGGAGCAAAGGAGCTGGGGGACAGCCTGGCTAGCTGTCCTGGCTCCCCCTGCGTTGGGTAGATGAGTCCCCAGCAGAGGCAGGCAAAAGGTAGCGGGTCCCAAGGGGTGGAGCTGAGCTAGCCTATCCATTGTAGAGATGGGTAGGTTACCTAGACCAGACGCGGTATAGGTTTTTATGCAGGACCCTTTGTTACTTTGGGAAGTGTGTCCTTCAGTGCTTGGTAGAACAAAGCCCTGACCTCAGAATGCTGACTGTTCCTGGAGATAATGAAGTTAAAATGAGACAATGTGAGGACTAACCTAGTCTAGTGGTTTGGGGTTTTGTTTGTTTGTTTGTTTGTTTTAAATAAGAAATGGAAATTTGAACACACAAAAAGACACCAGGTATTGAATCTAGGAAAGAGGACGAGGATCGTGGAAAGACAGCCATCTACAAGCCAAAGGCAGAAATCTCAGGAGACACCCTGCCAGCACATTGACCTTAGACCTCTAGTCTCCAGAGCTATAAGCAGTAAGTTCCTTTCTTCAAGCCCTGCAGTCTGTTGTGATGGCAACCCTAATAAATTAGTACACCACACCTGCTTCCATTTCTCCACCCTGAGTTGCCTCTGGTTGGCCCGTGTATTTGAGCCAGGCCACTGGTCAGAGCCATCTGGGGCTCAGGTGTCCATCTGTGTCTAGCAGCTGTTGAGGGGAGCACAGCCACATGGCCGAGGCTATGACTAAGGACACTGAGGAAGCCCCCATGTGCCTTGGCCTGGTCCTAAGCTCAGCCGGCCCAGGCTTGCCTGGGCATCTCTAAGCCAGTCTCCTTGTACTGCAGCGATCTTGATGAGAACAGCCCAGGCTCTGTCCAATGGAGCTAGAGTGGATCCTGAGATGAGAGGCAGGGCTCGCCTCATCTGGAAACCAGCAGGATATGAGTCTGACAGTTAATTAGGTTAATTAGGGAACCATGCCTTAAAATGTAATGCGGCTTTCATGAGCTTTTAAAGCCTATCAAAATGTTTGCTGAGCTTTATGGCTGGTAATTAACAACCTTGTAAAATATACAAGGAAACAAGATAGGAGGGAGCTAATGAATATGGAAGCTGCCAGGCTTGGTTCTGGACTTCACGTCCCCTGTGTTCAAGTCCCAACTCTATTTCGATTGGCGGTGACCTCGGTACAGGGCTCTTTTTCCGGTCTACGTATCCTCACGGCCCAGTAAAAGGGCTGGGTGACCGGATCCTTGGGCCAGCTGTGTTTCTCAGTCCTTTCTTGTGTCTCGGGACTCTGGTCCATCCTTCCTCCGAGCCTTTCCATCGAAGCTTACATCTTCCTGGCATCGACGCCATGGGAACTGACATGTACAGTTTCTGTGGCTAACGGCCCATTCTTCTGCCCTACTTTCTCAGGACATCACTTCTCCCGAGGGCCACACACCGGATGGGTAGTTTACACACAATGTGACTGTGGCTCTAAGGAAATGCAGCTCTAGCCAATCAGAACATTTCAAGGATCTTATCAGAGCCAGTAAGGTATCACCAACCAACAGAGACCTGTGCGGTGGGCAGCCTTCTCTGTTCCATGGAGTGAGCCAGCTAAGACTTTAGTCTCAGAGAAAGGTCACATTAGGGCACCAGTGTTTGGCTTCCTGGGTCTGGCAAGGTCTTCAGTCTGTCTTTGAACACTTCGGTGACCTGAAGCCCTGTATTTACTTCCTTTCAGCATAGAGGTGAGTCTTCTGTCACTTTTAAACAAGAATCCTAACAATCATGTGAATGTAGAGATGTAAGAAAGAGGAAGAAAAAAATAAAAATAAAAAAATAAAAAAAAATTAAAAAAAAAAAAAAAAGAAAGAGGAAGAAAAATCAGGGGGGAAATACCATTTTAAAAGTGAAAATATGAGCCGGGCATGGTGGCACATGCCTTTAATCCCAGCATTTGGGATGCAGAGGCAGATGGATCACTGTGAGTTTGAGGCCAGCCTGGTCTACAAAGTGAGTCCAGACCAGCCAGGGCTGCATAAAGAAACCCTGTCTCGAAAAAACAAAAAACAAAACAAAACAAAAAAAGTGAAAATATGACTTTCACACAAACTCTGGTGCCCCATATTTGACCACGTCCCCTGGATAGGGAGGCCTGGTGGCACTCAGAGGAAGGATAGCAGGCTACCAAGAAGAGACTTGATACCCTATGAGAATATACACGGGGAGGAGGTCCCCCTCAGTCACAGTCATAGGGGAGGGGAGTAAGGGGAAAATGGGAGGGAGGGAGGAATGGGAGGATACAAGGGATGGGATAACAATTAAGATGTGCCGGGCGTGGTGGCGCACGCCTTTAATCCCAGCACTCGGGAGGCAGAGGCAGGCGGATCGCTGTGAGTTCGAGACCACCCTGGTCTACAAAGCCAGCCCAGGACAGCCAAGGCTAACACAGAGAGACTCTGTCTCGGAAAGCAAAAACAAACAATTGAGATGTAATGTGAATAAATTAATAAAATATATATCTTTTTAAAATGAAAATACATGCTAGAATGAGTGCGGAGCCACTTCCTATGTGGAAGCCGGTGTTTCCTGTTTTTCCCTGTCACAACCCCTATTTATCCTCTCAGGGCCCAGCTCCATGACCCCTATCTTTCCTGCTCCTCAGGCAGGGTCAGCTCCTCACCGCCAGTGTCTCCCATGGGGCCTGTGGCAGGCCTAACAGAACTTCTAGAAGTACGAGAACCAGCTAAAAGTAGAGCTTTTACAGAGGGAAAGGGTTCTGCTGTCCCCCTCCAGTACATACCCTCGTGACAAGACGTGCCTCATCAGACCCCGAGGCCCAACATTCCGACTGTGTCATGAATCAGGAATGGTGCTGCACAACTGTAATCCCAAGACTCAAGAAGCTGAGGCAGGAGGATTACGTATTTAAAGCTAGCCCATGCTGAATAGTGAATGTGATGACAACTTGAGTTACAAATGCCAGATCCTGTTTCAACAAAGAATAAAAGGCCTTTCCAATTTCTAAAAGAAGACCACCATCAGCCGGGCAGTGGTGGCACACGCCTTTAATCCCAGCACTCGGGAGGCAGAGGCAGGAGGATCTCTGTGAGTTCGAGGGCAGCCTAGTCTACAAAGGGAGTCTGTGACAGCCAAGGCCACACAGAGAACCCTGTCTCGAAAAACAAAACAAAAACAAAAACAAAAACAAAAAGAAAGAAAGAAAAAAGAAAAAGAAAAGAAAAAGAAAAAGGAGGAAAGAAGGAAAGGAGGAAAGAGAGGGCTCAGTATATGAAGCGCTTGCCCTGTAGATAATACGAGGACCAGAGTCTGAGTCTCCAGCACCCCTCCTGGGTCATGGGAAGTGGAGAACCCCCAGAAGCAGACAGGCCAGCAAGCCCAGCTGGAGGCACAGGGATAACTGCAGGCGACTGTCTCTAATAAGGTGAAGGGGAAGGATGCTCCGTCCTCCACTCACACTGTGGCCCGTTCAAGCCTGCACTCACACATGACTGCACAGAGAGATTTAGTTGGTTGGTTGGTTTTCTTGAGATAGGGTTTCACTGTACAGCCTGAGCTGTGTTGGAACTTGATCTGTAAGCCAGGCTGTCCTTGAACTCAGAACTCAAGAGATCTACCTGCTTCTGCCTCCCTAGTGCTGGGATTAAATGTGTGTACCAACACCACTCAGCTTCAAAGAAAGATAGAAGAAGAAGAAGAAGAAGAAGAAGAAGAAGAAGAAGAAGAAGAAGAAGAAGAAGAAGAAGAAGAAGAAGAAGAAGAAGAAGAAGAAATAAAAAGACAAATGCAAAGTTGAAGATACGGGATGAGCTTCCTCCTGGTCTGCAAAGACGATGTCACCGGAAAGCAACTAGGCGGTGACATACTTTGAATACAGCAATCAAAAGGAAAGCCCCTCACCTTACACTTGACTTCGTGGCGGTGCTAAGGAAGGGACCAAGCACCCTCCACAAGGACGGACTTGAAAGAAAAATGGCTAAGGTGCTGTTCTGAACTACTGTAAAGTGAGAGACGGACAGACAGACAACTCATCCGTCCTCACCGACAGTCCCTTCGGACGAATCACATTGCTGGGGCTTCGTGGCCAATCACTTTGAGGGACCTTACTGTAGCTAAGTGACTGCAGCATCCCCAAACCAGAAAGCACATAGCCATGTGAATTACCAAACGAGGTGAGCTAACAACAGGAAGTTTCTGCTTGCTAATAGACAGAGGAAAGCGTTTAATACACATGCCCTCGGGGACAGCTAAGATCCAAACTAGGCAAGTCCTTCACCTCAAGTCTTTTCCCTCCATTCTTTCGTTTGTTTGTTTTTGTTTTTCAAGACAGGGTCTCTCTGTGTAGCCTTGGCTGTCCTGGACTCACCTTTGTAGAACAGGCTGACCTCGAACTCACAGCAATCTACCAGCCTCTGCCTCCTGGGTGCTGGGATCAAAAGCGTGCGCCATCACATTCTGCTTCCTCCCCCTCCCCATTCTTTTGATGTAGTGCATGAGTGTGCATTTGTGTGTGCGACCGTGTATATGCTGGTGGTGTATGCACGCGTATGTGGAGGTCAGAAGTCAGTATCAGATATACCTTCTACTACCATTATTCCTTTCCACCATATCTTTACGACAAGGTCTCTCATTGAATCAAGCAGTCACTGATTGACTAGACTGATTCTGGAAATCTGCCTGTCACCACCGCTTAGCACTAGGACTACAGATGTGGGTAGCCACACCAGAGTACTGAGCATCTGAACCCAAGTCCTCATGTCTGTGCTGTGCTGCAGGCACTTTACGAACTGAGCTACCTCCCAGCATGCATTGGGTGCTTGTTTTCTCTCTCTCTCTCTCTCTCTCTCTCTCTCTCTCTCTCTGTCTGTCTCTCTCTCTCTCTCTCTCTCTCACACACACACACACACACACACACAGAGAGAGAGAAAGAGAGAGTGTGTTAATCTCATAGACTCCAGGAGAAAGACCCATATCATAGCCAAATTAAAGCAAGATTTATTTGTGTACATATCAGAGCCGAATTGGCAGCTATCTCCCTCTAAGGCAGGGCTCATGAGATCAGCCCCAACCCATTTTCTCAAGCCCTTTTTATAGGGCAAAAACCATAGGGTGGGGGATTTTGCACATAAGCATGGTTACAGAAGTGAGTCCAGGCAATTAAGAAAAGTGGGCCATAGAACAATGGGTATAGAACATTTCCCAGAACAGGAGCCTCCACGGTTTACGGTACATTCTATGGTTATTGGGGTAGGCACAGCCCACCTTCAGGAAACAGAAACTTGGCTACAGACTCAAAATGGTCCCTAAGAACAAAACAGACTGTCTAGTTTCTCAACACACACACACACACAAACACAGAGACAGAGAGAGAGAGAGACAGAGAAAGAGAGAGACAGAGAGACAGAGACAGAGAATAAGAGAGAAAGAGAGAAACAGAGACAGAGAGAAAGAGACATACACACAGAGAGACAGAGACAGAGAGAGAGACAGAGACAGACACACGCAGAGAGACAGAGAGAGAGACAGACACACACACACACAGAGAGAGAGAGAGAGAGAGACACACACACACACACAGAGACAGAGAGACAGACAGACACACACACGCACACACACACACACACAGAGAGAGAGAGAGAGAGAGAGAGAGAGAGAGAGAGAGAGAGAGAGAGAGAGAGAGAGAGATTGGTTTTCATGTGGCCAAGGTTGGCTTTGAACTCAATATTTCATTGAAGATTGTGTTAAAGTTCTGATCCCCTGCCTGTGCCGTGGTAGGATTGCTTCTCACATACTAGAAGTGGATGAGATCATGTGGGAGGGGAGGAGTAGAGAGAGAAAATTTAGAGGGGAAAAACATAAACAAGGCAAGTCAGCATTAGAGAGAAGCCTGGGAAAGCAGGTCCATGGAGGTGGACACCTCACCAATGACCATGAGGTCACAGTCTGAACATCTGGTCTCTCATTTCCCTTTTGTGCTGCTAAAAGTTTTTAAAACTTCAAATGACGAACAATTTGTCAGGGAAGCAGTAGTTTGGCAACCAAGCTGGATAAAGAGAAAAAATATTAGCATCACTTGACTGGTCATTTTTTTCCCCCTTTTCAGCCTAAGCAGGCCCGAGCCAGTATCCATTATTAATAGATGCATGTTTTATTGAAGGCATAAAGACCAAAGATTTGTAACTTTAATAATCCAGATTCTTATTTTAAATTCTCCAACATTATTATTTATTGATTGGCTGGAGATGTTTCTTTGGCGATTGCCAACCTGCCGGCTCCTGGAGGGGAGATAGTGGCGGAAGCAGAGAGGATCACATGTGGATAGTGACTCACTCCAGGGCATCCAACAAAAGCCTCAGCAAATAAACACCTGCTCCGAGCCAAGCCCCGCGATGACTAAGCAACAAGGCTCCCCTCCGTGGGGCTGGAGTTATGTAGACAGTGTAATGTTTGGGGGGGTTGGGGGAGCAGAATCAAATGGTCCTCTGGTTTGTATATACACCCTTCAAAGATCAATTTGTTAAAGGCTTGGTCCCTGAAGTATCACTACTGGGAAATGTTGAAATCTTTTTGTTTGTTTGTTTGTTTTTTAGTTTTTCAGGACAGGGTCTTTCTGTGTAGCCTTGGCTGTCCTGGACTTGCTTTGTAGGCCAGGCTGGCCTCGAACTCAAGGGATCCGCCTGCCTCTGCCTCCCAAGTGCTGGGATTAAAGGGCTGGAGAGATGGCTCAGAGGTTAAGAGCACTGGCTGCTCTTCAAAAAGTCCTGAGTTCAATTCCCAGCAACCACATGGTGGTTCACAGCCATCTGTAATGAGGTCTGGTGCCCTCTTCTGGCGGGCAGGTGTACATGCAGGCAGGTGTTGTATACATAATAAATAAATAAATCTTAAAAAAATAAATAAATAAAGGAGTGTCCCACCATGCCCGGAGAAATGTTGAAATCTTTAAGAGGTCACCCTAGTGGCAGATTTGAAGCCATTGGAGATACAGTGGGGAAGCACTTTTAAAAAATTTTCAACCAAGAAGAGACTTGATACCCTATGAGCATATACCGGGGGGAGGAGGTCCCCCTCAGTCACAGTCATAGGGGAGGGGAGTAAGGGGAAAATGGGAGGGAGGGAGGAATGGGGAGGATACAAGGGATGGGATAAGAATTTTGATGTAATTTGAATATATTAATAAAATATATTTTTAAAAAATTTTCAGCCTTTTTTTCTTTTTACACCCTGCCATGAGATAGGTGAATGGGCCACACATTCCTGTTGTGATCGACTGTACCACCACAGCCCAAAACACTGGACCAGTTTATTATTGAGTAAAACCTCTAAAACTGTGAGCCAAAACAAACCTTTCTTCTCTGTAGGCTGATTTATCCAAGGCATTTGTTATAGTCACAGAAAGTTGATTGTCACAAGCTGTCAAAAGCTTTTCTCTAGAACTCAGAAGATTTAAGTCTCAGGAGTACAACTTACTTGCTATGTGAAGCATTTCCCATGAGCCTCGGGTCCACATATGTGGTCCAGGTTCATCAAGATTATGGTGCTTGGAATTTGTCTGGCACAGTAATCTGCAGGTAATGAACGCCCTTAAACTGTCCATAAGGAAGTGGTGGTGGCCGCACAGGGCACGTGCGTGGCGTGCAGCCTGGAGGAGAGAGTCTAGGAGAAGGCTTCAGGGAGAGTGTGTGTGATCTGGTTCTTTTTTTTTTTTTTTTTTTTTTTGGTTTTTCGAGACAGGGTCTCTCTGTGTAGCCTTGGCCATCCTGGACTCACTTTGTAGACCAGGCTGGCCTCGAACTCACAGCAATCCGCCTGCCTCTGCCTCCCGAGTGCTGGGATGATCTGGTTCTTGACAACGATTAGCATTTCAAAGAGCAAGGCTGGAGGAGGACCTCAGCGGCAGAGCCCTTGCCTGGCACTGGGCTCCACCCTCTAGCTCCACCACCACAAAGGAGAATCTCAAAGGTCCAGCGTGCCTGGGAAGGGCATTCAGGACAGAGGAAACAGCCAAGGGAGAATCTGACAGGCAAGGGAGCATGAACTGTCTGAAGAAAGCTGCAGTGCCTGGTGGGGCTAGTGACTATGATAGCCAGAGGGTTCTGACGCACTTCAGGGGGCCTTGAAAGGCCAGGCAGGGGTCTGTGTTGACCCTTGAAGCAGCAGGGTGTTTGAAAGAAGTTGTCTGCTTGTGCTTGCTTGCTTTCTTCCTCCCTTCCTTTCTTTTTTCTTTTCTTTCTTTTATTTTATTTTATTTATTTAGTTATAAGACAGGCTGACACAATGTAGCACTGGTTGGCCTTAAAATCACCCCATTTTTCATCTCAGCCTCTACAGTGCCAGGATGACAATGCGGGGGAAGGTCGCCACCCTGCCTAGCTACTTTGTTTTCTTAATGATGCCCTTGCTCTCTCACACACACCCTTTCTCTCTCAGCATAAAACTTAGCACGTTGGCCATTTGTAGTTGCACAGTTGAGTTGTATTAACTCTGTCTTTCGGTATGGTACAATCTGGAATGTTACCGTCTCACAGAACTGAAACTCTGCACCCAGTGAGTGATGCTCCATCTCCTCAGTCCTTGGCCGAGAGCTTTCTCCTTCCTGTACTGTAAGCCTGACCTTTTAGATGCTGGTTCCTGTACCACTCGTGGCTTGCTGTGTAGCTTTGGAGCATCCTCCTCTGGTCCTCAGTTCCTCTGTCTATCGGAAGATGGTGATGATGACAGTGATACAGACAGTGGGTCCTCACTCTGTGCCATGCGTTCTTCTTCATACACATTAACTTGTGGGCTCAATCCACTCTCCAAACACTGCTGTTCCCACTGTACAGAGGGATTATTAAGGCAAGAGAAGGGCTGTGCTTCTCCTCTTCCCTAGGGGCGGGGGGAGTGGCTGTTGGCCACCAGGCCACTGAGGCAAGAGGAGCAGAAGACGACACACGGGGCCTGGAAGGCTGTAAATACGTCGGAGATCGAACACTCCGGGAACCACTTCAGGAGACAGTTCTGCTTTACTCAGGGAAGACAAAGGCTGTATACCCGCTTGCGGAGTGGGTGGGAGGCTTCCAGGATAGGCAGTCATAATTGCTTGGAATCAGGCACTTTAAGGATGCTGGGTTTGCACTTGCTCCTATCATATGCACAGGAACACAGTACATAATTACCCTATAGGCGCAGGGAGGGAAGAGCTAGCAGGGAGCCACGTACCAAATGCGGTTAGGGGCATCTGTGTCTAAAGACACTCTCCGGATGGAGTCAGGCAGAGAGCTGGAGGCCCCGCTGGGGAGAGGGAGTCCTGCTTAGAATGGCTATTGGGACCTGGAGGACTGCAACCTCAAACAGCAGGGTTCTTCCAACAAAGGACACCAATGGCCTGAGGTTATTGTGATAAGGACAGAGTTAAAATTGAAGGTCAGGCCATCGGGCTACTCGGTCCTCCCTGGAAGATGGACAGCCACTGTCTGGGTACCAACAAGCAGTGATCTTCAAGTGACTCCAGGGCCCCACCCTCACTGGCCTGAACCTCCACAGGACCCTCAGCATCAATGGCTGTGAAGCTTTTAGCATGGATGGTAAGGCTTGTCTGAGGGGACAGGCGATGTGTACTCTAGCCTGACTCCCTCCCTCCCTGCCCTCCTCACAGGTTTTCTTGGGGTTCGGGGTGGATCTTTGAACATCGAATTCTCCTGGGTTGGATCCACCTCCTGAGTGCTAGAATTAGAGGTGTGGACCAGTACTGAGGATAGAACCTAGCACTAGGGCACTCATTCTAATATATATATATATATATATATATATATATATATATATATATATATATATATTTAAAATGGCATACAGGCTGTGGTCCAGCTAGTCTGATAATGGTTGTCTACCAGCAGAGGTCCAAGAATCCAGTAGTTGTTTAGTCCACGAGGCTGGACGTTTCAGCTGATCTTCGGTCTACGCCAGAATTAGGCTCTAAGGCTGGTGTAGGGATGGACTTGCCAGCGAGAGCACCAGCAAGCAGGCAAACACAGCAGGCTCCCTTCCTCCGTGTCCTTCGTATATGCTGCCAGCAGACTGTGTGGCCCAGATGAAAGGTGTCTTTCCACTTCAAGAGATCTGGATTTGAAGTGGGTCTTCCCACTCCAAATGATCTAATTGAGAAAATAAATCCCCCACAGCTGTCCCCAGGCCCTTGGGTTTTAGTTCATTCCAGATGTAGTCAGGTGGACACCCAAGAACGGCCATCGCACCTGCTTTCACACGACCTGGAGGGAGCAGCCCACGGGCTCTTGCCTTCTTCCTGGCCTTCAGAGAGTCTTGGCAGGAGCCGAGGGAAACAGATGGAAGCTGATCCTGAGGATGCACTCAGCCTCCGGGAACCAGGAGGCAGATGAAACAGCATGTGAGGCCCTGGAGGGCCCACAGGAGGGAGGGATGTGGCTAGGCCCTTTCTAACTCCGCTCTAAACAATCCCTCTCCTTCATACAAAAATTTTTTTTTCATACAAATTCTAATGACACTATTAGACTCACAGATATCTTGGCATTTGACTATTTCTCAGAACGTCACACTGCTAAACGGGATACCAACATCCATGGGTCACTGAGAGTCATCTATTTTTAAATTTTTAGTCTGAAAAAAAGGAGTTCTAGAATTATTGCTACAGTGCTTGCCTGGAATGCAGGAAGCCCTGAGTTCAATTCCTAGCATCATGTTAAAAAAAAAAAAAAAAATCAGGACATCAGGATCAGATAGTAGGGAGGACCACGTGTGGCTTGCACCTCCCATTGGCACTATGTCCTGGGAGATGAGGGGCCAGCCTAGAGGCGACCCCCTGGATGGCTGGTGTGCTGCCAGTGACTGGAAGAGAAACTCAGATTCTCACAGCAAATCAGGAACTCGGCCACGCCAAGGCCCCACACTGATGCTGTTGATACCTTCTATTTCAATCTTACACAGCCTGGGTTTTCAGCTTGAAAAACAAACAAGCAAAAAAAAAATAAAATAAAATAAAAAAATGATTCTTGATTTGATGACAACTTACGTCATTTTGGATGGAGGAGCCTTCCCACACTACCCACTTCAGAGCAGATCTCCTGCGTGTGAAAAAGCATAAACTAACCCGAAGAGCAACAATTAGTTCTAAATTCAGGCGAGGTTTATGGAATGCGAACCATTTGGGTAATCGGCTGGGGTGGTGCCATGAAATGGTAATTAATTTGTTTTTTTTTTTTTTTTTCTCCTTAAAATGTTTTACTTAATTAAGGGAGGTTCTGATTTATATACCCCGTCCCCTGGGGATGGCTGGTAAGGCAGAGGAAACCTGACAGCTTCTCGCCACAATTTTCACAGAATTATTTCATTATGCTCAGATACACTTTTGCAGCACTGGTTGTGACAGACCCCGAAGTTATAGGGTCATAAATATTGGGGGTGTGGATGGGGGCTGGGAGGAGGAGCTGGAATTGCACACTTAATGGAAAATGTTCTCATAATCAAAAGAATATTTCAAGCTGTGACAATGCCGGCCGAGAGAGGGAGAGGGGAAGGTGCCTTTTTTTTTTTCCCCCAAAGAACAAGGAATGTTGAAAATCAACCAGCCCTTGAAACTCTAGCCCCTTCTGAGGCATCTAGGCTCTGTCTGGGCAGATGGGAGGGGGGTTGTGGGAGGGCCTGGGTCTTGCCCTGGCTTTGTCACAACTCTCTTTGAACTGAAAGCAGCTTGAGTTTGCTCCTGCACTTCTTCTTCGATACACACACACACACACACACACACACACATGCTCTCTCTCTCTCTCTCAAACATACACACACACAGAGACATTGCTCTCTCTCTCGCTCTCTCTCTCTCAAACACACACACACACACACACAGACATTGCTCTCTCTCTCAAACACACACACACACACACACACACACACACACACACACACACACAGACATTGCTCTCTCTCTTGAACACACACACACACACACGCATGCACACACGTGCATGTGGAATAGAGCACAGAACCTGGGGCCTTGTGCACACAAAACAAGTGGTCTACCACTGAGCTACAGTCCCATCACCCCGATAAGTATTTACTGAGCACCTACTTTGTTCCAGGTACCATGCTAGGAGCGTGCAGGGACTCAGTCATGAGCAAAGTAGGTTTGTTCACACCTTCAGTGAACGTAGTCTAGTGAGAGAAAAATACTTGTTGCTAAAACACCTTCTCTGAGGAGATATAAACACTGTCTGCCTTTCTCCGAAGGTCCCAAGGACAAACTGAGCTATGATCCCACCAAAAGTCACCCTGGGGGGACCAGTGAGATTATTAGGCTTGCTTACGTGGAGCACTGTAGGTGACTCAGAGTGGCCATCCTGGGAGGCCAGCACACAGTAGGGATCAAACCACCTCTCTTCCTCCTGCCTCACCTAAATCCTCTACCCTCTCTCTCTGAAGACCCAGAACCGTTAGTGCAAATTGCATTTGACTGGCTGGGAGGGGATATGCCCCACCCCCTCCTCTGAGGAAGGCAAACAGTCTACAGGTCTAGCTGTGGTGGGTTTCTTGAGCCAGCGCAGCAGAACCCCTGAAGATGGTGGAAGTTTAGGACAGAGGCTAGTCCTGCACACCAGTACTATAAAGAGGTAAAGGAGTAAACAGCTGATGAATGCACACCTACCTCACACGCTAGCGCTCCGTTCGCAGACATGCATCCAAAAGGAGTGACCAACAGGGGCAGCAGATGAAAGTGCTTGCAGCTCTTCAGGGCCCAGAGTTTGGTCTCTAGGACCCACCACTGCTCACAATTGACTGTAACTCCAGCTCCAGGTGCTCTGATGCCCTCTTCTGGTCTCTCTAGGCACTTGCATGCTCCCCATCCCCATCCAAATACACATAGTTAAAAATAAAAAATAAGCCCAGAGTGTTGGTGAATGCCCTTAATCCTAGCATTCAAGAGTCAGAGACAGTCCAGTCAGATCTCTGTGAGTTCAAGGCTAGCTTGGGCTACATAGGAAGTCCCAGGCCAGCTATGAGTACAAAATGAGACACTACCTGCAACACATGCACACGTGCGCACGCAAATCTTTAAAAATCTAAACTGGGAGCTGGAGAGATGGTTCAGCGGTTAAGAGGATTCGCTGTTCTTCCAGAGGACCCAGGTTCTGTTCCAAGCACCCACATCGCCATCTGTATCTCCAGTTCCAGGGACACCCTCACATAGACATACATGCAGGAAAAACACCAGGCAAACAAATCTTTAAAAGCCTAAATCACATCTACCAATCATTGTTCCCTGTGCCAAAACAGATCAAACCTAGGTGGCTGGGACAGACAGACACTGCCCCCCATGCCCCATGCCTCCATGCTTCCATGCCCCCATGCCCCCATGCTTCCGTCCTCCATGCCCCCCATACCCCCATGCCCCCATGCCCCCATGCTTCCATGCCTCCATACCCTCCATACCCCCATGCCCTCCATGCCCCCATGCTCCCATGCCCTCCATGCCTCCATGTCCTCCATGCCCCCATGCCCCCATGCTTCCATGCCCCCATGCCCTCCATGCCCCCATGCCCTCCATGCCCCCATGCTCCATGCCCTCCATGCCTCCATGCCCTCCATGCCCTCCATGCCCCCATGCCCCCATGCTTCCATGCCCCCATGCCTCCATGCCCCCATGCCCCATACCCTCCATGCCTCCATGCCCTCCATGCCTCCATGTCCTCCATGCCCCCATGCCCCCATGCTTCCATGCCCCCATGCCTCCATGCCCCCATGCCCCATACCCTCCATGCCTCCATGCCCCCATGCCCCATGTCCCCAGGCCCCCATGCTTCCATGCCCTCCATGCCCTTTATGCCCCCATGCCCTCCATGCCCCCATGCCCCATGTCCCATGTCCCCAGGCCCCCATGCCCCCATACCCCATGCCCCCATGCCCTCCATGCCCCCATGCTTCCATGCCCTCCATGCCCCCATGCCCCCATGCCCTCCATGCCCCTATGCTTCCATGCCCCATGCGCCCATGCCTCCATGTCCCCATGCCCCATGCCTCCATGCCCCATGCCTCCATGCCCCCATGCCTCCATGCCCTCCATGCCCCCATGCCCTCCATGCCCCTATGCTTCCATGCCCCATGTCCCCAGGCCCCCATGCCCCCATACCCCATGCCCCATGTCCCCATGCTCCCATGCTCCCATGCCCCATGCTTCCATGCCCCATGCCTCCATGCCCCCATGCCTCCATGCCCCCATGCCTCCATGCCCCCATGCCCCCTTGCCCCCATGCCTCCATGCCTCCATGCCCTCTATGCCCCCCATGCTCCCATGTCCCCATGCCCCATGTCCCCCTGCCCCATGCCCCCATGCTCCCATGCCTCCATGCCCCCATGCCCCATGTCCCCATGCCCCATGTCCCCATGCCCCCATGCCCCCATGCTTTCATGCCCCCATGCCCCATGCTCCCATGCCCCCATGCCCTCCATGCCCCCATGCCCCATGCCCCCATGCCCCCATGCCCCCATGCTTTCATGCCCCCATGCCCCCATGCTTCCATGCCTCCATACCCTCCATACCCCCATGCCCTCCATGCCCCCATGCTCCCATGCCCTCCATGCCTCCATGTCCTCCATGCCCCCATGCCCCCATGCTTCCATGCCCCCATGCCCTCCATGCCCCCATGCTCCCATGCCCTCCATGCCTCCATGCCCTCCATGCCTCCATGTCCTCCATGCCCCCATGCCCCCATGCCCCCATGCCTCCATGCCCCCATGCCCCATACCCTCCATGCCTCCATGTCCTCCATGCCCCCATGCCCCCATGCTTCCATGCCCCCATGCCCTCCATGCCCCATGCCCCATACCCTCCATGCCCCATGCCCTCCATGCCCCCATGCTCCCATGCCCTCCATGCCTCCATGTCCTCCATGCCCCCATGCCCCCATGCTTCCATGCCCCCATGCCCTCCATGCCCCCATGCCTCCATACCCTCCATGCCCCCATGCCCTCCATGCCCCCATGCCCTCCATGCCCCCATGCTCCCATGCCCTCCATGCCTCCATGTCCTCCATGCCCCCATGCCCCCATGCTTCCATGCCCCCATGCCCTCCATGCCCCCATGCCCTCCATGCCCCCATGCTCCCATGCCCTCCATGCCTCCATGCCCTCCATGCCTCCATGCCCTCCATGCCTCCATGCCCCCATGCCCCATGCCCCCATGCCTCCATGCCCCCATGCCCCATACCCTCCATGCCTTTTATGCCCCCATGCCCTCCATGCCCCCATGCCCCATGTCCCATGTCCCCAGGCCCCCATGCCCCCATACCCCATGTCCCCATGCCCCCATGCTTCCATGCCCCATGCTTCCATGCCCCATGCCCCCATGCCCCATGCCCCCATGCCTCCATGCCCTCCATGCCCCCATGCCCCCATGCCCTCCATGCCCCTATGCTTCCATGCCCCATGCGCCCATGCCTCCATGCCTTCCATGCCCCATGCCCCCATGCTCCCATGCCCCATGCCCCCATGCCCCATGTCCCCATGCCTCCATGCCCCCATGCCCCATGTCCCCATGCCCCCATGCCTCCATGCCCCCATGCCCCATGTCCCATGCCCCCATGCCCCCATGCCCTCCATGCCCCCATGCCCATGTCCCCATGCCCCATGCCCCCATGCCCCCATGCCCCATGTCCCCATGCCTCCATGCCCCCATGCCCCATGCCCCCATGCCCCCATGCCCTCCATGCCCCCATGCCCCATGTCCCCATGCCCCCATGCCCCCATGCCCTCCATGCCCCCATGCCCCATGTCCCCATGCCCCCATGCCCCCATGCCCCCCATGCCCCATGTCCCCATGCCTCCATGCCCCCATGCTTTCATGCCCCCATGCCCCATGCTCCCATGCCCCCATGCCCCCATGCCCCCATGCCTCCATGCCTCCATGCCCCCATGCCCCATGCCCCCATGCCCCCATGCCCCCATGCCTCCATGCCTCCATGCCCCCATGCCCCCATGCCCCCATGTCCCCCATGCCTCCATGCCTCCATGCCTCCATGCCCCCATACCCCCCAGCCCCTTTGTCATGTGGCCCAGGAGATCAGGGTAAGATGTACATGTGGTTGCAGCCAAAGTGCTGAGGTGGGAATGAGGCTGGAAGTGCAAGACCAGAAACGACCACCTGACCAAAGCCAGCAAATTCATTGGTTAATCAATAACCAATTAGCAATTAAAAAGTAGTAGCTTTTTTTTTTAAGGTTATGAGTGAGTTGTAAAATGCTAGAGACCAGCAGTCCTAAATATGTTTCTGTCCTCTGCAGTTATGAGAATTAGGGATTTAGGGACCATGGGGACTCCATGAAATGGCTGAGCCACAAGGAAGCAGCAAGCTGTTGAAAGATGCAGGACATTGGTTTCAGAATTCTGGAAAGCAGAGCTGGTTTTTGGGGGGGGCAGGGGCGGTTCAAGACAGGGTGTCTCTGTGTAGCCCTGGTTTTCCTGGATTCACTCTGCAGACTAAGCTAGCCTCGAATTCAGAGATCCACCCGCCTCTGTTTTCCAAGTGCTGGGAGTAAAGGTGTGCACCATCCCTGCCCATTTTTACTAAAGCCCCTCCCCGTGCTGCCCCACCCCTGCCGCTGCCCCACCCCTGCCACTGCCCCACCCCTGCCCCACCGCTGCCCCACCCCTGCCGCTGCCCCACCCCTGCCCCAACCCCTGGTGAGCTAGACAAGCATTCTACCAACTGAGGTGCATCCTCCAGCCCAAGGGTTTCCAGTTAACACGCACACTTTACAGATGAGGGAATGGAAGTGCTGGGAGGTCAGTGACTTTTCCTGGGGGCCCTGTGGCATGAAAAAGAAGACATGAACTCAAGGTAGTATGACTCCAAAATTAGTACATAGCATCTCTTCACACTCCTGAGAGGATGGGGGTCTCGGCATTCACAGGTAAACAGCTCCCAGCTGTGGCAGAACCTTCTATTTTTTTGTTTACACCCCCATCTCACCTGACAGTGAGCAGGGAAGGGACAGCATCTGCTGACAGCTGGACAGGGCAGTTGAAAGGCAAGGGTGGGCCACGGCACCACTCTAACCCTGCCTGATCAACTCTAACCAAATCGGTGTCTGCTTGATTCTCGGCTGTTGTATTGATGTTTCTTGCCTTGGAGGCCAAATCAGACCCTAATCAAATTGGATTCCTTAGTTCTGGCCATAAAGAAATCCAGAGAGATTAATAAAAATAATAGCAGAGACATTCAGAGATGTGAATTGCCATTCTAGAAAAATAAAGGAAGTTTCTTCCAACACAGCCAGGGCCCCTCGGAGGGAAGGCACCTGAGCAAACGGAGAGCACAGCTTTACTTATTTCCCAAACAGCCAGGGCTGGGGACAGGGAAGACCAGAAATGTACCAGATGGCTCTGTGGGGCGCAGCTGTCACCAGGCCGTCAACTGTATGAAGCAATCACTAAGCAGCTCTTGACAGACTATCTGACAAACGTGAGGGGGTCTTTGTGGGATGGGAGGAAAAGCCTGAGACTTGAGGGAAATCCTGGGATCTTTTACCAGTCATTGGTCCTCTGTCTACAAGGTCTCTTCACAGTTTCTTTCTTTCTTTCTTTCTTTTTTTCTTTTAGTAGATTTAAATTAGATCAGAAGTTATCGCCGGGCAGTGGTGGCACACACCTTTAATCCCAGCACCCAGAGGCAGAAGTAGGTGGATCCCTGTACATTCGAGGCCAGCTTGGTCTACAATGTGAGTCCAGGACAGCCAAGGCTACACAGAGAGACCCTGTCTTGAAAAACCAAATAAATAAATAAATAAATACATAAATAAATAAATACATAAATACATAAAGATTAGATCAGAAGTTGATCACAGTGCTATGGTGTCCTTCCCAGGCACTGTTCCAACAAACCCTCTAGGCAACAATTATTCCGAGATGATGGGTTTGGATAAGTGTTCGATTCTTACATAGCATGAAACCCACCAACAACACTGGGAAGCAGCAAGTGAAAAAGAAACGTGGGCGGAGCATGGATTGGATGTCAGCATCTTTGTGGACACCCAGATCATCATCAGCAGTTGGAGTCTCCCCTCATGCAGACTATAAGAGGAGCCTCCAGATGGATTGGCAGGGCCAGGCATGGGGCACCTGACCAGTAACCTGGCACCCAGTCTCTGCCAACCAGGACCCTAGAAAACTTAGCGGTTGAGCAGGTTTCCCAGACGTCTTGCCCACCTACTCTGTCAGTCTCTGTGAGCCCCTATGGGCCCAGGTTAGTTGCTTCTGTAGGCTATCTTCTGGTGTCCTTGGTCCCTCAGCTTCTGTAGGCTATCTTCTGGTGTCCTTGGTCCCTCAGCTTCTGTAGGCTATCTTCTGGTGTCCTTGATCCCTCAGCTTCTGTAGGCTATCTTCTGGTGTCCTTGGTCCCTCAGCTTCTGTAGGCTATCTTCTGGTGTCCTTGATCCCTCAGCTTCTGTAGGCTATCTTCTGGTGTCCTTGGTCCCTCAGCTTCTGTAGGCTATCTTCTGGTGTCCTTGGTCCCTCAGCTTCTGTAGGCTATCTTCTGGTGTCCTTGGTCCCTCAGGCTCCTTCGATTCTTCCTCCTCCTCTTTTGCAGGACCCCCCCCCCCGCAAGCTCCGCCTAATGTTTGCCTGTGGGTCTCTGCGTATGCTTCCATCTGCTGCTGGGTGAAGCCTCTGTGATGACAGTTACGCTGGGCTCCTGCCTGCAAGGATAGCAGAGTGTCATTAATACTGTCAGGGCGGGCTCCATCACACAGCACGGGTCTCAAGCTGCCCTCAAATTCTGTTCCATCTTTACCCCTGCACATCTTGTAGACAGGACAAATTGTGGTTCTAAGGTTTTGTGTCTGGGTTGGTGTCCCAGTCCCTCCATTGGAAGTCCTGCCTGGTCACAGGAGATGGCCAGTTCAGGCTCCACATCCCCCATTGCTAGGAGTCTTAGCTACCTCCCAGTACTCTCTCCCGTCATCTTCCCGCAGCCGGATCCCTCCTGTTCCTATCCCCGACCCAGTCTCCTGTCTCTATGCACCCGCAAAGTCTAACCTATCTCCTCTTCTCAGTGAGATTCAAGTGCACCCCCTTTGGGCCCTCCTTGTTACTTAGTTTCTTTGGATCTGGGCTTACCATATTTTTTAAAGATTTATTTATTTATCATTTATACAGTGTTCTGCCTACATGTGAGCTTGCATGCCAGAAGAGGGCACCAGATCTCATTGTAGATGGTTGTGAGCCACCATGTGGTTGCTGGGAGTTGAACTCAGGACCTCTGGAAGAGCAGACGGGGCTCTTAATCACTGAGCTATCTCTCCAGCTGGCATACTTTATTTATTTTTTTTTTTAATTTTTTAAAATTAATTTATTCTTGTTACATCTCAATGGTTATCCCATCCCTTGTACCCTCCCATTTTTCCCTCCCTCCCATTTTCCCCTTATTCTCCTCCCCTATGACTGTTCCTGAGGGGGATTACCTCCCCCTGTATATGCTCATAGGGTATCAAGTCTCTTCTTGGTAACCTGCTGTCCTTCCTCTGAGTGCCACCAGGTCTCCCCCTCCAGGGGACATGGTCAAATGTGAGGCACCAGAGTACGTGAGAAAGTCATATCCCACTCTCCACTCAACTGTGGAGAATGTTCTGACCATTGGCTAGAGTTGGGTAGGGGTTTAAAGTTTACCGCCTGTATTGTCCTTGGCTGGTGCTTTAGTTTGAGCGGGACCCCTGGGCCCAATTCTGCCTATCATAACATACTTTATTTTTAATCAATAATTTTTTTTCTTTCTTGCCAGTAATTAAACAACGATGCTTTTTGGTCCATGGCAAACTTGGTAAAATACAGCAACAGTATCTGATTCGGGATAAATGCGACTCAATAGCTGTAGCACTGGGCTGGCACATCCTGACCTGCCCCGCCCCGCCCCGCCCCACCCCACCCTTGCTGTGCAGACTGATCCCATTGTGGTCTCTGCTTGCCGGTCCTCTGTGGTTCACTGACAGAGGGCCATGGTGTTGGCCTCTCTGAAAAGCACCCCACTTATTGGAGGGTCCTGCATCCATTTGCCTTGAGCTGAGGTGTGGAACCCTTGAGCCTGCTCAGAAGACAGAAACACGCAGTGTTTTCTGCTCAGAGGCTGAGGGTCTGAAGGTCTACTCCAGCTGACCTTTAAGCCCCTCTCTCCCATTTTGGTGACTGTTTTTCTTTCCTGTTGTGGGGTGAAGGTGCTGGGGTTAGATCCCAGGGTTTAGTTCAGATGAGACCACTGTGCCACACCCCCAGATCTAGTGAGAATTATTTGCTCATTTGCTGTGAGGCAGGGTCGTGCTAACTTACTCTCTAGCTCAGACAGTTTTTAACTCACCATCCTCCTGCCTCAGCCTCCTGAGGAGCTGGGACCACTGGGATCTCAGGCCTGCCCCACCGGGCTCAGCTTGGTACTGTTTGAGAAGGGCTTTGATATTCTCTCATCCTCTGCTCTGCGTCCTAAACACCAACTCTGGGGCAACAGGAAGAAGCCCATTCATGCGCCCTGGACATTTTCTTCTGTCCCTGCGCTGTAAGCTAGCTGAAGGCCGCCAGCAAGAGACAGGGCTGAGTGTGGAGGTGGTAAGCCTAATGGATGAAGCTCACTTTTGCTGTACCCATTTTGTGCCAGGTTCAACGACTTCTCTGCTTGGGAGTCCCAGTAACTGTCCTTGACCGCCAACACCAGGCCTGGAACCTCAAATGCTGTAAATGCTCCATCAGTCTTTTGAATTAGTGATCCCTGTACTTAGGAAGTGGAGACAGAAGGATTAGGCATTCAAGGCTGCATTTTGCAATGTAATAAGTTTGGAGCCAGTTCGAGCTATAGAGACAGTGGGGGAGCAGGGAGAGAGGGAGACAGAAAAATAGAGTAAAGTTACAGAGGCCAGCCATGCCCATAGTACCTGGATGGAATTCCTGACACACAAGCTCTGAGGACCTAGGATACATGCAAATAGGATGCAAACAACTACTGGCTTGAATCATCACTTAGCACCATGCCCACCACTGTAGATCGCTTTGTACACCCTTTAAGTTGCTCTCTGGGTTCTGCACAGTGGTAGAGTCTGAGGGCACAGGTCAAAGATGGCCCCCTAAGTTTCTGCTTTCCAGGCTCACTGTCTCCCAGGGGAGCAACCACAACACACATAGGTGAAGGTTGTGAGAGAGGACAGGTGACAGAGGATGGGTGTGAACCTGGAGAAGACAGAGGGAGGAAGAGAGCCCTTCTGGAGGGAGTGGCCCTAAGGTGAGACCTGAAAGGTAAAGAGAAAGGTAGGAAAGTCATGAGACCAGCCTTAACCAGGTGGTCACCAAAGGGCTGTGGCACCTTGGAGGGAGCAGCGAGAGTCTGGAAGAGGCGAGAGGACCGGTTGACAGGCAAACATGAGGCAAGGCTTCTTTTGCAATTCAAAGGGCTTCCATTGAAACAGGGTCTCCAGCTGGGAGATGATGGCTCACACCTTTCATTTCAGCACCCAGGAAGTAGAAGCAGGTGGATCTCTGTGAAGTCAAGGCCAGCCTGGTTTACAGAGCTAATTCCAGAATAGCCAAAGCTACACTGAGAAACTCCCAGCAAGAAAAAAAAAAAAAAAAAAAAAAATGGCTCAGGCTGTCTTCAAACTCACTATGTAGTTGAGGATACCCTTGAACTTTGAACTTTGAAACCTCGGCCGCCACCTACTCGGTGCTTGGATTACAGGCATGTGCTACCACACGTAGTTTACATGGCAGTGAGGATCAACCACCTTAATGATGGGAGGGAGCTGGGGATGAGGGAGTGAAGGCGTCAGGCTTGCTTCACTGTGCACCTATTGGTTTAAAGTTTTTGGTTTTGTTGCTGTTTCTGCAGTTTCCTGGGGATAGCACCCAGGGCCTCGTGTGTGATAGGCAACATACCTACCACTCACCTGTGGCTCCAGACTCTTGGATTTGACTGTAGAAACCTAGAATTATATAACTCGTTGGAGGGAAGGGTAGCAGAGTGGAGGATGGGATGTGGGCTCCGAGGCTGTTTCAGAACACGGCGGGGTTGTGTCACAGCTATGAGGTTAATGACGGCCATAAAGCCCACTCAAGCATCTTGCAGGGCTGGCTGACACTATGTGGCACTTAGCAGTACGTTGCATCCTGGATCCTGGCCCCGTGATTTTCAGGAGAATAAGCCACGTCAGCACAGATGTGGATCTCATAACCCTTAACACACACATGCCCTGACAAGAATAGCTCATCCATTTAATGAAAGAGATGGCTGAGCAAGGTCCCGACTGAACGCAGATGTGAGGGAGTCGGAAGAAGCCCTGAGCTCTGAGAACTGCCACTAGGTGGAAACTCCTCTGGTTAGGGGGAGACACTAGAGGAAACCACAGGCAAATCAAATCTCCACCTGGGTGCACGACCCAAGGCAAGTGAACGTGGCCAGTCCACCACACAGAAATGCGTCAGGACAAGAGAGCACAGACGTCCCCTGACTTCCCTCTTCCTTCTCTGTATGAGACAGACTCCAAAGGAGAGCATGCCATCACCCCACGTCACCAAGGATGTCCTCCTTTAGTGCCATCCACTGTGGACACTAACCTCATCACGGCCACACCAGGCTGCAGTTTGTTGGGTCACTGGGCACTGTGATTGGCCAGCACCAGACGCTGCTCTTCTGTCTTCCTTCCGTGAGAAGGCCCTCACAGGTATCCTGCAGGCGGGGAACCACATGCAGCCTTCCCCTGGCACATTCCTGCCTGTCAACTTGTCAGCCTGGAGCCACAGTGCCAACAGCAGGCAACCTGGAAAAGGCTCACCACCCCTTTAAACCAACGGTCTTCATCTTCATTGTTCCTGGGGAGGATGGGGGGGGCAGGGGAGTGGGGGGGGCGGGGGGCAGGGGAGTAGGGGGGAGGTGCCCGGGGGGGGGCAGGGGAGTAGAGGGGAGGTGCCCAGGGGGGGCAGGGGAGTAGGGGGGCTAGGGGGGCAGGGGAGTGGGGGGGGTGCCCAGGGGGGCAGGGGAGTGGGGGGGCAGGGGGGGCAGATACTTGACCCCATTCTCCTTTAGCCATTCAATGTGCAGCTGGTGAAATGTTTGCCTGTTTGGTATGGTTTGGGTTTTTTGGTTGGTTGGTTGGTTTGGTTTGGTTTTTGAGACAGGTTTTTTTCTGTGTGGCTGTGGCTACCCTGGAACTTGCTCTGTAGCCGAGGCTGGCCTTGAACTCAGAGATCTGCCTGCCTCTGCCTCCCAAGTGCTGAGATTAAAAGTGTGCACCACCATGCCTGTCTGGCAAAAATGTTTTCTATACAAGCAATAAAACATGAGTCTTTTTTTTTTTTGGTTTTTCGAGACAGAGTTTCTCTGTGTAGCCTTGCCCATCCTGGACTCACTTTGTAGACCAGGCTGGCCTCGAACTCACAGCGATCCACCTGCCTCTGCCTCCCGAGTGCTGGGATTAAAGGCATGCACCACCACGCCCGGCTCTAAAACATGAGTCTTATGCCCCAAACCCACTTTAAAAAACTGAGTATAGGCCAGTTAGTGGTGGCACATGCCTTTAATCCCAACACTAGGGAAGTAGAGGCAGGAGGCTCTCTGTGAGTTCAAGGCCAACCTGGTCCACAAAGAGAGTCCAGGACGATCAAGGGAGTAGCAATCAGGATGTAATATAAGTCAATTATAAAAAATAAAAATAAATGAGAGAGAGACAAAGAGACAGTGTGTGTGTGTGGGGGGGGGGTGTGTCCAGGACAGCCAGGGCTACACAGAGAAACCCTGTCTCAAAAAAAAAAACGAAACAAGGGCTGGAGAGATGGCCCAGAGGTTAAGAGCACTGACTGCTCTTCCAGAGGTCCTGAGTTCAATTCCCAGCAACCACATGGTGGCTCACAACCATCTGTAATGTGATCTGATACCCTCTTCTGGCCTGCAGGTGTACATGCAGGCAGAGCACTGTATGCATAATAAAAAAATAAATCTTAAAAAAAAAAAACAAACAAGAAAACAACCCCCACCCCACCCCCAAAAAAAACCCAAAAACCCAAAAAACCAACAACAAAAACAAAAACAAAAACTGAGTATCGTGTCATATGCTTATCTTGTTACTGTTGTCAGCTTTTTTTTTTCTTTTTTGTTGTCAGCTTTTTGTTTGTTTGCTTGCTTGTTTTAATTATTATGTTATTTTATTTTGAAATTTTTAACCTTTATTTTTATTTTATATGTATGGGTGTTTTGTCTGCATGTACATCTGTGTACCAACTGTGTGCAGTGCTTGTAGATGCCACAAGAGGATGATGGAGTCCCCTGGGACTGGAGCTACAGAGGGCTGTGAGTCACCATGTGGGTGCTGGAAATTGAACCCAGGTCCTCCGGAAGAGCAACCAGGGCTTTTAACTGCTGAGTCACCTCTCCAGCCCTCTATTATTTTTGTTTTGTTTTGGGGAGAAGGGGAGGTTGGCTTTGTTTTTTGTTTGTTTGTTTGTTTTGTGAGACAGTGTCTCTCTACATAGCCCAGGCTGTCATGGAACTCACTATGTAGGCCAGGCTGGCCTTGAACTCACCACAACCAGCAAATCTGTGGTATTTTCTAAAGATTGATTTTTATTGTTTTAAGGTTGTGTGTGTGTGTGTGTGTGTGTGTGTGTGTGTAGACACAGATCAGGGGCCCCCATAGAGATCAGAGGCATTGAATCTCCCGAGAGCTGGGTTAGAGGTGATTGTGAACCCTGTGAGCGTATTAGAGTTTGAGACCATCAGGGAAAGATCACCAGACTCAAGTTTGTAGCCAAACTTTGTTAGCTGTGGGTTCTTCCTTTTTCCTCCCTTGACCCCTCATTTTGGCCACCCCTGTTTCAATCCCTGTCACTAGATAGGAGAAAAAGGAGACGGGGGGGGTGGGGAGATCCTTGAATCTAATTTCTTTCTTCTTGAGTTTTCTTTGAGCCCCACTACTAACAAACTGCAACCAACCCCACCCCCACCTGCCGCAATGACCAACAACCACCAACTCTGCCTATCAAAGCTCTAGC
The DNA here is from genome assembly GCF_903995435.1 of Acomys russatus. Taxonomy (NCBI): domain Eukaryota; kingdom Metazoa; phylum Chordata; class Mammalia; order Rodentia; family Muridae; genus Acomys; species Acomys russatus. The sequence goes on along the minus strand of NC_067140.1, from coordinate 4,082,062 downwards.
ATTTATGTACCCTCTGAAAAGTTCCCAGAATTCCAACCATCTCACAATCACAGAAAACTAGCTGCAGCTGGCAAAACAACGCCTCTGCTAGAGCACGAGGCAAATCATAGTCAGCTGCTACAGACACCCCAAAGCAGCCCCATATCCCCACACCTGGGATTAAAAAGAAAGCACACCAAAATTCCAGAATTCTCAAAAATGTCACTGTACAATTCAGGTTATAATTAGCCAGGCTTATTAACATTGCTAGCAGGGCCAGAGTTCCTAGCCCAAACCAGAGACTCACTGCGCAGAAGCAGGTGCAGAAAAGGGCTTTTAAAGGAGAAATCTCAAGAGCTGTTCTGCTCTGCCAAGATTAGACAGTCAAGGTGACCTCAAAATAGTCCAGGCATGGTGGCACACACCTGTAATCCCAGCACTTGGGAGGCAGAGGCAGGTGGATCTGAGTTCGAGGCCAGCTTGGCCTACAAAGTGAGGCCAGGACAGCTGGGGCTACACAAAGAAACTCTGTCTCTAAACAACAACAACAACAACAACAAAAACAAAAACGTCCTTGAATGTCTGCATAAACAAGTCACAGAAGCCAAAAATCAGACATATCATAATAGGCAATGGGCACAGCTATACACTCCTGGGTTGGAGTCAAGGAGTCAGGGTTACCAGGCATTTATCTCCAGGAACTTCAGTCAGACACAAGTGGCTATCAGGTACAAGATGGATGCACAGCACAAAATGGAATTCCTCTAGCCATTACAAATGGTATCCTGAGAAAGGACACCTCTGACCTCCATGTGCACACGCAAGCACACACGTGCACACACATGCACACTCATACTCACACAAATATGTTTAAAGAGTTGAGACACCAAGATTTCAGCCCAGGTCTGTGTGAAGTCAGAGGCCACGCTGCCTCTCACAGCCTTGAAAAACAAAGTGGATTCGGGGTTCTTTGTGATTTGGGCCAGACAGGTGCTGCCAGATGCTTCTGAGGGTTGAGGTCTGGCCGTGGAAACGGCATTCGGGAGGTGAAGTGCTTTGTGTCTTGCTTTGTTAGCTCATCAGCCTGCGAGCTGCAGGCCACAGCTCCAGCAGCAAGGCTGCCCAGAACTTCCCACTTAATTAAAAACTAAAATCAAGAAAAGACAACTTTTTATTACACTTCCCTAATAGTGGAAAATAGTTTCGGGCATAAAAAAAAAGGCATTCGGCTGGCTATTTCCCAGGCGTCAAAAATTAACAGCCACTACATTTTATTCCAAGGAATTAATGGAAATTTTTACATGGCGGTGTAAAATGCAGGGGACGAAATGAAGGGCATGATTCTTCGGTGCGGAGCTCAGCCCCTTGCTTGCGTCTGGGTTTGGCCACCTGCTCTGAGCAAGAGTCTCAGGCTCCCAGCTGGCGGGTAGGGTACAGGAGCCTGGAGAGAAGACCCAGGGGACAGCTGTGTGTAGCTTTGGGGTGAGGGGAGCATAGCCTTGGCCCCCCACTGAGGTAACACCTTCCTTACACATCTTTTCCCTGGGGTCATGGCTGGTAGTGCTGGCTTCTGGCTGGGCCAGGAGCCCTGGGACCAGCTCCTGGTTCTGCAACCTGGAACAAGAGATCTGAACGCTCTCAGGACCCCACTATCAAACAAACTTGGTCATTGTTCTCAGTTGCGAATGTGACCGAGACCTTGGGCTGTGGAGCTGGCCTGGCCTGCCCTTGAATGCCTGCTCAGTCCCATACCAACTTCCGGTCTCCCGACCCTCAATTCCCACCTCCGTAAGATAAGGACAGTTGCACAGCCCTTTCAGGGTGGTGACTATTTGAAACAGACATTGGTACATCCCAGCTTTTTTTCTGGCTGAGACCTCTGGGTGAACTCCAGGATACACACACCTAAGCCCTACTTTTTTTTCCTCTACAGATGATTCCATTTTCAACTGAGTGGGGAGCCATGAGTATGGTACCAAATCCTCCGTGGACCACGGGAAGGTGAGAGAGGGTTTATCACCCCCAGCCAGCCATCACAGCCCACTTTGGTTTTTTGTTTTTGTTTGTTTGTTTGTTTTAGAGACAGATTTCTCTGTTGTAGCCTTGGCTGTTCTGGACTCACTTTGTAGACCAGGCTGGCCTCGAACTCACAGTGAGCCACCTGCCGCTGCCTCCCGAGTGCTGGGGTTAAAGGCTCGCTCCACCACACCCAGCTAGAGCCGGCTTTGAAGCCAATGCTAAAACCCTCTCTGGGAAGTGGGAGCTGCAGGGAACACAGGAGGCTTTGTAATATGCAACCATTGGGAAGATGGCAGCAGTTCTGACTCCACTATTTTATTTTTCGAGACAGGGTTTCTCTGTGTACCCTTGGCTGTCACTATTACATTCTTGTCTATGCTTTTTCCTAAAACATGTTTCCAAGTCTTAAGTGTTTAATTCTATTTTTTAAATTTATTATTATTATTACTTTTGGGGGACTGCAAATGCTACAGCATGCATGTGGCTGTCAGAGGACAACTTTGTGGTGTCATTTTCTCCTGCTGCCTTTAAGTGGATTCTGGAGAGAGAATTCAGGTCCCAATGTTTGTTCACGTATCCACTGTGCCATCTCTCCATCTCCAAATTCTATGTATTTTTCAAATTAAACATGGATAATTTTAATTATGATGACAATGAACTTGTCAGAGGGCCTACACTGGAGTAAAGTTCCATTCCCCCATGACTTCTGTCCACTTACAGCTCCAATGTCCTCTTGCTTCTCTCCTCCCGGGATTCTGTCCGCTGACACAACCACGGTGGTTCCTTTCCAGATTGCTCCTGTACTTCAGCACCCCAGTCTTTCTCTAGATCCCTGCAGCCATCCTGCACTCTGTGAAGCGGTGCCCCACCCGCCCCGCCCCTCCCCGCCCGCACCTTGCTCAGGTCTGCCCCCTGCTGTCCAAGGTCTGTCCTCTCCGCCTTAATTCAGCCAATCGGTAGCCCTGCTGGCCTGGAACATACACAGTATGCTGCAGAGTTTGCCTCCTAAGCCCTGAGGGAGACACCTGAGGTTGTCCTCTGGCCTCCACCTGCACATGAGTACCCACATGAACACACACACACACACACACATACACGGACTCACTAAGCTCTCACAGCCCTCTGATGGCACCCAGCGGTCTTCTCCAGGGGCTGTTGAGAACACCTGCCTGCTGCCCACCCATATCTTCCTGTCCAGCCTCACAGGGCAGAGGCCAGGCAAGCGCCCTTCTAGACACGCCTATCTCTGTAAGTGCTCCCTCCGAAGACTGCCCTCTCCTTTTGTAAGGGGATGGATAGTAAACGGCGCCCTCCCAGGCCAGCAAGTTATGATTCAACAATTCTCACTCACTGCCTCTCACGCTGATGGACCAGCAGCCAGGAGACTGATTACGAGAGCAGAAAGTGTGGCTCTGCCTTTTGTAAGTTTTGGAGGGTGTGTCCGGCTCCAATTTAACTGTGCTCTTTCGAACTGGGTTCCGATGCATTTGCCGGTCCTCAGTCACCGTTTCTGGGACATCGTGGCACTTCGTGCTGGTAGGTACACAATAAATAAAAAGCTCATTGTCTGATCGCAAAAACTGGAGGCAGCCCTGGTGCCTAACAGTGAAGGAGGGCTTGAAGCCGAAGGAGAGTAGGCATGGTGACACGCACCTGTAATCCTAGCACCCGGGGAGGGAGAGGCAGGCAAATCTCTGGGAGATCGAGGATTGATAGCCTGGTCTACAGAGTGAGTTCCAGGACAGACAGGACTGCATAGTGAGACCCTGTCATCCCCCGCCCCTCCCTCTAAAAAATGACCCCCTCCAAAAAAAATCAGGACCACATCTGACTGTTCAGTGTTATAGCCCCAGTCCCCAAGGTGGTGCCTGGCACACAGTGGCTATTCAAGGGACATTGTGAAAGGAAGAATGGGAGGTGAGGAAGAAGAGGGAGGGGAAAACAACAACAACAACACTTCTATTGGTTCTTCCAGAAAAGCAGGAAGCAAACCTGTTTCCATTCAGCAGAGCTGAAGATGCACACAGGGAGGGGTTGAGGAGGGGCTGGGGGAGGGGTGGGGGAGGGGGCGCTGCTCATTTCAACTTCCATCAAGTGACATCAGAATTCAATTCCAGCCTGAGTGTTTTTCTCTTCTCATTTCCATCCTCTGCCATCTTTTTAACACTCTCTGTTGAATCTCGTGTTCGGAAAGGCTGATTGAATTGTGGCTCGGGGGACTCGCCACCCAACCTCCCGCCACCTGAGCACTGAGGAAACCATCTCTTAAGAGAGCTGATTATATCTTTACAGCCCAGACTGTCACACTCTATAATGGGGGGGCTGTAAAAATCAGAATCTCCCATGACTAATACAAGTCAGAGAGAAAACAGCAAAATGCCTATTTAATGAGAAACAGCCTAGTGAGGTTAGAAGCTGCTATCACTTGAGAGTCGTGGGGTGGGTCCCTGGCTAGGAAGTCAGTCTGTCCAGTCTCTCTGAGGAGTGAGCACCCAGGGCCCTTCCTCCTTAGCAGCTAAAGAACTCTAAGAATAAGGTGTTGCCACCCTTTTTTAGGCAGGGAGGTGCTTCCCATGGGGCTTTAAAGGATGGAGGGGAGAGATGGGAAAATGGAAGAGCCTGGAAAAGCGTGACCTGAAACAGGAGCTGCTGCATATGCAAAGCTGAGACAATAAATAAAGTAAAAGTAGTTTGGCGCGGCTGCAGCTCTCAATGCCAACAGGGGGAGGTGAGGATGAGGTTGACAGAGGACAGTCACAGAGTCTTTATGGACCTCGGTTTGGGAGCCAAAGTTAACAGGACCCGGTGGCTGACTAGATCTCCCAGACTGAGAGAAGATGATGCTCCAAGTCCAGCCTCCAGGGCTGATGGTGGGACCCACAGGAGGTACGACACCGGCCTGCCAATCACTCCTAAGTCACAGAGCTGAAGACGCACCAGGACAGTGGGTGTGGCGGGCCGTGGGTGGCCCTAGGCCCCTCCCTACACACAATTCAATTTGGCCTGTACAAAATTCTTTGAGCTCCTCTTCTGCGGGGAAACAGAGTGGATCTGGGGAAGAGTAGAGGTGGGGGAGAGGGTGACATCAGGATGTATTATAAAAGAGAAAAATAAAGGAAAAAAATTTTGAGCTCTCTGGCTTGTCTTGGGAAACACAGAGCAGAAAACCCCAGAATATCCATCTCTGGCTGGTTGCCGCTTGGATGGAACACATGATCCTGCATCCGTCCTCACCGCCCTTGCAGACAGAGGCTGCATGTGGGGGGCATGCTGCACGTGCCAAGATCTCTATGGCTACACCTCTGTCAGCTTCTGGGAAATAAAGAGTGGCCTCAGAGAGATGCCATCGCTGTTTCAATCAAAACAGGACAGTATAGCTCTTTGCCAAGACAAGTCCTTGTAATAGGCACAACAAGGATGGATCTGGGCTCAGGGGTCCTGCTCAAACTATGGCACCAACCAAGGACAATATGTGCAGTAAACTTCGAACCCCTACCCAGATCTAGCCAATGGACAGGACATTCTCCACAGTTGAGTGGAGAGTGAGGACTGACTTTCACATGAACTCTGGTGCCCCTTGTTTGACCATGTCCCCTGGATGGGGAGGCCTGGTGGCACTCAGAGGAAGGATAGCAGGCTACCAAGAAGAGACTTGATACCCTATGAGCATATACAGGGGGAGGAGGTCCCCCTCAGTCACAGTCATAGGGGAAGAGACTAAGGGGAAAATGGGAGGGAGGAAGGAATGGGAGGATACAAGGGATGGGATAACAATTGAGATGTAATATGAATAAATTAATAAAATATATTTTTAAAAAGCTTTAAAAAATAGGCACAACAAGACTAAGATGGGATCCAAAGCCTGGGCGAGGCCGGGCCCTCTACTGTAATTCATGAGACCTGCTGCTGGGGACTCCTGCTCTAAACAAAGACATGATGGCTTACTTACTTTTGCATTGCTGTGATCGAACACTATGACCAAGGCAACTTATGAAAGAAAGCATTTGTTTTGGGGCTCATGGTTGCAAAGGGTTCGAGTCTATGACTGTATGGCGGGGGCATGGCAGGAGGCAGGCAGGCACAGCACTGAGGCAGTTCACATTAGCATGGAACAACAGGGTTCGCATCTTCATCCACAACGGTGAGGCAGAGAGAGCTAATTGGGAAATGTCGCAGGCTTTTCAAAGCTGTCCCTGTGACACACCTCCTCCAACAAGGCCACACCTCCTCAGCCTTCCCAGACAGTTCCACCAACTGGCGACCAAGTATTCAAATATATGACCCTATAGGGGTCTGTTGGGGGTTGATCTGGTTACTGCCAAAATGGGCAGACTCACGTACCCCAAAATGTTTGTAACCTTGCCTAAAACTTATTCCTGTTTGACCAATAAAAAGCCAACATACCCAACAGGGCAAATGGGACAGGTGTGGCCAAGGTTCCCAGGCTTTCTGGAACAGAGAGGATCTTGGGAAGGAGACAAGGGAGAAGGAGAAGGAAGGAGGCCACCATGGGTTAGGTGGAGAAAGAAGCACATGGCGGGTGTGGAAGGAGGATTTGACCCAGATGAAGAGCATTAGCAGTGTTTGGGATTATGGATGGGAGATAGCTTGATAGAAGTTATTGGAAGCAGACGGCATAGGATTGGGGCAGGAAGGTATGGGAGATAGTTTGGGGGATTAATATTTGCCCTGCCCCAGGTGAACCAAGGCTAATTAAAAATATAGCAGGTGTCTGTGTTTTTATTGATAGATAGCTAGCGGGTTAGAAAATACTGCCGTGGCGTTGTGGCACACGCCTTTAATCCTAGCACTCGGAAGGCAGAGGCAGGCAGATCGCTGTGAGTTCGAGGCCAGCCTGGTCTACAGAGAGAGTCCAGGACAGCCAAGGCTACACAGAGAAATCCTGTCTCAAATATATATATATATATTTATCAGGCGTTAAAAATACTGCCGTAATAATTATAGGGCTAATAATAAACATTTTTAGGCCCTACCTTTAGATGAACAACAACAGGGTCGTTCTCACTCAAACACAAGAGAAGGGCACACAGAGATGACAGGACCGTGACGGGGGAGGTGGCCAGGGAGGGAGCAGAAAGGAGTTGACCACTGCTGGCAGGAAGTTAAGTTGGGTAAGTGTGGGGGCAGACGGAGGTCCATGGAAGCACACTCCATGCCCTGCATGAATCTACACAGAAGAGTGCTGACATGTATATGCACATCCACAGGCGTATACGCAAGCCCACATATGACCCTCTATATCTATGCCCTTTCATACACAGAAGTACACGTGTGCACAGTCACAGAAGAGTGTACACAGGGGTGTGTCGACATGTGTACATAGGCATGCACATATATTCAGCCAACGTATGATCCTAGACACACATGGTCTTTCATACATGGAGGTATCTATGTGCACACTCAGAGAAGAAGGAAATACAGAGGTGTGCAAACATAAGTGGATACATACATAACATGTGCGCATGGCCACAGACATTAGGGTCACATGACTGACAGACTGACTGACACACATGTGCACACAGTCTGTGGTCCTCACCTCTAGAGATCCCCAAAACCTGATTCAGATCTCCTGAAACCCTTCCAGTATCAATCCAACAACCTGCAACTAAATAAAAATGATAAACAGCCCTTCCAGATGGTTCCACACACACGCCCACTCCTTGCGCTAGAGGGATGGCACACTCTGTGCCAATAAATCCTCCTGTTTGAAAACATTTGCCTTCTTAATTGGCCCGTTTATAAGTAAAATATGTTTTGGGATAGTCCTTTGCCAAAGAGGGCCACTGGACCCTGGGCTGCTGCACAGGACACAGCCTTCCTTATCCAAGGCCTGGCCTCGCCTATGCCCTTGAGTGTCAGCAGAGGGGGTGTCTCAGTGCCAGAGCAGTCCCCGAAGGGTCCTCTGGACTCACTTTTGTAATAGCCTTGGGTAGGCGAAAGGCGATACCTCAGGACATGTGTCCCCACCAGACCCCATGAATGTGACATTCCTGGATAAAGGCTCTTTGTAAGATGGGTTTGAGGGTTTTTTGTTTATTTGGTTGGTTGGTTTGTTGGTTGGTTGGGGTTTTTTGTTTTGTTTTGTTTTGTTTTGGTTTTGGTTTTGGTTTTGGTTTTTCAAGACAGAGTTTCTCTGTGTAGCCTTGGCTGTCCTCGACTCACTTTGCAGACCAGGCTGGCCTCGAACTCACAGAGATCCGCCTGCCTCTGCCTCCCTGAGTGTTGGGATTAAAGGCGGGCGCCACCACACCCGCATCAGGTTTGAGGGTTTTAAAGTGACATCATTGTCACCTCTGATGCCAATGACAAGCGTCTCATCTCTGAAAAGCCACAAGAAGATAGTGGTGGCCCTGATATGAGAACATGCTGCCACCCAGAGTTCCTAGGAGGGACTCTCCTACAACCTAGGTGTCACCGCCTCCACCTCAGATGACATGTGGCCTCTTGAAACATGAGGGACTACATCACTACTATTAAAGCCAGTTTGAACTGTGAGTCAGTGAGTCGACTCACTCCTGCATTACGCCAGTGTGTGGTGATGTGAGGGCAGTCTGAGGAATCAGACCCAGCCCCCTATACAGAAAGGGGGGCTGATGGCATCTAGCCAGCCAGAAATTGCCTGTGCCCTGTACCCTGAAGCTACAGCCTGGTGAAAACCTGAACCAGCCGCACTCACCTGGTCACTTCCTCATGAGGAGCTGAGTGGTGGCGTATGCGGCCCCAGCACGGGCACCACCAAGGGTCGGCTCTGGAGCCCCCTGGGGGAGGCCAGGAAAGAGTCCTGTATCAAACAGTTTTCTACTGTCAGATGGACTCAAGAGCAGAGTCACCTTCTCCTCACACACCCACCTCCTCCCAGATAGGTGGGTGCTGGCATCTGTCCTCCCGAGGCTTAGCTGGAAAGTGAGGTCAGAAAGCCATCCTTCTGCTGAGACCCCAGCTCCAGACTACCTGAGTCTGACCTGCTTAGCCTTCTTGCCTCCCAGAAGAAATAGGGCTACTCCCAAGTGGAAGACACAGGCCAGAGCATCGGCTCAGATGCCGACCCCACTTCCCTTAGTCATAAGAGCTGGGCTATGGCGCTTGGCCCCACTGTGGTCAGGTCAGAGGAGTGGTAAGTCTGAACCACACATTGTTAATCTTGACCCAATCACTCCTCAGGGAGACTCTGTTTTTTTGTTTTTTTCCATCTTAACAATGATAAACACAACACCAGCCCCTAAGGATCATGTGAGAATGCCCCTCACATCACACTGGGTACCCACGTAGTGCCTAGCACATGTTGGCTGCTGTTAGAGTCTAGAGGCCAGCAACGGGGGTTGTACACACAACAGCGGTGTGACGGGAGGCTCTCTGACATATGGGACTGAGCCCTGTCCTGGACTCTCCACAGGACACCAAATCCTCTGCTTGACTCAGTCTGGCCGCTGCCCTCAGAGTCCAGGGTGGCCAAGGGTGATCTGCACACACGCACAGGTGGAGGGTGAGGGACTAGGAAAGCCATCTGGATTTGCAACCCACACAAAAGTATAGTAAGAACCTGCCTTACAGGGACATAAACCAGATGGTTAAAGCAAGCCAGGGGCTGGGGGCTAAGGTCAAATGTCTTGGTGACAGTAATGCCACCCAACCTTTCAAAGTTCTCAGAGTCACTGTGTGGAATCCAGAGTCAGAGCTGAGGTCCCCTGTCCCTCCCTTGACATTGTGGCAGGCTAAACCGATACACTGTTTTATGTCACGGAGACATTCTATTGTCTAAATGACCCTGTTACCAAAACCTCCCGTTCAGGTCCAGCTGGTTTTATTCATTTATTTGTTTGTTGTTGCTGTTTTTGAGACATGGTTTCTCTGTGTAGCTTTGACTGTCCTGGACTTACTTTGTAGATCAGGCTATTCTTGAACTCATAGCAATCCACCTGCCTCTGCCTCTGCCTCTCAAATGCTGGGATTAAGTGCTCGTGTGACCTGGCTGAGATTTTTTTTTTTTTTTTAATCTTGGTTTGGTTGTTCTTGCATTTTGTTTTGAGACACAACGTCTTCTGTATCCCAGACCTGCCCAGAACTTGAACTTGTTAGGATTCTGAAGATAGCCTTGAACTTCTGATATTCTTGCCTCCACCTTCCAAGTGCTGAGTTTATAAACGTGTGCCACCATGGGCAGCTTCATGCAGTGCCAGAATGAACCCATGTCTGGGCATTCACTTTCCCAATCCTTTCTTTTGTGTGTGCATTGGTTTTCCTTTGTTTGATTTGCTTTGCTTTCTGAGACAGGATCCCATGTAACCCAAGCTGGTCTCAAACTTGCTATGTAACGGAGGACGGTATTGATCTCCTGACCTTCCTGCCAAAGCATGAGGCACCACCCACCTTGTTTTGGTTTTTTGAGGCAGGGTCTCACATTGTATGTAGCCCAATTGGCAAAACTTTCTAGAGAGTTCCTGGGCGAGGGAAGGCAAGTCCTGTGATCACCCCTGCTACTGTTGCAATGGCCAGCCTCTGTCGGGAGAGCACAGCACACATCCTTCCCTCGACTGTTGGGACATCTCAGCAGGCCGCCGCGAATGTGAATGTGTGAAAGTGAGGAGGTTAGAGGAAAGGAGTCTCTCGGTGACACTCTCCTCCCACCCAGCTCCTCCTGACACTCAGCGATCTGCGGCCAGCGGCCAGCCCAGGAGTCCCTTCACTGCCTGGAAGATGGCGCCACCTGGAGGCCACCAGGAGCATTGCTGCCCTCACGCTCCATGCTCCTTGGAATAACCTTAGTTTGGAAACATTCTGTGTTCTCTGTACAGCCTTGGCTGTCCTGAACTCACTTTGTAGACCAGGCTGGCCTTGAACTCACATCGATCCACCTGCCGCTGCCTCCCGAGTGCTGGGATTAAAGGCGTGCGCCACCATGCTCGGCAACGCTGCAATTCTTTAACACAATTTCTCATGTTGTGATGATCCCCCAATCATTTATTTTATTGACTTATTTTCTATTATTGTTTTTTATTTTCGAGACAGGGTTCCCCTGTGTGGCCTTGGCTGTCCTGGACTCATTTTGTAGACTGACCTTGAACTCACCACGCCCAGCCCTTAGTGGGGAATCTTAGTAGACCCTTTTCTACACATCCCATCTCCCAGACTCCCTTGCAGTAGGAAATCAGCCATGTAACTAACAGTCATGGCCCATGAGACATAGAAATAGTCCGTGTATAATTTTATGAGATCTGTTAACACAGGCAAAGGTGAAAGCAAGGCCAGATGTAGAACCTCCCATTGCTCTGGGAGTGGAGTGTGACCCCGGACAGCTCATGGACCAGAGGTAGCAGTCTAAAGAAAAGGCCCGTGTGCCTGGGGAGAACAGGAGGCAAGGCACTTTTGTTTTATTTGTCTCTCTATGCAGCCCTGGCATTCTTGGAACTACCTATATAGATCAGGTTGGCCTTGAACTCAGAGATCCTCCTGCCTCTGCCTTCTGAGTGCTAGGATTAAAGCTGTGTGTTACACCTGGCTGTTCTGGTTGTATTTTGAGTCTGACTAGCACATACAACAAGCTAGCCTCAAACTCGTGGTCCTTCTGATTAGCCCCCTCACTGCTGGAATTGGTTGTGCACAGCCACTGATTAGGATCCAGAACCCCAACACTGGCTTGAGACTCCCTCACATCACATGCGCTCTGCTGCACGAATCCCAAATGCCTGTACAGAGTAGGTGCTCAAAAACTACTTGAATACACTTAGATTATGTGAGTGCCATCTCTGTATGTATGGGCCGTCTTCTGTTGCTTGTACCCAAAGCATCTGGCATGGTAATGTCCCTCCAGGCCTGAGGACTTCCTAAGGACAAAAAACCACTGGTGACCACTGTGCCACACAGACCCCGGCACTAGGGGTATGTCTCATAGAAATAAACACCTATTTCTTGGAGGGACCCAGACATCGCCCTGGACTGACCTCTGTCCCTCAGGGTGGAGCAGGGTCTCGAAGCTCTCTTCACCTCGGGAGAGAAGTTCAAAGCAGCTGGTGAGATTCAAGAAGAGCTACTCTGGCATTCCCACACCAAAGGATGCTCGGGAGCCACAGTGCTGTTGGCAGAGGGGCCCTGCCGCATGCTACCACACGGTTCTTCACAAGGTATACAGAACTTGTGACATTAGCCACACCCAATCTTCTCCAAGCCAGGAATTTTCAACCCAGTTATCAAATCCCAGTTTTGAGTGTGGCAGCCATGAAACCAAGGAGGAAGGCACAAACCACTTCACACAAGCAGAGCAGAGGAGACCCAGGGCGCTACAGGCTTTGGTTGAGAAGAGCCCCAACCAGCTCACATGTTTGAATGCTCTGTCCCTAGCTGGTAGAACTGTTGAGGGAGGAAACAGGAGCCTTACCGGAGGAGGGGTGCCACTGGGGGCAGGCTCTGAGGTTTCAGAAGCCCATGCCAGGCCCAGTCTCTCTCTGCCTGGAGCTTGTGGCTAAGATCTGAGCTCTCAGCTACTGCTCCATGAACGCCTGCTGCTGCCACGATGGGCATGGACTCACCCTCTCAAACTATAAGCAAATGTTTAAAAGCTTTCATGTGGCCGGGCATGGTAGCGCACGCATTTAATCCCAGCACTCGGGAGGCAGAGGCAGGAGGATCTCTGTGAGTTTGAGGCCAGCCTGGTCTACAAAGTGAGTCCTGGACAGCCAAGGCTACACAGAGAAACCCTGTCTCCAAAAACCAAAAACAAAAACTGCCAAGTGTTTCCTCACAGCAAACAGAACAGTGACTAAGCGGGGCAGAGGTAGCTTGCTCTGGGCAAATTGAGCATGACAGTATCCCACTGTGAACTCTTTTTTTTTTTTTTTTTAAAGATTTGTTTATTTGCCCGGTGTGGTGGTGCATGCCTTTAATCCCAGCACTCAGGAGGCAAAGGTAGGGGGATCAAAGCGAGTCTAGGACAGCCAAGGCTACACAAATAAACCCTGTCTCAAAAAACAAAAAACAACAAAAAAAGAGATTTGTTTATTATGTATACAGTAGAAAAGGACACCAGATCTCATTATAGATGGTTTTGAGCCACCATGTGCTTACTGGGAATTGAACTCAAGACCTCTGGAAGAGCAGTCAGTGCTCTTATCCTCCGAGTCATCTCTCCAGCCCTCAGACTGGTTTTAATCTTAGGAAGCTGAGAAGTTAGGGGAGTGACTTCTCAATCCTGAGACTCAGCATCCATCAGTCTCTCAAGAGAGTACAAGATTTAAAACAAAACAAAACAAAACAAAGATGCAGAGTGGAAGGGCCGAGCCACACTAGGCCAAAACACACAGGACTCCGCAGGCCCAGAAGGGGCATGTGTGCCCTCAATCCTCAGCCATTACCTAGTGCATATCCCTGCTATGGGGTTGCACCACCCGGCTGGGCTGTGTCTCACTGTGGCACCATGGTTCCCACCAGACTGAGGCTCCCACAGGCACCGCTTTGAAAGTGGTCCTGGAGAGTCCCGGGCTAAGTGAGGCAACAGCTCTGTGGCCTCCAGAATCTTGAGGTTTCTAGGAAGAAGGAATCCACTTGTCACAAGTCCTTCATGTGTCCCCAGATGACCCCAGACCAGGGCTGGCCTGCAAAGGGTTGGCTCCAAAGGGAAGTAAGAGATTGAACACAACAGCAAGTATGAAAATTAAATCGAGATATTTAATAGACAGTGCAAACCATAATTTCATCTGAATATAAATGTATGCACGTTTCCAATGAGTTATCTATCAATTATCACAAACAGCAATGAGGACCTTAGAGCTATGTTAGAAAACTGAATAGCTGGAATTTAATCCTAACAATCTTATTTGCTCACAAGAAAACACATCCATTTCAGATCCGTGTCACAAACTCCAAAAGACCAGGGGAGCAGGAGTGACTGGGGCCAGAGTGGTAAACATGGGGCCAGTATACAGGTGACAGACAGAAACACAGCTCTTGAGGAAACCAAAACCAGATGTGTTATTACAGCTAAGGACAAGGAAAAAGCCTATCTATGGCTTTTAAAAAACGACTTTTCTCCCAGTACCATACACGTCTTACAGAAAGATGTGCGACAAGTCGGCTGACTTAAAGGACACAGGCTACATTTCTGGATCATTTCAACTGCAAACAGCTGACCCTTTCCACAGAGTTAGCGTAGTCCAGAAGCTCAATGTTGGATTTGCAAATACAGTTTATTTTACAGAAATTCAACATTATAAACAGCAGGCACCTCCCACCCGCCCCCCCCCCCCCACCCGCCCCCAGGCACAGACCATGCTATGCGAGAGTGAGCAGTGATGCGGCCTACTGCTTTGGGTGAGAGTGGAGCGATGGAGGCTGCCTGCGCCGCGTCCTGCCAGCCCTGCGCACGCACATGCCTGCCCGACGCACAGGCCACCAGAGTCCGTCTGGGCCCAGCCTATGCTGGACCAGTTACATGGATCCGGCCCAGTTCTCCAATTCCTTCATGTCTTCGTCTTCCTCTTCCTTCTTCTTGGCTGTGGAGACAGAAAAGATGAAGGCTAGCCGGGAGCTGGGCCGTGCTCCACTGTGTACACACACAGCTGAAGCCGACAGCTGCTTCCCAGGCCTACAAGCTGTCCCCTGTGTTCAGGAAATCAGACAGACCTTCCACACCAGGAGGGACTGTTCACACTGAAGGTCCCTCGGTCCTAGAGCACCCAGGGGTGGGGACAAAGGCAAGAGCTTCCCTCCCAAGAGATGCATTCCTTGCCAAGCCAACTCCACTTGGAGCTGCAGGAGCCGTGCCTGCTAGGCTGCCTCCGAGAGCCGCCGCAGAGCCAGGGCCTTTGCTCTCTGCCATGGCAGACAGAGCGGGCACAGCCTGCTACACTCTGCTGGAAGGCCCTGGTGTCCACTTTGGATAGGCAGGTTTCACTTTCTACAGGCTCTGCGTGGAGCGCGGCTGTGAGGGATGACCACTCCAGGAGCGGAAGGAGGAGAAAATGCAGTCAAGGAAATGATGGTTTACAGACGCAGGTCTCCAAAACAGCCAGAGCCATTTTCTTCCCCAAGAGCACACAGCATGGGGTCCCAGACGGGCAAGGCTTAAGTTCTCACCTCTGCACAGAGTCCAGAACTTTCCCTTATTTGGTGATAAGAAAATTCATTCTAGAACAGAAGCTCTTATTTCCCACTCCCAACCCCCGCCGGGACACGCAGCAATGCCTGGAGACACTGTAGTTGAGACGACTGTGTAGCCGCGGCATCTGGTGGGAAGTCAGCCCCACTGCTACCCACAGAAGTACCTGCCATGGCAGCTGGGCGGAGGTTAGGAAACCCTGTTCTGGAGAACACTGGGAAGGGCATGCACATGGCACTGGCACCGTGGGCATCGCAACACATGCTCTTTGGCTTGGAACCCAAATGGAAGTCAGCTGACCATGAGATCACCCCTTCTCATGGTGCCAGGATGTGCCCCAGCTCTGGGCATACTCACTGGGTTTGGACGGTAGGGCTACAGAGGGGACATTTGGTAGGGGGACTGTTTCCGGCCCACTGATCTCCAGCAAATTCTTGTCTAGCTCTTCTTGTTCAAGCTCCTCCAACTCTGCCATGAGCTCATCCTGCAAAAGGAAGTGTGGTGAGCCTCTCCCTGCAGCTAGGCCTCCGTGAGCCTTCTGAGGAGGTCACTGGTGTATGCATGCGGCTGCAGTCCTATCATGAGCTCCGTGGGAAGAAGGACTCTAGCTTTTCTTTCATTCCCAGAAACACTGGGAACGGAACCCAGGACCACATATATGCTAGGCAAGGGCTCTACCACTGAGCCATGTGCCCAGCCTCCTTTTCACCTTATACATTTTTGACACTGGTTCTAAGTTGCCCAAGCCAGCCTTAACTACCCCTGCGGTCCAGCCTTGATGTTCCCCTGCCCCAGACTCCTGAGTTGCTAAATTACAAGCCTGAACCATCAACTTATCACCATTCCTTTTTGGTTTTTGTTTTTTAAGATTTTATTTTAAATATATGGGTGTTTTGCCTGCATGTATGTCTGTGCACCGTGTACATGCAGTGTCCCCAGAAGGCATTAGATCCCCTAGGACTGGAGTTACAGATAGTTGCTAGCCACCAGCCGGGTGCTCACACCCTCTTCTGGCCTCCAGGAGAACGGGGCAAGCAAATGGTGCATAGATATACATGCAGGCAAAATATCCATAAACATAAAATAAAAATTACCTCTTTTCTTTTCTTTTCTTTTTTGGGACAAGGTCTCCTTGTCATTCTGGGTGTCCTGGAACTTTCTATGTAGATCAGGTTGGCCTCTTGAGTGCTGAGATTAAAGGCATGTGCCACTATACCAAGCATAAAATACATTAAAAAAAAAAAAAAAAAAAGCCCCAGAATCCAGCCAGGTGGTGGTGGCGCACACCTTCAATCCCAGCACTCAGGGGCAGAGGTAGTTGGATCTCTGTGAATTTGAGGACAGCCTGGTTTACAGAGTGAGTTCCAGGACAGCCAGGGCTATACAGAAAAACCTTAATTCAAAAGAAAAATCAAAACAAAAACAACCAAACCAACAGACAAATGAATGAGTAAATAAGTAAGCACATCCAGACTCCAGGGGTAAACACTGTACCCTGTTGATATCCGAGCCTGAAGTTTGTCGCCTGAGAGACTCAGGTGATTTTCATGACGCCACTCACCTCGTCAAACTCTTCTCCAAAGCCTACAGGTTTGGAGATAGCTGTGGAAATCTCTTCTGCAAGTTCTTGCTGGTCAGCAATGTCCTGCATTAATTCGTCCACTTTATCAATGTCCCTTGAAATTAAATGAACAGGTTATCTATTAGCTAGGACTGGCCTGAGCCCAGAGCAGAGCCCTGCTGCATACGGCCTGCTTCTCAGTACACAGCAGTAACCCTGCTTTAGGAAATGGCCTCTTATTACCACCTCACTTCTTCCCTTTAAAACTGAGCATCATAGCCGGGCGTGGTGGCGCACGCCTTTAATCCCAATGCTCGGGAGGCAGAGGCAGGTGGATCGCTGTGAGTTCGAGGCCAGCCTGGTCTACAAAGTGAGTCCAGGATGGCCAAGGCTATACAGAGAAACCCTGTCTCGAAAAACAAAACAAAAAACAAAACAAAACAAAAACAAAACAAAACTGAGCATCATGAGCCAGCAAGACAGCTCAACCAATTATGTGTTTGCACTGCAAGCCTGGTGACCAGAGTTCTCGCCCCAAAACCCACATAAGCGTGGAAGGAAAGAACTGACTCCACAAAGTTGTCCTCTGACCCCCAACATACACACAGGTATGGGCATACACACTCAAAATAGATGCAGAATCGAGACTCAGAATCAAGCAGATGGACATGTCCTTAGCCGTTACTTAGTCCCCACCCTAGGAGAGCAGGCTTTGCAGCAGGGAGAATCAAGGACCACCCCCTCAGCCTAGATCAGAGACACATCAGAATGAGACCACAGGACTTTAACTCCTGCACCGAGACCTTGTCTTCAAGCCCCAAGGCAACTCTGAACATGAGTCATTCCAGAAAGGCCCTTCCCTACTCCAACACCTGTAGCACCTCTATTAGGTCCCAAAGGCAAGGCAAGCGTGTGGGGTTTACACACTGCGCCATGCACACAGTTATCACAATGGTTTGTGTACTTCAAAACATACACACTGCTTACTATCCAGGGAAACAGAAATCAAGGGATGAGGCCTTAGCCCAAGCAGCACAGCCCACACCTCACTTCTGTGAAGACGCTGTTCTGGCACCTCCTGTTTCTAGAGCAAAGAGCAGCAGTTTCACAGCATGAACAGATACTTTAATGTGGTCTATGGAGACGGCTAGGAGACCAGCTCCAGGCAGTGTGTGAAGGGGGGCACGTCTGCTCTATATGGCACGTCAGAAGCTGCACTCTGCAGACCCCTGTGCTAGAGCACGGGCTGAGCAGCCAAAGAGGCAAGTGCTCTGTGCCTGCTCAAGTTTCATCAAACCAAAATAAGTGCAGAGGTTTTCATGGAAAGACTCCACCCTTTACAACTGGAACCATGATGGTATTTAGTCCTCGGGCCACTAGCATGAGATGCAACCATCCTAGGGAGAGGCAAAAATGTCCCTCAAAGCAAACGTGAGAACAGATTCAGAGGTCAGGGGAAGCACACACGGCAGGGCCCAGGACCATCTATGCACTCAGCACTGGGGTGGGGGAGGGGGAGGGGGAGGAGGGGTTCTCCAGTGTGAATAGGGGTGGCCGAGAGGACGTTCCCAACTTGAAATTACACCTATCACAATAACCTAGAACCAGGCAAAACAAGACATTTCCCCCCAGCTTCTGAGCTCTGTGTGGAAACAAAGGAGGCAGACACAATCCACTCAAGCTCCCAAGAGGGAGCCAAGCCTAGCAGGCCACACCTAAGCAACTTTTTCCCTCCAGCTGTCCCCTCCCCAGCATGGCACGTACATGTTGTCATGGGCAGCCTTCATGGCCTTAGCGGCATAGCCCATGTTCTTGAGCACCTCCGTGTTGGTGTTGGCATTCTCCAGGGCCTCCCGCTGGAACTCGATGGTTGACAAGGTGCCATCGATCTGTGCCAGCTGCTTCTCATACCTCTTCTTGCGCTTCAGAGCCTGCAGCGCAGCTGGAGGGGAGAAAGCAGATCTGAGAATGCCTGGTGCACCAAGATGGGAGAGAAGATGCTGAGCCCTTCTCAAGTGGACCACACGCACCTCAGCGGTTGCTCCCGCTGTAAATGCGCTAATAACATCTTCTACCCAGGAGCATATTCAGTTCTCTCAGAAAACACACAAGTTCACACACCTCACCATGCAGACGGCAGAGAAGATGTAAATACAAGTTTAAATTCTCTGGCACCACACCTGCTGCAAAAATCAAAGTATGGACAGGCCCTCAGAGTAAAGACACGTTCTGGGGTCAAACTGTAGCTCACAGACATGGGTGGGCGAGTGGCTTAGCTTCCCTGCTAGGTTCACCTTGAAGAATAAACAAATGGGCAGAGCACATTAGTAAGGCAGGTATCACAGCCAAAACCCTGATGGCTCTGATTATTACAAAGCACCGTTAAGGTAACATTTCACACCAACTAAATGACTGAAGCAAACACTAAATCCGTTTGGGTTACAATGCTGTCACTCAAAGCCAACAATCCTGTCAGTTGTTATGCTTCTAAGGGTAAGATGGCAACAGAGCACAGCATAAAGATGTTTCTGGCTCTCTGAGTCAGTAAGTTCTGTCTGAAAATTAAATGAACAAAACCAGAGAGCCCCATCCTAGAGATGGTTAGTGCAGCATTCTCCATAGCGGAAAACACATCCACAAACTGAAGGTGGGCTTCTGGAGTTTGGCCATTTGGTCAGATCAACGGTGTCTGCTCTCTAAACTCCCAGTCTGTAGGAAAAGATCATTTTGTCTGAGGTCCAGTCAAGACAAGTAATTCAACAAGGCAAATCTGTGGCAAAGCTAGAACCAAACCACATCTCCCTGCTCAAACTCAGGTCCCTTCCTTCCCCTTATAGTCTCAGGAACACCAGCTGGCCTGGGCTGGGCTGAGTGAGGGAAGCTGCACGTACCCACACACACCTACACGCACTGTTGCACTCCTTCTCCCTCATCTGGGGCGTGTGCACCAGTGCCACCCCCACAGGCTGCCGTCACAACCACCTGCTCTACAGAGGTGTTTCTTTGTATGTCACACAGGTTAACACATTCCTTCCACTTCCAAGTGTGTACTCAACAGCCTGTAGGACACATACTTTACAGGATAGCTATGAACACCCAACAGAGAACTGTAAAGTTACTTAAAACACTTTAAGATGCTGATGATTTGGTAACTCAATTGTGCACTTCTCCACTGAGAGCTTTATAAATAACTGTACTGCATCCCAGTGTGTGGAAGGGACAGCTGAGCTACTCCTAGCTCTTGACACCACAAACTCAAAAGTGACTGCAAGTGACTCCTAGATGGTTCTATCCATCTTTGCAGACCAACTGGGATGCAGTTAGTTACTATATACCAAGCTGAGTCTTTAATTTCATGTTTTATTGTCTTTTCATATACAAATGGTCCCATCCTAGCACTTAGGGCAGCTATGTAAGGTGTACTGAATTCATTTTGTATTTAATGATACCGTCCACTTAGAAGCGTAACTGGAGAGCATATACTCTATGTAGGAGTCTTCAGGTGGGGCACACCTCTCTCTGCCTTCTTAGTTCATACAACAAAATCTTTTGCAAACCACTCACTGTAAGGTAAGTGTGCAAAAACTAGAAAAAGGTCCCAGCAAGCACCCTAGCTTCCAGAGTCACCTCCTTTTGCGGACTTATAAAAGCTCATCCCAGAAGGCAGTGGATTTCCCAGGCCAGTGTGTGGCAGAGACTGTGGGTTTTTTTTTTTCCTCCTACCCCATCTAACTTCTGTATTTTTCAATTATCTGACAAGTCAAAAGAAAAAGGGCACCCTCTTGAGAAACCCCCCAAATATGTTTTGCAAGCAAAGTAAGCCTGAAAAGTGCCATTTGGTCAGCATCTGGCCCACAAGAACATGTGTGGACACAAGTATCAATCACTTCACTTCCTGCACCTTACAAGTGTGGGGAGCTGCAGTGGAGGGTAACTGATGCTCCACAGGGCGGGTGACACACTTCTTTCTGATCACTGAACACTGTCCCAAGTAAAACTCCCTTCATCCCACCTGGATATCTATTTGGGGCGGGGAGTTGGAGACAAGTTCCTTTTTGTTGTTGTTTGTTTTGTTTTAATTTTTTTTTAAAGATTTATTTATTTATTATACAATGTTTTGCTTGCGTGTGTGCCTGCATGGCAGAGAAGGGCACCTGGTCTCACTACAGATGGCTGTGAGCCACCATGTGGTTGCTGGGAATTGAACTCAAGATCCCTGGAAGAGCAGCCAGTGCTCTCAACCTCTGAGCCATCTCTCCAGCCCTGTTGTTTTGTTTTTTAAGACAGGTTTCTCTATGTAACAGCCCTGGCTGTCCTGGACTCACTTTGTAGACCAGGCTGGCCTTGAACTCACAGTGATCCACCTGCCTCTGCCTCCCGAGTGCTGGGATTAAAGGTGCGCGCCACTACACCCAGCAAGACAAGTTCTTATACTATGGTTCGGGTTGGCTTGGAAGTCACTGTATAACCCAGGTTGGTCCTGAACTCTCAGCACTCACCCTGTCTCAGCCTCCTAGGCGCTAGGATTATAGGTCTGAACCAAAATACACAACTTTAACCTGATTTGCAACCAAACTTGCTTTCCTAAGTAGGCAAAGTCCACACAGCCAAAACCCAGTATTTACATAAATAAATGCAAACTGGCTAGTAATGGCTTGCCAACCTTCCCAAATTCTGGATGGTTGGATTAGAGAAACAATTTGGAGGCTAAGGAACAGCTGTTCATCAAAGCCAAATCTTCAAGGAGGAGGCATCCAAAGAAATCCATCCTCTGCCACGGACTCAGTGTCATTTGTAAACACACTGTCTTTAATAGCCCAAATTTAACCCTAACAGGAGTTTAAGAGGTTGCTTTTAGATGAGAAAAAAAAGTCTGAAATCACCATATTTAATTATGCCTTTGCCAATTCCAAGACAGTAATTACAGCAGCAATTACAAAATCTAATAACCAGCTTTATTGGCTCTGAAAGCTGAATCAAAAGCAACTGCAACCATGTTGAAATAAACATTGGTCTCCAGACAGTTGCTTCATTAGACCTTCCTAGCAGCGATTTAAAAGACAGCATACAAGACGCACGGTAAGAAGCACAGAAAGTGGTGGGGAAACACTCACCCAGGACTAGAAACCCCTTCTCCAAGGCACCTGGAAGTGACAGTAGTTCAGTACAACCCGAGAAGACTTCCTTCCTCTAGGCCAAGGTCACCTAGACTCTTCTGACAGAAGAGAGGTCCCCCTGCTGTGATCTGGCCCAAATTCAGTATAGGTGAAAACAGCCTCTCACCAGGTGTGAAGAGAGCATGTCTATACACTCCCTCTGGAAACCAGCTCTCTCCTAAGTGGACGGCTGTGTCTGCAGTCCTTCCTAAAGCCATGATTAAAACTGAAGGCACCAGCAGAAGAATGGGGTGGGGGTGGGGGGTGTGTGCACTTCTTCCCAACCAGCATAAACCACACAGGAAACAGAGGATATTTTCCCCAAAACCACAACCGTGGGCCGCCAGTGTTAGCATGAGACGATGAAGAACCCTAAGCAGCTTGGCGTGCACTCCAGGACTTGGGCGGGCAGTGAGGGCATACCTCACCTCCTCTGGCTCCCTTCAAGGGCTCTTGCCTCATTCTGCTGGGAATGAATATTTTTGGAGACCGCTGATCTAGGAGACCACAACTAGATATCAAGCCACTGATCGTTTTGCTGAAAGCAGGGCTGGGGCTCATCTGTCCTTTGTATAAGAGCAAGAAAATACACAACATCAAAACCACAAAGTTATCCAAAGCCAAAGAGGCCAGTCCTTCTGTAGAAGCAGCTGGCAGCTGGGAGAGGCCATTGGATCCCTGGAGCTAGAGTTAAGTGGTGTGGGCTGCCCAGTGTGAGCTGGGAACTGAGCTCCCATCTCATTCCTAAATTCTGTCCTTTGTAAATCTTGTTTAAGATTTGTGCTGACCTGTGGAAGAACTAAAAAACAATTCCATTTGCTCTAAATCCTCAGTTAGAAGAGGTCAGGCATAGTGGCTTATATCCGCAGTCCAAGGCCAGCCTGGGCAATAGCATAAGGCCCTATCTTAAGAAGACAGCTGGGAGTGGTGGCACACACCTTTAATCCCAGCACTCGGGGAGGCAGAGGCAGGCCAAACTCTGTGAGGTGAAGGCCATCCTGGTCTACAAAGAGAGTTCCAGGACAGCCAGGGCTGTCTTGAAAAACAAAAAAGAAAAAGAAAACAGGGGGGGAAAAAACAAAGCATTGCCCCAGGTCGAGAACGTTTTCTCTGAGTAGGCACTGCATATCTTGCCTATGCCAGGTGCAGTTCTCACTTTCCTACCCTGTGTGAAGGCAGCAGGATCAACTTGGGCTGTAGAATGAACAACAGAATTCCTCAGAAACCAGGTCCACTGAGAGTGAGATGGACCAGTAGGCAAGGGCACTTGCCAGCAAGCCTGATGATCTGAGTGAGAGAGAGAGAGAGAGAGAGAAAGAGAGAGAGAGAGAGAGAGAGAGAGAGAGAGAGAGAGACAGAGACAGGCAGACAGGCAGACACACCTCTTAAATAAACGTAACAACATTTTTTTTTTAAGTTTAAGAAGTCAAAATGCGGGAGGCAGAGGAAGGTAGACACTGGAGTTTGAGGCCAGCCTGGTCTACAAAGTGGGTCTAGGACAGCCAAGGCTACACAGAGAAACCCTGTCTAGAAAAACAAAACAACAAAAACATAAACAAAAAGAAGCCAAAATGCACCTTTAAAGCCCAGATGGGCTGCTTTGTTTCAGACTTACCTGTGGACCAGCCAGCTGCATTCTGCACCAGCCGTGGGATGGTGTCCCGACATCAGTGCATTAACTCCCACACAGCTGGGAGTTCAGGCCCGAAGCACAGACACATTTTTCCAAGCAGCCTCATTCTCGTGATATATCTCCCTGCTCCCCTAATTTGCTCTCCGTGGCCCGGAGCTAATGCACTCCATTTAGAGATGGTAAAATAAGTACTTGTGTATGACCAGGAAATGGGAGCCTGAGACCCTGCTGACTTCATCAGCAAACACACAGGGAGTACAGTCCTCTCTGCAAAGGAAGATTCTAGAAAAAAAGAGGCTTCTTATCTGTTTAGCACAGACAAAGAGGAAAGAAACAAGTCCCACAATTAACAATCTCACAGAATGCTGAACCACCCAGAGGTACTGAAATAGCATATAATGTGTTCTGTGGACAACCACATGGCCTAGCAAACTTCAGGTCTGCTGGTTAAAGCATGTTCTAACAGTGGCTCAGGAGTCCAGGGGCAGCTTCCAAGTCCAGCGCTGCCATTATTGCCCTGGGCCAATTTCTTTTCTTTTTCTTCTTCTTCTTTTTTCTTTCTTTCTTTTTTCTTTTTGGTTTTTATTTTGTTTGTTTGTTTTTGTTTTTGAGACAGGGTTTCTCTGTGTAGCCCTGGCTGTCCTGGACTCACTTTGTAGACCAGGCTGGCATCGAACTCACAGTGATCCTCCTGCCTCTGCCTCCCAAATGCTGGGATTAAAGATGTGCGCCGCCGCCACCACCACCCAGCCTGAGCCAACTTCTTAGCCCCACTAATCCTCACTGTGACAGCACCAATCTCATGAGGCTGCTGGGCTGGTTAGAAAGAGGTGTGTATATATGACACGCTGAGCACACAGCCTGATACGTAATACATGCTCTGAAAAGTCTGTCACTGGTATATATAAACGTAGAACTTCTCAACAGACCTCCCAAAAAATAAAAAAAAGTGTACATGTGCACACACAGACATATACATGTCAATACTTGGAAAGCACAGCTTGGGCCTGGGCAGTAGTGGTGCACTCCTTTAATCCCAGCACACAGGAGGCAGAGGCAGGCAGAGCTCTGTGTGTTTAATGAGGCCAGCCTGGTCTACACAGCAAGCTCCAGGGCAATAACAGACATACAGAGAAGCCTGTCTTGAAAAACAAAAAGCAAGCCAGGCGTGGTGGCGCACGCCTTTAATCCCAGCACTTGGGAGGCAGAGGCAGGCGGATCGCTGTGAGCTCGAGGCCAGCCTGGTCTACAAAGTGAGTCCAGGATGGCCAAGGCTACACAGAGAAACCCTGTCTTGGGGGGGGGGGAGAAAAGAAAAACAAAAAGCAAACAAACCCCACAGCTTGGGGAAAACAAGTACTTTCTGCATCATAAGCACAAGGATGTGGGCTCTGACACCAGCAAGCATGTACAAAGCCAGGTAGGTGCACCAGTGCCCGGAGCTGGGGAGCTGAAGGCAGGAGGATCTTTGGAGCTCATGGTCAGACAGGCTGCAGAATCAGTGAGTGCTAGGCTCAGTGAGGACCCTGCCACAAAAACAATGTAGATGATAACTAAAGAAGATGCCTGACACTGATCTCTGCCTCCACATACCTGTGCACACATACCAGCACACATCCGCATCCAGACATGTATCACATGCAAAAGCAGCTTTTTAAAAAGGCCTATTTATTTATTATGTATATGAGTATGCTGTCTTCATGCACACCACAAGAGGGCACCAGATCGTACTACAGATGGTTGGGAGCCACCATGTGGGTGCTGGGAATTGAACTCGGGACCTCTGGAAGAACAGTCAGTGCTCTTAACCACTGAGCCGTCTCTCCAGCCCCTACAAAAGCATCTTATCCTCAAGCCAATGCCAGCCTAGTCATTCCCAAGAGTTGGCTGAAGCCAATTAGCACTAGGGCATAAAGGAAAGGATCATGGGGTTTTGTTATCAGAAGAATTTTGGCCCTATGCTGAGCAAGAGACAGGTTAAGTTCTTAGACCTCTCTGACTGTGTTTTGTCGGATGCACAGTAAGAGTGGTACTAACACCTTCATAGTCAGAGGATGCTGCTGACTGGGGCACCCACTCCATTCTGCCTGCTTCTTCCCCCTCTGCCTCTTTCCTTGCCTTGGCCAGCGTACTCTCCAGCACGACAGGTGTCACAGTCGGCACTTTACACATTCACTGGCCCTTCTTTTGGAGGGGGGGTTATTGGTCATCTACCATCCTCCCAGCAACCGCATAGGTAGGTATTATTATTGTCTTACTCAACAGATAAGGATGTTGAGGCACAAAGAGTTCGTCACCTGTCCAAGTCACACACAGAGGCAGGGATACAGCTCAGAGCCCACCACAGCAACCAGGTGTGGTGGTGCAGACCTACATTCCCAGCACTGAGGCACAGTCAGGAAGGTCAGAAGTTCAAAGCCATCCCTGGCTACAGAGCTAGTTTTGAGGCCTCTTGGAACAGATGACACTTAGTCTCAAAGTGGGGGTTGGGGGGCTGGTAAGATGACTCAAGTGGTCATCTTGCTGCCAAGCTTGATGATAGGAGTTCAATCTCTGAGACCATCATGGTAAAAGGAGAATTCCTATAAGCTGTCCTCTGACCTCTACCAGCACACTATGACATGTGAGAGCGCACATACATACACACACAAATCAGTGTAAAAGAAAGACAGAGAAAGAGAGAGAGAGAGAGGAAGAAAGAAAGAAAGAAAGAAAGAAAGAAAGAAAGAAAGAAAGAAAGAAAGGCAGCAGGCAGAGGATCAAAATCAGGCTGCCTGTCTGCAGAGGACCCACTCTTTCACGGTGGAGAACAGCAGGCAGCTGGCCTGCTTCTGCTTGAGCCATCACTTTGCTTTTTGCACCTCAGACTCTAGCTAGTAGTCTGGCACCAAGGCATCGGGGAGGCTCAGTCTGCCCAGAAACTACCAGCTAGCAATCCAAGATAGCAGGCAGTAAATTCTCTGACTGGATAAAAAATTACTTCCCAATAGATTTTAAATTGGTTTAAAAACCCACCACCTTAGCATCTCTCTGTATAGGTTAGTGACCCTGAACCAAGCTAACAAGGGGCAGCTTTGTGAGCTGCCAAGGAAAGAAAGGTGTCCTCCCTAGTGCTGGGTCTGCGTCTCCTAGAGTCCTCACAGGCACAACACACCCCTGAATGTGTGAAAGCACAGAGGCAGTGGGTCCCCCGCTCGGCTGTTAGTGCCCTCATCCTCTTACCCCATAATGGCCTCCAGACTCCTCTCAGGGGCTAAAATGACCTTTGCTCTGGAAGGGCAAGAGCTCTTGTAAAGAACTTTGCTTCTCAAACTGCCACTTGCCCACACACTTTTCTTCTCTCCGTGCCAATTCCCGCTGGGATTCCTTCAACTCTGAAAGCACGGGGCTCCGTGGTTTATTATTAAGGGGCAGTGAGGCATCTGTGACTATACCTGGAGAGAGGCAGCAGAGACCTTAGTAAAAGGAGACTGTTTTAGACTGTCGTAAGGAATGGCCTGAGACACAAGAAAGGAGAGGCGAGCTGGGTGTGGTGGCGCACGCCTTAATCCCAGCACTAGAGAGGCAGAGGCAGGTAGATTGCTATGAGTTCAAAGCCAGTCTGGCTTACAAAATGAGTCCAGGAAAGCCAAGGCTACACCGAGAAACCCTGTTTCGAAAAACCGGAAGGAAGGAAGGAAGGAAGGAAGGAAGGAAGGAAGGAAGGAAGGAAGGAGAGAGAGGCGAAGGTAATTCACCCACGAAAGCAAAGAGTTCAGAGGTCAATGTGGCAGACACCTCCTACTCCCAAGACGGTAGCTAACGGCTTCCCATGGCTCTGCTACATGAGGGTCCTGGCTGGGAAGGAAGCAGTGGGACTTTTGTTGTTGTTTCTGTGTTTAGGGCCATGTGTGTGCTAGACAAGTGCTCTCCACTCAGCCCACCCCTGATCCTAAGGGGATTCACTTCCCAGACGTGGCAGGCAACCAGGAAGTAGCCTTGGTGACAACTCAGGGCAGGCCAGGGAACGTAAGACCTTAGCAGAGAAAGTGGCCTAGCCCTGGCTATTGAGATCTAACCAAAGCCAAGGCCCTTTCCTGTTTACCAGCCATGCTGAATTCCACTAAAACAGCTCTCAGAAACTCAAACTGAGAATCTGTATAGCCCACACATAGGTCTTTGCTATTCTGTGTCTTCATTAAAACTTGTCTTATTAAAATGTGTCCTAGCCAGACGTGGTGACACAAGGCTGTCAGTCAGCACTCATGAGGCTGAGGCAGCATGGACTTCAAAAGTCAGAACCAGTCAGTCTCAAGGAAGGAAAACAAATTCAAATGGCAGCATTCATCTGTAATTCCAGCACTTGGAGGTGGAGGCGGGATGACCAGAAGTTCAAGGCCATCCTTAGCTACACAGTAGGCTTAACATGAGCCTAGGTTATATGAGACCCTGTCTCAAAATAAAATAAAATAAAATAAAAAACAGACAAAAGGTCTCAATGGGTAAATTTATATTTATGTATTTTATCCCTAACCCACATTTGGGTCTTCCTCTGCAAATGCTGTCTGGCAACACTGAGCCCACTCTGTAGCCTGGTACACACCTGTAGAGCTAAGAGCAGCCTTTCCATGCATCTGTCTCTGGTTGTTTTGAGACAGGGCTTCACCATGCAGCCCACCCTTGGCCAGCTTTAGAAGAGGCACATACCCTCCGGTACACCACAGAGCCTGCTACCGCCCATCGACGGTTCTGGACGTTTAGCGTCCCTTGGGAGGACGCTGGACAGCTGGCATGAGGTCACAGCACTAAAGGAGCAGACAAGAACCTAGATGGGGCGTTCTGAACGACAGCACTCCCTCTGCTCTCTGAAGGACACTTGGGACCCAACAGCACCTCCACCACACACCCTGGGCTCCTGCACTGGTGTCTAACTCCAAATTATGTATCAAGTAAGACCCCCTCATGTCTCATGGCCTCAGCCTCTCCAGGAAAGGCATGGGAGTGCAGTACAGGTTTCTCTGTATAATAGTCCTGGTTGTCCTGGACTCACTTTGTAGACCAGGCTGGACTTGAACTCCCAGAGATCTGCCTGCCTCTGCCTCTCAAGTGCTGAGATTAAAGGTGTGGGTGACTACCTTCTCAGCTGTTGTTGTTGTTTTTTTAAAGATTTATTTATTTATTATACAGTATTCTGCCTGCATGTGAGCCAGCAGGCCAGAAGAGGGCACCAGATCTTATAGATGGTTGTGAGGCACCATGTGGTTGCTGAGAATTGAACTCAGGACCTTTGGAAGAAAAGGCAGTGCTCTTAACCTCTGAGCCAACTCTCCAAGGCCACCTCCCACCCCTCCCCCACTGTGGGGGTTTTAAGATAAGCCCTCAACACGGAGTCCAGGCTGGCTCAAATTCACAGCCCTTCGCCTCAGATTCCTGAGTACTGGCATTGCTCATCTGTACCATCATGGTTAGTCATACATAACAGATCTTAAAAGGACAAACAGAAGCTGGGCATGGTGGTGCACGCCTTTAATCCCAGCACTTGGGAGGCAGAGGCAGGTGGATCACTGTGAGTTCGAGGCCAGCCTGGTCTACAAAGTGAGTCCAGGACAGCCAAGGCTGCACAGAGAAAAAAAGACAAAACAGTTTCCAAGGGGGAAAAATCTATAGGAGTACAGAAATATATTATGAAACAAAAGCTCACATTTGAGATTCAGCCACAAGTTTCTGATCATGTACAATAAGGAGGGAGTAATGATCCTAAAGTAAAGAAAAAACTCAAAAAGCTACAAAGTAACACTGCATGAGCACAGACATCAGAATTAGAAGAGAGTTTTGCTTTGAGATTGGGTTTTGGTTTGGTTTGGTTTTGTGAGACCTCTACATAGCCTTGGCTGTCCTGGACTTGCTGTATAGACCAGGCTGGCCTTGAATTTACAAAGATCTACCTGCCTCAACCTCCCAAGAGATTGAGTATTTTTAAAATATTTATTTGTTTTATTTTTTATATATTTATGCATCTCTATGTGTCTCTGTGCGGGGTTGTGGGGAGTGTGTGGGGCGCGCACACACCATGCATATACAGGAGTCTGCAAAGGTCGGAAAAGGGCATCAGATCCCCTAGAATCAGAGTTACAGACAGATGTGAGCTGCCATATGGGTGCTGAGAATTGAACCTGGGTCCTATGCCAAAGTGTTCTTGATTGCTGAGCTATCTCTCCAGCCTCTGGGTTTTAGATAGCCCAGGCTAGCCTTAAAGTCACCATGTAGGCAAGGATGACCTTGAATTTCCGCTCTTCCTGCATCTGTCTCCTGTGTACTGGGGTTACAGGTGGATTATAAGCAGAACTGCTATAACCAGTTTATATAATTCTGAGGAAATAACCCCGCCTTCCTGCACTCGAGGCAATCACTTTGACAACTGAGCTATATCCATAGCCCCAGCCAGGACGCTGAGGTAGTTATAACTGCTACAAACCAGGCATACCTGTAATCCTAGCACTTGGACAGCTGAGACAGGAGGATTGCTTCAAGTTTAAGTAGACTGGGCTATATCATAAGTAATAGGCTAGCAGCCAGGGTTACACAGCAAGACTGACTCAATAACAACAAAGACAGGTTTAACTATGCTCTATGTTCAAAATATTTCAGTAGCAGAAGCTATTTTTTAACTAAACTGAGTTACTAGAGATTTAAAGGATAAGACTTTTAATTATATTATAGGAGATTATTAATTAAATTATAGAAGACTTAAAGATAGGACTACCTGGGGATTTATAATGCAGGGAAGAGACTGGTAAATGTGAATTCACAACAGCAAAAACTACCCCCCCCCAAAAAAAATAAATAAATAAACCTGAAGCCAGGCGTGGTGGCACATGCCTTTAATCCCAGCACTTGGGAGGCAGAGGCAGGTAGATCGCTGTGAGTTCGAAGCCAGCCTGGTCTAAGGCTAACACAGAGAGACCCTGTCTTCAAAAACAAAAACAAAAACAAAAATAAGAAAAAGAAAAAGAAATAATACTAGGTAGAAAAAGTTTCAAAAAATAATGATGTGAGCAAAATGAACCCTAAATACACACACACACACCTATCCCAGAGTACAACAAAAGTGCTCAAAATAGAGATAAGAAAATCTTTAAAGCAGCTAGAAAAGCAAACATAATTATGATACAGATTCCTCACAGAAACCAAGTTACAGGTAAGAGGTTATAAAATAATATCCTAAGAAAATGTTTTCTGAAAGTGTGGTGGCTGGGCCTGGTAGCACGTTCCTTTTGATCCCAAGACTTGGGGGGCAGAAGCCGACGGATCTCTGTGAATTCAAAGCCAGCCTGCTCTACAGATGGAGTTTTGGGACAACCAAGGCTACACGGAGAGTTCCTGTCTCGGGGGTGGGGGGTGGGAGGTGGGGCAGACCAAAACCGAAAAACTGGAAGAACGGAAGCAAGAAAACAAGCGTGACGTGCTTCCCCTTACAAGCCCGGCCTGGGCTGGCGCCCTTAGCCTGGGTGAGCTGCCTGCTCTGGGACAGAGGAGAGCCGCCTGCCCTCAGTTTCCGTTCCCAGGCTGGGATGCACTGTTTCTTTTCCAGCTGAATCCATGCTAACAAAGCCCCCTTCTGCCTCAGCAAGCATCAGAGTGCCCTGGCAACTGAGGTGACAACAGAGAGCTGGGGGCCAAGGACGGCTGTGTGGAAATGGAGAGAGAGGAATGTCAGCAGAAAAGGCTTCCGGTGTGTAAGACTGTTAGAAGAGGGGAGCAAGAGACCAAAGCTCCCTTCCTTTCAGTCAGTCACAGAGAGAGGGCTGCAGAGACAGACACATCAGTGCCCTGTCCAAACGGCAGCAGGCAAAGCAGGACCAAAAAAAAAAAAAAAAAAAAAAAGACTTCCTTTTGGGAAAAGGCAGCCTGTGCTTGGTCCATACAAAACTAGGCACAGAACCTCAGCGTCCTGGAGCCCTGATGCATGTCTGTGGGCCCTGAAGAGCAGGCTGTGCCCCACTCCCTCGGGGTCCCTGGCACACAGCAAGTGCTCAGAGACAAGTCCATGCACAGGGAAGTCCAAACCCTGGGCAGGGTGCTCAGCAGATCCTGACAGGCAGCCAGTGAAGGAAAGGGCGTAGGAGCAGAACTCAGGTCTCCAGCCTGAACAACGAGCAGAGTACACCTCAGCAGAGCAATGTGCCAGGTCAGGAAACAGGAGAGAGAAAATGAACATCTTTCCAAAGGACCAACCCCTTAAAGCCCAAGCCTTTGCAAACAGATGGCTTCCCCATCACAAGGGTGGGGTAGGCCTGTCATCCACAGACTTGACAGTCTCTGGCTTGTAGTGATTGGCTAGTCATGAACACATGACCCCAGCAGCCAATCAGAATCTTCTTTTGAGCTTTCTAACCGCCATGGGAGGCAAAAAGAGGTAGGATGAATTTCCAGGAACAAAACAATAAACCAAAGTGGCCAGCTAGACAATGACGAGCTTACAGGGGAGTTGAGAGAATGGAAGTGACTGGCAGCGCAGAGTCCAGCCCCACCCTGCCCTTTCCCGCAGTCAGGTGAGTTGATAAACCCTTGCTGCAGAGTAACTTAATGCCAACACCTGTTAACAAGAGTAGCAGTGGGTCTGCTTGTAATTCCAGCTCTTAGGACTTGGAGGCAGGAGACCTCCTGACTCAAGGTGGTCCTCAGGAAGTGCCAAGTTGGCCCGAAGTAATGAGTTCCTGTCTCAAAGGAAATCAACTGCAGCTGGGAAGAGCTGGAGCTTGAATTCCAGCTTAGTTCCTCTGACTCCAGAACTCTTCCACTATTGCATCTTGTTTTGAGAAACAGCTCATCTTATGGCAGAAAGGAACCAAGCATAAGAACAGTTTTAATTAAGAGTAAACACAAACACTGGGGCTGAAGGGATGGCTCGGCGGTTAAGAGCACTGGATGTTCTTCAAAGGCCCTGAGTTCAGTTCCAGCAACCACATGGTGGCTCACAACCATCTACAATGACATCTGGTGCCCTCTTCTGGCCTGCAGCCATTACATGCAGGCAGAACACTGTATATATAATAAATGAATATATTTTTAAAAATTTAAAGCTGGGCATGGTGGCACATGCCTTTAATACCAGCACTCAGGAGGCAGAGACAGGTGGGTCGCTGTGAGTTTGAGGCCAGCCTGGTCTACAAAGTGAGTCCAGGACAGCCAAGAGAGATCCTGTCTTGAAAAACAAAAACACACAAAAAAATTTCTTTTAATTAAGCACAGGAGTAGCTACATGGTGATGGCCCACACCTTTAACCCCAGCAGAAGCAGGGAATCGTAGTGAGTTTGAGGCCAGCATGGCCTGGTCTACAGAGTGACTTCCAGGACAGCCAGAGCTGTTACACAGAGAAACCCTGTCTCAAAACAAAGACACAAACCAAAAAGGTTTTGCCACAATTAAAACAGAGCTGGAGGCTGTGACAAAGTATCTGTCTAGCATTTGCAAAGCTCTAGGTTCCATCCCCAGCACTACAAGCTCAGACATGGCAGCACATGCTAATAATCCAGCCCTTGGGAAGCGGAGGCAGGAGGACCAGAAGCCCGGGCTCCAAGTCTGAGGCTGGAAAGCACTTGATTGGCATGAGCAAAGCCCTGGGTTCAACCTCCATCACTAAGCCCAATAGCAGACTGGTCATGAGCACCACCTGATGTCCCTGGAAACACAGCAGACAAGACACGTCACGTCAAGTATGTGAGAATAACAAAACTCCAAAGTGCACTGAATTATCAGAAATGGAAATATTGGATGAAAATAATCTATGCTCCCGTGAATACATCACAACAGTGCTAGATCATACCCCAGGAGTATAGAAAAGAATGCAGAGTAGGAAGTAATCAGAAAATAGGCTTCCTGACTGAGCATAATGCACTGCTGCTATAATGTCACCTCTTAGGAGGCAAAAACAGTAAGATGGCCATGGGTTCTAGGCCAGCCTGAGCTAGGCAAGACTTGTCTCAAAACACAAGAGTGCTGAGGATATAGTCTAGTAGTTAGAGTGCTCGTTTAGCACACATGAAGTGCTGGGTTCTGGCTCCTGGACTACAAAACTTGAGCACTGTCTCAAAAAACAAGAGGTAGGACTAGAGGTTAATGATCTGAGTTCAATCCCCAGGACCTATACAACAGAAGACAGAACTGACCCCACAGTTGCCCTCTAATCTCCACACATGCAATATGGCAAATGGCTACGTACAGACATACATAAAATAAACAGAACTGTCAAAAGATTAGGGGACAGAATAAAGATATTTAGAAGGGAGAGAGGTACTAGGGAGATGGCTCGGGACTTGCCACAGCCTGAAGATGTGAGTTTAGACCCCCAGAACCAATTTTAAAAAGCAGATGGCTGGCGTGGTGGTGCACGCCTTTAGTCCCAGCACTCAGGAGGCAGAGGCAGGTGGATCGCTGTGAGTTCGAGGCCTGCCTGGTCTACAAAGTGAGTCTAGGACAGCCAAGGCTACACAGAGAAACCTTGTCTTGAAAAATCAAAAAATAAAATAAAATAAAAAGCAGATGAAGGTGACAACACATTCGTAATCCCAGAGAGAGTCAGAAAAAGGAATTCCCTGAAGTAAGCTGAGCAGCCAGGGTTGGCCAAAATGGTGGTTTCCAACTTTAGCAAAGACACCCTGCCTCAAAATATAAGGTGAGAAGTGATCCTGGAAGATACCCAATGTCAACAGCAGGCCTCCACATCCGCATGCCCACATATGCAAACATGAATACACACATGCACGCACACACATAGACACACACACACACCCAGTGTGGGCAATGGTAAAGGAAAGGCCATGTGACGACGGAGAGGGGGCATGGCTAGATGAAAGCCAACACCTAACAGTCTGATCTTGGACTTCCAATCTCCAGAACGACACTTTCTGCTAAGCTATCTGGCACACGGTAGCTTGCTAAGGCAGAGCTAACCAACATGGCAGAGAGCCATGAAAACCCTCCAGCCATCCACAATCTTTAATGTCACATGGTACGGTATGCCCATGGCTCCCTGGGCCTGCCCCTCAGGTAACTGATGGTCTTGGTGTCTTCCTTGCCTGGCCTACCTCCTTAGCACTTGGCTATTCCTAGCTCCAAATTCTGGGAGCCGAGGGGGTACACCGGCCATGCTATCCCCCCTCTTCCATCCATGACTCCACATCTGGCTCTGGTTACAAGTCTTAGTTCCCCTATCTGTAAAAGGGGAGCGGGGATACACTGAGGTAATCCCTGCTCTGTCCCCCCCTTTCTAAGAGTCGGGACTCATGCGGAGCTGAGCAGCACTCAACCAGACTGAGCCATGGCCCTTCTTCCCTATCTACCACCTACACACGCACCAAGATAGGGCTGCAGCGTTCGGACACTGCAGGGTGTTGCCTCTCCACACGGGCTCCACCTCAGGAACATTTAAAGAAGCGGGTCACCAGGAACCTAGTTTGGGCATGGCCTTCTTTACTCCCATTGGCCACAGCGCCATATATCCTGTCAACAGTTAGAACTGCCACTGTACTACAGGAAGATGGATCAGAAAAGTTGCTCTTAGGCCTGTTTTCACTTAAGAAAAAAAAAGAAAACTTCGTGTTTTAAATTATCCAACCAAAGAAAGCAGAGACATCCAGGCCAAAATTGTCTCAGATGTGCAGTCTCTGAGTCTCGAGACCCAGAGAGAAGTAGGCTTCTGGGCTGCATGTCCTTGTCCCCGCCTGCTTGCCAGGGAGGTAAGGCTGAGAAACAGCACTGCTCAGCTCAAAGGCGGAGCCTGTACCTCTCAGAGCCCCAGAGTGCAAAGAACCAGCCGGGAAGCTGAAGAAATGGCTCAGGGGTTAGGAGGCCTGACTTGTGAACGTGAGGCCTTCTTCTGCCCTCCACAGGCACTACACGCGTCGGGGCACAGACGTGCATGCATGCAAAAGACCTATACACGTAAAACAAAATTAATATTTTTTTATTTAAGGGGGGGGAAAAAGGAACTGTCTGGAAGAGGCTGAAGTGTGAAAGTGTCTACAAATACTGAAAGGATGGGGAGAGGCTGGGGGCAGCACCCATGTCTATATAGAGTCCTATATTTACTCCTCCCCAGCGAGAGCAAACGCTCAGCCCTTCTGGACTTCTCCCTTGGACTAGAGCCACAACTCACAGGTAGAAGTATAAGACAACAGCCAGCCACTGATCACCTCTGAGCCCCTACACTACCTAGCACCCTGCTCTGCAGGAGTTTGAGAAACATCTGTTGATATAAACACTGTCTCCTCCCAAGTACTGAGGCTACGATGAGGTCAAGACTGCCAAAGGTGGAGTCTTAGCTTAAAGGGGGGAGGGAGTTTACACAGGAATATATTGATAAACTTCCCTGAGCTATACTTTTCAGACTCATCTGCTTTACTGTAAGTTACATTTCAATTATCACACACACACACACACACACACACACACACACACACACACACACACACGAGGGTGGAGGCTGGAGGCTGGAGGCTCAGCACAGGCTGCTCCAGAGGATCTGGGATCAATTCCCAGCACCCACATGGCAGCTAACAACTGTCTGTAACTCCAGTTCCTGGGGATTCGGGACCTTCATACAGACATACATGCAGGCAAAACACCAATGCACAGGAAATAAAAGTAAATTCTTTTTTAAAAAATTAAAAAAGAAAAGCTGGGCGTGGTAGCGCACTCCTTTAATTCCAGACTTGGGAGGCAGAAGCAGGCAGATCTCTGTGAGTTCGAAGCCAGCCTGGTCTACAAAGTGAGCCCAGACAGGCAAGGTTATGCAGAGAAACTTTGTCTCAAAAAAACCAAAAAGAAAAAAGAAAGCCACAATATACTGCTATGCCAACTTTTTCTTAGGTCTCTGAATCCTTCCAAATCCCAAGTGGGCTAAAAGGGAGACTTAGCCTGATCCTTTGCATGGGAGGGAGCTATGACTTAGGACATTGCCACTGTGTAGAAATGGAGCAGCAGCCCCTAGGTTTATGATCATCCTCCACCCAGGCTGTGCCAGCTCAACAAACCACCTACAGCCACTTAGAACTCGAAAGAAAACAAACCCTCAAATAGCAACTGTTCATTCCATCTCTTCTGTCGGCTGGCTTTCTGTACAGCAACTTTATTTTCAAAACCATCCTGGCAGGATTAGGAATGCTGTGCCACAGTGTTAGTCTGTCTGTCAGAAAGCATCAAGGCAGAACTCACTGGAACAAGAAGACAGACACCATGGGTTCCATTCCTATTTTATCTGCTGTGAGCTCTGTCACTGTTAACAAGTCACCGAGAAAAAACAACAACAGAAAACAAGTCACCGAGCCTCCATGGAATAGCCTTCTGTATGACAAAATGACCTTGGAGTTCTCTGACTTTCCAAAGCTTCTTAGAAGACAAGAATGTGCTGTGCAAGTGAGTAAAAAGGAGAGAGCTGCGAGAACGGGCACTCCTTGGGACCCGAGGTTTTAGAGGCCCTAATTTAGAAGCAGAGGGTAAATGTTTTCCATCTTAAGAGGCTTAGCTGCTCATGGTGGGGCCAGGACTTACCCTGAACACTGAGGCCTCTTAAGAAAAGCCTGGGGCTCTTCCTGACACTCCCAGTACCCCAATAGAGAAGCTGTCTCAATGGCCAGCTTATATTAAGAGTATATTTAGAGCTGGTGTGGTGGCGCACGCCTTTAATCCCAGCACTCGGGAGGCAGAGGCAGGCAGATCGTTGTGAGTTCGAGGCCAGCCTGGTCTACAAAGTGAGTCTAGGATGGCCAAGGCTACACAGAGAGACCCTGTCTCAATAAGGGGAAAAAAAAAAGAGTATATTTAATTAAGAACACTCAAGGCAGGGCAGCCCGTGACAACAGGTCCCTTTCTCCATCATCTTCACACTGATGACCCACTAGGTGGCTCGGCGAGGAAGGGAAAGCCTGTCAGGGATGCATCCCTAGCACTTAACTGTTGGATCTTGTTCAGTAAAACCTGAGGCTGCTCAGACCAAAAAGAAGTCAGTGTTTGATTTGCCAAATGGCTAGCCTGCTATGGATCCAAAGACAGCTTGGGAGCCAGGAGACATGCTGTCCTGAAATCTGTGCTGCTGCCTGACCCAGGCTCAGGGGAGCAGCCGAAAGCTGTCATCCAGCTGCAGCCTCTGAACTAGGCAATCAAAATGGAGACGCCTCAGCACCTGCTGCTACAAAACAGCCTGTGGCTGCCCTGCACTTACAGTGGGCAGAGAGGGCTGTGACCCAGCTGTAGCCAACAAAATAAAGGGGAGCCACTTCATCTTTTTAGGAAGCCAAACTGCTTGGAGACACACCTCTCTCTGCAGGGTACAGTGAGGCCGCCCTAACAGCCTGAGGACTCAGAGCACTAAAGGAGTCTCAGCACTCCTTGAGTCTACCTTCCTTTACCACTGAGAAAACAGAGGCCCAAAGGAGAGAAGGCCCTTGCCAAAGGCACACAGTATTAGAACCAGAACCTGAGCCACAGTGTCTTGAGACGCCAAGACTAACACTTGTGGGCAACACATGGAGTCCTCAGGGGCAGGAAACCTAGGAGGCTAGGAACCCAGACCTTTTCAAAACAAGATAAAAGTCTGGACTGAATTGGAAATGTATGGTTTCAAAAACAGAGGTCATTGTCATCCAAGAGAAACAACTACCTCTGTCATGGATCAAAAATAAACTTATAAGAAAAATTAGATACCTTTTAAAGGGTTGAAAAGATGGCTTAATTGCCAGGCTGTGGTGGCGCACGCCTTTAATCCCAGCACTCGGGAGGCAGTGGCAGGCAGATCGCTGTAAGTTCATGGCCAGCCTGGTCTACAGAGTGAGTCCAGGGCAGCCAAGGCTACACGGAGAAACCCTGTCTCGAAAAAACAAAACAAAACAAAAAACAAAGAATGGCTTAATGGTTAAGAGCACTTGCTGCTTCTGCAGAGGACCGAGATTCAGTTCCCAGCACCCACACAGCAGCTCACACCCACCTGTAACACCAATTCCAGGGGATGCAGCAGCCTCTGTTGGCCTCCATAAGTACACGGAGCAAACACAGTAGCACAGTTACATGTATACATACATGTAGGCAAAAACACATATGCAAAGTAAGATGCTTAAATTTTTTGTTTCTTTGAGACAGAGTTTCTCCATATATCCCTGGCTCTCCTGGACTCGCTCTATAGGCCAGGCTATCCCCAATTCAAACTCAGAGATTCACTGGGCACCATGCCAGGTTTGTTCGTTCGTTCGTTCATCATTCATTGAGACAGAGTTTCTCCATGTACCTTGGCTGTCCTAGAACTTGCTATGTAAACTCAAACTCACAGAAATCTGCCTGCCTCTGTTTCCTTAAGTACTGAGATTAAAGGCACACCTTATTTTTACATGTGGTGGCTAGCTTGGTCTACAGAGTTCCAGGGCTACACAGAGAAACCATCTTGGGGAGGAAAAAAAGACCAAAAGATCCCCCCAAAAGCAAAAAACCAGCCAGCCAAGCAAACAAACAAAAAGCACTAAGTGATCTCCCGAGCCCTGGATTAAGTAATTCTGAGGACCACAGCTAACCGGATCAATCCGCCAGGCAGCTGAAAGCGAGCCACATAATAACTACCAGGAAGGTCTGGGCCGGCTAGGTAAATCAGGGAGGGTCAAGGCAGTTAAGCAGCAAGGATTGGCATGTGGCCTGAAAGAGCCTCAGAGTGGGGGAAATGCTAGTCTGCCTCTGTTCAGCTGCCCAAGAAGTCTGGGCACAAGGAAAGGGGGGGGGGGGCAGGAACCAGAGAGAGTGCTGATGGCTGGGGCTCCCTTACAGGAAGGCAGGCAGCTCCTCTGCGCACCCTGTCCTCACAGCAATGATGAATACAAAGCCCTGCAGAGTGCTGCAGAGAGGAATGCCGGTCCCCACACACTCTCCTCAGCACGGGCCTGAGTACAACACAATTCAAGCTCTCTGACTTAGCAGCTGGGCTCTCTGAGGCGGACCATGGGCTCTTTCCAGGCCCTAACCCTCGTCACCCTCCCGGACATCTTCCACACAGCACATGGCATATGCTAACCTCTGCGCTCTGGCTTCCACAATCTCTACCCAGAGTGGTCCTTCTCTTTAGTTTCTTCTACACCCCACTCAGCTACCAAGACCCAGCTCAGAGACACCCCACAAATGCATGCTCCCTGCACTGTCTGACTCTGCCAATTTGAAGTCTTCTTTCTCTTGCCATACTGACTGGATGCCAATGGCAGTGTGCCTTCCTGGAGAGATAGCTGGACGCTTCTAGCGAGTAACAACTGCGTCCCAGATGGCCCCATGCAGACAGTTTCACAGTGTGCTCAAAATGTTTGCAGAACTGGGTGGAACTTTAAACTACCAGCCTCTTTTCTTTGCCATCACCGCTAACAAAACAAACAGCCCACCCTGGGATGCCATCAGGAGCCCCAGCTCCCAGTTTGGGGAATGGCTGGCTCTTTTTCCGGCTGACTCGCATGGTCTGACCTGGTCTCTCTCCTTCTTCCCTCTGAACTAAGAGTTACGGTTCTGGTCAGAGAAGCTGGGTGTTTTGAGCAGAGAAGCTGAGCAGATTCTCAAGCTCAAGGCCATTACTCCAAACTCCCTTTAGACTCCTGCACCATGTACCAACTAATGCTAGAAACGTCAAGCCTGTGTCCAGCCAAACGCCTCTTCTCTCATCACAAACAGCCTAGTGTATAGCAATTGAGAGCTGCACTGAGGACTCTTGGGCAGCCTGTTGCCTTTGTGCTTCCTGAGTATAGGGCCTTCCATGTCAAGTGTGGACACAGTTCACGGTTTCAGGTCCGCTGTGCTCTCCAGGCTCCTGTTAGAGCTCATCCCTGAAGCCACAGGGTTGGTGCAGTTGGCACTCCAGTGCTCTGGCCACGAGCACTGCCTACACACTAACTGATGACTGAATCAAACCTTAACACAAACCTCTTCTGCCTGACCATTCCCCACTGTCACGTCAGATACAGTCCATGGGTGCTTAGTAGATACTGGCTGGGAAATTTTGTACCTGCATTTGTTTAGTATCTATTGGTACTAAAAGTACAATTATTATCCCTTGACTGTC
This sequence comes from Acomys russatus, assembly GCF_903995435.1. Taxonomy (NCBI): domain Eukaryota; kingdom Metazoa; phylum Chordata; class Mammalia; order Rodentia; family Muridae; genus Acomys; species Acomys russatus. The sequence goes on along the minus strand of NC_067140.1, from coordinate 4,041,549 downwards.
CCTGATCATTTTAATTTAGAAACAAGTCATCAAATTTTTTAAAAAGGTTCCCAGCTGGAGCTGGAGGGATGACTCAGTGATTATGAGCACCGCTTGAGACAGTTTCTTCGTCTTCTGCATAATCAATCTAAAATTCACAACCTAAATTGGGCCTAGGTGTGTACCTTTAATCCCAGTACTCAGAAAGCAGAGGCAAACAGATCTCTGCAAGTTCAAGGCTAGCCTGGTCTACATAGTAATTTCAAGCCACCCCAGTGATATTATACAGTGAGAGCCTGTCTCAATAAATACATATAAAGCCGGGCGTGGTGGCGCACACCTTTAATCCCAGCGCTCGGGAGGCAGAGGCAGGCGGATCGCTGTGAGTTTGAGGCCAGCCTGGTCTACAAAGTGAGTCCAGGATGGCCAAGGCTACACAGAGAAACCCTGTCTCGAAAAACAAAATAAATAAATAAATAAATAAATAAATACATATAGACAGAAAAAATAAAAATCACAACCTAATGGTCATCAGTACAGCATTTGCTTAGCATGTGCAAGGCCCTGGGCTCAAGACCCTGGTTTTGATCTGCTTTATTTACCTTATATATATTACAGTGCATCAGATGCCATAAAACTCTGTAGTTGTTTGTAGGTGCTCACACCGTGAAGGGAATATTATAAAAAGATTCATTCTCAATTATACTGATTATTTATGAGTGTTGCCCCTGTGATGCAGTCCACCTCAGAACGCCCAAGGCAGGCCTGAGTCAGCCCAGCAGCTGATGTAATCCAAGCCTCAGCTCCTCAGCTCCTCAGCTCCTCAGCTCTAAAATGCGCGACACTATGCAGTGCATGTGGTTGTTGAAAAGGCCAAGAAGTAACCAAACCCATAAATTGTATGGTGTTTTCCCTAGGAGCAACAGGCTGAACACAAGCATACTGACACCAACTCCCTCCTAGGACCTAATACGCAGCCCATCTAACTCCAGACTTGTCAACTGACCAGTGAAAATGTGCATCTGTATGCAAATTCTAATGGGAGAAAATGTTCCAGAGAGTTAAAAGCAATGGGTGGGTCCACCTGAAAAGAACTTAAGAATTAAGAATCCATGCCAGGCATGACGGTGTACGCCTTTAATCCCAGCACTTAGGAGGCAGAGGCAGGCGGATTGCTGTGAGTTCAAGGCCAGCCTGGTCTGTAAAACAAGTCCAGGACAGCCAAGGCTACACAGAGAGACCTTGTCTCGAGAAAAAAAAAAAAGGCAGGGGAACTTACATAAGTTCCAGGAAAGCCAGGGTTATGTAAAGAAACACTGAGAGAGAGAGACAGAGAGAAAAGAAAAGAAAAGAATTTAGCAATAATGTCGGCCTTGTGACTAAAGAGATGCTCTGTGGTTAAAAGCACTTTCTGCTCTACCAGAGGACCCAAGTTCGGTGCCCAGTACTCACAGCAGGCAGATCACAATTACTGTAATTCCTGATCCAGGGTATCTGACTCCCTCTTCTGGCCTCTAGAGGCACCCCCATACATGAGGCAAACAGGCAGGGATGAGCGCATGCACACATACACAGAACAATTTTAATTAAAAAAAAAATATATTTTTTAGCTGGGCATGGTGGCGCACTCCTTTAATCCCAGCACTCGGGAGGCAGAGCAGGTTGATTGCTGTGAGTTCGAGGCCAGCCTGGTCTACAACATGAGTCCAGGACAGCCAAGGCTACACAGAGACACCCTGTCTCGAAAAACAAAACAAACAAACAAATTTTATGTCAGCTTTGTCAGTCATCATCTTCAAGTCCTACGAATTCTGAGACTCCAAGATGATGAAATTTCTCACTTTAGTGGGGAAGTCTTAAACAAACATCTCTCAGGCAGCCTTGTCTAAAGAGCTCTTTCTCTCTGGGCTTGAAAAGGAAGAGCAGAAGGCCATGCCGAGAAGCCCTGTTTTTGTGTTTACAACAACTGGATCTTATTAAGATTACCAGGAACCCACAGTCTTGCTTATGCAGACAGCAAAGACCCTGTTCCTAGGGTTCTTAGTTCTTGCTTCCTTTTACAGGAAGCAAAACAATTGTTATTAATTGATCTAACTGAATTAATGAAGCAAATTAATCACTAGAACAAACGCCTTAAAATTGATCCCAATGTTATTTTATTACTAAACAGAGTAACATTGATCCCTTGTTACATCATCCATCACTGGAGCTTCTGATTTTGACACAGCTTGTAAAAGCACAGCATGCACGTGCTTTCCTTTCTAAAATGTTTACTGGGGCTGGAGATGGCCCAGTAATTGAGTTCACTTGTTGCAGAGGACCTAGGTTCAGTTCCCAGTGCTCACATAACGGCTCACAAGCATGTGAAACTCCTGTACTATGGGATCTAAAACCCTCTTCTAGCCTCCATGGGCACTGTACACATGCGCAGATAAACATGCAGGCAAAACATCCATCGGTATAAAATAAGAATAAGCCTTTAAATTAAAAAAAAGTGTGCATATATATACTAAAATTCTATTAATTCAAAGTTAATTCAAAGACTTACATGTTTATTTCTGCCTAAAATCCCATCATCAGTCTCCATAGTAACTATTCAATAAAACATAAACTAGAAGGCTCCTCCCTCCCTTCAGGCTCCGGCCTCTGTACACCAAGTACTTCTGAAGATGCTTCCAGAACAGAGCATGCTGCACCAAGACTATGTTTATCACTTCAAGTTGATTGCAAGCTCCTCAGAAGCAGTGGCCTGACTATTGCCTGCAATCTACCTAAGAACTAGGACAGTATCTGGCACTCTCTTTGACTAAAACATACTCACTCATCAGGTATAGACATGGAGCCAGTTCCAGGCTGCCTGCTTTTTTAAATGAATACTCACACCAGGTGCAGTGGCACACTCCTTTAATCCCAGCCCTGGGAGGCAGAGGCAGGAGGATTGCTATAAAGTGAGTCCAGGACAGCCAAAGCTACAGAGAAACCCTGTTGGGGGTTGAGGGGGCAACACCTGAGCAGAACCTGGGGATGCAGACTTGTAACCCCAGGCCTTTGGCAACCTGAGGCAGAAGGATCATCACAACATCAAGGTCAGCCTAGACAATTTAGTGAAACCCTATCTCACAGAGCCGATAAGACAGAGCTGCCTAGCATGTGAGACACTGAGCTTAACACCTAGCACCAAAGGGGGAAAAGAAAAGAAAGGAAAAAAGACCTTTCCAGTTAGGCATGCACTCAAGTTGGTGGAGTGCTTTCCTAGTGCACAAGGCCCTGGGTTTGATGCTCATCACCCATAAGCCAGGTCTATGCCATCTCAGCAACCCTGAGGCAGAGGCAGAAGGACCAGGAGTTCGAACAAACAGGGCTAAGGGTATAGTTCATTGGTGGGGTACATGGCTAACATGCATCAGGTATGAGGTTCAGTTGTTATTACTTAAACAGAGTCCTTGAGATTAAACACATATGTCTGTCTACGAAATTTTCAAACCAAAAAGATTTGACATGTCACTGGGCCATCCATGGTGGTCCATGCCTGTAATTTCAGCATCTGGGAGGTAGAAACAAAGGCGAGGAGCTCAAAGCCAGCTGAGCTACAAGAGCGCAGCCTCAAACAAGGCAACATCAGAGCCCTCCAAGAAGCATGATATCCAAATTATTTTTGAAATCCCTCGAACTTTCTAGACATGGTGGCACAAATCAGCAATCCCAGCACTTGGAAGGCTAAGGCAGAAGATTCACCAATTTGAGGTCAGCCTACACTACAAAATGAGACCCTGTCTCAAAACACAACAACAACAAACAACACACAAAGCAGGCAAGATAGTTCACGAGTAAAAGCACTTGCCATGAAACTCCAGCAACGTCAGTTCCAATCCCTAGGACTCATATAAAAAGCCAGATGTGGTGGTAAACATCTGTAATCTCAGAGCAGGTGGAGACAACACAGTGGCCGGAGACCCACAAGCCTGCAGCATCCAAGCACAGCACAAGTGCAGCACAGAAACAGGTAAGACTCAATGTGGCGAGGGAGAAATGACTCCCAAAAGCTGTCCTCCTCTAACCTCCACACACAGCATGCTTACACACTCGCGCGCACACATGCCCCACAAACCTCAAGGAGCATACAAACTACAGATGGCCTCCGTGTCTGCATTTCTAAGAATCTCCCAATGTTCCCATAGACCACATCGAATACCAAGAGTGTACAGAAATACTGTATTCTAGCCAGGCGATGGTAGTGCATGCCTTTAATCCCTGCACTTAGGAGGCAGAGGCAGGTGGATCTTTGTGAGTTTGAGGCCAGACTGGTCTACGAAATGAGTTCCAGGACAGCCAAGGCTACAGACAGAGAAACAGACAGACAAAAAAAAAAAAAAAAAAAAAAAAAAAAAAAAGCTGGGCAGTGGTGGTGCACACCTTTAATCCCAGCACTCGGAAGGCAGAGGCAGGCGGATCTCTGTAAGTTCGAGGCCAGCCTGCTCTACAAAGTGAGTCCAGGACAGCCAGGGCTACACAGAAAAACCCTGTCACAAAAAACCAAAACCAACCAAACAACAACAACAACAACAACAACAAATCCGGCTTGAAAAACCCAAAAAAGAAAAAACAAACAAAAGAAAGAAAGAGAGGGAGGGAGGAAGGTGGGGGTGGGGGGAGGTTGAAGATGAGAAAACTTCGGCAAGATTCCAGACTACCAAGAGACAGAGGCAGACTGTGAACTCAGGTTTTCTGATCACAAACCCAGCACCTTTGCCACTAACCCATATCACTAATCTTTAGATGGAAACATCACAACCAAAGAGATGTACAGCTTTCCTTTGCCCTATAAGGAAGAGGGAGGAAGTAGAGCTGGAAATACCAGCTAAGGGAGACTCAAGCCAGGCAAGTGTTCATGTTAGTTTCAATCATACAATCCTTCAGTTAGACTCCTTAAAGAGGTCTAGGGATTTAGCCCAACATACAGCACACAAGGTCCTGGGTTCTAGTCCCAGTGCACAAGTACACACACACGTGAGCACAACACACCAACACAGATAAATAAATACAATTGTTTATTGAGAGGAGGAAGATCTGATTTTGTGATCTGGCCCAAGAGTTTGCACTAAATTTCTAAACAAATGGTGTGACCCTACAAGCTCTGGGCTTTGCTGCCCAGACCTCGACTGGAATATTCTGAATATTCAGTGGCACTCACCATACATGCATAGGTGCACATCCACAGAGGGTAACAAGGAAAGAAGAGAAATATCTGTCTGTCCTTGAAAAGTGCAAACTTGAAGCATAAACTCCAATGTTCTCCATCAGACATGGTAAAGACAGATCAGACCCGTCCTCTGGGGCCCGAGGATGCCAAACCTGTGCCTGGTCTCCAGTGCACAGCTGTCTAGTGTCAGACTCCCAGATCTCTAACTTGAGGCCAGGCTGCTTCCCAACAGGGCCCAGTGCAGGCCCTGCAGGAAGGCAGCTCTCAGCCCACTTTGGAAACATAATCTCACAGGCAGTTATCCAAGACAGACTAGATAGGACAGTTATCCATACTACAAGCCAGAGCTCCTGTCAGCAGAGGGAGGGGGGTCAACAGGAGGTTAACCACCTGGCAGGAATACTGCAAAGGGAATCTGGGCCCTGGACGGATGGACAGACAGATGGATGGACATCTCTTCCTGCCGTTCTCCTCTACCACTTCATTGGTACACTTACTGTGCTTTGCCTTTTGTCATGGTTACTTTTATCTGGGTGTGCTGTCCTTGTTGGGTTATGAGGGAGAAAGCAGAGCCCTTTGTCTTTATAGCCTTACTGAGCTGAAGACTGAGAGTGGAAAACAAGGAAGGAAGCACATCCCTTCCACGTGCTCGCCCTTCTGCTAGGAACTGCATTCACGCTGACTTGTACTGAAGAACCCTGTGAAGGAAGTCACAGCATTCCCTTTTACAAAGGAGAATGAGACCCGAGGTGAGTAAGCATCAAGGCACTGCTGGTTAAGAGGAAAGCTGCATGCAAAGGAGGAACTGTCCACCTATACCAGTATGCTGACTTCCTCCTAGGAGTGCAACAAATGCCCGCTGACTTGAGCCCACTCACTATCTTAGAAGTTGGCCAGTACTGAATCTAGCTAAGACTGCTGCTTCCTGTTGCTATGCTCAGACGTCCCTTCCAAATATAAGCACCCATCTCCAGTGACTAACCTATATAACCACCCCTCCAGTGATGACTAACCTATATAACCACCATCCCCAGTGACTAACCTATATAACCACCATCCCCAGTGACTGACCTATATAACCACCATCCCCAGTGACTAACCTAAAGCAGCTGGTGGTTTTTGTTTTTGAGGGTAGGGCTTCACTATGTAGTCCAGGTTGGAATTGGCTTATATAGCCCAGACTAGCTTCAAACTCATGGAAATCCTCCTGTTTCAGCTTCCTGAGTGCTGGGATCAAAGTACATACACATACACACACTCAGCTCTAAAAAAAATTTTAATATTCTCTCTCTGTTTTCTTTCTTTTTTTTTTTTTTTAAGGTAGAGTCTCGCTGGATACTCTGCCTTCACCTCCAAGTGCGGGGATTACAGGTGGAGACCATTATATTCCGCTCTCTTTCACTCTTAAAACAGTACGTGGTGGCATACCCATTTAGAACTCAAACTTGGGAGGCAGAGGTAGATGAGTATCTAGTGAGTTTGCCACCCTCCCCCCAGGCTTGAAAGATCACAGGAGGACCTGAGGTAGATTCCCAGCACCCACCACAGGCAAAGCTGGGAGTGGTGAAGCCTATTTGTAATTCCATCGCTGGAGAGGTGGAAAGTAACCTTGAGGCTTACAGGCCAGCCAAGGCCAGGTCCAAGTGAAAGACCCTGTCTCATAAAACAAAGCAAATGTCTCAGGAGAATGACTCTCAAGGCTGACCTCTGACCTCTACATATACAAACATGCACACATATGCACATAATCTTCATACCAAAAAGAGCTTTTTGTCATTTGAATCAAAGACATCAATACGTTTGTGCAGTCAGCTCACAGGGCCTCTCTGACACTCCATCTGTCTTAAGACATAGGTAAAACTGTCTTCAAACAAGAAGCCGAAGTGTCACCAAAGCAATTTCCCACTGCTCAGTTCCCTGGGTGCAGTTCAAGTTTTCCACTCAAGAGCCTCTGGGACAGACAGTCCAGTTGGCACACACACTGTTAAGATACTGTGGTTTTCAACCTGGTATCTTGATATCAATGATCAAAAAGCCACATTCACTATTCCTTTAATCGAGTAAGCCACCTTTCCATATGCTAATAATCTAAACAGGAGGATGCTTCCCTTGTCTCAGCAATGAGCAGAATTGTTTTATTTTGGTTTTTTTTTTTTTTTCCAGACAGGGTCTCTCTGTGTAGCCTTGGCTGTCCTGGACTTGCTTTGCAGACCAGGCTGGCCTCAAACTCACAGTGATCCGCCTGCCTCTGTCTCCAGAGTGCTGGGATTAAAGACGCGTACTCCTAGGCCTGGCTATAACAGGCTGAATTTAACAAAGATAAATTTCCCATTAGCCCCTGGCTTCTGCATTCATCAGACATTCTCAGCAGAACCTAAGAGCAAATGATTTGCTTCCATGAATCTACAGAAATGTACAAATACAGGATGTAATCACCAGTCTCCATTGCTGGATCTAACACAATTGTATGTAACTAAAATGAAGCCCTTCCCACAAACTCTTTCCTCTTTATTAAAATAAAAAAGAGCCCAGGCTGTGGTGGAGCACACCTTTAATCCCAGCACTTGGGAAGCAAAGGCAGACGGATCTCTGTGAGTTCCAGGCCAGCCTGGTCTACAAAGGACAGCCAGAACAGCCAGCGCTACATATAGAGAAACTCTGTCTTGAAAAAGCAAACAAGTAGCTGGACATAGTGGCACACACCTTTAATCCCAGCACTCTGGAAGCACAGGTAGGCTGATCTCTGTGACTTCCAGGCCAGCCTGGTCTACAAAGTGAGTCTAGAACAGCCACACTACACAGAGAAACCTTGTCTCAAAAAAAAAAAAGAAAAAGAAAGAAAGAAAGAAAGAGAAAAAGAAAAGAAAAAGAAAGAAAAGAGAAAAAGCAAACAAGAAGCACTTGGGAGGCAGAAGCAGGTGGATCTCTGTGAGCTCAAGGCCAGCCTGGTCTACAAAGCTCCAAAACAAACAAACAAACAAACAAAAACCCAACAAACAAAAAATTAAAAAACAAACAAGAGAAACCCTGTCTTGAAAAAACAAAAAGAAAAAAAATCTGAGCTACCTAAGGTAAATGCTTCCTTGATTAGCTATCATGCTAAGAAACTGGGACAGTAAGACTGCTCAACAGGTAAAAGAGCATTTGCCTAAGTTTCATCCCCCACCTCCCATGGTGGAAGGGGATAACCAAGTCTATTAGGCTGTCCTTTATCTGTGTGCATGCACACGCACACACCCACAGACACCAAATTAATAAATATGTGGTGGTGTACATCTGTAACACAGAATCCCTGCACTCAGGAGCCTGAGGCAAGAGATCACAAGTTCAAGGGTAGCCTGGACTATATATAGCAAGTTCCGCCCCTTCACTGCTCATATTCACCCTTGAAAAAAATAAAACAAGCAGCTGGCAAGATGGCTCAGCACATAAGGTTGTTATACAAGCCTGAGGACCTGAGTTCGTGCCCCAAAGCCCACAAAAAAAAGTAGAGGCAGAGGGGCTGCAGAGATGGCTCAGTGGTTAAGAGCACTACTTGCTCTTCCAAAGGACCCAGGTTCAATTCCCAGGACCCACATGGCAGCTCACAACCGTCTGTAACAGTCTGATACCCCCATACCAATGCACACAAATTAAAATTAAATAAAATATTAAAAGAAAAAGAGTTGAGCATCCCAAACGCCAAGCAAAGCTGCTTAAATGCCAATATCATGGTGCAAATAAAAAGTAGAGGCAGAGAACCAACTGCTGAAAGTTGTCTTCTGACCTCTCACACTACGCTGTGCCACGTGTGCCTGCACAATAATAACAGCAATAATAATAATAAATAGTAACAATGTAATTTTTTTCTGGTTTTTCGAGACAGGGTTTCTCTGTGCAGCCCTGGCTGTCCTGGTCTCACTTTGCAGACCAGGCTGGCCTCAAACTCAGAGATCCACCTGCCTCTGCCTCCTTGAGTGCTAGGATTTCAAGCGTGTGCCACTGTGCCTGGCAACAATTTAATTTGTAAATGAAGAGGCTGGAGAGTGAACTAGGTGGTTAAGGGTGCTTGCCGCTCTTACAGAGGATCTGAGTATGGTTTCTAACACCCACATTAGGCAGCTCACAACTGCCTCTAACTCCACTTCCAAGTGATCCAGTGCCCTCCCACAGCATCCAGAACACATGCACACATGGGGTACACATAAACACACAGAGGCACACACACATACACATAAAAATAAATAAATCTTTTTTTTTTCTTTTTTTACGAGGGTTGGGAGAGAGGGAGGGAACAGGAGAAGAGAACGTCAGACATGATCCCCTTTCTTTAGGAACTGCCAGAGTACTATCTATGCAGGTGCTCATAAGTGTGGGCGGTCCTCGTCGGCAGGCTGGTTCCCATTCACAATAATCCACTATAAATGTGACCAGTGGTAACTTTACCAGACAAGTGCATGTGTCTTGTTCTTTCATACAAACAGGTCTTTGGTAAGCCTTCCCTCGGCCAGGTAAAGCTATCATCTCACAGGAGAGGATTCACTGCAGTCTCCTGGGCGGCAAGGTCTGTGTCCCCAGCACTGAAGCACTCGGCAGCAGGACTGGGACCAGAGAATGTGAGAATGAATATATGACTTAAAGGAAAGGTAAAGGGACTTGGGAAAGAGCATGTGACATCTAACTGGAGTTACTACCTGGGACACACTGCAAATAAGCCAATCTGGGTGGTTCCACGCTTTCTTTCAAAGGGCAGCGAACCATCTTGTAATGTGTATAGTACCAAGATAGCTTCTGAATTTGGATACATATTCCGATGGGCAGAATGGTGCTGACTCTGTTTCCCCTTCTCAGCCCCACACCCTGCATAAACAATGGGGTGTGTACTGGGTAGTGGGACAGTGCCAACCGTGGTGCCCCTGGCAATCAGGGAAGCAAGCAGAGCACCCGATGCCTCTGGTCAGTTGACGGCCAAGCCTCTTGAGGTACGTCACTTCCTCAGCCTCCTTCTCCTTCCTCTACCCTGGGAATAAGGAGCACGCCTGGCAGGTGCTTGCTGTGTGTGCCTGTGTGCGGCTGTGTGAATACTTGTGCACACATGTGTATGAGGGCCAGCGACAGGGTTGGAAGGCGAAGGCTGAACACCTTCTGTTACTCTCCACCTTATTTTTGGAGACAGGACCGCTCACTGAAGCTGGAGCTCCGTAATCCAGGGAAGCTGCCTGCCTCCTGAGCTAAGGGATCTGCCTGTCTCAGCCTCACCAGTACAGCATGCCACTGTTTCCAGACGTGGTCGGTGCATCGCCACACACACCCAGCTGCCCCAACTGACACAGCCTGGCAATGTCTCCACTCTGCTCACTCCAATAGTCCCAAGAAACCACCAAGTCTCTTCTGACTCCTTTAGAAGTTCCGGGCATGTATTTCCTTGGCCGTTTTCCATGTGTCTGTGCTAGGCCCTTGATTGCCACCTGAGTAACGGCTAGTGCCCGTGTGATGATGACATGAAGCAGTTACTGATCTTTTAGCATATGGCATGCTCTGTGCTAAGAACTCTGCGTGCGCAGCACACCTCATCCTGTACCGCTGAAGCTAGGACTCTGATTTACAGAGAAGCAGAGGCACAGAGTAACCTGCCCAGGCACAGAGCTGGTCAGTAAGAAAGCGATGGTCCAAACCCCGGTCTGTACAATTCTACCCTTACATGTATCTGGATTCCTGCCCCAGCCCCTCCCTGACCAGTTTACACACCTTTGTTTACACTGCTGCTAGAATGTTCTTTCAAAAACCAAAATAGATAAGACCTTCTACTATAAAAGAAGCACCAGTGACTCTTCAACATATGCAGGGCGAGGCCCGAAGGCTAGCAGCCACTCTCCAGGGTAACCTAGAGCCTGTCCTGTCCCAGGCTCAGCTGAGAGGCACTCTAGCTGCTCCCAAGTACACTGAACCCCCATGGGCCACCTCATTCTTCTTTCTCTGCAAAGCCTCCCTCCCTCCCTTCCCTCCAGACAAGAACCTTCCCCGCCTGTAACCTCAACCATCTAAACACACCTCATCACTGACTTCTAAAATTACTCCTGACTCCCATATTTCCAGTCCTGACTTCTCCCAGGAAGACAGGCAGTGTTTTCTCGTATCTGGTGCTGAGAGTCGCAGCATAGCAGTGGGTCAGGGAATGAATGGTGTCCACATGGTGGTGGTAAAACCCCACAGCACCATCTGGAGAAGCGGGTTAGGCCCCAGGACAAGAGCAACACAACTATTAGACCTCAGGACGATAAAAAGAAGGGAAGCCTGCAGCAGCTCCTGTCCTCACAGCCCAACCCAAAAAGACAGACCACTCTGAACAAAGTTATTAGAACTGAGGCAGTTCTCCAGTGTGTCGGCTCTCTCTCCAGGCATCTGGAAAGCCAATTCAGTCACCTCTACAACTGCAGAAACCAAGCTAGCCCTAGACGGAGACCGGAGTTATGCGTATCTTACTGTTCAGCAGATGCTCTCCTTGGAGCCCTGAGGGATGGGAGGGGATGAACAGTGACACCCTCCTCCACTCCGCTGTGAAGAGGCAAGCTTTCCAACATGCAGACTGGCAAAAACCATGACTCTAATTACCATGGCTGCAAAGAGGATCCTGATTAAGGGAGAGCTGTCAGAGAAGAGAGCTGATTAGCCGAACACAGGCCTGTTCTCTATCTCCAGAGCTACAACCGGTGTCCAGTCCACAGATGGATGCCTGCAACTTCCCTGAATGCCCCGCCCACTCCCCAGCCAGCAGCCAGATGCTTAAAGCTCTTACCAATGATTAGGACTTGCTTCAGAGTAACACCCTTCAAAGGCTTTCCACCACTTGGCATCCATGCTCTGCTGGCAATTCACAGCCCATCCCCCCTACTTACTGCACTGTCCCCTCAGTCACTACATTTTTAAACTTCTTAGATCTTCACAACTTTCCACCCATGCCTATGCTATTCTCCCAGCTAGGAAAAGCCCCCCCCCCCCAAAGCTGGTTCCTTTGAAAGGCCTCAGTTCAAACTTTAACTTTTCAAAGAGGTTACCCCTAACCACCCTACCAAAACAGCACCCCCTCTACTCACTATGAACCAACTTTTCTTAGTTAGTGCTCATCACTGACATCTCCAAAATGGTTAGTTAGTGTCTTGCCTGTGACCACCATCTCTCTTTTTGAGACAAAGTCTCTCCTGTTGGCAGCCTTTAAATTGCTCTGTAAACAAGCATGACCTTGACCCTCCTCCCTCAGCCTCCCAGGTGCTGAGCATATGGGTCTAGAGGGATGTGGACAACTAGTATTTTCTCTTTAAAGTGGAGGCTGCTTGGCTCCCCTCTAGGAGTAGGTCAGGATATACGGGGTGCTGAGAATTTCCAGGCTGTTTGCTGTAACAGAGGAGGAGCATCCACAAGATAGGTTATCTCATTATGAGGCAGTATCAAGCAAATGTTTACAATAGTAGTAAAGCCCCAACCATACTATTCGCTGGATAGTCTAAATCCTTCCAAAGGGCAAATCCACTAGTTCACAATCCCAGAAGGCACTTCCCTGGTAACCTTCTGGGTTGAATACTTGTTTGTATGACTGGTAAACCCCTCTCACCTTTGGCCCAGTCTCAAGAGAAGAGCTGTCCTGCTATGACTCATGCTCACATTGCTGTGACAAAACCACAAAACAAAACTGCACGTTCTGACATTCTTTCCAGTCATTAAAGCACTTTCACCCTCATTCAATTAGAAAACTACAAGGCACTTCCTAGACAGCTTCAAAACAGGAAGAAGATACCTTCAAGTACCAATCAACAACGGGACTGAACTGGGCCAATGGAGGCACAGAGTCCACATCGTTTCTGGTTTAGAATAACCAGGAAGTGGTGAGTCACAAGGGGGAAGGCTTACAACACGGAAGCTCTAAGAAGTCTGGCTATGAGGAAACCAGAGGAATCACAGGGCTACCTACATGTTAGGTTTCACAGAGGCCGGAGCCTAGCTGGTGGATGTGGAAACCGAGGGCTCAAACTTGCTCAAGTTCACTCAACAAGTGAACAGAGTGGGTACCAGAGGGTCTCCCCACGCCCCACTCCTCTTTTCTCTCCATAAAGGAGGCTTTTCAAGAAGACTCCTGAGTCAGAGGCAGACGGGTAGCTCAGACTCCACCAAGGGCTCGGGAGAGGGCAGAGGTGGGGCAGGAAGCACATAAATAATAGGGTGAGGCAAAGAAATGAACCAAGGTGTGGGTAGAGGCAGTGGCTGGGAAGGTGGGGGAGGCCAAAGGGGAAAGAATACAGTGGAATGCAGTGGAACAGACCGAGCACAGAGTTAAAAAGTGCTGTGAGATCTGGGTCAGAAGAGGTCTGACGGGGGAGGGAGTTTGAGGGCAGTCTGATGGTAGCGGAGAGCCAGCTCAAGGAGACACAGAAGGGAGTCAGACGGATAAGGCACCGAGAGAAGTCTGCCCGGAGTGGCCCAGGCTCCAAAGAGACCCCGAAACGAGTTAGACAAAGTGGAGTCCGGGCCTGGGAAGCCTTAGGAGAGCCAGGGAAGAGTCTGAAGGGGCCCGGGCCGCCTCACCGCGCTTGTTTTTGGTGCCGTGCTTCTTGGCAGCCGTCAGCTCCTGTTCGATCTTCTTCTCCAGGAACTCCTGCTTCTTGCTTAGCATCTCCTCTGTGTCCCGAAGCCGCTGGATGGCCTCCTGGGGGGTCGGGCCGCCCTTGCCCGCCTTACCCCCTCCAGCCCCGAACAGCTTCCCGAACACCGACATGGTTGCTGCTCGCCGCGCCGCCTCCGGCGCGCGCTCCGGCTCGGCTCGGCTCGGCTACGGCGCCTGCTCCCCGGCCCCGCCGCTCCCCGCAGCCGCAGGCCTCGCCTCCACCTCCGCCCCGCAGCTGGGCCCGGCCGCACCACCTCCCACAGGCCCCCACGCCCGGGCCCGGCCGGCGTCAGGGCAACGCGCCGCTGACTACAGCTCCCAGAGCACCACGCGCCCGCAGTCCTTCGAGTCTAAGGGAGGACCGCGCGCTGCACGCCGGGAGTCTGAGTTTTCCGGCTCGTGGCGTACGGCGGCGCACCTTTTTGGTCTCGCCGAGGTCAAAGGGCGGTATGGCATGCTGGAAAACGTAGTCTCTTTGGAATGTGTACTGTAGACGCGGAAGAAAAGGAAGAGAAATAACTATTAGAAAGAGAGGGATTCGTTGTGTCGCTCCGTGATAGAGCCCTGAGTCTAATTCACAGCACTCAAAGCAACAATGGTAATAACATCGCTCATATTCTATCATCTCCGGAACACAGGGCTTTACGTACATGAGCACACTTGAGTCTCATAAGCAGTTTATGACAGATACTACGGTGTCTATTTTGTGTTTCTGCTTCGGAGCTAGGCTTTCATGTATCCTAGAAGTGGCCTGAACTTCCTATGTAGCAGAGGCTGGCCTTGAACTCTTGATCCTGTCTCTGCTTCTTTAGTACTGGGGTCTGTGCTGTTCCTATTTTAGAGGTAAGTGAATCAAGCTCAGAAAACTGACTGCCTAACTAGTCTAATTTACCATCCCAGGTGGTTCTCACCACTTGGATGAACTGTCTTTCTACTCTTTATTCGCTCACCTAAAAGGCTTTCTGAAACGAAAGAGAAACTAACCACCTTGCCAGTGGAATTCAATGGCAAAGCTTCAAAAATCAGCCTTGAATACTCACTTTGCCCAGTTAACGTCCTCTTATTTTCCACAGCTGTACGTTTGACATCATCACAGGTCCTCCTAAAAGTGTTTGTGAGTGACATAGGAAATAAAAAGGGCCGGCACACAGCAGGCCACAGGCAGTCAAACAAAAATAAATAAATAAATAAATAAATAAATAAATGTGTGTTTTAAACAGGGCATGGCGATTCATCTTGGAAGGGTGAGATAAGAAGACCACCATGAATTCAAGTCGAACTTGGGCTACAGAGTAAGTACCGGATCAGCTTGGGCCAGACTTTAAGCACTAGAATAAATAATAGTAATAGTCATGATAATAATAACAAATGTATATGTATATATCACTCACAAACACTTTTTGGATGACCTATGACAATTTTGATTTTGTTGTGAGACAGGGTCTGCTTATGTAGCCCTTGGCAGGCCTCAAACGCGATCCTCCTGCCTCAGCCTGTAGAGCCTCCTGTTCTGCATATCCAGGCATTCTGATGGTCAGCTGTGACTGAACCAGGAGGCCCTAGCACGTCCAAAGTTAGCAGAGGGCCGGGCGTGGGGGCACACATGCCTGTGGTCTCACAACTTTGAAGTAGAGGCAGGAGGTCCGGAGTCCAAGTTCATACTCCGTCACTTGGCAAGTTCAAAGCTCAGCTGTGGTACACGAAACCTAAACTTTGGCGGGGGGGGGGGGGGGGGGGGGCGTGAACTGTGAAACATACACCACATTTGTGTCTGTTCTCTATTAATAGAGAATCTGCAATGTTTTATCCACGTTCAGGCCTCCGGATGGCACAACCCGTGCGGATCTAAGCAGCCCGCCCCTTCTCCACGTACCTGAGTCATGTTGCTGTCTTGGCACTCAGAGCAAATGCAGTCGCCAGTTTTGAGCCTAGGCCCTCAAAACCTATGAACAGGCACATTCTACAGGCCTCGCTGCCAGCCTCACACTGCTGCTGAGCTAACCTAGCAGAAGTTTATGTCATCTTGACGCTACTGGGGTCATTGGGAAGGAGGGAACCTCAAGTGACAAAACGCTTCCATAAGACCCCCGCGGTAGGCAGGCCTGGAGACCATTTTCTTAATCAGTGAGTGATGTGGGAGGGCCCAGCCCACTGTGGGCGGGGCCACCCCTGGGCTGAGCAGCGCCCCTCCATGGCTTCTGCGTAAATTCGTAAGTTTTCCTACGTGAGCCGGTTCCGTGATGAACGGTGATGTGGAAGTGTGCTCTATGCTCCCAAAGTTGCTTTTGGTCATGGTGTTTCATCACAGCAATAGTGACCCCGAGTAAGACACTCTGGGAGTTCAGAAAGTCATGTTGGAGGACCGGCGGGGGGGGGGGGGGGGGGGGGGGCGGGGGGGAGTGTTGGGAGCGGGGCGGATTATAGCAGGAAACTCAAGTTTAACTTCCCACGCAATTGGCATAAGTCTCTGGGAAAGAAGTTTGAACTGGGACACGGAAAGGGTGCTGGAAGCCAGGTGTGGTGTCTGACGCAGAAGACCGGGAGGTCCAGGCGACCTCACCCGTCATAGCAAAATCCTGTCTCCCTCTCAAGGAGAAGGAGGAGGAGAGCTGAGATCAGTCGTGTCTGCCCATGTTCTGACACATGGGTAGCTCCCACCTGCCTGAGGATTTAACCACCATGGCAAGACACAGAGTACCCTGGTCAAATTCTGGAGAGCCTGGGCTTCATTGTTCTGACCTCTGGGGCAAGTGAAGGTCCTTTTGAATTTTTTTTTTTTTTTTTTAAATCAATTACTGTCACCTCGGTAAAAGCTATGTGAAAAAAGGGCCAGAGGTCTCAGGCTCAGTTACCAACACCCAAGTGCTGGCTTACAACTGTAGTGCCAGTGCCAAGAGATCCAGTGCCCTCTCCTGACCTCCTGAGACACAGGGAGTACAAACACATACATGCATGGAAAACACCCATACAAAAAAAATTGTTTGTTTTTTAATTTAAAGCCATGTGAAAACAATGAGTACAATATGGGTTGACCTGGATGAAAGAAGCAGGCACAAAACCTCACGGCACTCTTTCTGCCTTCACCTCTCAAGCGCTGCCGTTGTAGGCATGAACCATCATGTCCAGCTGGATGCCTTTTTTTTTTTTTTTTTCCCCTTCAGTATTTTCAGTGCTAAGGACTGAACCAGGGACTTGCATGTGCCTGGGAAGCAGTCTCCCACTCAGCTAAATCCACAGACCCTACAAATCTTTTCCTCTTAAATATAAAAGTATTTATGCCAGGTGTGCTGGTTTACACCTTTAATCCCAGCACTCAGGAGGCAGAGGCAGGTGGAGCTCTGAGTTTGAGGCCAGCCTGGTCTACATGAGAGTTCTGGGTCTCACAGGGCTACACAGTAAGACCCTATCTCAAAGGGCTGTGTGTGGAAATGAGCTCCCTGGAGAGCTGGACAAACTTAGCTATGGGGGTAAGACAGACCCCACCCTGCAGAACCTGAGGCGGGTGACGGGGAGTTGTGTGTTGGAGGGGGGCCTCTTCTGAGACAATGGTGAGTTCAGCTGAGTCTGTAAACCAAATGACAACACATTTGGAGGGGGCACACAGGCTCCAGCAGGTGACTTTTACACAAAGACAGGTCCATGGAAGGAAAGGTCCTTATCAAACCCTTAGAACATTCTGTAGGCTCACCCCTCAAAGCAATCCAGAGTCTCACTGCTGTCACTCCGCTCGAGGCCGTCATCATCTCTTGCTTGGCCTATTGCAGTTGCCTCCTGAAGTGTGCCCCACAGTAGCTATGCCCAGAGTGTCCCTTAAAGGGCTTTGAGAGGGGCTGAGTGTGGTGGCACACGCCTTTAATCCCAGCACTCGGGAGGCAGAGGCAGGAGGATTGTTGTGAGTTCGAGGCCAGCCTGGTCTACAGAGTGAGTCCAGGACAGCCAAGGCTATACAGGAAAATAAATAAACAAATAAAATAAAAAGGAGGGGGGGCTTTGAGAGGAAAAGAGTAGATTGTCCAGTTGGACACAGTGTAATTACTAGAAGGAGGATCAGAATGAAAGATGTTCCTCCTGACTTTTTTTTGTTTTGTTTTGTTTTTCTGAGACAGGATTTCTCTATGTAGCCTTGGCCATCCTGGACTCGCTTTGTAGACCAGGCTTGGCCTCAAACTCACAGTGATTCGCCTGCCTCTGCCTCCCAAGTGCTGGGATTAAAGGCATGCGCCACCACCGCCCATCTGTTCCTCCTGGCTTTAAAGGTGAAGAAAGGCCAAGCCAAGAAATACAGACTTTAAGCATCCATAAAAGGCTCTTGCTTGGTCCTGGCGGGGTGGCCCATGCCTTTAATCCCAGAGGCAGGTGGATCTCTGTGAGTTCGAGGCCAGCCTGGTTTACAAAGGGAGTTTTCCAGGACAGCCAGGGCTATTACACAGAGAAACCCTGTCTCAAATAGATAGATAGATAGATAGATAGATAGATAGATAGAAAAAAAAAATCCAGAAAAGGGATTGGTGAGATGACTTAGTAGGTAAAGGCACTTGCTGCCTAAGCTCCTACACATACACATAAATAAAATGTAATTTTTTTTGTTTTTGTTTTTTGAGACAGGGTTTCTCTGTGCAGCCTTGGCTGTCCTGGACTTGCTTTGTAGACCAGGCTGGCCTCGAACTCACAACAATCCTCCTGCCTCTGCCTCCATCCCGAGTGCTGGGATTAAAGGCATGTGCCAGCACACCCGGCACACTTTTTGTTTTTAATACAAAAAAGGCAGGGGATAGTTTTGCCTTCTCCTACAGTCCCTGGTATAAACATAGCCCTTCTACCAAGAACAGACTTGATACCCTATGAGCATATACAGGGGGAGGAGGTCCCCCTCAGGAACAGTCATAGGGAAGGGAAGTAAGGGGAAAATGGGAGGGAGGGAGGAATGGGAGGATACAAGGGATGGGATAACAATTAAGATGTAATATGAATACATTAATAAAATATATTTTTAGGGCTAGAGAGATGGCTTAGTGGTTAAGAGCACTGCCTGCTCTTCCAAAGGACCCGGGTTCAATTCTCAGCACCCCACATGGCAGCTCACAACTGTCTGTAACTCCAAGACCTGACACTTTCACACCAATGCACGTAGATTAAAAAAAATTAAATAAAATATTTTAAAAATATATATATATATTTTTTTTAAAAAAACATAGCCCTTGACTTTAGCAAGAGGCATTGTCAGACATCTGACCTCCAAAACTATACAAAATTTTATATTGCTGTAAGCCACTATGTTTATCGTCATTTGATACCATAGCAACAAGAGCCTCACCCCCCTGCTCATGGGCTGTCCCCTCTTCATCCTTACCCCTTCCGTTCTGTACATGGTAACCGGAGGAGCCTTAAAAAGAGAAACAAAACAAAACTAAGCAGAGTGGTTTACATCTCCAACCCCAGCACTCAGGAGGTAGAGGCAGAAGGATCAGTTCTGACCCAGGCTTGAGTCTTGTCTATACGTCCAGTTCGAGGCTATCCTGAGCTATGAGAGACCCCATCTCAAACCCAAACCACTTTTGAGGCTCAGTGGAAGAATGACGGCTTAACATGCACAAGGTCCTGGATTGAATCCCCAGTAGAGCAATAAATCCTAAAAAGTGTTGGAGAGGCCGGGCGTGGTGACACACGCCTGTAATCTCAGCACTCGGGAGGCAGAGGCAAGCGGATCTCTGTGAGTTCGAGGCCAACCTGGTCTACAGCGTGAGTTCCAGGACAGCCAGGACTGTTACACAGAGAAACCCTGTTTTGGAAAACAACAACAAAAAACAAACAAACAAACAAAGTGCTGGAGAGTTGGCTCAGAGGTTAGAGCATTTGCTGTTCTTGCAAAGGGCCAGAGTTCAGTTCCCAATACCCATGTCCAGAGGTTCAAAACCACCTGTAATTCTAGTTCCTAGGGATATGAGGCCTTTTTCTGTCCTCCACAGGCACACAGATGCATATGAATAATAAAAAATGTACATATATGGTATGTGATATATTTCTAGGTTGCACTAGATCTCTCTCTCTCTCTCTCTCACACACACACACACACACACACACACACACACACACACACACACAGCGAGTCCTCTGCCCTCTTCCTCCAGGCACCTCACTCCACACACTCCCCTTTTTAATTCTTTTCTACTTTATAACAACCCACATAATTGGTGTATTTACTGTGTCCTTTTTTTTTTTTTTTATAACCTCCACAAAGGATCGTACAGATCAGTGTGTTTATGACATATCTTCAAAGCTAGGAAAATATTTGTTAAGTGAATTAATGAAAGGTGAGAGGTAGTGATGATCTGGGAGCCTTGCCCCAGTGAGACCTTGGAAGAGGGCCTTCCCCTCCCAGGCACAGTGCACTCCCTCTGAGAGTACAAAGAACAAGGACTTTGGTTACCTGTCTCAGGGTTTGGGGTCTTAAGTGTACCCCAAACACCCCAAGAGAGTGTCAGGCCCTTAACCCTGAGTGCAGACTCTGCCAACATCTATAGTCCTCACTCTTCAGGCCCTGAATACAAGGACAATGGGCTTGAAGTTGTGGGGGCTGGAAGCACCGGCACTGGAGGCCTCCACTCCTTCCCAGGAAGGGGCAAAACTGGTCCAACCCGTTCTCCTGGGCCACGGAGACCTGCTCTGCCAACCAAGCCTTGCAAGCACTGCAAGTCATTTTCCTAGATAGTATCTGTTCCTCCCTCAAACAACTGAAAAATCCTTCTTCAGTCTGCCTAAGCTGGGATTGCAGCATCTACCCAGGACACTGGCTCTTAGCTGCCCTGTGGTGAGAGAAGCAGACAGGCCACTCGCCTCCTGTTCTTTTGAGCTGTGTTGCTCACTGCACAGATATTGATTGTTCATTGCACAGGATTCCCAGGCAGCTCCAGGCACTGTAGCTATGTCTATGCCTTTGTTAGATTGGGATTGACGGAGACAACATGGAAATAAAAAAATCAGAGGCCCACCTTTATACAGAATCCTTAGTCAGACCCACTGACAGACGCCAGTCTCTGCAGTAGTTGGGTCTGGGGTTTTTATTAGGTGGAAAAGGGGACTTCGGAAATGGAAGCGTCTATCTGCTGGTGGGCCCCTCTGCATTCTCAGTGCGGTAAACACCAAGGTTGCCGTGTTGTTCAGAAGTTTTGGGGGCAGGGAGAATTACTGACTGTCAGCAGCCAAGTCAACCTTCCTATCCAGAGTTTCTCAGCCCAACTGAAGCTTTGAGGCCATTAACCCATTAGTCTTTAAGGACTTTTGTTTCTATTTTTTTTGGGCGGGGGTGAGTTTCGAGACAGGGTTTCTCTGTGTAGCCTTGGCTGTCCTGGACTCACTTTGTAGACCAGGTTGGCCTCGAACTCACATGGATCCTCCTGCCTCTGCCTCCCAAGTGCTGGGATTAAAGGTGTGCGCCACCACGCCCGGCAAGGACTTTTGTTTCTAACAAGGACAACAAATCATAAAGAAACATCTGGTGTGGTGACACAGCACTTGGAAAGTGGGGGCAGTAATATCAGGTTCAACTTTTCTGAGTCTACATAGCAAGTTCAAAGCCAACCTAGGCTACATCTAGGAGACCCTTTCTCAAATAAACAGAAGGTGTGCAAGATGGTTCAGGTGACTGAATGCTTGCCGTGCAAACACAAAGACCCGAGTTCAGAGCCTGGCACCCATATAAGATGCTGAGTGTGTAGCCGGGTATGGTGGGTGTGCGCCTTTAATCCCAGTCCTCAGAGGCAGAGTGTTAGTATTCTGCTTCAGTCTGCCTAACCTGTGATGTCACTGCTTACCTGCCATGGGGGCGTGGCCCTGCCCAGGGCCATATAAAAGACAGACCTTCCATGCTGTCTCTCTCTCTCCACTCTTTCTCTCCCTCTACCCCCTCTTTACTTTCTCTCCCGGGGGTACCCCTTCCCTCCTTTCCCTCTCCCCCCATGCTCATTTAATAAACTCTGCATAACATAATATCTGCCTGGTACCTTGTAGTCTATCATCCGCCTTTAATTTTTATATATAACACAGAGGCAGGAGGAGCTTTGTGAGTTCGAGGCCAGCCTGGTCTACAAAGTGAGTCCAGGACAGCCAAGGCTGTTACACAGAAAAACCCTGTCTTGTTTAAAAAGAAAAACAAAGCCGGGCGGTGGTGGCACACGCCTTTAATCCCAGCACTCAGGAGGCAGAGGCCGGCGAATCGCTGTGAGTTCGAGGCCACGCAGCCTCGAGACTACACAGCAAACACAGAGAAACCCTGTCTCGAAAAAACAAAAAACAAAAAACAACAAAAAACAAACAAAACAAAACACCCTGCATGTAGAAGTAGAAGGAGTCTTTGGCCCTTTAGCTTCTTCAGCTTAGGGTTTTAGGTTGGCTCTTAGCTCTCTAGCATTTGAGCTCCTGTTTCCTGGCCTTTTGCTTTTTGAACTTTGAGCCAGCAAGCCTTTGGCCTTGGGTTTTTGTGGGTTTCTTTTTTGTTTGTTTGTTTGGTTGGTTGGTTGGTTTGGTTTGTTTTTAGCCTTTTCCTCCTGGGCTGTCAGTTGAGCTAGTGAGCCTTTTTGGGCCTTCTCCGTTGGGACATGAGCTAAGTAGGAAGTTCAGCTGGGTGCTTTCTCTGCCTCTCTGGGCTAGCAGGTGGCTAGCATCTGGCTCCTGAGTCTTTATTGGTAAAACAGAGCAATCAGGGATTTTCAATTAAAACAGCACTGTGGGCCTGGAGAGATGGCTCATCGGTTAAGAGCACTGGCTGTTCTCCTAAAAGTCCCAGCAACCACAGGGTAGCTCACAACCATTTATAATGAGATCTAGGGTCCTCTTTGGGTGTGTAGGTGTACATCCAGGCAGAACACTGTATACATAATAAGGAAATAAATCTTTAAAAACAAAACCAACCAAACAAAAACCACTGTCCTGACTGTGATGCGGAAGCAGAAACAGAATAAACCCTTCCTCCCCAACTTGCTCTTTATCATGATGTTTTCATTGCAGCAACAGCAACCCTGACTAACACAAACAGCAAGTGCTCTTAACCACTAAGCTATCTCTCCAGCCCCCAAAATAAAAAACCTCAACGCCATGTAAATAAGGTACTACGAAGCACAAAACTTGGCTCTAAGTGGATGCTCAAGCCACCCTCTGAGTTTGCTGCTAAAGAGGCCAAAGGCTAGCAGAGCTCTTACCTGTCTATAATCCTACCCCTGGGGAAGCCAAGTCAGCGGGATTGCTGACAGTTTAAGGGGACCTGAACATCTCTGTGAGTTCCAGGTGTTCCTGGCAGGAGGAGGGATGGGGAGAATAAAAGGAGAGGGTTGAAAAGAGAAAAGGAAAGAAGTTAAATGAAACATAAAAATAAATAAATAAATAAATAGAAAATAGGAACAATTGGGGCTGGAGAGATGGCTCAGAGGTTAAGAGCACTGACTGCTCTTCCAAAGGTCCTGAGTTCAATTCCTAGAAACCACATGGTGGCTCACAGCCATCTATAATGAGATCTGATGCCTTCTTCTAGCCCACAGGTGTACATGCAGGCAGAACACTGTATATATAATAATAAATAAATAAAATCTTTTTTTAAAAAAGGAGCAATCAAGATTGCTCATTGGATAAAAGTGCTTACTGGCCAGGTGTGGTGGCGCACACCTTTGACCCCAGCACCTGGGAGGCAGAGGGAGGTGAATCACTGTGAGTTTCAAGGCCAGCCTGATCTACAGAGTCCAGGACAGCCAAGGCTACACAGAGAAATCCTGTCTCAAAACAAAACAAAACAAAACAAAAGTGCTTACTGCTAGGTCTGATGTCTTAATTTCTATCCCTGGCATACACGCACGTGCATGTGCGCGCGCACACACACACACACACACACACGCGCGCGCGCACACATACACACGCGCGCGCGCACACATACACACGCGCGCGCGCGCACACATACACACGCGCGCACACACACATACACACACACATGCGCGCGCACACACACACGCGCGCGCACACACACACGCGCGCGCACACACATACACACGCGCGCGCGCGCACACACACGCACGCGCGCACACACACGCGCGCGCGCGCGCGCACACACACACACACTGTGCTCACATGTACACATCATACATATATGCGCATCATTATATAGATAAATAAATATTTTGAGACAGTCTTAGTATGTAGCCCTGCTGTCCTGGACCTCATTTTGTAGACATCAGACTCACAGGGATAAGTATCCACATTGCTTCTCAAATGTCGAGACTAATATATATTTATGTTTTTTTTGTTTTGTTTTTTTTTGGTTTTTTTTTTTTTGGTTTTTTGAGACAGGGTTTCTCTGTGTAGTCTTGGCTGTCCTGGACTCGCTTTGTAGACCAGGCTGGCCTCGAACTCACAGCGATCCGCCTGCCTCTGCCTCCCGAGTGCTGGGATTAAAGGCGGGCGCCACCACGCCCGGCTATATTTATGTTTTAAGAAAGTAACTGAGGCCAATTTAGAGGCGGAGGCTGATGGGCGGCTAAAAAAGGATGGGAGCAAGCTTTGGGTCCTTCAAGCCTATAAATCCACACAGTAACATAAAACAATAACACCCAACATCAAAAACCATGTGCAGCTGGGTGTGGTGGCTCCCACTGCAGTCCTAGCACTTGCTGCACCCAGATTTTGAGAGCCCCAAAAAGAACCAGAAAGACTCAAAACCGCTGTAAATACAAGAGGAATCTTTAATATTTCAGCGCGAGCTGGATCAAGACCGATACCAAATCAAAAGTATCAGGAAGCTACACTGGCCTTGATCTGGGGACCTTTTAAGTCCTTTTCCTCCAGATGCCCGCTAAGCAGGGGGTATCCTAGTCTGGCAATCAGCTATTGGTTGCGTACATAAGGGGCGTCTAATGTCCAAAAGGTGACAGGCTACAGAAAAGGGCGCCAAGACCACCCATGGCTTAACTTTTTCTCTTGGCTCAACACTTTGCTCAGGGAAGTGTCTGTTTTCTTAATAAGCCCATCTCCAGTGGGATGGGTCAATTGCAATCAGGTACCACTAACTCTGGTGGTACTTCTTTCTTGAAGCTGTGAGCTCGAATCTCCTTACTTTTTCCAATCTCCTTTGCCTCCCTTTTAAGTCTGTTTCTTCAAAGAACTCTGTGACCCTCTGATAGGCTCCCAGGCCATTTGTGGTGGCTCAGGAGGGAGCTGGTGTTAGCCCAGGAGGGAATGCACTCCTGGCTACTCTCTGGGTCGGCCTATATGGGTGCTTAGCTAATGTTTCACTGGGTATAGTAGTCTGGCCTGGCATCTGTGGCCTCTTGGGGTTTGCAGGACCTCTGTCCAGGCCCTTCTGGCTTTTATGGTCTCTGCTGAGAAGTCGGATGTAATTCTGATAGGTTAAAAATATGGGACGCTTCATGAATTTGCGTGTCATCCTTGCGCAGGGGGATGCTAATCTTCTCTGTTAAAGTTCCAATTTTAGTCTATGTGCTGCGAAGCAGGCACGGTTTAGACAATGTTTACAAATCTTTTAGGCCTCCTCTCATCCTCTAACACTCAAGGTGGAGGCAGAAGACGCAAAAGGTCAAAGTTATCTTTAGCGACCTGGTGAGCTTGAAGCCAACTAAGGCGACCTGAGACCCCGCCTCAGTGGGCGAAAATCCTGTGGCTTTCTGGTCCCTTTGTTTTGGTTTTTATTCTGTCACTTTGAGACATAGAAACTTAGAAGTATTTCTCTATAGTAAATCACAGCTAACATTCAGTTGGCCTGCCAGGGACCCAGCAGGGAATAGCAGGGTCAAGGGTCACTTGTCATGTACAATGCAAGAGACTGGTTTGCTCAGCTGCGCCTGCTGCTATTGCTGCTGTGTCAGATAATCCAGTTTCCAGTACAGTAGAAATCTGGATTTTAAGTGAAATGTCCAAAACTGAAAGTTGCATCGTTTTTTAAATTTTGTTTTGTTTTTTGAGACAGGGTCTCTTTGTGTTAGCCTTGGCTGTCCTGGACTCACTTTGTAGACCAGGCTGGCCTCGAATTTACTGCAATCCACCTGCCTCTGCCTTCCCAGTGCTGGGATTAAGTATGTGCCACCACGCCCTGTTTTTTAAATTTTATCTTTATTTCATGTGTGTTGCATGTATGTCTGTGTGAGGGTGTTGGACTACAGACAATTGTGGTGTGGGTGCTGGGAATTGAACCTGGGTCCTCTTGGAGAGCAGTCAGTGCTCATTTGCCTCTGCCTCTGAAGTGCTAAAATTAAAGATGTGAGCCACCACCAGGTGGTGGTGGTGGCACACGCCTTTAATCCCAGCACTTGGGAGGCAGTGCAGGCAGATCTCTCTGAGTTCGAGGCCAGCCTGGTCTACAAAGCAAGTCCAGGACAACCAAGGCTACACAGAGAGATCTTGTCTTGAAAAACAAGGTACAAGCTACCGTATCAGGTTTTTAGTAATACTCTTTGAAACGGGGCCTTGATATATCGCCCTAGCTGGCCTTGAACTCAGAGATATGACTGCCTCTGCCTCCTGAGTGCTAGGATTAAAGCATTCACTAGTGTTGTGTGGTGGTGACACTCTTTTAATTCCAGCACTCGGGAGGCAGAGGCAGGCAGATCACTTGAGTTTCAGGACAGCCTGGTCTACAGAGCCAGTTCCAGGACAGCCAAGGCTACACAGAAAAATCCCGTGGAAAGGCAAAACCCAACAAAACAAAAAGCATTCGTGTCGAGCTTGTTTGAAATACCATCTTGCTTTGCAGCTCAGGCTAGAGTTGTACTTACTCAGCAGCCAAGGTTGACCTCAGACTTGTGATCCTTCTGCCTCAGCCACCCCTCAGCTCCCTGCACCGGGTCTTTGACAGTGATGAGGACTGAACCCGGGACTCTATGCATGTGAGACAAATGCTCTACCACTGAGCTATACTTCCAGCCTAAGCATCACTGTTTTAGAATGTTGGCTTTGTCCTTTTTTCTCAGATGCTGGCTGCCTGTCTGGTAACTGGATTCAACCCAGCAAATGCCAATCTGGGCCCTCCAGTCTCCTTACTTTATTTCCCTCATCAGGTAGGGCATTGTTCTTTTCAGTAACTGGGGAAGCTGAGATTCAAAAGCATTCTCCACAGTCCGGCAGGGGCAGAGGCAGGATCCAAACACAGTCTTGGCCGATGCCAGTCCATGCTCTTTCTGGATGAGGGTGGGACCTGGATGGCCAGCCTCTTAACACTATGTTGCCCGGCAACCTGGAGCTCTTCAAGCTGCTTTGGAATTGGTGCTCTGCCACCAATTCTCTGTGGCCCCTGATGAAGGGCTTTCCCTTTCTCTGGGGGTCAGTGTCCCGTCTGCTAAACTAGGAGTGCACATGCCAATCAGACTCCAACACTGCCCAGCTTCCCCCACACGGTGCTACTCCAAATCTGCCTTCTTCTGCGACCTTCTCTGCCACTTGCCTGCTACATGGCTTTGGCCTGATAACCCTATCTCAGCTGCAAACCTGGGTCAAAAGCCGTTCCTAACTTGGATGCTTGGAACAACGCCAACCCCAGGGCAAGAACGTGACTTTCCATGATTCCCAGCAACTATGCGCACACTCGAGAGTGCACATCAGGTGGGAACGCAGCCTTGACGGTGCATGCGTACCAGTGCCTCCCGGGGACTCCTCGCCACAGAGAATAAAAGACAAATTCCTTAAAAGCCAAGGCTCGCTCTCACTCTCGCACCAGCTCATACGTCAGTAGAGCAGAGTGGCCAGGCGCAAGGGGAGGCAGGCCACGCCGGCTCGACTCGCAGCTCCGCCACGTACTGGCTGTACGTAAGCTTGGGCAAAGAGCTCTGCCTCTCTGAGCCTCTGCGTCCTCCACTGTACACACAGGAATGTTAATAGCCCTCACCTGACAGACTGAGACAACGTAACACGACCAGCTCAGCAGAGTCCATCTCACGAAGGCTTAAAGGACCAGCGCCTGTCACTTTCCACACACTGTAACCAGATATGTACTACTTTGTGGGCTCCTTTTCTTCCACCCATCTCAAACCCCTACACTAGACATGAGAGAAGAAAGGGTAGAGAGGAGAGGGGGTGATGCTATCATTAGCCGACTTCCTGCTCATTAGGGTCCTCGAGCTCCTTTGGGGCAAGTTTGATCTTCGCCATCAGGATATCTCATTTCTTTTTCTTGTTTCTTCTTTGCTCGTGACTACTTAACAAACAGCAACCAACAACCCACCTCTTGAGGCTCTAGTGTTTATCTACCCTCTGATAAGTCTGCAGAATTCCAATTGGCACACACTCACAGAAACTATCCGCAGCTGGCAAAAAAAAAATCACGCTTCCGCTAGAGCTTGAGGCAAGTCATAAGTCACCTGCTGCACCCAGCTGACCTGAAACTCGAAATCCCCCTGCATTGGCTTCCTGAGTGCTGTGGACTGCTGGCGTTACCCCCCCTCCCTGATCCGGGAAAGCCTTCTCCTCTGTGATTCCTGGTCAGTGTGAGGGCTACAGGACATCTCACCCTGACTGAGCTTTTAGAGTGCTGCCACTTCAGCCGGTGGAAAGAACCACTCAGGCTCAGGCCAGTGTGGTTTGGACATATGTCATTGGTTAAAAACATTTATTGAGATTTATTGAGCGCTTTCCAGGCCGTGGGTACTACGCCCAGCCCTTTGCACGTTTCAACATTCTATGTCCTCAAGACAATCTAGGACGTAGTACTACACGAAGTCCTGTTGCACAGGCGAGGAACACGGAGCAAAAAGAGGTTTTAGTGCCTTGCTCGAGGTCATACTGGTGGATCCGAAGCCAGGTCTGGCTAGTAGCTCTAGTCTAAACCCCAGGCTAAGTGCTTCTTACACGCTCATCTCACGGGCTCGCCTTCAGGGAGTGTTCTGGTGATGGTTCAACACGCAAGGATTCCAACCACATCCAGCTAGCATCCTAAAGAGCAGCCAGACCAGAGGCCACCCCAGGTAGCCTGGGTGGGCGGGACTACCCTGCCTTCTCTTGGAGGAGGCCCAAGTACCGGCCTCCATCACCTCATGATGCTCTGGCTCTCTCTCTCTCTTACTACTGCTATGCCCTGGAGCTATGGTGCCCGCCTCACATCCTGAGTGCTGCAGGGCTCCCTAGATGACCGCGGGGGCATAGGAAGACAGCCCTGGGACAAGGTTGATACAGCAACTTCCAAAAGGGTTTGCGCCAATGGCCCCTCTGGAAAGTTCGGTATGGTCACTCTGAGGCCTGGATGTAGACAGGAACGGCAAGCATGGCACAGGCTCCCTCAGTCCCAGCCTGCAGCTCGGCCAGTGCCAGGTTGGAACCCAGACCCTCCGTGTGTCCCGGCACCACCAGCTCTGGGTCCCCACCCACCACGATAGACAGCACGGCATCCTGCTCGAAGGGAGGCTTGCCAGGGGCCGCCTCGGGCGCGGGTCCTGCGGCCTTCAGTTCCTCCAGCCCCAATGGGTCGGACATGGGGCTGTCCTCCTTGTGCACGCCGATAATGCTGCTACCAGCACGCGGGGCTGCCCTCCTCCGGGGAGGCCGCCGGGCTTGCAGGTCCTTGTCCTTTGTGGGGCCCAAGCGGCAGCGGTGATCCTTGAGGTATTTGTGTCGCGAGAAGCCCTTGGCACAGCCTGCGCAGCGGAACTTGTAGTTGCCCGTATGCGCGCGTTGGTGCTCGGCCAGGTGGGCTCTGCGGCTGAAGGACTTGCTACACAGCCCACACTTGTGGAGCTTCAGGCCTGGGGAGTGAGGAGCCATTAGAGAGAAGCACAGCCCCTCACGCTGCACCCACCCGGGAAATAACTGCAGTCTCCGGTCCTATAAGCATCTGTGTGGTCAGGCCTCAGTCGGCTCCATTGTTTTCTCTCACTTCTTCCCTGCCGCTTACTTCACTACACTGTGAGCTTCCTGCCCTGGGCCTTTGCACTTGGAGTTTCCGTGACCAAGGTAATCTGCTCGGTCCTTATGCCTTGGTGAACTCTGTAGGTCACATAATCTCTCAACTGGATGACCAGAGGCAGCTACCTCCTCTGGGTTGCCTGCCGCACCTGTGGTCCTCAGACCATTGCCAGTGGAAGAGATGAGATGCTTTTGTTTTTGTTTTTTGTTTGTTCCTTTTTTTTTTTTTTTTTGAGACAGGGTTTCTTTGTGTAGCCCTGGCTATCCTGGAACTCTCTTTGTAGACCAGGCTGGCCTGAAACTCAGAGATCCGCCCGCCTCTGCTTCCTTAGTGCTGGGATTAAAGGCGTGAGCATAAAAAAGTTGAAGGCTTTCAGGGCATGGTGGTGCAGGCCTTTGATCCCAGCAGGGAGGCAGAGGCAGGAGGATCTCTGAGTTCAAGGCCAGCCTGTCTACAAAGCAAATCCAGGACAGCCAAGGCCACTAGAGAAACCCTGTCTCGGACACCCCCCCCCCCCAAAAAAAACCCAAACCAAATCAAACTAATAGAAGGCTTGCTGCTCAAACCCTGCTCTGAGGGCCTGTTTCCTACAAAGCAGGGTGCAGGGTGCAGGGTGCCCAGCCCTTCCTCCACTCTGTGCCCTGTGCTCCGGCGCCTCCTCCCTCTGGTCTTTCCTTATCCTAGGGACCTGCACGTGCTGTTCTCACTCCCAGGAAACCAATTTCCTGGCTCCTTTCTCTCTCCATCGAGGACTGGAAAATCCTTTCCAGATTCCAATACTCAGCCTGCTGGGCCAGGCTACGTCTGTAAGTGCCTTTACCCTTCAGCCTCCTTGGGTTGAAGGCTCAAAAAGGGGCAGCTACTTGCCTGAAACCTCCCAGCAGGGCGCTGGTAGCATCAAGGCTCAAAGCAAAGATGTCAAAGTCCTTAATCCACTTTCCTCCCCCATTTCTCATTTTAAAAAGAGGAAGGAGCTCAGACTTTCGAGACAGGGTCTCTCTGTGTAGCCTCGGCTGTCCTGGACTTGCTTTGTAGACCAGGCTGGCCTCGAACTCACAGCGATGCACCTGCCTCTGCCTCCTGAGTGCTGGGATAAAGGGTGTGCACCACCCAGCCTCAGGCTGGCTCTGAACTCGAACTCCTGGTCCTCTTGCTTCTACCTCCCAAGTGCTGGAACTACAGTTGTTTGCAACCATGCTTATGTGCTGTTGGGAATCAAACCACAGGCTTCACAGATGCTAGGCAAGTGCTCCACCAACTGAGTTACATTCCCAGGTTACTCTCTTCCGTTTTTAAGCTTTTAACTGGAGCAACTTATCTCCAAGGAAACTTTTGGAGACATTTTTGGTTGTTACACTATGGGAAAGATACCACACTGACTAATCATGGCTATGGGGCAGTCATGGACAGTGGATGCGGAGTGGACATGGGCAGTAGATGTGGGGTGGGCATGGACAGTGGATGTGGGGTGGGCATGGGCAGTGGATGTGGGGTGGGCATGGGCAGTGGATGTGGGGTGGGCATGGACAGTGGATGTGGGGTGGGCATGGGCAGTGGCTGTGGGGTGGGCATGGATAGTGGATGTGGGGTGGGCATGGACAGTGGCTGTGGGGTGGCGGGCATGGGCAGTGGCTGTGGGGTGGGTATGGATAGTGGATGTGGGGTGGGCACGGACCGTGAATGTGGGTCGGGCATGGACAGAGGATGAGATGCTGATAAGCATTCTTGTTTCATTTAGGAAAAGTGGCTTGGAGACCTCTGTCTTGCCTTCCCAGGCAACCTCTTGGCCCGATTTGGATGGCACTGACACACACCTCTGTGTCACTACACACAGTCCAGTTCAGCTGCCTCACATCTACTCCCTGAGACTGGGGTTGCAACCAATTCCCCTCTGTTGCCCCAAGGTCCCCAACACAGACCTGGCTTCTAGCTCCCATGAGGGGATGGGCAGAAACCTATTGGCTGGATTAGACAGGGTAGGGTGGGGGGGGGGGGGGGGGGGGGGGGGGGGGGGGAACACAGAGCAGACGGACAGGATGGGGAACAGGACACTGTGTCTCATACAGGTGTCTGCTTTTCCTCCTCAGCTCTATCTCAGGGAACTTATCTTCACCAGTCCCTGGCAAGCCCCCAAGCCTCTTACCAGCGTGGGAGAGGATATGAGCTTTCAGTTTGTCCTGCCGGTTGAACTCCTTACTGCAGCCTGTGTGCATCCTGGAACCCAAAGCCATCACCAGTTAGGGAAGCACGGGAGCCTGAATCCTCTTACTGGTCCTTGCCCCGGCCTTTGTCAAAGGGCTAGGCAAGGGAGCAAGCAATATGGGGAGTGAGGTAGGCAGGACCCGAACAGGACAGATGGGGAGAGGCCCTCGGTCCAGGCCTCCAGATCGGCCCGTCCAGGGTAACCTAACCCTTACCCCATAGATAAGGCAGTCTCTACTTACGAGAAGGGACATTTGTACTTCTTGAAGGGTTCGTGGATCAGCATGTGTCTCTTCAGTTTGTCCTTGCGGTTGAATGCAGATTCGCACACTGAGCATTTGTAGGGCTTCTCACCTGTGAGGACATGGACACACCACATGGGTTCCGTGAGGAGGAGCCTGCCTCTGAGGCTTACCTCTGCTCTCAAGGTGTTAGGAACCCTGTGTCCACAGGTGAGGGGGTAAGAGCCCCGTGCCCACGGGTGAGGGGGTGGGAGCCCCGTGCCCACGGGTAAGGGGGTGGGAGCCCCGTGCCCACGAGTGAGGTGGGGCTGGGTGAGGTGGTGGGAGCCCCGTGCCCACGGGTGAGGGGGTGGGAGCCCTGTGGCCATGGGTGAGGGGGTGGGCCAGCACCCACCTGAGTGGATGTGGGCATGCAGCTTGAGGTAGTGCTCCTTCCGGAAGAACTTCTTACAGATCTGGCACCTGAACCGGCCACCACTGCCGTGGGTGGGTAAGTGACGCCGCAGGTAGCGTTCACAGGGGAAGACCTGGAGGAAGAGCGTGGCAGGTTAGCTTGCAGGACCCCTTCCCTCACCACCTTCCACCTCTGAGCTCAGGGACCCTGATTTCTAGCTCCTTGGAGACATCACCTTATCTGTCCATCGGGGCTGGAGGCCAGAGTGTCAAATCCAGCCTTCCAGACCCAGCTCTCTGAGCATTCATGAGCCCAGCCAAAGCACACCCTCTGAGTCACCCAGGTCGCTCTTCTTACGCAGAGGGCTTTCTTTCTTGGCCATGAACTCCTATTCATCCCTCAAGACCCAAGTCCCACGACAGTGCCTCCGTGAAGCCTTCTTTACTTCCTGGTGCCATGCTAGACAACTCAAATCCTTTGAATGATCCTCCAAAGTCTTAAGGCAGCTCGCTGTCCCTCACAGGCCTCCTCTGAGGAAGATGCTGTACTCCCTACCTTCTGGCAGTGTGGGCAGGGGAAGCTATGAGTGGCCGTCTGTACGTGGTGCTCCAAGGCCTCAGGAGTGGAGTATTTGTTGACACACTTGACACACCTAAGTGGGAAATAAGAGAGGGACGAGCTCTAGCAAGTATGAAGTCTTCTTCCAAAACAACTTCAGGAGGCAAAATCCCACATGTAACGCGTTCTCAAATGTGTCTACTCCCCTCTGACATTCTCCATCCTCGGCTGAGCTGCCAAGACACCTGTGTAGGCTTCTTTGCCTCATCCTGACCCCTGAAGTCCCTTATCTCCCAGGGAAGCCAGATGACATCTTATGTTCTGTTTTGTTTGAGAGAGGGCTTCTCTGTGTAGCCTTGGCTGTCCTTGACTCACTTTGTAGACCAGGCTGGCCTCGAACTCACAGTGATCCGCCTGCCTCTGCCTCCCGAGTGCTGGGATTAAAGGCGTGCGCCACCACGCCCAGCTGAGCCATATTTATTATCCCAAAGGATGGAAGTGGAGACAGGAAGATCAAGAGTTTAAGGTGACTCGTGACTACATCCTCAAACACTAAACAACAAAATCCTTTTCTCTATATTTAACAAGAAAGCCTTTTGTGGGAGCTAGAGAGATGGCTCAGAGGTCAAGAGCACTGACTCTTCTTTCAGAGGTCCTGAGTTCAATTCCCAGCAACCACATGGTGGCTCACAACCATCTATAATGTGATCTGATGCCCTCTTCTGGCCTACAGGTGTACCTGCAGATGGAGCACTGTATACATAATAATACATTTTTTTTAAAAAAGATTGCCTTTTGTAATTAGAAATAAATAGCATCGATTTTTTAAAAATCTTTTTTTATTTTTTAAGACAGGGTTTCATAGAGCTTAAGCTGGCTTCAAACATCTATGTGGATGAGGATCGCCTTGAACCCCTGCCTCCAACTCCCAAGTGCTGGGATTACATGTGCTGGGATACCAGGCAATGGCGGGCAGGGAGAGCTAGGTGTGATGGTGCATACCTGTAACCCAGCACCTTGGAAACATGTAGGAGGATTGTTGTGAATGGAGGCTAGCCTGGTCTACAGACCAAGCTCAGGCCAGCCAGAGCTAGGTAGCAATACCCTGACTCAAACAAACAAAAACAAAAAAGGAAAGAAAGAAAGAAAGAAAGAAAAATACAGCAAATGGCAGGCATGAGTCACATCAGTGGTTAGGGGGACATTCTACAGGCCAAGTCTATTCAACTATGAGGACAGACAGCAGCCAACTGTCAATGTCTAGACCTTTAAGACTGATGTGACCACCACACATGGAGAGAGGTAAGTCTTTCCTTTAAGTCATTGTCACTTTGGATTTCTGCATACAGCTGAAGAATACAGCAAAAAGGACAGTAGCGGTCTCTTATTGAGTGCCTACTGTGTTCCAAGGCCTGTGTTTACAAGCTCGATAGATTCTTCTTCTATTTTACCCTTACAAAGAGTCCAGGAGAGAGGCTAGGCACAGTGGCGCTGGCCTATAATACCAGCTCGCAGGAAGCTAAGGCAAGAGGGTCACTTCAAATCCACTTCAGCTACACAGTGAGTTCAAGGTCAGCCTGGGCTATATATGGAGATCCTGACTGGAAACAGAAAGGGAAGAGAAGGCCGAAGAGATGGCGCAGAGGTTAAGAACACTGGCCGTTCTTCCAAAGGTCCTGAGTTCAATTCCCAGCAACCACATGGTGGCTTACAACTATCTATAATGAGATCTGGTGCCTTCTTCTGGGGAGGAGGCACACGTACAGGCAGAATACTGTATAAATAATAAGTAAGGCAGGTGGTGGTGGCGCACGCCTTTAATCGCAGCACTCGGGAGGCAGAGGCAGGCAGATCTCTGTGAGTTCGAGGCCAGCCTGGTCTACAAAGAGAGTCCAGGACCGCCAAGGCTACACAGAGAAACCCTGTCTTGAAAAAAAAACCAAAAACCCAAATAAATAAATAAATAAACAAACAAACAAAAAGGGGGGAGGTCAGAGGAGGAAGATAGAAGGGTATAACTGAATTGGTAGCATGCTTGTTTAGCATTCACAAGGCTCTTAGTTTGGTCCCCAACAGTGAATAATTGAGGTGTGGTGGGACATATTATCCCAGCACTCAGCAGGTAATGACAGAAGGATCATCCTTGGCTACATCGGCCAGGTCTCCAGGAGATACTGAGTGGGGGGGGGGGGCAGGCACTGTCAGGGTCCTTATCACAGGTGAGGAAACTGAGGCAGTTCAACACTTTCCCCGAGGTCATGCATCAACCCAAGCCAGCCTGGGCTCTGAGCCCGGGCAGGTGGCTCCACAGTCTTTACCATTACCCTCAGGCCACACTGAAGCAGCTGCCTCCTGAGCGGTTTGAGGCCACACTGGTAGCATTTTAGTACAGTGTACAAAACGCATTTGTTCCCACACCTGTCTTCAGCAAGGAACAGATTTTACGCTCAGAGATATACTTATCCTCATTCCAGGGCCTCCCCCAGAAGTTTCTGAGGTGAGAGAGGCCACCAGCCAGAACCCTGTAGGTGTTAGTTTGCATAGAGATGCAAAAGTCATCCCAAGGGCTGGAGAGATGGCTCAAAGGTTAAGAACACTGTCTGCTCTTCCAGAGGTCCTGAGTTCAATTTCCAACAACTGCATGGTGGCTCACAACCATCTATAATGAGAGCTGGTGCCCTCTTCTGGCCTGCAGGTGCACATGCAGGCACAATACTATACAATATACATAATAAATAAGTAAATAAATAAATCTTTTTTAAAAAAGTCATCCCAACATGAAAACATTTAGTGGACCGGGTCCCAGACAGATACCTGTCCCCATGGATTCAGGACTGTTGTGGAACACCTGCTCCCAACCAGTAGCTAGCAAATGGGCAGGAGAAAACCCAAATGGCAAAAGCATGGTAGTGTCTGAAGAACACACTCTCTATAAAGGAGGCCCGGAAAACACAGGGAGACACTCTGTAGAAGAGTGGTGACAAGAGGGACAAAGAGCTGAAGATCTATGTGGTAATCTCATTTCTGACAGGAGAACCCAGAACACCAGTTGTTAGGTTTTTGTTTGTTTTTTGAGACAGGGTTTCTCTGTGTAGCCCTGGCTGTCCTGGACTAGCTTTGTGGATCAGGCTGGCCTCGAACTCTGCCTCTGCCTCCCGAATGCTGGGATCAAAGGCACGTGCCACCACACCTGGCTTCAGAACAACAGTTTTAAAAACTGTGTTCTGTTTATGTGTGTGAGCCTGCATGAGTTTATATGCACCTTGTGCCTGCAGAAACCCACAGAGGCCAGAAGAGGGCACCAAGTCCCTCTTTTGTTACAGACAGTTCGGACCCACCATGTAGGGACTGGCAACTGAACCCAGGTCCTCTGCAAACACTCTTATCCACTGAACCCTCTTTCCAGCCCTAAACATGTTTTTTCTTCTCCTTTGTATTTATCTATCTTGTGTGCGTACCTGCGAGTGGAGGTGAGATGGCAACTTCATGGAAGTGAGTTCTTTCCCTCCATCATATTCGGTCTCAGCCGTGGACCAAAGCCAAACCATGAAGCTTAACAGCAAGCACCTTTACTCACTGAGCCATCTTTCTGGCCCCTAGTTACCCTTTCAAGGTGGTGTTGCTATGATAAATGGCCAACAAAGAGTGATCTAAGAAGTCAGTATGTTTTTTCCTACTTAATGCCAGCACTGAAACACTCCAGGCTGGGCCCCAGCTTTCAGCCTCAGTTTCACTTCAAGATGTGTCACTGATCCTGAGCAGTCTGAGCCCAGGGCTCCCTGCCCAATCGTCCAGCCTGGCTGAAAGCATGGGCACATACTTGTAGACGGTGCTGTCCTTCTTGGGGCTGTGCTGCGGCAGGAGACTGTGGGAATACTGGTGCACGCCCAGGTCATACAGTGAGGGGAAGTCCTTGCTACAGAGATGGCAGCGGTAGCTCAGCTCCTCCTGGTGGCTTCTGATGTGCTCCAGAAAGGTGTCCAGCTTGGGAAACATCTGGGCACAGCTTTTGACCACGCACTTGTACACCTAGGGGGGGAGACACTGGGAAGTGAGAGATGTGGCAGCCGCCTCTCCTACCTTGTGAGCTGGCGTGAGGCTATAAACACTTCCAGCATTTCCCTGGTCCTCACAGGTGAAACCAGGGCCTCCTAAATGCTGGGTAAGCAGCCTGCCATTGAGTTTTATCTCTTAGCTCTCTTTTGAACTTTTATTTTGATACAGATGATCACTAAGTTTTCCCAGGCTGGCTGTGAACTCACTTCATAGCTCAGTCAGATCTTGAATTGAGATAATCCTGCAGGAGCCTCCTCAGGATCACAGGCTGTGGGTACCAGGCTCAGTTCTGGCTTCACCATCTCTACAGGGTTCTCTGTTCTTGGCTAGTTACCGGCCCCGCCCCCTTAAGCTTTGTGAAGCCTGAATGTATCCATAACAATTACCTAAGACCTGGAAATAACAGTGAAGGTATGACACTTTGCCCTTTTAATGTCACATGAGAGTCATGTCAGGACTCTCAAGTGGGTGGACATCATTAGCTGGGGGCAGTGGTGCACACCTATAATCCTAGCACTTGGGAAGAAAAGGCAGTGTTAAGGTTAGGGTCAGGAGCCCAAGACCAGGACTGGCGGAGGCTGGAGAGATATCTCAGCCATTAGGATCGTTAGAAGCTCTTGCTGCTCTTGCAGAGGAGCCAGGTTCACGTCCCAGCACCCACACGGTAGTCCATAGCCATCCATAACTCCAATTGCAGGGGATCCTACACCTTTTTCTGACCTCTGGGGCACCAGGCACACACATGGTACACATACATACACACAGGACAAGCACTTATACGCATAGGCTAGAGAAAATAAGTCTTTAAAAATTAAAAAACGAGCCGGGCGATGGTGGCGCAGGCCTTTAATCCCAGCACTCAGGAGGCAGAGGCAGGTGGATCGCTGTGAGTTCGAGGCCAGCCTGGTCTACAAAGTGAGTCCAGGACAGCCAAGGCTACACAGAGAAACCTGTCTCGAAAAACTAAAAAAAAAAAAATAATAAAATAAATAAATAAAAAAAGAGCTGGGCATGGTGGCATATGCCTTTAATCCCAGCACTTGAGAGGCAGAGATAGGCAGATCTCTGTGAGTTCAAGGCCAGCCTGGTCTACAAAGAGAATTCCAGGACAGTCAAGGCTACACCAAGAATCCCTGTCTTGGAAAAAAAAAGATATTTCTCAGCCACCTGGTGCGTTTACAGCTAGCCTGAGCTACATGAGACCCATATCAAAAAAAAGAAAGCAAAGAAAAGAAAAACTTCAGAGGCACCACCACCAGGGTCTCTGATTTGGCAGGTGTTAATGGCTGTAGCACATTGCTCTTAGTGAGGAATTCTCAGTGGTCTGGGGGCCACTTTTAGATCCACAAACATCCCTAGAGTCCTCTTGCTCCTTGGGGACATGGCTAGTCTTGACTGTTACTGACTTAGGACCCAGACCCTCAAGTTTAATGTTAATTTGTAAAAAATTTATAATACAATATAAATGATTTCCGTGTGTATGTGTGCGGTGCTCTGAATGTAACTCTGGGTCTTACACATGCCCCTTGCACTAATGGGAGAGACTCTTTTGTCAGATAGAAAAAGAGAACTCCAAAGGCTCTGGATGAGACATTAATAAAATGTGTGTCTACATCAGCAATCTGATACGGGACAGTCAAATGCAGGAGATGCCTCTGAACTATATTATCATTTCCAGATGATCTATGTGACATTCTGACATATGTCTGATCTCAAGTCTATAAGAAATATGCCCTTAGGGCCAGGCGTGGCGGTGCATACCTTTAATCCCAGCACTCAGGAGGCAGAGGCAGGCGGATCACTGTGAGTTCGAGACCAGCCTGGTCTACAAAGTGAGTCCTGGACAGCCCAGGCTACACAGAGAGACCCTGTCTCAAAAAACCAAAACAAGAAAAAAATAAAGAAAGAAAAGAAAAGAAACATGCCCTCAATATTTTGAAAATTCTAGTAGTCATCAAGGTTCCTCAGGTGCCTATACAATGTCAAAACCACTTTATTCTTAACTAAGTCAACTCCAGTTTGCCCAGGATTGCAAGACTGGGTAAAACCCTTTGATTCTCTTGAGAGCCTTGCAGCTAATGCCAGCCACATAGCTCCTTTCGTGGCATGATATCTTTGGGGACATCAGCCTTCCCAAAACAAAATGGCAGAAGCCTGCTGGCAGGGATCCCTTTTTTTTTTCTTCCTTTCTTTCTTTCTTTTCTTTTTTTTTTTTCCTTTACTGTATGTGACAGATGGAGACACAGCAACCACTCTGCAGCTCTGAGGGCAAGTACCACAAGCAAAGGGTACTAGAGGAGAGAGTGAGCAGCCTGGGCCACGATGACATGCATAGCCTGCTATGCAAGTCCAATACTGCTAATCGCAGGCCTATCTTGAGAGGAGAGAAATAAAACTCTATTGGCCAGTCTTCTACTACTGTATGCCTACTAATAGTCTCCAAAGTGATGAGAGCAAAGGCTCTGAGCCTGGGGACACAGCTCATTGGCCCAGTTGGTAGCAGGCTTGCCTAGCATGCATGACACCCTCTAACACCTCACAGATGGGTGCACACACCTATTGTCTCGGTGCTCAGAGGATCAGTTCAAAGTCAGCCTCAGCACATGCATGCACATGTCAGCACAGGAGCTCTCAGAGGCTAGAGGAAGGTGTCATCCCTTGGAGCTGGAGTTACAGGCAGCTGTGAGCCACCTGATGTGGGTGCTGGGGAGTGAACTTAGTGCTCTTAACCACTGAGTCACTGCTTTGTTTCCAGAGCCCCTGTCTTTAATCAAAGACAAAACGAAACCATTTTTGATCCATAAGCGATATAGAGAATTCTTCTAGAAAAGGTTTCCATTGCTAAAAAAAAAACAAAACAAAAACAAAAACAAAAAAAAAACTATGACTGGACTTTCTACACAGAGTAACCTTGATAGGAGCATCGAGATGGCTCAGCAGGGAAAGGCACTTGCCACTCACTGAGCCATGAAAGCCTGACTTCAGTTTTGGGGACCACTATGGTGAAACGAGGGAACAAACTCCTACAAGTTGCCCTCTGACCTCCACATACTCCATGGCATGTGTGCTGGGAACACACACACACACACACACACACACACACACACACGCACACCTCAAAGGTCAGAGATACAGCGGAGGACATGGTGGTGCTCTTTAATCCCAGTACTCAGGAGGCAGAAGCAGCGGACCTTTGCAAATCTGAGGCTGGCCTGGTCTACACAGCCAGTTCCAGTCAGCCTGGGCTACATAGTAAGACCCTGTCTCTTAAAAAAAAAAAAGAAAAAGGCAGTGGTGGCGGCGAGGGATATGGGAGGCTGGGGAAGACAGCAAGTGCAAGGTGAGCCACAATGGGAGGACAAGGCAGTATCTTATGATGACAGCCACCAGAGCTGGCACGACAAGCCACAAAGCCTTTGATGCTGAGCTGAGTGCTTGCCCACGCTCAGCCTCCTGCTAAGTCAGATGACAAACTTCCTAATCGTTTAAGCCAGTAACTCAAAGGCTTCTATTACCTAACCTAAGTGTATGTCATTCCTCCCTTCCACAGGGAAGCTAGTCTCACAGCAAAGAGCCATGAAAAAGGCTGGGCTAATCCCCACCCCTGTCCTGGCAGCAGGGGTGACACCAGTGTCATCACGCTGCACCCCCTGCCTTCACCCCCACCCACCTGCTCCTTCTTGTGCTGGGTCATGTGAGACTTGAGCTGGAAGTAGGTGCTGAACTTGCTGGGGCAGAACTGACACAGGTAGGAGCTGTCGATGAGGACCACCTGCTTGGCGTCTGGCTTGTCACTTGCCTCCTCACCTGGCGAGGGCAAGGCCTGGGGTTGTGTGGTGCTGGACAGGCTCTGGCCCAATCCTATGCAGAGAGAGAAAAGAGGTCACCAAGAGGGTTTTGAGTGAGGCAAGGCAAGAGTCACACCACCTGGGACACCTACTACAGACGTGCTGACACTGGTCAGGGCTCACTCACACTCAGCATGGTGTTTGCTCTAGTACAGCCAGACAAGATGCTAAAACGCTGCCAGGTGATGGTGGCGCATGCCTTTAATCCCAGCACTCAGGAGGCAGAGCAGGAGGATCTCTGTGAGTTTGAGGCCAGCCTGGTCTACAGAGAGAGTTCCAGGGCAGCTAGAGCTGTTACACAGAGAAACCCTGTCTCGAAAACCAAAAAAAAAAAAGAAAGAAAGAAAAATAAAAACCAAAAAAAGTGAGTCTAGGACAGGGCTCTGTTACACAGGAAAACTCTGTCTCAAAAAGCAAAAAACAAACAAACAAACAAAAAGATGCTAAAATACCAACACACATTGTTTATATCTTTTTTTTCAGACAAGGTCTCATATAGTCTAAAACAGCCTCAAATATGCTGTGTAGCTGAGGATGACCTTGAACTTCTGATCCTCCCCCTCTAGCTTCCAAGTGCTGGGAGCACAGGTTGGTACCACCACGGTCAGTTTACATAGTGCTGGGGACTGAACACAGGGCGTCCTGCGTAGAGGCAAACACTCTCTCCTGAGCTGCATCCGCAGCCCTTGAAATACACTCTAATTGAGAGACGGCTAGTGGCCTCTGTTGCTCTCCCTACCTTCTCTCTCAGACACTGTGACCTCCCATGGTAATTAGAGACTGAACACTCCCAATGCTCAGGTTGCCTCCCAGGCCTTTCTTTCTTTATATATTTTATTTATTTATTTATTTATTTATTTATTTATTTATTATGTATACAATGCTCTGCATGTACACCTGCAGGCCAGAAGAGGACATTAGATCACATTATAGATGGTTGTGAGTCACCATGTGGTTGCTGGGAATTGAACTCAGGACCTCTGGAAGACCAGTCAGTGCTCTTAACCTCTGAGCCATCTCTCCAGCCCCTCCCAGGCCTTTCTAACGATAACACTCACTGTTGCGTCATCGCTCTTTGCTAACTACACCATCCCTCATTCTCCCTGACATCAGCAGCCTGCTCCTTCACCTGTGCAGCCCATGGCTTGGCACACAGTAGGCTCTACAACATGTGCTGAACGGGTGGCCTCTGGCGCTGGGCCTGTAGGAGTTCACAAAGCAAGAACCCAGGCTCAGCCCAGTGCGTGCCCAAGGACAAGGCCATTAAGAAGTTCGTCATCCAGAACATTGTAGAGGACGCTGCTGTCAGGGACATCTCCGAAGCCAGCGTCTTTGACGCTTATGTGCTGCCCAAGCTCTCCGTCAAGCTGCATTACTGCGTGAGCTGTGCCATTCACAGCAAGGTGGTCAGGAACCGATCCTGTGAGGCCCGGAAGGACCGAACACCCCCACCTCGTTTTAGACCTGCTGGTGCTGCACCACGACCTCCACCAAAGCCCATGTAAAGACAGGACAGAAGAAAAAATACGTTGGACAAATAAAATGGGAGTTATACTTAAAAAAAAAAAAAAAAAAGAACCCAGGCTCAAAAGAGGGCTGGTTCCGGCAGAGCCCCAACGGGTAGGATGAAAGTGGTCCCCTGGCCTGTGGCAACTCCTGATGCTCTCACCTTAGCGTCACCAAAGCTGGGACAATACATGCACACCACACCCAGCTCTCCAGGGCCCACTTCATAGATAAAGTAGGATGCCACCCAGCTAGGAACAAAACCTATGAGGCTGGGACCGAGGACAGTGCCGAGTGAGCTCTCCTCCGGCACGCACGAGACCCCAGGGTTGGTCCCCAGTACCACAGCAATCCGAGGCTTCAGAGAGGATGAGTGAGGAGAGCGGCTCCCCCCACACCCACTCACCTGTGTCTTCCTCTTCTTGCCTGCTGGGGTTCAAAGCCATGACCTGTACTGTGAGAGAGTTTCGGGACACGGTGCCACCACTGCGCCCGGGAGGCCACACCTTATGAGTCTGCATATGCTTCTTGACATTAGACTTCTGGGCGAAGGCGCGGCCACATGCAATGCACTGGAACGGCTTCTCCCCTGTGTGGCTGCAGGGACAAGGCCAGTCAGCATCCCTGCGCAGAAACAGGGACATGGCCTCCACCCAGGCACCCACGGCCACCAGGAGGGCCCAGAGATGCCGCTGGCTCTCATTCTGACACCAAGAGTACCTGTTCTCCCACGGTGGCACATAGA
Source organism: Acomys russatus (assembly GCF_903995435.1). Lineage (NCBI taxonomy): Eukaryota > Metazoa > Chordata > Mammalia > Rodentia > Muridae > Acomys > Acomys russatus. Next base: position 3,998,301 of record NC_067140.1, on the reverse strand, counting down.
CCACAAGCAGAAAGACCTGGGCTCCTGAGCTGCTCGGTCATCAGACCGTCTCCTTGGCCACCTCACATCTGAGGTGACAGATTTCCCAACTGTTAAAGCATTAGAGCAGGAAACGTGTGTGTGTGTGTGTGTATGTGTGTGTGTGTGTGTGTGTGTGAGTGTGTGTGTTTGTTCACAATGCACGTGAACGTGTCACAGCTTAGGCATGCATGTGCCACAGTGCAGTGTGTTTGTTCACAATGCACGTGAACGTGTCACAGCTTAGGCATGCATGTGCCACAGTGCAGTGTGTTTGTTCACAATGCACGTGAACGTGTCACAGCTTAGGCATGCATGTGCCACAGTGCAGTGTGTTTGTTCACAATGCACGTGAACGTGTCACAGCTTAGGCATGCATGTGCCACAGTGCAGTGTGTTTGTTCACAATGCACGTGAACGTGTCACAGCTTAGGCATGCATGTGCCACAGTGCAGTGTGTTTGTTCACAATGCACGTGAACGTGTCACAGCTTAGGCATGCATGTGCCACAGTGCAGTGTGTTTGTTCACAATGCACGTGAACGTGTCACAGCTTAGGCATGCATGTGCCACAGTGCAGTGTGTTTGTTCACAATGCACGTGAACGTGTCACAGCTTAGGCATGCATGTGCCACAGTGCAGTGTGTTTGTTCACAATGCACGTGAACGTGTCACAGCTTAGGCATGCATGTGCCACAGTGCAGTGTGTTTGTTCACAATGCACGTGAACGTGTCACAGCTTAGGCATGCATGTGCCACAGTGCAGTGTGTTTGTTCACAATGCACGTGAACGTGTCACAGCTTAGGCATGCATGTGCCACAGTGCAGTGTGTTTGTTCACAATGCACGTGAACGTGTCACAGCTTAGGCATGCATGTGCCACAGTGCAGTGTGTTTGTTCACAATGCACGTGAACGTGTCACAGCTTAGGCATGCATGTGCCACAGTGCAGTGTGTTTGTTCACAATGCACGTGAACGTGTCACAGCTTAGGCATGCATGTGCCACAGTGCAGTGTGTTTGTTCACAATGCACGTGAACGTGTCACAGCTTAGGCATGCATGTGCCACAGTGCAGTGTGTTTGTTCACAATGCACGTGAACATGTCACAGCTTAGGCATGCATGTGCCACAGTGCAGTGTGTTTGTTCACAATGCACGTGAACGTGTCACAGCTTAGGCATGCATGTGCCACAGTGCAGTGTGTTTGTTCACAATGCACGTGAACGTGTCACAGCTTAGGCATGCATGTGCCACAGTGCAGTGTGTTTGTTCACAATGCACGTGAACGTGTCACAGCTTAGGCATGCATGTGCCACAGTGCAGTGTGTTTGTTCACAATGCACGTGAACGTGTCACAGCTTAGGCATGCATGTGCCACAGTGCAGTGTGTTTGTTCACAATGCACGTGAACGTGTCACAGCTTAGGCATGCATGTGCCACAGTGCAGTGTGTTTGTTCACAATGCACGTGAACGTGTCACAGCTTAGGCATGCATGTGCCACAGTGCCACAGCACATATATGGAGGTCAAAGAACATCTAGTGAGGAGAGTTCTCTCTTTCTACCATGTAGATCCCCAGAGACTGAAGCCAGGTCGTTGGCCTTAGCAGCAAATCCCTTTACCTACTTAGCCATCCCCTGGCCCAAGTGCCGCCTCAACTCAGTGGCTGCTGGATTTGGTTTTTAGTTATTAATTAATTGGCATTTGTCCTTTTGGGGCTGTTTGTTTGTTTGTTTGTTTGTTTGTTTGTTTGTTTTGCCCTTACAGGAACTGGAGCCACAGGCCCCTGCACACTACTACTGTACACTAAGCCATATCCTCCAGCTTTGGGAGGAAATATCCTTTCTTTAAATTTATTTTTACTTTATTTTATGTGTATGGCTGTTTTGACTACATGCATGTCTGTGTACCACAAAGTGCCTGGTACCTACAGAGGTCGGAAGAGGGCACTGGATCATCTGGATGCAGAGTCACAGATGATTGAATGTGGGTGCTGGGAATTGAACCTGGGTCTTTTGGAAGAGCAGCCGATGGCCCTTAACCACTGAGCCATCTCTCCAGCCCCTCAAAATACTTTTGAAGTGAAATTCCCTATTGTTTATCATTGAGTATAGAATACCACTTTTTATGAATGCCTATGTACTGAAAATGCAGTAATAAAAAATGCAGTGATTATAAAAACAACGACATTTAAGATCCAAAGTGGCACCATGCAGTAAAGTAGATACCAGCTGTTTGGGATCAATAACATTTAGCTTCGTTACAGTGAAATTTAAAAGTTCTGTTTCTCGGGCTGGAGAGATGGCTCAGAGGTTAAGAGCACTAACTACTCTTCCAGAGGTCCTGAGTTCAAATCCCAGCAACCACATGGTGGCTCACAACCATCTATAATGTGATCTAATGGCTTCTTCTGGCCTGCAGGTGTACATGCAGGCAGATCACTATATACTTAATAAATAAAAAAAATCTTTAAAAAAAAATTCTGTTTCTTAGCCATGTTCTAACAGCCATGCAAGGTTAATACAACAAATTGGACATTTCCAACATTGCTGAATGTTCTCAATGATGTCCAGTTTGCACGCGCGCGTGTGTTTGAGTCAGGAATTCTCTATGTAGCCCAGGCTGTCCTGGAACTCTCTCTATAGACCAGGCTGGCCTCAAACTCATAGAGATCTGCCTGCCTCTGCCTCCTGAGTGCTGGGATTAAAGGCCTGCGCCACCACACTGGCTTTTGGAAACATTTCTGACTGCACAGCTATCGGAGGAGTGGTGTATCTACTATCAAAAGCTAAGAAGAGTTTTGAATATTCCACAAAGCATAGTCAGCATTCCTCCGCCCCAAGCCTGGGTCCCAATAGCACCAAGGCTGTGAGGCCCTGCTCTAGACAGAAGCAGTGCTCTGTGTGGCTGGAACCTTGGACTGGCCCTTGGTTCGCCCTCTCAGAAATGAGCAAGTCCACAGCAGAGGTTAAAGACAAGATTAGCCTCAAACTGAGACTTCCTCCATCGGCTCTTTAGGAACTGACACCGAAAAGGGAATCATCTCACGACGTCCTTCAGAATTTCCAACATCTGACCCCAGGTCCCCGTACATATCAGTGTATCCCATTGTGAGGAGGCTGAGCCTGCTCACCAGTTCACAGAGGGGCTCTGCATCCTTCTATTGTGTAATAGCCCCTGGACTATTACCTGGACTCGCTGTGTAGACCAGGCTGGCCTCGAACTCACAGAGAGCTGCCTGCCTCCACCTCCCGAGTGCTGGGATTAAAGGTGTGTTCCAGGAGTGAGCTATCTTGGCAAAGCCAGCAGCCTGCACTGTGTGTGTGTGTGTGTGTGTGTGTGTGTGTGTGTAAAGCCTTCTGTTCAAGATGGGCAGCAGCACTGTATGTGTGTGTGCGCACACGTGTGTGTATGTGTATGCACATGTGTGTGTGTGTGTGTGTAAAGCCTTTCTCTGTTCCAGAGTACCCATCCACACAAACAGATCAATCTTCCTGTCTAAGTGAGTGTGCTTGGGCCCCTGGGTCTGAGAAGAATGCAGGGAGCCCTCCTCCTCCTCCGCACTGCAGGCTGGCAGACGGGCACAGGGTCTGAGAAGGGAGCCTCCCTTCCATGCAGGTGGCCCCTAGGTGGCTGTGCTGGGGCCACCTGTCCCCAGGGCTACCTGCCCACTATGCTACCTTCGGATGTGTTGCTGGAGATCAAAGTTTTTGGTGAATGACTTGCCACAGTAGGAGCATTTGAGCTTCTGAGCCTTTGGCTTCCCTGCAGCTGAAAGGCAAACGGGGAAAGGATGATTAGGCTGCGGCCCAGCTGAGGGACCAGGGCCCAGCTCTGTCCACTTCTCCCCTGTACCTGGTGCCAGACGGCACACACCCTGGGACATCCCCGTCTATGTGTAGGCAATGTAAGAGGGAAAGGCCAAGCCTTGCTCTGGAGGGGAAGCCAGACAGAGCTCTCTCAAAGCCTTCCCCTGCTGCCTCATGATGAAATGTACCCTCTCTGCCATGACCCTCAGCGCTCCATGCCCTCTGCTCTGCCAAATTCCACACTCCTTCCATCCTGCGATGGACTCCTTGCTAAACCTGATGCCCTCAAGCATGGTCTCACCTCAGGACTTTGGTTTTTGTTGTTGTTTTTGTTTTTCCAGACAGGGTTTCTCTGTATAGCCTTGGCTATCCTAGACTCACTTTCTAGACCAGGCTGGTCTCGAACTCACAGAGATCCACCTGCTTCTGCCTCCCGAGTGCACCACCACGCCTGGCCATCTGAGGACTTTGTACCTGCTGGTTCCCTTGCCTGGACAGCTTGCCCCTCAGATACCTGCGTGGCCACTTCCTTCCCTCCAGAAAGGTGGGTGTGCCTTTACTAGTCTGTCCCAAACATAGTACCGAGTAATCACTGCAACTGACTGACCGCAGAAGAGATCCTGGACCAAGACCTAAATCTCCAGTGGGTGATGTGCAGATGTTAGCGTGTATTTGTGGAAAGAAAGGAAAAAGGAGGAGGTTGAAAGAGAAGATCTTAAAAAGTTTCCCAGTTCCGTTCCCCACTACACCTACCCCCTGGTTCTGACACTGCCCTGACTCCGCACTTTGCATCCTTAAGAGAGGGAAGACCCACACCTGTAATCCCAGCACTTGGGAGGCAGAGGCAGGCGGATCACTGTGAGTTCGAGGACAGCCAAGGCTACACAGAGAAACCCTGTCTCAAAACAAAAACAAAAACAAAGGGGGGAGACCACAACCTGTGTTCAAAACCACCACGTTTGCCTCTGTCTTCAAATATCCCCGGAGTCAAAGGATCAGCAGGGCTCCTGGCTGAGACAAGTGTCACGGCCACGCATGGCTACATGACTACATTTGCAGAAAGTGTCACACAGAACTTCCGAAAGCTGGGAGTTACCCCTCTACCCTTCTCTTCCTCCTCTCTCTTACTGTCTGGAATATGAAACTGATGATTGGCATTTCAGCAACCACCTTAGGTGACAAGGCACCCTGATAAATGAAACCATGCTTGAGGGGCAGAGAAACAGAACAACAGAAGTAGCATGGCTGCTTGGTGACGGTGCCACAGACATCCCAGATTTCCTGCTCCTGGCCTAAGGAAAGAAAGCCTTACCGTTCTGAAGTCACTGCCATTTCAACATGTCCAGTACATGCCACCAAATTCAACCCCACCCATTTTAACAGCAAAACCCAGAACCAAGCAGCCTGTAGGGAGGCCAGTGCCAAGGAGAGATGCCCGGGGAGGGCGAGTGGCCAACCTTCTGCAAGTCCACTGGCACCTTTAGCACGTCTGGTCTTCAGCGTTGGTGGAGAGTCAAAAGTGGCCACTGTGCTCCCAGTTGCACTGGTCATGGGGGCGGTGGAGCTGGGTCCTTTTGGTTTGAATTCCTGCTTGCCAGGGCTGTACACCGGGGGTGTGGGGTACACTGGAGCCTCCACACACTGGTTTGGCACCTAGAAGGACAGCACTGTGATGGGGGAGAGCCTTAGAAGGGACAGGATCGCTTCTGCTGCCATGAACCCTCACTGTGGCCCTCGCCGCTTTCAACCACTGCCATCCATTATTACCGAAGCTTACAGCTGGCTCACTCAGGCCAGTTACTCCCAAGACCCCTTAGAACGTCAGGGAGTGATCCAGAAAGATGTCCCAGTGGATAAAGGCCTTTGCTGCCAAGAGTCATGACCGGAGTTCAACTTCCAGAACCCACAGGGTAGGAGAGAATGGTCTCTCACAAGCCGTCTTCTGACTTCCACATATACCCTAACCCCTGGTCTACTAAGTAAGATGGGGAGGGTGTGTGTGTCAGGTTTAAAGCCAGGTTTTGCTACTTGGCCTTAAGTGGCCCTCATGCAGAGTGCACGTTCCATCCATGGGCTGCACGTTTTGATTACAGCCCTCCTCTCCCCGACACAGGCACTCACGAGAAGAGGGTTTGGGTCTGCCTTTGTTCCCCTTAGCACAGTTCCCCGGATCACCCACCACACCTCTGGCTCTGCTTACCTCCAGGGGTGGGTAGGGCTGCATCCCCAGCGCCTGGATCTCCACAGTTCCGCTTCCCGCCATGGGAGCGGCAGCGCTGTACACCTCCACCACACCATTCCCAACAGGGTTGGAGCGCCCAGAAGGACCCAGGGTCTGGGGTGGGGGAGGAGGAGGCTGGGGAGGTGGGGGTAGGGGTGGAGGGGGTGGAGGAGGGGGTGGAGGCTGGGTGAGGTAGTTGGGCACAGGATGCATGTTCAAGCTGTTCTGCAATCAGAAGAGAAAAATGGCAGCACTGAAGTAGTGCCCCATTCGTCAGCCTGAAAGGCTTTGGCTACCATGTGGAGAGGACAGTAACTCACTGGGAAGCTCAGAAGACAGGACTGAGACAGGGAAAGAAACAAAGACCTGAGACGACTTCAAGGGACATCAGCTTGGAGCTACGATCCCCTTTCTCTATGAAGGTTGGCCAAGCTAGCCTGCCTTGGGCACACACATGCCAACAGCAGAGGCCAAACAGGGCCACTGCAAACCAACAAACAAAACAAAAAGACTTTTTTTGTTTTTTTTGTTTTTTTGGTTTTTGGTTTGGTTTGGTTTTCTTGAGACAGGGTTTCTCTGTGTAGCCTTGGCTGTCCTGGACTCACTTTGTAGACCAGGCTGGCCTCGAACTCACAGCGATCCCCCTGCCTCTGCCTCCCCAGTGCTGGGATTAGCCTGGCACAAAAAGATCTTAAAGCAGGGCTGGCTTCTTCATTGTCTCCCAGGACACTGACCACACAGCAGCTGCTTCTTCCCTTCTGGGAGCCTGAAATCTGCTCTTGGTGGCTGGCCACCTATATGCACTGGAAAACCTCAGGGAGCCACTGTATTTTCTGGTTTGTTTTTTTTTTTTTCCGAATGGGCCAAGAATAAAAACAGGACTCAAGGGCTGGAGAGAAGGCTCAGAGATTAAGAGTATTGGTTGTTCTTCCAGAGGTCCTGAGTTCAATTCCCAGCAACCACATGGTGGCTCACAGCCATCTATAGTGAGATCTGGTGTCCTCTTCTAGCAGGCATGTGTTCATGCAGGCAGAACACTGTATACAAAATAAATAAACAAATCTTTAAAAAGCAACAACAATAAAAAAAGCAGGACTCAAAATAACTGGAAGGTGGTTGTCAAGGCTCCATTGCTCAGCAGTGCTGGCCAGAGAAGGCAGATCATCTCTTCCATGTAGGGGAGCTGGGGCTAAGGCCATTTTCCTCTACAATATTCTGATTTCACCGGAGTTAGTTTTGGGGTGTGGAGTTAAAGTCTTGAGAAATGTACAAGGCCCTGGCATCAGTCTCCAGCATTGCAAGAAGAAAAACTTGGACCCCATGAGAAGCCCCTAGCTCCTTACCTGCACAGGTGGGGGCCCTTGAGGCATTGGTTGGTCCAGGGATGTAAAGGCTGACATGGCAGACATGAGCACATCATCGCTCACCAAGATGTTCCCTTGCACCAGGGTCTGGATCAGTGGGGATGGGGGCACTGTGATGTATGTGGAGATCTGAGCAAGAGAAGGAAGGCATGTCTGAGGCTCTATGAGGAAGCTGAGAGGTGATGGGAAAGACCTAAATTCACCTGGCGCTGGTGGCGCACGTCTTTAAGCCCAGCACTGGGGAGGCAGTGGCAGGTCAAACTCTGGGTTCAAGACCAGCCTGGTCTACAGAGTGAGTTCCAGGATAGCCAAGGCTACACAGAGAAACACTGTCTCAGGAAAAATAAAAAATAAAAATAAAAAGACCTAAGTTCAAACCACACATAGGGGTCTACACCCAAAATTCTAACACTTGGGAGGCCTGAGGATTTCTGGGAGTTTGAGGCCAACTTGTTACACAGTAGGTTTTTGACCTGCCTGTGCTACAGAGGAAGTTTCTGTATCAAAAACAAAAGCAAGGGGCTGGAGAGACGGCTCAGAGGTTAAGAGCACAGACTGCTCCTCCAGAGGTCCTGAGTTCAATTCCCAGCAACCACATGGTGGCTCACAGCCATCTATAATGAGATCCTGCACCCTCTTCTGGCAAGCAGAATACTGTATACACCATAGAAAATAAACACATAAATATTTTAAAAAAAAAAACAAAAACAAAAACAAAAGCAAGGGGCTGTAGAGATGGCTCAACAGTTAAGGGCACTGGCTGCTTTTGCAAAGGACCCAGGTTCAGTTCTCAGCACCCACATGATGGTTCCCAAATATCTGTGACTCCAGCTCCAGGGGGTCTGATGCCCTGTCCTGATCTCCAAGGGCATCAAGCATGCATACATACATGCAGGCAAAACACTCACATATAAAATGAATAAATCTAAAACACACACACACACACACACACACACACACACACACACACACACACACACACACACGCGCGCGCGCGCGCGCCAGGTTCTGGAGTCATTCCATTCTGTCGCTCCCTGTCACTTGACTCTTGGTGACCATTCCACATCTCTGAGCCTCCAATTAGCCATCTGCCAATGAGGAGGGGTCGCCTCTCTCAGAAAGGCACGGACTTTTGTTCTGGCAATCACACTCCTGGCATCCGTTGTGGGGAGCACTCCCAGCCTCCACGGAGCGTCCCGCAGGGATAAAGGGTTGTCAGTCTAGGTCTCGCTCCTCAAGACTCTCCAGCGGCTCCTACATCTACGTAAAAGCCCGCAGGGACCACACGACCTGATCCTCCCCTGACTCAGCCCAGTCACGCTACCATCCTGGTAGCCCCTGGGACACCTGGGTACACTTCTACCTCAGGGCCTTTGCACCTGCTGGCACTGGAATACTTTCTATATACGTACACCGTATCCTCTCACTTTTCAGGGTGGTGGTGGTGGTTTCGAGAACACGGCTTCTCTGCGTAGCCTTGGCTGTCCTGGACTCGCTCTGCAGACATTCTCTCACTTTTGTTTGTTTTTGTTTGTTTTTTCAAGACAGGGTTTCTCTTGTAGTCCTGGCTGGCTTGGACTTTGTAGACCAGGTTGGTCTCGAACTCACAGAGATCCGCCTGCCTCTACCTCCCAAGTGCTGGGATTAAAGGCGTGTGCCACCGTGCTCGGCTTCTCTCACTTCTTAAATGCCATTTCTTCAAAGTTCTACCCTAAATAGCATATATAACACAATATGGCAAAATCTCCCACCCATTTCAGCATTTAATAGACAGAGAAAGGCATAACTGATTTATTTAAAAATTTAATTTTGGAAGCTCAAGGACAATTTAATAGTGTTTAAAAGAAAAACACTCAGGGCAAGCAAAGTGTAAATTTCAGCCATTGAATACATTTCCTCTTTGGAGGAAAGAAGAGGAAAACAAAGGAAACACACTACTTAAGTCAGCACAGAGATCCGACACAGGGCAAACAAGCAGCCGCCCAGTGGGGAAGCAAGCAAGAATAAGGAACCCCCAAAGTGTTGGGGCCTCAGGTGTTAGGGAAAGCACACTTAGAAAAGAGTTTGAATGAAATAAAAATCTGAATGATTTACAAAAGTGGCCAGACTTAGGAAAATACATTACTGCCACCTGGAAAGATGTAGCCCAGGGTGGCCTTGGACTCTTGACCCTCCTGCCCCAGACTCCCCGTGTTAGGATTACAGGTATACACCACTATGCCCAGCAAAACATGTCTGTCTTCATGCACTGTGTCCAACACGATACCCGTAGATACTTCACCTGTTCTGCCCTCCAAGACTCAGTGCAGTGTGTGGAAAGAGCTGCTGAAGGAATCACCGAGCAAAGCAATGAATGACTACCTGGCGGTTGGCAGGAGGCGGGACCTGCTGGACGGCGGCAGGTGCTGCAGAGGGCGTGTAGATGCTGTTGGCAGCCAGTGAGACTGTGGCCAGGGCGGGGGCATTTCCCTGGCACTGTTCACGTTTATGGGTCATAAAGGCCGGCAGTGAGTTGAACTGCTTTTTACACTTCCCGCAGAGAAAGATGTCCTCGTCATCTGGGGTCAGGCCAGGAGTTGAAGAGGCCATGCATGGAGTAATGAAAACAGCACGAATGAGTCAGGGGGAAATCACAGCAAAGAACTGGAGATCACAACAGGCCTCAGAGCCTCAAGTCCGAAGACACTGATGACTTGCTATATGGGGTCAAGCAGAAACGATGTGCTTCCTAGGAATGTTCAGGAAGAGCCAGCCATGTGCAGCCAGGTATCACATAATTTGAAATATGGAAACAGTGCAGTGACTTCACTTCCAAGTGGAGAAATACAGACTCTATTCTGACAGAATTGACCCATCAGTCTCCAGCCACTTCCTCAGGCCTCTGCATCCACTATTCCCCCACCTGGGTGCGTCTCAGAGTAACTTATTCTGCAAGGCTCAAAGTCGTCTTTACTTATTTGTATTTTGGGGTTTTTTGTTTTGTTTTGTTTTGTCTTAGTTTTGACAGGGTTTCTCTGTGTAGCCTTGGCTTTGTAGACCAGGCTGGCCTCGAACTCACAAAGATCCGCCTGCCTCTGCCTCTCCAGTGCCACCATGCCCAGCACACTGAGCCATCTTACTGACCTCGGAATCTTCCATTTCCTATATACGGCAATAACTAAGGCCAAGTCCTGAGTACTCTCACAAGTTTCTTTTTTTTTTTTTTTTTTTTTGGTTTTTCGAGACAGGGTTTCTCTGTGTAGCCTTGGCCATCCTGGATTCACTTTGTAGACCAGGCTGGCCTTGAACTCACAGCGATCCGCCTGCCTCTGCCTCCTGTCTCACAAGTTTCTTATGAGGTAGGTAGGATAATTATCCCCATCCTACAAATGTTGAAACTGAGGCTAAGCACACCTTTAATCCTAGCACTCGGGAGGCAGAGGCAGAAGGATCGCTGTGAGTTCGAGGCCAGCCTGGTCTACAAAGTGAGCCAGACCCTGTTTCGAAAAACTAAAAAAAAGAAAAAGAAAAAGAAAAAGAAACTGAGGCTAAGCTGCCTACCTAGGATAAACTAAGAACTATGGGAATAAGAACTTAAACCTTAGCCTGGCGTGGTGGCGCACGCCTTTAATCCCAGCACTCGGGAGGCAGAGGCAGGCGGATCACTGTGAGTTCGAGGCCAGCCTGGACTACAAAGCGAGTCCAGGGCAGCCAAGGCTACACAGAGAGACCCTGTCTCGAAAAAACCAAAAAAAAAAAAAAAAAAAAAAAAAAAAAAAAAGAACTTAAACCTTACCAAGAGGTAAGTTCAAGGCTAGCCTCATCTACATACCAAGGCCAGACACAAGTACCTGGTGAGAACCTGTGTTGCCGTTATCATCATCATCATTTATTGTAATGATATTTTATTATTATTTGCACCCAGGTATAATTTCTATGTGCCTAGACTGATTCCTAGATACTCAGAAATGTTTGTAAGCAGCAGTATGTGGACCAGGAATTTAAGGCCATCATCTTTTTTTTAAATATTTATTTATTTATTATTATGTAAAGTGCTCTGCCTACACGTACACCTGAGGTTCAGAAGAGGGGCATCAGATCACATTATAGATGGTTGTGAGCCACCATGTGCTTGCTGGGAATTGAACTCAGGACCTCTGGAAGAGCAGACAGTGCTCTTAACCGCTAAGCCATCTCTCGAGCTCTAAGGGTATCATCTTTAAATAGCGGGTTTGAAGACAGCCTAGGTTTTATGAAACTTGTTCTCGAAAAAAAATTTTTTTAAGTTACAAATAAATGAATAAAGACTTACATGAGGACTTCTGGAGAAGTCCTGCCTCTTTAGGTGTCTGACACATAAACTGGAAAGAACTATGTTCTCTCTTTATAAAAGGGAAGCTGAGGCATGTCTTCCAGAGCACAGGGCGCAAGCATCAGGGCTCCTGGACACTCTAAACGATGGTGCCAGAGAGCAACATTCTCTAAGCAGGACAGGGAAAGGCATGACCCGGAAGGTGCAGGCAGGAGAAAGGGAGAGGATACAGACACCAGAGGACAGTCTGGGGCCACAAAGGCAGCTGCCTCCCATGCCCCACAAACCTCACACGCTCTGCAGGAAGAGGCAGTTGGCCTCTAGTGACAGGGCAGATACTCACCTAGTGGCTGGATGGCAGGTGGTGCACTGACACTTTGTCCGGTGGGATCAGGCACTGGCCCTTGGCCATCCAGCAATGATTGGACGGCCAGAACAGTCTGATTGTCCATTCCTGAAACAGGAAATGCAGGCGGTGAGGAAGTGGGCCCAGCTTCCACTCTAATTTCACTTTCACAAGCCAGATCTGCCACAAACAACCCAGGATGGGTTCTCTCTACTTCACTGCAACAGATTCCAAGACGTGAGCCTGTGAAGGAACGCCATGATGAAGGCAGCTCTTATAAAGGACCACATTTAACTGGGGCTGGCTCACAGTTTCAGAGGGTTAGTTCATTCTCATCATGGCGGGAAGCATGGCAGCACGCAGGCAGACATGGTGCTGGGGAAGGAGCTGAGAGTCAGCAGACACTGGGCATGGCTTGAGCATAGGGGGACCTCAAAGCCCACCCCGACAGTGACACACTTCCTTCAACAAGGCCATACCTCCTAATAGTGTCTCTCCCTATGGGCCAAGCATTCATACACATGAGTCCCTGGCGGCCATACATAGTCCAACTACTACATATTGTTTAGACAGCACTAGAACAGCTAGGTGGGGCTAAATCAGTGCTTCTCAACCTTTCTAATGCTGTGACCCTTTAATACAGTTCCTAATGTTGTCGTGACCCCCCCAACCATAAAATTATTTTCAATGCTACTTCATAACTGTAATTTTGTTGCTGTTATGAATCATAATATGTTTTCCAATAGGCTTAGGCAACCCTTGTGAAAGGATCAGTTGACCGACAAAGGGGTAGAAAGATTCTGTCTTAAAAAAAAGAAAAAGCTTTTAAATGAACGCTTTGGGCTGGAGAGATGGCTCAGAGGCTAAGAGCACTGGCTGCTCTTCCAGAGGTCCTGAGTTCAATTCTCAACAGCCACATGGTGGCTCACAACCATCTATAAATCTTTTTTTTTTTTTTTTTTTAAATCTTAAAATGAAAGCTTTTTGCTGGGCAGTGGTAGCAAATGTCATTAATCCCAGCAATCAGGAGGAAGAAGCAGGCAGATCTCTGTGAGTTCAAGGCCAGCCTGGTCTACAGAGTGACTCCAAAACAGCCAGGGCTACACAGAGAAACCCTGCTCGAAAACTAAAAAACCGAACCAAACCAAAAAGAGAAAAGAAGAAGCTTCTAGAGAGATCACCTGCCTGCTCTTTTTTTTTTTTTTTTTATAAATAGGACCTCACCCTAATAGCTCAAGCTGGCTTTGAACTCATTATGATCAGATAAATTGGTCTTGAGTTCATCATCATGATCCTCCTGCCTCAGCTTCCAAGTATTGGAATTAGAGGCGTGGCATCTCCACAACCAGTTTTATGTGGTGTCTGTGACTGAGCCCAGGTGATTGGTGCGTGCTAGGCAGGCATTCTACCAACTGAGCTGTATCCTCCAAGCAAGAGATTTATTTGCACCCCAGTTCCTGTGGAGATCAGAGAACAACTCTTATGAAGTTAGTTCTCTTTTTACCTTCATGTGGGATCCAGAGATCCAGCTCAGACCCTAAGGGTGGCAAGGACCTTTACCCGCGGAGCGTCTTGCTAGCCCCCAAGATGTCTTAAGAGCTGCCTTATGCACAGTGCCCTTCTTTTTTTTTTTTTAATTAAGATTTATTTATTTTATTTATTGTATATGAGTGCTTTATCTATAGAAGAGGGCACCAGATCTCATTATAGATGTTTGTGAGTCACCATGTGGTTGCTGGGAATTGAACTCAGGACTTCTGGAAGAGCAGGCAGCGCTCTTAACCACTGAGCTATCTCTCCAGCCCCACAGTGCCCTTCTTAACCTGTCCTTACTCTGCTTCCTAGAGCACGGGCCCGGAAGTCCACACACCTTTCCTGGTCCTGAACATAAGCTCTAAGGATTAGGACAAAAGAGTTGGAATAGGGAGCTAAGAGCATGTCCCGCTGGCAGGGCACATGTTTAGCATGGACAAAGGTACAACGCCTACCTACCCTGTAGTGGACGTACACATGTTTGTGTTTTGATCCCAAGTATGGGATGTGAAACAGATTTGTGTGAGGGTGTGCTGTGTTTCTCCGCTGGAAATAAGACTTTTGAGAGAACACATGGTGCTTGTCCACTAGAAGAGGAACTGCCTTTTTCGGGGGCTTGGTCTTTGGCAACTGATAGACATCCGAGGATGTACTCTGAGAGGGGATAGATATTCATGAGCCCCAAAACAAGAGGTTTGGCTTTTTTGGCTTTTTGGTCTTGGCATAATTTCCTTTTGTTGGCTGTTCATCACTCCACTTCAAGAGACTCCTAGAGAGAACCACTCCAGAAAACACTTGGAGGCTCCGGCTGCTGCTCTGCGTTCCAGCTGCTGCAGTTGCGGTCACCTTTGCTGAATTGCTGGTTTGCTGTTTAACGGGTCTGCTGGAATCCTGCCGGCTACGCCAGTGTAATCGCTCCAAGGAACTGAGTCTAGAAAGGTCTATTTCTCCTGTTCCCATTAACCTTTCTCTCCTATCTAGGCCAGGTGGGTTGGAAGGGAGCTATAACAATTAAAGAACCTCCCAATAAAGTAGGTTTGAAAAAAATCAAAGCCTACACTACCCTATCCTGAAAAAAAAAAAAGTGAGAATTCTTTTGAGTCTGTGTGAAGTTTGCACACAGTCAAATCACAGCCCAGACCACCCTCTTCTGTACTTTCTTTCTTAAGATTTATTTATTTATTATTATGTATATACCTGCAGGCCAGAAGAGGGCATCAGGTCATATTATAAATGGTTATGAGCAACCTTGTGGTTTCTGGGAATTGAACTCAGGACCTCTGGAGGAGCAGTCAGTGCCCTTAACCTTTGGGCCATCTCTCCAGTCCCTCTGTACTTTCTTTAATAAACAAACAATTCTGTAGTTCTTGGAGCCATTGCTGGACCCCAAATCACATAGCCTTTGGAAAGCCCATTACTTGTCCTCTCACCCACACCCCACACCCCTCAAGTCTCCTTGCATTCTTTGCCTTCATCTCTGTCCCTTCAACATCAAATATCTGCTGTTGAATCTTCAAAGTATCTGCCCTTGCCCACCATCTTCTTGCTTATCTTCCAAACTTAGACCGCCTAACAGTGTCAGACACACCATGCCCCTCCCCATCCCTGGCTCCAGCCCCACCCTTTATGGTTCTCTTCCACTTTGCTAGGGGTCCTTCTTTACAGTCTCCTCCTACCCGCCCGCAAACGCAGCTGCTTTGAGTTCTCTCCGTCTGGATTTGGAGGGAGTCCTTCTATTTGGATTTCGCCCCCTACAATGTCCACAGTGGACTTATTCCCCCTGATCTAGTTCTCTAGCTCAGGAGGCACAGACCTGAGGTCCACGCTTTCCTGAACTGCTTCTGTTAGGTTTTGTATGGAGTCAGGTAGTTCAGGAGGACACTGAGATGAAAGCTAAGTAGTTGTATTATTATTATTATTATTATTATTATTATTATTATTATTATTATTATTATTATTATTATTACTACTACTACTACTATATTAGGCTTTTCTTTTTTATATATATTTATTTATTTATTATGTATATAGTATTCTGCCTGCATGTACACCTGCAGGCCAGAAGAGGGAACCAGATCTCATTGTGGATGGTTATGAGCCACCATGTGGTTGCTGGGAATTGAACTCAGGACCTCTGGAAGAGCAATCAGTGCTCTTAACCGCTGAGCCATCTCTCCAGCCCCTATCTTAGGTTTTTCAAAACAGGGTTTCTCTGTGTAACAGCCCTGGCTGTCCTAGACTTGCTTTGTAGACCAGGCTGGCCTCAAACTCACAGAGATCCACCTGCCTCTGCCTCCCAGGTGCTGGGATTAAAGGCGTGCGCCACCATCGCCCAGCAATTAGAAGAGTTATTAAAGCCATGGACAGACAGAGGGACAACTAGATAGTGGGGGCTCTGAGGAGACTCCAGGCACAGACAGCAAGTGTCCTTTCTGAAGAGAAGCAGAGCCCATGCAGGCATCACATGGATCAGAAGTGGGTATGTTCTCATGCCTTTTGAGGATACGGGGAGGAGATTTACAGCAAGCGCCCAAGCCAGGCTCTTTGCTTCCCAAGTAGGAGTCAGGGAAGAGGATGGGGACTAGGATGTGCCTAGTGCCAAAACCTTAACATCAATACCCTTTGATTTTACCTCACTTCCCAACGGAGAAGTCCTGTCTGCAATGTCCCAGTACAGTGCCTATCAGCATCTGTGAGGGGAGAGCTGCTCTAAAGCATTGGCTAATTTTTTTTAACGTGTGTGTGTGTGTGTGTGTACTTGAGGAGGTGAGAGCAGTGTCAGTTCCTGGAAGCTGGATTTCTAGGTCCCCAAAAGCACCAAACTAGACCACTTCATAGGTAGAAGGCAGTTTATTGGGGCGGGAGGCAGACTCTGCTGGGCTGTGTCAGAAAGTAGAGAGCAGCAGCCTGGTGGGGAAGCAAGTGGATTAGGTAACAGTCCACAGGGTGAGG
Organism: Acomys russatus; assembly: GCF_903995435.1. NCBI lineage: Eukaryota > Metazoa > Chordata > Mammalia > Rodentia > Muridae > Acomys > Acomys russatus. The sequence continues at coordinate 3,981,767 of NC_067140.1, read as the reverse complement.
GTCCTTGAGCTGATGGAGGCTGTTTGGGTTAAATGGGAACTAGATGCACTTTGCCCCATCAGTTGACCATCAGAGGCAGAGACAGGAAGTAGTGGCTTTCCTGACAGAAACCTAAGGAATGCTGAGCTTATATTTCTGTTTCCCCAATAAGAATCTCCCTTTTAGCTGGGTGTGGTGGCGCACGCCTTTAATCCCAGCACTCGGGAGGCAGAGGCAGGCGGGTGGCTGTGAGTTCGAGGCCAGCCTGGTCTACAAAGTGAGTCCAGGATGGCCAAGGCTACACAGAGAAACCCTGTCTTGAAAACCAAAAAAAAAGCCGGGCGTGGTGGCGCACGCCTTTAATCCCAGCACTCGGGAGGCAGAGGCAGGCGGATCGCTGTGAGTTCGAGGCCAGCCTGGTCTACAAAGTGAGTCCAGGATGGCCAAGGCTACACAGAGAACCCTGTCTCGAAAAAACCAAAAAAAAAAAAAAAAAAAAAAGAAAAACCAAAAAAAAAAAAAAAGAATCTCCCTTTTAGAGGGAACAAAGTAGGAGTACAGAGAGAAATAAGGGTGGAGATTAGACCTGGGGAGAGAGAGCCAGGCGGGAGGACAGAGACAAGAGAAACTGAGGGCTGGGGCATCTCTGTGACAAGCTGGAGACCTAAGTCAGGATAGGCCTCCGGGAGGATATGAGGCGACTCTAGCTGAGACTCCTATTAGCAGGAGACATAGAGACTGAAGGGGCTGCCTTCTAACTAGACAAGACTCCTAGTGGAGGGAGCAGAGCGCCAACCCATCCACAAAAAACTTCGATCCAAAACTTACCCTGCCTACGAGATATGCAGGGATAAAGATAGAACACACAGAACAGAGACTGAGGGAATGTCCAACTAGTGCCTGGCTCAACCCAAGACCCAGCCCATGGAAGAGAGCCAGCCCCCGGTACTATTAAGGATACTGTGCTATGCTTGCAGACAGGGGCCTAGCAGAGTTGTCCTCTGATAGGCTCCACCCAGCAGCGGTTGGAAACACATGCTGAGACTCACAGCTAAACTTTGGGTGAAGTAGCTGGGTGTGGTGGCGCACGCCTGTAATCCCAGCACTCAGGAGGCAGAGGCGGGCGGATCGCTGTGAGTTCGAGGCCAGCCTGGTCGACATAGGCAGTCCAGGACAGCCAGGGCTACATAGAGAAACCCTGTCTCAAAAAAAAAAAGGGGTGGGGGGAGGGGCGAAGCATAGGGAGTCTAGTGGAAAAGTGGGGGGAAGGGTAAAAGGACCTAGAGGTGACAAGAGCTCTACAAGCAGACCAATAGAGCCACGCAGGGCCCAGAGGGGCTTGTGGAGTCTGAAGCACCACCAAGGGCCATGCATGGACGGGACCTAGGTCCTCTACATAGATGTAGCCAATGGGCAGCTCAGGCTTCGTGTGGACCCTCCCCCTGGCAGGAAGTGCCATAAGGGAAGAAGATGAGCTCAGTCCTGATGTGACTTGATGAGCTGGGGTGGGTGGGAAGGGAGGCTCCCCTTTTCTGAGGAGTAGGAGTGAGGGGAGAGAGGGTGGGACTGGGAGAAGGAGAGGGGGGTACAACTGGGATGTAACGTGAATAAATAAATTATTAATTTAAAAAGAATCTTTCTGTTTACCCAAAACCCTGACTATCATCTTATGATGCTGTCATCAACACTTTCATTTTGGGGCCTCCTTTGTGACCTATCAACAGGTAGTTGCTGCCTGATATAGGTGCTGAGAATCAAACTTAGGTCCTTTGCAAAAACAATACACATACTAGGGCGTGGTGGCGCACGCCTTTAATCCCAGCAGGTGGATCTCTGTGAGTTCGAGGCCAGCCTGGTCTATAAAGCGAGTCTAGGACAGCCAAGGCTACACAAAGAAACCCCGTCTCCAGAGGAAAAACCAAACAAAACAAAAGAACACACACTCTTAACTACTGACCTCTTCTCCCTAGCCCCACTGGCTACATTCTAACACTACATTTTTACCGTGATCTTATGTAAACCTATGTTTTTGTGCCTCGGTGCAAGTGCTCATAGAATTCCTTTTAAAGGATTCACTTATTTTTATTTTATATATATGAGTATTTTGCTTGCATAAATGCATGTGTAATAAGTAGAAGAGGGTGTGGGATCTCCTGGAACTGGTGTTATAAAAAAAAAAAAAAAATGGTCAGCCACCATGAGGATGCTATGAGCCTGTGAACCAGGGCTCTCCGGAAGTACTCTAAACCTCTGAGCCATGACTCTAGCCCCAGATTTTTTTTTTTTTTCTCTAGAAACGATTTCTCTGTATATATAGCCTTGGCTTTTGGCTGTCCTGGACTCACTCTGTAGACCAGGCTGGCCTCGAACTCACATCGATCTGCCTGCCTCTGTTTCCCGAGTGCTGGAACTAAAGGTGTGCAGCACCACGCCCAGCTTAGCCCCAGAAGTTTTACTCGTAACTGTAAAACTAGAACTAGCTGAGTGGAAGCTGGGGCTGTAAGTCACTTGAGCTTGCCCAGCATAAACAAAGGCCTGGGTTTGACCTGCTGTGCCACACACATGGGTCTTAGGCGTGCATGCCTTTTACTTCACTGCTCAGGAAGTGGAGGCTGGAGGCTCTGAAGTTAACAGTCATTCTTCACCATATAGTGAGTTCGAGGCTAGCCTGGGATACATGAGACCCTGTTTCAAAAAAGAGGAGGAGGGGGAAAAGGAGAGAGAGAGAGAGAGAGAGAGAGAGAGAGAGAGAGAGAGAGAGAGAAGGAGCAGTTTAGAGAGTCCTCAGGGGGTGAAAGGTTAAGCAAATGAAGCATCCATGCCGTGAATCTGTACAAGAAGAGCAGATACCAACACACACACACACACACACACACACACACACACACACACCCTAGATGCGAAGACAAGATGCTCTGATAGAACACTTACTTACAGAGTAATTGCCATAACAATGTTTCGTAGGTGAGGAGTCGGGGACGGTGGGAGGAGGGAGGAGTACAGAGAGCGGCTTGAAAAGGGCCACAGCTGGTGTGATGGAAGCCTTCTGAATTGACAGGAAGTGAGATTCAATTGTTTTGTTTGTTTGTTTTTGTTTTTCTAAGACAGGGTTTCTCTGTGTAGCCTTGACCGTCTTGGACTCACTTTGTAAACCAGGCTGGCCTCAAACTCAGAGACACTCCTGTCTCTGCCTCCCAAGTGCTGGGATTAAAGGCACCACCGCCTGGCTCAGAGCACACTCTTATCTCTGGGGGAAATTGGGTTCTTCGCAACACTCTGTATAGTTTCTTAGAACTTGAGGAGAAAATTTTTTTAAAAAACTTTTATTTTTGAAGATAAAATATTTAGTCCTGTGGGATGGCTCAGTGGGTAGAGGTATCTCGCAAGCTGAGTTAGTTTCTAGGACCTTCTGGCTCCTGCAAGTTGTCCTCTGACCTCCACATGCATGTTGCGACCTAAGTATGCACACACACATACCCATACATATAAATAAAGTAAAAAATAAAAGATACAGTCCCAAATTAAATGTACTAAAACCCATCCCTTTCTCTTCCTGTAACACCCAAAAGTACTGTAAGATCCTGCTGCAGGGTGTGGCTGGCACGCCCTGCCCTCTACCTAGGGGCGGGGCTTCTCTCCCAGAGACTCACTATAAAACCAGACATTTTCCGGTCCAGGGCCCTTTTGCCCTTTTGTCCCCTTTGTTGTCCTTGCCCTTGTCCTACCTCCCTGCCCTCTCTCCTGCCCCGCCCCCCAACACGCGTTCCCCCCTCTCCCCGTCCCACGCCACTTCCAACAACCCTCATCTATATAATTATAGCTTCATCGCCAATTGGCTGGTTCTGCTTCAGGGCATCAGGACGATACACTGTCCTTCCAGCTGGGGCCCCTGGTGCACCCTGACTCTTCCCTCGCCCCACAGCTTCTTTCCTGCCATTTCTAGACTTTTGGCAAATCTAACCTATTCTGCCTCTCAAGGGTTTCTGAAATCCACCCCTCCTATCTCCGCAGTTGCCTAGCCCAGCCCCTCTCTCCCCTCCCTGCTGCAGGCTCACCCCCTCCAATCCATTCCCCAGGAGCCAGGGTGAACTTTATAAAACATACATCAGCTGCTGTGGCTCCCCGATGAAAACCTTTCCTTAGCACCACGCTGATCCCAAGATAAAGTTCAGCAGTTTCATCAAATCAGCGGAGGTCTTTTCTCTAGCTGCTCCCCTACGCCGAACTGCGGAATCACGAGAAATCTTTTTCTCCCCAGGGTTCGCAAATGCGCCTTCCACCACCTGGTCCTTCGGGTTGGATCGACACGCACCTGCTGTTCTTCCCTCCCTCAGAAATGTTATTTATTTTGGTGCTGGGGACCTTCCAAGGCCAGTGAAGCTACACATATCTAATACACAAATGCATGCTTGTAGTAAACATTTCAGCAGCGCAATACCCCACTCTCCTCCAAAAGGGAACGCCGTGACCCTGACCGCTCAGATTCACAGCAACCCTGCTATTTTCTTCACCGAACGTAACAGCCTGGGTTTTCACTGTAGTGTTCTTTTTTGGGTCCTTGTTGTTTTATGGGTTTGTTTTGTTTTCTGTGGAATGATATTTTATTTATTTATTTATTTATTTATTTATTTATTGGTTTTTCGAGACAGGGTTTCTCTGTGTAGCCTTGGCCATCCTGGACTCACTTTGTAGACCAGGCTGGCCTCGAACTCACAGCGATCCGCCTGCCTCTGCCTCCCGAGTGCTGGGATTAAAGGCGTGCGCCACCACGCCCGGCTTATTTTTTATATTCTTGAGATGATAATTTGATTACAACATTCCTCCGTTCACTTTCCGTCCCTCTAAATTCTCCCATATAACCTCTCCACTTTCCTTCAAATTCATCACCTTTAAAAAAATTGTTATTGTATGCATTTAAGTATATGTATATACAAATATATTCCTAATCGCTTTTTAAAAGCCTCATAGTGCCAAAAGCTAGGCTCAAAGCCATATGTAGCTGAGCCTAACAAACTGCCGATTTTCCTGCGTGTCTCCACTTTCCAACCTCTGGGATTATGGGCATGCACTGCCACATGGGGCTGAGATTCCTTTGTTTTGTGTTTTGTTTGTTTGTTTTGTTGTTGTTGTTGTTGTTTAGATAGTTTCCCTATTTAACAGAATCCCTGGCTGTCCTGGACTTGCTTTGTAGACCAGGCTGGCCTCGAACTCACAGCGATCCGCCTGCCTCTGCCTCCAGAGTGCTGGGATTAAAGGCGTGATAACTACCTTCTTTTATTATTCTTTCCCACAATTTTGGGCGGCGGGGTGGGTGGGAGTAATGAGGGAGGATGAGGACAGCCGAGACTGGACGGCTGTAGACTGTAAAAGGCGCTCTATCATTCCATGAAGAGAACTCGACCTCCAAGAAGATGGGTGGCTGAGACCTGGCGAACTGCAAGCCTGTGCTGCTTTCTGCCGCCGGTCCTTGCCCACAAGTTTCCACTCTGGCTGTTTACTCCACCCTCCACTCGCCTCGGGGACTACTGTGCCCTACTTCAGGCCGGTCTCTAGAGACATCCTTTCTCATTAAACTCCAGCAGGTGCACTTGGTGGCGCTCAGAGCTCGCTTCTTCTGAAGCCTGAGGCCCATCTACCGCGGTGATCTTGCAAATCACAGGATCCGATCGGATCGCGACCAGCAATGATCCAAGCAGCCACAGGCCGACGTCGGTACAGACTCAGATCGAAGCACTAGGCAAGTGCCCTGTGTTTACTGTTTGGGCCTGTGATCTCTCCCAGACTGGGCTGTGCGCACACGGGCCGCCTCATTCCCTGCTCTGGGTTTAGTAGGACTACACCCCAGCCCGAAGCACACAGTGGGTCTCGGGGAAGTTCTCAGTGGTTAGGGCGCCCGCCCGGTTGGGCTGTCGGGCAAGCCAGGGCCCTCCCGCAGCGCAGCCTCTCCGGTCCCCGGCCCCCCGGCTGTTTCCTCCGCGAGCACCCTCCCGCCACAGCGGCCTCCACTGCCGCGCTGTTCCGGTCCCGAGGCCCCCTCCCCGCAGGGCCGGCGCTCCCCGGCTGTTCCCGCCCCCTCCCGCCCCGCGGCTGTTCCGGCCCGGCCGCCCTCCGCCCTCCGCCCCGCGGCCTCCGCGCGCCCTGGGCCCGGCGCTGCGAGGGCGCGGCGGGAGGGGGGCGCCACGCGGAACAGCCGCTGTCCCGGCCCGGCGCGCTCACCCTCCAGGGCCTCGAAGATCGCCTGCGCCATCTTGGAGCTGCCGCCGCCGCCGCCGCCCGGGGAGGGGGAGCGGGGCTACGCAAGCATTGTGGGAACCGCAGCATGGTCGGGGCCACCAGGGGGCGCCCAGGAGCCGGCGCCGAACCCCCTGCCCCGGAAACACAGCCTTCCCGGCTGCCCTGCTGGAGACCCAGTCACCCCCACCCCCCCCCCACCCCCCAGTTCTAATTCTACTCGGGCACACATCTGGCGCTCGCATACCACCTCCCAGCGCTGACACCGTCCCCGGTTCTGCAACACACAACCCACTGTCGCTGCACACGGTAGTCTCCAACTTTGCAACACCAACCCACCTCACTGGGATGACCTAACTGTTTCAAGGACACCCTGCATCCTGTCGCGTAGATTGGTGCCTGGTCTTAATCCCTTATGAAATGTTAGGTTCCCGTCCACACACCACTCGACCATGATTCTCTTAGACCCCGTTTCTGTCACAGGCCTTGTACCCGTCTCATCCATTCCTAGCCCAAGCACATAGGGATCCACACCCCCAAATCCATGCCTTCCCCCTTTTTAATAGTTTACTTTTATTTTATGTGCATCGGTGGTTTGTTTACATTTATGTCTGTGTGAGGGTGTCAGAAGCCCTGGAACTGGAGTTACAGACAGTTGTGAGCTGCTGGGAATTGAATCCGGGTCCTCTGAAAGAGCAGTCAATGCTCTTAGCCGCTGATCCCTCTCTCCAGCCTCCTCATGTGCGCCCTCATGTCTGTGCGCGCGTACACACACAGACATACACACACCACAACACACGTGTGAAGATCAGAGGACAACGTTCAGGAATAGATTCTATCCTTGCATCGTGTGAGGCCCTGGTATTGAACTCAGGCTCTGTAGTAAGTAGCTTTACCGGCTGAGCCATCTCTATACCTCGTTTTGTTTATAATCCACAAAGCCCAATTTGAACCTGCCAGTATAGCCGGGCATGGTGGCGCACGCCTTTAATCCCAGCACTCGGGAGGCACCCTTAAAGGAAACTGACTTTCTCTCCCAAGGCGGCCCTCAGTGGGATTTGTGAGCTCCGCCCCTAGGCATTCTGGAATGTTCACCGGCATGACGCTGCTCCCCAACCTGTCTCGGCTCTTCTGTCTTTCCAACTCCCTCATCCACGATGGTGCCTGAGACTTGGAAGAGGGAAGCCAAAAGGAGACAGAGGCCCCACTGTGGCTGAGCATTCTACTGACACTTTCGAGGTTGTGAGTTTCTGGGTTAACTGCCATCCACTGCACTGAGAGCTGCACTAGCGTATGGGTAGAGAGGTAAGATTTTAGAGCGCAGTTTGAGATGAAGGACACTCAAATGTTAAAAATACGTAACTGGCCGGGCGTGGTGGCGCACGCCTTTAATCCCAGCACTTGGGAGGCAGAGGCAGGTGGATCGCTGTGAGTTCGAGGCCAGCCTGGTCTACAAAGTGAGTCTAGGACAGCCAAAGCTATCACAGAGAAACCTTGTCTCGAAAAACCAAAAAAAAAACCAAAAAACAAAAAACGTAACTGCAGTGGACTTGACTGGGCAACAAGGACGAGTTGGAAGAAGCTCACATAGGAAACGGGGAACCAGAGAGATGTCATCCATGACAGAAAGTGTCCATGACTAAAGCTACACTGTCCTAAGACAGCACCACCATAGACTTAACTCCAAATGGCCTCCTTGTTTTTACCACAAACACCTATTTAAGTCTCAGCTGGAGGAATAATCAACACAAACCACGATTTTCACTTTCTTCACTAAACTCCAAAAGTTAAAAAAATAAATGTACCAGCCGGGTGGTGGTGGCGCCACGCCTTTAATCCCAGCACTCGGGAGGCAGAGGCAGGTGGATCGCTGTGAATTCAAGGCCAGCCTGGTCTACAAAGCGAGTCCAGGACAGCCAGGGCTAACACAGAGAGACCCTGTCTCAAAACAAAACTAAAACTAAAATATAAATAAATAAATGTACCAATCTGGGCATGGTGGTGCACACCTTTAATCTCAGGACTCGGGAGGTAGAGGCAAGCGGCTCTTTGAATTCTAGGCCAGCCTGGTCTACAGAATGTGTTCCAGAACAGCCAAGGCTACACAGAGGAAACCCTGTTCCAGAGGGGACATTATGGGAAAGATTAAGCTGTGTCACAGGTGGAAGCAATCTTGGCAGGCTTTATCCTTGGGGCACCCCATGAATACCTTGTGACAGACTGAGTGGAGCCATCCTGGGCCTGGAATTCAGGAAGCAGACCTGGGAACCCCAACTGGGCTATTGTTTTTATAATTGACCCTCAATGGGAGGAGACCGCCCTTCCCATGTGACTCAGGCAGGTGGGGAGGAGAGAACAACAGGTTTAGCCCGGGCTTGGGCGTGTGTGGAGCAGTGAACAGGCCGGACCTGCACGTGGGCCAGAGAGACACCTAAGGACCCATCCCGTGGAACAGATACCGGAAGGTTCACTCTTTTGTCCCTTTAATCTTTTTTCCTTCTTGTGTAAGCAACTTGGGTTGTATAATAAAGTTTAATTGTTAAAAAACAGAGCAACAGGACATTTTTTCTGTCTTTGTGTAGTTATAATCCAGCAGGAAAGATGTGCCATAGACAAGGAAGTAAATGAGGGATCAAGGAAAAGAGAAAGGCGTCATGACTGAAAATCACTTTTTTCTGGTACAGATAGAAGCTACATTAGTCAGGGCAGTTGGTCAGGAAGAACCTATCTGAGGAGGCAGATAACCTAAAAAGTGCAATGAAGTCAGCTTTTTGAAAAGTCATCAAGGAAGGTGGAGAGAACTAAAGGCTAAGGGTGGGGGTGGGGCTCATAGTGGGTCATCTGCTTGACATTCACTGTCTGCAGTCCTGGCCTCCTAGCCCTACATACTCGGGGCCAAGAGTTTTGCAAGAGGGATGGAGAGATGGCTCAGAGGTTCAGACCACTGGCTGCTCTTCCAGGGGTCCTAAATTCAATTCCCAGCAACCACATGGTGGCTCACAGCCACCTCTAATGAGATCTGGTGCCCTCTTCTGGTGTCCAGAAACACAGGCAGGCAGAACACTGTATACATAATAAATAAATAAATTTAAAAAAAAAAAAGAATTTTACAAGAGCTTAGGTTTTGCCATGCAGTGGTGGCACACACCTTTAATCCCAGCACTCGGGAGGCAGAGGAAAGTGGATTGCTGTCAGTTCGAGGACAGCCTGGTCTACAGAGCGAGTCCAGGACAGCCAGGGCTACACAGAGAGACCCTGTTTTGAAAAACCAAAAAAAAAAAAAAAAAGCTTAGGTTTCATTCTGAGAGTGACAAGACAGTGAACGGCTTCAGGGACATGAGGCAACACAGCCATGGTGGCTGTCCAGCACCTCTCTCCGTGGAAGGGTACACGCACGCCTACTCTGCTTTTCTCTCTTCCTAAATGGCAATTTTCCTGTCTTCCCTGCAACAGTAGGAACCTGTTCTCTTGCCTCTCCTGAGAAATGGTCCATGGTCTTCCAGGACAGGACAAGAACCCTGCCCTGCCCTTCTAAATCCCCACAGTACCTGACACCACCTCCAATTGGGTAACCATTTCCTGCTATTGACAGTTATATCTTTTTTAACAGGGGTGGGGGTGGATGGGTGCTACATCCATTCTGGTTGGATCCAGAGGCCACTGGGGCAATGCTTGACAGTGGCTCACTGAATGGGGGGGGGGGGGGACAAATCAGTAAGCCTTCAGGGATGCAAAGCCCAAACACAGACAGCTTCCCTCAGACTGCCTCCTCCACAGACCTTCGACCCTTTCCCACTGTCTCTTCCTCTCTCACAATCTCTGTCAGTCCCATGTCCTAGTCCCTCCGGGCTACCTGGTTGGCACTGAGCTCCTGAAGCAACAAATGTAGTAATTCCAGGCACAGGGCCAACCAGGGAAAAGGAAAAGACCGAGACGCCTCTGATGACCAACTTGACAGTGCGCGCTCCAGTGACCTCCCCAGAATGTGATGGAAACTTAAACCTAGATCCCAGGTTAAGGCAGAAAGTGAGCTCATGAGAAGCAGTGCGGCATCCTTAGTAAGAGGTGGCGAAGCATGGCAGAACTGTGTGTGCCCCTTCATTCCTGCCTGCCCCATCCCCCCACCCCTAACTCCCTAACCCCCACCCCTGTGGTACTCTGAGGCCCTAGGCCCAGTAGTAAGAATGTTTCTATATGTGAAGGCTGGGGATTTAGTCTCTTGGCCAGCAGGAAGCTCCAGGTGGACCCTCAGCACTGCATACATAAATGGTCATGGTGATGGTGTACTTGTCATTTCAGCACTAGGGAGGTGGAGGCAGGGGAATCCTAACTTCAAGTCAGTCTCAGCTACAGAGCTGGTTTGAGGGCGGCCTGAGATCAATAATACTTTTTGTTTGTTTGTTTGTTTGTTTTCGAGACAGGGTTTCTTTGTTATCTTGACAGTCCTGGACTTGCTTTGTAGACCAGGCTGGCCTCGAACTCACAGCGATCAGCCTGCCTCTGCCTCAGCCTCTGCCTCCCAAGTGCTGGCATTAAAGGCGTGCGCCACCACGCCCATCGATAAATAACATCTTGATTGGAGCAGGGGGTAGGGAGGCTCAGGAGATGGTTCATCACCACGTGAAGAAGGCACTTGCCGCGTGTCGAAGGAGAGAACCAATTCCTGCCAGTTGTTGTTTCATCTCCACATGTGCACTGTGGTGCAAACTACATACACGCACTAAGGAAATAAGGGTAATTAATGGTGGCGCACACCTGTGATCCCAGCACTCAGGAGGCAGAGGCAGGTGGGTCTTTGTGAGTCTCCAAAGCCAGTCCAGGAAAAGTGAAAAAATTTAAAAATAAATAAATAAATAAATATAAATATATATATATATATGTGTGTGTGTGTGTGTGTATGTATGTATGTGTATATATATATATATATATATATATATATATATATATATATATATATATAGAGAGCGAGAGAGAGAGAGAGAGAGAGAGAGAGAGAGAGAGAGAGAGAGAGAACACATAACAGCCAGGAACTTCAGTTTTCAGTGGATTTGATGCCCTCTCTGGCTTCTGGGAACACCAGGCACATAAATGGTTTACAGACATACTTGAAGGCAACACACACACACACACACACACACACACACACCTCAATGAGAACTGGGCAGTGGTGGCACACTTTTAAACCCAGCACTTGAAAGGCAGAGGCAGGAGGATCTCTGTGAGTTCAAGACCAGCCTGGTCTACAAAGCAAGTTTCAGGACAGCCAAGGCTACATTGAAAAACTCTGATTCTCTGGGAGAAAAAAAAATTACAAAAAAAGCCTGTCGCGATGGCGCATGCCTGTAATCCCACCACTCAGGGAGGCAGAAGCAGGAAGATCTCTGTGAGTTCTAGTCCAGCTTGGTCTACAGAGTGAGTTTCAGAGCAGCCAGAGCTACACAAAGAAACCCTGTCTCAAAAAACAGGAAAAAAAAAAAAAAACCCAACAAAACAAAGAGCTCAGTGAGCAAAGGTGTCTGCCACCAAGCCTGAGGACTGAAGTCCAATTCCTTGAACCCATGTGGTGGAAGAGAGAACTGACTGCTAGAAGTTGTCCTCTGACCTCAGAGGCATTTTGCTGGTATACATATGTGTATCTTGCACATGAATAGATAAATAGAAATATTAATTTCTTTTTCTTTCTTTTTTTTGGGTGGGGGAACAGCATCTCATTATGTAGTTCTGGCTGGCCTGGAACTCAACCTCACAGATCCACCTCCTTCTCTGTCTCCCCAGTGCTGAGATGAAAGGTATATAGCACAATTAGTTAAGAATCGATTTCTTGGGCCTGGAGAGATGGCTCAGAGGTTAAAGGTACTGAGTGTTCCTCCAGAGGTCCTGAATTCAATTCCCAGCAACCACATGGTGGCTCCCAACCATCTATAACGTGATCTTCTGGCCTGCGGGTGTACGTGCAGACAGAGCACTGTATATGTAATAAAAATAAATAAATAATTCTCTCTAAAAAAAAAAAAAAAAAAGAATCTATTTCTTGAGCCGGGCATGATGGTGCATACTTTTAATCCCAGCACTGGGGAGACAGAGGCAGGCGGATCACTGTGAGTTCGAGGCCAGCCTGGTCTACAAAGTGAGTCCAGGTGTGTCAACTTATCTCAAAGAGACTTTCTTTTAAAACAAGGGAGAAAGGTCTCCAGAGAAACAAAATCTACTAACAACATTTTAATCTTTTTTTTTTTTTTACAAATTATTATTATTTTTTATTTTATGTGCATTTATGTTTTATCTGCATGTATGTCTGTGTGGAGGCGTGGGATCTTGAAGTCATGGACAGTTGTAAGCTGTCATGTGGTTGCTGGGAATTGAACTCAGGCACTCTGTTTTGTTTTTGTTTTTGATTTTTGACATAGAGTGTCTTTGTGTAGCCTTGTCCGTCCTGGACTCACTTTGTAGACCAGGCTGGCCTCGAACTCACAGCGATCTGCCTGTCTCTGCCTCCCCAGTGCTGGGATTAAAGGCGTGTGCCACCATGCCCAGCAAATTCAGGGCCTCTGGAAAAGCAGTCCGTGCTCTTAGCTACTGAGCCATATTTTGAGCCCCACCACTTTTATCTTTAACACCAGCTTCCAGGATTCTGTTACACCAAATTTCTGTTGACAAATCTCTGTGGTACTTTGTTATGTCCTTTATCAGAGCAAGCTATATTATATTACCTCTGGAAAGTTACTTTGCCTCTGTACACCTCTGCTTCCCTTAAGTTAGCTGACGTTTTCTGTAGTACTTGACTCACAGACGTTCTGTAAGAATGAGACTGGGCTGGGCGTGGTGGCGCAGGCCTTTAATCCTAGCACTTGGGAGGCAGAGGCAGGCAGACCGCTGTGAGTTCGAGGCCAGCTTGGTCTATAAAGCGAGTCCAAGACAGCTAAGACTACACAGAGAAACCTTGTCTCAAAAAAAAAAAAAAAAAAAATGAGATTGGTAAGAAAGTATTTAAGGTCTATGGGTGTTAGTTTCCAAGGCCGGGCATTCAGCCCTGAGCTTGACACTTGGCACTATACACACAAAGGCATTCAGGAAACTAGTACACAGTACTCTATAGATGCAAACTTAGTAAATTACATATATCTGGTAAAAAGTAAAGAAGCAGATATGTCCTGAGGAACTTAGAGTTGTGCAAAATGAAAATGGGTCACTAGGTAATAAATCTTTTTATTGTGGCAACGTCTTTTGCCTCCAGCACCAAGGGAGACTTGGAAAGGTAGAAACTTATTCATCACCCTAAGGAAGGGCTTAGCAAAAGATAGTATACAGAAAGACCTGCCAAACCAAATTGTTTCCAAATACCTGCTCCCAATGATGGGCCACATGTCACAACTCAGGGACTGGTTCTCTATGTAATTGCAGGTGACATTTCTAATAGCTTTTCTTAGTTCTTTTGCAAATTAAAGGAGGAAGGGGAGAGGGGGGTCCCTGAAGCTAAAAGTGGATGTGCTCTTGTTCAGGTTGTTTTGAGACAAGGTCTTACTATGTAGCCTTGGCTAGCCTGGAGATCTTCCTCAGTGCTGGGGTTGAGGGCGTGCACCATGTCACCACACCCCGATAGACAAGCACTTTTTTTTTTCTTTTCCAGACAAGGTTTCTCTGTGTAGCCCTGGTTGTCCTGGACTCTCTTTGTAAACCAGGCTGGCCTTGAACTCACAGAGATCCGCCTGCCTCTGCCTCCCGATTGCTGGGATTAAAGGCGTGCGCCACCACAACTGCGTTTAGAGAAGCACTTTTACTTGGGTTCTAGGGATCCCTACTTGGCCCTCAGGCTGGCAAGGCAAACACTGTCACCTTAGCCAACTCTCTGCCCCTAAATCTGATGTCTGCAAGGGTGTGGGGTCATCAGTTATCATAGGTTGAGAGGAGGTCTTTCTTATTTTTTTATATTGAAGAAGATATTTTGGAGGCCTGAAGAAAGGCTATAGCTCAGCAGTTAACATCACGCCTTTAATCTCAGCACTTGGGAGGCAGAGGCAGGCAGATGGCTGTGAGTTCGAGGCCAGCCTGGTCTACAAAGTGAGTCCAGGACAGCCAAGGCTACACGAGAGACTCTGTCTTGAAAAGCCAAAAACCAAACCAAAACAAAAAAAGATCATGTACCGCTGTTCTTGCAGACCTGAGTTTGGTTCTCAGTACCCAGGTTGGGCTGTTCACAAGTGCCTCTGGCATCCCTGATCACCAACACTCAAATATACACACAACAACAACAACAGTAAAAATAAATAAAAGAAATAAGCTGGGTGTGGTAGGAAATCCCCTCTTGAGTAGGATAGCCCAGGCTAGACTCAAATCCATGATTCTCCTTCCTGTGCCTCACCAAGACTGAGATTACAGATGTGCACCACTGCAGTTGGCACAGCTTGAGAGTTCTTGACATATTAAGCCTTTCTCCCTCGGATGCAAAAACTACATCATCAACTACACTTTCCAAGAAAGAGCCTTAAAAAAAGAATTCTCAGCCTGGCGGTGGTGACATACGCCTTTAATCCTAGCATTTGGGAGGCAGAGGCAGATAGATCTCTGTGAGTTTGAGGCCAGCCTGGTCTACAAAGTGAGTCCTGGACAGCCAGGACTACAAGAGAAACCCTGCTTCAAAAAATAAAGTAAAATAAAATTCCATAAAACTATTATATGTTTTTGTTTTAATCTCAGGTGTGGGATATTGGGTGGCTTCATAGCAGCTGACTATGATTTGTCCTGTGCTCTAGCAGAGGCACGGTTTTCAGGGATCTCTTTTTCTCTCATTTCTAGTGTAAGGGGATTGAAAGGGAAAAACAAAAGGGATGGAGAAACCCACAAAGCAGAAACCGGCAGTTACACTTTTCCTTTTCTTTCAGTTGTGTTGATCTCTGAAGCAGCCTTTTCTGGTTCCTTAGTGCGGATGGGTTAGACATTGGAATCTGTCTGTCTTTCTGTCTTTCTTTTTTGGTCTTTCAAGACAGGGATTCTCTGTGTAGCCTTGGCTGTCTCGGACT
Organism: Acomys russatus; assembly: GCF_903995435.1. Classification (NCBI taxonomy): domain Eukaryota; kingdom Metazoa; phylum Chordata; class Mammalia; order Rodentia; family Muridae; genus Acomys; species Acomys russatus. The sequence goes on along the minus strand of NC_067140.1, from coordinate 3,966,540 downwards.
CGCCTTGTAGACCAGGCTGGCTCCAACTCCTGGAGATCCACTTGCCTCTGCCTCCTGAATGTTGGGATTACAGGTGAGTGGCACTGCACCCAGTTTATACAATGGTTTCTGTCACATTAGCCTAGAAGGTGAATTTCATTGTTGTTGTTGTTGTTGTTACAGGGGAGGCCTCAGCTTGACCTGCTCTAAGGGTCTGCTTAGAGTCTGTTCTAAGTTTCCTCATTTTGACCAGGCCCTGGAGTTTCACTCATGTATCTCTTGCCTTGTGTGGTTGACAAATTGAAATAGGTTCAGTGTTCATCAAGGCTCTCATGTCATCAGTGGCTTTGGTGTTCCAGGGTTTGAGTCCTCTTGTTAACTGTTTAGCCTTCAGTTTTCACTCAGTAACTGGTCTGGACATTCTTCACAGTTTTAAGCATTTCTGCTAATAAGTGGATTATATAAGTAGACATGCTGGGCATATTAGCTATTTACTAATAGAAACGCCTGAAGCTTTACCCATGCTGTGACTATAATGGCCAATGGTCTTGATGTGTGGGCCTTGGACATAAAAGTGTCAGGAGTGACACAGTACTGTATGGCTCTCAATCTTCATTAGGTGTCACAGGTCTTGACAGAACTTAACATACAGACACTGGTCAGAGCCTGGCTAGATTCCTTTCTGCCGTTCTTTCTTGGGCTCATGTCAGGGTCTTGTTCTCGTGTGAATTCTGCATGGCTGTGAGCACATGTTTCACGCACCCTCTGCCTTCCACACCATTCGAGCACATCGTTGGTCCACACCCTTCATATCAGTAATGGCAAAGGCCAAGCAAGCTCTGCTGTTCATCAGAGTTGGTGTTGAGTACTGGAAAAATGTGGCGGAACCGCTCAGATATCACTGGAGACTTGGTCCCCAACTAAAAGCCATCCATTCTCAACACAAAGGAAGGCAGCAGGGGTGTGTAGGCCTCCTGTGGAGGAGGACGGGACATTTCTACAACAATGTGGCTATTTGTATATATATACAATGTGTATATGTGTATGTGCATTTGTAAACGTGGTTGTGCTCGTCCTGGGAGCGTGTGCGCATGTGTGCATACCTGTTTGGAGGCCAGAGGTCAACCTCTGGTGTCATTTCTCAGGTGCTGTCTACTTTGTCATTTTGAGACAGGTTTTCTCACAGAGACTAGAGACCTACTTAACAATCAAGGTTGGTTGGCTGTCCGGCGAGCTCCAGGGATCTGGCTGTCTCTGCCTCCCTGGCACTGGGATGACAACTCACCCACCCTCACCCCCAGGTTTTTCTGTGGGTTCTGAGGGCCGAATTCAGATCCTTCTGCTTGGACAGCAAGCACTTTACTGACTGGGCTCTCTCTGCAGCCTCTCCTCCATCCTTTTGAGACAGGGTCTCATGTATCTCAAGCTGGCCTCCAACTCATCACCTCGAACCGCTGAGCTACCTGAGTTACCTCCCTCATCCTGAGATGCTACTAAATCCCACTGATGAGGTGCAGGGAGTCAAGCTGGGGCTTCATATAGGCTAGACTGGGTTCTAGCAACTGAGCTACAGCCCTAACCTCAAGATACTATTTTATTTTATTTTATTTTATTTTATTTTATTGAGGGGGGAGAGATCCACTTTTGGTAATGCAATAGGCTCAACACAGTTCACTTCCTTTACCAGCCTCAGATGCTGTTGTCTGATAGTAGCCCAGGCAATAACACAGGTAGCTATCACCTGTCCCAAGTACCACGGGACAACCTCCCAAATTAGAGCCACCACTCAACGTGTGATTGTTACCCAGTGACCTTTATGCACAGTAACATCATAGGTAAATGTCACTCATCAATGTTCTGGCAATTATAATTTACTATCTTACTGCTTCAGGAAACGTGCTGGGTACGGGAGTTACAGCAGAAAATGAGACAAACAAGCTTTCTGGCCCCCAAGAAACTAACAGTCCACGTGAGTAGGAACAATTACAAAGGGTTTAATAGAGAGAGAAAAAAACCAAATAACAGCATAACACTAACAACGGAGAAGTGGGGCTAATAAGTCAGAAAGAGCAGACCTACAGTGCGCAGTATATCCTGCGGAGCTTTCCTGACTAGGTGCTGCCTGAGCCAACACCTGAATGCTGACAGGAAGTCAGTCGTAGGAAATACATGCGCAATGAATTTCACAAGGACACCACCAGCTGCAGCTCCTTTGATGCAGAAGGGTTCCTGGCGTACTTAAGGAACGGAGAGAAGAGAGAATGTGCGACAAAGGCAAGGACAGGCAATCACACAAATAAATCTGCTCCTGGGGGCCCTGGGAATGAGTTCGTATTTTAAAAATAAGTAGAAGACAGGTATGAAGGCACAGGCCTGCCATCCCAGCACGTGGGAGGCAGAGGCAAAGGGAATCAGAGTTTAAGACCAGCCTGGGCTACAAGAGATTCTGTCTCAGACACGAAACAGCCACAAGAGTGACATGTGATTTATTTTCTGAGACGTTAGCTGTGATAACTGCTAGGCAATCGAAAGTGTCAAGGGTGAAGGTAAGACCAGCGTCACCTCCCAAAAGTCACCCACCCCAACGCGAAAGATGGCAACAAACGCCTCCAAAGCCCACTCCGAACCGAAAGTCGGTCCTAAGAAAACTGCCTTCTGATTGGGCGAATCCTGCGCGAGCCCTTCCGGCTCACGATGATTGGTTACCAACTCTCCTTTCTCTTCCAATCAGACAGCTATTCTGAAGCGTGAGAGCGACTCGGCCCCTTGCAGGCAAGTGCGCTCTGTGACTGGCTCTCCTACATGAGTGACGGCAGCCTCAGCCTATAGACACAACGACGGGGCGGTGCTCCCCAGTGTAGTGAGCCGTGTAGCCTGTCCCACGGCTGTCAGAAGGCGGCCAGCCGGGGTCTGTGACCGAGTGCTCCGGTGCGATGGCCTCCCCGCCGCAGGTGCGGGCTCTTCTCCAGGCTGTGAACACGCTGCTGCGCAAGCGCCGCTACCACGCTGCATTGGCCGTGATTAAGGGCTTCCGGAACGGGGCTGTGTGAGTAGGGCCGCGGAGTCCGGTCAGGGCATGGGCACGGGCCTACCCGGGGTCGCGAGTTGGAGGTCCGGTGTCGGGAGGTTTCGGTGCCCCGTTGGTGAAGCGGGCGTAGGATTCTTGGTTCCTGTCACCTTGTCAGTCTTGAGCTGCTGGGGCTCCTGCTTTCCTGCTTATAGGTCCTCGGTGCTTTCCAACCTGACACTCTTGCCTTAGTTGACTCCTTAATGGCAGCACCTGTATTCCCTCATCAGGGTCCGGTTCACGCACCATCTTGCCGTGTGCCCTTTGGCCTACTTGGCTTCTGTATGCACCAAAGAAACTGGACTCTGGCCTTTAGCAAGGAGGTGGTCACTTACTGCCCCATAGGTTCCCCCTGTTAAGTTGCCAACAGGTCCTGAACCTGTTTGTCATCTACATGATGACTTCACCTCAGCCCTCATTTTCACTGGTGACTTACGGGAAATGACAGAGAATGTAAGAAATAGCAGCTACTATTTGCTGGGTAAGAAGAGATCTTGGGGTTGTTTTGATTGACTGGTGCCTGGAGGGGAGTTAGTTCCACCCCCCCCCCCCCCCCCCCGCCCCAGACAGGGTTTCTCTGTGTAGCCCTGGCTGTCCTGGACTCACTTTGTAGACCAGGCTGGCCTCGAACTCACAGCGATGCGCCTGCCTCTGCCTCCCGAGTGCTGGGATTAAAAGCGTGCGTCGCCACTGCCCGGCTAGTTCCACCTCCTTTAAACTTCATACACTAGTAGTTATTGGGGGGCTACTACGTTTTCTCTAGTTTGACCAAGTCATCCATTGAGCGTCCCTCAGAGCACTTCTCTGCTACTGTTTGAGGATTCAGTGAGTATGTGTGACGCGTTGAGCATAGTGTCGGGCGAGGGCTTGACACTGATGGCTGCTGCTGCAGGCATGTGCTATCTCCCTGGCTACAAAGCCTTTTAAGATTGCTGCCTCAGCGTTACCACCCCACTTTCCATGCTGTTCCCTATCCCTTTTCTCTGTAGAACTCGCCGTCATCGAACGCTGAATAATCTTTTCACAGCGTGCTAGAAAAGTGTGCTTCATCAGCCTGGGAAGGTGTGCATGCCTGTAATCCCAGTACCCAGGAGGCTGAAACAGGCAGACTTGTGCAAAACAGTGTGTTCCAGGGCATGCTGGGCTATAGTGTGAGACCCTGCCTCAACAACAGCAACTAAATATGCTTCCCAAGGACAGATGTTTTCCTCACATTGTCCCTCTGTGCACCCTGGCACTCCCTCCGTCATAGGAATTTCCACACTCCTTGCATGAACATTTGAGAACTAGGAAGTCCTCCTGTGCCTGCCTTCCAGATGAGCAGACGGTGCCTAGGAGGAGGGGTCCATCGATTGCTCCTGGTCACATCACAGCAGTGGTACAGTCAGGATTCAAACTCAGAGTGGACATGAAGTCAGGGAGAAACTGGTTCCTGCTGGATCTGACCAGGATAGGATGAGCCCTGAGGTATCCTTGGTAGCCCCTTTGCCAGGTATTCTATGTACAGAACAGCACGGGCCCCTGTGCCAGCAAGCATTGCCCAACGTGGGCTTTGTACAGTTGTCCTTACACCACCTCTCTCTGTGTCCTCCTCAGTGGACCTTCCCAGCCAGGACAGACAGTTTCTAGGGTCAGGTGTTGGGCTCCACTCCTGATGCTTTCATTGTAAAAACTGAAGGACTCTTTGTCTCTTCTGGTCTTTATTTCCCTCCTCTGTAAAATTAACCTCAGCCATTCCCAAGTCCCCAAGGCAGGGATCTCAATACTTGTCAATGGCACCGATGCTGGGCCTGTCTGTGCGGAAGTCTCACACGTGTCACACATGTCTGTGGCAGGGCTGAGCATGGCAGCGCACACTTGCAATTGCAATGCTTTAGAGGCAAGTGGATCGAGAGTTTGAGGCCAGCCTGGGCCGAATAGCAAGACTCCAACCAACCAAACAAAAAACAAAAACAAAACGCCAAGAAACAAATACCGCGTCAGTGCAAAGTAGTATTCAGGAATGCTTTCCGGGGGAAGTGGTGGGCAATATTCTGAGTTTTCTCAGGAAAAAAAGGGCACCCTGGGCATGTCCTCAACAAAGGCCTGGAGGCGGCAAAAGCAAGTGTGCTGGATTGTGAAGAGGTCATCAGTGTAGAGAGGTCAACGTGGGTGACTGAGATGTTTAACTCTATGGCCACCTAACCCACCCCTAAATATTTCAAGAATGTTAGTTGTACTCATGCACATGGATGCCAGCACGTGTGGAGGCCTGAGGACAATCTTGATGTCATTCCTTTCACTGTTAGTTTGAGGAAGGGTCTCCGTGGCCTAAAACGTCACCAAGCAGGCTCGGCTGGCTGGCCATCAAACTCCAAGAGTCCGCCTGTCTCTATATCCCATCTCACTGTTTCTTGGGATACAGGCCCCCACCACCACACCTTGCTTTTTACATGGGTCCGAGGAATCCAAATTCAGGTCTTACAAGGCAAACACTTTACTGTTCAAGACATCTTTCTAGCCTCTATTTTAATTAAAGACAAAAACAAAATAAACAAACATACAACCCCAGGGTGTCACTGTGTCACTTAGATTGGCCTCAAACTCAAGGTCCTCCCATCTCAGCCATCTGGTTTCTGAGGTTCCAGAAGCAATGTGACAAATCTCATCTGAATTTGAGGAGTCTGAAAAGGGGTTTCTCGGGTGTAGGGACTTGAGGGCAGACTGCTTGAGTCTGGAATAAAAGGAAGGCCCTGGCTGCCTGGAGGAGGCTTAAGGCCTCTGTGCAGGAAAAAGAGATAAGGCTTTGAATGTTCTGGAGGGAGAAAGGCCAGGCCACTGCTAGACATAGGAGAAGATAGAGCACCACACTGGCTTCTGCCACAAAAACACCATTTAAAGTTGTTAACTTAAAATTTTTTTCTTTAATTTCATCTTTTAAAAGTTGGGTATCACAGCCGGGTGCAGTGGCATACCCCTGAATCCCAGCACTCAGGAGGCAGAGGCAGGCGAATCGCTGTGAGTTTGAGGCCAGCCTTGTCTACAAAGTGAGTCCAGGATGGCCAAGGCTACACAGAGAGACCCTGTCTCGAAAAACCAAAAAAAAAAAAAAAAAAAATGGCTGCTAAGCTAGGAGTGTAACGCGCTGGTGGAGCACATGCTTAGCATGCAGGAGGCCCTGAGTTCTGTCCCCAACTCTAAAATAAAGTTACGCAAGTGTCCTCTGTCAGGAGCCCCTGTCTGTGGAGACAGTCCCTGTGTGGGTCTCTTATGTCTTCATCCAGAGTGTTGTGGGCACGCACACACACACACATACATACACACACACATAGACTCATACATACACATATACACACACTCATATACACACAGACATACGCACGCACGCACGCACGCACGCACGCACGCACGCACTCCCGCACACACGCACTCCCGCACACCTTTACTGGCTTTCTTTTGGAACGTTAGATTTACGAAACAGCTCCCACACCCTGCACGTCTTGCTACACTGCTCACACTGTTCCACCTTGCTGTTTTAAATCCCACAGACTCAGCCCCAGAGCCAGCAGGCATTTCCCAACGAGGGCTTTGTACACCTTCTCCTGTTCCGGTTCTCCCTGTATCCTCTTCCTCAGCGAGCCTTCCCAGCCGTGGCACATCTGTGGCCATGCCCTAACCCTGAACCCTAAAACAAACCCTCAGTCTGAATATTGAGTGACTCTTCATCTCTTCTGGCCTTGGTTCTCTCTCTTTAAAAATATTAATTACTTTTAAAGATATATTTATTTTATGTGTCTGAATGTTTAACTTGCATGTATGTTTACATGCCATGTCCCTGCTAAGTACCTGTGGAAGCCAGGAGAGGGTGTGAGACCCACTGGAACTGGAGATGTAGATGGTTGTGAGCCACCATGTGGTGCTGAGAACTGAACCCGGATCCTGCTAGGGTAACACATGCTTGTAACCGCTGAGCCATCTTCTCCAGTCCTAAATTGGTTTTTTTTTGTTTTTTTTTTTTATTTTTTTGAGACAGATTCTTTATGTAGCCCTGACTGAGCTGGAAGTCTATGTAGAACACGCTGGCTTTGAATTCACACAGATCTGCCTGCTCTTCCTCCAAGTGCGGGGATTAAAGGATTAAAGGCATGCACTACCACACGCAGCTTGGTTTCCTCTCTTAATCTCTTCTGGCTCCAGTTCCTGACCTGTAAAAGGACCACAGAGAGAGGAAGCCATCGCCCCTACGTGTTCGTGTGGATGTGTAGGGGTGTCTGTGTGTGCGTGTGTGTAGGGAGGTCAGATGTCAGCATTAGTTGTCTTCCTCTGTCGTTTCTTGTTTGTTTGTTTGTTGGTTTTGTTTTTTGAGACAGGTTTCTCTGTGTAGCCTTGGCTGTCCTGGACTCACATTATGACCAGGCTTGCATTGAACTCACCTCTGCCTCCTGAGTGCTGGGATTAAAGCCGTGTGCCACTGCGCCTGGCCCCTCTGTCACTTTTGTATTGGGTTTTGTGGCAGAGTCTCTCACTGCACCTGGAACTCATCTCTCGGCTAGGCTGGCAGACCCGTGGGCGCCAAGGCGCTGCCTGCGCATCTCTGCCCCTACGGTCTGGGGTTGCTGATGAGGTCCACTACACTGGCTCTTGCGTGTCTCCTCATCTCCATTATGCAAGTACTTCATCATCTAAAGACCACCTGCCTGAGATCCTGACACACACACTCTCAAGCAGGAGCAAGCCAGGGCTGCTGAGAGGGCTCCATGGGTAACAGCACTTACCGCCAAGCCTGAAGACCTGAGTTTGATTTCTGGGTTCAAGTGGTAGAAAGAGAAAACCGACTCCTGCGTGTTCTCTAACATACACACATGCTGTGTCATGCATGTTGTCATAGTTAAGGTGACTAGAGCTGTGATGAAACACCATTGTTAGAAGCAACTTGGAGAGAAAAGGGATTATTTGGCCTACATATCCTGAGTCACAGTCCACTGAAGGAAGTCAAGGCAGGAACTCAAGCAGGCCAGGAACCTGAAGGTAGGAGCTGATGCAGAGGCCATGCCGGGGTGCTGCTCACTGACTGCTTTCTCGCTTCCTTTTTCTTTTCTTTCTTCCTTTTTGTTTTTTTTGAGACAGGGTTTCTCTATGTTAATCTTAGTTAGTCCTAGGCTCGCTGTGTAGACCAGGCTGACCTGACCTCGAACTCACAGTGATCTGCCTGCCTCTGCCTCCCTGAGTGCTAGGATTAAAGGCATGCGCCACCACACGTGGCTTTTTTGTTTTGTTTTGTTTGTTTTTCAAAAATGGGTTTCTCTGTGCTAGCCATACTTTCCTGGAACTCACTCTGTAGACCAGGCTGGCCTCGAACTCACAGTGATCTGCCTGCCTCTGGCTCCTGAGTGTTGGGATTAAAGGCATATGCCACCATGCCTGGCCTGGTGTGTGTGTGTGTGTGTGTTTTGTTTTTGTTTTTGTCTTTCCAAGACAGGGTTTCTCTGTATAACATCCTTGGCTGTCCTGAAACTTTCATTGCAGACCAGGCTGGCCTTGAACTCAAAGAGATCCACCTGCCTCTGCTTCCTGAGTGCTGGGATTAAAGGTAGCCCCTTGCCTGAACTTTATGAGGTTGTTGTTGTTGTTTATTTGTTTTTGAGACAGGGTCTCACTGTGTAGCCCTGGCTTGCCTGGAACTCATTTTGTAGACCAGGCTGGTCTTAAACTCGGAAAGATTCACCCGTGTCTGCCTCCTGAGTGCTGGGATTAAAGGTGTACACCAACCGCACGTGTCTTCTCTGAGCTTGAGGGTAGCCTGATGTACATGGTTCCAGCCTAGCTAGTGCTGCATAATAAGATTCTAAGTCAACAAGTCAATATAATTAAAAAGCAGTATTAGTGATAACAATAATAAATACAATTTAAAAGTAATAGAAGATGGGCCTGGGTGCAGTGTGAAGGCCAGGAAGGAACTGAGGGAACAGCTCTGCCGCGCCAGGTGGGCAGGCATGGTGGACACCTTCTGCATGCTTCATTTTCTTCCATTAGAATCATACTCATCCCGTCTTCATCCCTTGTAATCCCAGCACTCGGGAGGCAGAGGCAGGCGAGTCTGTGAGTTTAAGGCCAGCTTGGTCTACAGAGTTCCAGGACAGCCAAGGCTACACAGAGAAGCCCTGCCTTGAAACTCTCCCCCCGAAAGGAATTATACCCATCCCTCTAAGGTCTAGTGTTGCTGTGTAGTTGTGGGAACTGAGGCCCTGAGAAGGTAAAGATAAGCCAAAGAGCCCTCTAGAACTTGAAAGTTCTGGAACTTGAGCCCAGATAGAACTCATAAGCCAATTGAGGTTTCAGTTGGGGGTGGGAGAGAGGACCGGGGTCAAAGGGAGAGCCTGGAAACTGCTACAATGATGGGTTAGTAAATGTTTTCTTCTGTTTCTACAGCTATGGAGTCAAAATCCGGGCGCCTCATGCACTGGTCATGACCTTTCTCTTCCGGAGTGGCAGGTACTTACCCTCTCTGCATACCAAGTGGGAGAGAATGTGGTCAGCCCTCAGGCCAGCGTGGGTGTAGTTGCTCCCTAGCTGAGACTAGTTTCTCCATGCCCCTTTGCCTCCTAAAGTCCAACTCAAGTGTGTCCCCTACTTGAAAATGCCTGTGGCTCCTCGCTGTCCTCCAAAGAGACCTAACTGTCAGTCCTGGCCATCAAGTCCTTCTGTGGTCCAGCCACAGCTGAATCCCTACAGCATCCAATAGGGACACAGGCACAGGCTCTGGTCTGTGCCCATGCTTTGGTTCTCACTCCCACACATTTGCCCGTGTCCACTTCCAGCCAGCCTTTATCTTCTTCCTGGAAACCTGTCCAGTCCTGCGGGGTCAGTCTGTTCTCCTCTCTCCTGTTTCTGTGTGCTGGCTTTCTTCTAACTCTTCCTTCAAGGCCTTTCTCAGAAAATGCCTTGCAGGACAATGCTTAGGACTATAGACACGCCTGCAGCATACAGTGCGATGATGTCACTGGTTAAGAGTATTTGCTGCTTTTTCAGAGGACCTGAGTTCAGCTCACATGGCGGCTCCCGGTCATCTGTAACTCCAGTCCAAGGATTCCCACACCTTCTTCTGGCCTTCACAGGAACCAGGCACACGTGTGGTACACAGACATGCAGGCACAACACTCATGCACGGAAGACAGAAAATAAATACATCATCTTTTTAAAAAGGAGCATACTCAGAGTGTGGGCTAAGTCCAAGTTGCAAGGTTTCTGTTTTGGCACTTTAATTTTATTTGTCTTTGTTGGGCCTGTTCCCCTTCTACGTCTCATCTTTTTCTCTCTTTTCCCCTCTTTCTCCATCCAGAGCCATGAACAGCGTAGGCAAGCACACTGGCACTGAGCTGTAGCTCCAACCCCTCCAAATCTTTTTGTTTTGTTTAGTTTTTGAGACAGGGGTCCATTTTTTTTTTTCAAGACAGGGTTTCTCTGTGTAGCCCTGGTTATCCTGGAATTGGCTCTGTAGAACAGCCTTCATCCAACTCACAGAGTTCTACCCACCTCTGCCTCCAGAGTGTTGGGATTAAAGGCATGTGGCACCATGCCCAGCACAAATAATATTTTAAAATCTAAATTTATGAGAAATGGCTTAGTGGTTAAGATCACTTGCTGCTCTTCAAGGGGACCAGGATTCAGTTCCCAGAATGGTGACTCACAGCCATTTATAATGATAGTTCTAGGGGATTCGTTGCCTTCTGGCCTCAGAGGGAACCAGGCATACACACAGTGCACAGACAAAACGCTCATCTACATAAAATAAAAATAAATCTTTTTAAATGTTTTTTTAGATTTATTTATTTATATATTATGTATACAGTGGTTTGCCTGCATGTACACATGGTCTCCAGAAAAGGATACCAGATCTCCTTATAGATGGTTGTGAGCCACCATTCAGTTGCTGGGAATTGAACTCAGGACCTTTGGAAGAGCAGCCAGTGCTCTTAACCTTTGAGCCATCTCAAAGGTTAAGGTTATTTGAGCCCCAAATAAAGAAATCTTTAAAACAGATAACAAAACAAAGCAAAAACATCTGGGCATTGATGGCACATACCTTTAATCCCAGCACTTGAGAGGCAGAGGCAAGTGGATCTCTGAGTTCGAGGCCAGCCTGGTCTGTAGAGTGAGTCAGGACATCCAGGGCTACACAGAGAGACCCTGTCTCGAAAAACCAAAAAAAAAAGAAAGAAAGAAAGAAAGAAAGAAAGAAAGAACAAACAAACAAAACCCCTGAACTTATTCATTCAATCCCTACATATTTAGTGGACATTTGTTGTGTGACAGACACTGTTCTGGCTCCTAAGGATATAGCAGTCAACAAAACAGACAAGGCTCCCCGCCCTTCTAGCAGGAGGCAGCAGAAATGAATACTAACAATATCAAGGAAAAGAGCTCATGTGCTGAGGGCCAGGGAAGGGCCAGAGGTAGGGGCGCACCTGAAGAGTTTGAGAAGTCGGCCACCAAAAGGTTGAAGGGAGAGGTGGTAAAGGGACATAGTGTGTTGGACTGTTTGACTTCCTGTGGGTTTTTGTTTTTGTTTTTTTGGTTTTTCGAGACAGGGTCTCTCTGTGTAGCCTTGGCCATCCTGGACTCACTTTGTAGACCAGGCTGGCCTCGAACTCATAGTGATCCTCCTGCCTCTGCCTCCCGAGTGCTGGGATTAAAGGCATGCACCACCATGCCCGGCTTTGTTTTTGTTTTTTGAGACTGGGTTTCTCTGTATAGCCTTGGCTGCCCTGGACTCGCTTTGTAGACCAGGCTGGCCTCAGGGAACACGCCCAGCTTATTTTGATTTTTAATTACATATCTCTGAATGTGTGCATTAGGTCACATTATAGATGGTTGTGAGCCACCATGTGATTGCTGGGAATTGAACTCAGGACCTCTGGAAGAGCAGTCAGTGCTTTTAACCTCTGAGCCGTCTCTGCAGCCCCCTTTGTTTCGATTTTTAGAAAGAATCTCACTCTGGCCCAGTGCAGGTGCCGTTGGAGGCCAGAAGAGGACAATGGAGCCTTTGGAGTTGGACTTTCAGGTGGTCCTGAAGCACCTTACATGGGTGCAGTGACCTGAACTCAGTCCGTCTGTGAGAGCAGTGTGTGCTCTTAACCTCTGAGCCCCCTCTTCAACCCTTTTCCGGGGCCTTTGTATGTTTTGGGTTATTTGCTCCTTGAGATGAACTCTTGCTTTGTGGTCAGCCTGCCTTCAAGTCCCACTTCCGCCTCCCAAATAGCTGGGAGAACAGGTTCCATGGCTCACTTAGGTTTAAGCTTGAAGATTATTCATTTGCTGCCTAGTTGAGAACAGCTTGGAGAAGGAGGGCACGCAGCGAGAAGCCATGGAACATCCTAATGTGGTGGCCGGGAAGATAGCAGTCAGCCTCAGAGGCATCTGAAGGGAAGATCAGTGCCAGCTACTTACTTTTTTCAGGGTTTGTTGTTTTTTGTTTTGAGGCAAGAGTCTCGCTGTATAGACCAAGCTGGCCTCAAACTCACAGAAGTCCACAGGCCTCTGTCCTCCCAACTGCTGGGATTAACGGCAAGTAATCCTATGCCTGGCCTTAGTTTTTACCTAGTTTTTTTGCTTTGTTTTGTTCTCTGTGTAGCCCTGGCTGTCCTGAACTTGCTTTGTAGACATAGGCTGCCCTCAGGGAACTCACATTGATCCACCTCTGCTGCCCTGAGATTAAAAGCGTGTGCAACCACGCCCAGCTTTATTTAGATTTTTTAAGAGATTGATTTATTTATGATTATGCATACAATGCTCTGCCTGCATGTACACCTGCAGGCCAGAAGAGGGCATTAGGTCACATTATAGATGGTTGTGAGCCACCATGTGATTGCTGGGAATTGAACTCAGGACCTCTGGAAGAGCAGTCAGTGCTTTTAACCTCTGAGCCGTCTCTCCAGCCCCCTTTGTTTCGAATTTTAGAAAGAATCTCACTCTGGCCCAGGCTGGTTCCCAACTTTCAATCCTCTTGCTTCACCTAGGATTACAGGAATATGCCACCATGCCCAACTGCAATCCAACTTTCTTGCTGTTACTCATAGCTGGACATGGTGGCACATTCCTTTATTCCTAGCACTCAGGAGGCAAAGGCAGGTAGATTTTTTTGCACTCGTCAGAGTATGCACATGCACACGTGCCTACACACACACACACACACACACACACACACACACACACACACACAAGATGGATTGAATCAGTTCTTCCTTATCTCAAAAGGAAGAGCAATTGCAGGTAGTGACCTCACTTCCCCTTCTCCGCACAGCCCCTGCTCCTAGCCCACACTGGCCTCTCTCCATTGCTTTGCCTCCTTCCTCTCTGTCTGTCTGTGAGGCCTTTGTGTGTGGTGAGTCTTCTGCCCAGAAAGCAGCATGCTCCTCTCACAAATTACTTCCTGTCCTTCAGATTCCAGGCCTTCCTCTTGTCAAAGTCAGTGTCTGGTTCTTGTCTTTCCTATTTCTCCCTCATTAGCCCCACAAAGGCATAAAGCCGACATATCATTTCCCAGAATTCCATCTGCAGATCCAGCTGACAGTAGGCACTCACTCCTATATTCACTGTTCGTGCACCTCTTCTGTTTGTTAAGTGCCTACTGTGTGCTTTGTAGGAGGAGCTTATACTGAGGACTAGGGAATGCTATAAACCTGCTTACAAGTGTTAAGTGGTGCTGAGAGCCATGAGGGAAATAATAAGTGAGGAGGGGGATGGGCACTCATTAATGCAAGGTGGTGACACTGAGTAAGGTCCCCCCCCCACCAGGTGAGAGCGCAGTGCCTGACTCAGGTCTGTGTTTCCTCCCGGGAAGCCTGCCTGGACCAGCTGGGCCTGCACTCACGAGGGCTTTCTTTCTGTGCAGTCTCCGAGAGAAGCTGGAGGCTATTCTGAGATCCACGTACACCCACTCTCGGAACCTGGCCTGCTTCGTGTTCACCTACAAGGGCCTCCGTGCCCTGCAGTCCCACGTGCAAGGCGAGACCCACCAGATGCACACTTTCCTGGCGGCCTTCCTCGGGGGCATCCTGCTGTTCGGAGAGAACAATAGCATCAACAGCCAGGTAATGGCTCTCCTGAGGTGGCCAGGCCAGCACGGAGGTGGGACTGTGTGAGGTCTGAGAATCTCAGGCCTCTGTGACCTTGGGAAAGGTCACTTCTTCCTCAGTTTTCCCATTTCTTTTTATTTGAGGAGGTGGGGTCGGCGTTGAGACAGTATTTCACTGTATAGCCCTGTAGACTTCATTCTATAGACCAGGCTGGCCTTGAAATTACAGAGATATGCCTGCCTCTGCCTCCTGATGCTGGAACTAAAGGCGTGTGCCCACCAGGCGCAGTTTTCCCATTTGTAAAGCAAGCCACAGGTAGAATCCAAGGGCTCCCCAGATCAGTGTGTCTGCTGATCTTTGGGGCAAGGAATTTGGTGGTGGTGGTGAGACAGGTTTCATCTTGTTCAGGCAGGCCTTGAGCTTGCTCTGTGCCTGAGGTTTGCCTTGAACTCCCGATTTTTTTTTTTTAATATTTGTTTATTTATTCCTATGTATATGAGTTTTTATCTGCATGTACACCAGCATGCCAGAAGAGTGTATCAGATTACATTATAGATGGTTGTGAGCCACCATGTGGTTGCTGGGAATTGAACTCAGGACCTCCGGAAGAGCAGAAAGTGCTCTTAAGCACTGAGCCATCTCTCCAGCTCCCCGATTTTTTTTTTTTTTTTTTTTTTGAGACAAGGTTTTCTCTATGTCGCCTTGGCTGTCTGGACTCACTTTGTAGACCAGGCTGGCCTCGAACTCACAGGGATCCACCTTCCTCTGCCTCCCGAGTGCTGGGGTTAAAGGCGTGCACACCACGCCCTGCAAACTCCTGATATTCTTGTCTTGTCCCAAGTGCTGCAATTACAGATATGTATCACCTGGGTGGTCTGATATGGTGTTTTGTTTTTTAACTTTGTTTTTTGAGACAGGGTTTCTCTGTGTAAACTTGGCTGTCTTATACTCGCTCTGTAGACCAGGCTGGCCTTGAACTCACAGAGATCCGCCTGCCTCCATATCCCGAGTGCTGAGATTACAGCGTGTGCCAGCACGCACAGCTGTCCGATGAGTTTTTAATCATTTATTTATGTACATGTGTCTCTGTGTGTGGGTGTCCTCTGGAGCAGGAGTTATAGGCACTTGTGTGCCACCCTGTGTGGGTGCTGGGAATTAAACTGTCCTCTGCAAGAGCAGCAAGCACTCTTAACTGATGAGCCATCTCTCCAGCCTAAGTTTTTTTTTTTTTTTTCAAATGTACTTTGGCTTGGGTGTGGTGGGACACTGAGACACTAAGGAGACTAAGGTACCAATTTGAAGCCAGCCTGGGCTGCATCTCAAAACAAACAAGCATAGCTCAGTGAAATTGAAAACAGGAAATCAAAAGAGAAATGCTGGTTCTTTGAAAGATGAAAAAAATCACCTACAGAGATTTTTATAAATACCAGAAATGACCTGGGTTATGTATTTAATGTCTTATGTACATTAAAAGACCTTGAAGAGTCCCAGCTCTCAGGAGACAGAGGCAGGAGGATCTCTGTGAGTTGGAGGCTAGCCTGCTCTACAGAGTGAGTTCCAGGACAGCCAGAGCTACACAGAGCAACCCCATCTCAAAAATAAATATGAATAAATACTACCACTACTGAGGGTCTGTGAGGTACTTCGCCAGGTAAAGATGCCTGCCATTAAGCCTGATAGTTTAATGTGATGCCTGGGACTCACATGGTGGAAAGAAAGAACCAGCTCCCAAAGGCTGTCCTCCGACCACTTTACATGTACAATGGCATACACACCCTGCACCCACCCCCTAAAATAAATTAAAATATAAGTTTTTAAAGATCTTGAATACTATGGACTCCTATGACTGACTATTTTTGCAAACTTGGTAGCTGATATGAAAGAGACCGATTCTTCAGGAAGAAAACAAATCTGCCTGAGTCACACAGGAAAGACAGTATATGCGTAGCCAGTGTGTGTGGAAAGGGCAGCCTCCACCGGGCTCACTCCCAGGTGCTCGGAGACATGATCAAATAAAACAATAAAGGCAA
Organism: Acomys russatus; assembly: GCF_903995435.1. NCBI lineage: Eukaryota > Metazoa > Chordata > Mammalia > Rodentia > Muridae > Acomys > Acomys russatus. The sequence goes on along the minus strand of NC_067140.1, from coordinate 3,950,410 downwards.
ACAAAAGCTTCCATTCCCTGTAAGTCAAGCTGCTGACAGAGCCAGTCCCTGCTGCCTGTGCTTGTACCAGAGCACGGATGGACTTTGATTCCCCCAGTGCCCTCTGGACGGCCATGGGGCAAGGGGGCCAGCCTTTGGCCATTACACAGACACAGCCGCAGTCTGTCATTTGTCCGTGTGGCAGGCTGCGCGTGCCTAGAAACGAGAAGTCTGTGGGCATGTTTTTGTTTTGTAAGAAAGTTTTCTGAGGACCTTTTTATACATGTATGTTGTGCCTACATGTGTATCTGTGCACCATGTGTGTGCCTGGTGGCTATAGAGGCCGGAAGAGGGCACTGGATCCCCCGGAACTGGAGTTACAGGTGGTTGTGCGCCACCTTGTGGTTCTGGGAACTGAATCTCTGTCCTCTGGAAGAGCAGCCAGTGCTCTTAACCACTGGGCCATCTCTCCAGCCCTTTCTTTCTTTTTTTCTTTTCTTTTCTTTTCTTTTCTTTTCTCTTCTCTTCTCTTCTCCTCCTCCTCCTCCTCCCTCCTCCTCCTCCTCCTCCTCCTCCTCCTCCTCCTCCTCCTCCTCCTCTTCTTCTTCTTCTTCTTCTTCTTCTTCTTCTTCCGGTGTTGTTATTGTTGGGGGGGGGGGGAGGCCTTGTATCACCCAGGCTGGCCTCAAATTCAATATGTAGCTGAGTCTGGCCTTGAGCTCCAGTTTCCTCTGCGTCCTCAGTGTTTGGATCATAGGCATGTGCCACCACAACCAGCTATTGTTTGTTTTGTTTTGTTTTGTTTTTATTTTTGTTTGTTTGTTTGTTTGAGACATGGTTTCTCTGTGTAGCCTTGGCTGTCCTGGACTCACTTTGTAGATTAGGCTGGCCTCGAACTCACAGAGATCCTGCTTCTGCCTCCCAAGTGCTGGGATTAAAGGCATATGCCACCACTGCCTACTTTTAAAAAATGGCCTTTTTTGTTGTTGTTGTTTTGTTTTGTTTTCTTATAGTGTCTTGCTCTGTTGCTCAAGATGGCCTTGAGTCTTGACAAATCCTCGCTGAGCCTCCACAGCACTGGCCAGGTTGTGCCCAGCCTGGCTTAACTTATCCTTAAGTAGTATAGAAGTGCCACGGGGTTTTTGTTTTTTCATAATCATCCTTTGAAGGACATTTGAAGTTTCTAGCTCTAGGGTATTACACGTAGATCTGAGAAGAGCACTCTTGTACAGATTTTTTCTGTGAACATATGTTTTCTTTTTTCTGGGATAAAAGCCCAAGAGTGTAATTGTGGGTGTGTGGTATATGCATGCTTGGTTTTAAAACACCCTGCCAAGAAAAAGAGAGAGAAGCGGGGCACCCAACAGCCTTCTGGAGTGACTTGTCACGTTTACGTTCTCACCAGTTTCTCCACATTCTAGCTAACATTTGATTTGTTGCGTGGTTTATTTTATCTATGTTTTAAAGTTTGGGGTTTTTTGTTGTTGTTATTGTTTGGTTGGTTGGTTTTGGTTTTTCAAGGCAGGATTCTCTATGTAACAGCCCTGGCTGTCCTAGACTCACTTTGTAGACCAGGCTGGCCTCGAACTCACAGTGATCCAACTGCCTCTAGGTCTGGGGATGTAGATACAGAGTCCCTGGAGCTTTCTGGCTGCCAACCACTCTATCCAACTAATGAGCTCCAGGGCAACGAGAGATTTTGTCCCCAAAATTTTTTTTCAAACACAAGATGGTGTTTTTTGAGGTACAACACTCAATAGTATCTTCTGGCTCACACACACGCACGCACGCACACACACACTTTTTTCTTTCTTTTTTAAAAAAGATTTATTTATTGTATATGAGTGCTTTATCTGAAGAACAGGGCATCAGATCACATTATAGATGGTTGTGAGCCACCATGTTGATGGGAATTGAACTCAAGACCTCTGGAAGAGCAGGTGGTGCGCTTTACCACTGAGCCATCTCTCCGGCCTCACAATTGACCAGTGGTGGTAGCACAGGCCTTTAATCCTAGCACTCAGGAGGCAGAGGCAGGTGGATCTCCGAGTTTGCAGTGTGCCTGGTCTACAGAATGAGTTCTAGGACAGCCTACATAGGGACAGGGCTACACAGTGAAACTTTGTCTCAAAAAAACCAAAAGACAAAAAACAAAAATAAATAAATGAAACATAAAAGCTGGCAAGATGGCCCAGCAAGTTAAGGTGCTTTGCTGCCAAACCTGATGATCTGAGTTGGATCCCCTGACCATGTAAAAGGAGGGGGGAATCAACTTCTTCAAGTTCTCCTTGAAGAAGCTCAGCACTGAGGTGCTTACTTATAATCCTAGCACTGGGGAGGTGGATAGTGTCCTCTGACTTAACACACACACACACCCCATATATATATATATATATATATATATATATATATATATATATATATATACACACACACACACATATATATACACACACACACATACATATATACACACACACACAAATACAGACATACACACACACATACAAATAAGCAAATAAATAAATAAATAAATAAATATTTTTACTATTGTCTTAAAGCCAGGCACAGAAGCACCTGTCTATAATCCCAGTATTTGGGAGGTAGAAAGAGGCCAGCCGCTGGAACTCGGGTCCGCCAGCCTAGCCACATTGGTGTACTCCAGATTCACTGAGAAACTCTTCTCTCAACAAATAAGAGAGGGGACAGGGTGGACCTATAGTGCAGAGATTAAGAGTGCTTTAAAAAAAATTTTTTTTTCAAGACAGGGTTTCTCTGTGTAGCTTTAGCTGTCTTGGACTACTTTGTAGACCAGGCTGGACTCAAAACTCAAAGCGATCTGCCTGTCTCTGCCTCCAAAGTGCTGGGATTAAAGGCTTGCACCATCACACCTGGCTAAATTTTTAAAAAGAGAAAACATCTGTACATTAAAAGGTTTCCTTGGGGGAGGGGGTGTTGAAGCAGGGTCTCTCTACCCAGCCCGTGCTGTCCCAGAACTCACTTTGTGACCAGGCTGGGCTCCAACTGTCAGAGGAGATTAAAGGCTTAAAGGCATGAGCCACAGGGCTGAAGAGATGGCTCAGAGGTTAAGAGCACTGTCTGCTCTTCCAGAGGTCCTGAGTTCAATTCCCAGCAGCCACATGGTATCTCACAACCATTTATAATGTGATCTAATGCCCTCTTCTGGTGTATATATAATTAAAAAAAAAAAAAAAAAAAAGCATGAGCCACTATACCTGGCTGTAAATTGAAAGCTGTATTAAGATATTTTTTGTTTGTTTGCTTTTTGGTTTTTTGTTTTGCTTTGTTTTTTGAGACAGGGTTTCCCTGTGTAGCCTTGGCTATCCTAGACTTGCTTTGTAGAGCAGGCTGGCCTCAAACTCACAGCAATCTGCCTGCCTCTGCCTCCCAAGTGCTGGGATTAAAGGCATGTGCCACCACGCCCAGCAAGATTTTTTTTTTTTTAAATTATGATATTTGTCAATTTGACACAGGAAAAAAAAAAAAAGAAGAAATTAGGCTAGAGCTGGGCATGGTAGCTCATGCCTTTAATCCCTGCACTCAGGAGGCAGAGGCAAGCAGAGATCTCTCTGAGTTCTAGACCAGCCTGGTCTACAGAGTGAGCTCCAGAACAGCTACATAATACGGAGACCCTGTCTCCAAAATACAAAAACAAAACAAAAAATTAGGCTAGAGAAGGAACTGAGGAAGTCACTCAAAGTCAATGTCTGGTCTCCGCACACATGTGCACAAGCACCCAACACACGCACGGGGATGCATAAACACATGCACCGCACACACAGAAATATGTCTGCTGCACACTACCTCAGTCATCTCATATGCACATTAACTTTGGGGTTTTTGTTTGTTTGTTTGTTTGTTTTTTGAGACAGGGTTTCTCTGTGTAGCCCTGGCTGTCCTGGACTCGCTTTGTAGACCAGCTGGCCTCGAACTCACAGAGATCTGCCTGCCTCTGCCTCCTGAGTGCTGGGATTAGAGGCTTTAACTTTGAAAATCACAGAGCAGGTGCAATTCCTATTGTTGGTTGGGCTGCTGCATTGTAGAATCGCAGTGCCTACTGTGGGTTGGGCCGGCGCATACTACATGCGCAGTGCCTTGTGTTGGTTGGGCCGGCGCACTGAACATGCGCAGTGCCTGCTGTGGGTTGGGCAGGCGCATTGTAGATGCGCAGTGCCTTCTGTTGGGTGGGTCAGTGCACTGTACATGCGCAGTGCCTACTGTGGGTTGGGCAGGCGCATTGTAGAATCGCAGTGCCTGCTGTGGGTTGGGCAGGCGCACTGTAGATGCGCAGTGCCTTCTGTTGGTCGGGTCGGTGCACTGTACATGCGCAGCGCCTACCGTGGGTTTGGTGGGAGGTGAAGGTTCCCAGTGGCCATGCTGAGTAATAATCCCAGCATTCCCTCCCTACAGATCAACATGTATCTGACATCACGCATCCTGTTTGCCCTGTGCCGCCTGGGTGTGGAGAAGGGCTACATCCCCAAGCTCAGGTGGGACCCGTTCCCCTTGCACACTGCAGTGATCTGGGGCCTTGCGCTGTGGCTCTTTGAATACCACCGGCCCACCCTGCAGCCCTCACTGCAGTCCTCCATGACCTACCTCTACGAGGACAGCAACGTGTGGCATGACATCTCAGACTTCCTCATCTTCAACAAGAGCCGCCCCTCCAAGTAGCACAGCCGAGTGGCCCACGGTGGCTCAGAGTATGGCAGGGCCATACTCCTTACACTCCAACTTGTATTATCCCAGGGTTCCATTTGCTGAAGTAAAAGTACCGAGGTTTGCACCCCCACGGTACTTATGAATAGTGTAACAAATGGCTGGATCCCGCTAAGGCGCCTGGGGCTTGATGCCAGCTGCTCTGCCGACTTCTGCAAGGCCAAGGCAAGTTGCATCCCTCTGGGGCCTCAGGCCATTCAGTTCAGGGGAGGACCTTAAGAAGAGAGTTTCTTCCTGGTGAATAGACAGCCCTCCCCTGCACTGGGTATCAGAGGCTCCTTGCTACTGGGCAATAGGTTACAAATACTTTGGTGGGGGAAAAAAAGCTAAGTTCTTTGTCTAAGTTACTCTTTTGAGACGTTCTGGAGCCCAGTAGGAACATAATGTGAGCCATGTGTGCAATTAAGGTTTTTCAAGAGTTGGAGGTAATTTGGAGGCCCATCAAGACCCTGGATCCTGTCGTCAGCACTGAGAATAAAACTGCTAAGTGACCACATTTTTTAAGCGCATTAAGGCTGTGGCAGTAGGGTTGTGAGTTCCAGGCCAGCGTGGGCTACATGAGAAGGCTCTGTCTTTAAAGAAAAAAGAAGGGCCAGAGAGACAGCTCAGTGAGTAAAGACGCTGCCAGGCTGGCGACCTGAGTTTGGTCCCTGTGTTCAACATAGTGACATGGTAGAAGAAGAGAACCAAATCTGCAAGTTGTCTTCTGACCTCCACGTGTGTGCCTTGGCATGCGTGTGTACATGCACATGTACACATGCATATGCACATATACAATAAATGAAAATATAAACATTTTTATTTTGGTTTTTTTTTTTTTTTTTTTTTTTTTTTTTTTTTTGAGAAAGGGTTTCTTTTTGTGATAGTACTGGTTCTCCTGGACTCACTTTGTAGACCAGGCTGGCCTCAAAGTCACAGCAATCCACCTGCCTCTGCCTCCTGAGTGCTGGGATTAAAGGCACATGTAAGATTAATCTTTTTGGCCGGGCGTGGTGGCACACACCTTTAATTCCAGCACTAGGGAAGCAGAGGCAGGTGAATCTCTGTGAATTTAAGGCCAGTCTGGTCTACAAAGAGAGTCCAGAACAGCCAAGGCTAACACAGAGAAACCCTGTCTCAAAAAACAAAAAACTTAACAAACAAAAAAAAGCCACCACACCCGGCTGTAAGATTAATCCTAATCGTATATTTTGCCTGCATGTCCATTTATACAGTACGTGTGCGCCTGGTACCAGCACACGTCAGCAGAGGGTGCTGGGTCCCTTGAATTGGAGGTATGAATGTTGTGAGCCACATGGGGGAACTGAACCCTGGCCCTTTGCAAGAGCACTTAGTGCTCTTTTTGTTTTGTTTTGTTGAGACAGGGTTTCTCTGTGTAGCCCTGGTTGTCCTGGAACTCCCTCTGTAGACCAGGCTGGCTTTGAACTCAGAGATCTGCCTGTCCTTGCCTCCGGTATTAAAAGCCACCATTGCCTGGTAAGTTAAGTGCTCTTAACCTCTAACCCATCTTTCCAGCCTCAGACCTTAATCATGTATTTTTAAATCAGTATTTCTAAAACTTTGTTATTGCAACATGTATTGATATAAAGGGCTAATGACAGTTCCTCTCCTCCTGCATCTTTAACACTGGCAATGGGTTCTACGTGTGCCAAGTAACACAGCTGTCCTCACAGAGGATTCCAGTACACAATGAAAATCTGGACCTGACGATACAGTCGGCGGCCAGCACCCCATCTGTGAGTCGCTCCCAGGGGAAGGTCTCCACCTCTCAGTGCCTCAAGCCTCAAAAGTGAGGAGAATCACAGATTCCCACATTGGCTGCTTTATGACACCTGCGCCACGGCTACCAGAAACTTCCACATAGCAGGGTTCTTCTTCCTGTCTGCTTTGTGCAGGATTGTCTTTAATCCATACAGTCGCCTTGCAAAGATGTGTGTTGACCCATGTTTTCCAGATGTGGAAACTGAGTGTCAGGAGGTAACTTGCCCAAAGGAACATGGCTTCTGTGATTTGGCCTCGTGATGACTTGAACCATCTGCCTGGTTTCCAAACCCATGTTTCCTTCAGGGCCTCACTTTAAACCCAGAAGAATTTCAGAATCTGGCATTTGAAACCACCCCAGATGTGTACAGGAGCTCTTGGTACATAAACAGAAGTGCTTGGGGTGCTATGCCACAGGGGAAATGGGTCACAATGAGAATTGTGTGCCAGGCCAGGTATGGTGGAACACACCTTTAATCCCAGCACTCAGGAGACAGGCAGGTAGATCACTGTGAGTTTGAGGCCAGCCTGTCTTGAAAAACCAAACTAACCAGCAAACAAACAAAAAACCCAAAACAAAACCCATTAGTCTGGAGAATCAAAACTCCCAGAAAAGCCCGGCTTCCAATCTGAGCCCCTTGGTGTGCTGTGCTGTGCTGGGTTACTTATCACATGGCCTCCCTGCCTGTCCTCTTCTGTGTCGGTAATGACTAGTAGAGACTTGGAAGTCACGGGTCACTGGGGAGCTTATGAATGTGCAGACTCTGGCCGGGCATGGAGACTCATCCCTGTGTTCATGGCCGCCGGGAAGTGGAGGCAGGAGGATGGGGGTTCAAGGTTATATTATGGTACATAGTAAGTTGGCAACCAGCCTGGGCCATGTGAGACCCTGCCTCAAAAACAAACCAATGAAAGAGTACAAATTCTGGCCCAGGGGGTCTGGGATGGGCTGAGAGTCTGAGTGTCCTCCAAGATCCCCGTGCTGAGGGAGTGGTGAATGGCAGCCACAAGAGTTGTCCCAGGTAGCTGACAGAGCTCTGGGGCTGTGTCTAACACCCCCCACACCCCCTATACCTCCCACCCCTGTTCCCCCCACCCCTCCCTTTTCACCCCCCACCCAGCTGTCAGCCACAGCAGCTTACAGAAAGCTCAGAACAAGGTTTGGAGAAGCTTCTTACTCTGCTTGCCCTGGAAGCCGAACAAATACTTGAGATTGTGGGAAGGCCGACTGTTGCCAGGCAGGTTTATTCTAGCAGGTGGTGGGGAGTCCTGCCATTCTTGCCTCTGTTCCAGTTCCCACTCCTGTGTCCCCCGGCCCAAGGACTCCTACCACTGGTGCCCGTTTCACCACTCTGCAGCAGGCAGGCAGCCTTAGGGGTTAGTATACCCCTTGAACAGCATGAACCCAGCACTAAGAAACCCCGTCGTGGGCAGCTCTCAGCCTCAGAGGTGATAACCCTGCATGCACTGTGTGTGCTGCTGCTTCCTGGAGCTCCTAGTAGGACTAGACCGTAGGTGCGCGCATGGCGGAAACTGTCCCCCTCATGCCTCAGCCATTGCATCCTGGAACCACTTCCCACTTAAACCACTTGCACTCAAATCCTCACCTTGGGGTTTATTATTGGGAGAACCCAAACTGAAATTGACCACTGGTCAGCAGACTAAGAGACAGTATACGTGGTCACAAGGAACAAGGGCTTTGGCACCAGCTTGCCCAGGCTCAAGGCCTGGCCTACTAAGTGACTTAGCCATCTGTGTCTCGTCTGTAAGGGAGGTGGTGTGATGCATGTGACCGTGACGTGAGCATTCCATAAACATCGCTCTTACTGTTCCAATAGAACAACTGCAGGAGGAAACTGGTTGTAAGATGTAAGTATGCCCTGTGTTTAGCCTGCCCTTCTCCCCAGCCAGCCTTGGCCTCCTGCCCTGACATCCCTCCTCCACTGCTGGGGGTGGCCAGCTCCACCACCGACTGGCTCTGCTCTCTAAGAATAGGTTTCCCTCGCAGATGGCATCTCTCTGGATCTTGCCAGAGCATCTGGTGCCTCCAACTGCACACTCCAGGGAGGAAGGCGGGCTGGTCCCCACAAAGAGGAGCAGAGCCCAGCTTCACTCCTTCCTAGCTGAGCCTCCATTTTCTATGATCTGTATGTGGGGATTGCCAAAGGCCCGTTGGCACGTAGGAAGGAGCTACTGCCATTCCTGAATGTGACTTCCTGAAACAGCACAGTGGATGAATTTGCCATTGCTGACTGCCTGCTACATTTGTATGAAGTCTTTTGCCACGCAAAACTTAAAAAGTTATATTATTTAATTAACTTTCCCCCTTTAGGGGGTACTTTATCTTGTTTTTTTAAGACAGGGTTTCTCTGTGTAACAGCCCTGGCTGTCCTGCACTCCCTTTGTAGACCAGCTGGCCTTGAACTCAGAGATCTGCCTGCCTCTGCCTCCTGAGTGGGGGAGTTAAAGGCGTGTGCCACCACACCCATCTTACACAAAATAATTTTTATTTTTTAAAGATGTATTTATTATGTATACAGTGCTCTGCCTGCATGTCAGAAGAGGGTATCAGATCACACTATAGATGGTTGTGAGCTACCATGTGGTTGCTGGGAATTGAACTCAGGACCTCTGGAAGAGCAGTCAGTGCTCTTAACCTCTGAGCTATCTGAGCTACTTCCAAGTTACACAGAGAAACCCTATCTCAAAACACCAAAATAAGTAAATAATGTGGAGACTCACACACATACACACATAAGCATATTCACACATGTGCATGCACACACATGCAGACGGTGGGGGGTATTCTTTGTGGGTTTTTTTTGTTGTTGTTGTTGGTTTTTTGACTTTTTTTTTCTCAAGACAGGGTTTCTTTGTATAGCCCTGGTTTGGGGGGTATTCTTATAGTGGGTGTGCCTGGCAAGGGGGTACTTAGGACTGAGCTAGGGAGAAGGAGTCTGATCTTTCCCCTGTTAGACAACTGTTACACAGCTTGATGGTTTGGCTTGTTTGCCTGTCCTGAAGCTTACTATGTAGGTCAGGTTGGTTTCCCAACTCAAGTGCCTGCCTCTGCCTCCCAAGTGCTGAGATCAAAGGAGTGTACTGCCTTTGAGGGTTTGTTTGTTTTGTTTTGTTTTTTGAGACAGGTTTTTTTTTTCTATGTAGCCTTAGCTGTCCTGGAGCTTACTCTGTAGACAAGGCTGGCCTCAAACTCAGAGATTCGCCCACCTCTGCAGCCCACCTTTGAGTTTTATACTGTGTGTGTGTGTGTGTGTGTAGAGAGGAGAGAGAAAGGGAGGGAGGGAGGGAGAGAGAGAGAGAGAGAGAGAGAGAGAGAGAGAGAGAGAAAGCTTTTTGAGACTAGGGCTCTCATGTAGTGCCATTTCCTGCCTCTGAGAAGTGAGGATTACAGGAATGTAGAGGAATATACCACCATGCCTATATAGTGAATTGCAGGTCAGCCTGGGCTATAAAGTGAAACTGCCTCAAAACACACACAAACACACCCACACACACCCATATACACACATACATACACCCATATACACACAGATACAGCCGTATATACATACCTATATACACCCACATACACACATATACCCACATATACCCATACACACACACACACACACACACACACACACACACACACAGAAAAGCCCAAGCATGTCCATACATTTGGGAAGCAGATGCAGAAGGATCAAGAATTTAAGGCCAGCCTCAGGTACATACTGAGTTTAAGGCTAGCCTAGGCTACATAACACCCTATCTTAACCTCTGAGCTATCTCTCCAGCCCCCACAAAATAATTTTTAAAAATATATTTTGTAGCCGGGTGTGGTGGTGCACACCTTTAATCCCAGCACTCGGGAGGCAGAGGCAGGCGGATCGCTGTGAGTTCGAGGCCAGCCTGGTCTACAAAGTGAGTCCAGGACAGCCAAGGCTACACAGAGAAACCCTGTCCTGAAAAACAAAAACAAAAACAAAATATATTTTGCATACATACACATGTGCCAAAAATAAATCCTTTTTTAAGTAATCAGGTTGCAGTCAAGGGAAGGATGGTGTTAACGGGGAACCTTGTGCTTCTCAACTCCCAGATTAGAGACCGTTGAGCAAGCCCACGTGAGAGCAACAATGGGCAGGCTGAGATGCCAAGACACTGCCGGTGTGTGATGCTCCCCACTCAAACCTTCCACATCCAGGCTCCAGGAAGGACCCCGGCAACGGCCTCTCTTTCTGCACTTTTTGTTCTCTTTTACCACTCTGTAAGAGCGTTTGGTTTACAAGAAGCAGGCTTTGAACCCTTCCTTCCTTCTCCTAACCCAGAGCGCCATGTCCTGCCTCCCTGAATGGAGCCCATGTCACGACTAGCCAGGGTTCAGATAATCCTTCTCTTTGACAAATTAGAGCGATTTATAAAAGGAAAAGCGTTTCTCTTTGACTTGTTTCAGATTCCTAGGAAGAGACTGTCTTACTCAGCCTTCCAGGGCAGTTTGGAGTGCGGATTTTGACGTTAGGCATAGGACAAAGGAAAGCTGTTGGTTTGAGGAATCTTCTAAACACGGGGAGCCTGCTTTTTGCACCAGCTCTGCTTAGGAACTGCCATGGAAGTCGTGACTTCGAGAGTGGGCGGAGCCATACACAGGTCCTGGCATGAGTCCTTGCTCTCTGTACTCTTGCCAGCTTTTCCCTGTGGGCTGGGTGTCAGCTGAGAGTCAGGGCCAGGGCCAGGGCACATCAGCTCTTTAGGTACTTCTTTTGGGCTGCTTTGTTATGTCATGGATTCCTCTGGCATCTGTGGGAGCCTTCGGTCTCAAAAATAAAAGCAAAACAAAAACAAACACAGAAAACACCCCCTTCAACACACACACACACATCTGCAACACTGGTGTGCCTATTATGCTATACCTTCGAAGTCATGGTTTTTGGATATTCCATTAGATCTTAGGTTTTGTTGTTTGTGTGTGTGTGTGTGTGTGTGTGTGTGTGTGTGTGTGTGTGTGTGTGTGTTGGGGTTGGAGCCCTGTTTGCAAGGCAAGCAGTCTACCAACAGAGCTACATCCCCAGGCCTGAAGAGCCGTAATCTCTGTTGCCTCTGTACCCTCACCCTCAGCATTTAGGAGGTAGAGGAAGGTGAACCGTAAGTGAGATCATCCCCTGCTGCACACAGTGAGTGTGAGTTTGAGGCCAGGGTCTTAGGCTTCTATTTCAGTGATAAGACACCTTGACCAAAGGCAACAGGGAGGAAAGGGTCTATTTCCTCTTCTAAGTACTTGGGTCACACCAAGTTACTAAGGAAGCCGGGCAGGAATGAAAGGCTGAAACTGAAAGGGAAGCCATGGAGGAATGCTGTCCCTGCCTCGCTGCCCCCGGAAGCTTGCTCCCTCTGCCTTGCTCAGTCTGTTTTCTTGTTGGTTTGTTTTGGGTTATTTTTGAGACAGGGTTTCTCTGTGTAGCCTTGGCTGTCCTGGACTTGCTTTGTAGACCAGGCTGGCCTCGAACTCACAGTGATCCACCTTCCTCTGCTTCCCAAGTGCTGAATTAAAGGCGTGTGCCACTACACCCAGCTACTCAGTCTATTTTCTTATCCAGCCAGGGACCACCTACCCAAGGGCAGCACTGCCCTCCCCATCATGATCAAGACAGTGTGCCCAACAGACACAGTCACAGGCCAACTGGATGGAGACATTTTCTCAGTTAAGCTCGCTCTTCCCAGGTGACTCTGGTTTGTGTCAGATTGACAGTCAGTCTGGATGACACGAAGCCATCTCAAAACCAAACCAAAACAACAAAAGCTATCCCAGCACTCAGGAGGCAGAGGCAGGCAGGCTGTCAGGTGGTCTACAAAGTGAGTCTAGGACAGCCAGGGCTACACAGAGAAACCCTGTCTCATAAACAAACAAACAAACACAAAAACTAAGGGGCTTAGTGACTGTGCTGCTCTTGTAGAGGACAAGTTCAGTTTCCAGCGCTCACACCTGATGCAGTGAACACCTGCACTCACATACAACCCCTCACCAGATATACATAAAATTAAAAATAAAATATTTTGGGGGCCTGGGTATAATGGCACACTCCTTTAATCTCAGTATTTGGGAGGTGTGAGTTCTACACCAGCCTGGATTATGTTGTGAGTTCCAGAACAGCCGGGACTCTGTAGAAAGACCCTGCCTCAAAAATAAATAAATAAATAAATAAATAAATAAATAAATAAATAAAATTCTGGGGGCCAGAAGTGTAGCTCAGTGGTACAGAAATTGTCACTTGCCTATTTGTGACTTAGGAATATACATTTCTTTTTTCATTTTAGTGTACTATCATTATTGTTGGTATTTTGGGATGAGCTCTCAGTACCTAGAGTGACGTGAAGCTCACTGTGGGAGACCACACTGGCCTTGAACTCAGACATCCTCCTCTTCTGCCACCCAAGTGCTGTTACACTTGAACACAGCATGCCCTCCTCTTCCTTCTCCTCCTCTGCATTAAATAACAGTCTAGCTGGTTGCTGTCACACACATCTATATGCCCAGGACTCAGAACTAAAGAGATGGCTCAGCTGTTAGGAGCATGAGTTGCTCTTACAGAGGACCCAAGTTCAATTCCCCACACCCACATCAGGCGAGTCACAGACACCTATAACTCCAGTTCCAGGATATCTGAGGCGTCTCACTTCTGTGGGCACCTGCACTCACCGGCACATACCACCCCCAACACATACACACGTCATCAACATAAATCACCAGGCACGATGGTGGTGTCCCAAACGTTTAGGCAGGCAGGCCTCTTCAAGTTCAAAATTAGCCCAGTTTACATAGCAAGTTCTACTCCAGTCAAAGTTACATAATGAGACCCTGTCTCAAGAAAAAACAAATGCGCCAGGTGTGGTGGCACACAGCTTTAATCCCAGCACTCGGGAGGCAGAGGTAGGTGGATCACTATGAGTTCGAGGCCAGCCTGGACTACAAAGTGAGTCTGGGACGTCCAAGGCTATGTAAAGAGACTCTGTCTTGAAAAACAAAACAAAACAAAACAAAACAGAAAACAAAAAACAATCAAACACAACCCAACCAATAAACTAGAAATTACTAAAAGAAAGAGTAAAAGCCCAGATAGTGGACACATTTTAAGCCCAACATTCAGGAGGCAGAGACCACATGCTTGAGGCTAGCCTGGAAGATATACCGAGTTACAGAGCAGCCTGAGCTACATAGTGAGACCCTGTTTTAACAACAACAAAACTCTGAACCAAAAATACAGAACTTCTATGACTTCAAAGGTATGGTGACCCTACCCATCATCCTGGGACGTGACACACTTAGAGAAAGCCGTGAGTTCTGAAGCCAGCACAGATGTTGCCTGCAGTCCTCTGGTTTGTCACATACGTGCCTTTGGCAAGCGTGAGCAAGGGAACGCCACCAGTGTGATGTGAGTTATCGTTGGAAAAGACTTTTCTATCCTCATGTGAAGAACAGAGAACAGGGGCTCAGAGAGCCAGCAAGAAGCCCCGTAGTGCAGGCTGTGCTGGGCCAAAGTTAGGTGGCCACAGGTAGTGAAGGAAAACTGGGCCAATCTGGGATGTCCTTGCAGAATGATACAGTGACCCAGGGTGTAGTGAGGAACCCCCATGTTTCTCCGCTTTAGAGTTTGCTTCCAGCCAACAGATAGGCCTGGACCTTGGGCCCCTCCCCTGTTCCTCTGCAGTCCTCTCCTGCCCTCCATGCCCCTTCTGAGGCCAGCTGCCTAGCAGCCCCCTGCCATGCCAGGCTTCGCAGCTGGCCCTGATTATCACAGCTCCCCAGGGAGTCATGGGAACACACTCCCCCTGCCCTCTTCACCCCCCTCTTCCCAGACGAGACCAGGCCCTAACAATGCCCCCTCAGCCAGCCAGTGGCCTGGACACAATGCCCCTGTTTCGGTTCATTGCCAGCTCCAGGAGGCCTGCTGGGGTGCCTGGCCTGTTTGGCATATATATATATATATATATATATATATATATATATAACTCTGGCTTCCAGAAGAGATTTTTTTTTTTAATTTAAAAATAGTGTGTGGGTGGAGGTGGGGGGTTGGAGGCCTCTGTCTCTTCCCCTGAATATCTTAATATATTATAAAAAGTCTTTCTCTCCCAGTGTTCTGCCCTCTCCACTTTCCTCCATAGCTGCCTTTGCCATGTGCCTGTCAACCTGGAGCCCTAACGCAGGTGTCCGCTACAAAAAGAAAGAAAAGCTGATTTTCCTATGGTAGCTAGCTAGCGTCTGCTGCTGCTGAAGACCAGGGTGGTAACCTGGGGGGGGGAGGGGCTTAGGATATGGCAAGTGCTTGGTGTGTGTGCCAGGGATGGAAACCAGAGTGTGGCATGGCTGAGCACAGGTTCTCGCACTGTTGTCAGCCCTAGCCCCACCTGGCACTTGCTGTACACTGTAGTTCACCACCTCTAAGACACCATTTAAGACGCATCATTGCTTTGCTTCTGGGGCTGGAGGTGCGGCTGAGTTGCAGAGCATGCGCAAGGGTTCTCATCCTTAGTGCTAAGAAGAGAGAAGAGGAAGGGGTGGGGGAGAAAAAGGGGAGAAGAGAGAAAACATTTCAGAGGTGTTAAAATATGAAAAGGTTTCAGGACCCAGGCGTGTTGTGCACTCCTACAGTCCTAGCACAGAGATCAGGGGTTCAGGCCATCTTAGCTATGTGAAACCGGCACCGTCCCCTCCCCGCTTAAAGGTCCAGAATCATGGGAAGGGGGCCGTCTCATTCCAATGTCCTCCAGACATATCCCGCTCCTTGTCTCTGGGCCAGTCAGCACCTCACAGAATTTGAGAGGTAGGACTCAGCTATTTCAGTGACAAGAGTCTTTTTTATTTTCCTTCCTGGAAAACTCAACATGAGAAGGTAGAAAAGCTGGCTCAGTCTCCATAGACTCTGTGTGTGTGTGTGTGTGTGTGTGTGTGTGTGTGTGTGTGTGGGTGTCTGTGTCTGTGTCTGTGTGTCTGTGTGTGTACATACATGAGAGAATGTGTTTATGAACATGAGAAAGTGTGTACATACATGAATGTGTGTGTATGTACATTCATAAGTTTGTGTGTATGTGTGTGTTTGAGTTAGGGTCTTACGTAGCCCATGCATGCCTTGAGTTCACCGTATAGCTAATGCTGGCCTTGAACTTCTGCTCTTTCTGTCTCTGTCTCCCAAGAACTGGGATTTTTGTTTGTTTGGTTTGTTGGTTTTTGTGTTTTTGTTTTTGTTTTTGTTTTTGTTTTTTTTTTTTTGAGACAGGGTTTCTCTGTGTAGGCCTGGCTGTCCTGGATTCTCTTTGTAGACCTGGCTGGCCTCCAACTCGCAGTGATCCACCTGCCTCTGCCTCCCAAGTGCTGAGATTAAAGGTGTGCGCCACCATACTCTGCACTATTTGGGGGTTCTTATGGCTCTACCTCCGTTCCAGTCCCCAGACCCTTTCTCCCCAGGTAGGAGAGATAGGTTAGAAGGGACAGGGGACATATGTCTCTTTAGACTTAGTTCTGGCTGGTTAGGGTCATTGGTCTTTGGGAAAATAACAATCTCAGTCGTTGGGATATCCAGCAGTCCATCAACAGCAAATGGCAGATGGCAAACACAGCAGGACAAACAAACATCCTTCTTCCTCCTCTGTCAGTCTCCTGAAGCTTTCTTCTTCTTTCTGGGCTCTGATATTTATACCTTTAAGAGTCCTCAGAATTAAACTATCTGCAGCTGGCATAGACCATGCCCCACATGAAGCAATTATCAGCTGTGAATAAATTAAGGCAGTTCCAAATCCCACACTTGGGCTTAAAACAAAAACATATTTTGTAACATAACTGAATTATTAAAGAAAGGAAAACTTCCACTACAATATTATGTGTATGACTATTTTGATATGTTTCAAATTTTATTTTATGTTTAAATGTGTGTGTGTGTGTGTGTGTGTGTGTGTGTGTGTGTGTGTGTGTTTATGTGTGTGAAGGTGCCCATAGAGGGAAGAAACAGGGCTGGATCCCCTAGAGCTGGAGTTACAGAGGGTGTGAGCTGACCTAAGTGGATGCTGAGAACTGAGCTCGGGACTTCTGGAAGAGCGGTATATTTTTTATTTTGTTTTTTGTTTGTTTGTTTGTTTTTTGGTTATTTTTTAGACAAACTCTCATTTTGTAGCTCTTGCTGGCTTGGAACTCACAGAGCTCCACCTGTCTCTAAAAGCATGCACCACTGCCGTCTGGTTTTCATTATTCTTTTTTTCTTTTTTGTTTGTTTGTTTGTTTAGACAAGGTCTCTCTGTGTAGCCTTGGCTGTCCTAGAACTTGCTCTGTAGACCAGGCTAGCCTTGAACTCACAGAGATCCACCTGTCTCTACCTCCTGTGTGCTAGGATTAAAGGCATGCGCTACCACTGTCCAGCTTTTATGTACATTAATAGTAGTTGACATTGCATTGAGCACTCTTGACACATAAGGTACTGTTCTTTTTTTTGTTGTTGTTTTCTTTTCTTGCAGATATATTTATACAAATAAACTACCTACAGCAAAAGAAAGGAAGCCAGGTGTGGTGGCGCACGCCTTTCATCATAGCACGCAGGGAGACAGAGGCAGGCAGATCTCTGTGAGTTTGAGGCCAGCCTGGTCTACAAAGTGAGTCCAGGACAGCCAGGACTACACAGAGAAACCCTGTCTCAGGAAAAGAAGAAGAAGAAGAAGAAGAAGAAGAAGAAGAAGAAGAAGAAGAAGAAGAAGAAGAAGAAGAGAGAGAAGAAGAAAGAAGAAGAAGAGAAGAAGAGAGGAATAAGAAGAGGAAGAGAGAAGGAGGAAGAAGACGAGAAGAAAAAGAAGAGAAGAAGAGAAGAGAAGAAGAAGAGAAGAAGAGAGAGAAGAAGAAGAAGAGAAGAAGGAAGAGAAGAAGAGAAGAAGAGGAAGAGAAGAAGAAGAAGAAAAGAAGAAGAGGAGAAGAAGAAGAAGAAGAAGAAGAAGAAGAAGAAGAAGAAGAAGAAGCAGCACTTGGCAGCTCATTCACTATGGCCACAGTCCGATCACACACATTATTGTTATCATTCTCTTATTTTCCCCTCTTACAGATGAAGAATCAGAGTCTTTGGCTCTAAGACTCTCCTAGCTCATCAATGTGGTCCGCATTAGGGCAGGTGTGAAGCCACTCTGTATGGCTTTCCCTCTCTTCTGAGAGAGGCACCATCCCTCAGAAGTTTATCCCACTGAACATATGGGCTGACTGGTGGCCACAGCCACACAGTGACACCAGGAATATGCCTACTTTCCCTAGTACTTTATCCTTCATGACCTGCAGAGGAGAGAAGCTGTGCTGGAACCAGTCAGTGCCCAAGCAATATCAATAGTATTGTGACATTTCCTGGGCCTGCCTTTGTGCCACACGAGGCACTATGCATGAGGAGTTGCAGACTCACCTGGAACAGCAGGGCAAGTTTGGTCACAGCCATGGAGCAAGGCAAGCCAGGAGGAAACACAAGTAGGTCCTGCTCAGCACCGTGGTGGCCTGGTAAGTATTGCCAGCTATTGCAGGTGTTTTGTTGTTGTTTGAGACAGGGTCTCATGTAGCCCAGGCTATCCCTGAACTTGTTGTATAGCCAAGGATGGCTTCATATTTCTGATCCTTCTGCTTCCACCTGCCTAGTGCTGGGACTACAAGTGTGCATCACCACACCAGTCTTACGCAGAGCTGGGGATGGGCCTCGGGCCTTTGTTGAATGCCAGGCGAGCTGCATCCCCAGACTTCATTGCTGGTTTTATCAGAAAGCCAGGTGCTTGGCTTTTTAAATTAAACCACTCTATGAGCCAGTCTAGAAACTCTACTTCCCGATTCTGCATCTGACCCTGACACCTGTCTTAGAACTGCTCCCCACATTCCAGGCCGGGGACAAGCACAGCCCTTCGAGAAGCAAGGCACTGCCCTTATCAGCCAGCCAGGATGCGCTGGGGTCTGCCTGCCTCGCAAGGCTTGCCTTTGTGTGAGACCACCTCTCTGGTGGGTAGGGGGCCCACTCAACCAGAGCTGGCATGGTGACAGAACATCTCTAGGGACAGTAAACTGCCAGTCACTGTAGCGTCATGGGATCACTCAAGAGGAACAAGGAGTCGCAGATGGAAAACTCCCCACTGCCTTCTGCCAGGACTCAACAATGGACGTCTCTGTGCCCCTTAATAATATGAAGTCGCCATAGGGACATTTCTTCCAATTATGAATTCCTCGTAATGAAGGGACACTCATGCTTAGAGTTTGGTTTTTTTTTTCAAGCTAAGAATGTATATTTACAAGAGGTTTGTGAGGAATAAATAGCTTTAAATTATCTCTGTCACTTGTCAAGCTTCTTAATGAGGGTATTGTGCAGGTCCATGGAAGTAATTGTTCAGTCTGGCACTAGCTTGCAGGCTCCAGGTGTCACAAATGCATCTGTTTTGCTCATGGCTTCCCAGCTCCTACAATGTCACACACACACACACACACACACACACACACACACTAGGTGTTCAGAAGATGTCCATAGCATGAGTGGGTGCAGTGCAAAGGATATCCTTCGCGCCTTGGTCACACAGCCCAGGCTTCCTGTTTATGCCTGTTTGAGTATATGAAGTAAGGTCTAGCCACTTGTTGCTATACTGTTCTGCATCTTTGTTTGTGGAGACAGGGTTTCTCTGTGTAGCCCTGGCTGTCCTGGAACTCAGTCTGTAGACACGGCTGGCCTTGAACCCAGCGAACCACCTGCCTCTGCCTCCCAAGTGCTGGGATTAAAGGTGTGCGTTGCCGCTGCTGCTACCACCACCACCACCATCACCACCTGGCCCATTCTGTATCTCAGAAAGAACCAAAAGTGCTGGGCGTGGTGCCACATACCTTTAATCCCAGCACTCTGGAAGCAAAGGCAAGCAGATCTTTGTGAGTTCGAGGCCAGCCTGGTCTACAAAGTGAGTCTAGGACAGCCAGGACTACAAGAAAAACCTTGTCCCCCCAAAAAACCGAACCAACCAAACAACAAACAAACAAACAAATAAAAACCCCAAAGGCAAGATGTCTTCAGAGAGAGGATATAGAGCCAGGGGCTACCATCTCCATGGGCTCCTTTAGCAATCAGGTTGTTCTAGATGGTGGTAGGTATGGGTACCTACTGGCCAAGCCAGAATCCACCCTAATACATACATACATACATACATACACACATACATACATACGTGTGTATGTGTGTGTGTATATATATTGCATTATATCCTAATTCTAGTTCCTGGGACATTAACAGAGAATGGCAAATATCAAGGGCAGCCCTGGATTTTGGAGAGGAACAGGCTAAGTTCTCACCTCAGTTTGCTGTGAGGGACCCTCTCTGAGCCTCTTCCTTTCTGCATCCTGCAGATAAAGAAGCTTCGCTTCTGGAACTATGAGGTTGAAAGAAGACCATCAATTGAAGTGGCTGCCCAGTGATGGGGGATTAGTTTTTGGATGCTGGTCAGCCTCAAGAGAACTGCTGACACTGAGAACAGCCTTATTGGGATCTTGCAGGCTCTGGACCAGGAGGCTCATCTCTCTGACCCTTTTCAGCTGCCCTCTACTTAGTAACAGCTCCAAAAGCCCTTGTCTCAACTCACTTTCCTGTGGGGAATTCTTCCTGCTGCTCAGGGCTTGGGGGCTGGTGGGAAAGAGGGTACCTCTGCCATCTCGGACGTGTACTTGAGTTTTGTTATTTATTTATTTGTTTGGCTTTCGGAGCTAGGGTCTCTCAGTGTGTAGCCTTGGCTGTCCTGGACTCGCTTTGTAGACCTGGCTGGCCTCAAACTCACAGTCATCCACCTGCCTCTGCCTCCTGAGTGCTGGGATTAAAGGTGTGTGCCACCACACCCAGCTGTAGGACAGCCTTTTAACTTATTAGGTAAATTCAGTTTAATCATCATAAAATGGGAGAGTATGTTCCTCCTCCAGGACCATCTTGATCCTTGATATATAACAGATGCTCAGTAAGTGTTTGTTGAATGACTATTGAGTAGCAGAAGACTTTACAAAAGCGAGTGTCATTGTTAATGGGTCCCTTGGGCAAGCCAGGAGGAAGGAGACTCCCCATCTGGGATGAGACTGTGCCAGCCTCTCTCACCCTCCGTCAGTGTCTGGCTTAGCTTTGCTGAATGAGATCCAGCCCTCAGCTTCTCTACTGTGGCGTGGAGGAGGGTGAGCAGCACCTAGGGTGGGGACAGGCAGACCCAGGTCTGGGGATCCAATGCGGGCCATATTTTGTCACAAGCACCATCCCTGAACGGGCCTCATCTCCCCATCTGTACAGCAAGAGGCTCATGGACTCTCTGTGGTCCTTCCCAGTTCTGACACATTCCAGGATTTGCAATGAGTAATTTCACAAACTGTTCCTGAGGAGGGGGGTGGGGGTGGGGAGGAAAGACACTCTGGCTGCTTTCTAAACCACCCTGTAGTCTACAGAATACTTTCTAGCCCCTGTGTCTTTATCCTCATGAAAACTTGAGATGGCCAAGGCAAGGTCTAGGTGCCCATTTTCCACACAAAACGGAACGGAAAGGCATTCTTGGGAGCTGCAATTTGCTTGTTTTAAAACAGGATCTCGTGTAGCCCAGACTGATGGCCTAGTCTTCTTGCATCTAGCTGCTGGGCTTACAGGTGTGCGCAGGAAAATCACGGCTTCCTTGTTTCGTCCTTGCTTATCTCTGCCCTCAACCTCCGTTTTTCTCATACCCGGAAAGCCCCTGCTAAGCCAGCCCGGAGTGTGTGGTCAGAGTTGAGACAGCGATAGAGTACCGCGCGGCAATGGAGGAAGTAACCCTGGCTTGACAGCTCCCTGGAGGAAGCAATGCATACACTACACTTGGGGACCTGAATAGTATTGTCTTTCTTTTTGTGGTCACCCCTGCTCGCAAGGACGGGCAGCTTGTGGGTCTTGTTAAACCTTTCACATCTTTGTTCCTAGTGTTGGCACAATGCCTAGCAGAGAGGACAATACTGGTCAGATGGGCTGACCTGAGCAATGAGAAATGCTGATGGAGACAGCCCAGGCCCCAGGATTAAATGCACGTCCATATGCACCGTCACTGCCCCTGCACCGCCCTACGTGAGTCCTAACGTGGAGATATTTTAATGGCCGGGTCTCTTCACATTGCAAGCATCTGCTGCCTGTCTGTTCCCTTTTTTCCTTTTCACTAAGTCAGGAGTCAAGGTCTGGGCTGAGGATGGATGGAGCACTGAGCAGGCTCTCAGACGTTTCTGATTTTCCAAGACAGGGTTTCACTGCATCTTCCTGGATGGCCTAAACTCTTAAAGATGTGCCGGCTTCCACTACCCAAGTGCTGAGACTAAAGACAGGCGGCAGTGTGGAGTGAGCAAATGAACGGACGCAAACTGGGCGCTGGCTACGGAAGGAATTTCAGCTAAAATGAGACTGAGATCAAAGCCACACATCTCTACCCATTTCCTGCCTCCCCTCTTGGGTTTGGCTTCTGGGTGACAGCGATAGGGAAGAGCACAGATCTCTGAGTAAACTGAATATGGGTATCAGGCTGTGGTCGAGCTTTGGACGTGAGCATGCAGAAGAGGCAGTTTCTGGAATCTAAGCTGAGGGGGTGGAGGCCACAGGTTGAGAGTCTAGGGGTCAATGTGGCATGCGGCGACTGCTGGACGTGCAGAACCCAGTACGAAGTCTGTTCCGTTCGCTAGACCCCGCCGCCCACCGAGTGGGAGGTGAAGGGGGCGGGGCCCAATGCGCACGCCTCCAGCAGGGCACCGAGCAAGGCAGCGAAGGCGCCCGGCCCCGCCCAGACAAAGCCTGCGCGCGCCCCGACCCAGGATTGGCTGTCCCGCCCCGGGTCCCGCCCTGCGTCGCCGGCCCCGCACGCTGCAACCAATGTCCGCCACCGGATCCTCCTCCGTCACAGGCCCGCTGGCCAATGGAGGGGGCGCTCGGCGGCGCGTGGCTCTTTCGCGGCAAAAAGGATTTGGCGCGTAAAAGTGGCCCGGACTTTGCAGGCAGCGGCGGCCGGGGCGGAGCGGGATCGAGCCCTCGCCGCGGCCTGCAGCCATGGGCCCGCGCCGCCGCCGCCGCCTGCCTCCCAGGCCACGCGGGCCGTGAGCGCCATGGCCGTAGCCCCCGCGGGCGGCCAGCACGCGCCGGCGCTGGAGGCCCTGCTCGGGGCGGGCGCGCTGCGGCTGCTCGACTCCTCGCAGATCGTCATCATCTCCACCGCGCCCGATGTCGGCGCCTCGCAGGTCCCCGCCGGCCCTGCCGCGCCGCCCGCCGGCCCCCGCGATCCTGACGTGTTGCTCTTCGCCACGCCGCAGGCGCCCCGACCCGCGCCTAGTGCACCGCGTCCGGCTCTGGGCCGCCCGCCGGTACGGACCCTAGGCGCGGGCGGGGGAGGGGCGGGAGGCAGCGCTGGGCGGCGCGGAGACTGGGCTGGGCCTCCGGGCTCCGCCCCGGGGCGCTTTGACCGAATGCATGTCTGTCCCTGTTTGCTTCCCCTTCCTTGCTCTGGGCTTCAGCCTCCTCACCAGAGAGTCGGACTCGTTCATGATGACGGCTCACGTGCATTCAGCTGGTGCTTGCTTAGTGCACGCCCAGCTTTTGGCACACTTAGAGTCGGCCACGACTCTCAGTTCTGCTGGGAGTTGGGTGTTGTCACGTGCCCATATGCCGGAGGGAGGAACTGAGGCCCTGACAGGGAAGTGCTTCATGCAGCTTCAGGTGGTGGGGCTGGGATTTGAACTGAAGTCTGCTGGCTTGGAGCAGGACTTAACGGCTAGGTAGTGCGCACGGTCACTTGTTGGAGGGTGACTGTTGGAGACCTCTTGGGGAGACTCTCTCTAGCGGCTCCTTGTTGGACTGCCAGGTGTAGGGCTGGCCTTCCAGGCCTCTGGGGATAGGCCTCTTAACTGGGAGGCCTTCTCTGCAGGGGCGGGGTGCTGGGCCAGCTGCTGCAACCCTTCCTCTGCCTGTCCGTCCATCTGCCATCCTTCAGGCCCCTGGTTGCCATGGAACTTTGTTAATCAGGCAGGCAGACCCCTGAGCCTCTGGAAAGCTGGGTGGGCTGGGCCTCTGAGAACGGGCCTCCAGTTCCTGGGGTGATGTGGAAGGGAGATCCGCTGGATAAAGACTTCCCTGATCCTAAGCAGCAAGTAGCTCAAGACCAGTTTAGGCTGGGGGCCTAGAAAAGGCAGCTGAGCCTGTGAAGGATGGAACTCGGATCCAAGCAGGGGCCGGCTCAGGGTGTGGGCCATCAGCTTTATTGTAGGGGTGGAGCAGACAGGAGCGGGCTTCTCAGCAGGGGGGCTTGGAGAAGTGGGAGGGGCAAGGCCCAGTACCAGGCGTCGTAGCTGTTCAACTGCTGCTGGGGGTGTGGGTGGCAGCTGGTCCCTGAGGCATCTTGGGAAAGGCCCATAGCCCCCTTGGCGCAGTGCCCAGTGCTGCCTTCCTTCCGGAATCACGAAGATGCTAATAATAATAACAATAGCAACCACTGTTGTTTTGAGGACGTTTAGTGTGTCGGGCTCAGTGCTAAGCACTTTCCCCACGTGACCCTGTTGGCTGCCTTACTTTTTGACCCTTCTCATAGATTGGGAGGCTGAGGCCCAGAAATGGTGGAGCTTTCCCTAATAATTCAGCCAGGGAGTGGTGTTTTCTGGTTGTTAATGGTCTTTGCTCCCAGGGAGGAGGCCAGCTTGTAGTTGGTGGGTCAGCTGGCTTGCCTTCCGTGAACTCCAAGGGCCTGTGCCTTTAGGAGCTAGGGCCTTGGCCTGGAATTCAGCATTTGACCAAACATTCAGTTCACTCAAGTTGTTGAGTTAGTGAGTTCCCGCTGCGTTAGGGATCCCTGCCCCCATGGTACTTAAGGGCCAGCAAACATTTCCTTGGGAGAGGCTGACACTATCCTGGAGCCAAAGACCAGGAATGCAAATCTGGATTTTGGCCTCTACTGACTTTGCTCTGGCATTTTTTGGGGGCAGTCCTTGAAATAAGTACAGGCTTCGCTTCTACCCAGGAAGCGCTTTTTGGGTGCTTCCCCTGTACAGGGCTCTGTGCAATTCAGACATTCCTCCTTGCCTGCCTGCCTACCTCTACTTGTCATGGCTGTTGTGAGTGTGTGTGTGTGTGTGTCCTATGGAGCTGGGGTGAGCAGAGATAGGAGGAGCGACACAAGTTCAAGGCCAGCCAGGGTTAGATATGTTAGATATCGAAACCCCAGCCTTAAAGGTAAATTGGGCTGGAGAGACGGATCAGTCATTAAAAGCACTTGCTGCTCTATTGTGACAATTGCCGTTTGGATCCTGGCACCCACATTAAGGTCAGAGATGCCTGTAACTCCAGCTTCAAGGGATTTGATGTTGTCTTTTGCCCTCCGTGCGTACCCATGTCCACATGTAAACATACACTCATACAGACACACAAATTCTTTTTTAAAAGAAGTTAATTTAAAACAAATAAAAATAAATTAAAATACCAACAGCCTATCTTGGTTCATTGTTACATCCTATAATTCAGGCAGGCAAGAATGAGGATACAGTCTTGAGTTCAAAGCCAGCCTACACTACAAGGACCCTTTTACAAAACAACAGCAAGAGCTGGGCTTTCCCATTATAACAATACTTATTTACTGTAGAAAGCATGCCTTACTGTGACCACTTAATGCTATTGGGATTTAATGCATATTGAGCAAGGGGTCTGCCAGTCCCAGAACTTTTAAAAATAGTTCTGAAAGTCACTGTGAACCAGGTGTGATGGCATCTTTGTAACCAGCACTTAAGAAGTAGAGAGATGGCTCAGAGGCTAAGAGCACTGCCTGCTCTTCCACAGGTCCTGAGTTCAATTCTCAGCAACCACATGGTGGCTCACAACCATCGAGAATGTGATCTGATGCCCTTAACTCCTTGATGAGATTGTGAAAGCCAATGGGGTAGTGAAAAGTGATACAGGCTGATTGATTGTACTGACTTAGGAATAAAGGGATTCCTCAGTGCTAAGACCAGGGGAAGTCCTGGGCAATCCTGGGTAGGTGGTCACCCTTGGTGAATGTAAGGCATTCTGCAGGTGTACATGCAGATAGAGCACTCATATACATACGGGTGGCAGTGCACGCCTTTAATCCCAGCACTCGGGAGGCAGAGGCAGGTGGATCTCTGTGAGTTCGAGGCCAGCCTGGTCTACAAAGTGAGTCCAGAACAGCCAGGGCTACACAGAGAAACCCTGTCCTGGCGGGGGGGGGGGGGGGGAGTAGAGGTACACAGATCAGGAGATCTGGGTTTTCCTGAGACTGATCCACGTTCTTGTGACATTCACGTTGCCCAAAGGAGGCAACAGTACAGTCTGCCCTGGTTCTCACAGAAGCATCCCGGTTTCTGAAACACTGTGTTAGAAACTAAACTGGAGAACAGCTCCTGAGATGCTCCAGGAAGGGACCATGTATGTGTTAGCCTGTCACAGTGGTCTTGTGTGTCTGTGAGAGCATGTTGTCTGAGAGGCTGGCCTGGGCCTGCCTCTTTCTGAGACTACATGCTGTTCCAGGTGCTGTGTAAACAGATTTTGTGCTCTTCCTGTGGGTGGGTGTTTCAATCATTCAGCTATTTGCACTAGAAGTATCTTCACCTGTGGTTTTTAGGGTCTCAGCGCTATTGTCTAAAGATGAGCGACAGAAACGGGCATCAGTTTGAACCCTTACTTTCAAGTATGCCTTTGGGGATGGCCAGGGTACTGGGGAGAAGGCATTCCTGGCTAGTTTGTATGTGGGGGTCTTGCCCTGTCAGCAGTCTATTGGGGTACATGTCTTGGAGTTCTTTCTGGCTACAGATCTTTCCCAAGGTGGACACCTGGATCCTGCTGTCAGGCAAGGGTTTGCTGGGGAACCCTGCTCCAACACGGACAGCTCAGGCAGTGTCTCCCTGCATACAACCCTTTTGTGCTGTCCTGTTCCTTGGTGCCCAGGAGTTGTTAGCAGCATGAGAGGGTAGGGACTCCAGTCAGCACGTGTTGACTGATACTGAGGCCTGTGGCAGCCGGGGATGCAGAAGTTCGCTGGATCCAGTGTCCAGTGACACCGCTTCTGAGGTGGAGGGGGTAGGCAGGGAGGACAGACACATCTGCAGTGATTTGTGGTGGATAAGAGGGCCAGGTTTGAGGCAATACAGAGAGAGTAACAGCTCTCTGAAGTGATTGTTAAGGGTCCTACTGGAGGGAGCTAAGGATGTGAGAAGAAGTAAACAGGATTAGAGGCAAGAGTTGGGAGGAGCCGTGTCAGCAGTTCACATGAGGAGTGCTGTTGGAAAGCAGGACTGAGGCAGAGCGACCGGTGTGGGGACAGCTGGGCTGTCCAGGGGGAGGGTGATAATGGCTATGGGTGGAGTTCTTGGCCAATGGATGTGACAGGTGGTGGGCCAGGTTGAAAGTGTTTAGTTGAGAAAGGCCTGCAGCTGGTGAGAGGACAGCAAGTCTGGTCCAATCAGGGTGTCTTGAGCTATCTGGGTTTTCAGGATCCTCTTCTTCTCTGT
This sequence comes from Acomys russatus, assembly GCF_903995435.1. Classification (NCBI taxonomy): domain Eukaryota; kingdom Metazoa; phylum Chordata; class Mammalia; order Rodentia; family Muridae; genus Acomys; species Acomys russatus. The sequence goes on along the minus strand of NC_067140.1, from coordinate 3,923,418 downwards.
GTGTCTAACCTATGCCAGAGGTCATGGAGATCAGCCGCTTGGGGTCTTCCTCAGACAGACCTGAGTAGGAATTGAGTCCCTATTACTTCCTACTGTGATCATGAACGTGGGTTGCTTTAATCTGGGAAGTGGAGCCATCATGGTGTTGCCAGTCCAAAAGGTGGAGTAAATTGATGAGCACAAAGCAGTTGGTGAGCACCAGCTGCTGCCATGGTTACAGATGCGTAAGTGAGTTAAACACTAGAGACGGCACTTGCCCAAGGGACTGGTGCCCTCCCTTGGCGGCTTAAAGTGCTTGTGTAATCTCTGTAGGTCGGGACTTGAGGGAGGTTTAGCTGCTGCCTGGGTGGAATCCTGTGGCAGCCAGAAAGCTCCCTGGCTGTAGTCAGCAGGACTAAGGTTTTGGGTTTGTTTCCGTCTCGGCTCTTTGCCATTCCGGCTTATTGTTAGGATTTGTTGAGGGTATGGCACAAAGCTTGCCACCTCACAGAGGAAGCTCCACCGCCTCGGTGATCAGGCCTAGCCTGCACTTAAGGGGAGAGAGTTAGCACCTAACCTTTGAGAGAAGTGTTAAAAGTAGCAATCCTGGTGACTCCTGCTTGGAAGCCCAGTACTTGGAAGATAGAGGCAGGAAGATGAGGGATTTGGGTTCATCTTTGGCTACAGAGTTTGGGGCCAGCCTGGGCTAAATAGTGAGACCTTGTGTTTATAATAATTGAGGAGACTAAATGTTATGTTGGGTGTTAGTATATACAAGGCCCACATCATTTATTTATAGACTGGGAAGGCCTCCATTTTAATCTCTAACATTACAGCAGTGACTTTTTTTTTCCTTTGCTGATGTATTTAAAAACCACCAGCAGCCCTAGGGAGGTAATGTTGAGCTTAAGATTTGAATTCAGAACTTCAGCCTTGCACTTGCCTGATTTGTGTGGTAGGATAGTAACACCGTGCTGTGTCCCTTAGGATCTGTCTCTGCTCCAACACCTAGACATCCTATCAGAGAAAGTAAGATTGGGATCGGGGTACTAAGCCCTTAGCTAAGTCTTCTGTGGTCTCACTCCTGGTTACTGGGCATCTTTTTGTGTTTCTGCTGCAGGTGAAACGGAGGCTGGATCTGGAGACCGATCATCAGTATCTGGCTGGCAGCAGCGGTTCCTTCCGAGGCAGAGGTCGCCACCCAGGGAAAGGTGCCCATTGATTCCAGATTGTAGGCCCAGATTTGGGGGGTGGGGGTGGGGCGATGCTTGTGGACTCTGGGGCCCTTAGCAGGCAGCTGGAATGGCTGCCAACCATGACTTCCTCAGGCCTTGGAGGTGGGGAGGTCCTCAGCCACAAGAGGAATGCTTCGGCTGGTAGATGGCAGCCGCAGAGCCTCTGTGCCTGGCCTAAGGGGAACAGCCATCTGCCTCCCACCTCATCTTGTTACTCTACATTGCTAGGGAGACAGGCTGAGTGCTTGTGGAGCCCTGCCTAGCCTAACCCCTGCCCCCAGGTGCGAAGTCTCCGGGGGAGAAGTCACGCTATGAGACGTCGCTGAATCTGACCACCAAACGCTTCTTGGAGCTGCTGAGCCGCTCGGCTGACGGCGTGGTTGACCTGAACTGGGCAGCCGAGGTGCTGAAGGTACAGAAGCGGCGCATCTATGACATCACCAATGTTCTCGAGGGCATCCAGCTCATTGCCAAGAAGTCTAAAAATCATATCCAGTGGCTGTAAGTAATCACCAGGCCGGTGGGCAGGGAGCGCCCGGACCAGCCAAATGCACTGTGGTGGCTTCCTGCATTCCGAACAGCTGGGAACACAAGTTCTGAAGATAGTTGTCTTTCCTGTGTGTGTGTGTGTGTGTAGCAAGGTGCGCGCGCCTTGCTAAAGGCTTCCTGTTCCCTTCCCAGTGTGTCCTATTCTTGGACCACTGTGCTACCACCATTCCAGCCTTTGCTGTCATCAGTGAGATCAGCCTTATGGGTGTTTTGGTTTTGTTGCCACTTCTCCCTTATCTATCCCTGCCTCCCCAGATGTCCTAGTGTCCGCTCGGGCACATCTGCCTTGTTTCTGTTTTTTAAAGATCTTTTTTTTTTTTTTTTTGGTTTTTTCGAGACAGGGTTTCTCTGTTGTAGCCTTGACTGTCCTGAACTCGCTTTGTAGACCAGGCTGGCCTCAAAGTCACAGCTATCCACCTGCCTCTGCCTCCCAAGTGCTGGGATTAAAGGCGTGTGCCGCCATGCCTGGCTCAGATCAGGCATTTTACTAGCTGGAGAGCAGAGCCAGACAGAGGCAAGAACTTGCCTACTTCTTACCGAGCAGTGGCAGCAGCAGGCTGTCTTGATGGATGGAGGGCTCAAGGACTGCTCATTCTCCAATGGCTTCCCACAGAGGCAGCCACACCATGGTGGGCATCAGTAAGCGGCTTGAAGGACTGACCCAGGACCTACAGCAGCTGCAAGAGAGCGAGCAGCAGCTGGACCACCTGATGCACATCTGTACCACGCAGCTGCAGCTGCTTTCCGAGGACTCAGACACCCAGCGATATCCTTGCATTGGCCTGGGGGCTCGAAGGCAGGCTTGGCCAGTGGTGACTCCACACCACTAAGACTATACAGGTTATCCGGAGCTCTGGATTGTACAGCCTGGTCTACAGAGCGAGTTCCAGGACAATCAGGGCTACCTTGTTTTGTTTTGTTTTAAATCAAAATAAAAGGGTAGACAAATGGCTTGATAAATAGAAGTGCTTTTAGCTAGTCATGACCATCTGAGTTTGAGTCCCCAGTGGAAGGAGGGAACTGACTCCTGTAAGCTGCCTCCAGTCTACATATATACATTCACATACATACCCCTGTAGCATGTGTGTGCACACACAGACAAAAAATTAAGTTTTATGATCAATAATAAATTTTAAAAGAAGCCCAGGAGTGGTTGTGGTGGCGCACGCCTTTAATCCCAGCACTCTGGAGGCAGAGGCTGGCGGATCACTGTGAGTTGGAGGCCAGTCTGGTCTACAAAGGGAACCCAGGACAGCCGAGGCTACACAGAGAAACCCTATCTTTAAAAAAGAAGAAGAAGAAATGCCCAGCACTGGAGAGTGGGCTCAGCTGTTAAGAGCACCTGTTGCTCTTGCAGAGGACCCAAGTTCAGTTCCTGCATCCACATGGTGGCTCACAGCGATTTGTAATTCTAGTACTGGTGCATCTGATGACCTCCAAAGTCACTAGATACGTGTGTGTCGCACATTATTACAAGGCCAGCGTGGTCTACATACTTTCAGGCTAGCCAGGGCTATACAGTGAACTCTGTCTCAACAAAACAGGAAAATCCTCATATGGTGGTGTGTGCTTATAATCCCAGGGACATGTTCAAGGCTAGCTAAGGCTATAGTGGTCTCAAAACAAAAATAATCTCAGGCCCTGTCACCAAAGAAAAACCAGTGCCAGTAATCACAAACCTTTCCTTTGACCACTGTTTTAGTGCCTGATTATAGCTTCCTTTTTGGATTTTCTTTTTTTTTTTGTTTGTTTTGTTTTTTATTTTTCTGAGACAGGGTTTTCTCTGTGCAGCTTTGGTTGTCCTGGACTACCTTTGTAGACTAGGCTGGCCCCAACCTCACAGAGATCTGCCTGCCTCTGCCTCCTGACTTCTGCCATTAAAGATGTGTGCTAGCAAGCCTTGCTCTGATTGTAGCTTCAAAGTTAAGGCTATTTTTAGTTCACAAAAACTTCATTAGAAAATGGGTCTTTTTAGTGAAGACCATTAATTAACTGCAGGGTTGTTAAATTAACTTTGATCTCCAAGCCAGGAGACCTGTTGAGCATTTTATGTGCAATTGCTATAGGCAGCTATTAGTTTGGAATCAGATGGGTAGATAGTCTCACTTTACAGATGTGGCAGTTGAGGTTTAGGATTGAGATTCTGAGCACCTGCTTTGTGCCAGGCCCTGGGATGAAGAAGTAAAAATAGGAATGACTAAAGGTGTGGGCTGAGTCAGTGGCCCTCAAAGGTCAAGTGGTCCTTGACTCCCCCAACCCTAGCCTATGTGACCTGCCAGGACCTTCGTAGCATCGCGGACCCTACAGAACAGATGGTCATAGTGATCAAGGCCCCTCCTGAGACCCAACTACAAGCTGTGGGATCTGCGGAGGTGAGATTCTGGACCTCAGGCCTGACCGAGACAGGGTGGGCTGGGCCCCAGTTTACCTTGCCTGTTGTCTCCACCCAGACATTTCAGATCTCCCTTAAGAGCAAACAAGGCCCCATCGATGTTTTCCTGTGCCCTGAGGAGAGTGCAGCAGGGATCAGCCCTGGGAGGACCCCATGCCAGGAGACACCTGGGGGAGACAGGCCTGCTGACCTTGGCGCTGCAGCGCCTCCACCATCACCTCCGTCCACATCCCCAGCCTTGGATCCTAGCCAATCCCTGCTAGGCCTGGAACAAGGTCAGCAGGGGCAGGGTTTGGTATCCTCTGGGTGGGCAATCATGGCAGCCCCTTTCCTGCTGTGCCGTCCCATAATGCCACCTTTCTTTCCCCAGAACCAGTATTGTCCCGGATGGGCAACCTGAGGGCTCCCACGGAAGAAGACCGTTTGTCACCATTGGTGGCTGCCGACTCACTTCTGGAAAATGCTCGAGAAGACTTTACTGGTCTCCTCCCTGGAGAGTTCATCAGTCTCTCCCCACCCCACGAGGCCCTTGACTACCACTTTGGTCTTGAGGAGGGCGAGGGCATCAGAGATCTCTTTGACTGTGACTTTGGGGACCTGACCCCTCTGGATTTCTGACAGAAGTCTAGAGAGCTAGCGCATCTGGAGATGCCCACCCTGTTTGCAGCTTGGGAGCCTCCTGCCCTGGGCCATCCTTCCTGCCTCGTTGGAAAAGCATGATTCATACCCTTTGTCCAGTGGCTTCCAGCTCTGGGGTTTGGCTGCTGCCACACTGAGCAGACCAAAAGGGGAAGGATTTTGTATGGTGTGTGTGCATGCACCCCATACTGCGCACTGTGTACCTGGGGTGAGAGAGTGTGTTTCTGTGTGTGTGTGTGTGTGTGTGTGTGTGTGTGTGTGTGTGTGTGTGTGTGTCGGGAAATGAAGGTGAACACATCCGTGTGTGTTCATAATCCATGTGCGCATTGGGGTGGGATGGGGCTCTAACTGCACTTTTGGTGTCCTTGCTGCAGGGCCCCTGTGATGAGGCCTAGGATAGCTGCCTGCTCCCGGAATCCTGTGTCAGCCAGGCCAGGCGGGGCAGCTTGGCTGGCCGGGTTTGCAGGGCAGCAAGAGCACTCACTGCTTAAAGGTTTTCCGATCGAAGAAGCTTTAATGGAGCGTTTATTTATTTATCGAGGCCTCTCTGGCAAGCCTGGGGAATAAGCAAAGAATGGGAGGGGTATGGGGTTGATGCCCCAACTTCCTATACTCTGAAGCAAGGGCAGGGCCCCCTAGCTGTTCTTTTGCCCTACCCAGAAAGGAGCTGAGGCCCAAGCAGTTTATTTATTGGGATGGGGCGGGGGGGGGGGGGGGAGGAGACACATCCATGGATGGGTTGGAGAAACAGTCCCGTTTTAGAAGGTTGTACCAGCACCCTGGCTGCATCCCTGTGGGTTTGAGATGAGAAGGGTGACTAAGAGCCTTCGCTGACAGGGTGGACAGGACGGATGGGTGTGGGGTCCCTCCTGTGCTTGGAGTGCTCCTCCATTGTTCTGCCCCACCCTCCAGCCTGCACTTTGATTTGTTTCCTAACAGTTCTGTTCCCTCCTGCTTTGATTTTAATAAATATGTTGATGGTGTTAGGGCTGGGGGTCGAGGGATGCGCATCCCTGTTCCTATCTGATTAATTCCCTTTCGCTTTGTAACCCCTTGAGACGAAGAACACTGACCCAGCGACTGGTAGGAAGTGTTCATGTTAAAGTGCAGGAAAGGGAGCCTTTAATCCCGGTAGAGGCAGCTGGGTAGCTGTGGGTTCGAGGCCAGCCTGCTCTACAAACTGAGTCCTGGACAGCTTGGGTGACAGGGAAACCCTGTCTCTAAAAAACAAAGGAAAAAAAAACTGCAGGAAAGGGAGTGTTAAAGAGTTAGCTTGCTAGCCTTTAATCCCAGCACTTGGGAGGCAGAGGCAGGTGGATCTCTGTGAGTTCGAAGCCAGCCTGGCTACGCAGAGAGACCCTGTCTCGGAAAATCAAATAGTAAATAAAAAAGCTTGCTGTGTGCCTCCCAGACATTTCTGAGCACTAGTAAAGATGCAGCACATTGAATTGTGTCATATGCTTTCCTGTGTGCATGTGTCTGTGCACACCTGTGCGTGTTTGCAGCATGGGTTCCCTCCCTCCAGGCCTGCCTTGCAAGCGAGAAGACCCGAGAGTTTCTCTGGAAGAGGTGCTGGGGCAGAGATCTGGGAGAAGGGAGGGATGACTGAGAATGTATGATTTGCATTAAGCTGAGTGGAATTACTATGGGAGCCCTGGCACTCTTGGGGGCCACCTATTGTCTCCATTAGGCAGGGATGTGGCTAGGTTCCCAGAGAGCATAAGTGTTTGACTTGTTACGGCTTCTGCGCTTAGAGCTTTGCTTTCCTACACTAGAGTGGTTGGAGCTCTGGACCCCTGGCAAACTGTCACTGCCGGTGCCCCCTGGGTGGCTCTTTGCTACACCCCCGTTTGGAAAACTTCCAGGCAGGGAAACCGAGGCCGGGTGGGGGCGGGGCCATGCTTGGGCCAATGGGCGGACGCCCCGCCCCCAGCCATCCTAGGCGGCCTGGGAGCTGCAGCCCGCAGCCTTGCGATCCTCCAAGCCATGGCGTGCGCCGGGCTGCTCGCTGTGTGCTTGCTCGGGCCACCTGCCCCCCAGCCACCGCGACACTCTGCGCCTGCCGCGGGACACGCGCTTTTCCAGGATGTGAGTGGGGCACCAGTGGGCGGGCACGGGGCTCTTCAGGTCTTGGTCTTCCGTGTCCCTGTCTCCCTCCACATCTTTTGGTCCCTCTTCTAGATTGTGGCCCTGCTGTTCTGACCCTCCCGCCTTTGTGTTCCTTGTTCTGTCTGTGCCGCTTGTGTGTCTCCATGTCCCTGATGCGTTACTGTTCCTCACCCCAAATGTGCCCAGTGAGGCTAGGAGCTGTCAACATTGAGTCACAGCAGCCATCACCGACTGGCTCCTTGGCAGTCCCTGCTGGGCTGATAGGACAAGAGAACCTGGATCTAGAAGGAGCTCTGTCCTGCCCCAGAAGCCTCAGGCCTGATCCGAGGGTGTCAGTGTCCTACAGTTGGTAAGGGACTGTTCTCGTGGGCAGCAGGTGGCCTTGAAACCCTTTGTAGCTGAGGAACACCCTACCTGCCTCAGTCACTGCTCTACGCCCACCCCACAACCTTACCTTTTTGTTGTGCTCAGCCAGTCCTGGCTGGCTCCTGCTCCTACTCCAGAAGTCCTTGCTGTCATGCCCCCTCCCCAATGCCCTAGTGACTCAGCACCTTGACTATGGTCCTTTGGACCCGAGGAGACATGTTCTAAGTCACAGATGGAGTCAGGGGGCACACTGGGATGTGGATGGAGTGTCTTCATTCCTAGCTTAGCTCTCCTGCCTCACCCCCATCCTAATCACCCCAGCTGGACCACATTGAGCTGCTCTGTGACCCCCAATCTAGTAGCAGACCTTCTCTGAGTCAGCCTAAGGGTTGTATTGGTTGCTTAGCCCAGTGACCCTGAGGGAGTTGGGGTTCTGTCCAGGCCTTGAACCTGATGCCCTTTGCTTAGCTGCTGTGGTAGACTGGTTCCTGGTAGGGGCAGGAGCTTGAGTATGCTGCTGTGTCTGTTTCATCACTGCCTCTACAACATCTGCAAACTCTCCCCACCCTCCTTGCCCCTTACGCAAACGTGTATACACAGATGCTCCTACTCTTCATGATGAGTTGGCCTTATAAGACGCCCCAGCCCTGAAAGGGTTAACCTCTAGGCTTCTCCCTCACGTGAGAAAACCAAAAGCACTCACAAAGGGCTAGCCACTGCCTGCCAGTCTTCAGCAGGCACAAAGCAAGAGCCTGTTCACTGAGAGTGGATGGAGAATGGAGTGGACTATGGGAGGACACCTGGGTTCAGATATGATAGGGCTTCCAAGGCTCCTCGGGATGGATCATGGCCCATCTGTCCAAGGTTCCTCAAGCTGGGAAACATGCCAAAGGCTGATACATCACAGTGAACTTGGGCTAGACTCCAGCTGTGGGAGGTGAAGGTACAGAGAGCTGGCCAGGAGCACCCACCCACCGTGAAGCCAGCCCTGCAGTAGGAGGGAGCCAGTGCTAGGGCTTGCTGTGCGCTCTTCCTGTGCTGCCTTGCTGGAGCCTCCTGCAGGACTGCCCGGAACAGGGGGAAGGCGATGCAGGGGGCTGGGTGGCTGGCCAGCTGGGGCCCCACTGGCTTGGGGGGGGGGGAGACTCCTATCTTCCTGGCTTCACTCTCAGCACCCACTCATTTCCCTTTGTGCCCTAGGTTTTCCGCAGAGCAGACAAGAATGGTGAGTGTTTTCTTCCCCTTGGGTCCCACAGTGTGTGTGTTTTGGGGGTGGTGCACAAGCAGGGTAGGAGAGCTAGGGTCTTGGAGGTGCAGCTTAAAGTGAAGTCTTAAGAGCCACCAAGTGGGAAATCAAGCAAGGGACCCTTCCTGGAGAATAGATGATGCGCAGAATAGGGGACAGGGAAATGTGGTTTGCTCTGAGGCTGGAGGTGGGGGCTTATGTTAAGGCAGTAGTCTAGCTCAGTGATGGGTGTTTGTACTCGACCTCGTGATGTCCTTACAACAGCTTGCTAGGTGGGAATCCCTCATTCCATTTCATGGGCAAAGCAATAGAGGGTCAGAAGAGTGAGTCCATTGTTTAAGCCTTTAATTACTGGGCCTGGGATCCACATTTGCTTGCTACATTACCCTAGGCTCCTTGACTGAGGGGGTGGGGCACTCATTCTGCCTTCCCTTTCCCTCTCCCTGGGCCAGCAGACTTGCAGTTCAGCCTCCTTGTGTCCCTAGCGCTTGCCCTTTCATGGGCTTCTCTACACTGGTGGGGACCATTGATCTAAGATGCATGCTCTTAAGCTGGGCAGTGGTGGCACATGCTTTGATTCCCAGCACGTAGGAGGCAGAGGCAGGTGGATCTCTGAGTTTGAGGCCAGCCTGGTCTACAGAATAAGTTCCAGGACAGCCAGGGCTATAGAGCAACACTGTCTTGAAAACAAAACAATACCCCCCCCACCCCAAGATACCTGCTCCCAGCGCATTCTTTTGTGGGGGCTCAGACCCTCCCATCTTTACTTGTCCCTCAGACCAAATCCTCTTGTCTTTAGCCATCTTCCTCCTCTGCTCTCTGCTCTGCTTACGCGCCCCTCCGTTGGGAAGCTCATTCTCCTCCCAGCCAGTCTGCTGCTTTGTAGAGTCCTGCTGTTAGGAAGCCTTCATCTGCTTTTCTGTGACTCCCCTGGGAAGGTCCTGGGGCCAGAGCATGGAGGTCTCTTCTACTCTAGGGCAAAATTAGTTTGTGGGGGCCAGGGACTGTACCCTAAGTCCTAAACTAAGTTCTGATGTATCCCAAGCTGTTCTCTCATATTTATATTTGGTAGACATTGAGTTCCTACCAAATGTATCCTGTACGTGTGGGCCCTGTTTCTTTTGGCATATACTTTTGGGAATCCTTGCCTTTTGTACAGTCAGGGTGTTCCCCCCACCCCACGCCTGACGTCAGAACCCTTAAGCTATCTGGCTGAGTGATTGGGAATGCTGTCAGGTCTCTGGGGAGCCTGGATCTGGGAACAGGATGCAGCCAGGACTCATGCCCTGTCTCTTCGCAGATGATGGTAAGCTCTCATTTGAAGAGTTCCAGAATTACTTTGCTGATGGGGTTCTCAGCTCAGCCGAGCTTCGGGAACTGTTCCGCGGCATCGATGGGCATCTCACCGAGTGAGTACAATAGAAGGAATCGCTTGCTGTGGCAGTGCCAGGCCAGGTTGTCCCAACCCACTGTTGTCCCCTGCTGTGACGGTTCTTTCTGGAGGACAGGGGGTGGGGAGAGACACCAGGGCCCAGTGCCAACCTTCAACCCACCCCTACACCTTCTCCAGTTGCAGTCTTGTTGCTACACTGCTTCCAGCTGGGACCCCAGAATAACCAGGCCTGAGTCACCACCCAGGCTCAGCCCTGCCATTGCCAAGCAGAGGATGTTTGAGGACAGCTGGGTTCTGCCCGCCTCCGCCCGTAGATGCAGATGCAGGGATACACACCTTCCTACGTGTGCACAGCTACACATCGGGCTCCTGTACACTCCTTCCCTGCGTCTTCACGTGGGGACACACCCGCCATGAAGGCTGCCCTTCTCCCTTCCCTTCTCTTCCTATCACCTTTGTGTAAACAGCAGACTTGCTCAGTGTTCAAAGCTTCAAGGATTTGGACTGATCCTTTCAAGTGTCTATGCCCCTCCCCCACCAAACGGACATGTCAGGATGAGTAGAAGGGATGAGGACACTGGCTATGTTCATGTCCCCAGGCCCAGGGTCGAAGAGTCTGAAGGCTGTTTTCTCTTTCCCTCACAGCAATTTAGAAACAGAGAAGCTGTGTGGTGAGTAGGCCTATGCTGGCCCTTGTGTCGCAGCCCCCGGGCAGGTGGGGATGGTAAAGGGACACTCTCTGGGGCTAGTCTCATGGGACAGGAAGGCCGGGACAGCTGAAGAATTCCAGGTTGGGGAGATGGTTTGGGCTGCAGCCCTTGAGCACCTCTTCTGCCCACAGACTATTTCTCCAAACACCTGGGTGTCTATCGGCCTGTGCTGGCTGCACTGGAGTCACTGAACCGCGCTGTCCTTCTGGCCATGGATGCTACAAAGCTGGTAAGTGCAGGAAGGGGCCTAGGAGGAACCCGAGATGAGATGACATGGGTCAGTGATGCAGGGGGACTTTTTCCTGCTGTGGCTCAGGGCTGTGGATATGGGCGCTCAGGTTCAAATTCTGTAGTCCCACTTAATGACTGTTCCCTTCACTCCCTGGGCCACAGTTTCCTCATTTAATAAGTCAGGTGTGAAAGGAACAATTAAGTGGGTCACGGTGGCTCACACCTGTAATCTGTTTCAGGCCAGTCTGACTAGAGTGAGACCCTGTTGGGGAAGGAGGAGGCAGAGATCTTGTGTTCTGTTCTTTGCTTTGTTCCCAGTACCCAAAACACAGCAGGCAACATAGTAAGTTTTTGTTGGCCTGATGTAATATCAGTACCCAGAAGGATATAAGATACGAACTTACATATGTCCACAGGTACTCAATCCTTTCGAGGCAGGGCCTAACCTCAGGACATGTGAGAAGGTGTGTGTGCATATGCTTACCAGCTTACTGGCCTGTGCCATAGCCTGTGCTGACAAGCGTTGACAGCCAGGGCTCCAGATCCTTAAGTGACCAAAACAAACAAAAACAAAACCAACCCTCCCTTTATTTGTTAAGAACCATCTTGCCAGGTGCCTGGGAGGCAGAGGCAGGCGGATCTCTGTGAGTTCAAGGCCAGCCTGGTCTACAAAGCGAGTCTAGGACAGCCAAAGGCTACATAGAAAAAAAAAAAAAAAAAAAAAAAGAACCTTACATTTTTCTCTGTGTATTTTGGACTGTTCTGTAGACCAGGCTGGCCTTGAACTCATAGGTCCACCTGCCTCTGCCTCCCAAGTGCTGGGATTAATTTGTGCACCACCACTGTCTGGCAGCAGCTTACACCTTAGCCCCAGCACTTGGAAGAGACAGAAGAGCTTGAGGCTGAACCCCTGGGCCATATAGTGAGATCCTGTTTTTAAACAGAAAAGAACAAAACTCCAAAACTCCTCCTTGTGTCCATAGCTCTTCTGCGGGTGAGGGAGGTTGTTGCAGGCCTTTTTTTTTTTTTTTTTTTTTTTTTTGGTACTGAGGGTAGAACTCAAGGTCTTGCACCTGCTTGGTACTGTACTACACTCCTGACCTCTGACCCCATTTTCTACAGAAAAAGGAAAAGTGAGACCTTCAAGGATCACCTGTGCACACAACTAGGGACAGAGCTTCTAGTTCCCTCATTTAAGAGTTTTAGTGTTTAGCGATCCGCCTGCCTCTGCCTCCCCGAGTACCGGGAGCAAAGGCGTGCGCCACCACGCCTGGCGGTGTTGTTCTTTCAAGTGTTGTCCAGCCCTGCTGGATTGGCATTCTCAGAACTGGCAGTGGTTTGGGTATTCCAATTGAAAGCAAAATGAAGGTCAGGGGCTGTCCCCCCCAGAAAGGGACAGGGACAGCCCATCCCCATATGATAACTATGCCAGCTGCAAACACTTGACTCTGTTTATCTGGTTCTCCATGCTAGGGCAGAGTTGCAGCCTCTGTTCCTGCAGCAGCCCCGGTGGCCCCATCCAGTCTAGTTCAGTATAAACCTCAATCGAACACGTGTCGCACCACACAAGGGCCGTACTCATAGTACATGGCCCGAGTCACCCAGCGGCACTGAAAGGAGTGCAAGGAGGCCATCATGGAACCTCCAGTCCACACAGCTGTGCCCCGCCCAGGCTGAGCCACCAGGCAGGGCTGCAGGGTCGAGTACCCATGCCTCCGGCACTGTGCCTCCAGCTCCAGGGTCATGCGCTCCACAAAGCCGGGGAAAAGGGTGGAACCACCAGCCAGTACCACCGACTTGGCCAGCCGTGTCCGCAGTGTTGTGGGTATCGTTTGCAGTGCCTGGAAGGCCAACGTGGGCAGTCCTGGCTCAGGGTGGCCTAGGAGACTTGGCTGGAAGATGGGTTCAGGGCAGCGGAAGCGCTCGCTGCCGAGGTGCACATAATAGTCATTGCCCAGGCAAAAACAGGCCCTCCGGTGGCGGGCAGGGTCACAGACATCACCTTGGAAATCTAGCGACACATAGCAGCAACGTTTCTTGAGTTGTGTAACTGTCTTGCGGGGCAGAGCCTGCAGCTGAAGATCAGGGCACGCTGCCACCAGCAGGTCTCGAAAGTAGCGCGACAGGGTGCTGCCTGCCAAGTTCAGACGGAAAGTGGCCTTGTGCCAGGAGTGACCAGCGTAGATGGGTGTGGCGTGGCACACGCCCGCGCCGGCCTCTACGGCCAGCCCACTGAACGTTCCAGTGGAGCAGAGTGCCAGCAGAGCTGTGCTGGCCATGTGGCACGCAGGCACTGTTAGGGCTTCAAACAGCAGCTCAGCCACCTTCTCTCGGCCCTCGGGTGGTGCCGATGGGGAGTCGCTCACCAGCACAGGCCACTGCTCCGGGTGGACCTGCAGGCCTCCCACCATTATGCGCTCCCACAGTCCCTCCAGTGCGTCCCAGTCCACCACCACACCATGCTTGATAGGATGCGCACGGGCCACGCCTCCCGCCAGCTCACAACCCGGTGCCCCCGGCAGCACCGGCCGGTCCCAACTGGGCATCAGACTCGAGCTCTTCAGCACGACGCGCGGCTGGACCTCCCCAGCGAAGCCCGCCTTGGTGAAGCCTGAGCCTTGGTCCACTACCACTGCAATGTGGTCCAATGAAGGCAGCCTGCGGACACGGCGAGTCCTGTGCACCGACGCCACCTTCTGGGCTCAGTGTGCCCTGAAGCCCTACGGGCCTCCTGGGCGGATAACCGGCCCTCTCAGTTCTCAGCGCCGCCTCTGGCGGTTTCTTTTTGTAGCTCCACCCCAAGTGGCCCTGTTAGTTAGGACTTAACTCCTCCTTAGGGTCCCAGAGTCCCAGCTTCGTAGGCTGCTCTCCTGGCAGGTCACCTAGCTTGTCTAGAGCGTTACCTGGCTGTGGGGGTGGGAAGGAATGGTTCGAGAAGGATCTTAGATTGGGCTCATTATGACCTCAGTCTTTCAGCAACCCCCTTCCCCCATTCCCCCAGCCCCCACTCATCTACCAGTCCCCCATGGGGCTGATGGCAGCTATTTGGGAGTCCATGACAGGGGCCTAGCTGGCCAGCACTGCCGTTAATTCTCCCAAATATGTGTGCTCTGGCCAGGTGTGCAGCCCTACTCTCAGCTCTAAAAAGAAACCACACACCTACAGTTACACTGAGGACTTCCTGTGCTTAGCCCTGACCCTCAGCTCTGAAGCTCACATAGCAACACTAAGCAAGACCAAATCTCTCTTGTGGCGTTTCAAACTCTATAAAAAGAAGCAATGAGCCTCACCACCTTGGGACCATTATAGTTGCAACTTAAAACTAAAATAGGGATTTTTATTACAAAGATCTTGGATGTTTTTAGGCTCACAAGGGTGAAACAGGTCTTAGGAACAGGATCTGATCATACGGTTGTTGGTAACTGGGAAGGTCTCTTAAAGTTCCCAATTACAGGCCTGGGAAAGAGGATGGATGATAGAGCCAGTTTGGGCCAAGCACGCATGTGCTGATAACCATGTGACAGGGCAGATAGCTCTTAAGTGGAAAGACATGCTGTGTATCACATATTTTCCAGCATGATTCAAGCCTCTGGATAGTGACAAAAGGCCATCATCCATAATCCCACGGCTTATAGGCCTAGCGAGCTGAGACCTTTATCCTGCCACCTCTGGCTTTAAGTGAAGCATTCTGAGTTAGTGTGTGGCCGGAAATAAGACTCCTGAAATAAGACTCCTGAGATTTCCTGAAGCAATTACCACAGCCGGCTATGACTGGGGGTGGGTCTGGTCTTTGGGGTCTGGTCTGGAGCTGGAAAGCCAGCAGTCTGATAGAAGAGTCAGACTGACATTTGGAGGCCATGTCAGTGTGGAAGAGCGAAGGGCAAGCACTGAGGTGCTGAGGGGCTGGGGACTTGGGAGTACACACTCAAGTTTCAGCCTTGGGCTTTAGAGAGGTAGTGGAGACACAGTGGGATGATGGGTTTGCCTTAGAGTAGTGGTTTGGAAGAGTTTTTGGCTACAAACTGGGCAAGGGTGGAACTGGGTACCTCGGGAGAAAAGTACTTTAACTCTGGGACCCTAAGTTTTGTGAAGCTGAATGCTTGGGAACTACCACTGTTAGGCAGGAGACCAGAAGATCAAGCCCCTCCTGTGCTGCCATAAGCAGAATTTGAGGTTCCAGCCCCACCAAAGCTGACCAGCCACTCTGTTCTTCCTGAGTTCTTCCTTAGCAGCCTGAGACCCTCCCTCTGCCCAAGAGGGATTTTTGAACGTTGGGGTCTCTTGGGAGACGTTAAGCCTTTGCCTGAAACAAGTTCTTCCTAGCATTGCCAAGTAGTTTGCTGAAGCCCACCTTGAGCCTATGGATCTGGGATGAGCTGACCTTTGTGCCACAGAAATAAGTTATTTTGTCTTTTTTTTTCCCCTCCTCCAGAGCTGAGGACTGAACCCAGGGCTTTAAGCGCTCTACCACGGAGCTAAATCCCCAATCCCGACAGAAATAAGTCGAAGGCCACCCTGGCTCTAGGTTCTTAGTAGGTGACGGTGCTAAGTACTGTTTATTCTTACTCACTTCTGACCCTGGGACAGAAGTGGCAGACGCCAGAGTTGCCATGTGCTCTTTATTGAGCACAGTCCTGGCGCTGGGGGCCGGACCAGGCACTCAGAGGTGCGGGCGAGGGCAGCGGCGTCGCTTGCGCGGCTGCTCCTCGCGGGGTTCGCCTCCGCAGCAGGTCTCTCGCTGGGACAGAACGTGTGCATACAGTGGTTGCCAGCTCTGTGGGGCCTTGACCCCGCCCCCCGGCCCGCCTGTCCCTCGATGCCCCTCCTCCTGCAGCCGCGCGTCCAGCTGCAGCAGCAGCACCAAGATCCTCTTCATCTCCCGCGCTCGCGCGCCTTCGCGCCTCTCCACGCCGTCGCCTGCCCCACGCAGCATGGGCGCCACTGCTGGGTAGCACGTCGGGGCGCCGAGCGCATCCTCAGCCGGCCGCCTGGGCCACACATGTGGGCCCACCGCTGCCTCTGCCAGCTGCTGCCGCTTGTCAAGCGGGAAAAGCAGCACGATCTTGGTCTGCGGGTGGGCGGGTGGGTGGGTGTAGGAGAAGAGAAGCCCTTGCAGGGCCAGGGGCCTCTCCCGCACCCGGAGGACCCAACCTCCAGAACCCCATAGTGCCCGCACCCCAGGACCCTGCCTCCCCACAGGAACCCATCGTCCACCCTAGGCCAATCAACAGCATACTTTCGCAGCTTTGATGCGGGGTTTCTCACGCACCCGGGCAGGGTCAGTGGCCTGTCGCCATTGAAAGAAGGGGAAAGTAGCGTGTTGTGAGGCTGTGGGCTAGAGAGAGGGAGTAAAGTATATTCCAGGTCTGTCTCTCCAGCGACCTATGCCTGATCCCTGGTTAAGAGAGCCCTACTTCCTGCCACAGCTTCTGGAACTCCTGTACCACCTCTGTGGGCTCCAGGAACCCTCCTCCTCTAGGATGTTCTAACCCTTCTCATACCCTGGGTCTAAAAGCCTAGGTAGACTCCAGCACCCAGCATTCTTTCCAGCCTCCCCACACTCACACTTGGCTTCTTCCGCTTGAGGTGGCTGAAGAACTGCTTGTTACGGGCCTTGTCCATGTCAGGTGGCCTGTCCTTGCTGGCCTGATTGGTTGCTTTGGTCCTCTTCTGGGAACTGCTGTTTCCCATGATAGGACTGGTCACTAGAGGCCACAGCCCATGCTGCCTCGGCCTTGCCCTCTAGCCAGGAGCGCCTGGTTTGGCCCCGCCCAACCAGGGGAACTGAATTGTGAGCTCACAGGTGACATCACCACACCAAAGCTCTACTCCTCCCCTGGAACTCCCAGGAGAATCTGGCCTCTATTCAGTGTCTATGACCTCTTTTGGTCTCAGTTTCTAGGCTGCAATACAGGGCTAGTGCTTTAACCAAGCAATGCTTATAAAATGCTTAAGGGTGAGTAGAGGGGAGTTTCTCTGGCTTTGATTTGAATCCTGGCCCGCCACTAATTAGTGGCTTAACCTTGGCCAAGGTTCAACCTCTTAAGGTCCCAAGTACAAAGTGGAATCAATTATAGTTCCTATTAACTGTTAGGATGGTTAAATGGAATTCTTGGGATGAGTCTGGTATGAAGTGTGTGGTTCTGCCAACCAAGTTTTTTTGGTTGCAAACAGCAAAAAAATCACTCATCTGATACCTCCAAAGGGAAGATACTGAAAAGTTGCCATGGAAATAGAACCCACAGACTTAAGGGCAGGACTCAGGCACTACTCGATCCCTTCTGTTATATGCCTGGTCCAGAAAGTATCATCTTAGTTCAGCCAAGGCAGGTCATACACCAAAACCTGAAACCCATTATAGATGTTGCCGCAGAGCCTGGATCTTTGTGGCTTCTCAGACTCCCATCCTAGGTTTGCGTGTGTGGTAGGGGGTAAGGCCTTCTAAGGGCATCCTTGACTGTCCAGGCATGTAGCTGGGAAGATGGCTATGTTCCACAAGAGTGGTGGCATTTTCAGATTGTGAATTCAAACTGCAAGCTTAGTTCCATGTAGGAAGTAACTGAGGGGTGGGAGAAACTGAGCCACAAGGTGAAAGCACCCGAGGAGTAAGTATCCTAAGATGGCTGGCACCAGGGTCTGATGCATGGTCAGCCTCCTTGTCTCTGCTTGCTTTTACAGAACTGAGGGGAGGCTGGTGGTGTAGGCTGCAGTCTCTGCAGGCAAGTGTGTTTGTGTCTGTTTGGGGACGTGGATGTCTTCTCTATGTAGCTTCTACCAAAATGCACACAGTAAATGTTTGTTAAATGGCCTGGTGAATGGAATAGTGAAAGAACAAACAAATGCATACACAGATTGGGAGTTTGGGTCCAGCAGATCAGTAAGATCAGACACCATTCTGTACCACGTGTGCAATCAGCCTTACTGCCCTGCACCTTCACCCTGTCTGGCTATGAGCAAAGGTGAGAATGAGCCTTACCAGAGAAGAGAAATTGAGATCCAGGAAAACCCATGGTCTCAGCGTGCTGTTGATCCCCATGAATCAGCCTCACACCTGCCAGGAGGAAAAAGAGCCCAGTCTGGACCCGGAACAGTGACCTTAGACACTGGGCACAGTGGTGCGTGCCACCTTTAATTCTAGCACTGGTGCAGCACAGGCAGGAGGATCATAATTCAGTGTCAGCCTGTGCTAAAAAGTAAGACCCTGTCTCAAAACAAAAATAGAAAGGCCTGTGCTAGGCCTGCATGCCCTGCACCTTTCACTTTCAGTGTTGCTCTGAGAGTGTGACAGTAGCCAGACAGCAAGATAAGCTCCCTCTTCAAACCACACCCCTCTGTCCTGCCCACAGGACTATGAACAGGCCTCCAAGGTGGACCAGTTTGTCACCCGGTTCCTGCTGCGGGAAACTGTGAATCAGCTACAAGCCCTGCAGAGCTCCCTAGAGGGGGCATCGGACACCCTGGAGGCCCAGGCCCGAGGTCAGCGGTACGCGGGGGTGCTGTTGGCCTGAGGGTATGTGAGTGCCTTTTGTTCCCGCAGTCTACACTTAGGATCATGGTCCACCCAGCCTCCTGGAGGCCATATTCTTAGGCAGGAGCCATGAGCTGTTGAGAAGGGGGTCAGTGGTTTGGGGGCTGGGTTTCAAAGATTCAGGAGACCTCTCTTGCCCCTCCGAAGCCTGGTTCTGTGCTGAAATCGCAGTCCTCTGGGTCTGGGGACATTAAGCTAACTTTCTACTTTCTAGGTTGGATGAAGAACATGACAAAGTGCAGAGTAGGTGCCGTAACAGCCGGCGGGCAGGACGCAGAGCCCTGAGGAGCTTCAGTTGGTCACCAACCTGGTCTCCTGGATCCTCTGATACAGGTGTGCCTGTGGCAGGGTAGGATCTGACTGCATAGGGTCCAGGGAAGATGTCAAATCTCCTATTGTCTCAGGGCTTTGCTTGGCCAATGGTTCCCATTTCACCCTGAGAGGCCTTACAGCTTCAGGGGCCCCTGGCTGATGTCCTCCTGGTCCCTCTGCCAGGGTGGAATTCAGAAGCTGAGCTGCAGTGGCGGCTGCAGGTCAACCGCCTCCAGGAGCTCATAGACCAGCTTGAGTGCAAGGTAAGAGGCTGGGTGGCCAGTGCCCCTCACAGAGCGTTTCTGTTACACCTGTTCAAGCCAATAACATACTAGAGGCTCAGCCTATAATTCTGTGTCCCTTGCAGGCACCCCGGCTGGAACCCCTTCATGAAGAGGACCTTGCCAAGGGTCCTGACTCGGTGAGCTTGGGAAGGAGTACTCATGAAGAAGGGTAATGGCTGCCTACCCAGACCTGGCAGGAAGGTGCTAGCTTTTTGCTCTGTGACTGCCTTAGGCTTTCTGTTCTCTCATCTGTATCTGTGAAAGTCAGGCTTGAAGTAGGGATGGAAGTTAGAGGGCACAGTGGGAGGGGGTACAGCAGAGAGAGGGCCAGTGGCTTGGAGGATGGAGTCAGATGCTAGGAGGTCTTGTTGAGTGTGGGGACCAGGCCCTGCAGGGGGCATACCTGGACCATCTTAAGAAGGTTGGAGTTACACTCTGAGTGTGGCCTCCCTGTGACTAGCTGCTCTCTTGTCAGCACATCCTTGTGGTGCAGAGGCAGGTACAAGTGGCAGAGGATGCCCTGCAGGATTTTCACCGTGCCCTGAACTGCTACATGAACTTCACAGGGGCGCAGAGCCATTGCTTGCAGTGAGTCCCTGGCTAACTAGTGGGATGCCTGAAGTGGGTGGTGGGGGCAGAGAAGGATGGTGGCTGGATACTCTGGGTAGGGCTCCCGTGAGATCCTTGGCAGGCAGGCAGTGTGGTCACAGCCCTGGTCTAGCCTGGCTACTTCTTTGGCTCTGCAGTGTGTCTGCCCAGAAGATGCTAGACAATGCTGCTTTTGCCCTATATGAGTTCTGGCAGGATGAAGCCTCCTGGAGAAGGTGAGTGGTGGTCGCACATTTGACACCGAGTATCGGTTCTGGAGGGGGTCAAACCAGGTTCTAGGCTACTCTCCAATTCACTGGCACTGTGATTTCAGATAATTTACAGAACACATTTGGGCCCCAGATGAAATGTGTAAAGAATGAACATAAGAGCTGGGTGAGGTGGCACATGCCTGTGGTGCCAGCACCTCAGGGAGGCAGAGGCAGGGGGATCTTTGTGAATTCAAGGCCAGCCTGGTCTACAAAGTGAGTCCAGGACAGACAAGACTACACAGAGAACCCCTGTCTCAAGAAGCCAACAATAGCAACAACAAAATGCAAGTTAGGTATTGAGTGCATGCCTGTTATATCAACACTGAAGGCCTGAGGCAAGAGAGCTCAGAGTACAAGGCCATCAAAGCCCTGTCTCAAAAACCAACCAACCAAACAGCAACAACAACAACAACAACAACACACACACACACACACACACACACACACACACACTACCATACAAGTTGGCTATAATACCAGCACTTGGAAGCAGAGGCAGGAGGATCAATGATTCAAGGCCAGCCTGAGCTAGCCTGTCTAACAAACTCAATACGTCAGATGCACTGCAGGCACTCAATGAGTGTAAACCTAGCTCCCTGTGCTAGGTGCCCTCAGTTAGTCCTTGCAGTTGCCTGGTAATAGAGATACCTTGTTCCCACTTCACCTAAGGACAAATAGTTTAGAACCAGTAGTGGGAGGGTTGGTGCCTTGAGTCCAGGCAGCAGAACTAAGCTTGGATGACCCAGAGCAGATGGCTGTAGCCTCTGTCTGTTCCATGGCCTCCCAGGCACCAGCAGTCTCCCTGCAGCAAGGCCTTCCAGCGCACCCTCATCGATCACCTGCGGGCCCCGGATACACTCACTACTGTGTTTTTCCCAGGTGCGCTGTACCCCTGTGCTCCTAACAGCCCTGGGATCCAGGAGGGCAGCCCCCTATAGCTCCTGATTCCCCAACCTCTCACCCACAGCCTCCTGGTGGATTATGAACAATAACTGAGTCGGCTCTGCTTGAGCTGCAGCCCTGCCTGCCATTCTAGAGCCTTCCGCACTGGTCAACTCTACAATAAGACCAAGGAACCTGCCTGTTCCCAGGCTAAAAGCCTGAGCAGCTGGTACAGGGTCTCTGCCAGGAATCATGAGCTGGGCTGCTTGCTTTATTTTACAGTTTATAACCTTTAAGCACCTGGGCTTCTGCCTGACTCAGGAAGTCCAGATTCTGGTCTCCCCTTTCCTTTCCCTTGCTGTGTGATGCAGGCAGATGCCTTCCCTCTCTGGCTGACTAGGGGTGTCCTCATTTCTACCTGATGCTTTGGGGTTAGATTTCTGTTCTTCCTCAGCCAGAGTCAGAACCAGGGCTGATGCTCAGGGACCCCCTCAAACCCTGGAACCTTGACCCCTGAGGCTAAGCCACTTCAGCCTGTAGTGTAGAGACCTGGGTGGGTGTCTATCACCTTTCTGCGTCAGCCCTAGAATTTCTAGCATCAGTGGCTGTACTAGAAACCTCTGGGGGGTCCTGGTTTGGTTTGCATGTCATTTGCATGTTCTCACCCCACTTGTTCTCAGGGCACTAGGGGAAGCCCCAAGAAAAACCTTGCAGAGTAGCAATAATTTGGGCCTAGAGTTGCCTGCTGCCCCCAGAGATCTCTGAACCCCAGCCTGGGTACTCAGCACAGAGGCAATAAAGTTGGTAGTCACTTGTGGTGTCGCCTCAGTCTGTCTGTGTCTCTCTCTTGGTAAGGCCAGGCTTTCTTGGCCACCTTGACATGAAACTCGAGGAAGAAAGCCTATGTTTAGAGCTGCACTTGGTCTCCAGCTTTAGCTGCCACACTGGCAGAAGGAGCTTTGTCATCACTCAGCTCAAGGCCATACCCCAGACCGTCCTTCCAAGAGCCCTGTCTGGGAAAGAGGAATTATGTGGTCCAAGCTCAGCTTCACTCTACAGAACCTCCTCAGAGTTCCAAAGAGGCTGCTGGAGGGGGACCTAGCCCCTGCCAGAAGCTGCCAGGCTGGCTTGTCCCCACCACTGTCTCTTAACAGCATATCCAAGAGTTCTACAAGCCATAGCAAGGTGGAGTACAAGACTGAGTGGTGACTAATGGTGACACCTAAAGTGGTACTCCACAGGGAGGCTCATGGTATCAAGGAACATGGAATGGATGTCACCTGTCCCTCATGTGGGCCTTCCAAGGTCAGAGTGGCAGGGATACTCAACTCCAGTGAACCAAGGGAAGGCACAACAGAGGATACGGAAACCAGGGGGAAGGACGAAGACTGGGGGCTGTGGCTGGGGAGGCAGAGCCCTTAAAGGAGCTTCCTTCTGAAGCTACACTGGGTTTGAAGCCAAGACTGGTGGCCAGGGTCTGAGTGATGACTTCATTCATGTCCTGTGTGACTGCCAGAGCCTTGCTGGGTGCTGGGGTGTGGCCAGAAGAGCAGCTCTTTTCTGTGGTTCTTCCCAGTGTCCCCTTGAGGTGTGGATGTCTTAGGGCCAGACCAGAACCCAGCAAAAGAATATACTGCAGTTACCTGTTCCTTTTCCACGACTCTCCTTGGAAAGGTTTGCTACCCACACTGTGCTTTCACTGTCCCCTCAGAGAGAGAACTAATGCAGGAGGAGCGACCCCTGCTCACGGCCCTGTGTTGCAGCCCCCCAAACAGCAATAGCAGACTCTCAGAACTAAAGGCATGAGCTGCAGTAGCACGCTACTTGTAGTGGATAAGCCTTGGGCTCCATAGAACAAAAGCAAGCAAACAGAAGAAAACAAAAACCAATAACACATCACCATTTCTCTGTGTGTCAGCCAAGAGGACAACTCAGGTGAGTCACCATGTGATTTCTGGGCATTGAACTCAGGACCTCGGAAGAGCAGTCAGTGCTCTTAACTGCTGAGCCGTCTCTTCAGCCTTTTTAATCTTAGTTTTGAGATAGTGTGAACCTTGGGGGATCCTCCTGCCTCACCATATATTGCCATGTCTGTCTTCTATTTTGACTCTCAGTTGATTCTTATTTTATATAAGGATCTCGGTAAGTTTCCAATGCAGGCTGTGACCTTTTCATTGCCCTGCTTTAGCTGCTGATTAGAGGCCTGTGCTACCAGGTCTAACCTTACTTATTTAACAAGCTGTCTGTATCCTTGTTCCCCTAGTGAAGGCTCAGAGCTGCTAGGGAGAACACTGAAGCTGGAAGGGGTGTCTATCCTGATGGGCGTCTCTAGGAGAGAGTAACTTGGTTTGAGCTTTCCAAGCTTAAGCAGGGGATCTTAGTGGATGGAGAGGTGGCTGAGCAGGAGAGCTGGCAGACATTGTGAAGAGGGAGTAATCGGAGGTCAGGCCTCAGGCAGCTTGCAAGGCTGTCTTGGAGCAACAAGGTCCAAGAGGCACAGGTTTGAGTCTGGAGTCTCAGCAGTGGGAATCTGAGGCAGTGGTATTGGGGGCACTTTGTGTCTTTAATGATGTATACTCCCACAACCCACACCGTGTCTTGTATCTGCAGGATAACACATAGTTCAGGTCCATGGCGCAGCGCAGCAGCTGCTTCAGGCTGCACAATGTCGCAGAAGGGCCTCACAATAGTCATTCCTGTGGTCACCACGCTCCTTTAGTTAAGCCCCTTTATGGCTATTTTCTCCTCCATTGAAGTAATGTGTCTGACATATGAGGCCTTTCCAACTCCCAAATTCATGCAGTCCCCTTAACCTAAATCACATGCAGGCTGATGGGCCATCCCCAGCCTCAGTCACGCCTCCTTGATGTCTGCTCTAGAGATACTGCCTCAGCCTTTCAGCAACAGGCCAAAGCCATGAACTCGGGACCACCTCTTACTGCCTTCCCTCACAGCCTGCTATGACTGGCTCTGCAGGCCTCCCGACATCTACTGGGGACATGATTTGTGGTAGGCACTAGGGATAACAAAGTATCAGCAACCAGGCCATGGAAGGCTGAGTGAATCCTGAAGCCAGAGGTTCTGGCTCCTTACTTAGCTGTCACTCCACTGTCCTCAAATGCCTACACCTGTGACTGGGGCTTGGCTTAGGCCTAGGCCAGGTGCAACAAACTAGACAGTGCCTACTGCTTATAAAATGTCTTAGCTCCTTATATGCCAGTTCCTGTTGATACAGCTTCTGAGAAGATAAAATGAGGGGTTGCAAGTAAGTCATTGTTTTTGTTGTTGTTTTTCCCAGACAGGGTCTCTCTGTGTAGTCCTGGCTGTCCTGGAACTCACTTTGTAGACCAGGTTGGTCTCAAACTCGAGAGATTAGCCTGCTTCTGTTTCCCGAGTGCTGGGATTAAAGACATGTGCCACTACCACCTAGTAGGAGTTTTCGTTTTTTAAAAATAGTATTTGGTTTTACTCTAGCTCCCTAGACTATCTAGTCTCAGGTTCTCGGTCACCTATGCAGTGTCAGGCCCGAGTCATCTTGCGGAGTGGGCCCTAAGTCACATCAGATAATGGTTTCTACCACACATTTTGTGCTACCATTGCCCTAGCATATCTTGCAAGCAGGACACCATTGTAGAACAAAGGGTTTGTAGCTGGGTCACTGTTTATGGTGCTTTTGTTAGCATGCAGAGAACCTTACTGTACCAAAGAGTGCTACTGAGAGAGTAGGAGTGAAGGCTGTAGGTAGGCACCAGCTCAGCGTCTCCCTGTTCAATGAGTTGTGTGGGTGTCCTAAGCAATGCCTTGTCATCAGTTTGCGGAGAGCAACCTGTAGTCTTGACACCAGCCTGGGTTGCTTGGGGATTCCCATTTATCCCTTTGGCCAACAGCTCCATTAGATGCCCACAATCCCAGTACTGGAAGGTAGTGATAGTCAGCGGGGGCTCTGTCGCCCTCGTTGCTTGGTGATCTCATTTAGCTCACTGTGGCGTGTGCATATATTTTAGGACACTCCTACTGTATTAGGTTTCCCTATCCTTCAAATGGCTCTTCATTTTAGCTGATCCCCTCCCCCCACTTCACCCATAACTATCTTATTTTCCTTTTCCAACAAGATCTGTCTGTCTCCCACCCTGTCCCTTACTATATACCTAACCTCTGTGGTTCTTTGGGTTGAAGCTTGGTTATCATTGGCTTAACAGCTACTACCCACATATACCACTTGGCTCTGTTAAAATCACATTTCACACTCACAACCCAATAGGTAGGCACTACAAGTCACAGGAGACATATGCAGTTACATGTTTTGCCCTGGTACCAATTACTACTTGCTGTCAAGTGTGGAAGGCATTGAAAGTGGGCATCCTTGAGTGGCAATGTTCTAGCTATAGAAGCAGGGAGAGTGATGAAAGGTTCTACTCAGTCCCATAATCTGCCAAGGCCAACCTTGGGGTCAAAGTAAAGTAGTCCAGCATGAGACGAAGGCTGGACCTGAACTCTTCTGGAACCTCCTAAATGCACCCAGAAAAAAATCTGGGTTCATGGGATAGAGGCAGCCTCAGAAAAGGCTGAAACCCAGGAAAAACAAACAAACAAACAAACAAACAGCAGCCAGAGGATCACCCTGGCTAGGAGTTAGCACTCTGAAGGACGCAGAAGCAGCAGGACCCGTTTTTTCCTCCAGGGGGCGCCTGATAACAAACAATGAAGCTGAATGAAAGCTTACAGGGAAAGTATTGCCCCAAATTACATAACCTTAAGCATAAGTGAAATTAAGACAGTGTCAGTACAGAAAGGACAAAACAAAACCCTCACAAACCCAAGTATGTCAATGTTGAAATTTTATAAGGAAATAACAGTTACTTGGAAAAACTTACTTACTCCCTGAATGTTTTCAACGGAGAAAAGTGCAAGGAACCAAAGATACCTGTACATTATTGCTGGCACTCAACTGCAACCAGCATGGTCACCTAGGCTGCAACTGGCTTCATGGAGGGCTCAACTGCAAGCCCTCCAAGACTTTTGTGTTAGAACCTTTCTCTCCTTCGCAGCCCATCTACTTTTTGCTTTGCCACCCACCTCAAAAAATGCCATCTTTTCGCCACAGCAAGGATAATTTGAGCCCCACTGTCCCTTCACCAAAGACCTGGGGGTGGGGGAGGGAAGAGAGAGTGCACGCGTGTGGTGCATGACAATATCAACGCCTGCAGCGGGCCACTTGGCATTCGCACTGTCACCACGGTCTCATCTTGCCCAGGCCTAGGTCAGCTTGAGTCAGAAAAGGAATATAGCATTTTTATTAACTACTTTAAGTAGAACAAACTAAATACATATTTAACAGTTTTGGTTCATTTATACAGTACATTAAATAAGTTATGCACAGAGTTAAGTAACAAAAGTTCCTATTGAGTCAAATGACAAAGCACAGGAAAACCAGACTCGAATGCACCCTGCAGGTGATTTCACATTCACCACCTGCCTCTGCAAACCATGCTTGCAGGCTCTCTATTTACATTATTGGTTTTCTGTATGGATGGAACTTGGAAAGCCGCAGGAGTGGAGCGAAGGCCTTATAGTAAACAGCCCTTTCAGCCATTCACTGAACAACTGTTGCAGCTTCTCCCTGGCCAACTACAAGGCAGGGACTGGGCTGTCCCTGACGGACGCCAGCTGCACATGCCTTTTTTGGTATAAGCATTGACAGTTTACACTGGGCAGCTGGAGGCCTGACAAGATGGGGTCTGAGTGGGAAGCATCACCTCTTGGGCTGTGGGAGGGGAGATGGTAGGGTGAACATCACCCACCACCTCAGCTTCCTCCTGGCTCACACTCGCTCCATCATCTTTGGAAATGGGTGTCAACACGAGGCAGAAGCAGGTAGGTAGTCAGCATTTTGGCTTTACAGGAATATACTTGATTGAGCAGGCTGTGCTAAGTAGCTGCTGGGTCAAGGATCTTCCACAGCTGGCCAGCAGGCCTACACTGGCCAGCTCAGTTCCCTCTGGCTTTTCTTACATTTGGTTCAAACATGCCACCACCCAGCTCTCTGCAAATAGCTAACATTCATCAATGCACACTAGCTCAGTCTTCTGAGCCAGGAGCCTGGAAACCTTGGTTCTAGTCCAGTTCTGAAGAAAGCCTTCAAGATGTGCCCTATTTGTAATGGTTTATTCAACCCACAATCCCATCTGCAGTTTCCAGGATGATGGCCATCTGCTCATTCCTTATGCTCCAGGGAGAACCCACTAACACACTTGCAGTTCTGTTGAGTCCTCACACACTTGCCAAGATGGTTTCCAAAACTACTCAGAAAAATGTCTTCACCCTCTATGAGAAGGTGACAGGGAGTACAGGTCACTTCATCTTTTGAGACAGGACTATACAAAGTAAAATGTAGACTTCCCCTTTGGAAGCTAAAGACGCTAGAGTTGTCACTTCCTGGGATCAAATGGCTAAAGGAGTCTGTATCGCAGAAGGTAACAGCCAATGGCCCCAATAGACATGAGGGGGCAGATAGGTTGTTTCCATACAGATCCATGGCAGCACATGACTTTGTGCCTCAGAAAAAAGCCACTCAGCCTGTGCGCTCACCACCGCCTGCCTGCATGAGCCGACCTCATCGAGCTACAGGGAGCCGCCTATGTGTCTTTTTGTTGTGATAGAACTCATGTAATTCAGGGTGGCCTCGACCTTAAGCTTCCGGTCCCACTGCTTCCACTCCCAAGTGTTGGATTTCTAAGTATGTACCACCATGGCTAGTTTATGTCATGCTGGGAATCAAATCCAGCATGCTAGCCACACTGCCAAATAAGCCAGGTCCCAACCTAGCTGGAGTGAGGAATGATGCATGACTTCCAGTTAGGCTACCTTTGTTGTCTGGTTCCTGCAATTTTTATCTTTCACTTGGCAGAGGAGGATGAAGCCCTGGCTTTTTTTGTTCCCCAAATAGTTACTGAAGAAGATAGACCTCTGAGCAGCTGACTCAGCTGTTTCTTCTTTTCTTAGTGTGGATGAGTGGAAGCTTTCTATTCATTCCCAGCCTAGAAATGAAGTGTTGGGGGTGGGGGGTGGGGAGGGGAGATGCAACTCCAGCTCCTACTCCAGTGATAAGTCTAAGAATTGAACTATATAGTGTGAAGTACTGTCCAGGTCTGTAGACAAACCTGTGCAGGGCATAGAAGCCAAGCCATCTCCAACAGCACCATAGACACAATCTTTCAGGGCAACCACGTAGGCCACAAAAGTAGGCTAGGCCCTGTATTCCAAACCTTTGCTGTAGAAATGGACTTCTAAGTAGTAGTGTGTTGGTTCTACCTCTTTGTTCTAACTACCTGGAATAGTCCTGTGGCCACAAGATTTTAACACTTAGAAGGTGTTCATCCAATTTACTAATGAATAAACAACCCAGAGTATACCAGGAGACATTTTACAGACTCACAGAAGACACAAACTCTCTTGTATCTGAGAGTAAGGCAAGTGCTGTCCAGTACTCAATCTACCTAGTAAAATAAAGCTGTCGCCAGTGGCTGGGATACTAGACTGATCAGGATCAGACCAGGGAGGCCAGACTGTACAAAGCTGTCTAGCAAGAAGTGGGTCTTGGGTATTCTATGCTGAAATAACATGATTTTAAAGGTCTAAGTTTCTAAGACTGAAAATCTTTGTTCATATAAGGTAGGGACTCAGTATCTTAAAACCAGTCATAGCTGTAGGCAAGGACAATACCATCCATGCTGTTGTGGGTTAGGGCAAGTATTCAGATTTAGTGACCACGGCTTCCAAGAGCCAACAGGACCAAAGGCAATGATTCATCCAACTGACTGCACAGAGCAAGAGGAAGCCGGAGGACACTGGTACTGGTAGGTGGTAGGGCACAGTCCTGGGACAAATAACAAACTTCAAATGGCAAGGGGGAAAGGATGTGAGGCAGCACTTGGCCTGATGAATGGGGTACAGATGATGTTCTATTTGGAGAATCAGGTAATTGGAAAAATTCCTGAAGATGGGAAGAAAAACAGGTCACGTTCTTCAAAACAGTTCCCACATCTCACCAACTCTTTCTGAGAGCTGTGAGGGAGGCTATAGCACAGAAAAAGGAGGCTGGGAATGCCCACCGGATAGTGAACCCATGAGGCGGTGCAATGCCACAAAACCAGGTGTGAATAGTCCCATCAAGATCAGGAGCACTGCTCACACTATAGCCTGGCGGGCGCCAAAGAGAGCCTCTGTGCAAGAGACACCCCTGGGGGCACAGACATGCACAGTCTGAGAGATAAAAGGACACACAGAACAAGACTGTTTCAAACAGTCAAGCAGTGGCAGAGGGTTCTGCATTTCCAGAGGCGATCCACTGAATGAATTATTAGTTTGGCCAACATGCTCAAGAGAAAAGACTCACACAATGGTTTCATCCTTTCTCAGACCAATCCATGCGATGGAGATTATTTTTTGCACAAGCAAAACCAAATGAAACACCAGAGTTGGATGGTGGGTTCCAAACTAATGAAGCTGCCCAGGTTGGAAAATCTTGTCCAAAATGATCCATGATGTTTGGGAAGACATTAATTTTTTTTTTTTTTTTTTTTTTAATCATTACTGGAGATTTTACTGAAATGGTGACTTTCTTGCATTTCTGAGTATATTAACAGGTTTGATGGCTCAGGAAGGAATCCTGAGTACTGATTTTTTTGTTCCCCAAGTCTTTGTTAGGCCAATCAGTGTTACCTGAGGGTAGACGTAGGGCTCAGGTAACTGTCTGGAGGCAGGAGGAGGAAGGGCCTCCTCAGCCTACCAGTCTTCAGGCCTCTATTATGGATGGTGTGAGACACAAGTGCCTGCTGGGACCTTACTGACAGTCTGATGCAAGGAGTAGGAGGGAGCTGGTGGTATACACTGAGAAGGGGATGGGTATGCCAGCTTCAGCTGGAAGAGAAACATCTGGAAAGCCATGGAGGAGGCAGCTTGAGCTACGTCTTGTGTGCAGAGAATGATACACTAGTTCTTCCAAGGACACCTGGCAAATCCCAGAGAAGCTATGCAGCGCCTCTTGGATGCTTCCTGTCACTTCATTTCTTGCTGATGACCCAACAGCTAGTTCTTCTAATCGTCAGCTCCCTGGTACATGCATTCTGCCATGTGGAGTGGTCATCAGGGTAGGTGGAGTCTGTGGCTCAGAGTCCATTGGCATCGATGGCTGTCACAGAGGCAGGTGTTGAGGAACGTGAGGTGGTAGCTGATGTCTTGTCCAGGGCTGGGCTGGGCACGCTGCAGTCAGCAGACCTGGCTGAGCCCCGCCCTCCAGGGAGCAGTGGCCGGTTCTGGCTGTGGGGACTGTGGCCATGCAGACTCTGGCCACAGAGGCGGTGGTGCCGCTCCCAGTCCTTATGCTGGCAGAAGGAACCACAGTAGCGAGCAATATTGCAGCCACTGCACGTCTCACTGGCTTTTCGGCCACAGTTCCAGCAGTTCTGCAAGACACAGGCATCAGTTAGTGGCTGCTGAAATCTTGAGGGGCAGGCTTGCCACTGTCACTTGTCATCTGCATGAGAGAGCAAGGGCCGTGGAGCTACACGTGTGGGTGAATCCTTTGAGGATGACCTTTAACGCCTGATCCTCCTGCTTCTCCCTCCCAAATGCCAGGATCATAGGCACATGTCACTTGGCCCAGGTCTCACAACTATCTTCTGAAGACCACACATCCACATAATAAGCTTGAGCAAAGATTTTTCTATTGCTCTCAATGAAGGAACCATCTTCACCATTTTATTGATAGTATTTGGTTTTTTTTTGTTTTGTTTTGTTTTTTTTGGTTTTGAGACAGGGTTTCTCTGTGTTATCTTGGCTATCCTAGACTGCTTTGTAGACCAGGCTGGCCTTGAACTCACAGTGATCTGCCTGCCTCTGCCTCCTGAGTGCTGGGATTAAAGGTTTGTGCCACCATGCCCTGCCGAGACTTTTCTTTTCTCTAAAAAGTTCCTTTCTGGAAACCAGAATGGATGAAGAAGATGGGTGGCTGTGCTACTGTCTCCTTTGTCCTCTGTGCCTGTCATGTCATATAATAGATGGGCTGAGGGGAAACTGTAGTCTGTTCTCAAGGCCATTTAAATGGCGCTCAGGGCATTTTCTTACTACATTACATTTACTCCCTAGTAAATGCGGCATATAGTCCTGAATTCCACAGAAAGTGCCCCCTAAGAACAGTAACTCTACCACAGAATGTAAGAGCTCAGCATGGTTTACTGAGGACTCAAGAAGCAGCCATAAAAGCAGGAGGACAGTTACTACAGGACAAGTTAGTACTTTCCCCAGATGGCTGGGAGCAAAGACAGCATTTAAAGAAAGAAAGAAAGAAAGAAAGAAAGAAAGAAAGAAAGAAAGAAAACAAAACAAAACAAAAACCCCAAAACAAAAAACCAAAAGCTAGCCCTTGTGCAGTCCCAGCACTGACTCCTGATCCTTTGCTACCTCTGGGAAGAATTAAATAGTGGCATGTGAATGTTCTATTCCTGAAGACTCCCAGGATCTACTGGTAAAAGTTTTTCTTTTTCTTTCTTTTCTTTTATTATTTTTTTCCTCTCTTTTTCCCTCTTTCTTTTTTTTTTAATGTTCTAGTATGGTGAAGCTATAACAACTTAGCAAACAGCTTTCTTGCCTACAAAAACACCAGAATGGCAGAGGCCATCTCAAAGCCTGGCTATAGCACTAGTTAGGGAAGAAAGACAGCCTTCCCTCTGAAACCAGGATGTTTGACCAGAGTACAAAACAGGCCTACTGGCTCCTTCCCAGCATTGTAAGACGGGAAAACTAAAGGCCCACATGTGCTAAGGCCAGAATGTCGTCACTGGGGTCCAGATACTCCATACACAGATTCCATTAGAAAGGAATACAGAGTCCTTCTAACCCAGGCTTCTTGGGAATGTATTATTGCGATGTAAAACCTTGCCAGGACTACCAGCATCAGAGGACAGAATTAGATAACGGACATATTATGTTACGCCACCGAGGACGATACCTCAACAAAATTATGGCTCTTGTGAGGAAGAAGCCAGGAGCTGCCTACACAGGCTGCTGCTACTACAGGCTGCCTCTTCCTCCAGATATGTGCAAGGACATCTAAGAACCAGGTGAGAGCAGCAAGTCACCAACATTTCCATCCTGAGTGCCATTATTTAACAGTATCTTCATGGTGTACGGAATGTAGTAGAATAAAGCAGCCGCCAGAGGCAGCTCCTGTCTGCAGCTATAATACAGTCAGTGTCAGGAGCACTCGGACAAAGGAATGGTGTCGGCCTGCAGTTCCAGCTTCCCAGGAGGCTAAGGCCTGGGTACTATGGTGAGACAGTATCTTGAAACAAGACAAACAAACAAAAAAAGTGCATAAGTCAGGTTTGCTGATGTGTGCCCTGCATTTGGGAGGCAGGTGGTGAGTCCGGAGCTCAAGGTAAGCCTTGGCTATGTAGCAAATTCAAGGCCAGCCCAGAATGAGATCCTATCACAAGGACAACCCCTTGTGCCAAATAAAAAGACAAAATGTTTACTGTTTAGTAATGCTTCAAATGGCATTCCTCAAAACGTTGGTTGTTAGTGTGGAAAGGTTATAAACCTCCTGAGTCACTGGTCACAGAAGTCAGAACTGTGATGCTACACTTTCTTTTGTTAAGCAGAGGCCACCAGTTATGTCAGTATCTCAGGAGCCTGTATCAGAACTACCTGGGGCTTGTCAAAAACCTTGGGTCCCAACTCAGACTTCCTGTCAGCCTTGGACTACAGGAGAAAAGACTCTCCTCTTCATCATCAACTAGTTTATTGTGTTTGCCAGGAAAGTTGGAGCTGGGGACAGAACATGCCTTGTGGGAGACAAGTGACACGATACTCTTTGTCCCTCTATCTCAGGCAGGGAAGCAGGCCAGGTCTAGGGCTATGCTGAAGAGTAGAAGCTGCCATAGTTCAGATATCACAGCCAAGTCCTTATTGCCTGAAGAGTACCCGAACTGTAAACTCAGTTATCTTCCTAAGAGATACCAGGCCAATAAGACAAGGCAGCTCTGTACCTCTGTACAGAAAACTGACCCTTAAAGACCTGAAGCCAGTGTGTAAACAAGGTAGGCATAGCATGCTTCTCCCATGCCATATAGAATCTCATGAGATGGAGAAATTGCTGGTCATCAACAGGATTTTTTGATGAAATGCAAGAGAACCAGTACTTCTGGTCCAGTGCAAACTCACCAAAAGTTTAGGATGTCTGTTTTTCCTTTTGAAATGCAAGGTTGCCAGAATCCATACTGGCATGCATCTCACCTGTAGGGTACTTACTTGTTTTCCTGCTTAAAAATTATAGCTCCTACAAGTCTTATGTCTTAAAAATGACTAAAATAAGAAGGTTGATATGGTGGTGCACACCTGCAATCTGCACTCAGGCTACGGAGGCACAGGGTTGTTTTCAGTTCAAGACCAACCTGGATTACACAGTAACAAGACAGACTGGGCTATACATAAAGACCCAGTCTCAAAAATCTATAACCTTAAAAAAAAAAACCACACACACACACACACACACACACACACACACACATGAAAGTTACAAGCTAGGAGTGCTGGTTGTACACCTTTGATCCCAGCACTTGGGATCCCAGCTATCTATGAATTTGAGGACAGTCTAACAGTCAGGGTACACAGAGACCCTGTCTCAAACAAACAACACCCACCCCCAGCAAAACAAAACAAAACAAAACCCAGAAAACTGTCTTTGAATTCAAAGAAATGTGTGCACTGCAGTTCCAGCTCCTCTAAAGGAAGGCAGATGCTGGTTTCAAAGGCAGCTCTATCAACTTAGTGAGACCATGTCTCAAAATAAAAACCATAAAAGAATGGGACGCAATTAAGAGGCAGCACACAGTACTGGGGTGAAGGCTAGCCAGGGGTATAATTGGGACTGTTGTGTTTCTGCCTTTACATCTTCTCCTCCACCACCTTTTTGGGACCAGTCTTTCCCTATGAGTACTAGGCCACTTCAAACTCTAAATTCTCTTGTCTTAGCCTTCCAAACTAAAATTACAACTATGTAACACCATGTCTGGTTGCAATTGTTTTATTGTATGGAAGCATCCGGGGCTCTGAGTAGGATACTGGGAGGTCTACCTATCTGCCACGTCTGTAACTTTAGAACCATCTACCTAATGAGATTACTGACTAAAAAAACAAGTATACACACATAGCTAGGTATCCATCTGCACACAATGAGTCCGCCACATCTATAGCTGGGTATCCATCGGCATGGAACAAACCTACTCTATCATCCCTGGTCATTATCATGCAATGGGACAGACAAACTCTACTTCATAAAAGCTAAAGTGTGTGTGTGTTTGATAGAACATAATGTATACAAAAGAATGGTTTAATTATTTTGGTATATCTTAAAAAGTTTCCTGGTGTTGGCTAAAAATCCCATCATCTCATTCAAGAGTGGACTCTTCCTACCCAGCACCTCAGTGACACACAGCGGGCTTGCTCCCCTTCAGCCGCCCAGCCCAGTCTATAGCCCAGCATAGCTCTGACCTCTGTGGACTCTTCTTGTTCATTGATGACCAGGAAAGCATCTTCTGCAGCCTGCCGCTTGACATCCGCTATGGTTTGCTCCATTCGGGCTCTCTCAGTTGCAATCACTTCAAAGGCCTTTTGTTCTGCCTCAGCTACAGCCTTTTGTACTTCTGACATGGCCTGAATTTTCACCTTATTCACAGCTTCTTCTGGAAGAAAGCAACAGTAAAATCAACTGGCAGAGAAATCTTTTCCCTTCTAACCTGAAGCACTGGGGGTGGAGGCAGGGAACGGGGACCAAGGAGGTTTGGTAGGTTCTCACTAGATAGCCTAGGCTAGCCTCAAACTTGTTATAATACTCCTTACTTCTGCCTCCCAAGCAGTGAGATTGTGGGTTTGTGCACAGTATTTCTAAGATAAAATAGTGAGAACAAGATGTTCAGGGGGTGAACACGAAGCATACATTTAAATTATTCTTGTAAAAGCTCAACCAACTGGGTGTGGTGGCACACGCCTTTAATCCCAGCACTCCGGAGGCAGAGGCAGGTGGATCTCTGTGAGTTTGAGATCAGCCTGGTCTACAGAGCTAGTTCAGGACAGCCAAGACTACACAGAGAAACCCTGTCTCGAAAAACAAAGCAAAAACAAAAACAAAAAAACCTCACTCAGTGATGCAACTGTTAGGTATAAACTGGAGGTAGATGCTTGATAAAGCTGGGAGTACACAGTCTAGGAGACACCATCCATTATCTGGTAAAGTGACCAAGTACCCCAGTGGCTTAGGTGACTATCAAAACACAAGACTAGAGTTTCAGGAAAATGGTTGTCAACTCTACGGTAGGCAGGAGAGGATCAAAAAATGTTCTGAAATTTTTATTTTTTAAAGGAAATGTAAACTCCTAGAGTTGTATACAATGAGAAAAGAAAGCAACTGGGAACTGGGTGTGACTCAGGGGAGAGGGGTAAAAGGGTAGCTGGGAGGTGAGGAGTCAGGGTAGTCTGGGTGGGGTGGTAAATGACAATGGTGGTTTTATGCAATGAAATGGACACACAAAAAGATCAGGTGAGTGCGACTACTTAAGAGCCTGCAGGCATCCAGGTGCAACCAACCAGAGGAAAGTTGGAGAAACAAGGACTGCTAGCTAGGTCCAGATCCCTCCAAATGACAAGGGCTTTAGCCTAGAGAATGTGAATGCAAAATACTTCCCAGAGGCCCACAAAGAAACACAACCCAGACCCTAAGGGGATCTCTCACAGCTTGGCTCTGTCTTATATAGCACAGGCTCAAAGCAGCACTAAACTGCTCTAAACTGCTGTGTTAGAACCTCTGGAGCCCAGAGGTCCAGGACTCCCGACTCCCCATCTCAGACATCTACACAGCCCTTTACCACTTGTTAGATAGATTTTGGGTGCTTTTTACTCATTCCCCCAGGTACATTTTGCCCCCACAGTTTAAGGACAAGTTAATTAAAAACAAAAATAGTGCTGGGCAGGGGAAGCATGACTTTAACCTCAGCACTAGGGAGGCAGGGTTTGTGGCCAGCAAATTCCAGGTCAGCCAGAGCTACCACAGACACTATGTCTGGAAAAATCAAAATCAAAACCAAACAAAACCGTAGTCTGAATGGCTATCTTGCTGGAGGCTGTCTAAAGTCACAGGGAACCCTGGTCTACCAAGAGAGCTTCTGCTATTGCTGCACAGAGAAGCCCTGTCCTGAAAAACCAGTAAAAAGGAAAACCTGTTTTTGGGGGGGGGGGTGGGAGTAAAAGGAAGAGCAGAGGTGTTAAAAAGCTGTGCCACGATCAGATTCAAGACCGGAGATCTACGGAAGTACTCAATGGATACAGCGCCTGCTACAAAACTCTTAAGGCGTGGACATGGATCTGCAGAACCCACACGAAGCCTCTAACAATCCCAGCATTCCTACAGGGAGATGAGAAGTGGAAACAGAATTCCCAGGAGCATCCTGACCAGCTAGCCTGGTGTTCAGAGCAGCAAACAAGACAGAGGTTCAAACAAGGGAGAAGTCAAGGGCTGAAACTGAAGATACCCTCTGATCTCCACACTGTGCTACCCAAACACAGGAAAATCAGAATTCAGTAAATGTAGTGGCAGTGTAGACACAGTATGATACTAGCAAGGAGACCAGACAGAAATAAATTCAACTTCTGTCAAAATGGAGAAAGAGTTATGCTCAATGGAATCCGGCAGACGAGCATGAAAAGGTTTAGAAGGACTCATTCCAAACTCCTGACTTGCCAAGATCAGATGGGCAGTTCGGTCCAGGAGAGGCCAGATCAGCCAGAGGGAAAATAGGAGAAGACAACAATCCCATGAGGAGGACATTATGGACAATTTGAAAGGCTGGTTACAAACCTTTGCCTAGCATGTGGGTTCCCAGCTTGCATAAACTAGTGAGTACAGACAGACTACCAGCAGACAGATACACACCTGTTTTCTTCCAAAACTCCACAGGCACATATCCTGTTCCTGGCCTACTGGTGAATTCTCGCTGAGAATCTACACAAGAGAGATAAAGAGCAAGGTGTCAGAAGCTCTCTTTAATCAGTATTCAAAACCAAAGTTCTCATATACGCCAAGCAATACAATCCTCACCCTGACACTAAATTTCTTTAGAGATTTTTTTTATTTTGTTTTGTTTTGTTCTTCAAGACAGGATTTCTCTGTGTAGCCTTGGCTGTCCTGGACTCACTTTGTAGACCAGGCTGGCCTCAAATTCACAGCGATCCTCCTGCCTCTGCCTCCCGAGTGCTGGGATTACAGGCGTGCGCCACCACACCTGGTGACACTAAATTTCTTTTAACCAGGCTTGTTTTACCACATAGATCCAAACATGTTAGCTTGCTTAATGCAAACAAAACATATTCAGAATAAGAGCTAGCTTCAGATTATGAAACAGTATACCCTATTTTATATCAAGTATGTACATATGATGCATCTAACATTTTCTGTGGTGTTGGGGATCAAACCTAGGCCCTTGTTCCTGATAATTGCTCTACCAGTGGGTCACACAAAACTTGGGATATCATATACATAAATTCAGTGTATCTTGGCTAGGGATCTAGTGTCAGGCTCCTCTCAGTTTTGTTACTTTTAGACCAAGTGTCCCTAGGTCATTCATCATGCCCTTTAATTTTGTAGCTCAGGCAAGCCTTGAACTCATTCTCTTGTTTCTGCCTCTTGTGTAGCTGGTTCAGAATGAAAATGTCAAATCAAGTAACTGAAGGAACTCCCTTTAAATGCGAACTTAGAAAAATTTGTAAGACAACACTAACTTGTTAGTGAGCCTAAGAGAAAAGCTTAAGAAAAATGGGGATGACAACGCATTTCTATAGTATTGTCTTTCTGTGTTATATGATCTGGGACTATTTAGGGTTGGGGATAAAGTTTCAGTATGTCACAATTTAGGAGGGTTTCAAACTAAAAATCTTTCTGCCTCAGCTTCCAGAGTGCTTTTGTATGACCTTTACATAGTACAATTACTTGTAAAATAGCATTTAACTGCGCATGGTACATGTTTTTAATCCTGTGTGAAGGAGGCAAAGGCAGGCAGATCAATTTGAGTTTGAAGGCAGCCTGGTGCACATAACTAGTTCCAAACTAGCCAGGGCTACAGAGTGAGACCTGTTTCAAAAACAAAACAAAAGTTGCTCTTAAAAAAAAACACTGCCTGGAAAAAAAAAAAAAAAACACTGCCTGGCCTACATAGCAAGTTCTAGGTCAACCAGGGCTATACAGTGAGACCCTGTCACT
Source organism: Acomys russatus (assembly GCF_903995435.1). NCBI lineage: Eukaryota > Metazoa > Chordata > Mammalia > Rodentia > Muridae > Acomys > Acomys russatus. The sequence goes on along the minus strand of NC_067140.1, from coordinate 3,885,395 downwards.
TACTCAGAAAGTGATAGAGAGATGGCTCACTAGGTAACTACAGGTAACTTAGCCATGCAAGCTGGATGAAGTAAGATCACTGGAGCCCAAATAAAGGAGAATGAAAGAATCAACTCCTAATAGTTTCCTCTGACCACCACAGGTACACTATTGCACACTTAACCCACACACCAGACAGGTAAATAAGCGTCAATACATACAATTTTAAAAACAATAAAACATAACAACATTTTTAAAACTTAAAAAAAAAGGGCAAGGTCTACATAACCCTGAATTTCCTAGACTCTCCACGTAGACTAGGGTACCCTCTGCCTCCAGAGTGTTTGGATTGAAGTCGTATACTACCATGCCAGGAAAAAGACTTTTCTTTTAAAGGATTTATATTTGATTTTCATTATGTATAGAGTGTTGAGTCTACCCAGGGCAGGTGTCTGCTTAGGTGACATTTTCTGAGGCTGATGGTACAGGAGTTCTAAGCCACCTAAAGTCTTGCCCTCTGGAAGAGCAGTCAGCGCTCTTTTTTCTTTGGTTTTTCGAGACAGGTTTCTCTGTGTAGCCCTGGCTGTCCTGGACTTACTTTATAGACCAGGCTGACCTCGAACTCACAAAGATCTGCCTGCTTCTGCCTCACGGGTGCTGAGATTAAAGGTGAGCACCTCCATGCCTGGCACTGAGCCATCTCTTTAGCCCCTTCCCTACCCTTCTTTCCCTGTTGTTCCTTTCAGATAGGGTCTTATGAACCCCAGGCTAGCACCAAACTTCCAAAACTCTGGTCTCTACCTACCAAATGCTGGACTCACAGGTGTGCCCTAAGGCCACATTCAGTGTATGTGGTACTAGAGATGACCCAGGGCTTAGTGCATGCTAAATAAACACTGTGTCAACTGAACTATATCCCAGACAAATGATACAATTTAAATCAGACAGGTTGGTGTCTCAAAATCTTAATAGGAAACACTGGGATCCATGAAGCACTAAACCTAAAGTGACTAGGATTTATCATACAAATTGTCCATTTTGAGAATGAAGTGCTAGTAATGATTATGACAGGTCACAGAGACAAGTAACTGTCTCAGGTACATTACATAAATGGTCATCCTAGCTAGATTCTCAAGTTAAGGGTTTGTACAGAGCAGAGAAAGTACATAGCAATGCTTTAGTGAGTGCTGTTAGCTTGCACTCTGCCACCTCAGCTGCACACATGCACACCTGAGGATGGAATGTATGTGACCTCTAAGTTGCTGCAGGGAATATTTGTAAGGGCTCAGATTTGCAAGTTACCTGAGAATTAGCCTTGCCTCTTTTTTGAAGTTTTTAATGAAGGTGTGTGTGTGTGTGTGTGTGTGTGTGTGTGTGCGCGCGCGCATAAGTTGTTTGTTTCTTCATATACCAGGTATCCCACATAAAATGATGCACTTGATGGTTAGCTCAAGAGTCAGCCAGGCGGGGGGGGGGGGGGGGGGGGAGGAATGGGAGGATACAAGGGATGGGATAAACATTGAGGTGTAACAAGAATAAATTAATAAAAAAAAAAAAAAGAGGAAAAAAAAAAAAAAAAAAAAAGAGGAAAAAAAAAAAGAGTCAGCCAGGCCTGTCAATGAAGAGGGAGAATGAGAGCCCTTAGCTATTTAGGATAGGACACAAATTATTAACGCTGGCATTTGTCCAAATTTTTCTTCCAGTCCTTTTAAGACTAACAGCTGTCTTGCATAGAAAATGCTAGCACTGTCTTAAGAAATTCATTCTCCTTGATGAACATTTGGGAACTTTAAGTGGGTGGGTGGAGAAGAGTGTGGTCACAGATGGCCTGTCATTCAGCTGTGCCTTTGGATAGGGCATTTTTTCAGCTTCTGGGGAAAAGTGAAGGAACATTCTGAAAGGATAACTCTGGCTTCCTGGATGTATCCTGTTCATCTCTGCTGCTTCAGCTTTGTCTAAGCTAATCTTTTGAAGGTGGCCACCTGGAAGTGGAGGGTAATTGAGGAAAGAAAGCAAATTGGGCTAAATACCTTCAAGAAGGGATACGGTGAGCACAGCCGTTCCTAGCTGTGATGTAACATTCCTAGTTGGTACTCTTTTCTTCTTTCTTACTGATCGTTTGTACTTCTGGGATAAACCCAGGTCACACTGCTCAAGCTGTACAAGTGCTCACCACTAAGCTACACTCAGTCAAAAGTTTCTATGTCACCCATTGTTTCTGGCTATTAGTATCCTTCTCCATAGAAGGCTGAATTTTCTTCCTCAAGGCATGCTACAGAAGCTCATGCTCTTGCCTTCAAGCCCTCCTAAACCTTTCTATATTGGAAACGGGCACAACAAAATCATAGGATTTTCTGGGGGTGGTTGTTCATCTTATAATCTCAGCAGAGGCAGAACTGAAGCAAGTTTGGGATCAACCTGGGCTACAGAGTGAGACCCATCTTAAACACCAATCCAGAAAATAAACAACAACAAGAACTGTTTGAATGTGCCCTTGTTTAATAATATATGATAGGGGGCCCTGCCCTATCACCTAAAGAAGGAATTCTGCAGAATAGCAAAACCCACAGATGGACACAGGTCATTCTTGATTTCCCCATGCAGTCTATTGTAATTCAACTGCAATGATAGAGCATAAAGCAAAGTTGGTTAGCTGAAATGTGCAGTTTCTGAATGTGGCAGGTCCAGACAAGCTCTGGGTTTCTTTCCCAGACCCTGTGCATCCTTCGTAGACAGATGAGCTTACTTCCCTGAGTCTGTGAGCAGCAAATAAGTCAAACCCTACGGGAGGAATTATGGGAAGCACAGTTGATAGCCAGCAGGTCAGAACATGAATAAAATAACCCAGGGCTTATGACTCACATCTAGCATGGCGGGGAGGAGTCAGAAGGATAGTTCAATAGGTAAAGGCCTTTGCATCAGAGGCTGAAGACCAGACTTTAATTGTTTAATCCCTGGAACCTATATATTGTGTGAAGAATCTTGTAAATCATCCTCTGACCTACACACACATCTCAATGTAAAAAAACAAAACAAAAAGATTAAACATAAAGGGGATGGTAGGAGGAGATAACCAACTACCTGCCTCCACAAGCATATCTTTCTCCCTCTCACATCTCTCTCTCTCACTCTCCCTCTCTCCCTCCCCCCCCCCCACACCACTAAATAAATGTAGTTGAGCATGGTGGTACACACCTTTGATCCCATAGGGGGCTGAGGCAGAAGGATTGAGTTCAGCTTAAGCTACACAGTAAAAATCTCAAAAGCCAAACCAATAAAACATCACAGAACAAACAAAAACAATAGACTCAATTTTAGGTAGGGTGAAAAGCTGCCATTCTTTTTAGGCTCCCTCTTTATCCTTACCATTGCTGAGAGAATCTGTGCTCCCTGGGCTTTGCTGCCTAGAAACCAGCTCAGTCCCAGTTTTCCTCAACTCTGTGTTTTCATTAAACCGCCTTTTCCAATAGTTGAGTTCTTCACGATCAGATTCCTGACAGCGTCTCAGAACTGCCATAGAGCGCCTCGTTTTCTCTACCATTTCCATAATGCAATTCAGGGCCTGAACCAGACAGAAGGTGAAGGCAGAGAAGAGATGAGAAATTTAGACAAGGAACACTGAAAGTCAAGGATGGGTAAACAACCAGAAGAAAGGGGAAAGGGGAGGGCTCACAGAGTTTACAATCATAGGAATAAAGTTTACATTTCAAAGTTATTTTTCTACCTTGTTTTTGTTTTGTTGTTGTTTTTAGTTTTTCAAAACAGGGTTTCTCTGTGTAGCCTTGGCTGTCCTGGGCTCACTTTGTAGACCAGGCTGGCCTCGAACTCACAGAGATCCTCCTGCCTCTGCCTCCCGAGTGCTGGGATTACAGGTGTGCGCCACCATGCCAGACTCTACCTTGTAGTTTGCTTAAACTAGACTTGTTTATTTTACGTGTATGAATGTTGGTCAGCACAAATGCATGCGCCTATGTGTGTGCCGGGTGCCCTCACAGGTCAGGGGAGAGAGTAGGATCCTCTGGAACTAGAGTTCCTGATGGTTATGAACCACCATGTGGATGCTGAGAAGCAAACCTGGGTCTTCTGCAAGAGCAGCAAATGTTCTTAACCAGAGTCATCTCTCCCATCCCTCTTAACCCTTGTTACTTTATATATATAGCTATCATTCCTTATTCATAGAGGTATTGGTTCCAGAACCCTCCAAGGACACTAAAAGTCACCAATGCTCCAATTCCCTTATATAAAATGCGTGGCATTAGCATAGAACCTATGCACAACTTCCCACACAGTTAAGTCATTTCTAGATTATAGTACATAATGATTTTTTAAAAGTGCTTAAAGGGGCCAGCTACATGGCTTAGCAGGTAGCGGTACCTGCTGCCCTCTGGAACCCACAGGTTGGAGGAGAGAGCTGATTCACTGTGGTACTACATACCACCATACATCCAGGCAGACACAGAGTACATACACACCACAATACAGACAGATAGAAAATAAGCGATTAAAAAAAGAGAGATGAACAAACAAACAAAAACCTGATGGTTTCTAAGTTAAGAGGGCTTAATGAGTAAAGAGTTTCTCACAAAGCCTGAGTACCTGGTAATGTTAGATAAAGCTAGATTTTTTTTTTTTTTTTTTGGTTTTTCGAGACAGGGTTTCTCTGTGTAGCCTTGGCCATCCTGGACTCACTTTGTAGACCAGGCTGGCCTCGAACTCACAGCGATCCGCCTGCCTCTGCCTCCCGAGTGCTGGGATTAAAGGCGTGCGCCACCACGCCCGGCCACGCTAGATGTTTTTATAACAATGTAATCTGGGGCTTCGAAGACTGCCCAGTGGTTAAGGGAACTTGCTGCTCTTTCAGAGGAGCCTGGCTCAGCACCTATCAAACTTCAGTTCCAAGAGATCTGACACCCTCTTGTGGCCTCTGACACACACAGACACACATACACGTACACAGAGTACCTGCAGTAAGAATGAGGTCAAATGATGACCCTATCTGAGGTAAGGGCCAGGGCCAGCCACCACTCAAGAAGGATAGGACACAATAAGCAATTTTAAAGTAGGCATTACTATTTTCAGGGAGAAAGGATACGCTGTTCTGACAGGAAAGAACATAAGGATATCGTCTGCACTAGCATGCTAATTCTTATTTGGACTTGTTTAAATCTCCATGGGCCACATCCTATGATAATCACTTTATATACTATTACAAACTATGCCAAAATAAAGATTACACTATTTTAGTATGTGTGTTCTTGTGTGTCTGTTTGCGCACAATCCATGGAGCATGAGTGGAAATCAGAGAACAACTTTGAGAATCTGTTCTTTTCCTCCAACAAGCGGGTCTCAAGTGCCTTTGCTCACTGAGCCATCCTAACAGAATTTTTTTTTAAAAGAAAAACCAAAACTAAAAGAAGCACAATAACCCAGCTCACAAAGGCAACTAGTGAAAAAACTGAAACTTTTTGTTTGTTTTGTTTTGGTTTTTGAGACAGGGTTTCTCTGTGTAGCCTTGGCTGCCCTGGACTCACTTTGTAGACCAGGCTGGCCTCGAACTCACAGAGATCCGCCTGCCTCTGCCTCCTGACTGCTGCAATTAAAGGTGTGCGCCACCATGCCCGGCAAAAAGCTGAAACTTTTGCTATCTATTACATGACTAGTTGGTTTAGGAACTGTCAAGATCAGCCTACCACCAAGATTTGGGAGTGATTTTGCAGCCCTTAACCTGAGCAAGTGGTGAATAAAACAACTTCTGTTAAAAAGTCATGTTCACTTCAAGCACACATGAACTACTGGTAGCATTAAGAATTAAGAGCTTCAAGCCCAGTGTGGTGGCACATGCCTTTAATCCTAGTACTTGGGAAGCAGAGGCAGGCAGTCCTATGCCAACCTGGTCTACAAAGCCAGTCCAGGACAGCCAACTCTACAAAGAGAAACCCTGTCTCGAGGAGGGGGGCGGGGAGAGAAAAAAAAAAAGAATTAAGAGCTTCAAGGTGGGCGTGGTGGCGCACGTCTGTAATACCAGCACTCGGGAGGCAGAGGCAGGTGGATCTCTTCGAGCCCAAGGCCAGCCTGGTCTACAAAGCGAGTCTAGGACAGCCAAGGCTACCCAGAGAAACCCTGTCTTGAAAAACAATATAAAAAATAAAAACAAATTCTTTATTATTATTATTCTATTTGTGTCTGTTTTTTCTTTTCTTCTTTTTTTATTTTTTATTTAATTCTTTTTTCAGATTACAACTCAACTGTTATCCCATCACTTGTATCCTCTTGTTCCTCCCTCCCTCTCGCTTTCACCCTATTCTCCTCCCCTAGGTCTAAGACCGAGGAGGACTTCCTCCCCCACTATATGGTCATAGGCTATCAAGTCTCATCTTGGTAGCCTGCTTATTCTTTCTTTGAGTGCCATCAGGCCTCCCCACCAAGGAGAGTTGGTCAAATATGGGGCGCCAGAGTTCATGTCAGAGTCAGTCCCTGCTCTCCACATACCTGTGGAGAGCGTACTGTCCATTGGCTAGATCAGAGTAGGGGTTGTCCTTGGTTAGTGCAATAGTTTGAGCAGACCCCCCTGGGCTCCGATCCAGAGTGTGTTGTTTTTCAAGACAGGGTTTCTCTATGTAGCCTTGGCCAGCCTGGACTCACTCTGTAGACCAGGCTGGCCTCTAACTCACAGAGATCTGCCTGCCTCTGCCTCTTCCTCCAGAGTGCTGGGATTAAAGGTGTGCACCACCACACCTGGCAAATTCTTAATTCTTAAGAGCTTCCAAAGCTACACAGAGAAACCCTGTATTGAAAAATGAGAGAAAGAGAGAAAGACAGAGAAACAGAATGAATGAGAACGAATATATATCTAACTAGGAGCTCAACGCAGTGGTGCATGCCCAAATAGGAAAGTAAAAAACAAAAGTGGGTGGGCAAAATGGTTCAGTATGCATAGGGTGCTTGCTGGCAAGCCAGATGAACAAATAGCTGCCTCTTAATCGCCACATTCATGTCATGGTATGTACATGAATGTGCATGCATGTAAGCACATAAACACACAGATACATAATAAACATAAGAACCATCAGACATCAAACCCACAAACCACCAAAACAAACAAACAAAATTAGTGAAACAAACCATAAGGATTCAAAAGTAAAGGGGACTTGGGGAAATCAAACATGCTGGGATTCTTACATGGTCAAGATGTTTCCATTCATCAGCCCACTCCCTTTCTGTCAAACGGTGGTCTACCAGCTCATCTTGATAACCTCCATTGAGACCTATTAGAAATAAGAAATTACATTGAAAGAATACAGAGCAGCCAGGCAGTGCACACTTGTAGTCCCAGTACTTGGGAGGAAGAGGCAGGTGGTCCTCTGAGTTTGAAGTCAGCCTGGTCTACAATGCCAGGACAGCCAAGCCTACAAAGGGAAACCCTGTCTCAAAATAAGCAAATAAATGGAAAAAAATACAGAGCAGCTGAATTCTATCAAGTATACACTCAGTTGTGTCAGCTTAGAGCACACTACTAAGTGAATAGTTGCCATAACTGGTGTGAGGCCTACAAAACGACGCAACCAATAAAGAGTTAGTATTCAGAGCAGCTAACTCAAGGAACTGGAAGATATATAGTTTAGTGGCAGAACTATTAGGCCCTGTGTTCCATTCCCAATACTTGGGGATATTTCCCAAATACTTAAGAATTGGCAAATATCACAAACGAAGAACAATCACAAGATGCAAAAGGAAGTACGGACAGTGAATTTTCTAAGTAGTCAGCGGTTATGTCTTTTTCCTTTGTTTACAAAGCATTTCATATCCAACACTGTAGAAAAATAAAATAGCAGAATTACTCTGTTAGCTTTGTGGTGGCGTGAATAAGAATGAGCCCCATAGGCTCAGATATCTGAATGCTTGGTCATCAGAGGAGTACTATTTGAAAGGATTAGGAGGTGTGGCCTCATTAGAGAAAGGATGTCACTGTGGGTAGGCTTTGGGGTTTCAGAAGCCCAAGCCAGGCCCAGTGGTCTCTCTTACTGCTGACTTTGGATCTGTATATCTTTCTACAGCACCATGCTTGCCTGCCTGCTGCCATGCTGATAACGGACTAAACCTCTGAAACTGTAAGCAGGCCCCAGGGAAATGCTTTTCTTTTATAAGAGTTGCTGTGGTTACAGTATCTCTTCACAGCAACAGCGCACTAAGATTGTGTTGTAGCACACATCTGTAACTCCACTACATTCAAAGTCGAGGCAGAAGAACTAGAGTTTTCTCTACCCCTGAGTTACACTGTAAAACTCTCTATTTTTCAGTGCTATCTTCTAAGTATTAGTACATTTTATTGTCAATACTTTAAAAATACATATATATATTGTAATGACTATTGACTCTAGAATTATGGGTCTACTATAGGCTATAGCATCCAAAGATTTCATTTTAGGAGAATAAAGGGGAGTGGACTTATTGATTCAATCTGGGGGGGGGGGGAGAGGCAGGTGATGGTTTGATGAATGAGAACCAGATTTCCAAATAGGTCTTGAGGAAACCAAGAAATTTTTGATGAGCCTGGTGGATTCATCACAGCAGGTCACCAACAGTTTTTCAGGGTAAACTTTCATATGTAAATATAGTTTATCTTAAAATTATTAGAAAAATCTAACAAAGTTATACCTAGCTTTCACTATTCTTCTCTCTAAAGGGCAAAAACTGCGTATGAAGAGAAGAAATAAATGGCAAGCCTAGTTCTTTTTTTTTTTTTTTTTGGTTTTTTGAGACAGGGTTTCTCTGTGTAGCCTTGGCTGTCCTGGACTCACTTTGTAGACCAGGCTGGCCTCAAACTCACAGGGATCCACCTGCTTCTGCCTCCCAAGTGCTGGGATTAAAGGCGTGCTCCACCCCGCCCGGTGGCAAGCCTAGTTCTTAAGAATAATTTAATAATATTATTGTTGTGTCTGTGTATGGGCACAACGATGACAATGATGATGACGATGACAACGACACATGGAGGTTTGAGAACAACTTTCTCTAGTTTTCTCCAGGAATCAAACTCAGGTCTCTAGGCTTACATGGCAAGTGCCTTAACTCACTGAGCCATCTTGCTGACACACACCAGCCCCAAGCCAGCTTTTTAAAAAGATTTATTTATTATTATGTATACAATGTTCTGCCTGCATGTACACCTGCAGGCCAGAAGAGGACATCAGATCACATTATAGATAGTTAGTTGTGAGCCACCATGTGGTTGCTGGGAATTGAACTCAGGACCTTTGGAGGAGCAGGTGGTACTCTTAACCTTTGAGCCATCTCTCCAGCCAAGCCTTCTTTTTAACAGTAAAACAAAGAGGCATGGGAGGATAAGAACTCGATACCAGCCAGGTGTGGTAGCACATGCCTTTAATTCCAGCACTTGGGGAAGCAGAGGCACGCGATCTCTGTGAGTTTGAGGCTAGCCTGGTCTACAAAGAGAGTTCCAGAACAGCCAGGGTTATTACACAGAGAGACTCTGTCTCAAAAAACGAAAAATAAATAAATAAATATACGTAAATTAAAAATTCTTAAAAAGAAATAAAAGAACTGGATACCAAAGAAGTATATATTATAAGGTTATAATATATATTGGGAGCAGATGCTCCCAATGTAGCCAACAGCAACCTCTGGCAACTTAGGAACAGTCTTGTCAAGACCACTTACTAGCTATATGACACTGGCCACAGCTGCTTTGATATTCTCTGTAGGAAGTAATCAATGACTACCTAGACCTTCTGGAAAGACTGAATCAAAGAATGGAGTGGTAGCTGAGACTCAGTAAATGATGGAGACAGTGCTATCCTGTCTTCACCATTCAGTAAGAACTGCATGATGCCTGAGGCGCTAGCGGAATTTGTGCCTTGAGAAGATGCTATTTAGCCTAAGTCAGAATAAGAAAGAGTCAGTGTGTTCTCCACAAGGAACCCTACAAATGAATGCAAGGGAAATCCTGCAAGAAAGCAGCCTTTTGGTTTGTGTCTGTGTGTGTGCGTGCCAGATAGGTGCAATTAAACTCCAGAAGAGAATGTGACCAAAAAAAAAAAAAAAAAAAAGCGCTTTTCAAAACTGATCTCTAATTAGGACACTGTATGTTTTTCTTTCTTTTTTTTTTTTTTTTTAATATTTATTTTTTTTAATATTATGTATATACTGCTCTGCCTGCATGTACACCTGCAAGCCAGAAGAGGGCATCAGATCACATTATAGATGGTTGGGAGCCACCATGTGGTTGCTGGGAATTGAACTCAGGACCTCTGGAAGAATAGACAGCGCTCCTCAGCTCTTGAGCCTTCTCTCCAGTCCCTTGTTTTTCTTTTCTTAAATGGGAATGTTTATTCCTAAATCTAATAGTTACATAGGCCTACGCTTCAGACATTTCAAACCTAACAAAAAGAACAGAGATGATAATGTTAACTTAATTTATTTCAGAAGTTATTACTCTCAGGCTCCAAAGTGCCTAAGCAATTCCCATTAGATTCCACACATAGGGCCAAAGTAGCTCTGATTGGCCGGGGACTCATATAGACCAAGCTAGCCTCAAACTTGGGGTGCTCTTCCTTACTGCTAAGATAATACATGTGTGCTTCCATGCTCAGTCTCTTCATTATTTTTTGTTTGAGCACAGGCTACCCTCAAACTCCATAGGTAGCTGAGGATGACTGCAAGCTGACCATCCTGCCTCAGCCTGTGTACTGTTGGAATTACAGGTATGGAGCATCATCTTATCAGCAGAAAAAGAGCCATGATGATATTATTTGGCTTTATCACTGAATAGGAAAGAAACCATGAATGTTCTACAGATCAAAGCGTTATCTGTTGAGATTACTTACTAAGATTGTGGTGCCTCTCACGGACTTCTCGGTGTTCTAGCACCTTGTTTGGTTCCCGATACAAGTGAGAAGTTGCAATGTCTTCTAAAGTATAGTGCTGGAGAGGTGGTGGAGTAGGATGGAACTGGCCCCCGGGATTCATGAGGGGAACAGTGAGAGCAGGACTGTGCCGAGGAGCAGGGCTGATAGTACACACTCTCTTGGCCGGAGGTTCAGGAGGAACTGTATCTCTTTCAAAGTTATTCTCGTCCCTCCTGTAGAAGAATCAAAAGTGTTTATAGGAGCCTGTTAAGAAGTGGTCATGTTAATATCCCTACCAAGTCTCAGGACAGTTGCTTATTCCCAACAACCCCCCTCCCTAGGACAGCTGACCTTCAGATGCTACGGACCTGCAGCCCTCTTGAGCACCATGCTCACTTTCCAAAGCAGGACGGCTGTAAGGAACAGTTGTTTTTGGTGCTGCAGCCCACATACTAAGCACATGCTTCATACTGTTACACCCCCAGCCCCTCAGTTCTTGTCCCAGGATGGTACCTAGGCTGGCTTTCAGTCAAACTCCAGAAATCCAACTTTAGAGCCTCTGCTGTAGCTGTGACTTCTGGTGAGTGCTCCCGTGACCCAGCTCAGGACCCATTTAACACTAACCACAACAAGAGGTGTGATGAGCTTAAGTATCCTCAGGGGCCAGTTGCAATTTATAAATGCTTCTTTATTCCATCATTAAGAGGAAAGGTTAAATTCACCCATAACTACCAGAACCATATAACTGTGACACAGGAAAGGGGAACTTGAATGGGACAAGGATTGACAAAATTTAGGAATGCTGAAAGTCAGATTAGTCACTATGGAGGTGAGTTGCTGCGAAGAAAGTTGCCTCTGTGACTTGATATGGTTTCAGTCACTCAGCTTCAACTGTGATAAGCTTTCTATTGTAGTTCATGAAACTGCTTCCTCAACAACTCATGTACTATTGTAGCAGCCACTTTATCCTGCTTCCTGACATGCTAGTCCTAAAAATCCTTAGCGTCTTCCAAGTGCCAAGTCTAAGAAGCTGACTGTAGGCTGGCAGCTCCTAGGCAGCTTCAAGATTGGGGCTGGTCATGGAAAAGACCAAGGTAGAATTGTATTATCTACCCCTAGGGAGGGGAGGTGACCTGAAGCTGAAACCTATCATGTGAAAGCTGAAGATATCATCAGCCAGACCGATGTAATGAGGCTTCCAGGAAAAACAAAACACAGACAAGAATTTCTGAAGAGCTGAGTATGTGGCATCTTCTTAGAGATGGTGGTGCAACCACCAGGCAAGGACAGACACACTCCACACCTTAGTACCACTCTGTGCCTTACCTTTCGCCTACTGTTTGTTCAACAGTATCCTGTGAATACACACTCCTAGTCATAAGCCCCTAATGTTCCTGAGCTCTGTGAAACACTGAACAGTTAAACAAACCTGAGGAGGTTGTAAGAAGCCCAATTTGGCCCAGCAGCGGTGTGCACACCTTTAATCCCAGCACTTGGGAAGCAGAGGCAGGTTGCTGTGTATGACTTTGAGGCCAGTCTGGTCTACAGAGTGAGTTTCAGGACAGCCAGGGTACACACAGAGCAACCCTGCCCCAACTCCCTCCCATAAAAAAAGAAGCCCAATTTGAAGACCATCATTCAGAAACAGCCAATGAAAACAAAGCAAACGGGGCACAGTTGTTTGAACAGACAGTGTTCAGAATCACAACCTGAGCCTCGTCATTGGCTTAAGGGAGGGGACAATCCTGGGAGATGAGTCTTTAGCCTGTGGAGTTGGCTGTATCTCCAGGTAGGGAACAAAGTAAAGGACAACTAACTAATGCCTGCTATATAGTGCCAGCTGCTACCAGATGTGAGGGCCCCACATATTTGGTAAAATACATCTTTTTTGCAGGTGGCTGAATGAGAAAGATGGAGGGACTGGGTGTTCTTTCACTTCTGGAGCAGTGAACCTGTCTAAACCTTAGGGCAGAGCTCCTCAACAGGAATGTGCAGTCACCTGAAGAGTTGTTAGGACAAAGAAGAACTAACCTTGGAAAGTCTAAGGCATTATCTATCTACAACTCAACAGAATGGCTCCAGAAAAAAGAACAGACCTATTCTCTGCTCACCTTTCTGGACTCGGCCTCTTTCCATTTCCATGAACCTCCATAAGCAGTTCAGAAGAGTCAGCAGGAGATGCGATACTGGTGTTGAGCAGAAGGTGCTCGTGCTGGGCCAGGTACTGGGACGGGGTCTGCTTGGCAGCCCGGGCACAGTGCAGCAGTTCTCGCTGCAGCAGGGGCAGGTTGGCCTTGAAAAGAAAGAGGCAGTTTTCTCATCTGCTGAGCCCTGCCTACAGAGACTGACATCTCAGTGTGCTCACAGAACAAAAGCCCTCTTTGCTCTCTCCCTCTAACATCAGGAGCAAATTGACTTGAGTAGTAAAGGGGCACTTTTATTTGAGGTGCTGGTTGGTCTGTTGCTTCCCCCAGGAAGACATGTTTTGTTTTGCTTTTCGAGACATGGTCTCTCTGTGTAGCCCTGGCTGTCCTGGACTCACTTTGTAGACCAGGTTGGCCTCGAACTCACAGAGATCCACCTGCCTCTGCCTCCTGAGTGCTGGGATTAAAGCCATGTGCCACCACGCCCGGCTTCTTTTATGTTTTTGAGACAGGGTCTTTCTATGTAGCCCTGGATATCCTGGAACTTGTTCTGTAGACCAGGCTGGCCTCATAGGCCTCTGCCTCCTGAGTCCTGGGATTAAAAGGCATGTATGCCACCAGCCCAAGCTAACATCAGTCTTTTTAAAGGGACTGTATCTTACTTTTGTGACCTGATATAGAACACAATAAAGGTTTATTGAACACACTTTTAAAACATACATTTTTTAAAAAAGATGTCTTTTATTTTTAATTGTGTGTTTGTGTTTAGGTATGTGAGTGCAGATTCCTTAGAGCAAGAGTTACAAAGGGTTGCGAGCCATAGCACCATGGTGGCTATGCATCAAATTTAGGTTCTCTAATAAAAGCAGCCAGGTGTGGTGGCGCATGCCTTTAATCCCAGCACTAGGAAGGCAGAGGCGGGCGAATCGCTTTGAGTTTGAGGCCAGCCTGGTCTACAAAGTAAGTCCAAACAGCCAGGGCTACACAGAGAAACCCTGTCTCGAAAAAAAAAATAGCACCAACAAAACAAAACAAGAGAGCAACAAGCACTCTTAACTACTGGGCTGCCTTTCCAGCCTTAAAACATATTTTCAGTAAGGATTTTTCTGTCTGAGAAATAGGAGTAGGGCCAAATGCAGATGGGGCAAACACTCTATTACTAAACTGCATCTCCAGCACCCAAAATACACATTCTCTTGAAGGCTAGCCAGTTAGAGAATTATCACTGCCTACCAAGGAAAATTACAAGCCCGGTTTCTCTCTTCTGAATCACAACCTTTCTCTCATGGTGGAACTCAACTTTCTTTTAGGGTTCTCTGGAGAGATCCTGGAATCCTAGAAACCAAGACTACTCTGAAATTGGGGTTTTGAAGAGGAGTACTGGGAATAATGTAATGTGGAAAAGAAAAATTATGTTCTGCTATTTTTTTTTCTTCTCATAGTAAACTTTTGGAAGATTAAAAAAAAAAAAAAAAGAAGGAAAGAAAGACGAAAACACAAAATTTCCCTATACTTTTAAACCTCAGAATTCAAATTCTTTCCCCAAATTTCTTTTTATCAATTTCTTTTATTTCATTATTTTTCAAGACAGAGTATCTCTGTGTAGCCTTGGTTGTCCTGGACTCACTTGGTAGACCAGGCTGGCCTCAAACTCACATTGATCCATCTGCCTCTGCCTCCCACAGTGCTGGGACTAACGGCGTGCACCACCACGCCAGGCCCTATACATCAAAATTTATATTTTCCCTAAATTTAAACACAATTCAGAGAGAACCTGTAATAAATGCTCAAGGGACAAATGAACAAGTAAAAAGTTCTACTACATATAAGCAGTCACCCCCTCACTGAGGGTTAATTTAGCAGGCACCATAATTAGTGGCTGCTTTAAAGCAGAAATAAATTGACAAAACCTCAAATGGTAGCCAAAAAGCTGCCATAACAACCTACCTCATGCTGTTTTCCAAATAGCACAGTTAAGAATAGAGAATTTGACAATATGAAACACTTCCTAAGTCTGATCTAGAATCTCAATCTTACAACTGCAAAACCTTAATTGACAAAGAAACATGTCAGATCTTTACACTGTGACATGTGACCTTTGGTGAATAGGGGGAAAACAGAGTTGAGTGTCCCGTGTCCCCTCCACCTTTGGTCTTTCTTTCTTTTTTTTTTTTTTTTTTTTTTTTGGTTTTTCGAGATGGGGTTTCCTCTGTGTAGCCTTGGCTGGCTAGACTCACTTTGTGGATCTGCCTCCTGAGTGCTGGGATCAAAAGCATGCACCATGGCTACCACATGGCCACCACCACGACCAGGACCACCACCACCACCACCACCAAGCATAAGTTTTCTTGATCCTAGAGTCTCAGTAAATAATTGTCTATAGATTCAGACATAAAGAAAAAGATGGCCAGGGTCCAAGCAGAATATCTGCTCCAGAGCTGACAAAGGTCATAGTATTTTCAGCTACCAAGGTATCCATGCTGCCAAGAGCACAGCCAACTATAGGCGTGTGCATCTCAGACCAGAACATCTTCCTGACTTGACTGGCCTGCTATGCTACAGTCCAGAACTGTTTTAAGAACTGTAAGACCAGGCAAGCTACCCTCTAGTCCTAGCACTTGGGAGGCTGAAGCAAGAGGACCACAAGTCCCAGCCCAGGCAACATAATAAGGCTGAGCGTGTTTGTTTGCTTTTGAGACAAGGTTTCTCTGTGTAACAGCCCTGGCTGTCCTGGACTCACTTTGTAGACCAAGCTGGCCTCAAACTTGGAGATCCATCTAGAAAGCCACAGATTAAAGATTGTGGGGTTTTTGTTTTTGTTTGTTTGTTTGTTTTTCAAGACAGGGTTTCTCTGTGTAAGAGCTCTGGCTGTCCTGGAACTTATTCTGTAGACAAGACTGGCCTTGAACTCACAGAGATCCACCTACCTCTGCCTCCCAAGTGCTTGGATTAAATGCTTGTGCCACCACTTCCGGGCTGATTTTGGAACTTTTCTCAGTCTGTAGCCTTGAGAAACTATGGGAAGAAAGGCCCTCACTCCCAACTCCCTTTACCAGATTGTTTTGTATGACTGAGGAATCCACCAATTGATTAAACCACATACAAATACAAAGGCTTAATTCTGTTGTAGAGAGCGATAGCGGGATACTAGTAAAGATAGTAGTATACTAAAATAGCAAATAGTGTGTACGTTAGGCACCAAGTGCTGTCTGAATGTTAGCATCTTGATTTAATGGCTCTGGACACAGCTCCCCGAGAGAGCATTTGTTTGGCATGCCTGAAGCCCAAGGTTGGATATCCTTAATTTAATATCTGAAGAAAAGTAGTAAACTAATATGAAATACTACTGTTTGGGAAACTTGCTTGAGGTCATAAAGGAAGGTTACTGTATTCTTTTATCACTAAAAAAAAAAAAAAACAACAACAAAAAAAAAACCCTTCAAAATAAAAACACTTTCTTAAAAGTAATTGTAGCTGGGCAGTGGTAGCACACGCCTTTAATCCCAGCACTCGGGAAGCAGAGGCAAGAGGATCGGTGTGAGTTCGAGGCCAGCCTGGACTACAAAGTGAGTCCATGACAGCCTAGGCTACACAGAAAGACCATGTCTCGAAAAACCAAACAAACAAAAAACAAAAAGGAGGAAAGAAATAAGTAGTTGTGATTTGAATAGAAATGGCCCAGTAGACTCATGTATTTGAATGCTTGACCCATAGGGCGTGACATTATTCGGAGGTGGGGCCTTATTGGAGGAAGTATGTTACTGTGGAGGTAGGCTTTGAGGTCTCATGCTCAAGCCATGCCCAGTGGTACCAGCTCCTTTTGCGGCCTAAGCATCATGATACAGAACTCCCAGCTCCTTCTCCAGTACCTTGTCTGCTTGAATGCCACAATGTTTCCTGCTGTGGCGTTTAATGGACCAAACCTCTAAATCTCTAAGCCAGCCACGGTTAAATGTTTTCATTTATAAGAGTTGCCATGGTCATGATATCTCTTCACAGTAATAAAATCCTAATTAAGACAGTAGGCATGATAATTTAGGACTATGTGCCCAGAAGGCATGTTCCAGGAATGGTAATTCTAGAGCACATTAATTAGACTCTATTATCTGGGATTTGAGGAAACACAGCCACTACCTTCTCACATTCTCCTGACACAATTGCACAGGCCTATCTGTAAACAGTCTCCTCTCAGATAACACATACTCTTCACCTTCAGACTACACACAAAAGACTGAGTGGTATTCCCTCCATGTCTATGAACGTGCATACTTCCTTCCTAGCTCCTGTATGCTAGCTATA
Organism: Acomys russatus; assembly: GCF_903995435.1. Lineage (NCBI taxonomy): Eukaryota > Metazoa > Chordata > Mammalia > Rodentia > Muridae > Acomys > Acomys russatus. The sequence continues at coordinate 3,868,111 of NC_067140.1, read as the reverse complement.
GAGCTTCAAACAGAAATCCTTCTCATTATATATGAGGCCAAATTTACAACCTGCTTACCTTCCAGCCCCAAGTACAACAAAGATATGAGAAAGCAGCAAAATCAAGATCTGTAGATCAAGGAAATGCTGATGATGAATTACCTTGAGAAATGGAATCACAAATGGACGAAGGGGAAAGTTTGTAGCCTCCTGGAGCTTGCAATGGAATTCTTCAATTGTCACTGTTGAGTTCTGGAAAGATAAATAATACTTAACATCCAAAACTGGATACATACAGCCAAAATAAGTAGTTTAAATGTATAAAAAGATCAAAGAAATGACCTGAATTTTCCCTATGGATGGACAAAGTGATAATACAAATCTGTAGCAGAAAATACGTGACTCATGCCAGAGGAAGGGACTGCGTGTTTGGCCAAAACAGGGCAAGACTGCATCTCAGAGGAATGAACTGTCGTACCAGACTGCCTTCGGCCAACTGTTAAACCACTAAGAACATAACTATTTCATTTACTTGGTTCCCCAATCCCCCCCCCAATGAATGAACCGTTCTGCAGGAAATCAGACTAAGTTTCTCGTATTTGTGATAATGAGATAACTCAGTAGTTAAGATGCTTACTGTCATGAGTTCCACCTCCTGCAGTTGTTCTCTGACTTTCATACATATACAGTGGCACAAGTGAATACACACTCACAATAATTAAATGTAATTCAAATTTTTTCTTTTGATATTTAAGGCAGGATCTCACTGTGTAGACTTGGCTGGCTTGAACTCCTAGAGATGCCCTGACTCTCTCTGCTTCCGAAGTGCAAAGATTAAAGGCATGCACTACTACATCTGGCCCTAATGGAATAATTTTTTTCAAGACAGGATTTCTCTGTGTAGCCCTGGCTGTCCTCAAACACAGAGATTCACCTGTGTGCTGAGATTAAAAATGTGTGTCACTATCTCCCAGCTTAATAGGTTTTTGTTTGTTTGGATTTTCGAGACAGGGTTTCTCTGTGTAGCCTTGGCTGTCCTGGACTCAGTTTGTAGAACAGGCTGGCCTCGAACTCACAGAGATCCACCTGTTGCCTCTGCTTCCCAGAGCACTGGGGTTACAGATGTACACCACCATGCCTGGTGTTAATAGTTTTTTGTTTTGTTTTGTTTTAAAGGTTCAGAAAAGGTAATTTTTGAAAGAGAAAAATCTTCAAAGGTAAAATGTTGGGAGATTTAGTCTCAAGGGAGCATCAACAATAGACTTAGAACACAGTACAGAGGTAGAGGCAGGCCCCATACTGGAAAGCATTTTAAAAATGTTTTGTCTGTTTCTTTGGTGGAAACAGGATCTTTCTGACACTGAAGTTGACCTGGAACAGTTTACTGAGTGCTGGAATTATTTAATGCATACCCTTAAATGTTTTTGAGATAAATAATAGACTAACAAAGTTGCAAAAACAAATTGGAGGGGATAAAGAGATGTCTCAGCAGTTAAGTGTACTGGTTTGATTCCCAGCACCCACATGATAGCTCACAACCAGTTATAACTAACTCCAGTATTAGGGGATCTAACGCCCTGCTTTGGCCTCTGACAGCACCAGGCATACATGTGGTACACAGACCTACACAACGAGGTAAAGTACTCATACATATAAAATTTTACGTTTTTTAAGCTAAAAAAATTAGAAACGTTAAATAGAATGGGTCATTTCTCTAATCTTCTCCATTGTTAACATCATATGAAGCTCCTCACACTGATACAGTGCAGCTATAGATCTATACCACTACCTGAACACTGGCTATTGATCACTACACAGAAGTAAGGCCTTGGGCTGGTGAGATGGTCCAGTACGTAAAAGTGCTGCTGCCAATCTGGGTGACAAGCATTCCACTGGGCAGGGTTGGTTTGTTTGTTTAATTTTATTTATTTATTATTATATATACAGTACTCTGCCTGCTCGTACATCTGCAGGCCAGAAGAGGGCATCGGATCACATTACAGATGGTTGTGAGCCACCATGTGGTTGCTGGGAAATGAACTACTCAGGACCTCTGAGCCATCTTTCCAGCCCCCCAGTACACCACGCCCTCCCCACCCCACCCGCCCCAGGGTTTCTCTTATAGTCCTGGCTGTCCTTGACTCACTTTGTAGACCTGGCTGGCGTGGAACTCACAGAGATATGCCTCTGCTTCCAAGTGCTAGGATTACAGGAGTGTGCCACCACGCCCAGCCTTTGGACCTAATTTTTAAAAATTAACTTAAGGTGACGTTTCTGCAAACATTTGAAACATTTTAACTTAATTTTTTATTTTTGAAAGATTTGTTTTGTTCAATGTGTGTAAGTTTTCTCTTTATTATGTATATGTAACATGTGAGTGTTTGGTGCCTGGGGAGGCCAGAAAGGGTGCCAGAACCCCTAGAACATACCCATATACTAAATAAATAAAAATTAAAATCTAAGAAAAAGAAAAGGCAGGACTGCACGAAAAACAAACTATCAGCTGATCTGAGAATGGATGGGAAAACATCTATAGTGACATAAAACTTTCCCTTAACTGACAAGGCAGAAGCAACAACCTAGCGCTCCTCATACAAGACACATGGATAAACAAAATGCTGCACACACAAATGACAGAAGACGCCTTGTCCTTTGAAAAGCCTTTGCACAGTCATTACATCATTGCAGAACCACGGAAGGGTTGGGGATGTAGCTCTACTAGGTCAGTGCTTGCTGGCACTCACGGAGGCCTGCCGGAATATGACCCTCGAGACTGCCCAGGCTGAGCATGGCGGCACATTGCTATAACCCGAGCCCTGGGGAGGTAGAGGCAGAAAAATAAGTAGCTAAAGTCATCTTTGGCTACACAGTGAATTTAGCCTACTACATGGCATAATCTAGAAAAAGCGTGCCAAAGATGAATGGCTGTGGTAGCAGTGGTGACAGTGGGGCACAGTAATGGGAATGTCTGCACTAAGAGTGGTAACATGGGTTCTCAGAACCACTGAGCTCCACAGACAGAGTACCAGAGCAAGTGAGACCTGAAAAGCTCTAAGCTGAGAAAAACCAACGAAACATGAGCAAAGGAGATCCTGAGGCTAGGATACCCTCTTCTAGTTCCTTGGGCACTACATATGTGTGCTGCACAGACATACACACAGGTGCAACAGCCATACATGTAAGATAAAATAAATAAATCTGGGGGCTGGAGAGAGGGCTCAATGTTATGAGCACTGGATGTGCTTCCAGGGAACCATGTGGACATGCCAGCTTCAGTCTCATCTGTAACTCAAGTCTTAGGAGACCCAACACATGCCTCCGGCTTCCTCTGACACACATGAAATACACACATGCATACATACATACATACAAGTGAAACATTCATATACATACAAGAAAAGTAAACCTTGCCGGGCATGGTGGCGCACGCCTTTAATCCCAGCACTCGGGAGGCAGAGGCAGGCGGATCGCTGTGAGTTCGAGGCCAGCCTGGTCTACAAAGTGAGTCCAGGACAGCCAAGGCTACACAGAGAAACCCTGTCTCAAAAAAACCAAAAAAAAAAAAAAGAAAAGAAAAGTAAACCTTAAAAGGGGTAAGTTTGCCTCAATTCAATGATACTTTTAATTATGACTAATAAGTAGATTTTCCCCTAAATAAATAGTGAACACACACACACACACCCCTCACACTTTCTCTAAGTGATAGAAGTGGCTCACTGTTTCTGGCTATGCTAAAACATTGGAGAGTGTGTTCTGAATCATCATAGAATAAGGAGACCCTAAGTTACGGAAGCTGGTACACGGATTCCTCTAGACTCTGCCCATGTAGATGTCCTTTAGATCTGTCTATTTTTATTATGTCTCTGGAATGGATGTTGGCTGTGAACACCACCATATGTCAAGTCTGGAGAAGATAAACATGGGGTGGTGTTAGGGACCTCTGATACACTGCCCCAAAATGCAAAAATTCAAATGTTTGTTAAAAGCCAAATTGTATAAATTGTGGTATAATACACAATATAATGGTAGGTGATGCCTGAAATTCTCTCACTAAAGAAGTAGGAGCAAGAGAATTTAGAGTTTGGGGCGGGGGGCAGGCGGGGGAGGCCTAGAGAGATGGCTTACAGGTTAAAGGCACCAGCTGCTCTTCTAAAGGTCCTAAGTTCAATTCCCAACAACCACATGGTGGCTCACAACCATCTATAAGATCTGGTGCCCTCTTCTGTGCAAGTATGTATGCAGGCAGAACACTGTATACATAATAAATAAATCTTTTAAAAAAAAAAAAAAAGGAGCTCAAGGTCTGATAGATGCCAAGGTCCTCGTTGCTTGTGGGTGGGCGGGGTCCCCCCCCCCAGCTATGCGAGGATGAGACCTAGAGCAATGGCGCTCACCATTCAAGTTGTGCACTGTGGAGCTTGAGACTATAAGCCCAGTATCTCCAGCTCAGGGAAAAACTAGAACACGAGTTCCCTGGATGCCTAGACATCAGTGGCGAAGGGACTTTCCAGGTCACCAGATTCTTTGAAGTGATAGTGGCCAGGAAGTTGGTTCGCTCCTAGAAGAAAGGTGGTGGCTATGTGGATACAGAAAGCAAGTTCTGGAAAACTAGTGACCACCATCAAAGCTGCCCTAGCTCATTGCCAATCAGTGTACTGGGGAAGCCCAGGGGTTTTCCTAAACTGTATGTTGAAGTACTAGTACAGTAATTCATCTTTTTATCATAAATAGAAGCTAAAGTGTAGGAAAGAACACAGAATGCTTTTATCAGGAGTGAATCTTACAGTATTTCATTTGTAAACACTGAGAACTAGCAGCACTTCCCTTATAAATTGAGAATATTTGGGGCTGGGCGTGGTGGCGCACGCCTTTAATCCCAGCACTCAAGAGGCAGAGGCAGGTGGATCGCTGTGAGTTTAAGGCCACCCTGGTCTACAAAAGGAGTCCAAGACAGCCAGGGCTACACAGAGAAACCCTGTCTTGAAAAACAGAGAGAGAGAGAGAGAATATTTAATTTTATCCAGATGGCAAGATAATCCTTTATAAGGAGACTCACCATGATAAGTATAGAAAGAAAACTTAAAAAAAAAAACAAAACACCTATGTATAAAGAGCTGAACAACATAACTGCTTAGATACTATTTCTTTAGACCATGAAACTTGTAATTTTATAAAATGTTGTTTTAAAAATTATAATTCGTTTGCAAATAATGCACTAGCTACTGACTATACTGACATACAAACAACCTTCTATTACCTTGGTTGGACCTCAGCAGGTCTTACGCAGGCTGAAAGCTGTTTAAGACAAATCCAAAGCAGCTTACTGGAATTAAATCAGTACCTTATATAATAAGACACAGTATACATTTTTTTACAAATAAATACTGCTATGAAATCTTTAATTCAACAGTTTTACAAAACTTGAGAAGCAGCTAATGTAGTCCATAGTATTGACACTGTCTGAGAATGAGCAGAAATATCCCATGTTCTTAGGAGCTGCTGAAGGTGAAGCTCTACTTACCACCAATGCTAACACAAGAGTCCGGACCTTTTCTCCAATCTCAGGTGAGATGTCATTGCCAAACTGTTGTAGAGTAGTGAGAAAGCGTTTCAACTTGCTGAGTTGCCGAGCACCACAAGTAGCTGGCAACTGTTGATTTGTTAGTGCAGATGATGTGGAAGAGGCAGGACCATTGCTGAATCTCTGTGGTGGTGACGGGGCACCGTTTAGCGTGGGAGGGGAATGGTTGATGCCGTTGCTTACTGAAAGAGAGGCGGAATGAGAACTAAGAGCCTTTGCTGACGTCTTCACCTTTACGTTCTCTTCCATTGACTCACTTCAATTCGGTAAAGCATTTTAATGTGGAAAAACTCATTCCCACCCCATGAGATTGTACACCAAGACAGACTGTCAGAAAAAAAAAAATGGTAACAGAATATTATACAAATGTTAAAACCTACTCAGCTATTGAAAACAAGGAATTCCTGAAATTTGTGGACAAATGGATTGAACTAGAAATGATCATAACGAGTGAGTTCACCCAGAAGCAGAAAGAGTCAAATGGTATATACTCACTTACATCTAGACACTAGCCCAAGGGGCATGTCCTATGAAAGTCTTCACTTACAGGAAAGTGGGTCAGAGGGGAGGACATCCTATTGGGACTCTAGGTGAGAGAAGCATGGGAGAATGGGGAAATAGAAGGATCCAGAGGGTCCTAGAAACCTACAAGGAGAACATTATGACGGGCGGATCCCCATGAGCACAGGGGTCCCGCTCAAACTATGGCACCAGCCAAGGACAATACATGCAGTAAACTTCAAACCCCTACCCAGATCTAGCCAATGGACAGAACAGTCTCCACAGTTGAGTGGAGAGTGAGGACTGACTTTCACATGAACTCTGGTGCCCCATATTTGACCACGTCCCCTGGATGGGGAGGCCTGGTGGCACTCAGAGGAAGGACAGCAGGCTACCAAGAAGAGACTTGATACCCTATGAGCATATACAGGGGGAGGAGGTCCCCCTCAGTCATAGTCATAGGGGAGGGGAGTAAGGGGAAAATGGGAGGGAGGGAGGAATGGGAGGATACAAGGGATAGGAGAACAACCGAGATGTAATACGAATAAATTAAAAAAATATATTTTTTAAATGTTAAAACATAAGTGTGGTGATATGTGCTTGTATTGTAGTTATAGCTACTCAGAGGACCATGATAGAAAAAATTGTATATGCCCAGGAATGCAAGGCTAGTTTTGGTAATGCAGCAGTATTCCATTTAAAGCAAGCAAACAAGTAAGTAGGTAAGTAAATGGGGTGGGGAAGGCACTGTAGAGAAAAGAACATGAGAAGGATAACTAAAAGACTTTTTGAAAAGGTCATATAGAAACATAGTATTGTACAAGCTTCCTAAAATATATACATACAGGGAGGAAAAAGTTAGAATGGAACTACTCTACAATAGGGGAAAAATACCCCAACTACACAGCTGATACTACCAAATAGAACAACTGGTTTACCTCTTTTTAAGCTGTTGGAACAGTGGGACCCCAGAGACCACTCTAACTCTAACATTAAAGGCTATTACCAATGCTATTTGTTACCCTCCAGAACATTCTATAAGAACCTACTGCTGGAGACACCAATGCAGGAGTCAAACATGGAGAAATCTAGTTGGTATCTAGCTAGAAGCTTCATCCCTAGTGGCTAGTGTTCTTAGTGCTAAAAGGGTGCTATGTATGCCACTAGAGAAGAAAAAAAGTCTATGAACTCTCTGAGCTAAATTAAAGACCTGGTTAGCAAGGCATGCTCACTGGCATAAATGTTATAGGAACAACCAACTACACTTGTTGAATGGACGTAAGGCCACAAGTTGCTCCACAAGACAGAACTTGTATCTGATACTGTCAATGAGGCCATGAACCTATGACTAGATATAGTTTGTGAGCCCTAAGGGAAAGCCTATTACTACTATTTGCTAAATGGACATAGCAATAAAATTACCCAAATCGTGTCTTTTGTTTGTTTGTTTGTTTTTGTTTTTTTGGGGTTTTCAAGACAGGGTTTCTCTGTGTAGCCTTGGCTGTCCTGGACTCATTTTGTAGACCAGGCTGGCCTTGAACTCACAGCGATCCGCCTGCCTCTGCCTCCCAAGCTGGGATTAAAGGCGTGCGCCACCAGACCCGGCTAATCACTTATTTCTATATGCACAGATAAATGTGTCAGTCAACTCTCATCAGAAAAGCTTCTTGCAGCAGATGGCAACTAACTAAGCGGAAGCCCACAAGTGGTCAATATGCACAAAATAAGATTTCAGAACGTTCAACCCTAAGGAGGATGTCTACATTACACTCCTCCCCTCATGGTTTAGGGAATCTATGAGAAAGACTGTACGGTCCAGAGATAGTGGATATATTCAAGGAAACAGTGTTTCTCACATACAAGAAGGCAGTTTCCTCAATATAGTGATACCTGGTGTATCAACCAGCTCTAGGGCAGGTCCCATGCACAGAAGTAGTCAGCCAGCACAAACTAGACCAGAAGAGGGAGGAGAGAAAGGAAGACAGGATGAAAATCAGAGAGACAGAGAACGAGCAAGAGAGAAGGTAAAACTGAACAGGTGGGGAAGAGCTGAAAGGAATTGAGGAAGGGGGTTGAATCTGATCAAAATGTGTTATAGGAAATTCTCAAAGAATAATTAAAAGCATTCTTTACAAAACAAACAAGCAAACACAACTCTCACACACACACTCACCACAGAATACTACAGAGAACAGGAAAAAGCCAGCTATAATAATGCCTACATGTAATCCCAGCACTTCCATGAGAGAGGAAGAGGCTATAATGAGCTGCTGTCGTAGTTGTCCCGCCAAATCACAGGGACAGAAAGAACATTTAGCTACAGACACCACAGGTAGTATTGGGTTGTTTTTAACAGACCTCAGCCATGCATGGTAGAGTCCCCCTGTAATCCCCACACTTGGACGTCTTGGAGGCAGAAGAATCCAGAGTTCAAAGTCACATCCTCAGGAAAAGCTTGAGCTGCATCAGACAGTGTCTCAATAATCAAAGTGCTTGAGGTAAGATGGAAAGGGCTGGAAACTTGTATCTTTACTTTATTTCTGCTTTTAAGATCTATTTATTTTGTGTGTATGAATGTCTTGCTGGCATGTATGTCTGTGTACCACGTACTCATGGAGCTGAGAAGAGACGGATCTCTTCAAACTGGAGTTAACAGTTTTAGGTTGCCATGTGGGTGCTGGGAAAATAAATCGTAGTCCTTTGGAGGACCAAAATGTGCTCTTAACCCAAGTGATTTTACCCAGAGCCCCCCTGACGGCTGGGATTACAAGGGTGTGCCACTACGCCCCGATGCTTTTTTCTTTTCTTTCTTTTTTAAATTTATCATGTATCCAGTGTTTTGCCTACATGTGTGCCTGCACGCCAGAAGAGGGCATCAGATCTCATTACAGATGGTTGTGAGCCACCATGTGATTGCTGGGAACTGAACTTAGGACCTTTGGAAAAACAGCCAGTGCTCTTAACCTCTGAGCCATCTCTCCAGCCTTTCTTTCTTTCTTTCTTTCTTTCTTTCTTTCTTTCTTCTCCTCCTCCTCCCTCCCCCCTCCCCGTTTTGTTTTTTTGAGACAGGGTTTCTCTGTGTATCCTTGGCTGTCCTGGACTCACTTTGTAGACCAGGCTGGCCTCGAACTCAGTGATTCGCCTGCCTCTGCCTCCCGAGTGTGGGGATTAAAAGGAGTATGCTACTGCACTCAGCCCTTTTTTTCTTTTCTTTCTTTCTTTTTTTTTTGGGGGGGGGGTCAGAGTCTTGCATAGTAAGTAGCCTGTAACTTGCTATGGTACTCCAGAACATCACTGATTACAGCATAACCACATCCAGCTTCCTGCTTGTTTTATAAATTTTCCCATTTTTGGGAATCTCGAAGCTAAGCAATCAGTCACAATTTAGCATGTAAGAAATCCATCATTAAACAGAATTACATTAATGTCAGATATTTTAAGGCTCTATTTTTATGGCCTAATTTAGTATCAAAATGTATAATCATTTTGACTATTCAAAATACTAATGTCCATTAGCACAGCTTTCCTCTTGTCTTGACAGATTGACAAATAATGGTCATTCAGAAAAGTACCTTCTAAAGTTAGGAGGACTCCTAGCTACTCAGAGGTTGAGATAGATGAATCGCATGGACCCAAGAGCCTGAGACCAGCACAGTTAAGACTACACATACCCAAAAAAGAAAAGGAGGAGGAAGAGGAGGCAACAGCACTATGATTATTAATCAGCACTCCTATTTTCCTGCTCTTATCAGTAGTTACTTCTTGGTAGTTTTAATTTGGAAAACATCTGGACTAAATTTGCTTATTATTAAGCTTTTTTTATTTCTAAAGCCACATCTTCCCCCCCCCCCCCCCCGTGTGTGGGGGGTTAGACAGGGTTTTTCTGTGTGGCCTTGGCTGTCTTGGAACATACTCTATAGACCAGTCTGGCCTCAAACTCAGAGATCCACCTGCCTCTGCCTCCTGCGTGCTGGGATTAAAAGGCTTGTGCCACCATTGCTCAGCGCTAAAGCCACATTCTTAGTGGCATTAAGTACAGCTTTGGGAGCTGTAAAAATGGTTCAGGGGTTTGGCTGTTCTTCCAGAGGACCCAGGCTTGTTATCAGCACACATACAGCTGTTCACTATGTATGTAACTCCAGTTCCAGGGCACCTGACCTTCTTCTGGCCTCTAATGGCATGAAAATAGTGTACAGACATTTGTGCAGGCAAACCACCCCCTCAGACACATAAAAAATGTTAAAAAAATATCTCCTCTGGCCAGGCACGGTGGTGCATACCTGTAATCCCAGCACTCAGGAGGCAGAGGTGGGTGGCTCTTGGTGACTTTGAGGCCAGCCTGGTCTACAAAGTGAGCTCAGGGTAGCCAAGGCTACACAGAGAAACCTTGTCTCAGAAAAAATAAAAATTAAAAAAAAAAAAAAATCTCCTCTGTAACTAAATAGTAAATAAGATTACCTAGTGTGTAACTTTGGATCAGAGTTGACATAATCACACCCATGCTTTAAAATCTAACAAGATGGGACCAGCATGGTGGCACATATCTGTGAATTAGAGGCCAGACAAGTCTATATAGTGAATTCAAAGACAGTCAGGGCTACAAAGTGAGAGTCTGTGTCAAAAAAAGAAAAAAAGGAAGGAAGGAAGGAAGGAGGGAAGGATCCAATGAGAATAAATTGTTATCAAAAAATCATAAATAAAGGCCGGGCGTGGTGGCGCATGCCTTTAATCCCAGCACTCGGGAGGCAGAGGCAGGCGGATCGCTGTGAGTTCGAGGCCAGCCCTGGTCTACAAAGTGAGTCCAGGATGGCCAAGGCTACACAGAGAGACCCTGTCTCGAAAAACCAAAAAAAAAAAATCATAAATAAACCTGGTGTGGTAGCACACACCTGTAATCCCAGCACTCAGGTAGACAGAGGCAGGCGGATCAATGTGAGTTCGAGACCAGCCCGGTCTACAAGGGAGTCGGGACAGCCAAGACTACACAGTCTCAAAAAACCATAAAAGAAAAAAAGAAAAAAAAAGAAAGAAGGAAAGAAAAGAACTTTTCTTTGGTATAAGATAATGCTGCTTTATTTCAAGGTACACCCTAGTAGGTTTAATAAACCTGAGCCAGGTACAGGAGGCAGAGGAAGGGGAATCTTTGTGTTCAAAGACAGCCTGGCCTACAGAGTGAGTTCCAGAAACCCACATGTACAAAACCACTATTTTACCTCCCAAAACATACTTCTTTTCTCTGTATATTTGCAAGGCCTTAAAAGACTGGTTTTCCTTCTTGCTTTCTGAGACAGACCTTGAACTAGAGTCCTTTCTACTTCCATCTTCTACATCCTTCTCCATGAAGCATGTGCCACCCAGGCAAGACTGCTTGATGAATATGTGTACACACATATACTACTAGGCTTCTGTAAAACACCAATACATTTATTTCGTGTGCACGTGCATCCAAGTGTGTACATATGTCATAGTGAATGTGGAGTCCTCTGAGCTCCAAGAGTTGCTTCTCTCCTACACCTTGGGTCCTGGGGATCAAACTCAGGTTGTCAGTCTTGGCAGCAGGCACCTTCACCTGCTGAGCTATCTGCTGCATAGTCTTTCAGTTTATTCCCTAGCAAAGGGCAAGTTTTCAGGAAAATGGTACTGAATTCATAAAAAACTAATGGGCTGAGGAAGGAAGGAGAAAACAGTTCTATCTTCCATTCAAAGATATTACTAAAAACTACTAGAAAGAAGAGCTCCACACTTAACTTCACCAGTCTAAAAAATTAGCTGCAATCATCTTTCATTTCTTTGTTTCGAAAGATCCATCCTGATCAAAAGTGCCCTCTTTAAAGCAACCCACAAAAACAGCACATTATTGTGCTTGTAGCCGCCCTGACAATATCCATAAGCCTTTCACATCCTTTTAAATGAAATTGTATGATCACAGTTTTCTGGTTTTATTTTTTGAGACAGGGTTTCTCAGTGTAGCCTTGGCTGTCCTGGAACTAGCTCTGTAGACCAGACTGGCCTCAAACTCAAGAGATCTGCCTGCTTCTGTCTCCCGAGTGCTGAGCTTAAAGGCGTGTGCCAATGCCACCACCCAGCCACACTTTCACATTTTTCAAGTTTCAATATATCCAGATACATAGTGAGACTGTCTCAAATAATAAAAATAATTTCAATCTTTATGTTTTTGGAGGTCACACTGAAACAGCCCCTCCCAATCAGACAGTGGCGGTGTACGCCTTTAATTCCAGGACTCAGGAGGCAGAGGCAGAGGCAGGTAGATCTCTGTGAATTCAAGGCCAGCCTGGTCTACAAAGACAGCCAAGGCTACATAGAAACTCTGTCTCAAAAAAACAAAACAAAACAAGCAAGCAAACAAATAAATCAGCCCCTCCCTACCGTTTTAGAGACAGGGTCTCACTAAGTAGCTCAACAGGCCTAGAACTCACTACACAGACCAGGCTAGCCTCAAACTCACTGAGTGCCACTTGTTTCTGCCCCCCACATGCCAGGATGAAAGGCATATGCCACTCCAAGGGACTGGCCTAGAGTTCTTGATCCTGTGAGTGCTGGGGTTACAGGCTGAGATTACAGGAATGTACTGTTACACTCTGCTCTTAAATGTTTTAGTCACGTTGGATGGTACATATTGAAGGTGTATGTACGCCAATCATCAGATCTAAATTATGACTCTGAATCATGAATTAATTAAGAGGTCTCACATGCTGTAGGAGTAAAGGACACTGGCCTCGGTCCTCCAGGATTTATTGGTGGGAGGGGTGGCATGATGGGAGGTGAGGATCTTGACTGTATCTTCACTTCCACAGGCGATCCAGGCATTGCTGGCACCCTTTTCTCACAACCAACTGCAAAGAATAAAAGAAACGGAGGTCAAAGCTCTCTTATAAAGGAATAATAAATAGCAGTAACAATTGGAATTGAACCTATTTCCATAGAAAACTCAGATGATAATGCTTCAAGCTGGGCAGTGGTGGCACACTCCTTTAATCCCAGCAATCATGAGGCAGAGTGGCCAGCCTAGTCTACAGAGTGAGTTCTAGGACAGTCAGGGCTACACAGAGAAGCCCAGCCTTGGGGGAGGGGGCAGGGGCGGGGCTGAGGAGATGCTCCAAAGGCTCCACACCTTAACATCTAGCTCAATAAATGCCACCTTCTTTAAGGAAAGGACCATCTAAAAATCTAGTTACTTTTAAAAAAATTTTGTGTCTGCATGATATGGCATTATACGTATGTGGGTCAGAAGCCAACTTCCAGAGTCAGTTCTTCCCTTCTACCATGTGGGTCCAGGGATCACATTCAGGTGGTCAGGCTTGGCAGTGAACACCTTACTAGCTGACCCACCTTACAAGCCTTGGAAAGGACCTTTTAAGGCTGGGGGCACAGGATGGTTCTGGAAAGATGGCTCATCAGTTAAGAGCACTGACTGCTCTTCCAAAGGGCCTAGGTTCAATTCCCAGCATCCACATGGCAGCTCATTACTGTCTATAAAATAAAACTCCAGTTCCAGGCGATCTGACACTCCCAGAAATAAATGTAAGCAAAACACCAATGCACATGAGGAGGGGGATATAAGGGGCGGGGGTGCCTGGAGAGACAGCTCAGTAGTTAAGAGCATAGGTTGCTCTTACAGAGAACAGAGGTTCAGTTTCTAGTTCACAACCATTTTTCAGGCAATCTCACAGCTGGGATTACTGGCTTTGAACTCCTAATCCTCCTGGCTCAAACCAGATTCTAGCTATATTCTGGGCTAAATGAGGCAAAACTCTGACACACACACACACGCACACGCACACGCACGCACACACACACACACACACACACACACACACACACACACCCACCACTTTTAAAAAATTATTTCTCGGGGCTGGAGAGATGGCTCAGTGGTAAAGAGCGCCACCTACTCTTCCAAAGGTCCTGAGTTCAATTCCCAGCAACCACATGGTGGCTGACAACCATCTGTAATGTGATCTAGCCTACAGGTGTACATGCAGGAAGAACACTCAATACATAAAAATAATAAATAAATATTTAAAAAATAAATAAATAAAACATAAAAAATTTCTCGCCCAAGAGAACCTATTAATAATTGGTTAACATCTTTAAATTGAACTATATCCTTTCACTAATTTCCTGTTTGTTCATTTTTAACTTAAGTACTGCAGTAGCAGCTGACTTTAATTTCAAGTGCAAAACAAAACAAAACAAAACATACCGGGTGTGGTGGCGCACTCCTTTAATCCCAGCACTTGGGAGGCAGAGGCAGGAGAATCACTGTGAATTCAAGGCTAGCCTGGTCTACATAGTTAATCCAGGACAGACAAGATTACACAGAGAAACTCTGTCTCAAAAAAAAAAAAAAAAAAAAAGAAGAAGAAGAAGAAAGAAAGAAAGAAAGAAAGAAAGAAGCATATTCCAGCATTCCAGCATGTTCATACAAATCACAAGGTGCATCTTGGCATATTCACCTCATATTCTGAATAGGAAAGATGTCCCCAAATACTACTTTATGTTCCAGTTTGCAGTGGCTTTATTTTGGAAAGGGATATATAAATACAAAGTCTCAAGAAAGCCAAGCCCCACGGCCCATGTTACAACCTCCCAACAAAACCTACAGTATTCTGAAAACCATCGGGCTAAAATGTCCCACTCTTGCTGTCCCTGGTCAGGATGCTTTCTTTGTGAAATTGATGGTCGTCCTATCTGATTAGTGGACCAATGAGCTGTCACGCTTGACTTTTTCTTCCTGCCAGTGTTTTTTCAATGCCCTTCAGAGAACAGTTGACTTGTTTCCAGCTCTTCCATCTGGGACCCAGCTTTCTGGAGAGGGTGGGAAAGAAGGAACCGACAGTTGTCTCGCACTGCTATGTTATGTGCAGTGTGCATCAACCTGCAGGGCATCTTTCTCAGACCACCTGTCTTTACAGCAAGGGTGCCAAGGCTGGAGGAGGCTTAGCTGGCAGATAGATGTGTTTTAACATTCAGCACTTGGCAGGATAACAAAGATGGGTCAGGCCAACTCCAGAACACTAAGCTTCACCCCCTGAAAACATAGCTAGTGGATAAAATCCAGCCTCAAAAGTACAGTTTACAGACCTCATTGCCCACTTCTTGTTTACTTCACTGTCCACAAACCAGCATCACAGCTGTATTCTACTTTCAAATAGTAATGATGATAGGGAGAGTGGAAAGGCTGAGTTGGATCCTCCTCCTGTTACTCACGACCTACACAAAGTTTAGCTAATAACTAATATCACCTTTCTAAGTTTTGTTTTTCAACACAAGTAAATGAGTGATCATAAAAAGCACCAGGAAGGAAAGCTATGAAAATCAGAGACAGGGGCTAGAGAGATAGCTCAGAGGTTAAAGACAAAGCTGCTCTTCTAGAGGACCTGGGTTTGAATTCTCATCACCAGCAGGGCAGCTACTACTGCCTATAATTCTAGTTCCAGGGGATCCAATGTACTCTTCTGGCCTCCACGGGCATCAGGGACAAACGTGGTACATAAAAATACACACAGGCAAAACACCTATATACACCAAATAAAAATAAATAAATGGGGGTTGGAAAGATGGCTTAGCAGTTAAGAACACAGCAGTTGTTGCTTTTGCAGAAGACCTGGGTTTGGTTCCAGCATCCACACAACAGTTCACAACCATCCAGAACTGTACTCCAGGTGATCTGACACTCTCTTCCGAATTCTGTAGACACCAGCATGTGATGCACATACATACATACATACATACATACATACATTCAGGTGAAAATATGCATACACATAAAACAAGTTACTCTTAAAAAATAAAATACACAGGGAGACCCTGTCTCAAAGGAAGGAAGGAAGGAAAAGTAAATTAAAGGAAAGAAAAATAAGAAAGAGGAGAGAGAACAGCATGGTGCTACACACCTAAAATCCCAGCACTTGGGAGGCAGAGGCAGGCAGATCTCTGTGAGTTCAAAATCAGCCTCGTCTACAAACCAGGGCTACACAGAGAAACCCTGTCTCTCGAAAAAAAATTAAAAATTAAATTAAATTTAAAAAAAAAAAAGAAAGAGGGAAGGAGGGGGAGAAAGACATAAAGAGAAAGACAGAGACAGACAAGAAAAATGTAGGGCTTGCGAGATGGCTCAGGGGTTAAGAGCACTGGCTGCTCTTCCAAAGGTCCTGAGTTCAATTCCCAGCAACCACTCACAATCAGCTATGAAATCTGGTTCCCTCTTCTGGCCTGCAGGCAGAACACTGTAAACACAGTAAATCTTAAAAAAAAGAAAGAAAAAAAGAAAGAGAAAGAAGAGATTGTTGTTTCTGATGGAGATATGATGAAACTTTATGCAAGGTGGCTATGTATGAGTTTTCATGTTGCGACATACAGTGATGCTTGAGAAAGCAATAGGAACAGGGATGAAATGTAGAACACATGATTTTCTCATTGACGAGATGGGGGGGGGGGGGGGGGGGCGCAGCACACCAAAAGGTAATTACTGACCCAATATAGAGAACACTAGCAGGAGAGTATATTTAAGGAAAGAAATTATGTATTCAGTATGAAACATTAAGTTGGTTGGGTGTTTTTTGTTTGTTTTGTTTTTAGTTTTTTTGAAGACAGAGTATCACTGTGTAGCTCTGACTGTCCTATAACTCATTGTGAAGACCAGGATGGCCTCAAACTCACAGACATCCACCTGTGTGCTGGGATTAAAGGTGTGTCACTCCGACTAGTAGGACATTAAGTTTTTATGCTGACTCTTAAGCCAAATATATGTTTCCAGTAGGTTCTTCAATTCTTCAGAATTGAATATTCTTTAGAAATAAAAAAAACTTCAGCTTAGAACTGGGAGTTAGCAACATAAAAATTAAGGCTATAAAATAATGTGAAAAGCAGGGTGTAAAGTGAATAAATATTTTTTAAAAGAATGTAAAAATATATCCAATTTTTAAAATTATTTTTATTTTTATATTTACGTACGTATAGGTAAGTGTTCCTCTGCCTGTAGAGGCCATACGGATCAGAGGCTCTGGAACTGGAATTACAGGTAGCTGCGCGCTACCTGATGTGCATGCTAGGAACTAAACTGTGATCCTTTGCAAGAGCAATATGCACTCTTAACAATTGAACAATGTCTCCAGGACCAACTACATTTTATTTTTTGAGAGAGCGTCCTGTGAGTCCCAGGCTGGCCTGGAGTATACTCTGTAACAGAGGACTCCTTTAACTTCTCATCCTTCTAATGAATTACAGTCTCAGGCCTGATTTTTGTTTGTATTCTTTTTTAAAAATAAACTAGGCTGGCATGAGTGCTGGTATGATAAAGTGTGTACCTTTACGCCCAGTTTCTTCTGCTTCTTTCTTTGTTACTTTATGATTAGTTTTTGTTTTGTTTTGTTTTGTTTTTCAAGACAGGTTTCTCTGTGTAGCCTTGGCTGTCCTGGACTCATTTTGTAGACCAAGCTGGCCTTAAACTCACAGCAATCTGCCTGCCTCTGCCTCCCGAGTGCTGGGACTAAAGGCATGTGCCACCACTGCCTGGCCTGCTTAGTTTTTTTTTTTTTTTTAAACTGGTAAGTATTACATATTAACCACAATGGGTGTTTGAACTAATAATCTGATAAAATTTTCCTTTCTTGCTCAGTTTGAAAGTATCTCTTAGGTTTGTTGGTAGTGGTGGCAGTGGTGGCTCACACCTTTAATCCAGAGGTGGGCAGGTCTATGAATTCAAGACCAGCAAGAGTTCCAGGACAGCCAAAGATACACAAAGAAACAAAATGAGGGGCTGGAGAGATGGCTCAGAGATTAAGAGCACTGACTGCTCTTCCAAAGGTCCTGAGTTCAATTCCCAGCAACCACATGGTGGCTCACAACCATCTATAATAAGATTTAATGCCCTCTTCTGGCCTGCAGGGGTGCATGCAGGCATAGCACTATATACATAATAAATTAAATCTAAAAAGAAAGAAAACAAAACGAGGTGTCTCTTAGCCAAAACAAGGTAATAATTTAAGTAAAAAGGGTTGTTGCGCTAAGATAAAAGGGACAGTGTTGCCTGATCATGGTGGGACATATCTATAATCCTACTAGGAGGGCTAAGGACTCCAGGTTTGAGGTCACTGTTCCACAGCCCTGTGGAAGGCAACACCGATCTTGAATCTGGAAAGTGTCCCTGAAACTTGATTCTAATACTAATACCAACTGATTAGCTACACTCGAACCTGAGACAAGCCATTCCAGGGAGCAGGTGTTAAAATCAAGAGGAGAAAATGATGTTAGACCACCCACATAGTTAATGTTAGCTTCAACAGTGTTACAGGACAGATCTGGGGACTCCCTCTTTGTTAGTCTCCATCCACCTTATGGTCTCTCCAGCCGCAGCTTCCGGGACCAGCTCCTCAGCGTCCTGGCTCCTAGGAGCAGGCAGCACTGTCTCTTTGCGTTAGCTTTATACTGCTCTCAGATTCGTCAGAATTATTCCACCGAAGTGGAAGCTGCCATGAACCGCCTGGTCAACTTGCACAACTTGCGGGCCTCCTACACCTATCTCTCTCTGGGCTACTATTTTTATTGGGTTGATGTGGCTACGGAGGCTGCAGCCCACTTTTTCAGCGAATTGGCCCTGGAGAAGCACGAGGGCTCTGAGCTTTCTTCAAGTTGCAGAACAAGCGTGGGGACTGTGCTCTTTCAGGGTGTGCAGAAGCCATCTCAAGATGAGTGGGGTAAAACCCAGGAGGCCATGGAAGCTGCCTTGGCCCTGGAGAAGAACCTGAACCAGGCCCTCTTGGATGTCCATTCCCTGAGTTCTGCTCGCGCAGACCCTCATCTGTGATTTCTTGGAAAACCACTTCCTGGATGAGGAGGGGCAGCTCATCAAGAAGATGGGCAGCCACCTCACCAACATCCATCAGCTGGCTGGGACGCAGCCAGCACAGACTGGCGGGTCACAGGGTCACAGGCGGCTCTGGGCGAGTATCTCTTTGAGCGGCTCACTCCCAAGCAGGACTAGGAGGCCTCCTTGCCTTCTGAGGGGCTCCCTCCTCACCTCTGCACCAGCCGGCCTTAGGACCTCCACCTGAATGAACCTCTCAAGCCGCTAGTCAGCTTTGTAACAGCCCTGGAGTCACTCCCACCCACCCCCACCCCCGCAAGTCTTGGAGAAAGTAAAAATAAAGCCTTTCAAACAAACAAATAAAAAGAATGTGTTAACAATCATGCCACTAAGTGTGGAGGGTAGATAACTAAAGGGTTTCTTCCAGTGCTAATCATTTTAATATTTAAAGAAATGTTGTAATCAGCCTGCCAACATCAAAGCCCGTTGATAACCTTAATGCAAGTAAAAGCAGCAGCAACACAGCTGACCTGATAATGTAAATAGGGAAAAGTGAAATATGGATCGCTGTACCCCAGTTACAGCAAATGTTTATTTGGAATAACAGAGTCTACTCCAACTGCACACCATCTGTTTCCAGTCTCAACCAAGGTAATATTTTTCACATCAAGAAAAATGACAAATACCCTGCGCCATCTCAGGGAGGCTACCTGTACCACAGTCTAAATTTACCTATCTCAACCTTTTAACATTATGTACATTAATGTCCCTGCCAAGCATTTATTACCATAATAGGATCCAGAAGCCTGAGGCTATCAGAAAATAAAGCTAGTCTTCTTAGTGGAATATAATCCTCCTCACTTGGGTGTGTGTGTGTGTGTGTGTGTGTGTGTGTGTGTGTGAGAGAGAGAGAGAGAGAGAGAGAGAGAGAGAACGCGCGCTGTCAAGTTTTCATACCACTAATTAGTGGCTCTCCTAAGATGGAAACTTACGTCTCCCTGGTTCCAGCTACTACTGACACAACTGTGTTGTGGTTGTATTGTCTCTGGAATTAATGTATAGCCTTCTGAAACAAAATACATTCGAATAAATGCTAACAGTCCAACTCCAAAATATTGGGGGCGGAGGGGGAGTTTTCTAGACAGAGTATCTCTGTGTAGCCTTGGCTGTCCTGGACTCGCTTTGTAGACCAGGCTGGCCTTGAACTCACAGCGATCCGCCTGCCCCTGCTTCCCAAGTGCTGGGATTAAAGGTGTGTGCCACTACGCTCAGCTCAAAATATTTTCAAAGTATCACATATCCCTCATTCACTGGTGATGCCATAGCCATTGTCACAAACAGTAAGACAACTAGGCCCTAACAATTATTCCTGCTTCAGATCTGACCTATTTAGCTAATGTAAACCCTAAAATAGATCCTCTTAGAAATGAGATTTTTTTCAATAAAACATCAACTCTTGGCTGGGCATAGTGAACACCTTTAATCCCAGCACTTGGGAGGCAGAGGTTAGCCTGGCCTACAAAGCAAGTCTAGGACAACCAAGGTGACACAGAGAAACCCTGTCTCAAAACACAAAAACAAACAAAAAAACCAAACAAAGCATCAATTCTTTACCTTGGTTTATTGATGAGAAACTGGACAAGGTTTCACTATGTATCCCAGGCTAGGCTTGAACTTACTATGGTCCCTGGGCTGACCTGGAACTTGCTGCAGTCTTCCTTCTTCTGGCTCTAGAAGGCTGGGATTAGAGTACCACCCAGGGTCTTTTAAACAGTTGTCAAAGTTTAGTGTGGAATTTCTGAGCATTCTGGAAATCTTTTGTAGCAAAGGGTGGCCAAGTTAAGAGGAGAAAGAAATGGGTTTTCTTTTCTTTTGGTTTTTCAAGGCAGGGTTTCTCTGTGTAGTCCTAGCTGTCCTAGAGCTCACCCTATAGAATGGCTGTCCTGGACTCGCTTTGTACACCAGACTCACAGAGATCCACCTGTCTCTGCCTCCCAAGTGCTGGGATTAAAGGTGTGCACCACCACCGCCCAGCAAGAAACAAAAATCACATTAGGGACTTATTTATTTATTTGGAAGTAGGATCTCACACATATCAAGCTGACCCGTGAATTACTGGATTGTCTTGTCTCCATCTCCTGAATCCTGGGATTTCAGGTATGCCACCATGTTCAGCTGCAGTCTATTTTTCTATCATTAACCAGCTACATAAACATCTGGGGTGCCAACTATTTTCTCCAGGATATATGGCACCTTCACAGACATGCATGCAGACAAAACACCAATGTATATAAAATAAAAATAAATCATCTTGTAAAAGCTACTTAATGGAGCTGGGTATGGTGGCACATGCCTTTAATCCCAGCACTTAGGAGGCAGAAGCAGGCAGATCACTGTGAATTCCAGGCTAGCCTGGTCTACAAAGCAAGCCCTGGACAGTCAAGGCTACACAGAGAAACCCTGTCTCAAAAAAACAAAACAAGAAAAGGTACATAGTGGGGCGGAGAGATGGCTCATAAGTTAAGAACACTGGCTGCTCTTCCAGAGGTCCTAAATTCAGTTCCCAGCAACCACATGGCTCACAGCCATCTATAACGTGACATGCAGGCAGAGAACCGTATACTAAATAAATAAATAAGTAAATAAAGGTAGAATAGCATATCAATGCAAACTGAAGGTACTGAAATTTACAATTAAAGAATATCAACAATTGGAGACTGCATGCAATACAGAGCCAGGCGGAGGGGCATTCCCTACAAAACTCATATGTGCAGTATAATTACAATTACTTACAAAAATACATATGTGGTCATATCGAGAAAGATCATGAAAATGGAACTAATCACATGGCAAAAAAATGTAGGTCAACACCCACTTCCTTGAATTCTTTTCGGTCACTGCTTATACAATACTTTCATTTATACTTTTGCTAAACTCCATTTCCTATAGAACAATTAGACATCTATTTGTTTACCAAGCATTGTTTACCAGTGTAGGATTACTCTACACTGACTTCCATCTTTTGATAATTTCATATGTATATGTAATACACTCTGGTCACTTTCATATCCCCCCCTCCATCCCCTGAACCCCCATTTCCTCAAACCAAATCCCTATACCAATTTTTAAGTAATAATTTTAGATTTATTTTATATGCATGAATGTTTCTTTCATGTGTATGTCTGTGTACTATTCAAATGCCTGGTACACTGGGTGTCAGATCCCTCTAGACAGTTGTGAGCTGCCAAGGGGGTGCTAGAAATCATATCCAGCTCCTCTCCAAGAACAAGTATTAACTGCCAAGTCTCCTCTCCAGTTTCCCTGGCCCCATATTCATATCTTTCTATTTTGTTTTGGGCTAAACCAGGACCACTTAAGTGAACATATCTAACATTTTCTTTTTGTTTTTGAGACAGGGTTTCTCAGTGTAGTCCTAGCTGTCCTAGAGCTCACTCTATAGACTGGGCTGGCCTGGAACTCACAAAGATCCACCTGCCTCTGCCTTCCAAGTGTTGGGGTTAAAGAGGTGCACTACCACAGCCCAGCTGACAAATCTAAGATTCAACTAAGTTAGGATTGAGGAAACAATGGAACAGAGTAGTTGAATCAGCAGCACAGCAGATTGATGTGTAGTCTCTTTAACAAAAGGATTAAGTTTGAGCTGCTTTGTCTCTTCCCTCGACTGCTGCGTGTGAATGCGTGGACCATAGGGGCAGCGCTATTAGGAGTTGGCCTTGTTGGAGGGAGTGTCACGGTGCAGGCCAGCTTCGAGGCCTGGCCTGGTGTGGCAGTCTCCAGCTGCCTAGAGATCAAGATGCAGAACTCTCAGCTCCTACTCCAACAATGCTATCATGCCTGCCTACAGGACACCATGTTTTCTGACATGACAACAATACAGTAAACCTCTAAAATGTAAGCCACTCCCAATTAAATGTTTTCCTCTGTAAGAGTTGCGGTAGTGGGCTGGAGGGATGGCTCAGAGGTTAAGAACACCACCGTCTGCTCTTCCAAAGGTCCTGAGTTCAATTCCCAGAAACCACATGGTGGCTCACACCACCTATAATGAGATCTAGCGTACAGGCACACACGCAGGCAGGGTATTGTGGTGGTAATGGTGTCTCTTCCCAACACTCAAACCCTAACTAAGACAGAAGGGTTATATAGCCCAAACAACAAAAATGAGGGTATTAAATGAAGATGGAAAACTACAAAGCAAATACACAATGATATTCATGGCAAATCCATATAGGAGGGAGTGCAGAAAAGCACTTCAGAACTTTGAGAGTTATTCTTCCATAGATCAGTGACTGTGCTAGGTGTGAACGTGTACCCTAACAATGTCTTACAAAGGAAAACCTCAGAAACAGTTGTTTATAACACTGCTAGTCAAAACAGTTTACCACCTAAATACAAACTAAATTGATTTAGAAATTAATCTTGTAAATTTCCGACTACGGTTATTTAGGTTCAACAAGTAATTTCATTCTGAGGCTGAAGAGATGCCTCAGAGGTTGAGAGCACTGACTGCTCTTCCAGAGGTCCTCAGTTCAATTCCAGCAACCACATGGTAGTTCACAACCATCTATCGTGAGATCTGGTGCCCTCTTCTGGCAGGGAGGCACACATGCATGAAGAACACTATATACACAATAAATAAATAAATCTTGAAAACAAAATAATTCCATTCCCAAGCACATGTAATTAATCTTTTTGAAAATTTATTTTAAAATATTTACTGAACACGATTCGCTTTAAAGACAAAACTTAGACGAGTGTGAAGATGCACATGCCTTGAATCCTACTGTGCAGGATATTAGATGCCTGTGGACCCTGAGATGGTGGTGTTTACTGGAAAACCCAGTTTCTAGTTGTACTGTGTGGCTCAGCGCTAGCACACATCTTTATTGCAAGAGCTTTCTGCTGGAATTAAATAAACTCAACCCTAGGTCAAGAGGCTGAGCAAGCGACTAGTTGACAGGGAGTGAACATAGGAAAACAAAACAAAACACAGGGAGTGAAAGGGAAGTCAGGAGGGCAGATAGAAAGAAGTACCAGAAGTAAAGGGGAGGGACATTCAGTTTGAGGGCTTTTTCAAATGGTGTGGGGACTGATTTCTTCCCCCCCCCCCCCTTTTGGGACATTGGCTGAGGAGGAAGGTCAGTTGGGTGCTTTCTCTGCCTCTAAGCTAGCAGGCTTTTACCCCAGCATCTGGCTCCTGAGTCTTTATTGGTAAAAGCAAATGATTTTGACTTTGTTAAAAAAAAAAAAAAAAAAGCAACAACATCCTAGCACTCAGGAGGCAGAGGCAGAGGCAGGTGGATCTCTGAGTTCAAAGTCAGTCTGGCCTACACAAAGAAACTCTGTCTCAGAAAAACAAAACAAAAAGCAGAGAAAAATCTTCTCATTACACACTATGCTCAAATTATTGCCTCATACACTAACTTTGTCTCCATAAATAAAGTTATCTATACACTAAGTTTCAGGCTAGCCAGGCTACATAATGAAACACTGTCTCTTAGTAAATAAATATTTTAATTAAAAAATTAATTGAGGAGCTGGAGAGATGGCTCAGAGGTTAAGAGCACTGACTACTCTTCCAAAGATCATGAGTTCAATTCCCAGCAACCACACGGTGGCTCACAACCATCTCTTCTGGCCTGCAGGCAGAATGCTGTATACATAATAAATAAATAAATCTTTAAAAAAAAATTAATGGAAAGCCAGGCCCAGTGGCACATGCCTGTAATCCCAGCACCTGGGAGGGAGAGGCAGGCGATCATGTGTGAGTTCGAAGCCAACCTTGTCTACAAAGTGAGTCCAGGGCAGCCAAGGCTACACAGAGAATCCTTGTCTTGAAAAAGAAAACAATTAATTGAAAAGCTAAAACCAGAAAGCAATGCATACAACAAAAATGAAAAGGGGGTAAGGTTACAGATTGGGAGCTCAGGCTTCAGTCCTGAAGAAGGACCAACTACCATGGAGATAGAGACAACTCTGTGCTAATGACAAAACTAAAATAACTGATTTCTCAAGCTAGTTGAGTAATTATGTTCTAGAGTAAAGATAGATAGTAACATAAAGCCTAATTAAAATAATGGCATATTTTGTTAATGAAAATGCATTCTGGACCTACTTCTCCATAGAAATGTAGATAAACATTCATTAACAGAATATGCTTTGATAGAATAAAGAATATAGAGAAATTACAAAAGTTTTCATAGAAGTACCATGTCACTCCTAGTACAAAGACCACCGAAAGGCTAGCATGACTGTACTAAGCACTAAGGATACAACAGGAAGACACAATCCCAGCCTCAAGGAGTTTATGATATAGCCAGGTGATGAGTTAAATGAACAATGAGCAGGACATGATGGTTCATGGCTGTGATTCCCATACTCAGGAAGCTGGCACAGAACAGCTGCCAGGACTTCAACACCAGCCCAGGACACACAATGAAATCCTGTCTCATGCCATGAGTTACACCAAAAGCAGACCAGTTAGAGGTACAACAAAAAAGGAGGGCCTCGACTCAGCTGAATATAAGTGCAATCAAAGCACAGATTTTTGGCCTGTTTGTTTCCTTATTTTTGCAACAAGGTCTTAAAAAATAGCTGAGGCTTGCTTCAAACTCCCCAGGTCTGGCTACAGATATGTTTTATCATCTGTTTTAGGTTACAACCACCCTTGAAAACTAAGATTTCTTTCTATTAAATGAAGATAATGTCTATGTATTGTATACTTCCACACAGTGTCTACATACAAAGTCAAAGTTATTACTTAAGACTTTACTGAGCCCACCTTCCTATACACATCTTAATTAACGGACTTGCAAAAACACTAAGGCTAATTTTGCACTTTGGATTTGGGAATAAAGAACAGATGGCCTACATAGCATACACTCTTAGAAGAACTAATTTTTCTTGATCATATGTAGTTAAAATCCAGACTTATACCTACAGAGCAGTGAGCAACAGTAACTCTCATAATGATGTGACAATTATGCAGTGTGACAGCTGTTGTACCACTACCAAATGTTAGTTTTAAAACACAGGTTAACACCTCTGGTTCCTTCAGATTAAAGCGAAACAAAAGAAAACAACAACATAAAGAATCTATCTACAATGTCAATCACAAGTATAAAACACCAATGCAAAGAATTATTTTAGCCGGGCATGGTGGCACACGCCTTTAATACGAGCACTCTGGAGGTGGATCTCTGTGAATTCGAGGCCAGCCTGGTCTACGAAGCATGTCTAGGACAGCCAGGGCTGTTACAAAGAGAAACCCTATCTCAAAAAACAAAACAAAACAAACAAACAAAAATAATAATTTTGTGATCCTAGGGATTGGATACAGGACTTTCTTCCTGTGATGCAAGCATGACCACAAAGCTAATATCCTCCAAACATTCTAATTTATCTTGAAACCGGGTCTTGCTACACTGCCTGAGCAGACCTAGGAATTACAATCCACTAGCCTCAATTTCCTGTGTACCTAGGATTACTGGCTACTTACTGCCTGGGCACACACACACAAATTATGGGGGTGTGTGCTGGGGGAGAGGTGAAGGCGTCCTCACTATATAATCCTCAATAGCCTCCAATTCATGGAGTGCTGCTACCTGACTCTTCTTCCTGACTGGGACCAACTAGCATAAACATGTCTGGCCATGCAAAGAAGAAAAATTTTTTTGTTTCTCCAGACAGGGTTTCTCTGTGTAGCCTTGGCTGTCCTGGACTCATTTTGTAGACCAGGCTGGCCTGGAACCACAATGGTCCACCTGCCTCTGCCTCCCGAGTGCTGGGATTAAAGGTGTGCACCACCATGCCTGGCTCCCAGAATGTTTTTCTCTCACATCCACACATACACCTACACTCACACATGTAAATTGCACAGTAATAATATTTATAGTAAATTTTAGAGGCTGGAGAGATGGCTCAATGGTTTAGAGATTGCTCTTTCACAGGACTGGGGTTTAATTCCCAGCATCCACATGGTGGCTCACAACCATTGGTAACTTCAGTTCCAGGAGATCCAACTCTCTCTTCTGGGCATCAGACATGTAAGTAGCATACATTCATTCATACATACATACATACATACATGCATATATACATGCAAGTAAGCACTCATACATGAAAATGTATATCTAAAAACCTAATTTTAAAAATTTATTTTTAAATGATAAAATTTAAATGGAGAAAAATAAGCTATGAATATTAAAGTTTTCTTTCTTTTTTGTGGGGTGTCAGGAGAACTGAACAGGCTTGTACTCACCATGAACACAAGCTAGCCCTAAACTCAATCCTCCTGCCTCCACTAGGACTACAAATATATGCTTCCATGCTTGTCTAAAAGTAAAGTTTCCTACTTTTAAGAGTTTCTTTCGCTCTACTCTACTCTCTCTCCATGCTGTTCCTGGCTGTCTCCCTCTGGGGTACCCTTCCTTCCCTTCTCCGCCCCCCATGCTCATTTACTAACTCCTCTACAACACAGTATCTGCTGCCTGGTGCCTTATTATACCTTATATCTAATTATTAATCTTAACATTGGTGCCACGTGACTAGGATACGAAACCCAGAGGGCCATTCCACTGTCTCCCCCAGCACTGCCTGCCTGCCTACTATACTTTTGTGTCCTGCTAGACTTCCCTCATCTGGGACATTGTCGAAGTAGCTACATACAAGTGCTCCCGTCCAATCTCAGAAATCGTGCCAGCTGGACCTGCACTGTTCCTCCCAGCTGCAGATGTTCTCAGACCCTGGACAGCAGATCAACAGCCAACATTTCAGCCTTTAAAACCCCCTACTGCCGCCCTACTGCCAGCAGGAAGTAGTTACTTAGGCCCTTATCCTTTTGCAAAAGCCTGGAAATGGTGTGCTCCAGGCCAGGACAAACAGCTGCAGGCTCTCCCAGTGCTCCTTCATCCCTATCTGCAGCAGGACATGGCTGACATACCCTGCCTCTATCTCAAACTTTCAGGGCAGAACTTTTCCTTCCTCTTCACCATATAATTTGGACATTTTGTTGCTATTAGTTTTTCTCTCTCTTTTCCCCTTACATGGCAGCCAAAAGCTGCTTCCAATGAATCTACATTTATATACTTTAACTTACTTCATATAAACACAATCCAACATTCCTGGTTCTTTACTTATAGGAAAAGGTAAGAATGTTAAGAGTTCTTCAGTCTACCTACCACTGATGTCATTGCTTACCTGTGGAGATGCGAGGGGGGATGACCCTGCCCAGGGCCATATAAAAGGACACACCCTCCGTGTGATCCTCTCTACTCTCTCTCTTCTTCTTACTGTCCCTGTCTGTCTCTCTCTGGGGTACCCCCTTCCCCTTCTCCCCCACCCCCATGCTCATTTAGTAAACTCCTCTACAACATAAAAAGTTTCTTTCAATAAATACCTGGAAACAATTTATCTCAAAGCCCAAATTGTTTTTTTCAAGATTTGACATCAATGTTACCACTTGGGGGTGTCCTATTTCAAAAAACTAAAATACTACAAACAAACAACTTATTACTCAATGAAAAATGGCTAAATCATACATAAATTGTCCTAGAAAATACTTTTTCTTTAATCCCAGCACTCAGGAGGCAGAAGTGAGTCCAGCCTAGTCTACAGAGTAAGTTTCAGGACAGCCAGGGCTACACAGAGAAACCTTGTCTCAAAAAAACAAAACAAAACAACAACAAAAAACTACAACAACAACAACAAAAAACAATAAACCAGGGGCTGGAGAGATGGCTCAGTGGTTAAGAGCATCGCCTGCTCTTCCAAAGGTCCTGAGTTCAATTCCCAGCAACCACATGGTGGCTCATAACCATCTGTAATGTGATATGGCGCCCTCTTCTGGCTTGCAGGAGTACGTGCAAGCAGAGCACTGTACACATAATAAATAAATAAATCTTTAAAAAAAAAACCAAAAAGATAATTTTCTTTTCTTATTTATTTGTCCATTTACTTAATTGTTTCTGGTTACCTAGTGCTAGCCTATAAACCTGATACTGTCCTTGAATCCCTGAACAGCAAACTGACCCTGCCTCCCAAGTGCTGGGATAACAGGTGCATGGCAAAAATCCTTTGTTTGTTTTTTGTTTTCTTCAAGACAGAGTTTCTTTGTGTAGCCTTGGCTGTCCTGGACTCACTTTGAGGACCAGGCTGGCCTGAAATTCACAATGGTCCCCTGCTTCTGGCTCCAAGTGCTGGGATTAAAGGCATAAGCCACCATGCTCAGCTCATATCCAATTCTTTACCACTTTATTTAATCAAAAACTAGGGCACAGGGATGTTGAATTATACTCAGGGTTAAATACCTAACAGTAATAGTTTTGGTGTACTCAAGAGTTAAGAACTGGGGCTAGAGAGATGGGTCAGAGGTTAAAAGCACTTAACTCAGAGGTCCTGAGTTCAATTCCCAGCAACCACATCATGGCTCACAACCATCTTAATAAGATCTGGTGTACAGGTGTACATGAAGGCAAAACAATGTATACTTAATAAACAAATCTTTAAAAAAAAAAAAAAGAACTGTAACAAAAGAAATCTAAATCGAGGGGTATACTCCTTTAATCCCAGCACTTGGAAGGCTGACAAAGGCACATTACTTCCCCTAGGCCAGCCAGATCTATATAGCAAGTTTCAAAACTGCCAGGACTACATACTGAGAACTTGTCTCAAAAACAAAACAACAGATAGAGAAAATTATTAGAAGATTTAATGAAGTTTGTACATTTTGCCTAAGAATTTAAGGGAAATGATATTGATCACAGCTGAAAGTGACAAACATGATAGTAAATACATTCTATAAAAAAAAAAAACATTCTGTAGCTACTGCAGACCCTAAAAAGCCTAGAAGTTATAGCAAAAAGTTATGCCAATAATTAATTAAATCAATAATTAAAAAAAGAAAAAAACCTTCTCAGTTTAGCAAATCAATGGGCTGACTTAATTAGCAACAGCTTGTCACAGGTCTAGGAGAAAGGAATAGGGTGAAAGAGGGAGGGGGAGTGGGAAGATACAAGTGAGGAGATAATAGGGATGTAATCCAAATAATAAAATTTAATTAAAAAAAAAAAAAAAAAGAATTAGCAACAGGCTGGGCATGGTGGCCTATGACTTTAATCCTAGAACTAGGGAGGCAGAGTGAGTTCGCTGTGAGTTCAAGGCCAGCCTGGTCTAGAGAACAAGTTCCAGGACAGCCAAGGCTACACAAAGAAACCCTATCTCAAACAAACAAACCAAAAAAAGAAAAAAGAAAAGAAAGAAAGAATGAATTAGTAACAGTAGTCAGACATGGTTACTCGGTTGCTCATGCCTTTAATCCCAGCACGCAGAGGGAGAGGCAGGAGAATCCAGAACAGCCAGGGCTATACATAGAGAAACTCTGTCTCAAAAAACAAAACAAAACAAACAGGGGGTGGGGCTGGAGAGATGGCACATCGGTTAAAAGAGCCATCTGCTCTTCCAAAGGTCCTGAGTTCAATTCCCAGCAACCACATGGGCTCACAACCATGTATAATATGATCTGATGCCCTTTCCTGGCCTGTAGATATACATGTAGATAAAGCACTTATATACATTAAATAAGTAAATTTTAAAAAACTTAGCAACAGATATGCCTTAAGTATAGTAACAAATAAACTTGCCAAACAGTGGTGATGCACACCTTTAATGCCAGTACTCGAGGCAGAGGCAGACTGGTCTCAAGGTCAGTATGGTCTACAGAGCAAGTTCTAGGAATGTCTCCAAAAACCAAATTAAATAAATCAATGAATGAATAAACAAACTACACAGGAGACATGGAGTTCAGCTGACTTTGTGCAAACTAAGCAAGTACTCTAAGTCCTAGGTTCAACCTCCAGGGCTGCATAAACCCACTGCAATGGCATATGCCTATAACCCAAGCAACCAAAAAGAAACAGAAGGCTGCCTAGAGTTCATTATGCCTACATAGTGGTTACCCAGCAACCAGCAGTACACAACCTAAAGCATAAATAATCAAACCACACAGCCTGAAATGATGGGACACACCTTAAATCGTGGCACTTGGAGACAACGAGGCAGGAAAAATATCACCATGAGGGGGCCTGGACCAAGAGTGAGTTAACTATTGAGAGCCTCTCTCAAAGTGGGGAATAGGGAGGGGATCGACAAGCAGCCCTGCTAAGTGATACTCTGAAACGTAACTAGTGAGAACTTCTCTCAAAAACAAAACAACAGCCAGCCAAAGTGGTGCATACCTTTAATCCTAGCACTTGGGATGCAGAAGCAGGCGGATCTCTGTGAGTTCGAGTCCAGGACAGTCAAAGCTACAGAGAAACCCTGCCTCAAAAAACCAAAACCAAAACAAAACAAAACAAAGCAGAAATTGTTTGTTTGTTTGTTTTTTGAGGCAAGGTTTCTCTGTGTAGCCTTGGCTGTCCTGGCTGGACTCCCTTTGTAGACCAGGCTGGCCTTGAACTCACAAAGATCCTCCTGCCTCTGCCTCCAGAGTGCTGGAATTAAAGGCGTGCGCCACCATGCCCAGCCAGAAAATTAAGACTCAATAAAGTCCATACATTTTGGCTAAGTTTTTTTTTAAGAGAAATGACACTATATGTGTTTACTATATAAATAATATTTATATGGTAAATAGTTTTATACTGGTATTAAATTTTACTGGTATTAAATGTTTACCAAAACAGACTAAAGAATAGAAGAACAAAATCAGATAGAGAAAATTCTTTGGCAGGCACTTCAGTGACACAATTAGCACCCACTCAATCCATCTATCAGGATAGCTCAATCTTATTTTGGCATTAAATTAAGATTGGGATAGGACTAATGAAATAAAGATGGCAATAAATGAACTGAGAGAACAGTACCAACTATGAGATTTTATGGACAGCTCTCAGACACCCACACATAGAGCAAGCTTCCAAGTTTGGAATGGTTAACTTAAATTCTTCCAGATTCTGTGATTCTTCACAAATACAAGCAAAAATATAGATTATAGCAAAAGCATACAACTGCAGCTTGCAGATGTCAGGCTGTTAGCAGATCAGCAACCATACTCCTTCCTTGATGGGCACTCAGGTAAGGCTGTCTCACGTAGCACTCAGGGCTAAACAAATAACCGAAGGAGTTTCTTCCTATTGTACTCTTCGCAGTCAAGCTATGGAAAAGGACCTTATCTAAGAACTAAAATGGTGGTAGGATGATGGTGTTTCAGTTTTCTCCTCCATAAAAATATTACACCTGGATTTTACTTCCTATCCCTGAGGGGCCTTTATGAGGATAAAAAGCTTTTCAAAATTAAAAGCACAATGTAAATATGAGGCAATAATATAACAGGGACTGAATCCAAACAACATAAATGGAAGGTAGATGGGCACTTTGGCAGAGCAAATAGCCACCTATGCCATCAGAGTAAACATGTAAGTACAACCTATGATTATATTAAAAGGAGATCTTTGGGAGCCTAGGAGATGGCTCACTAAGAACACCTGCTGTGCCTCGAGTGGTGGTACATGCTTTTAATCCCAGCATTCAGGGAGGCAGAGGCAGGTGAATCTCTGTGAGCTCAAGGCTAGTCTGGTCTACAAAACAAGTCTAGGACAGCTAAGGCTACACAGAGAAGCCCTGTCTCAAAAAAAAAAAAAAATCAAGCCGGGCATGGTGGCGCACGCCTTTAATCCCAGCACTCGGGAGGCAGAGGCAGGCAGATCACTTTGAGTTCAAGCCCAGTCTAGTCTACAAAGCAAGTCTAGGACAGCCAAGGCTACACAAAGAAACCCTGTCTCAAACACCCCACCCAAAAAAATCAAGGGGCTGGAGAGATGGTTAATAGGTTAAGAGCATTGGATGCTCTTCCAGAGGTCCTGAGTTCAATTCCCAGCAACCACATGGTGGCTCACAACCATCTATAACGAGATCTGGTACCTTCTTCCCTGGCCTGCAGGTAGAACATTGTATGCATAATAAATAATCTTTAGAAAAAAATAAAAAAACAAAGAGCACTTGCTGTTCTTGCAGAGGATCCAACACCCTCTCCTAGCTTGCACATGCTGCACACACATAAAAGCAGGCAAAACACCCATATACATAAAATTTTTTTAATTATTTTTTTGGGTTTTTTTGTTTTTGTTTTTTTTCGAGACAGGGTTTCTCTGTATAACCTTGACTGTCCTGGACTCGCTTTGTAGGCCAGGCTGCCCTCGAACTCACAGCTATCTGCCTGCCTCTGCCTCCCAAGTGCTGGGATTAAAGGTGTGCGTCACCACGCCCAGCTCTTAAAATTTTTTAAATTATTAAAAAGCAAGCTTTTGCCATACAAAAAAGGCTGTGTTCTTTACTTGTTTTCCTAAGTATCTCTTTTATTAATCCTACATATTCCAATTGCGCTTTGAATTGAATCTGTCCCCATCTACGCTATTCCAGCACATCTTAAGAACCACTGTAGTGTCTCAAGTTGAATTTTCCACCGCTGACTTCTTTCTCTTCCTGGTTCTGAGTTCTTTAAACTTTATATTTCAATAACCACAACTCCTAGTAGAATATTTAGCACACAATATTAGCCCTAAAACTTTCCTAATTCTAGCTAACCAACTACAATAGAGAAAAGTTTCTATCCAGTTTCTATTTCCCCAAGCAAATGACAAGTCACAATGGGAAATATATGTGTGGGTAAATTTACTCAAATGTTATTTATTCAGCCTCAGACAGTAAACCAGAATTTCTTTCTGATATCTGCTATGAGATGGTGTGAAGAAACACCATATAAGTGAGAAACTTCAATTTCTTTTTCTATGTGGTGTATTTACATGATCTTTTGGGGGTGTGTACTCGTGTGTGTGTGTGTGTGTGTGTGTGTGTGTGTGTAGGAGACAGAAGATGGCATCTAGTATCTTCCATATTTGTTCTCTATCTTACTTTCCAAGATAGGGTCTCTCATTGAGCCTATAGCTCATCAATCTAATTAGGATGCCTGAACACTGAGCTCCTGGGATGCACCTATCCCCCTCCCCTCAAGACCACAATTGCAGGGTTAGAGCTCTGTGCCACCATACCAATTTTTACAAGGGTGCTGGGGCCATGAGTCTCATCCTTGTACTTACTCACAGTCATCTGACTGAATGAGCTATCTCCTCAGTCTCGAGGTGTATTCTATTAATACTGTACAACTATGCATGATGTCCTACACCTATAATCCAGCACTCTAGAAGCTTAGGTAGCCAGGCTCGTCTACAAGGTTACACACCAAAACCCTGTCTCAACAGAATAAATAAAAACAAACAAGCCAGGCGTGGTGGCGCACGCCTTTAATCCCAGCACTTGGGAGGCAGAGGCAGGCGGATCGCTGTGAGTTCGAGGCCAGCCTGGTCTACAAAGTGAGTCCAGGATGGCCAAGGCTACACAGAGAAACCCTGTCTCGAAAAACCAAAAAAAAAAAAAAAAAAAAACAAAAAAAAAAAACCAAACAGCTGAGCGTGACACACGCCTTTAATCTAAGTACTTTAGAGGCAGAGGCAGGTAGATTGCTTTGAGTTCGTGGCCACTTTGGTCTACAAAGAGTTTTAGGACAGCCAGGGCCATTATACAGAGAAACCCTGTCTCAAAAAGCAAAAAGCAAAAACAAAACAAACAAAAAGAGCCAGCAGGTAGTAGGAATCCTCAAATTTGGCTGAACTGGGCTAGAGATCTCATCTCTAAATAAATAAAAATAAATGAGAAAAATTTTAAAAAGCTCTATCCAACTATCCAAACTGTAACATTAACTGTAGAATCCAGGAAGCGGGGGGTGGGGGTGGGGGGGGGGAGAACATGGTAAAAGTGATGTGGCACGCCTTGCCTTTAATCTCAACATTCAGGATGAGAAAAGTGAATCTCTAAGTTCAAGGCCAGCCAAGTCCACACAATGAGGTCCAGGTCAGCCAGGGACATATAGTAAGACTGTCTCAAAACAGAAACAGTTAAGAGCTTTGGGGGGGATGAGGGGTGGTGTGGCTTAGCTGGTAGAGTACTAGGCCTAAAATTTATGAAGCCCCAAATTAGACCCTTAGTAACTCTTAAAATTATGTGTGGTGGTGCATAACAGTAATCCCAGTGCTCAAAAGGTAGAAAGAGGAAGATTAGAACTTCAAGGTCATCCTAAATTTGAGAAAGTTTTAAGCTAGCCTAGAATACATGACACCCTAAGGAGGTATGGAGGAAGCAAAGAAAAAAATAGAGTGATTAGAATAACTGCAGCACATACTGATGACTAGAAAATAAATGTTTCAGAGCATTGGCATCAGGTAAAGCACTTTATCCTGAAAGAAAAATAACACAGCTACCTCACATAAGCAGTCTGTGCAAACACCATATGGTCTGTTGGGGGAAAAGTTTACTTTTTTGTCCTACAGATAAAAATGAAAATGAGGTTGCCAGAAATATTTCTGCCATCCTAAGTGTCTAATAAAATATGAACAGAATCCAAATTTATCTGTGTAACTTCATTTTGAAAGCTCAAAATTACTTACCCACCCCTTTAAATCATAGTGTCCTTAATCCCAGCTCTCAGAAGGCAGAGGCAAAAGATCTCTATAAATTCTAGGTCATCCAAGGCTATCTAGTGAGACCCACAAAAAATGAAATAAGCCAGGCCTTGTGGCGCACACCTGTAATCCCAGTACTCAGGGAGGTAAAGGCAGGTGGATCTCTGTCCAGCCTGGTCGACAAAGCGAGTCCAAGCCAGCCAAGGCTACACAGGAAAACCCTGTCTTGAAAAGCCAAAAAAGAATAATAATAATAATAATAATAATAATAATAATAATAATAATAATAATAATAATAATAGATCAGAGAGATGGAGAGATGGCTCAACAGTTAAGGGCACTGGCTGCTTTTCCAGAAGACCCAGGTTCAATTCCCAGTACCCACATGGCTCATGACTGTCTCCAATTGTAGTCCCATAGGACCTGATACCCTTTTCTGATGTACATACATTAAAATGCATAAATTAATCTTTTAAGATGTATAATGGCCGGGCGTGGTGGCGCATGCCTTTAATCCCAGCACTCGGGAGGCAGAGGCAGGCGGATTGCTGTGAGTTTGGGGCCAGCCTGGTCTACAAAGTGAGTCCAGGATGGCCAAGGCTACACAGAGAAACCCTGTCTCGAAAAACCAAAACAACAACAAACAAACAAAAAAAGATGTATAATGAAGCAGGGGGCGTGGTGGCGCACGTCTGTAATCCCAGCACTCGGGAGGCGGAGGCAGGCGGATCTCTGTGAGTTCAAGGCTACCAAGCAAGTTCAGGACAACCAAGGCTACACAGAGAAACCCTATCTAGAAAAAACAGAAAAATTTGTATAGTGGAGCTGAGTGCAGTGGCACATGCCTGTAATCCTAGCACATGGGGAGGCATAGGCAAGCAGCCCTCATTGAGTTCGAGGCCAGCCTGGTCTACAAAGAAAGTCCAAGACAGCCAAGGCTACAAAGAGAAGTCCTGTCTTGAAAAATCAAAACAAACAATCAATTTATAATGGGATGGAAAGATGGGTCATCAGTTAAGAGTACTGGCTACTCTTCCAGAGGACACTTGGTACAATTCCCAGCACCCACTTGGCAACTCAAACCTGTTTGTAACTTCAATTCCAGGGCTTCTGACAACCTCATATAGACATACATGCAGGCAAAACACCAATAAAAATAAACATTTTTAAAAATTGATCAGAACTGGAGAAACTGGGTTAAGGTGCTTGCCACTACATCTGACAACCTGGGTTTAACCTCCAGAAGCCATTCTGGTGGAGAAAAACTCCTGAGAGCAATTCTCTGACCTCCCCGTGTGAATCACAGTACAGGTGACCCTTCACACAAATAAATAAATGTAATTTGAAAAACTTTAGATGCTAGGCCATAGTGGAAGTTTTAGTTTCTTTAAAAACTGTTATGTTAAGCCGGGCGTGGTGGTGCACGCCTTTAATCCCAGCACTTGGGAGGCAGAGGCAGGTGGATCGCTGTGAGTTCGAGGCCAGCCTGGTCTACAAAGTGAGTCCAGGATGGCCAAGGCTACACAGAGAAACCCTGTCTCGAAAAAAAAAACCAAAAAAAAAAAAAAAAAAAAAAAAAAACCTGTTATGTTATATAAATATGGCTTTGTTTTAATCATAAGTGTGGGATACAGGGCTACTTTCAGTTTCTCCACAGCTGTTAACTATGATTGCCCTGTGTGGGCTCGGAGAGGAGCATGATTTTTGCCAGCTACAGATAGTTTAACTCTGAAGACTTCCGAGAGGAAGAGGAGTCCAAGGAGGAAGAAGGCTGCTGCTGTGCTTGCTGTTTGCTTTTTTGCTGGTTAGCTGGACTCTGGATACACTAACTACAAAGACTGTAATTGCCCTAGGAAATGAGTCTAAAGAGGTCTACATCCCCTTTCCCTTCTAAGCTTTGTTCTCTCCTACCTAGTGTTGGGGGGTTGGAAACCAAATAAAGTAGATAAAAAGTACACCAACACTGGGCAGCGGTGACAGGGTCACTCTCATTTCTCCACCACATTATAATCATACTGGGCATTTTCTTTTCTTTGAACATAACAAGCCCGTTCCCATCGTTTGGCCTCTGCCTGGAGTGAGGGGTCTTCCTTCTTATAGCAACTACATTTCTTCAGTGAGATTTAGAACAGCACAGTTTATTTCTTCAGGCAACTGTAAACTGACCATTTAGTATCATATCCTGGTTTTGCTATTATTGTTAATGGCCATCTACTGATAAATATTTTTATTTTTAAAGGTATGGCACCTCGTGATATTTCAGGCTGGTTTC
Source organism: Acomys russatus (assembly GCF_903995435.1). Lineage (NCBI taxonomy): Eukaryota > Metazoa > Chordata > Mammalia > Rodentia > Muridae > Acomys > Acomys russatus. Next base: position 3,830,423 of record NC_067140.1, on the reverse strand, counting down.
CATCTTCCTATTTGGCTAGCCAAGGAAAATCTCGAATTGATCCTCCTCCTACCTTCACTTTCCCCAGTGCTAACATTACAGACATGCTTCTGTAATGATACTAGTTTATAAGCTGAAAGAAAACTGAACCTTTGGCTTTGTGCATGCTATCAACTACACTATATCCCTACCCACATACTCTTTTTTTTTTTTTTTTTTTTAAGATTTATTTATTCATATGAATGCTCTGTGTGCATGTATACCTGCAGACCAGAAGAGGGCATCAGATCTCATTATAGATGGCTGTGAGCCACCATGTGATTGCTGGGAATTGAACTCAGGACCTTTGGAAAGGCAGCCAGTGCTCTTAACCTCTGAGCCATCTTTCCAGCTCCCGTACTCTTTATTTCTTGCATGCCTATTTATTTGTTGGGGAGCTGGGGACGAAGGTCTCTTTACATATTCCTGACTGTCCGAGAACTCATTATGCAAATCAGGCTGGCCTCAAACTCAGATCCACCTGCCACTGCCTCCCCAGTGCTACTGGTGCATTATCAACTATGTTGGTGCAAAATGGTGCAGTATCAATCATTTTGATAACTGTGATTATATATAAGCAAAATTTGTACCTCTTAACAACTACAGGGAATCTGACACCTTCTTCTGGCCTGAGGGCACCAGGCATGCAAGTGGTACACAGGCATACATGCAGGCAAAAAAACTTATAAGCAATGTTAAAAACAAACACCTTGGGCTGGAGAGATAAGCCGGAGGTTAAAAGCACTGTATGGTGGCTCACAACCATCTATAATGAAATTTGGTGCCCTCTTCTGGAACGCAGGTGTACATACAGGCAGTACACTGTATACATAATAATAAATAAATCTTTAAATCACAAAACAAAAACCTCTTACCTATTTTCAGGTGTTTTTTTTTTTTTTTTTTTTTAATTATTAAAATATATACACAAGCTTGAAAGCAGTAACAGCTACACTGGTACTATACTTAGAACTGTCTGAACTTGTTCTAGTTGCAAACTGCAAATGAAGTACACCAACTCCACAAGCAGAAGACCCAGTTTCAAATCCCACTCTTCCTTTCCCTGATGCAGCAGCCTGAGTAAGACTGGCCCCCATAGGCTCATATACTTGAATGATGGGCCATCAGGGAGAGGCACTACCTGAAAAGGATTAGGAGGTGTGGCCTTGTTGGAGGACGTGTGCTACTGGGGGTGGCCTTTGAGAGTTAAAAGCCTACACTTTTGAAACCCAGCAGCTCTTTGCCTTTGGATCACATACCTGCAGCACCATGTTCCCCAACATGGGGACAAGGGAATAACTCTCTGAAATTGTAAGCAAGCTCCAATTAAATGTTTTCTTTTCTTTTCTTTCTTTCTTTCTACCCCCCTCAAGACAGGGTTTCTCTGTGTAGCCTTGGCTTTCCTGGACTCACTTTGTAGACTAAGTTGGCCTCGAGTCCACCTGCTTCTGCCTCCCAGAGTGCTGGTATCACAGGGGTGCACCACCACACCCAGCTTTGATGTCTCTTCACAGCAATAGAACACTGACCAAAACACCTGATCTTAATTTTCCAGTCTTTCTTCTATTTAAAATGATTAAAGAGAGAGGGCTGGAGAGATGGCTCAGAGGTTAAGAGCACTGTCTGCTCTTCCAGAGGTCCTGAGTTCAATTCCCAGCAGCCACATGGTGGCTCACAGCCATCTATAATGTGATCTGATGTCCTCTTCTGGCCTGCAGGTGTGCATGCAGGCAGAGCACTGTATTCTTAGTTAGAAAAAAAAAAAAAAAGATGAGCTGGGAGTGGTGTCATATGCCTTTAATCTCAGCACTTGAGAGGCAGAGGCAGGTAGATCTCTGTAAATTCTAAGCCAGCCTAGTCTACTAGCAAGTTCAGGACAGCCAAGATAACAGAGAACACTGTATCAAAAATAACAAAAACACAAAAAATGATGAAAGAGAGCTGTATGTGGTGGCACTCTCTTTTGATGCCAGCATTCTAGGCACAGGCAGGAGGATCTCTGTGAGTTCAAGGCAAGCCTAGCCTACATAGTGAGTTCCCGGACAGCCAAAGCTACACAGGGAGAGTCTGTCAAAAACAAAACCCAAAAATGTTGAAGCCTATTTCAAAGTTCTCAAAACACTCTAATTTAAAGATTTTGTGATAAAGCCTGCGCTGCAGAAAGACACTCACTAGTCAAGTCGGCAAACTCACTGACTTCCAGGGCTGTGAGACTGTACAGGCTATTAGGATACTCTTCACTGCTGTGCTATTAACTTTGTCAAAGTCACTGGAAGTCAAAGCAAGTTCAAACTGTCCTTAAAATCAGACGTGGAGCTGGGCAGTGTTGGCGCACGCCTTTAATCTCAGCACTCGGGAGGCAGAGGCAGGTGGATCACTTTGAGTTCAAGGCCAGCCTGGTCTACAAAGTTAGTCCAGGACAGCCAAGGCTATACAGAGAAACCCTGTCTCGAAAAACAAAAACAAACAAACAAACAAAAAATCAGACTTGGGATTTTAAGTCCAATTCACATTTTTACATTTTCTTTAGATCTGGTTTTGACAGGTGGGTTTTGAACCTAACTGTGTGACTGGCCACAAAGGTGAGATCTTCTGTGCCGTCTAAAAACTGGGATCTTGGACGCGTGTCAACACATACACCAACTACAAGCAATTCATAACAAGGCCCAAAATCAAACACACAAATGTAATGATTTAAAAGAAGACGAAGAAGTCGTCGTCTAGGGGCTGGGCAGTGGTGGCCCATGATTTTAATCCCAGTACTCACCCCAGCTCATCAAGTGGCATCAAGACTGAGCTTGTCCTCTTCCCCAGCCATTAAAAACAAGAAAATCAGCTGGGGGTGGTGGCACACATTTTTAATCCCAGCACTCGGGAGGCAGAGGCAGGTGCTGATCTCTGTGAGTTGAGGACAGCCAGAACTTTGAGAGAGAGAGAGAGAGAGAGAGAGAGAGAGAGAGAGAGAGAGAGAGAGAGAGAGAGATCATGAAATCTGCAAGCAAATGGATAGAACTAAAAAAGATCATCCAGAGTGAGTTAACTCAGACACATATGGTATGCACTCACTTATAAGTGGATAAACATACTACAATGCATAGAACCAAAGAAGATAAGCAACAAGGAGCAGCTAAGGGAGGATGCTTAAATCTCACTCAGAAGGCAAAATAGAACAGAGGCAGTAATTGAAGGAACAAGGCAGGAGGAAGTACAGAGAGAAACAGGGGTGGAGATCGCACCCAGGAGTGGAGGCTGTTAGGGCTCTGCTTCAGCCTGCCTGCCTGTGATGTCATGGCCGGGGGAGGGGGGGGGGGCTGGCCTTGCCCAGTAGATAAAAGAGCAGACCCACCTCACTCCTCTCTCTTACCCCCTTTCCCTCTCATCTCTCTATCACCTCTCTCTTTCTCCTCCTCTCTCTTTTTCTCTCACCCCCTTTCTCTCTCTTACCCCCCTCTCTGAGGCACCCCTTCTCCCACCTTTCCTTCTCTTCCCATGCTCATTTTAAAAGCTCATCACAGGTGGGTGTTGGCGGCGCAGGCCTTTGATCCCAACACTCGGGAGGCAGAGGCAGGGAGATTGTTCGAGGCCAGCCTGGTCTACAAAATGAGTTCAGGACAGCCAAGGCTACACAAAGAAACCCTGTCTCGAAAAACCAAAAAATAAAAAATAAAAACTCCTCATCTAATATCTGTTGCCTGGCACCTTATTTTCTTACATTTTAATTATAAAAGTGGGGAATGACAGAAGGCCTACGGAGGAAAGAGAAAGTGTGGGTGGGGGCATCTCTGTGACAAGCTGGAGACCTAAGTTAGACTAGGCCTCTGGGAGGATATGAGGGGACTCTAGCTGAGACTCCTAGTAGCAGGGGCCACTGAGACCCTCTAACTAGGCAAGACTTCCAGTGGAAGGAGGAGAGCACCAACCCACCCACAATACTTCCATCCAAACAAAACTTACCCTGCCTATAAGGCATGCAAGGATAAAGATAGAACAAATAAAACAGAGATTGAAGGGATGACCCATGGCAGAGAGCCAACCCCTGACACTATTAATGATAATCTTCTATGCTTGCAGACAGGAGCCTACCAGAGTTGTCCTCTGAGAGGCTCACACAGCCAAAAATTGGGTGAAGTGTAGGAGTCTAGTGGAAAAGTGAGGAGAAGGAGAAAAGGACCTGGAGGTGACAGGAGCTACACAGGAAGACCAACAGAGCCAACCACCCAGGGCCCAGAGGAGCCTGTGGAGTCTGAAGCACCAACCAAGGGCCATGGATGGAAATAGCCAATGGGCAGCTCAGGCTTCACGTGGGTCCCCTAGCAAGGGGAGCAGGGCCTATCTCTGACACAGACTCTGTTGCTTGCTTTTTGAACACTCCATAATTTAATAAAGCAGGTGATAAAAATGTGTCCCTTCCCATCTCTATCCTAATGACCTATTAGACCATAGTTTGTTCGAACACTATGGGCATGATACGAAATATCTAAAATAGTAACTAAATTTTTCCAGACAAGTACATCCAACTCTTAAAGCTCCACTTAGAAGCAGCCAGTTCCAGACATTCAAATTACTACTCCACTATGATAACTCAAGTTTTTCTCTATCTGATACTTAAGAAGGAGGGGCTAAGAAGGAAGAAAAGGGACATAATTAGTTTTGCTTGTAAACCGTTCATCACGGTGTAGCCTATTGGGCTACAGCCATTGGAGGCCTAATAGATTTCAGGGTGTTGTGTTTGAGGTGGGGGCTTGTGGTGGAAATCAATAAATGACTGCTACTTCTTTGCACAGCCCCATATGGAAGTAATCAAGCGCAAGGGTGGCAGCTGGGGCTAGTAACAGTCACCTGCAGTTGAGGGACATGGGGGTTTCAGATGGATTTAATGCTAATTTCCTACAGAAACAATGAGCTACAAAGAGCAGAGTAACAGACAGGAGGGATGGAGAGACCAGCCGGAACAATGGCTGCACCTGGTGCTGGGAGCAGAGGACACATCTGTCACCCTCAAAGTGGCCCATCCCCCAGCTCTTCCAGCAAAGTAAGGCGAGGTCCCTAACAGCTTGCCGGCAGCAACAGGCTGGGTTTTTAAGGCTACTACACTCTCTACTTGAAACCCTCTTTTGACTAAGAGTTAGTTAAGGAAGCAAAGCTGGCTCCATCAGCCTGAAAAGAGACATATTAAAAAAACAGGCAAGCTCTGCCTCAAAAAAACCAACCAAACAAAAACCATGCATATTTTAGTTAACTTTTTCATTACTGTGACTTATCAATTTGGAAGGACAAAGAAAAATTACACAGAAAGATAAACTTTATTCAGTATCATGTAGCAAGTATTAATACTTAAAACTCATTTCACTACAATTTTAGAGTTGAAGAAACAGAAGCTTAACAAATAAATCAATGCTCATGGTTTCACAACCTAATGTTAAAGCCTACACACAATATTTTCATTTTCTTCCATCTTTCTTAACACAATCAAATGAAAATGCACGTTCTAAGGCTAGGCATTAGTCACATGCTTGCAATCCAAACATTTGGGAGTTAGAAGCAGAACATCAAAGCTATCCTCATCTACAGAGTTAGGGGCCAGCCTGCACTACCTGAGAGCCTGTTCCCACTGAACATAAACAACAAAACAAACAACAATAACAAAACCAAAAACCCACATACTCCGCATCACTGCAGGTAGCCTGAATACTGTATGTAGCCCACCTTGCTAGATATCTCTAACAAGCTGCTCAGGATGGAAAGGTAACAGGATTTCCACCAGTGGTTGCTTTAAACCAAGCACAAAAACATTCCTAGGGCTGAGACTGTGCTTGCTTTATAAAAGTAAACGCATATGCATTTTCAATTTCCCAGCATAAATCTGTGAATATATAATCTGGGGGTGGATGTGTGCTTTATAGCTGAGTACTGAACACAGGGCCTTTACACTCTCAGGATTTGGGTTGTTTTTCTGGTGGTGCTATGGCTTGAATTGGAACCTAATGTATGTATTTCCATGATGGTTCCATAGACCTTTTTTAACTTATTTTGAGATAAAGTCTCACTAAATGGCCCAGGCTAACCTTGAATCCACTCTGTAGTCCTGACAGAGCCAGAATTGCAAACTTCTCTATGCCTGCACCAGACCCAGCTGACCATAGCTCTTAAAAGTTAACTGAAAAGTCCATCACAGCCAAGCCAGACTCTAACAAACCATTTAGCAAGTTTCTTCTGTAAGCCACTATTAACCCTTTATTTACTGATCTGTACTTGGAGGGAATTAATGCACACACACCCAGCATAGCAGGACCTCCTAAACTAGATAAAGCCCGCATGTGCAAGGGGGAGAAAAGATGTAAGCACAGTGGTAAATGCCTCGCAACCAAACAACTGTGCTCAGATCTGAAAGACAGCAAGAGAGAGGCACATTTCAAACCCAGCAGAAGGGCTGGGGAGAGGGCTGGAGAGAGGGCTGGGGAGAGGGCTGGGGAGAGGGCTGGGGAGAAGGCTGGAGAGAGGGCTGGAGAGAGGGCTGGGGAGAGGGCTGGAGAGAGGGCTAGGGAGAGGGCTGAAGAGAGGGCTGGAGAGAGGGCTGGGGAGAAGGCTGGAGAGAGGGCTGGGGAGAGGGCTGGAGAGAGGGCTGGGGAGAGGGCTGGGGAGAGGGCTGGAGAGAGGGCTGGGGAGAGGGCTGGGGAGAAGGCTGGAGAGAGGGCTAGGGAGAGGGCTGGGGAGAAGGCTGGAGAGAGGGCTGGAGAGAGGGCTGGGGAGAGGGCTGGAGAGAGCGCTGGGGAGAGGGCTGGAGAGAGGGCTGGAGAGAGGGCTCAGAGGTTAAGAGCACTGTTTGTTCTTCCAAAGGTCCTGAGTTCAATTCCCAGCAACCACATGGTGGCTCATAATCATCTATGAGATCTAGTATCCTTTTCTGGTGTGCAGACACACATGTGGACAGAATACTGTATAAATAATAAATAAATCTTAAAAATAAAAATAAAAAAAGTACTGGAGAGACTCAGTGGTTAGGAGAAGTCTTCCAGATGACCAAGTTTAGTTCTTTGTACACATCTGGCAGCCCACAACTATCTGTAACAGCAGCTGCCAAGGATCTAATACCTCTGGACATTGGGCACCTGCACGCACATGCTAAAACTCCAACACAGATATGTACAAATAATTTTAAAATAAAATTAAAAGGAAAAAAAGCCCCGACAGCAAACAAGTGAGAATGGTGGCACAATTTATAATCCCAGTACCTGTGAGACCGGAAGATTAGGAGTTAAAGGCCAGCTTTGGCTACACAGTACATTCAAGACCAGTCTAAGTCATATGAGACCCCCATCTCCATTGAAAATATGGCAGAGGGCCAGGCATGGTGGTGCACAACTTTAATCCCAGCACTTGGGAGGCAGAGGCAGGCAGATTGCTGTGAGTTCAAGGCGAGCATGGTCTACAAAGCAAGTCCAGGACAGCGAAGGCTACACAGAGAGACCCTGTCTTGAAAAAACAGAAACAACAACAACAATAACAAATATATATAATAAGCCGGGTGTGGTGGCGCACGCCTTTAATCCCAGCACTCGGGAGGCAGAGGCTGGAGGATCGTTGTGAGTTCGAGGCCAGCCTGGTCTACAAAGTAAGTCCAGGATGGCCAAGGCTACACAGAGAAACCCTGTCTCAAAAAAAAAAAAAAAAAACAATAACAAATATATATAATAAATAGATAGTAAGATGAATATTCTAGAAATTCAGAATACTATTCCAAGTTCAGCCACTGGATATTACAACTCTCTCCCATTCCCATATAAGCACCGTGCTGGGGACTGAAACTAATACATGATTGGGCAATGCTTTATTGCTAACCCATTTCCTCAATTTATGAAACAATACTGCATTTAGTGAGATTATATAAAGAACAGTCCCTGGGCCCAGCAACGAAAAGAGCAATCTGAGTTCAATCTCTAGAACTAAATTCTGCAACTAACTTTGAGTTCCACTAGAGTGACTTCCTCAGTTCTCAGAAAGTACGATGACTTTCTCAGTGCTACTTAACTCAAAAGATTTTTTGGATTGTGGGCTGGAGAGATAGCTTAATAGTACTTAAGAGTGCTTACTGGCAAGGTGTGATGGTGTACGCCTTTAATTCCAGCACTTGAGAGGCAGGGGTAGGTAGATCTCTGTGAATTCGAGGCCAGCCTGGTCTAAGAGTCCAGGACAGCCAGCCAGGGCTGTTAACTCAGAGAAACCCTGTCTTGAAAAGCAAAAAAAAAAAAAAAAAAAAAAGGAGAGGGGGGGGGGGCGCACCAGGCGTGGTGGCACATACCTTTAATCCCAGCACTTGGGAGGCAGAGGCAGGAGGATTGCTGTGAGTTCGAGACCAACCTGGTCTACAAAGCGAGTCCAGGACAGGCAAGGTTAACACAGAGAAACCCTGTCTCGAAAAACCAAACCAAAACCCAAAAAAAGAGTGTTTACTAGTCTATCAAATAACCCTGTATCCCATTAGACAACTCACAAACTCATGTAAATCCTGTTCCAAGGGACATTTGCCCCAACACATACACCTCTACGGGCCTGTGCAAGGGCATAGTTGGCACACTCACCTACCCACACCATAAAACATCTTTAAACAAATTCTTGGTTATAAACTTGTTAGATTATTGTTGTTCGTTTATTTTGAAACAGGGCCTCTCTTTGTATGCTGAAACTCAGTATGTAAACTGAGCTGGCCTTGAACTCATTCCTGTCTATGTTTCCTGGAGTGCTGGGATTAATGCCATGTACCACTGTACCTGGTTTTGGTTTTTGTTTTAACTGCTGGGTCCCACAAGGCACAACTGAAGACTGAACTCAGGGCCTCATCTCACTCCATCAGAACTGCTAATCAAACACTTTTTTTTTTTTTCCTGAGACAGGGTGTCTCTGTGTAGCCTTGGCTGTCTTGGCCTCACTTTGTAGACCAGGCTGGCCTCGAACTCACAGTGATCTGCCTGCCTCTGCCTCCCGAGTGCTGGGATTACAGGCGTGCGCCTTTATTTCTGTATTTCTATGCTAAACCGGGACCACAGTATTCCTGAGAGCAAGGGAATTAGCCACTGATAGAACATATGCTTTTTTTTAGCATACAAAGTTTTGGATGCAATCCTGAGCCCTGGAATATAAAATGTGTCGCTAGAACAAACATTATAGCAATGATCAAAGGCCTTTTTAGGCCACACTAGACTACAACCTACTACTACCTCCCTGCTCATTCCCAGGAACGTAGGTCTACGGGTGTAACATTCTGCCTAGGTTCTATGGGTGTAACATTCTCCCTGAAGTACAACCATATAAATGCAGTCTAACACTATATATAGCCTCTCAAATAGTCAGAAAACTCCTAAGTGCCGTCCATTGCACCTATCAAAACTACCAAATTCTACAACATTTAGCCAATTTAAAATAAAAGAAACTTCTAAGAAGATAGATTTTAAAAGTTCCCACTATCTGAGGGAAATGGGAGACAAAATAATGAAAGAATCTGAACAGTATACTGCACTGCAACAAGATGCATACCTATTGCAGGGCACTGCTGCAAGACTGAGGTCAATATGGGTCTATAGAGAAAAAAGAAAAAAACTGAACAAAAACGCACCACACTGCTTTCTTTCATAAGACACTCAGGTGATATAAGGTTGAAGAACTTTACAAAATGAAAGCTGCTGGGGACTAGAGGAATGGCTCAGAAGTTAAGGTCACTGGATACCCTCCTGGAGGACACAAGCATCCTAGAGTAGTACACATCCATCCATGCTCCAGTTCCAGGGGATCCAATGCCTTTTTTTTTTTTTTGGGGGGGGGGACTCCCATGGACATCAAGTTTGCATGTAGTACACATACACAAAGCTGAAACACTTATACACCTAAAATAATATATATGTATTTTAATTTTTGTTTTTGTTTTTCCGAGACAGAGTCTCTCTGTGTAGCCTTGGCTGTCCTGGAACTCCCTTTGTAGACCAGGCTGGCTTCAAACAGAGATCCACCTGCCTCTGCCTCCCGAGTGCCGGGATTAAAGGTGTGCGCCACCATGCCTGGCCTAAATTTTATTTATTTATTTATTTTTGTTACACACATTGGTATTTAGACTGAATGTACAACTGTGTGAGAGTGTCAGATCCCCTGAAAGAGAAGTTACAGGTGGTTGTAAGTGGCCATGTGGGTGCTGGGAATTGAACTCAGGACCTCTGGAAGAGCAGCCAATGCTCTTAGCAACCCAGTTATCTCTCTAGCCCTTAAATTTTATTTTTAAAAAATTAAAGATATTTTTAAAGCTCACATTTATCATTTCAAAGAATCTTTGAGGAACCAGGTACAATTTAAACAGTGCTGACCAGTAAGATGGCTCAGTGGGTAAAGGCCCTTACAGTCAAACCTGAAATGATCTGAATTTGAATCCTGAACCCTGGCAGTAGAAACAAATAGAAACAGACAAATAAACATAAAATATTTTTTAAATAATTGGTGCTCTTACAAAGTAACATAATCAAGCTGGGTGTGGTGGCCCACGCCTTTAATCCCAGCACTTGGGAGGCAGAGGCAGGTGGATCACTGTGAGTTCGAAGCCAGCTTGGTCTACAAAGTGAGTCCAGGACAGCCAAGGCTACACAGAGAGACCCTGTCTTGAAAAACCAAAACAAACAACAACAACAAAACCCAAAGTAACAGAATCAATACTTCACTCCTAAAAATTGACTTTTCTTGGGGTTTTTTGGTTTGTTTTTTTAGAAACAGGGTTTCTCTGTGTAGCCTTGGCTGTCCTGGACTCACTTTGTAGACCAGGCTGGCCTAGAATTCACAGAGATCCACCCGCCTATGCCTCCTGAGTGCTGGGATTACAGGTGTATGTCACTGCGCCCGGCTTGCAAGCTGACTTTTCAAAGCTTTTTTGGTATAGTCAGAGAGAATACATTTTCACTTTCTATTCAGAAGTTTTCTAAACTCTATAGTCATAGAAAGGTTTAGCAAAGATGACATAACAGATACAAAGAATCAGGAGTCTGGAGAGATGGCTCAGCAGTTAGTAACACTGACTGTCCTTCCAGAGGACCTGAGTTCAATACCCAGCACCCACATTAAAGCTTACAATCATCTACAATTCCAGTTCTAAGGGATCTTTTCTGGCCTCTGTAACCATCAGGCAGTCATGTGGTACACACACACACAGGTAAAGCATCCATATACATAAAATAAAAATTTTAATGAAAATTAAAAAGTGAGTCAGGGTCAAAAAACCCAAAGGGGAAAAAAATTGAGTATAGCAATACTAATAATACCCTGAAAAGATGAATTAGACACATATATTTATACCTCAAGGTTGAAGGGGAAAGTGAAAAGGGTTTAGGCACTTGCCACAACAGAAAAATATCTAAAAACTTTTGAAACTGATCAGTGTGCCTTCTAGTGCTGGAAAGGCAGTGGACAAATCTCCCCAATACCAAATCAGGAGTCAGCCGGCTGTGCTGGCACATGCCTTTAGGGAGGGGACAGAGGAGAGCGGGTCTCTGCCTGTGAGGCCAGTCTGGTGTACACAGATACATAATAGGATCCAGTAGAGAAAGACAGAGAAAGAGGGGAGAGGGAGGCAAAAACAAACAAGCCAAATGGAGATTCAGAGCAGCAGATTGCCCAAGATGAGAGAACGAGGAAATAACGTCTGTACAGTATGTACTAAACTCAGGTTCTACCTATAGGTGGCTGATTTGGAAGCCTTTCAAAAATAATAACAACATAACAACACTATAGAAATAGCTAATGGGCACCACAAAGTCTCCAGAACATGGTAGGGCGCCTGCACGGCAGGTGCGCACGCACGCACGGGTGCACACACGGCTCAGGGCTTGCATGCTCTCCAATTCACATTTTAAGTCAGATTTGCTGTTATTTCAGACATTGAAAAATAGCATTAGGAGTAAAACATAAGATCTAAAATGCAAAGATGACAATAGCTTTACTACAATCTTCTAGTTGTAATTCGCCTGATTACTTTGAAGAAAAATATGACAATGAAAAAGAGCACTGCAGCAGTCATCTCTTTAACATTGGTATTATATAAACAACAAAAAAATCAGAATATGCCAGAAGTATTTAATATGGAATAGTTTAAAGAAGTATTTGTAGGACTATTTTCCTCATTACAGAATTTATGAACTACATCTGACTTTAACTAAGCTTTCCATTCAAAAAAACAAAGGTAACAACTGAAAAATGAAATAGAAACATAAAACCAAATGAAGCATCAAAATGAAACCAAGACTAAACTTTCATAAAATAACAATAAACATAAAATTTGAGCTTTGAAAAGGCAGAAGTTGTACACTTTATCCCCCAAAACTAAATTAAAATGTGCACTTACCCTGAATGTCCAAATTATAAAATCCAGACTCGTAATATACCAAATCTACTTGAAATAGGTATTTAAAAAGCTCTCTTTTCTCCCCCTAATCTTCAAAGCCCAATTGGAGACCAGCCTTCCTCCTCCTTTCATTAGCTGGACATGTGTCAGCTCTCTCACATCTGCGATTTCTCACTGACTAGAGCTGCCTGTCCCATTCCAGGGAAACACAGATGGATCCCAGATGGGAAGGTCCTGCCAAACAGACCAGCTCTTCACCTCGCCAGAATCCCCAGATACAGTCAGTCTCTCTCCCTCTTCGTGCTTCCCCTCTCTCTCCACTACCCTCCAGGTTCTCTGTTACCAGGGCGCTTTGCCAGCTGATGTCACTAAGCACACACCTCCTAGTGGCCCCTAGCCAATCTGACATTAACTTGTTAAATGCATGTAATTTGTTTATGGCTGACAATAACAGCAAAAATATTGTGTAAAACCTTTCTATTCAAGTCACTAGTAGAATAAATATCCAGTCATATATAAACACACAGACTCAAATTTTGGGGAATAGTCAAATGTTTTAACAATCACTATTTAAAGTCCTATATATTGTGTATTTTTTGTTATTGTTTAATAACTTCTGCTCTTTGGGCTGGTTTTTAAACCTTATATGAGACAAAAGCCTTCATAAAATAAATTATAAACATATTTTGAATGTATAATTGGATCAAAAATAAAAAGCTGCAAATTAGTTTTGGGAACATAAGCAGAAATATATGTAAATGATTCACACAAGCTGCCTCCCAGATCCAGACTTGGTACTCTACTAAACTGGCACATGATTAAATTAAGACGACGCAAGCAACACGGTTCTGGTGCTGTAAAGACTGCAAATCAAAGATGAGGACACAATACAAAAATTGCTTTAAAATCAAGTAAATACGAACATCAAAGTTTCAACAATGAAGAATACAGTAAATTTTGAAATAATTATTTTGAGAATCCAGAGAAAAGGTAGATCCACACAACGCTGGAGTTTAATCCTTGACGCACTTCCCAAGAGCTAATACAAGATAATGCTTAACCAATTTCTGTGGCGTGGAAACTGCTATCTGCAAGCTGACAACAGTACCAGTTATTATATAAGATCTTACGGCTGAGTAAACTAGCTGAAGGGTTTTGAGACACTTTTTAAATTTCCTGTAAATCTTTATTTTAGAGTAAAAAGATAAGTGTAAGAGGGGCTTGTCTTCTTCCCAAGGTCATGTCACATGAACATTAACATTTACACGAACCACATTAAGGATGAAGACCTGGCCGGGCAGTGGTGGCGCATGCCTTTAATCCCAGTACTTGGGAGGCAGAGGCAGGTGGATCACTGTGAGTTCGAGGCTATAACAGTCTACAAAGCAAGTCTAGAACAGCCAAGACTACACAGAGAAACCCTGTCTCGAAAAACAGAAACAAACAAAAAACAAAACAAACCCCCCTCCCCAAAAAAGGAAGACCTGGCGAGGCATAGGGGCATCTCAGGGAGGCGGAGGCAAAGGCAGGCGAATCGCTGTGAGTTCAAGGCCAACCTGACCTACAAAGCGAGTCCAGGACAATCAATGCTAACACACACAGAGAGACTCTTTCTTGGAAAACCAAAAGAAAAAGAAAAGAAAGAAAGAAAGAAAGAAAAAGATCCTCCACATACATAAACAGATACGCCTTTCTTTAGCCTCCACCATGCTTCAAATAGATGATACCTATAAACTTGGCACTTTTCTGCCTGTCAATGTTTTACAAAAAAAGGGAAACTCATTCCCCAAAGACAGTTGGCAGCAATATAATTAATATTCACCCAGCTTCAAGGACTATTCTTATTTCCTTGCCTACAGGATAGAGCCTAGTGGTAGATGTTATTATCTCAGTATTAAATTAAGAAAAATAAGAAAGCTGGGCATGGTGGCACACGCCTTTTATCCCAGCACTTGGGAGGCAGAGGTAGGCGGATCTCTGTGAGTTCGAGGCCAGCCTGGTCTACAAAGTGAGTCCAGGACAGCCAAGGCCACACATAGAAACCCTGTCTCAAAAAACCAAAAAAAGAAAAAAAAAGAAAAGAAAGAAAAGAAAAAGAAAAAGAGCTGTTAACATCACATGACTAGTGTTAGGAGCATGTCTGGATTCTCAGCCAGAGTACTATACAACAGTATTAAGTCAAGAGGCAGAGGCAGAGACGGGTGGATCTCTGTGAGTTAAAGGCCAGCCGGGTCTACAAAGTAAGTCCAGGACAGCCAAGGATACACAGAGAGACCTTGTCTTGAAAAACAACAAACAAACAAACAAAAACCCAATATTATTAAGTAAGAAAACTAATCAAGACACAACTGAAGTGGGATGCAGGGGCACACACCGTAGTCCCAGCTACTTGTGAGACTGAAGCAAGAACACTGTGTAAACCTAGGAGTTCAAACCCAGACTGGGCAACACAGTAGCAACCATGAATATGTACTGATCCAAGCAAAGTAAAGAAAGGCAGGAGGGAAGGAAGAAAAAGAAAAGGAAGCAAGGGGTTATCTCAAATTACTCACTCTGGAAGATGCTAACTACCAAGCCATGAAAATATTCAAGCACTTCTAATAGGAGAGGACCACCTGGTAAGGAATTAAGATTTCTTGCCCACAGGCAATATCAACTTGTTCACTATGTGAGTAAGCAATTTCTTTTTTAATAGAGTATTTTGCCTGCATGTATGTCTATGCACCATATTCATGTCTGGTACCTGGGGAGGTCAGAAGAGGCTGTCCAGAGGCCTACTCTGAATTGGAGTATACTAATAGTTAGTTATGAGGCACCATGTGGAGGCTGGGAATTGAATCTGGTTCCTCTGAAAGAGCAACAAGTCCTCTTAACCACTGAGCCATCTCTCCAGCCCCCAGTAAGCAACCATGATAGCAGGCACCAAGCTACCACCACCAGCTAAGACAGCTTGGAATTATGACCCATAGAAAGTGCAGAATACAATAAATGTTTACTTTTTTTTTTTTTTCAAAGAAAAAAGATGGTTTTCTCAAACTGTGCCTGTAATCCTAGCCACAGCTAAGAGGCTGAAGCAGGAAGACCACTGCAAGTTTAGGGCTAGCCTGCACTACATAGTAACTTTTTTTCTTTTAAGGTTTATTATTGGGCTGGAGAGATGGCTCAGATGTTAAGAGCACTGGCTGCTCTTCCAAAGGTCCTGAGTTCAATTCCCAGCAACCACATGGTAGCTCACAATCATCTATAACGAGATCTTCTGGAGTGCAGGTGTACATGCAGGCAGAACACTGTATACGTAATAAATAAATATATCTTTTTAAAAAAGATTTATTATTATTTATATAGTATTCTGCTTGCATGTGAGCCAGCAGAAGAGGACATCAGATCTCATTATAGATGGTTGTGAACCACCATGTGGTTGCTGGGAATTGAACTCAGGACCTCTGGAGGAGCTGCCAGTGTTCTTAACCTCTGAGCCATCTCTCCAGTCCACATAGTAACTTCTATCATGAAGATTATAGATTCTAAATACTATTTCCCAATAAAACCAAGCAACTTATTTAGAAAAGCAGTGTCCTCCCCAAAAAGGAGAGGAAATGGTCAAACTCCTCATATCAAAAAGCAAGTAATTTACCAAAGTCTTCTGAAAGTTGTGTCCAAAAGACTTTAAAAAAAACCTGGGTTGGTGGCAGTCTAAGCTACTTGGAAAGGTGAGGCAGAAGGATCCCAAGCTCAAAACCATCCTGGGTTATAGATTAAGTTCAAGGCCAATGTGAGCAGCTTAATGTAAGACTGTCTCAAAAAGTTGAAAAGGGAAATGGAGCCGGGTGTGGTGGCGCACGCCTTTAATCCCAGCACTCGGGAGGCAGAGGTAGGCGGATCGCTGTGAGTTCGAGGGCAGCCTGGTCTACAAAGTGAGTCCAGGATGGCCAAGGCTACATAGAGAAACCCTGTCTCGAAAAACCAAAAAAAAAAAAAAAAAAAAAAAAAAAAGGGAAATGGGGGTGGGGGTGGAATGAGACATGAGGAAGACGGAGTGATGTACACCTGTATACAATTCCAGAAGTCAAGAAGTGGAGGCAGAGTAAATACTAAGTGAATCAAGGTCATCATCAGCTAAACAGTGAGTTCAAAAGCAACCCTGAGAAGTCTCAAAACAGAAACACACAAACAGACTGGAGAGAAGTGGCTTCGAGGTTAAGAGAGCTGCTGCTCTTGTAGGGTCTGGTTGCCAGTACCCACTCAGGCAGCTCAGAGCTCTAACTCCTGCCTCACGGACCCATTGTTCTCTTGTCACCTCTGTGGGTACTGCACTTCCCCAAATAAACCCACACTAAAAGACACATACGTATACACATAATTAAAAATAAAAATGTGGGGACTAGAAAGATGCCTCAATAGTTAAGGACACTGGTTACTCTTCTAAAGGACCCAATTTCAATCCCCAGCATCCATATGGTGGCTAACAACTAACTCCAGTCTGAAGGGATCTAACACCCTCTGCTGGCTTCCTTGGGCACCAGGCACACACATGGTACACAGGCATACACTTAAGCAAAACAACCATACACACAAAACAATAAAATTATTTTTGGTGTTTTTTGTTTGTTTTTGTTTTTTCGAGACTGGGTTTCTCTGTGTAGCCTTGGCTGTCCTACACTCACTTTGTAGACCAGGCTGGCCTAACACGCACAGAGGTCTACCTGCCTCTGCCTCCTAAGTCAATAAAATTACTTATTTGTCTATATTGGTTATTGTTGAGCCATGGTCTCTACATAGGCCTGGCTGCCCTGGAACTCACTATGTAGACCAAGCTGGCCTCAAACTCATAAAGATCCTCCTTGCTCTGCCTCCCAAGTGCTAAGATTAAAGGCATGCATCACATCGTCTGGCCTAAAATAATTTTCAAAATTAAAATAAATAAAGAAAAGTGTAAAGGCAGGCATGGTGATCCACACCTTATTGCAGCTCTTTGAATTTGAGGTCAGCCTGGTCTACTTAATCAAGTCCCAGTCCAGCCATAGTTACATGGTGAGACCTTGCCTCAAAATACAAGAAACCCTAAAACAATTTTTTAAAACTACAAGGTAGGAGGGGGATGGTTGGGGAAGTGTCTGTGCTTGAGAGTACTGGCTGTTCTTACTCCCAGAGGACTTTGGTTCAAGTCCGAGCACCCACATGGCAGCTCACTGCTATCTGCAACTCTAGTTCCAGAGGGATGGCAACACCTTTCTTCTGGTTTCTGAGGATACTGCATGGTATGTACGCACGCACAGCAGACACCCATACACATAAAACAATACAAATAGGGAGGCAGAGCCAAAGGCAGATGGATCTCTGTGAATTCGAGACCATCCTGGTCTACAGAGCAAGTGCCAGGGCAGCTAGAGCTGTTACAAAGAGAAACCCTGCCTCGAAAAACAAAAACAAAAATAAATAAATAAATAAAATAATTTTAAAAAACAATACAAATAATGGGGGAGAGCCAACTTGAGCAACATAGCTGACTCCAAAGCCAGCTAGAGATAGGCAGTAAGACCCTTAACAAGAAACAGTTCTCCAGACCCATTAGGCTATATATATAAAATTTTGGGAGTGTTTTGTTTTATTTTTTGGTTTGGTGGTGCGCGCCTTTAATCTCAGCACTTTGGAGGCAGAGGCAGGCGGATTACTGTAAGTTCGAGGCCAGCCTGGTCTACAAAAATGAGTCCAGGACAGCCAGGACTGTTACACAGAGAAACCTTGTCTCGAAAAACCTTTTTTTTAAAGGCATCAAAATCCGATTGCAGGCACACACTACCTCATTCAATTTAGGAGGTGTTGGAGGTCAAATCCTGGGCTTTGTGCATGGTGGGCAGGCATCCTACCAACCTAGCTACATCCCTGGCCATATGTCTCATTTTTTCTTTAAGACGAAGAATATACAAAAGTATATGCAAAGGGGAAAATTTTTGGAAGAAAAAAAAAGTAAGGCACTGCTCGCTCAGGGAGAGTATTCATCCCTGAGGATTTGATGCAATTGGAAACAGCTGGATCTGAAAAGACATGCCAAATGGGCATCATCTGTGAGCAGTGAAAACACTGGGTCTGAAAACCAAAAGGAATCACTCCTTGAAAAAGAGGAGACAGCATAAGTCAGAGGGTGGTACCAGGTATCTCACAAGTATATTAACCTACAGCACAGTACTTACAGTACCCACCCACTATCCACCCTGCCTGTCAGCCTTTTTAAAAGCTAAAGTAAAGGCTGTTCTCCTGGGCTGGAGAGATGGCTCCGTGGTTAAGAGCACTGCCTACTCTGCCAAAGGACCCAGGTTCAATTTCCAGCACTCACATGGCAGCTCACAACTGTCTTTAACTCTAAAATCTGACACCTGCACACCAATGCACATAAATTAAAGTTAAATAAAATATTAAAATAAAAAAACAAAAGACTGTTCTCCTGGCCTATTTCACTGA
Organism: Acomys russatus; assembly: GCF_903995435.1. Classification (NCBI taxonomy): domain Eukaryota; kingdom Metazoa; phylum Chordata; class Mammalia; order Rodentia; family Muridae; genus Acomys; species Acomys russatus. The sequence goes on along the minus strand of NC_067140.1, from coordinate 3,811,576 downwards.
AAAACACAACCAAAATATAAGATGTAGACACACCCTCACAAGTCCTCTCGCAGATATCCAAACTTGGTTCAACATGCTTTGAAATGGTGTGTTTTGCTTTCATTTTGTTAGCCAAAGCTACACAGAGAAACCTTCTCAAACCCCACTTCCCACCCCAATCAAAAAAAAAAAAAAAAAAAAAGTTCAAGTAACATACCACTTACCCTAAAAGCCTAAAACACGGACCTCTACTCTGGTTTGTTGTTGTTTGTGTTCGTTTTGGTTTTTTTCTAGACAGGGTTTCTCTGTGTAGCCTTGACTATCCTGTAGACCAGGCTGGCTCTACTCTGTATAGTAAATGCTAAACAGAAGGAAAGGGTGTCTGATGACAGAAGTAACAGGACCTGGAGAATGATGGAAACCAAACCCAAGGCTCAGGTTTCTTTATTGAGAACTGCCATTCACTGCAGTTAGAGGATAGACCCCGGGCATTAGGTGCATTGTTTTACTTTTTGTTTTCCAAATTTTCCACAGCATGCCCATAAGTTTGATTCACAGCTCTCTCCCCACCTCCCTCCCACACACACACAAAAAAAGAAAGAGAAGCCAGGCATAGTGGCACATGCCTTTAATCCCAGCACTAGGAAGGCAGAGGCAGGGGGATCCCTGAGTTTGAGGCCAGCCTGATCTACAAATCAAGTGCAGGACAGCCAAGAAAGGGTACACAGAGAAACCCTGTCTCTGTGGGGTTGGGGGAGAAAGAAAGAAAAAACTTGTTTTGAGACAGGGGATCTGTACAGAGCTCTAGCAGTTCTGAAACTCACTATGTAGGTAAACCAAGCCAGCCTAGAACTCACAGAGATCCACTTGTCTCTGTGTCCCAAGTGCTAGGATGAAAGACACACACTATCACTGGGCATGGTGGCACATGCCTTTAATCCGTGCACTCAGGAGGCAGAGGCAGGTGGATCACTGTGAGTTTAAGGCCAGCCTGGTCTACAAAGTGAGTCTAGAGCAGCCAGAACTGCAAGAGAAACCCTGTCTAGAACCACCCCCCCAAAAAGAGAGAGACGTACCATCAATCCTAGCTTTCAGGAATGAAATTTCTGGGTAAGAAATTACTAAAACTAAATAAACAAGCAGGGAAGGGGAAACACGGGAGGGTAACTCATACCATTGAGCCCAATGAAGCAGAGGCAAGCTCGCTATCTCTGAGTTTCAGGCCAGCCTGGTCTACACAGTCAATTCTAGGCCAGCCAGGGCTACAGCTTACAGCTACATAGTGAGATTCTGTCTCAAAAAAAAAAAAAAAAAAAAAAGGTGAAGACATGACTAAACCCTTAGTCTTATTTTCTTACCTTTGAACTTTTTCCCTTTTAACTTGATCTTTGCCAGTCTCCCCTCTCTTGTCAACAGGTCCACTGCCATTTAACAAACGGTGGTTTGGAGGATAAAAGACAGACCCTTAGCACAGGCAGTGGAATTCCAAATGCTAGACTCTTGGCTCCACAATGTCTGATTCAGAACTGCTGGGAGCTATTAGTGTAGCTCGCCCACCCAGGCATGTGAGGCTGGGAGAGCTCCTTTCACACCACCCGCACAAGCCTCTCGTTTATGCTCCAGGCTTCAGTGATCATGTGCCTTTGTTCCCCACAGAACACATGAAGACCAGTGTAAGGTATTAGAAAGGTTCAGAAGGAATACAGAATGAAGCAGTTTTAAATGTAGACTTGCAACAAAATCTGTTTTTATAATGGTGCAATAGTCCAAGAAAAATACCTTTTCTTTCTTCTTTCTTCTTTTTTTGATTTTTTCAAGACAGGGTTTCTCTGTGTATCCTTGGCTCTCCTGGACTCACTCTGTAGACCAGGCTGGCCTTGAACTTGCAACAATCCACCTGCCTCTGCCTCCGAGTGCTGGGATTAAAGGCATGCGCCACCACACCCGGCACATTCTACTTTAAATGACAACACTTGCCATTATTAAAAAATGCTTCCCTAGCCAGGCGGTGGTGGTGCACACCTGTAATCCCAGCACTCAGGAGGCAGAGGCAAGTGGATCGCTGTGAGCTCGAGGCCAGCCTGATCTACAAAGGGAGTCCAGGACAGCCAAGGCTACACAGAGAAACTATCTCAAAAAACAAACAAACAAACAAAAATGCTTCCCTATAACTAGAACTGTGGACCCAATCAGCCCATCCACATGCTCTATGATTAAGCTATATCCCCAAACATTTAAATATTTATTTATTTATTTAATGTCTATGAATGTTCTATATGCGTATACATCTGCATGTCAGAAAAGAGCATCAGATTAGTTCATAGATGGTTGTGAGCCACCATGTGATTGCTGGGAATTGAACTCAGGACCTCTGGAAAAACAGCCAGTGCTCTTAACCTCTAAGTCATCTCTCCAGCCCCCTACCCCAAACCTTTCATTCATCCATATTACTCCATGTTAAAAAAGAATAAAGGCTGGGCATGGTGGCGTTCACCTTTAATTCCAGCACTCACAAGGCACAGGCAGGTGAATTCCTGTGAGTTCAAGGTCAGCCTGGTCTACATGTGAGTCTAAGACAGCCTGAGGATACACACAGAGAAGCCCTGTCTTAATAATAATAATAATAATAATAATAATAATAATAATAATGATTGATAATGATAATAATAATAATAATAATGGCAGAGATGGATCTTTGTGAGTTCCAGACCAGCCTGATCTACAAAGTAAGTTCTAGGGCAGCCAGGGCTACACAGAGAAACCCTGTCTCAAAGAAAACAAAAACTAAAAGAAGAAAGCTTTAAACAGGGCATGGCGGCTCATGTCTTTGCTCCCAGCACTGTTACACAACCCTGTCTAAACTCCTCCCCTACCACGGGGGTGGGGGTGGGGAGTGGGGTGGGGGGGAGATCAAGTTTGACGTTTAACACCAACATAAAAGGCTCGTGTGTGATGAGAAGATGGGCACAGTCAGATTCCTGGGATTTGAAGAGCAGCCAGCCTAGCTTATCAGTGAGGAGACTCTCAAAAATCAAATGAATGGGGCTGGAGAGATGGCTCAGTGGTTAAGAGCACTGCCTGCTCTTCCAAAGGTCCTGAGTTCAATTCCCAGCACCCACATGGCAGCTCACAACTGTCTGTAATTCCAAGATCTGACACCCTCACACCAATGCACATAAATTAAAACTAAATAAAAATATTTTTTTTAAAAAATCAAATGAATGGCTCTTCCTGAGGAAGGACATTTAAGGTTAATCTCTAGTCTCCAAAGACATAAGCATACACATGAACATACACATACAAAGTCAAATACAAATAGATAAGTTAACCCTTAAAATATCTTTCTCAGTAACAATCAAAAAACACAGGGCAGGGTGTGGTAACATATCCCTGCAATTCAAGAATTTAAGATGATGAGACAGGACAGTATTAGTTTCAAGCCAGCAAGCACAGCAAACAATGTCGTAACACATATGTCCTCACATCTTTTTACTTTTGTTCATTTATGCTGCTAATGTCCTAACTAGAATCAATATATTTGCGGGGGTAAAAATGAATTCAGGTATATGTGACTAGGAAGAGCTGAGAAAGCAACCAATTAGCTCTTCTAAGTCTCAGCAGCTGTGTTTTCCTGATGACAGCGGATCTGCCCACCTGCTCCCACATATGGCGCAGGTGAAGTACAGCACCTGGCTCAGTGCCTCCTTCCACACAATCAGAACAGTGCTAGCTGTGAAGACACCAAGCCCAAGTCAGTATTTCCATTTGTGTCCACACAAAGACCAAAATCATCACTAAAATAAACTTTGTACCTCTCAAATAAAAATACTAAAGGCGCACGCCTTTAATCCCAGCACTTGGGAGGCAGAGAGAGGCGGATCACTGTGAGTTCAAGGCCAGCCTGGTCTAAAAAGTGAGTCTAGGACAGCCAAGGCTACACAGAGAAACCCTGTCTGGAAAAAATAAAATACTATAATCTCAAAGTGTAACAATAATATCCAAGTTGATAACTGCTAGAGACACAGATCAGAGTTTTATTTATTTACCTATCTTGACTTTTGGTGGCCAGACTGATTTACATAGCAAGCATCTGAGGCAGTCTGGACAATATACTCAGACATTGTTTAAAAATAAGTAAGAGCCCGGCATGGTGGCACACCCTGTAATCCCAGCACTCGGGAGGCAGAGGCAGGCAGATCTCTGCGAGCTGAAGGACACCCTGGTCTACAAAGTGAGTCCAGGACAGCCAAGGCTACACAGAGAAACCCTGTCTCAGAAAAACAAAACAAACAAACAAATAAATAATGGGCCGGGCATAGTGATGCAGGCCTTTAATCTCAGCACTCCAGAGGCAAAGGCTGGTGGATCTCTGAATTCAAGGCTAGCAGTCTACAAAGCGAGTTCCAGGACTCAGTACACAGTTCCAGTATAAAAACAAGTAAATAAACAAAAATAAAAGGCAGAATCGTGGCCAGGCAGTGGTGGCGCAGGCGTTTAATCCCAGCACCTGGGAGGAAGAAGCAGGAGGATCTCTGTGAGTTCAAGGCCAGCCTGGTCTACAAAGTGAGTCCAGGACAGCCAAGGCTACACAGAGAAACCCTGTCTTTAAAAAAAAAAACAAAAAGGGCTGGAGAGATGGCTCAGTGGTTAAGAGCACCGCCTGTTTTTCCAGAGGTCCTGAGTTCAATTCCCAGCAACCACATGGTGGCTCATAACCGTCTATAATATAATCTGATGCCCTCTTCTGCAGATAGAGCACTCACGCAATAAATAAAAATAAATAAATCTTTAAAAAACAACAACAAAACCAGAATTATCTTTAAAAGTGAGGCAAAAGCTGGGCAGTTGAGCAGTGGTGGTGAACACCTGTAATCCCAGGTCTCAAGAGACAGATGAGTTTGAGGCCAGCCTGGTCTGCACAGTCAGTTCCAGGACAGCCATGGCTCCACAGAGAAACCCTGTCTCAAAAAAAAAAAAAAAAAGGACAGGCATAGAGTAAGCAAGATGACCCAGCAAGTAGAAGTGCCTGTCATCAAGCCTGATAACTTGAATCCAATCCCCTGGACTCACATGGAAGAAGACAACTGACTCACAAGAGCTGTTCTCCACATGTGGCATGCACACCCAATTTAAATAAATGTAGTTGGGCCTGGTGGTGCTCACCTTTAATCCCAGCACTCGGGAGGCAGAGTCCAAGGCCAGCCTGGTCTATAAAGTGAGTCCAGGACAGCCAAGGCTACACAGAGAAATCCTGTCTGGAAAAACCAAAACAAAACAAACAACAACAAAAAGACACATCAATACTGGCAAATTTAGAGGCTGGAGAAATGACTCAGCAGTTACCAGCAATTACTATTGCTCTTCAAGAGGACCCAAGTTCGGTTCCCAGCACCCATGTGGGGCAGCTCACTATGCAGTCTTAGCTTCCTGTGATTCATTATATAGACCAGACTGCCCCTGAATTTGGAGACACCTACCTGCCTCTGCCTCCCAAAAGCTGCAATTATGGGATTAGAGTGCTGAGATTAAAGCACCACTCTACCCAACCAATTACTTAATTCTTGTGCAAATTAAAAGCTCATAAAATGATAGATGATTTCATGCCACAGCCACTGGTGTATTAAACTGTCACATTCCATATATAAAGTCACAAAGCTGCATATGAGGTGGCAATGTAGATTTCTAAACATGCAACATCCAAAAATTCAAAATCAAATAGGGAGGCAAGTCCTAGAAAGAAAACTCAGCAGTTCGTTCAGCGCACTTACTAGTGCGGGGTGCTATTGTGCACCGGTGGGGCAGATAGGTATGGACGTCCTCTGCAGCCTGCACCTAAAGAAATGCTTCTTTGTCTTTTTTTGGGGGGGGGGGCGTTTTCTTTGTTTGTTTTCCCAAGGCAGGGTTTCTCTGTGTAGCCTTGGCTGTCCTGGACTCACAGGCTGGCCTCACAGCAATCCACCTGCCTCTGTGCCCCTGCTGGGATTAAAGGCGGGCCACAATGCCCAGCTTAAAGGTGGTTGTTAACCTCAGATATGGGTGCTAAGAACCAAACTCATGTCCTCTAGAAAACCAACAAGCCAAGCCCTTGACTGCTGAGATATCTTTCCAGCCTCTGGCAAGACATCCCTACTTGACACCTTTCTTCCTGTGTCAAATGGCTGAAAAGGGCTTATTTATACTTCATATTAGCTGTATCTACTTACAGAACTTCATAGGTTCTTTATTTACTTTTTCCACTACTGATGAAAACCAAGGATAAAAAAAATCATTCAACTAGATGCAAATAACTCCAAAATAGGACAAAGTTTCTCTAAGAAAGAAAGATGGAAATGTTGCTTGGTAAATTCATGAAGCAGTCAACCACATAGCTATCTTTTTTTTTTTTTTTTTTTTAATATTTATTTTATTTTCATGGCAGGGTTTCTCTGTGTAGCCCTGGCTGTCCTGGATTCGCTCTGTAGACCAGGCGGCCTCGAACTCAGAGATCTGCCTGCCTCTGCCTCATAAGTGATAGGACCACAGGCATATGCCACCTTCACCCAGCTGGGATTAAAGGCGTACACACCACACAGGGCTTCTACTTTATTACAGAACATTTGCAGGTTTCTCCGAAATGAAAGCTATGATCATTTTATTTTATTTATTTTTTATTCTTATTTTATTCTTTAGGTTTTCAAGTCAGGGTTTTTCTGTACAGTCTTGGCTGTCCTGGAACTCTCTTTGTAGACCACGCTGTCCTCAAACTCACAGAGATAGATCTGCCTGCCTCTGCCTTCTAAGTGTTGACATTAAAGGTGTGCACCACCACAGCCAATCTAAAACTTTTTCTTTTTCTTTTCTTTTCTTTTTTTTTTTTAATATTCATTTATTCACTATTATATATACAATGTGCTGCCTGCATGTATACCTACTCGCCAGAAAGAGGGCATCAGATCTCATTATAGATGGTTATGAGCCACTATGTGGTTGCTGGGTATTGAACTCGGGACCTTTGGAAGAACAGCCAGTGCTCTGAACCTCTGAGCCATGTCTCCAGCTCTTTTTTTTTTTTTTTTTTTTTTTTTTTTTTTTTTTTTTTTTTTTTTTTTTTGTTTTGATACAGAGTTTCTGAGCTGCTTCCTCAGCGCTAACTTTCTTTGTGGGTGGGGAGCTTTTGTTTTTACTTTTTGTTTGTTTGTTTTGTTTGGTTTTTTTTTTTTTTTTTTTTTTTTTTTTTTTCCGGAGACAGGGTTTTCTCTGTTTGTTTTTACTTTTGTTGAAATGGAGTCTCATGTATCTCAAGCTGGTCACAATCTTGATATATAGTGAAATAAAACTAGCCTTGAACTTCTGATCTTCCCCTCCAGTTCCTAGGCTGTGCTTACAAGTAACTAGGAATTTTTGCCTGATTTACAAAGTGCTGGAGAACAATACCAAAACATAATGTATATAAGGCATGTATTCTACCAACTCATTCACGTCACCAGACCCTAGAAAATTTTTAATTAACTAATTTAATATAGACTGAGCTGAGTGTGGTGGCACTTTCCTCAAATCCCAACACTCAATCCATCTGAAACTTATCTGGGGCTCCTACCCATGCATAATCAAGTTCCCCAAGTATCAAATTAGTAACCTAATTAATAATCAAGTATTACCTTGACTTTCTCCCCTGTCCCTATCCCAGTCCACAATCAAATACTGGCAGCTCTAAATTGGGTGTGGCAGCATTTTGGCACACTCCTATCATGCTAGCATTAAAGCAGAAGGTTCAGGAGTTCAAGACTATCTTCAGAGGATAGGAAATTCAAAGCCAGTCTGGGCTATAAGAATGTGTCTTTATTTTATTTTATTTTTATTTATTTATTTATTTACTTATTTATTGGTTTTTCGAGACAGGGTCTCTCTGTGTTAGCCTTGGCTGTCCTGGACTCCCTTTGTAGACCAGGCTAGCCTTGAACTCACAGAGAACCGCCTGCCTCTGCCTCCAGAGTGCTGGAATTAAAGGTGTGAGCCTTTAACCCCAGCACCTGGGAAGCAGAGGCAAGCGGATCTCTGTGAGTTCAAGACCAGCCTGGTCTACAAAGTGAGTCCAGAACAACAGCCAACGCAACACAGTGAAACCCTGTCTCAAAAACCAAAAAAAAAAAAAAAGAAAAGAAAAAAGAAAAAGAAAAAGAAAAAGAAAGAACAGAAAAAAGTTACATAGTGGGGCTAGAGAGATAGCTCAGTGGTTGAAAGCACTAGCTGTTCTTCCAAAGAACCCAGGCTCAATTCCCAGCACCCACATAGCAGCTCACAACTGTCTCTAGCTCCAATTCCAGGGGATCTGGCAACCTCAGAGACATGCCTGTGGGCAAAACACCAATGTATATAAAATTTAAAAAAAAAATTTTTTTTGGGGGGGGAGGTTTTCAAGGCAGGGTTTTCCTGTTTAGCCTTGGCTGTGGTATTTTGCCTGGCATGTATGTTTGTGGACCACACATGCAGTGTCTGCCAAAGCCAGAAAAGGGTGCATCAGACCCCCTGACACTAGAGTTAAGAACAATTGTTAATTGCCAAGTTGGCTGCTGGGAACCAAACCCAGATCCTCTGCCAGAGCAACAAATGTTCCTAATTGCTGATATCTCTCTCCAGCCCCACAACAAAACCTTTTTAGAATAGGAAAAAGGAACACAAGGCAGCCCAGTAATAAAGTACTTGCCCAGAATGTACAAGGTCCTAGATTTAGTCCCCAATGTTACCCAAAATAAAATAAAAGCAAGGCAGTGGTGGCACACACCTTTAATCCTAGCTCTCAGGAGGTATCTCTGAGTTCAGTCAGCCTGGTGTACAGAGTGAGTTCCAAGGACACAAGGGCTACACAGAGAAACCCTGTCTCAAAAAAACAGATAAGTAGGAAAGGAGGGAGGGAAGAAGGAGGGGAGAGAGAGGGTGGGGAGCATGCAAAATGGTAATCCCTAAGGCTGACCAACCTAGATAACAGTAAAAGCAGGGCCGGGCATGGTGGCTCACCCCTTTGATCTCAGTACTTGGAGGCAGAGCAGGCAGATCTCTGTGACTTTGAGGCCAGCCTGGTCTACAAAGTGAGTCCAGGACAGCCAAGGATGTTACACAGAGAAACCCCGTTTTTGTTGTTGTTGTTGTTTTGTTTTGTTTTAATATATGCAGTGCTCTGCCTACAGGGCAGAAGAGGGCATTAGATCACATTATAGATGGCTGTGAGCCACCATGTGGTTTCTGGGAATTGAACTCAGGACCTTTGGAAGAGCAGCCGGTGCTCTTAACCTCTGAGCCATTTCTCCAGCCCCCGAAAAACCCCGTCTTGAAAAACCAAAAAATAAAATATAAAAAAAGAAACTAAAGTGGGGAGAAAAAAGGATGATTTGTTTCTGCCTGTCACCTTCCCTCATGGCTGACATTACTTCTCTAGAAAAAAACACAAAGTACTGAAGAAAAACTTGTCACATTTTTATAGTGTAGAAAAATACCACGGGAATATTAGCTTTTATGGGATAGAGGTGGTAGTGGTCAGGAGTGATGTGAATTCCAGGAAAATGAGGGCGTGTTTATTGTTGCTCTAGGGATATGAGACCTAAATGAATAAATCTGTGCTATGTGAATGTTTGTTCTCATGTGGTTCTGAAAATTAAAAGCAGGCAGTACTTCTACATGACGATCAAAATTAACAAAGAGCAAGGCCAACATTTGTAAAAGAGAAAAGGTCAGAGTAGTGTGTGTTTGTCGTGTGTGTGTGTGTGTGTGTGTGTGTGTGTGTGTGTGTGTGAAAGAAAGAGAGAAAGAGAGAAAGAGAGAGAGATGCCAGATACTAATGTTTCACTTGAGCTGCTGGAGAGGTTAGATTACATATCTGTTGCCATCAACTAATTTAATTTAAAAATCTGCCAACTCCAGAGCTATAAATTCAGAATTTGGGGCTGGAGAGATGGCTCAGTGGTTAAGAGCACTGCCTGCTCTTCCAAAGGACCCGAGTTTAATTCCCAGCACCCATATGGCAGCTCACAACTGTCTGTAACTCTAAGATCTGACACCCTCACACCAATACACATAAATTAAAATTAAATTTAAAAAAAGTTTTAATTCAGATTTTTACATTGGTCACTCAAAATTTTACTTTGACTTCTGCATTTAAGTGTAGCAATGCAAGCCGGGCGTGGTGGCGCACGCCTTTAATCCCAGCACTCGGGAGGCAGAGGCAGGCGGATCGCTGTGAGTTCGAGGCCAGCCTGGTTTACAAAGTGAGTCCAGGACAGCCAAGGCTACACAGAGAAACCCTGTCTCGAAAAACCAAAAAAAAAAAAAAAAAAAAAAAAAAAAAGTGTAGCAATGCAAATAGATGGGAGAACCAAAAATCCTCTCTCTCTCTCTCTCTCTTTTTTTTTTTTTTTTGCTCTCATCGGACTATACAGCCCAGGCAGGCCTCAAAATCACCTACCTCAGCCTCCCAAAAAGCAACTTTACAGACACAGTCCAACATGCCCTAGCAAGAGTCAAATCTCATTTGGTTTGTTTTGCTTTTTTCCAGATAGAGTTTCTCTGTGTAGCCCTAGCTGTCCTGGAACTCTACAGAGCCAGCTGGCCTTGGACTCACAGAGATCCCCCTGCCTCTGCTCTGGAGAGTTGGGCATAAAGGTATGCACCATCATTGCCAGTGATCATTAAGATCCTATCTTAATGAAAGAAAGAAAAAGAAAGTACTCAAACCACCTCATTTCTGTGTAATTTATTAAATTCTTCTGAACTAAAAGAAAAAGTAGAGTAAGATATGGCAGTGCATGCCTATAATTCTAAGTAGTCAAGCACCTGAAGCAGGTTTAAGAGTTAGAGGTCAGGCAGGGCTGGAGAGAGGGTTTAGTAGCTCAGAGCACTGGCTGCAGCCTTACATCTTTAATCCCAGCGCTTGGGAGGCAGAGGCAGGTGGATCTCTGTGAGTTTGAGGCCAGTCTGGTCCACAGAGCCTAGGGCTGTTAGACAGAGAAACCCTGTCTCGAAGAAAAATAAAAACCCAACAAAACAGAAGAGTACTGGCTGCTCTTCCAGAAGTCCTGAGTCCAATTCCCAGCAATCACATGGTGACTCTTCTGGCGTGCAGGTGTATATGCAAATAAAGCATTTATTCATACACACACAAAGATAAATATATATCTTTTAAAAGAGTTAGGAGCCAGGCAGTGGTGGCGCACGCCTTTAATCCCAGCACTTGGAAGGCAGAGACAGAGGGATCACTGTGAGTTCGAGGTCAGCCTGGTCTACAAAGTGAGTCCATGACAGCCAAGGCTACACAGAGAAACCTTGTCTCAAAAAACCAAAAAAAAAAAAAACCTGTGCGGGAATGGGGGGTGGGGGGGAAGAGAGTAGAGGCCAAACCTCGAATGGTGTTTGTTGCTTGCCTTTGATCCTACCATTTGGGTGGCAGTCAGGTAGAACTCTATGAGTTCCAGGCCAGCCTGGTCTATATGGTTGAGTTCTAGGGTTACACAAGAAACAGAACAAAAACAAAAACAAACAAACAAAAAAAAAAGGTGGAGGCCCAGAGAGGCTTTTCTCAAGGCAATTTTAAAGAAAAGGAGAAAGTTGGCTGGAGAGATGGTTCAGCAGTTAATAGCATTGCTGCTCTTCCAGAGGCCCCAGGTTCCAGTCCCTGAACCTACATGGCAACTCCTCACACCTGTCTGTAACTCCAGTTCCAGAGGATGTGACATCTTCACACAGACATACATACAGGCAAACACCAATGCACATGAAATAAGAGAGAAGGGGGTGGGTGGTTGTAGTTTTGAGTTATAAGTACCTGCCTAGTCCAGAGGTGGTGGTGCACACTTATAATCCCAGAATTCAGGAGGCAGAGGTAGGCGGATCTCTGAGTTCAAGGCCAGACAGGTCTATAGAGTGAGTTCTAGGACAGGGCTATACAGAGAGGGGGAAAATGGTCTGCCTAGCACATAGGCCCTCAGTTCAATCCTCAACCCTAAAAGATTAGTTAAGGAACAGTAAACAAGCACACTAAACCACTACAGACTACCTTATACAAAGAAACTTAGTTACCTAACAATCCCCAAAACTCTACTCCTTGGCTTTTGTCGTTTTTTCCAGACAGTCCCCTGCATAGCTTGGGCTGACCTCAAATTCACATCTTCCTGCCTCCGCCTCCTGAATTCTGGAATTACATTTCATCATACTCAACTTTTTGGGAATATGTTTAACTGAAAACATAAAAGACACGGAAATAAAAATTTGTTAGTTCAGCTGGACCTAATGACCGACCCAGTCCTGTATTCTTAGCTACTGGGAGCTGAGAATGAATTAGGAGTTGCCTGGGCAACTTAGTAAGACTCTGTCTGAAGATGGAGAGGGCTGAACACAGTTCAGTGTACAGCACAGAGCACAGGACCCTAAGTCCAATTCCCAACACTGCTGTAAGTACATGAATTTAAATTCACATAAAAAGTTTTTCCCTCTTTCCTAATATAATGAAATCTTTGTCAATCCTAAGGGTTACCTGTCTGCCTCCACAAGCAGCAACAGCACACTTAACTAGGAAGGCATTACTGGGTAAAGCTATTTTGTATCTCTTCGATCCAATGTGGAAAGGGTGCCCGAGAAAAACACTATATGAATCCTTAGTTTTAAGTGCTGAGGAACAACCCTCTGGAGGTAGAACACAGAGTTCTCAATATCCCTTATTTTATCCTTGAGCAATAAATACACCCAAATATCTAGGTCTAGTTTTTCTTTATCTCTTTTGTTTGCTTGAGACAGGGTCTCATTATGTACTTCACCTGCCTCAAAAGTGCCTCAAATACCTGTTTTTAAATTGTTACCTGACATAAGAAAGGAAATATCCACAAAACAGGTTACATGACTCCCCTCTCTCAAACTCAAATCCAGAATCCAGTCTGTCTAGTTTGTTGCCATAGTCTCTGGGCCTAGAATGATACTTTGTACTTAAGAGATGATTTAATAAATATTAAATGAATCGAGTGCAAAATGCCTAGTGCTCAAGTAATGTTAGCTATTACTGCTATTTTAATGACAATTAAATTTTTATCGGTCTTATTAAACGATACCATCCCTCCTCCAAGAATCTTACAATTCGAGGAAGAACATCGGAAATATGGATTGGTGAAATGAAGCTAAGAATACAAACACAACTGGATCACACAGTAGGACTAGGCAAAGACAAGATATCCTTTAAAAAAAAAAGCACACAGTAGGACTAGGCAAAGACAAAATATCCTTGAAAAAAAAAAAAAAGAGCACACACACAACTAGACCCCAGTTTCGGACTTTTCCAAGGAGCACATATAATTATCAATAAACTGCGATTACGATAGCGAGTTTTCACACTTGTGTGATGTGCAACTGTGTGTTCAGGGCTTTCTACTGGACCCATTAAACCTAACTAAAGGGCAATTCAGGGAACATTCCTCACAACCCATTTCTCAGACAGAGCAACTGAGACTCCCGGAGCGCCAAGGTCACACAGCCTGCACACGGGGGACCCGGGACATGAACTCAAGCAGTCCGACCACAGAACCCGCACGAAACAGGGCCCTCCGGAATACCAGCCCCGTGTCCTCCAACATCTACCACTCTTCGCTCCAAATCCGGCGTGCCTACTGTTTGCCGGGACCGGACTTTCAGCCCCGATGCCGCGAAAACAAACAATACTTCTCTCGCGGCCAGTCCATAGGGCGCCCGCCAGGCCTGGGCTCCAAGGCCGCTCCACACACACAGTCCCGCTTAGCCCCGGGATCCCTGAGCCCCGCAGGAAGGGCCGGGGTGGCCCCGAGGGCCCGCGAAGGCCCGGGGAGCCGCATGACCTTGGATCCAGCACCCGACTCCCGGCCTCAGTTTCCCTGCCGGGGCCTCCCGCCGGGGGCCTCTGCGGAGCCTCGCGCCTACGGAGCAGCAGGCCCTTCAACACACACCCCTCCGCCGCCCGCCTTCCCGCCCCACTTACGCTGGAAGGCGGCCGCTCCAGGGACGCCCACCATGGCGAAGCGCAGCCTGTCGCGAGCACCGCCCGCTCCGACCCTCCGCCCGAGTTTTCCGCAGGCGCAGGCCGGGACCTGCACCCGCCGAACTAGCCCGCACCAGCGCCGCCGCCGCCACCGCCGCCGCCGCCGTTAGGCCGCGCGCCGCCCCGCCCCCAGACGGCCCCGGCACGCCCCCGCCGCGCGCTCCCGCTCGCCGACCAACGCACGCGGAAGCCCGGCCCGAGGGCGCTCACGCGAGGCACCGCCCCTGACCTGGCCCCGCCCCTTCCGCGCCAGGCTGTGTCCTATCCTGAAGCGGGCTGCACTTCAGACCCGCCTCCCGCGCGCCACGAGCAGCTGTCACGTAATCCCCCGTCTCAGAGCGCCAGACTTCCGGATGTGGCCTGGGCGGTGACGGAGGCGCGGGGGCGGATCCCGGGGGCGGGGCTTCGGGGAGGGACGCTTCCGATACCGGCTAAGTCTTTAAGGTTGCACTGGGTGGCAAGTTATTCTACCCCCTTTTATTTACTTGTTTGTTTTTACAGTGGTTTATTGCGGATGTGCGCGTGTATGTGTCTGGGCGCGTCCATTCCAAGGCGAATGTGTGAATGTCAGAGGACAAGTTGGGGGCTTGCCCTCCTTACACCCTGTGGATCTAGAGGATCAAATTTCAGCCGTGGGGTTTGACAGCAGACATCTTTGCCAGATTAGCTGTCTCGCAGATACCTTCCCCTTTTTAGGCTCCAGGAATCTGAATTTTATTAAATAACTAGTAACTGTTATTATTAATTTCTGTATTAGATCAAGGGCTTTGTGGGGGCTGGGGGGCACGTGTATCTGCAGGGTTTCTTGGTTTTGTTTTTGTTTGGTGGTAGGGGTGGTTTTTTGACACGGGGTCTCACTTTGTAGCTCTGGATGTCTTCGAACTAGCTCTGTAGACCAGGCAGGCCTCGAACTCATACATATCTGACTGCTTCCAGGGTGCTGGGATTAAAGGCATGCGCATCCCGTCCAGTTATGTGCAGATTTTGTTTTAGTTTCTTTTGTTTTTGTTTTTGTTTTTGTTTTTTTTTAATTTTTTGAGACAGGGTTTCTCTATGTAGCCTTGGCTGTCCTGGACTCGCTTTGTAGACTAGGCTGCCCTCGAACTCACAGTGATCCACCTGCCTCTGCCTCCCGAGTGCTGGGATTAAAGGTGTGCGCCACCACACCCGGCTTGTTTTAGTTTCTTGAAACAAGCTCTTTCTGTACTTTTGGCTAACCTGAACTCATTGACCTGTACCGGGTTAGCCTTGGCCCTTAAAGCCATACTACTGCCTCTGCCTCCCAAACGCTGTTTAAAACACCAGCGGGTCTCACAAGCAGTTTTGTTTCTGAAAAAGGATCTGTCTTGAACCTCTAGCAGGCCTGGAACCCACAGTGTACCCGTGATGCTCCAGAACCTCATCAGTCCACCTTCCTCGGCCTCCCAAGGACTGGAATGAGAAGCATCAGCCACTCGCCTGTCTTTGATGGCTATGTTTTATACACTATGCAGTTAATCTTCACAGTACCCAGCATATTATTTCCGCTTTTCTGCACATTAGGAACAAAGAGTCTTTGTTAGAATTCGGCTTCAGTTTGCCTACCTGTGATGCCATAGCCTACCTGCCATGGGGGCGTGGCCTTGCCCAGTGTATAAAAGGACAAACTTACCTCTGCCCCTCCTTCTCTCTCCCTCCCTCTACCCTCTCTCTTCCTCTCTCTTCTCTCTCTCTCTCTTCTCTCCCCATGCTCATTTAATAAACCTCATATCTAAAATCCGTTGTCTATATTATTTCTTATTATTAAGCATAAAATTGGTCCCGTTTTGTTGCTATTGCCTTTTCTCTCTCTTTTCTCCCTTACCTACATTTATGTACTTTATCTCACCTTATAGAAAACAATCCAGCATTCCTCATTTTTTAGTTATAGGAAAAGGGAGGAATGTTAGAATTCTGCTTCAGTCTGCCTACCTGTGATGCTATTGCCTACCTGCCGTGGGGGCTTGGCACTGCCCAGTATATAAAAGAACAGACTTACCTTGCCCCTCTCTCTCTCTAATGCCCTTACTCCCTTCCCTTCTACTCTCTTCCTCTCCTCTCTGACTCTGCCCCTCTCTTTCTCTCTCTGGGTTACCCCTTCCTCTTTCCTTTGCCCCCCATGTTCACGTAATAAACCTCATATAATCTAATGTATCTGGTATCTTATTATCTGGCATCTTCTTATCATTATCTTATATTAAACACAGAAGTCTTAACCACTGTTTTCTCCTATTGCTGTTAGCATGCACAGACATAAATCTCATAGCAACCCAAGAAAGTACTTCTGGCCGGGTGTGGTGGCCCAAGCCTTTAATCTCAGCACTCGGGAGACAGAGGCAGGCGGATCACTGTGAGTTCGAGGCCAGCCTGGTCTACAAAGTGAGTCCAGGATGGCCAAGGCTACACAGAGAAACCCTGTCTGGAAAAACAAAAATAAAAAATAAAAAGAATACAGCTATAGCCGGGCGTGGTGGCCCACGCCTTTAATCCCAGCACTCGGGAGGCAGAGGCAGGCAGATCGCTGTGAGTTCGAGGCCAGCCTGGTCTACAAAGTGAGTCCAGGATGGCCAAGGCTACACAAAGAAACCCTGTCTCGAAAAAAAAAAAAAAAAAAAAAATCCTACTTTAGGAAGAAAAAAAAAAAAAATTTCAGCTACAAGGGTTAGAGAGATGGTTCTGTGGTTGAGAGCACTGAGCACTCTTCCAGAGGACCTAGGTTCAATTCTGAGCACCCACATGGCAGATTACACCTGACTATAAGTTCAGGTCCAGGGCATCTGACTCCCTCACACAGATATACATTCAGGCAAAACACTAATGTATACAAAATTAAAGTAAAAATAAATAATTTTTAAATTCAAAAAAAATCAAGCACTGTGAGTTGGAGGCCGGCCTGGTCTACAAAGTGAGTCCAGGACAGCCAGGGCTACCCAGAGAAACACTCTGGCTCAAAAAAAACATAACAAAAAATATAATAATAATAATTCAGATACATATAAAGTATATCAGGAAATTGAGGCAGAAAGATAGTTGCTATGCAGGTTGCCTAAGCTACTATCATATCCTGTCTACACCACACACATGTGCCCCCCCTCATACACACACACACAGTAACTCCCTAACATGGATTGAGGGCCTTGGTTTGATCTCCAGCTCAGCAAAAAACAAACAAGCAAACAAACTTTCAGGGTTAGCTAGACCAAAGGAAATGGAAATAGCTTGAAGCTCTGAGATCTTTCTTTCTTTCCTTTCTTCCTCCTTCCCTTCTTCCTCCTCCTCCTTCTTTTTCTTCTTTTTAAGATTCTCACTCTGCCCAGCACTTGGGAGGCAGAGGCAGGTGGATCACTGTGAGTTTGAGGCCAGTCTGGTCTACAAAGTGAGTCCAGGACAGCCAAGGCTACACAGAGAAACCCTGTCTCGAAAAACAGAAAACAAAACAAAAACAAAAAAGAAAAAGAAAGAAAAAAAACCACAATAACAACAACAAAAAAAGATTCTCACTCTGGTCTGGAGAGATGGCTCAGAGGTTAAGAGCACTGGCTGCTCTTCCAAAGGTCCCAAGTTCAATTCCCAGCAACCACATACTGGCTCACAACCACCTACAGTGAAAACTGGTTCCCTCTCCTGGCATGCAGGTAACATGTAGGCAAAACACTGTATGCATAAATAAATATTTTTTTAAAAAATAGATTCTCACTCTGTATCTCAGACTGGCCTGCACTCCTACCAAGTCCCTTTCCTCAGCCTCTCAAGTTCTGGGAGCGCAGACATGACCATGCCAAGCTGAATGTTTTTCTCCTTCGGCCCCACCCCTGCCAAGAAGAGTAAAGATGGAAAGGCAGAGAGAAGAACCTCCTGCCTACCATCTGTCCGGGCCACGCCACTTCCTCCCCTAATGAACGATAAACTCAAAGCCAGACCAAATGAGTGAGAGAAGCCGCTTAAAGGCTTGTGGCATAGCTTCTTGTGAGTAATGTCCCTTGTTGAAACACCACTGGCTCTTTATTTACTTACATATTTATTTATGGCAGTGGTGGTGGTTGGTTGAGTAGTTGAGTAGGTAGTTGGTCTTAACACAGGATCTCCTATATGCCTGACTGGCCTAGACTCACTCAGTGTGTAGCCGACCTTGATCCCCTTGGCCCTACTTCTCAAGTGCTGGGATTATCCCATACCATCAGATTTTCTTCTTTTTTTTCTTTTTATTTATTTATTATGTATACAGTACTCTGCTTGCATGTACTCCTGCAAGCCAGAAGAAGGCGCTATATCACATTACAGATGGTTGTGAGCCACCATGTGGTTGCTGGGAATTGAACTCAGGATCTTTGGAAGAGCAGGCGGCACTCTTAACCACTGAGCCATCTCTCCAGCCCCCAGATTTTCTTTTTATCATTATTATGCTTGAATCAAGATCAGTTCCCCTCCTCCCTGACTCTGGCTGGCTTACTACCACGCCCCACATTCTGGAACTCATAACAGCTCTCCTGTTTCAGTCTCCCGAAGTATTACAGGTGTATTCCGCTGCACTCAGTTCCTTTCCACGTGACATGGCCTGACCACGTAACAGAACTATTCGCCATGACTGTGACTTTCCTCCTAAACAAAGTCTTTCTCCGAAAGGGAAGGAGCCTACAAGGTCCCAGTGGAAGATATGAACAGTTGAGGTTATTGGACACTAGTTGTATTATTAGAATTCATGGCCGGGCGTGGTGGCGCACGCCTTTAATCCCAGCACTCGGGAGGCAGAGGCAGGCGAATCGCTGTGAGTTCGAGGCCAGCCTGGTCTACAAAGTGAGTCCAGGATGGGTAAGGCTACACAGAGAAACCCTGTCTCGAAAAACCAAAAAAAAAAAAAAAAAAAAAAAAAAAAAAAAAAAAATTGAATTCATTACTATTTATAATTTTGATCTGAATGAGATGCTTATGATGAAAATTACATATTATACAAAAGTATTATGTTGGGTATGGTGGTAAATGCCTATAAACCCAGTACCCAGGATATAGAAGCTGGAAGGACCAGGAATTCTGAGCTAGTGTGAGGAATGAAGAAGAAACCTAATGAGTGCCCATCTCAAAAGAAGTAAACAGCAGGGTGGTGGTGGCGCATGCCTTTAATCCCAGCACTCAGGAGGCAGAGGCAGGCGGATCGCTGTGAGTTCGAGGCCAGCCTGGTTTACAAAGGGAGTCCATGACACCCAAGGCTACATAGAGAAACCCTGTCTCGAAAACAAAAACAAAAACAAAAACAAAAAAAAATCAAAAGAAACAAACAAGTAAAATAAAATCCAAATTAAATACTTAAGAAGATTATAAAGAAAATAACCACCTTATTTATTTATTTATTTATTTATTTATTTATTTTTGGTTTCAAAAAATTCATTCATAGCCGGGCGTGGTGGCGCACGCCTTTAATCCCAGCACTCGGGAGGCAGAGGCAGGCGGATCACTGTGAGTTCGAGGCCAGCCTGGTCTACAAAGTGAGTCCAGGATGGCCAAGGCTACACAGAGAAACCCTGTCTCGAAAAACCAAAAAAAAAAAAAAAAAAAGAAACTCATTCATTTGGTTCAAATCATTTTCTTAAACATTTTTATTTAATTTTTTAATTTTACCTGCATTGGTGGAAGGGTGTCAGATCTTGAAGATACAGACAGTTATGAGATGCCATGTAGGTGCTGGGAATTGAACCCGGGACCTTTGGAAGAGCAGACAGTGCTCTTAACCACTGAGCCAACTCTCCAGCTCTACCACTGAGCCAACTCTCTAGCCCTGTTCAAATAATTTTTTCTGGCAACCTAGTAAGCCTAGAACTCTGTCACTACCTCCACCACTTCACCACCACCAACACATTGTCTCATTATTTTTCTTTAAGACAAAATCTGAAAAAAAAGGAAAAAAGAAAAAGAAAAGAAAAAAGACAAAATCTGACTGTGTAGCCATAGCTATCCAAGTGATAACTATGTAATCCCACAGGCGGCCCTAGAAATTTTTATTATTATTATCATTATTTGTTTTGTTTTGTTTTTCAAGACAGGGTTTCTCTGTGTAGCCTTAGCTGTCCTAGACTGTGTAGACCAGGCTGGCTTCCAACTCACAGAGATCCGCCAGCCTCTGCCTCCTGAGTGCTGTTATTAAAGGTGTGCACCACCAAACCTGGCCCAGGCTGCCCTAGAATTTGATGGAAACACTGCCATCCCACTCAGTTTAGCACCTGGAACTTTTGTATAGGCTACGGGAGCAGCAGGTTACCATGCAGACATGGCCAAGTCCATAACCCCACCACACACAGAATGGCATCAAGAAACCCCAGGCACAAAGATATGAATCTCTTAAGGGGGTTGACCCCAAGTTCCTGAGGAACACGTGCTTTGCTAAGAAGCACAAGAAAGGCCTGAAGGGGCTGGAGAGATGGCTCAGAGGTTAAGAGCATCACTGCTCTTCCAGAGGTCCTGGGTTCAATTACCAGCAACCACATGGTGGCTCATAACCATCTATAATGTTATCTGATACCCTCTTCTGCAGATAAAGCACTCATATACAATAGATAAGTGTTTAAAAAATAAAATAAAAAGAAAAGAAAGGCCTGAAGAAGACGCAGGCAAACAACTGCCCTGCAGAGGCCTTAAGGCCCTTCTGAAGCTTAAGGCCATTAAGCCCAAGATGCAAAGGGCCTCAGCTGCAAACTCAGCCAACTCACTTTCATTGCTCATGCCAAGCTTGGGAAGCAGATTCAAAGCTACATGGCCAAGGGTCGTAGGCTCTGCCAACGAAAGCCCAAGGTTCAAACCAAGGTAGAGGCCGCAGCTCCAGCTAAGGTCCAGGCTTCAGCCCCAGCTCAGGCTCCCAAAGCTGCCCAGGCCAGCTTTTCTGTGAAGGCCCCATAGAAAAGGCTTCTGCCTATGTGAAGACAGATGGACTAGTGTGACACACCTGCTACACACTATTTACAGATGACCAGTGTCCTATGCTGTTTTTACAAATAAACCCGAGGCAAGATCTGTTAAAACAAAACAAAACAAAACTTTTATGTAAATCTTTTAGATCTCCCCACATGGTAAAATTTTGGCTCACACAAAGTGCCTCACTATTTGCTGTTCCAGAGTATCCCAGCGTCTTGAGCATACCATGCAAACACTCTAGCACTGTTCCACACCCCCACCTGTCACTGAGCACCAGGGGCTGTACTCAGCCCTGGGGATACAATAATCTTAAACACAATTTCTGTCCCACTAACTGACATAGGTTAAGTAATAGTGCTACTGTGAGGAAGAATGGGCAGGAGAAAGGCAAAGGCTGTGCTTCGGGTACTACTTTATATAAAGGTAGCAAGGAAAGTCTTCTATCTTTTGTTTGTTTGTTTGGTTTGGTTTTTCGAGACATGGTTTCTCTGTGTAGCCTTGGCTGTCCTGGACTCACTTTGTAGACCAGGCTAGCCTCGAACTCACAGCGATCTGCCTGCCTCTGCCTCCTGAGTGCTGGGATTAAAGGCGTGAGCCACCACGCCCGGTTTGTTTGTTTGTTTGTTTTGAGACAAGGTTTCTCTGTGTAGCCCTGGCTGTCCCAGAACTCCCTCTGTAGAGATCTGCCTGCCCCTACCTCCCAAGTGCTGGGACTAAAGGTGTTCGCCGCCCCCACCACCACCACCGCCTGGATAATAAAGTCTTTTCTAAGGCTGTGACATTTATACCACTGAAAGCTGAAGAAGGTAACAGAGCTGCCAAGTTTGAATAAAGGAGAGGGTAGCCGGAAATAAAGGCCCTGAGGCAGGAATAGCACACAAAGGACACTGTAAAAGATCCAGAGACTTAGAAGGGCATGGGAGGTAAGTGTGGGACCTGTTGCACATTAATAAGGCCTAGGGCTTTGTTCTAAGCCAATTTTGCAGCCACCACAGTTTTTTGTTTTTTAGGGTTTTTTGTTTTGTTTTAAGTTATTTATTATTATGTATACAGTGCTCTGCCTGCATGCATACCTGCAGGTCAGAAAAGGGCATCAGATTACATTATAGATGGTTGTGAGCCACCATGTGGTTGCTGGGAACTGAACTCTGGACCTCTGGAAGAGCAGTCGGTGCCCTTAACCACTGAGCCATCTCTCCAGCCCCGACCACCACAGTTTTGAAATCTCGATCCATATAGGAGAGAAAATCTACTGGAGAAGGCAAAGGTGGAATGTTGCTAGAATAATACTCAAAGTGGGGTGGGGGCAGTGGACATTTGATTTTTGTTTTGTTTTGTTTTCTCGTTTTTTTTGGTTTTTGGAGACAGGGTTTCTCTGTGTAGCCTGGGTGTTCTGGAGTCACTTTGTAAACCAAGCTGGCTTCAAACTCACAGAGATCCACCTGCCTCTGCCTCCCGAGGGCTGGGATTACAGGTGTGCACCAGCACACTTGGCTTCCAGCTTTATTTTGAGGGTGGAGAGAGCAGAATTTACCAAAGATTTGTATGTGGAGCACCAGAAAGGTAGCTAGCTGGGCATGGTGCCTCATACCTGTAATCCAAGCACTCAGGAGACTGAGGCAGGAGTATTACAGTATGGTTGAGGCCAGCTAAAAGTAAATTGCAAGATCTTCTTTTAAAACAAAATAAACTATTTGAAGCCTAAATATTTAGAAGGCTACAACAGCCATCAGTTGAGATGGGACTAGCTGTAGGTTTAGCAGAGTTTAAGTGTGAGTGTATACTTTGAAATGTCAAGGGACAGCCACATGGCTATAAAGATATTACTGTTGTGTTTACTAAGCTCTTGACTCTCTCCAGAGGTGAGGTGGGGCCCGCAGTGGGTGTGGGGTACATACAACCTGCAATAGGCTATAGACAAGAGCCACACAAGCCTTCCACACAGCTTGTGCTGCAGCTGTGCCTTTGCCACTGGCAGATTGCCAGTCCTTCCCCTCCCCCCCCCCCCATCCGCAAAGCGCATTCCATCTGGCACACCTTCCCCAGGTGTCAGCTGGGCTGGAAACCACTCAACCCAGAGGGGGAGGGGTGACCTTAAACTGCCTGTGAGGGTTGGTGGGGGTGGTGGGGGGTGGAGAGGGTTCATGTTCCCCAAGTCTTTGCCCTCTCCTACACCTCCAGGCAGTGGAAGCTCAAGCTGAGGCCAAAAAACAGAGTTTGGCTGCAGTTGTTTGCTTTATAACATCAACAATGGAGCCCACCCCACTGGTGCTCCAGGGCATAGCTCCACACCTGTTCTCCGCCCTCTGCCCAGGTGCAGGCCTTCTGAGAACAAAAGAACACCTACTCACCAAGGTCACTACCTGGATGCGGGTAGGAGCAGGGCTGGAGAAGGACAGCCTCTATTCTAGAAAAAGAAATCAGGCCAACTAAAGGGTTTGAATCAGCCTCGTCCAGCAGAGCTTTTATGATGGTAATGTATATCTATACTGCTTATTGTGAGAGTCCCTAAAAAGGGTTATCGTCAGTTCTCTTTAGACACTATATAGTCCTGGCTAGCCTGGAATTACGCAACCACTCAGGCCTCAGAC
This sequence comes from Acomys russatus, assembly GCF_903995435.1. Taxonomy (NCBI): domain Eukaryota; kingdom Metazoa; phylum Chordata; class Mammalia; order Rodentia; family Muridae; genus Acomys; species Acomys russatus. The sequence goes on along the minus strand of NC_067140.1, from coordinate 3,788,065 downwards.
ATCCTGCTACTGCCTCCTAAATGCTGAGATTCCAGGTGTGCACTGCCATGGCCAGCAGTCTCGCTTGTGTGTGGCAGTGGTCATGGGATTGGGCCTGTGCACATACTAGCCAAGCGCTTCACCCCGGTCAGCTGCGACCCCAGCCCCTTCATGTGGCATTTAATATGTGGCTGCTAGGCTGGAGATGGGGCTCAGTTGGTATGAAGGTGCAAGCCTGTAATCCAATCACTCTAGAAGCAGGAGGGTCAGGAGTTGAAAGTCAGCCTGGACTACACAGCAAAGCTCAGCCAGCCTGGATTACAGTGAAGCCTTGCTAAAATAAAAAATAAAAAATAAAAAGGAAGAAGAAGAAGAAAGAAAAAGAAAAGAAAAGAGAACAAAAAGAAAAGAAAGAAGTGCCGGGCGTGGTGGCGCACGCCTTTAATCCCAGCACTCGGGAGGCAGAGGCAGGCGGATCGCTGTGAGTTTGAGGCCAGCCTGGTCTACAAAGTGAGTCCAGGATGGCCAAGGCTACACACAGAGAAACCCTGTCTCAAAAAACCAAAAAAAAAAAAAAAAAAAAAAAAAAAAAAAAAAAAAAAAAAGAAAGAAGCAAAAAAAAAAAAAAAAGAAAAGAAAACCCTAAACTGGGTGTGGTGGCACATGCCTTGGGAGGCAGAGGCAGGCTGATCACTCACTGTGATCAGCCTGGTCTATAAAGAGAGTTCAGGACAGCCAAGATAACACAGAGAAACTTTCATATATGAGAATAAGATAATGATAGATACAAGGTACCCTGTCTCAAAAAAACCAAAACCAAGCTGGGTGTGTTTGCACACGCCTTTAATCCCAGCACTCGGGAGGCAGAGGCAGGCGAATCATTGTGAGTTCCAGGCCAGCCTGGTCTACAAAGTGAGTCCAGGACAGCCAAAACTACACAGAGAAACCCTGTCTCGAAAAATTAAACAAAAACAAAAGAAAGAAAGAAAGAAAGAAAGAAAGCCCTATATGTGTGTTTTGTGCCTATAACTGAGGCACCAAAGAAAGCCCTATATGTGTGTTTTGTGCCTATAACTGAGGCACCAAAGGACTAAGATTACTTAATTTTAATTTAAATAGTCATATATGCCTAGTAGCTCCAGTACTGGACGTGGATCCTTGTTATGGTAGATAGCTGGGAGGCAGAGGCAGGAATTCCAAACTAGCCAGGGCTACAAAGTACAATTACTGGAATTAACGAACCCAAAGGACCCAGGAGCCTAGCCCTCCACAAAAGAATGGGCTATGCAAATTGCCAAGGAATGCAAATCAGCCACCGATTTGAGGGACAAAAGCCCAGTCGTTGTGAGAGCTCTAGGATTCTCTCTGGGCGCTTGTAGGGCAAGCTGAGAGACTGGGAGGGTCCAGGGAGGAGGGCGTTTAGAGGTGGTGTGGGGCCTAACCAGCTGGTGTCGGCGACCCAAGACATCAGCTGGCTGGCGGGCCCGCAGGCTGGCGGACTGAGACAATGGGCTGGGGTCTGCCTGGAACCTGCCTCCCTTGGCGCCAGGTCCTCTCTCGGACCCCGGCCAGCTGCCGTGGGCACTTTCTCTAGTCTCTGCTGAGGCTGTGGGGAGAGACGATAACGCAATGGGATGGGGGTTGGGAGAAAGGCTTGAAGGATGCTGAGAAAAGTCTATGAGAAATGGCCTGGGATGTGGGTGGGGACGGCGGGTGGGGGTGGGGGTTCAGGGTGTAAAGCTGGGGCGCTTAGGAACTTTTATGAAGGTCTCCCGGTGTGACAGACATTGCGCTGGAGGATTTGCATACGTCCTTCCGTTTGCTACTCTCAAAGTCCCTCTGGTCATAGTAATAATAATCATTACCAACAATAGCAACCCTGTGTATAAAGCAGCGGCCCCTCAGCCAACCCTCATGATCGCTTTGGGAGCCAAGGTCTTTTATTATAGGCCTTTTGCAAAGTAGGAGCCCCAGGCTCTGAATAGTTAAGGGACTTCCCAGTATCACTGAAACTAGAGGGCAAAAAATGTCCTTACTCCACTGAGTCTTTCCACACTTCTTAAAATATCTGCAGAGTCCGAAGACCTCTCTGTTCCTGGGACAGTTTTGGTAAAAGTCAAACTTTAGTGAAAGAACTTTACAGTGACAGCGCCTGTTGTGTACATCTGGCTGCTGTAACACAGAGAGGCCACAAACCTCATGGCTGGCACAGTTTATTTTTTAATTTGTTACTTTGTTTAAGAAAAGGGAGTTTTGGGGCTCATGGCCTTAATCCCAGCACTTGGGAGGCAGAGGCAGGTAGATCGCTGTGGATTCGAAGCCAGCCTGGTCTACAAAGCGAGTCCAGGACAGCCAAGGCTACACAGAGAAACCCTGTCTTGAGAAACAAAACAAAACAGAAAAAGAAAGTTAGGATCTCTGTCGGCTTGAAGCCAGCCTGGTCTACATAGAGCTGGCCTCGAACTCAAAGCAATCCACCTGCCTCTACCTCCCGAGCTCTGGGATTAAACGTGTGTGCCCTCACTTCCGGCAGCCCGCAGGTTTTAATCTCCTGAGCACCTGGTGCGGGTGGTGACCTAGGACCCTAAAGGCCCCTGAGGGCAGGCCAGGTGAATTGCCTGCATGCCAAGGTAACATTCCTCCCTTTTTGTTTAATTAAATTAAAAAAAAAAAAAAAAAAAAAAAGAGGAGCTAGGAAGGGGTGTTGCTTCCTGCTGCGTGGGGCCGAAGACATCTTTGGGAATCCTAAGAGAAAGGCCATGGGGTGGGCTAGCGTAGTCTGGGAGAGTTGGCTGTTTGGCTGCTGTCCAGGATCTGGGAGAACATCTGAAGCTAGGAAGGCAAGGGCAGGTCCTGCTGACCGTGTGTCTGCGAGGTGGGCTGGAGCACCTGTGGAAGCCTGCTTCCGCCCTGTCCTGCCGTCCTGGGTGTAGAAAACACCTGGACCTGACAACGCTGGAACTACGTATGGGCAGAAGACAACGCTGAGTAGGTTAAGGAGAAAAAAAAGAAAAAATTGGGGGGGGGGTGCACATTTGAAACTTTTGGACCCATGGTTTTGGTAGTTGGGGGACAGGAGTCCCAAAGGGGGAGGAAATCCACCCTCAGAAATAGGCAATAGGAATATATATGACTCAACTTGATGTTTCACAAATGGCAGTGACCTCAAAAATGTGGGAACGATAGAATGTTACAAATAAAAGGGTGTTGTAGGATTCAAAATTTTTATGTAAGAAGAAAGAAAGGAAGAGACAATAGGTGGAGAACTTCGGCTGTACTTATTGAGAGTCCACTTGACCTAAGAGGTGGACTCAGGTGGATTCCCTGTAACTTACAAGAATCCTTTTTGGGCTGGAGGGATAGCGGGATGTTGAGAGCACTGGCTGCTCTTCCAGAGGTTGATAGTTCAACTCCCAGCAACCGCATGGTGGCTCACAACCATCTATAATGAGATCTGGTGCCCTCTTCTGGCCTGCAGTTGTACATGCAGACAGAGCATTCATACATTACAGAATCAAAACCAAAAAAGCCAAAAAAAACCTCTTATCAAGCTGGGCAGGGTGGCACAGGACTGTAATCCCAGCATTCAGGAGGCAGAAGCAGGCAGATCTCTGTAAGTTTGAGACCAGCCTGGTCTACAAAGCAAGTCCAGCACAGCTAGGGCTACACAGAGAAACCCTGTCTCAAAACAAAACTAACAGAAAAGAATCCTTTTTAAGGTTACAAAGAACATGCATTAAACAATTTATTTATTTATTTATTTATTTTGGTTTTAGAGACAGGTTTTCTCTGTGTAGTCTTGGCTGTTCTGGACTTGCTTTGTAGACCAGGCTGGCCTCGAACTCACAGCAATCCACCTGCCTCTGCCTCCCGAGTGCTGGGATTAAAGGTGTGCGCCACCACGAGCCCGGCAAGGACATAAATTTAAACATGTTAGCATCACCATTGTTTGCAGTGTGCAGTGAAGTACACATTGTAGAAAAAGACAGTAGACACGCATCTTTGCGTCACAGCATGGCGGTCTTGGGAAGTGGTTTTGGTTAACAGTGTGAACACTCTTTAAGGTGAGCTCAGAGAAGGCAGAGGCCTTCTGTGAGGGACAAGGGACAAGATCCTGATTTTAACCCTGAGGACACGTCATGAAGGAGGGGTCTCTTCCCTAGATCCAGAAGACTGGATGTATATAAGTCAAGCACAACAAGAAACACTTCTAAGTCTATACTTAAAAGACAAACCAAAGGTGGCTAAGGTGGCTGGAGAGATGGCTCAGAGGTTAAGAGCGCCACTGCTCTTCCAGAGGTCCTGAGTTCAATTCCCAGCAACCATATGGTGGCTCACAACCATCTACAATGTGGTCTGATGCCCTCTTTTGGCCTGCAGGTATACATGCAGGCAGAACACTGTCTTTAAATCTTAAAAAAAAAAAAACAAAAAACAAAAACGACAAACCAAAGGAAATTTAAAACCTTCATCTTGGAACTATAATCGTGGATCCTAAAGTGGAAATTTTTTTTTTCAGAATATGAAAGTTTATTACTGTGTTTCCATTGTCAAAATATATAGTCTTGGCTGGGTGTGGTGGCACATGCCTTTACTTCCAGCACTTGGGAGGCAGAGGCAGGTGGATCACTGTGAGTTCGAGGCCAGCCTGGTCTACAAAGGGAGTTCAGGACAGCCAGGGCTGCATAAAGAGACCCTGTTTCAAAAAAAAAATTTTTTTTATAATCTTGGTCTTTCCTTCATGTCGTTGTATAGGACCAAAAGAAACACATTGGCAGCCAGGAATGGTGGCGCAAACCTTTAATCCCAGCATTCGGGAGCAGAGGCAGGGGGATCACTGTGAGTTCGAGGCCAGCCTGGTCTACAAAGGGAGTCCAGGACAGCCAAGGCTACACAGAGAAACCTTGTCTCCAAAAACCAAAACCAAAAACAAAGCAAAAACAAAAGAAAAGAAAAGAAAAGAAAAGAAAAGAAACACATTGGGGAGCCGGGCGTGGTGGCGCACACCTTTAATCCCAGCACTCGGGAGGCAGAGGCAGGCGGATCGCTGTGAGTTCGAGGCCAGCCTGGTCTACAAAGTGAGTCCAGGATGGTCAAGGCTACACAGAGAAACCCTGTCTCAAAAAAAAAACAAAAAAACAAAAAAAAAAAAAAAAAAGAAACACATTGGGTAAATTTAACAACCTTAAAGCCGACTCTAGGGCTATCACCTACAGCATGACCTTCTGGACCAAATCCAGCAACCAGAAGGTCATCGTTTTCCTCAATGACGGTCAAGCAGCTGTCACTAGGCATGAACACTCTGATCTTCTTGGAGTTCTTGACTTCCTGATGCACTTCCGGATAGCAGAATTTGGCTGTTTGGCTTCAAGTTCTACTTTTTCCAGCACAATTCCCTTTGCATGAGAGGCACCTCCACAAGGACTGGCCTTCAGGGCTGTGCCCAAGTGGGCTTTCTTGTATTGTTTATCATCCCACTTCTGGTTGCCTCGGCGACAGCAGAGCTTCCTGGCAGTGTGGAGTCCACGACGCTTGCACATCTTTTTTTTTTTTTTTTTTAATATTTATTTATTTAGTATGTATACAGTATTCTGTCTGCATGTACACCTGCAAGCCGGAAGAAAGCATCAGATCATATTATATATGGTTGTGAGCCACCATGGGGTTGCTGGGACTTGAACTCAGGACCTTTGGAAGAGCAGGTGGTGCTCTCAACCTCTGAGCCATCTCTCTGGCCCGACACTTGCACATCTTGCTGGTGCCGAAGGCCGTAGAGCAAGAGAGAGGCAGTGCAAAAAGGGCAGCTTCAGAGTGGAGGTGGTAGGAACAGGGAGGGTCACAGTGGCTCGGCAGGGCCTACAAGATGCTGCAGGTTTGCAGCTGGAGGGCAGGTGAAGCTTACCTGCCCTTGAGTGGTGGATGGAGCAATGAGCAGGCGGTGAGCCGGGGAGCGTGTTGTGAGGGGCTGAGGGTTGAAAATAGACTTGAGTCCCACAGAAGGGAAAGCAAATCTGTTGTGTGCAGGTGGTAACAGGGATCCTGGGTACGAAAACAACAGGATTGTCCTCTGAGTTTCACGGCACCGATATAGAAAGATGCCACGCAACAGATCTGGTATGAGGGAGAGTTATTGTGGGAAAGGGAGAAGAGCAGAGAAAGGGAGGGTGCCCATGAACAGAGAGAGACAGACAGAGGAAGAAAGAGAGAAACTGGAAGAGTGAAAAAGAGCAAGCTTGGTGGCAAGCGGGGTTTTATCTTCCATGCACCTGGTCCAAGGGATGACATAGGATGCACGTGGTGGCATGAGACACTGGCCAGTTGAATTGCCTACACACCAGCATAGCACCTAGCCCTAGCAGGTTTCTTTTTTCCATTCTGCTCGCAGGAGTGTGATATGGTATTATGCTACCGGGTGCCAAGCACTGGTGTAGGCGGGAGGTGTAGACTACGTAGACAAGCTCTATGTAAGTGTCAAGGAATCAGCCAGCTGCCAGCTGGTGTTGGTGGCATACGCCTTTAGTCCTAGTACTCAGGAGGCAGAGACAGAAGGATAGTTCTGAGCTAGCCAGGGTTACATGGTGAGACCCTGTCACAAAAAGAGATAGAGAAGGGGGAGAGAGAGGTAACATTAGCTATTGTCTGTCATAAATAGAAATAGTGACTGAGTGTGGTGGCACACACCTTTAATCCCAGCACTAAGGAGGCATAGGCAGGAAGATCGCTGTGAGTTCGAGGCCAGCCTAGTCTACAAAGTGAGTCTAGGACAGTCAAGGCTACACAGAGAAACCCTGTGTCGGAAAAAAATAAAGTAAAAAACAAACAACAACAACAACAAAACCAAAAACAACAACAAATAAAAGAGCCGGGCATGGTGGCACACACCTTTAATCCCAGCACTCAGGAGGCAGAGACAGGCGGATCACTGTGACTTCAAGGCCAGCCTGGTCTACAAAATGAGTACATGACAGCCAAGGATACACACAGAAACCCTGTCTCAAAAACCAAAAAAAGAAACAGAAACAAAATAAACAAACAAAAAAAAGAGTTTGAGGCTGGAGAGACGGCTCAGAAGTTAAGAGCACTGCATGCTCTTCCAAAGGTCCTGAGTTCAATTCCCAGAAACCACATGGTGGCTCACAGCCATCTATAATGAGATCTGGTGCCCTCTTCAGGTTTGCAGGTGTACATACAGGCAGAACACTGTATACATAATAAATAAATAAATAAATATTAAAAAAAAAAAAGCGTTCAAGGCCAACTTTGCTGTACACAGCAAATTCAAGGCCAGCCTGAGCTACTAGAGAGCCTGTCTCAACTTACAAAATAAAGCAGCGTTGAGGCTACAGAGAGATGGCTAGTGCAGCTCTTCCTCCTCTTCCAGTTTGGTTCTCAGCACCTGTGTTGGGTAGCTCACAACTGCCTGTAACTTCACCGCCAGACAACCTGATACCCTCTTCTGGCCTTTGTGGGCACCTGTGTGTACATCCATCTCTGTGTGTATGTGCACACGCGCACGCGCACATACACACATACAGACAAACACACACACTCATACAACTTTTAAAAATCAAAATAAGACAAGCCTGCTTGGGCTGGGCATGGTGGCACACGCCTTTAATCCCAGCACTCGGGAGACAGAGGTAGGCAGATCGCTGTGAGTTCGAGGCCAGCCTGGTCTACAAAGTGAGTCCAGGATGGCCGAGGCTACACAGAGAAACCCTGTCTCGAAAAACCAAAAAAAAAAAAAAGACAAGCCTGCTTGAGCGTGGGAAGGAGGATGAGAGGTTCAAAGTCATCCTTGACTTGACTACATATTGAGATCAAGGCCTGCACTACTTGTGGCCAGGTCCCAAAAAGAAAATTCATTCAAAACAGAACAAAGGATAACAAGGGGTGGTAAAACTCAGCAATACACTGAGTTGGCTCAGCAAGAAAACCTATATTTCTGAGCCCCTACCCAGTGCAGATTCTTTTCTATTTATTTATTTTTGGCTTTTCAGACTGGGTTTCTCTGTGTAGCCCTGGCTGTCCTGGACTCACTTTGTAGACAAGGCTGGCCTTGAACTCACAGCGATCTGCCTGCCTCTGACTCCCGAGTGCTGGGATTAAAGGTGCGTGCCACCAGCCCCGGCTTTTGTTTGTTTTTTGAGACAGGGTTTTTCTGTGTAGCCTTGTCTGTGCTGGACTCACTTTACAGACCAGGCTGCCCTCAAATGCACAGCAATCCACCTGCCCAGCGAGTTTTGAGTTTTGTTGTTTGTAAACAGGGTCTTGTAGTGTAACCGTCCCCGGCTAGGAGCTAGGGTCCCTCCCAGTGCAGATGTAAGCTACTCTACCTGGCTTAGGTTTTGTTTTATGAGATGAGTTCCATTCCATGTAGGTTGTCTTTAAATTCACTATGTAGTTGACGTTGGCCATGAACTCCCGACTCTCCTGAGCCGCTATCTCAGGAATGCTGGGATTACAAGTGTGTACCACCATCCCTGGCTTTTTTGTTTTGTTTTTCTTTCTTTCTTTTTCTTCTTCTTTTTTCTTTCTTTCTTTTCTTTTTTATTTTTTTGGTTTTTCAAGACAGGGTTCCTCTGTGTAACAGTGCTGGCTGTCCTGGAACTAGCTCTGTACTCCAGGCTGGCCTCGAACTCATGGAGATCCGCCTGCCTCTGCCTCCCAAATGCTGGGATTAAAGGCGTACGCTGCTATGGCCCAGCTTTGTTTTTGTTTTTCAAGTCAGGGTTTCTTTGTGTAGCCTAGGCTGTCTTGGACTCCCTTTGTAACTAGGCTGGCCTCCACCACTAAGCCTGGCTGGTGTCCCACAGTTTCAATCCCAGCGCTTGGGAGGCAGAGGCAGGTGGGTCTCTGTGAGTTTAAGGCTAGCCTAGTCAACATAGTGGGTTCCATGACAGCTAGGACTATATAGAGACACACTGTCTCAAAAACCCAAATAAATAAATAGTTAGGTAAATAAATAAATACATCTTGTTTCCAGTGGGGGAACAGGTCTCTTTCATCTCCTAAACAACCTAGGAATGATCTAGGAAATTTCCATAGTTTCCAGGGAAGAAATGAGAAAAGCAAGTGCAACTGTCTGTCCTCCTTATTAACAAGCCGACGTTCCCACTAGCCTACCTTTTAAGGGGGCCTAGCAACCTCTCACATCATCACCTGCTGCCGGCAGGTGTGTGCCAGGTGTGTTTCGGATAAAAAGGACCTGCCAGCCTCCCTAACCCTTTGGGTTTCTCTCCCTCTGTTTGTCTGCCTCTCTCTCTGTCATGGACACCCTTCTCTTTCCTCCTCTCTTCCCCCTTTCCCACAATAAATCTCCTTCATACCAGATCTGCTGTGTGGCATCTTAACCATTATTATAACACTGCCTCCACAGTGCAATTGTACAGAGTGATGATGCAGAGCCCCTGATGACATTGTTTTTAATGATAACATGAGACACAGTGACTTAGACATAGGTTAGATTGATGTTGAGCTACTGAGCCACGGAATGGAAGGTTCCACGTGTGCTCAAGTCCATAAGAAATTTTAAAAAAGCTTTGTGCTGGAGGTGCAGACTGCAGGCTAACCTGGGAAGGAGAGAGGAGGCTGTCACAAGCCTGAGGCCAGGGAGAATCCTGAGTGCAAGCTCATGTGTGGACAGGGCAAGATTCTAAGAGGATGTTCCAAAAATAGTGAAATTAAACTATTGTCTGGGAGGCTGGGCGTGGTGGCACATGCCTTTAATTTCAGCACCCAGGAGGCAGAAGCAGGCAGATCACTGTGAGTCTGAGACCAGCCTGATCTACAAAGTGAGTCTATGACAGCCAAGGCTATGCAGAGAAACCTTGTCTCGAAAAAACCAACCAAACAAACAAAAACAAAGAAGAAAGAAAGACCCTTTAATCCCAGCACTCAGGAGGCAGAGGCAGGCGGATCGCTGTGAGTTCGAGGCCAGCCTGGTCTACAAAGTGAGTCCAGGACAGCCAAGGCTACATAGAGAAACCCTGTCTTGAAAAAAAAAAAAAAAAAAAAAAAAAAAAAGAAAGAGAAACCAAAATTGTTGTCTGGCAAAAAGAGGTTCTGGCCAAACTGAACAAACTGCGCAAAGAAATTAGTTTGCAAAAAATAAATAAAATAAAAAAACAAATTAGTTTGCAAAAACTCCCTGAGGCAGACAGTGAGATGATCTGTTGATTTAGTCTTGTCCGGACAGGCAAGAGATTCCTGAAGAGTCGGTAGATACAGGGACCTCCTTTCTCAGCACAAGAGGTTGAGTTGAGGACGGTCGGTTCCCATCTGGAAGTAGAACAGCAAGGTGTGAGAACGAGCAATTTCCCTGGGGTCCAATAACCTCCTCCCTGCCTCCCAGAAGGGGAAACCCTCCCTCTGTGATCACTGGAGAAGACAGAAGGAACTCCCCGGGCCTCGCTCATGCCGCCTGCACGCCCACCTGCCTGCCCTCCCTTGTTCTGGCAGATTAAGCGTGACCTGTGACCCTGACAGGCTGGCCACACTCCCGGCCAATTTCAGTCTGTCTAAAGGAGTCCCATGGGTGGTCAGGGCCTGGGGATGTGTTGACCAGATGGGCCTGGGAGGTCTTGGATCCGTTTATCCTAGGAGGCAGAGCAGGTGGGTAGCCCTTAGCTCCTACAACCCCCCCCCCCCCAATATTTCCCATCATGCGTCACTGGGCTGGAGCAGGAGCCAGATGGTGGGGACGGGGCAGCTTTGTAGCTTCTGGCCTAACAAAAGATCCTCTATGTCGCCCCCCTCCCACCTCCTAGCTCAGCCAGTCTAGTCTCTGACTGCGCAGCGTCACTCTCAGGCCTGGCTTTCTGTTGAGACACTCTCCCCATTCTCTTTATGGAGGAAGCTTCCCAGGAAGTGTTCCTGGAGAGCCTTGGCCTTGAAAACGTATCTGTCAATCTTGAGAGCAGACGAGTGTGGCCAACATAGTGTGGCCAGCCATATGGTCACAACCGGCTGCAGCTTCAAACTCAGTGACAGGATGAAGTGCAGCGGCTCAGGTAGGGTTTGGGACAAACCGGTCAGTACCTGACACGCAGTGGGCCTTCTTCAGTGGTCTCAGAGACTGTTCTGGATGGTCTTGAGAGGGAGATGCTTGCAGAAGAGTCTTGAGGCGAAGAGAATAAGCTGGGGAGTCTGCAGTCACCCCACGTCAGCTGCTGAGAGCACTCTTGCACAGCACACATCGCCTGAGTTCTCATAGCACAGTTCAGAGGACGAGGTGACACAGTGTAAGGTCGCCTGTGGAAGCGCTCAGTACATGCCAGTTAAATCCACTGTCTTCCTGCATCTAGGAAGACCTTGCCGGTCTAGAGGTAAGAAAGCCGCCGGGTGGAGAGAGAAGCCCCACGGCATCCGTAGCTGGCAGGTTCAGGCCCAGAATCCCGAGGACTCGAAGTTACCAGCTTGTCCTTCTTGTCCTGCCTCAATTTCCTTTTCTGTAAGATGGGTTAAATAACAGCAGTTGCCTCCTTTTATTCAAGAAGCATTTTGAGCCCGGTGTGGTGGCGCACACCTTTAATCCCAGCCCCAGACAGATCGTTGTGAGTTCGAGGCCCTCCAGGACAGCCAAGGCTAACACAGAGATAACCTGTCTTGAAACCCCCCACCCCAAAAAGGCATTTTGAAATAATAAGGCCTACATATTGTTAAAAAATAGGCTGGGTGTGGTGGCACACACCTTTAACCCCAGCACTAGGTAGGCAGAGGCAGGTGGATCTCTGTAAATTCTAGGCCAGCCTGGTCTACAAAACAAGTCCGGCACAGCTAAGGCTACCCTGTCTTGGAAAAAAAAAAAGATTTCCAAATGAGACCTGCCTTGGGGCATAGCTGAGGGACGAGGGGCCAGAAGGGAAAAGGCTGCCTAGGGTGGCCAGGGCTCTCTTCCGGGAGCTGCTGTCTCTTGCTGAGAGACTCTAGGCCTCTAGTGAGTCCAGGATTTAGCTTCTACCATTTCTTTTTCTTCTTTCCTTTTTCTGTCTCAGCATCTGCCATTTCTTGGGAGCCTGTGGTTCCAGAATTCTCTTGATTTCAGTCAGAACACGCGGGAGCAGAGGTGCAGCCTGACTTGGGAGGGAGGCAGGCAAGGGCTGTCCCGAGGCCAGCATTCCTGAGGGGCTGCTCTTCAGAATCCCTCTCCACCCCTCACACAGGGCTTGAGAGCTTTCAATTGGCTCCCTGGTGCCAAGTGAGGTCTATTAATATCAAAGTAATGAGGTAATTACTGTGATTTTGGAAAAATTACCAGTGAATGCTTTTGAGGGAATTTCTGAAGTAAAAAGAGGCTGTGTGAAACATCTGTGAGGCAAAGAAAAAAAGTGGCTCTGGATGACGAGGCACAACGGCCGTGGATGACGAGGTACATGGATGTGTAGAAATCATAGAAAGGTGGGGCTGTGTGTGAAACCAGGGCGAGGGCTTTTCAGGCCTTAGGAAACCCCTGACTTTGGCCAGAGAAACGCAGTAGATTCCAGTGTGAAGGGAAAATTCTGGAGCCAGAGGATTAACCCTTTGCTCCCCCACTCCCACTCCCTTTCTGAGGCAAGGGTTCCCTATGTAGCTCTGGCTGGCTTGGAACTGGCTATATAGAGTAAGTTGGCCTCAAATTCACAGAGATACACCTGCCTCTGTCTCCTGAGTGCTGGAACAAAATAGGGTTGGAGATTTAATCCCAGCACTCGGGAGGCAGAGGCAGGCGGATCACTGTGAGTTCGAGGCCAGCCTGGTCTACAAAGTGAGTCCAGGATGGCCAAGGCTACACAGAGAAACCCTGTCTCGAAAAACAACAACAAAAAAAAAAAAAAAAAAAAAAAAAGGGTTGGAGAGATGGCCCAGTGGTTATGAGCACTGGCTGCACTTTCAGAGGACCAGGGTTCAATTCCCAGCAACCACATGGCATGGCAGCTCAGAACTGTCTGTAACTTCAGTTCCAGGGGATATGACACACTCACACAGGCATTCACACAGGCAAAGCACCAGTGCACAGGAAATAAAAGTAAAAATTATTTTTCAAGATTTATCTATCTATTATGTATACAGTGCTGTGCCTGCATGTATACCTCTAGGCCAGAAGAGGGCAACCATCTGTAATGTGATCTGATGCCCTCTTCTAGCCTGCAGGTGTACATGCAGGCACTGTGTACATAATAAACAAACAAATAAATACATCTTTTTTTTGTTTTGTTTTGTTTTGTTTTTTTGTTTTTCGAGACAGGGTTTCTCTGTGTAGCCTTGGCCGTCCTGGACTCACTTTGTAGACCAGGCTGGCCTCGAACTCACAGCGATCCGCCTGCTTCTGCCTCCCGAGTGCTGGGATTAAAGGCGTGCGCCACCACGCCCGGCATAAATACATCTTTTTAAAAAAAAGTAATAATAGGCTGGGCATGATGGTACATCCCTTTAATCCCAGTATTCAGGAGGCAGAGTAAGGCGGATCACTGTGAGTTCCAGGGCAGTCTGGTCTACAAAGTGAATCCAGGACAGCCAAGGCTACACAGAGAAACCCTGTCTCGAAAATAACCAAAAATAACCAAGAAGAGACTTGATACCCTATGAGCATATACAGGGGGAGGAGGTCACCCTCAGTCACAGTCATAGGGGAGAGGAGTAAGGGGAAAATGCGAGGGAGGGAGGAATGGGAAGATACAAGGGATGGGATAACAATTGAGATATAATATGAATAAATTAATAAAATATATTAAAAAATGATAAAGTTACCATCTGACCTGGCCAAGAAAGAAAGAAAGAAAGAAAAGAAAAAAAACATAAATAAATAAATAAATAATTAAAATAAAATAAAATAAAAGTGTGGTGGTACATGCCTTTAATCCCAGCACTCGGGAGGAAGAGGCAGGCAGATTGCTGTGAGTTTGAGGCCAGCCAGGTCTACAAAGTGAGTCCAGGACAGCCAAGGCTACACAGAGAAACCCAGTATCAAAAAACAAAATCAGGGGCTGGAGAGAAGGCTCAGAGGTTAAGAGCACTGACTGCTCTTCCAGAGATTCTGAGTTCAAGTCCCAGCAACCACATGGTGGCTTATTACCACCTATAAAGTGATCTGATGCCCTCTTCTGGCATGCAGGTAAAGAACTATATACATATTGATAAAAAAAAAAAAAAAAAAAAAAAAAATCAAAGGAAAACAAACAACAACAACAACAAAAAGTAATAACAATATTAGCTACAATAAAACAATCCTCAAGCCAGGAACAGATATTTAAGTGACAGCCTGGTGTGGTAACACAAGCCTTTAATCTCAGCACTCCGGAGGCAGAGGCAGGTGGATTAGAAACCCTGTCTCAAAAAACAAAAACAAAAACAGAAAAAAAGAAAAGAAAAAAAATTTAAACGAACTATTAATATTATTATGTGGGTTTTTTGCTTTTGTTTTTGTTATATTTTTTAAAAATATTTTCAGCCTCTGAGACTTGCAATTTATTTATTATTACATATACAATGTTCTGTCTACACGTATGCCTACAGACCAGAAGAAGGCATCAGATCACAGATGGTTGTAAGCCACCATGTGGTTGCCGGGAACTGAACTCAGGACCTGTGGAAGAGTAGACAGTGCCCTTAACCACTGAGCCACCTCTCCAGCCCTGTTTTTGATATTTTAAGACAGGGTCTCTCTATGTTATCTTGGCAGTCCTGAATTTGCTTTGTAGACCAGGTTGGCCTTGAACTCACAGTGATCCGCCTGCCTCTGCCTCCAGAGTGCTGGGATTAAAGGCGTGTACCACTATGCCTGGCTTTTTTACTATGTATTTTTTGAGGTAGGGTCTCTTGTATCTAGAACCAGCTTCCTGTTCACTATGTAGCTGAGAATGACTTTGAACTTTGTTTTTTTCAAGATTTATTTATTTAATATGTATACAGTGTTCTGTCTGCACGTACACCTGCAGGCCAGAAGAGGGCATCAGATCACACTATAAATGGTTGTGAGCTACCATGTGGTTGCTGGGAATTGAACTCAGGACTTCTGGAAGAGCAGTCCAGTGCTCTTAACCACTGAGCCATCTCTCCAGTCTTTGTTTTTGTTTTTGAAGCAGGATTTCATGTAGCCAAGGTTCAGCGGTTTTGATGTGCATTGATGTTTTACACTCTCTGTATGAGGGTGTCAGATCTTGGAGTTACAGACAGTGGTGAGCTGCCATGTGAATGCTGGGAATTGAACTCGGGTCCTCTAGAGGACGAGTCAGTTCTCTTAACCGTTGAGCCATCTCTCCAGCCCCTTATTCTTTAATCTTGAAAAGTAGAATCATCCAAATCTGAAGCAATAGTGGTTCTGTAACCAGATAGAAATCAGTTCAACCGGAGTCAGAATCTTCTTAGCTGCATGACTTAAAAGTTATTTGAGGGGCCGGGCGTGGTGGAACACTCCTTTAATCCCAGCATTTGGGAAGCAGAGGCAGGTGGATCTCTGTGAGTTCAAAGCCAGCCTGGTCTACAAAGGGAGTCCAGGATAAGCCAAAACTACAAGAGAAACTCTGTTTCAAAAAAATCCTAAAAAGGGGGGCTGGAGAGATGGCTTGGAGGTTAAAAGTACTGGTACTTTTCCAAAGGTCCTGAGTTCAATACCCAGCAACCACATGGTGGCTCACAGCTATCTATAATGTGATCTGATGCCCTCCTCTGACATGCAGGTGAAACACTGTATACACAATAAGAAAGAAAGAAAGAAACAAACAAACAAACAAACAAAGAAAAGTAAAGTTATTTGTAGGGCTAGAGAGATGGCTCAGCAGTTAAGAGCACTAGCTGCTCTTCCAGAGGATCAGAGTTCAATTCCCAGCAACCACACGGCAGTTCACAACTGTCTGCAATGTCAGTTCCAGAGGTCTGACACACCTTCATGCAGACAAAACTCTAACGCACATAAACTAAAAATAAATGTTATTTAAAATAACAATGATGATGATAATAACATCAATTCTTATTACTCTAGGCTGTTTTATAATGAACATTTATTTATGTGCTAATATATAATTGGGTGGTTTTTTTTTTAATTCATTCAGATTACAACTTAACTGTTATCCCATCACTTGTATCCTCCCATTCCTCCCTCCCTCCCTCCCACTTTCACGCTATTCCCCTCCCCTAGGTCTAAGACCGAGGAGGACCTCCTCCCCCACTACATGGTCATAGACTATCAAGTCTCATCCTGGTAGCCTGCTTATTCTTTCTTTGAGTGCCATCAGGCCTCCTCACCAAGGGGAGGTGGTCAAATATGGAGCATTTGAGTTCATGTCAGAGTCAGTCCCTGCTCACCACATAACTGTGGAGAATGTCCTGTCCATTGGGTAGATCAGAGTAGGGGTTCAGTGTTTACTACTTGTATTGTCCTTGGTTAGTGCAATAGTTTGCGCAGACTCCCCACCCCCACCCCAGGCCCCGATCCATCCCTCACAATGTTCTTCTATAATTGTGTCTTTTTTCTTTTCCTCTGTACTTCTTCATTTGTTTGTTTCTTGATTCAGGCTGGCCTGAACCTCGTAGCAATCCTCTTGCCTCCTGATTGGACCTCCCAAGTGCTTAGGATTAAAAGCATTTGTCACCATACCCTCTCGTTTACTTCTTCTTCTTTTTGTTTTCTTACTTCTTAAAAATAAAAAGCCTTATTTTTATTCATGTCTGTCCGTGTGGATGTATGCCAGGGTGTGCTGGTGGTCACAAAGGCCAGAAGAGGTTGTCAAATCCCCAGGAGCTGGATTGGCAGGCAGTGTGAGCCGCCCCAATGTGGTTCCTGGGATGGAACTCAGCCACTAAGCCATCTCACCAGCTCCTCCCACCCTTATTTTTTACATTCCTCTACATTTTATTTGTAAAAAACTAATAAATAAAGTGACTATTTACCTTTCAAACTAGGAGAAACTTTAATAAAGTAAGTCAAAGTTTTAAGAGAGATCGACTTGAGAGCAAGGGTTTCTGGTATATAGGAGAGTGAGAGTCTCATCACGCATGCATCCCTCCCCCCAGTGCAATGTTTCTCTTTTTTTAATTACTCTGGACACTATCATTACAAATTTCAGAAGCAGCCAGGCAGCAGTGGCTCAACACCTTTAATCCCAGCACTCGCGAGGCAGAGGCAGGTGGATCTCTGTGAGTCCGAGGCCAGCCTGGTCTACAAAGTGAGTCCAGGACAGCCAAGGCTACCCAGAGAAGCTCTGTCTCAAAAAAAAATTTTTTTTTCCAGAAGAATATCAACTCTATATTTTTTTGAAAAATTCCATACATGAGTTCACTGTATTTATTATTCCTACCCCTCCAATTCTTCTCGTGTTCCTTTCCACTACACCCCCTTCTCAAATTCATGCCCTCCTCTTCTATAATTATTTTTGTTTATATGTACACACACATTCCCTAGCTCTTGCCCACCCTCTCCGTCTTCTTCCCCCTCTCTTCCCTCTGTCTCCCTCTCCCCCTCCTCCCTCTCTCATTCTTGAATCCAGTAACTGTTCCCCATTTGTTCATGGGCATATGACTTACCACTTATGCTTGGGTGACCTGTTTGGGGCCTCGTCCCTAAAGAAAACTGACTCTCTTCTTCAGGAGCCATTAACTGCCTGTAGCTCTTCAAAGGGGTTATCGGAGCCTTTTCCCCTACCCGTGTTGGCTTTTGTGCAGGCAACCGTATTGTTGAGAGTTCGTGGCTACTGCATCTCCATCACATCCAGAACTCTCCAGCTCATGACAATTCCCTCGGTCCTCTGACTCCTGCAATCTTTCCACCCGCTCTTCACATTCCCTTGGCCCTGGATTTAGGGATTATGTCACAGGTGTCCCATCTGAGGCTGGGCACACCACTGTCACTCAATCTCTTCACTTCAACCAGCTGTGGTTCTCTGCTGACCAGTGCAAAGGAAGTTTCTTTGATGAGCAGTAAGAGACGCCAGGCTTCTGTTTCCATTCTGATGACAGGCTCTCACTGTATTGCCCAGGATGGCCCTGAGTGCCTGGGCTCAACAGTCTCTAGTTTCAGTCTCATGAGTACCTGAGATTACAGGTCTGTTCCACTATGGTCATCTTTATATACATATATATGTTTAAAAATAAACATAGCCGGGCGTGGTGGCGCACGCCTTTAATCCCAGCACTCGGGAAACAGAGGCGGACGGATCGCTGTGAGTTCGAGGCCAGCCTGGACTACAAAGTGAGTCCAGGACAGTCAAAGCTACACAGAGAAACCCTGTCTCGAAAAAAAAAAACAAAAACAAATAAATAAATAAACAAACAAACATAATCACAGCTGGGCATGGTGAGGCAGAGGCAGGTGGATCTCTGTGACTTCCAGGACAACCAGGGCTACAAAGAGAAACCTTGTCTCAAAAAACAAACTAACACTATCTCGAAAAACCAAAACCAAAACCAAAACATACAAAAAAAAAAACCTAATAAGCTCTATATGACAAGTAACTTTCCCACTTAGAATAACGCACTCAGACTTAGACTTACTTTAATAGTTTTTACTTTGACTTAGTATTATTTTTCAGTACATGCCAGATTCGCTACTGTCACTGTCGGTATGTTCAGCCAAATTAGAACGTGAACAAAAGAAAGAAGGGCATTTTCCTTCTAGCTGTCCCTCTCTCTTCTCCCTGGCCTAGTCTCCAAAGCTAGTCTTGGCATGAAATCTGCACACACAATGGGCTCTCTAAGCAGCAGACAGAGGCATGTGGGCTGCCAGCTTGCGCCCAGGCTCTAGTCACAAACATATCCCTGTGGCTGAGAACAGGCTCAGAAGGTTTAAGCAGATCCCTGACTCAGCAGAAAAAAGTTGTAGGAAGCAGGTTGGGGTGGCTGAGCTCCAGCACAGGCCAGGAAAGGAGGCCTCTGGGAAACTCCTGGAGGTCACTGGTGACACCCTTTCTTCCAAGACATTCTCAGGGGATTCTATATGCACCAAGCAACCTTGCAAAGTTCACATGCAAATGACAGATCTGCCTTCCATGGTTCTTCCAGGAAGCCTTAGGAGTAGGTTGGGGCTGGGGACATTCAGAGCAATGTGGCCAGCCATTGGACCCTCAGGGAACCTAGGCCCAGCAAGCTCCTAAAAGCCTTAATTCCAAATTGAGGAAAATTGAGTGCATACCCATACAAATTCCCCAAAGTCTCAAGGAATAAGCATAAGCCAGCATCCTCTTGTCCTCTAGGCTTGGCTTGGCTTTTCTTCTTCTTCTTCTTCTTCTTCTTCTTCTTCTTCTTCTTCTTCTTCTTCTTCTTCTTCTTCTTCTTCTTCTTTTCTCTCTTCTTCTTCTTCTCTCCTCCTCTCCTCCTCCTCCTCCTCCTCCTTTCCTCCTCCCCTCCCCTGTTCCTCCTCCTCCTCCTGTTCCTCCTCCTTTCCTCTGTTCCTCCTCTTCTCCTCCTCCTCCTCCTGTTCCTCCTCCCTCCTTCCCCTCCTCTTCCTCTTCCTCCTCCTCCTCCTCCTCCTCCTCCTCCTCCTCCTCCTGTTCCTCCTCCTCCTCCTCCTGTTCCTCCTCCTCCTCCTCCTGTTCCTCCTCCTCTTCCTCCTGTTCCTCCTCCTCCTCCTCCTCCTCCTCCTCCTGTTCCTCCTCGCTTTTCCTCCCTCCTCCTCCTGTTCCTCCTCCTGTTCCTCGTCCTCCTCTCCGTCCTCCGCCTCCTTCCCCTCCCTCCCTCCCTCTCTCCCTCCTCCTCCTCTTCCTCCTGTTTTTGTGTAGCCATGCCTATCCTGGACTCACTTTGTAGACCCAGCTGGCCTGGAATCCACCTGCCTCTGCCTCCCTGCCTCTGCCTCCCAGAGTGCGAGACTACAGTGTGGCACCACTTGGCCAGGCGTCTCTGGGCTTTTTCACTCACCCATTATCACTGTACCTGCTGCAGACTTTGAGGCCAGTTCCTCACCCAAACAACCACACCCAACAACCCGTTCTCACCCACGACCACACCCCCTCGCCAAATCACTTCGCTCGTTCCTAGCCTCTGTTTCCTGCTGCCTTAAGAGAACCACCACCCTCCCCCAAGAGAACCCACCACCACCACCATCCCCACCCGCACCTGCCTCCCACCACCAAACCACACCACCTCCCCAAACCCAACACCACCCACCTCCCACCCTCCCACCTCCCCCCCCAAGACCCACCACCTCCCCCACCCCCACCACCGTCCCCACCCCCCACCAAACAACCACCCCTCCCCCACCCTCACACACCACCTCCCCCCACCCCCCACAACCCCCCCACCCCCCCACCCCCCCTTTCCATGAGGCACTTGGCCAAGAGACCAGGTCAAAAGAGACTTCAGGGCTGGGAAGAGAGCTAAGTGGTAGATAACTGCCTAGCATGTGTGAGCCTTTAAGAAAGTGCAGCTCCAGC